>NC_068971.1:27797630-29075130 GCF_016808095.1 Vigna angularis | reverse complement strand
CCCACTCTAGGAATTGTGCGTGTCAGAGGAATTGGCCTAATACACACTGAACTTGTGTCTGGGATCCCAGCCATTTTCTCTCACTTTGTCACCAATCTCCCAGCTTTTCATCAAGTAGTGATCTTCCTCTGCGTCAAATCTGTCCCAGTGCCACATGTGAGACCTGAAGAAAGGTTCTTGGTTGGTAGAGTTGGCCCAAAAGAATACAGGCTTTATAGGTGCATAGCTCGGTATGGTTATAGGGACTTTCACAAGGATGACATTGAGTTTGAGAAAGATCTTATTTGTAGCATAGCAGAATTCATTCGGTCAGATACTTCTGAGTCCAACCAAGGATTTGAGAGTTTTGAAGATGACACAAAAATGGCAGTTGTAGGAACCTCAGCATCAAATTCAGAAGGTATAAGGATGTGTGAAGATGATAACAAAAATTCTGAGATGGAAGATTGCTTAGAAATGAGGGTGGTTAAGTCTCCTGAAATAGTTAGGAAGAGAGTGAGGTTTGTTGTGCCAGACAGTCCAGAGATTGATTTGGGTGCAAGGGAGGAGTTGCAGGAACTAATGCAAGCAAGGGAAGGAGGAATGGCATTCATAATGGGCCACTCTTATGTGAAAGCAAAGAGAGGTTCAAGTTGGATAAAGAAAGTTGTGATCAATTATGGGTATGATTTCTTAAGAAGAAATTCTAGAGGACCAACTTATGCTCTAAGTATCCCTCATGCTTCTATCCTAGAAGTTGGCATGGTTTACCATGTCTGAGTTTTGGCTACAAGTTATGCAGTTTAGATAAATCATACACAGCATAAATTGGTTGCATTTTTTATAGTGCCCCTCCATGCTACCAATCTTTTCATTTCTCCTCCTGATACATGAATAAATAATATGTTAGGAGGGAATTTTCGCCCATTGTCCAAGTAAATGAACGTCAAGTGACCAATGGATATTTTTGTGGGAGGTATTTTAATTTTTTTCAATAGAAAACTTTTAAGAGAAAGATTAGTTTGGTTGTGGATTGTGTATCTAGCAGGCCTAGAACTTTGTAAAATGTGCTGTGTTAGTTCTTCAATGTATATGTTTTATACTGCTGAGAATTTATACAAGGATTCCTGTTTGCAGTTTTGTTGATGATCTCTTCATTCAAACATAAAGGAAAAGGTTAAATATGATAAGGATCACAAAAGAAACACTTCCTATGTATTTGTTAGGATCTTTTACATAATTTTCATATATATATATATATATATATATATATATATAGTTTACGACTAAAATACAATTTTTATAAATAATTTAAAAACGAAAAATATATTTATTATTAAAAAAAATGAACAATCTGAAACGCATGTTACCTAAAGAAGGGCGAGGACATTTACTCATTTGTACAACTTTATAACTGCTATTATTAATTTTTTATTAAATAATTTAATTTAGTATTTATTATTAAAAGTCGATTATCGTCTAATAAAGAAAAAAGAAAAAAAAGATTATTTCAAAGCATATTTTTCCATATATTGTGAAGAGTAAATGAAACATCATTTCGTATACCTTTGATTCATGAAGAAAATATAAACACAAGTTTTTTCATGTTAAAGTTATGAAACTATTTTTCCGTACGTATCCATTATTAAACCATGCTTTCACAATTTTTTTTTTTTAAATAAACATGTCAATGAATATAGTAAAAATTATGTATGTAATTAATCTCTTTTGAATTAAATATACACATAGGGTATTCCATTTATAACGAAAGAAATATGGATTAAGTCCAAAATACAACTAAAAAATAAATAACAAACTAACTAAAGATAAAAGATAAATATAAAATAGAGATAATATATCTAACACTTCCCTTCAACCTAGTGCATACAAATTATATGTACTGAGCTTGTTACTAATATAATTCATAAAGATTTAGTGAAAATATATGTTTATGCACTCAGTGACACCAAAGTGTTATTTTTTCAAATAAAACACTTTGCTCATTTTGTTTCATATTGTTTCTTAAACTTCAAAACATGTGATAACATTTAAAAACATGTGATAACATTTAGACAGTTTAATCTTATAGATGATCTTGTCTTAACAAATAGCTTACTAGTCTTGGTTGAATAACTCTCATATTTGTATATTTCTTACCTTATCAAGCTTTAGATGAGTAAAAGTGAATTTTTTACAACAATCATTGAGGGAATTGTATGAAAAATAGGTTATGCTCCACTACATATACGTTAGTGGAAAACTACAAATTATAAAAGGTAAAAGGAAAGAGATGAGTACTGAATGAAAGACAACTCCATGACAATTATTCACCATTCACATCTAGTCAAACCTTTCATCCCATTATTTAAACTTCTTCGTCGCTATGCTGCTTGACGCAAAGGGCTACTAGTACGGTTATTACTAAAGATACAAATTTTCTTTGTAGTACAAAATGACTACCAACTACCTGTTCTCAATACCATGTTTCGTAAACCAAAGGCTAACTACAACTATTTTACTAAAGTTCCTCACAATTGAAGATTAGGGGGGTTGATGTACTGATCAATGCATATTTATGCCCGCCTTTTAGGCTTAATTTTCAAATTTTTTATGGAATTTATATGTTTAAAATATTGATTTAAATATTATTTGTGATAATTGGACTTATTAAGTTTATGAATAAAATGTCTTAAAAAGTGATTTTTAGTTGCATAAATTATTCTTCGATATCCTAATGTTTATTGATGCAGCTAAAGTTAAAGTTTATTCATTCAAAGCATGAAATTAAATTATTTTTAAGTTACAAAATAAGTCCAAAATTAGAAAGTTATAAAAAGAAATATACAAGGATTTGAATGCATCCATAGTTTCACTTATACACTCCTTTTTCTGAAATGGGTCATTCATAATTTCTACTCTACACCCCTCGATTTCCCTATTCACATGCCTCATACCCCTTACATGTCAGATCATTTAAGATGTTGCCAAGTGACAATCATCCACTCATGAATCTGACCAACAAGATATTGTCACGTGTTCTAGTCCTCCACACACCACTTCGTCTAGTGATAGGTCGTCACATCATCATCCTCTTTATCTTTATCTTCTCATTATAACAACTTTTAGAAAAAAAAAAGGGTTAAAGACAAATATTTTGGGTCTCTCAACAATTTTGGACAAAATAAGAAAGGATGAATTGAATTTTTGAGAAAAAATTCTGTTGTTGATAATTTATTAGATATTTTACAAAATAATTAATTTAATTATATATAAAAATATCAACCAAGAATATCTTTCAAATATTTTAAAAATTAATCAAATATGTTAATTATTTGGGGAGATATTACAATATCATAAATTAGATTTTAGCAATAGAAAAATCAGAATCTAAACCCAATCAAGATCTATATAAAGAGACCAAGGAAAGTAATATGGTTTGGTGCAGTTATTATCCACCACATCTTCCACTCTTTTATTTTCATTTATAATGTGTTTCACTCCATCTATGGAGAGTTAAGCTTTTAGGGTTATTTCTGTAATTTCATTATAGATTCTGAAGTTAGGTTGAAATAATGTCTTTGTTTTTTTCTATTATTAGTTTGAGGTATCCTTCATCTACGTCTTCTATCTCTCAATTACATAAAAAGTAATGGTTCTACATCATAACTAACTATCAAGGTTTTTTTTATCTATATAGTCTAAAGGTTTTTAATTGTGATTGAGAAAATACTTTGGTTGAATTTAAAAACTTTCATATGATTAAATGAGTTTTTTCTACCATTTGATAATGTGCTTTGATTAATGGTAAAAATTTTAACAACAATTAGTCAAGAATATACATTAATTAATTAACTTTTAATTTGGTTACGAGATAAAAGAATAGATATAATTAAACATAATAGGATTTAATATTGAATGTACTTTGGTTGAATTTATTATGAATAATGTATAAAGGTCTTGCCTTTATTTGAGAATCTATTTTGATTAATTGTAAGATCATTGACAAATTAATTGAAAATTTACTTTGATTAGTTTGAAATAAAAAAAAACAATAGTCCATTTTATGTTCGGCCTCATTGGTCCTTGGTCTTGTTTGGTTTATCTCAATTTCATTCGTATTCGACTTCTCCAGTACTCAGCGTTAGTTGGTCTCTCTAACTCACGGTTTTGTTTGCTTTCTCTAGCTTTTGCCTTGTTCGGCCTTAACGATATTCGACCTTGTTTGATCTCTTCAACTCTCGATTTTGTTTAGATTCTCCAACTTTAAGTCATATTTGACCTCTCCGATCCTCAATCTTATTCGGTCTAGACCATACTTAATTCGTAAATACATCATCCTTTTGTCTATTATTTATTTCATTATTGTCTATTATTTTGATATATTTAATAATTTCATATTATTTAGTAACTATGATTAATCACAATTTAAATATATTTTTCTTAAGTGCTGTCTTAATAATAGTAGCAAGAGTTTTAAAATGGATAATACTTCATATTTAAAATTTGACTCTATCAACTAACTTAACATTGGGTAAAAATATTATTAATTAATAAGGTACTAATTTAAGGTGGGATCAAATATTCTATTAATTAACAAGGTACTAAGTTAAGGACGGATCAAATATATTATTAATTAACAAGGTAATTTATTTATGGTCATACAAAATTGAGGAATCTAGAAAGATAGAATATTCCAATAAAATAGAATGAAAATGTAAAAAGCATATACAATGAAATGTTACGATTAATTTAGATTAGAAGATTCTAATTCTATGCAAGTTGGTTTTGGGAAAAACTATTATGTGGAGCCAACTGTCATAGGAACTTTCGAAAGGAAGTTGGTAACTAATTATTAATCTGGCAACCTATCTGTTCTGCGGTGTTATTTTGCTAAAACAGGTTCTTCATTGGTTCATTATCTCGCAGAATGCAAAACCCAAGACAGAAAGGGAGAGAGAGTTTTGATATCACAAACATTTCCGATTACCTCTCTCCTTTCTCCGGCGAAGATGACACCATCGTCGAACAGGATAAGATTCGTCGATGACGACATGCAAGATAATGCGTTCTTCGAGAGAGGTTGTTGCTTCAACTTTTCCTGCTTCGGAGAAAGCTCCAGAACGACGTCGTCGCAGAGGAAGATAGTGAGAGAGAAGGTGCAATGGTGGAGGAAGATAAGGGAATGGTCAAAACATGTGGCAAGTTCCAAATGGAAAAACTTGGTTCGTCGGTTGAATAATAAAAATCGCGCCATTGGGTATAGAAAGCAAGGCTCGTTCCGCTATGATGCTCGAAGTTATGCCCGAAACTTTGATGAAGGAACTAAAGAGAAACGAGAGGAACATTATGCTTATGATTTTTCGTCTCGTTACGCTTCTGTTCCTTCGTCGGCTAAGTCTTCCATGGACCTTGGAAAGTATGGCCCCTCCTTCGTTTGACTGCTGGAGAATGTGCTTATTTCATGATCAATGGTTTCTTTTGTTTTCTACTAAAACTCTCTGAGAACAAAAAAAACATACACACACCGAACAAGTCTTTTCATTTTCTAAATAATATAGTGAGTTTTTTCTTCTTCTCTTTTTTATACTTTTTTTCTAACTAACTAGGTAAGGATTTCGTCGCTAAAGAAAATGTGTTCACCATGAACTGTTGATTAATTCTGGTTTGGTGAAGTTATTCGAAGCTAATGACAAAAAAAATTCTTGTCATTATTTTTATTCTTTGATTTAGAGATTGGAAGTGTTGGACACATTTATTGCATGTTAAAAATATTGTAACCATTAAATAATAATGCTCCAACGTGTTTGTTAATGTTATTATTTAACTAGTAGGGGATTAGGGTGATGCATAATTTGTTTTTTATTCCTAATCAATTAACGAAAAAAAATTATTCGTATAAAGGTCAAAACCAAGATAAATCATATTCATTTTAGACCATAGCCTTGTCCCATAGACATGGTCTTAGTTAAAAAAAATAGTAAAACAAAATAGAATGCCTAACCACTACAAAGAAAAAAAAAAGATTTACCAATAATCAGTGTTCATTACTAATTATTATTTTTCGTTAGATTATCGACAGACAAAAATTCATTAGTAAAAGTGTTATAGGTCAGAATTACTATTAGTAAAAATGACACTAGTTCCTCATTAATTATCATAGATATATTTATCGATAATTCTCGATGGGTAATATTTGTCGGTAATGACATGACTGATCAGGTACAAGACAATACCGACAAATGTAACTATTGGTAAAGATCGTTGATAAATGACAAGTCAGTTTTCAATGGAGTGGATTGTATTCTCTATTTAGTAGACAAACATAATGTCACTACTAGATAGTAAAATCCAAACAAACAATAATACATGTATAAGGAAAAGAGTTCGACGTTTTGTGGTTAGTTTAAAAGAAAAAAGGAAAAATAATAAAAAAAGATTGACCCTTTGGCTTTTGACTAGTCAGTAAAACGTCGAAGTCCCAGAAGAATACGACGTGTAACAAAGTGACTTTGCATAATAAAACGTCGAATTAGGAAGTGTTTCGTTGTTAATATATAGTGGGACGTCAAGTTCTACAAGGGTTCAACGTAAAACTCTTAGAAGAATTTCTAAAAGAAATCCATTTTTACAGAACGTATGTTCATAAATGAAAACAAAAACAAAAGAAAAGCATAATAACACTAAACATAGGAAAAAAAATGAAAATCTAACCACGAAAAGATCCACATGATAGTTAATATGTAGAAGGATTTTGGTGAATAGAGGTTGTAGTGTTTTGAAAGGGTACAAAATCCAAATCTCTCAACCTTTTTCTTTGGATTTCTATCACTCCTTCAAGCTTTTCACCATGCACAAAGAATCAAACCACAAGGAAATGACTCACTTTTGTGAAATTGAAAGAGTTGATAGAAAAACAAAGAAAAAACTTAACAAATTGTTACGAGAAATTTTATGAATGGAAGTTGCAAGGTTTTGAAAAGTATCAACCGTTTTCGTTGAGTTTGTATCATTCCTTCAAGTTTTTCAACATAACAAAGAATCAAACCTTGAAGGAGCTAATACAAAATCAAAGAAAAAAGTTAACACAAAGAAACCTTGAAGGAATATTACAAGAAATTTTATAAATGCAAGTGTAGAGGTTATCCAGGGCTCTGAAGCTGTATTTATAGAAAAAATGAATAATTGTTGAGAGCCAATCACGTCCAATCCCCACAGAGTTCGACGTGTTATGCAGTGACCCTTTGACTTCAATAGCATAATAAAATGTTGAGGTCTTTAGTATAAGGACGTTTTATGGGTTGGTTTAAAAGAAAAAATAAAATCCATAATTTCTGGCAAATAAAAAGTCGAATTGATAAAAGAGTTCGACGTTTTGTGGTAAGTTAAAAGAAAAAAGAAAAAATAATAAAAAAGGACTGAGGCTTTGGGTTCAAGTTGACGATAAAACGTTGAAGTCCTTACCAATTCGACGTTTTATGGGTTGATTTAAAAGAAAAATAAAAACATAATTGCTGGCTGTAATATACAACATCCAATGTTTGTTATGGTTGACGTCATATTTAGTAAATCACTATTTAGTAGTTAATTATTTTGTATTCGACGTATGTTGTTTCCTTAGCTAACGTTATGTGATTACTAAGGTCATAGTTTTATGTCGACTTTGTGTACGATTGGATATTATTTCCTTAAAGACGACGGTTAGGAAATTCAATCGACATGGTGCGAAATGAATTTATTTACAACAATGTCACCGGTCATTGTTAACGTTGGTTGTTCTACTATGGAACGTTGAACGGGTGACGTTATACGCAATTTTTGTACTAGTGACAATATCAAACAATCATCACAAACACGTTTATATGTGTAAAGTTTTGTTGTCTTGCTGCACCACCACTACACTCCCCTCTCAAGAAAAGATGATGATATAGGCTTATTGTTGTGAAGCTTATCAAAGAAGTCATATGAAATCTAATGCATGGCAATTTAGGCCCTGTGAGTTGTTGTCAATTGTTGTTGCATGTAATTCATTTGTGTTGTAACAAAATTGATGGCTTCTTGTCACAAGTGCAAAATATACTTTTTATACCTATTAAAATCCACTAGGTATAGAAAGTGGTGCGATGACAGTATTGTAAATATGAAAAACTTTTATATATTGGTTACACTCATAACAACTATAGAAAGTGGTGTAGTGGCAAAATTGTAATAAATTGCAAAGATTTCTATACTAGTTGCAATCAAAACAAGTACAAAAATTCATTTTTCTATACCAATTAGACATAGAACTGGTATAAAAGTGGCGCGGTGAAAAAAAATGTAATATTGGAGAATATTTTCTATACCTGTTAGACACATAGTTTCTTTCTTATAGTTTCTTTAAGGTGCAAGCAGTGTGGGACTCCACTTAAAAGAAAGAAGAATAAATAAATCTCTTCTCCTTTTAGTTGTTTGTAGTGCAAGTTATCTCATGTATAATTTTAGTTTTGATCTTTATACTATAGTTCGGTAGTTTATATACCCCCCTTAAAACTATGTAGAATTAAGAGATGTGGAACCTAAAACAACCTTGAAAGCTATTGTCCAAACTTGTAGGCCTTCAAGTCCAACATCCCTTAGTTTTCTCACCTACTTCATCTCCTAGTGCTATATATGCAACCTAAGGTCTCCTTTGTAAGTACACCTTCAAATTTGAATATAAAGATTGTTCTGCATTCAATTGATTACTTCTTTGAGATAGAAATTT
Source organism: Vigna angularis (assembly GCF_016808095.1). Taxonomy (NCBI): domain Eukaryota; kingdom Viridiplantae; phylum Streptophyta; class Magnoliopsida; order Fabales; family Fabaceae; genus Vigna; species Vigna angularis. The sequence goes on along the minus strand of NC_068971.1, from coordinate 29,066,408 downwards.
GTCTCTTAGTTTAAATTTGTGTCTTATCTTATGAAGAACAAATGGGGATCCCCCTTGGCATTTATCTTGGATCGTTCCAAGTGGAATGTCTTCAAATCATAAGTTTCATCTCCTTTCTCTCTTTCAATTTTAGTCTTTTAATTTCATTTCTTAATTATTCTTGTTTAGTTCTTAGTTTTATTTATATCTAGAGCCTTAGGTTTGGTGATTTTTAGGAAGGCATGCTAAAGCATTGTTCTTCTTTCCGTCAGCGTTCATCGCTTATAGTCCTCGCTCAGCGCGGACACTAATGTTTTGTCCAGTTTGTTTTGCTTCTAAATTGCGTTTTTGAAGTCTGTTTTGAGTGAAACGTTTTTCTATGGCTTTGTTTACATGTTAGGAACAACTTTCAGTGCTTATTCCACCTTAATTTCATCCTTTATGGTGTTCATTTGTTATTAATTCATTCAATACTCCACAATTTGCTTGTTGTTTTTGTCATTCATATTCTATTTTATACTAATTCCTTATTGTTTATATGTTTGTTGATTGGACTCTTTCTTCTGGATGTTATACTTCATCAAGGTAAGAGTGATCTAAAGACTCTAATTAAGTGTCTAGAAGTGGTCTAAAAAGTTGTTCTCCAGATGCTACAAAACAGAACCTTCCAACACAAGCAATAAGTACCTTTTTGGAAGTCTTCAACAAGTAGGCTTCTAAATTCTCTTTTGTCTTCTTTTCCAGGTATTATTTCTTTATTCTATGTTTAACCTTTGATTTCAGTCATTTGTGGTTCCTCTTCAAGAGTTTTCAAGAAATTTTTTCTTGAATTGCACTTGTTTGAGTCTTTTGCATCATTTCTCTTATATGCTGAATTGAGATGAATCAAATTAGGATTTAAGTGTGTATGCTTTGCTTATATGTTTTGCACTAGTAGAGGTCTTAAAGAAACATAAAAGTAGTGTTGTTCAAACATACATACTCTATTTTTTATGCTTGGTCGAAACATATAGCTGCAACAGTTTGCAAAAAATCACCAATGCATCAATTTGTTTTGTGCTTACTATTTTGATTATGGCTGAGACACTCATCCAATTTGTGTGTGTGTTTGAAATCTTAATTTAAGCCTCTATCATCATCATTTTAGGATCTTTCTCTTCATGTATGCCCAGAATTGTTTTTGTAATTGCCTCTTGTTTATGTGTATTATTTTGGTGCAGTATTTTCATAGGTGCCTTTGTTTTGATTTCCTCATGCTCCTTGCTATTTTTTCTCTTTAAGTACTTTAGTTTGCTGCCATTTTTTTGTGCCAATTTTTCTTGCTTTACTAGGTTCCTTTTATATCATTATCTAGTAGTTTTCACTTGATTTTTTTGCCTCTTAAAGAGTATGTCTCTTCGATTGTGTCCTTGTATAGAACTTTTTAAGGACATTATAATTCAACATTTTGTACTTCCTCACTACTTTAGGAAACTCTTGGTTAAGCTCCAACGGCTTAATCATGGTAGACGAAGTGTGCAGGAGTATGCCCGTAACCTTGAAATGCTTGTGCATCACACTAATATTAAAGAAAATGAACAACAAAAATAGAAAGGTCTATTAGTAGACTTTTTACAAATCCTCGGCATCAAAGGATAAAGTCGATGATGTTCCTAAGGAGCCCATTAACAAATCTTGCACTCATTCTCCTTCAAACCCCTCTTCTTCCTAACCTAAATCCCCTTCTTGACCAAGCCATATTAAATGTTTTAAATCCTTAGGTCATGATCTTATAGCTTCTGTCTACCCCAACACAAAGGCAATGTACATTTGGGGTGAAGAAATTGTCACTAATAATTCTACCTCTTCCTTACCTTTATAAACTTATAGCTCTTCTTCCTCATCAAGTGATGCAAAAGAGAATGGCATGCTTACTTGTTTAAATGAGGACCTACAAGATAGAAAAGAGGAGAGAGTAAAGGAAGAAAATGAGAGGAAAGAAAAAAAGGAGTGAGTAAAAGAAGAAAATGAGAGGAAAGAAAGAGAGAAGAAAGTAAAAGAAGAAAATGAGAGGAAAACAAGATAGGAGAGAGAAAATGTTTTCTAAACCACATTTTGAGTTAATGTTTTCTTTTTTACACTTAACTCAATACAAAAATAAAAGTTGTTCTAAAGAAGGATTCCTAGTTTTCATTAAGAAAATCAATTCAATTAAAAAAATCAATTCAATTCCAAAGAAGCCTTCTTCTAATATTCGTTGTCTATATACATTATTTGGAAAACATAAATTCATTCATAAAATGTTTGATGTTTTTTGCAGATTGACATTTGATCCAGGAGGAGTTCCTTTGGATTACAAAAGAAATAAAGCCATTTGATAATGGCATGCTTTCTCAATAAGACATTAATCTCTCTTTGTTACAGGTTTTTCAAGATCTGAGGTTGAATCCTCTCCAACCTTGGGGAGGGGGGGATGATGTGATCACAGATAGGACAAGGATGAAGGGATTAAAAGAGTGACAAAAAGCATAAAAAGACATAGCATATATTTCATGGCATGTATTTTAGCCTTTAGTAACATAGGTTTTCGTAGGCTTGTATTTTGGCTTTCTAGTTTCTTTCTCTTAGTTCGATTGTAAAGAAGTTTATGTATTCTTCTTTTCTTTAAGGTGCAAGCAATGTGGGACTTCCCATATTTTGGACTTAAAAGAAAGAAGAATAAATAAGTTTATTCTCCTTTTAGTTACTTTTAATGTAAGTTACCTCACGTATAGCTTTAGTTTTGATCTTTAGACTAGTTAGGTAGCTTATATATACCCTTAGGAGAATGTAGAATTCATGTACAACAATAGCTATCATTCTAGTATTGGAATAGTACCATATGAAACCTTATATGGGAGGAGATATAGAACATTGTGCTGGTACCAAGATGGCGAAGTAAAAACTATGGGTCTTGAGTTGTTACGACAAATAATAGAGAAAGTAAAAGTAATACAGGAACAACTACGAGCAACTCAGAGTAGACAAAAGTCTTATGTAGATCAGAGGAGGAAATCCTTGGAGTTCGAGGGAGGAGATATTTGTTTCTACAAGTTACACCAACGATAGTTAGAAGGGCTAGTAGCTTGAAGGAAGTTGTCACCAAAATTTCTCAGACCTTATGAGATTCTCAAAATTATTAGGGTAGTAGCTTACGAGGTAGCACTACCACCTCAATTGTAAAAATTTCCTTATTGATTTATTTTTCATGTAGTTGTGTGTGTGACATTCTTTCAAAACTAAGTTTGTTGCTGCTTTGAATGGAAGATTGACTCAGGAGTAGGGGAGTGTTTACTTGATAAAATTATGGAATGTCTACGTTGTCATCATGGAATGAACCAATGTTAATACTTTTAACGATTATTGTAATGGATTGTATTAAACATTTCCAATTCACAACATCTTCTTGCAATGTTAATATTCATAGATTGAACCAACCTATATTCTCAACATGGAATGTTAATTGATTTGACAACCCATGAACATTAAAATCCCTCACCCATATAAAAATTTGGAAAAAATTACAAAGAACACAGGCAAAACCATGTTGGGGAGTCCAGTTCTCCCAATTGGAGAGTGACATTGAACTTTTTGTACAAATACCTCCCAAGCCTCTGGTAATTGATTATAAGACCCTTGTAATCGATTGCCAGGGTAGAAAAAGGCCAGCAAGGCTCATGGACCTCATATAACTTACATGAAAGCACCTAAATGACCTTTTTTCTCAACAATTCAATAGTCTAACGTTTTCGTTGGTGCACTAAACACCACCTATGACAATTAAACTCACTCACCCATCTCAAAAATTGGAAAAATTCACAAGAACAAAAGTAAAACCATGTTGAAGAGTCATGTTCTTCTAGTTGAAGAGTCATGTTGAACTTTTTGAACAAATGCCCTCCAATCCTTTTGATGGAAACCAATTCCCAGCTGGAAACGAGTAGGAAGAGGTTCCAGACCAGAGGAAACCAGTACTGAATAATGGTGCAGCGGATGGATGAAATGATGCAGTGTTTGAGGTGTTTTAATGGAGGAAAGGTGTATGGGTGAAGCCTCACAGCTCAGAGGGCCTTCCTACAGAGGAAGGAAGCTTGAGGAAAGGAGAAGAAGTAGTAATTCAAAGGTGACTTAAGAGCACAAAAGCTGGAAAACCAATTCTGCAGCATATCATTAAGCTCAAAAGTGAATCAATACAAGGAAAAGGCCCTCTTATTTATAGGTGAAGAGGAGCCTAATTTCTAATTCTAATTCCCTCCTAAATTCAAATGATTCAGATTTATTTTGATCAAGCAAAGTCCATGCCTCTTTCCAGCTCATCCAGCAAGGTGTGTGCTTCCTTCCACATCAGCCAATTCACGTGGAAAATGCTGGTGCATGCCGTAAGCACCTCCTTTGCTTTTTGGCTCCTTTGCTTGGTTCTTCTTGGATGGCTCAATCATAGTCTCCAAGATTTATTAATTCCTACAAAACAAAATATAAGTGCTTTAGTTAAGAGAAGAAGGATTTTTATAAGTAACCTTCCATAGAAGTAAAATGTTAGATGATCCTTCTTCTTCTTGAATCTTCCTAGCCATTGCTCTAGTAAGAGGTCCAATGTGATTTCTTGATGATTTTCCATCACCTTTGGTAATCGATTACAGGACCCCTATAATCGATTACCAGGGAAGAAAATGGCCAACAATGTTCATGGACCTCATCTAACTTATATGAAAACACCTAAATTACCTTTTTTTCTCAATAATTCAATGGCATAACATGTTCATTGGTGCATTAAACTCACACACCCATCTAAAATAAGAAACATGAAACAATAACTTGAAAATAAACTCATTTAGAAAAACGTTGTTTTTGGAAAATTAACTACATCTAGTACAGTGGTCTAAAAATTATGAATTAGTAGTCATTTGAAAGTTCTTTGAGACTAGATTCGAAAAAAACAAGAATAAACTCATTTGGAGTTTAGTGGAAAAAGTTATTAGCAAAACAACCATCAAAGGTCAGAGTTGATAGGAATATATAACACGTTAACTTTAAGAAATTAATTATACCTACTCAAATGTCCAAAAATTACAAATTAGTAGTCATTGAAAATATTTTTGAGTCTATTTTCTAATACAAAAACAATTACATCATTTGGAGGTCTATGGGAAAATTTATGATTAAAATAGTCAATAAAGGTCAAAGTTGACAGCATATTATTTTATACGTGTATCTTTCCCTCTAGTTCACAGATATATCATTTATTGAAAATACCTTTTAAAATTTGTGCATTGTAACAACATTAGATGACATACCAGGGCATGAGTTGGGCAAAAATGGTAATGGAATTGAACTACCTTGATTCAAACACCTATAGGGGCTTTTTCCTCCATAATTGAGTGGGGAAAACTGTTTTTTTGATACATTTAACACCATCAATGATGAGCAACATGTGTTTTGTCCATAATTGAGTAGGGTAAACTGTGTTTTGATGCACTTGACACCATCAATGATGAGCAACGTGAGTCATCCATGCAAAAAGATGGAAAAAATCACCCCTAGAGACACAAAAATGACTCTAGGGAGTCAAGTTCTCCCAGCTGGCGACTCACATGAAACTTTTCATATAAACCAACAATTTTCCCCTAGTAATCGATTGCAGGGACCTCATAATCGATTACTAGGGACTGATTGCTGGTTTGTACGAAAAGTTACACGTGACTCCGTAGTTGGGAGAACATGACTCCTAGGGTCATTTTTGTGTCCCTATGGGTGATTTTTTCCATAGTTTGCATGGATGCCTCATGTTTCTCATTATTGATGGTGTCAAGTATATCAAAACACAATTTTCCCCACTCAATTGTGGAGAAAAAAGCCCATATAGGTTTCTGAACCAAGGTAGGTGAAGTTCATGACCATTTTTGCCCAAGTTATGTCTTGGTAATCGCTTACAGGATCCATGTAATCGATTATCAGGGATTGATTGTTGATTTGTACAAAAAGTAATAAGTGACTTCTCAGGTGGGATAACTTGACTCCCCAAGGTCATTTTTTGTGTCCTTTTGGATGATTTTGGGTGTGTTTATACATGATTTATTTCATTTTTTTAGATGGATGATTGATTTTATTCATCGATATTGCGAAAATTCTCTTTTCTCATTGAACAAAGCCCAAACCTTGGAGAAAGGAGACACCTTTAATCGTTGATGAGAGCGCGAGAGAGGTAGATAGGCAGAATGCTACAACGCTGGTGGAACAACATTGAGGGAGGTCACCTTCGAGGTCCCAATGGATGAGAAAGCAAAAGCAAATCGCGAGAGGAAGACAACACAAAAATGCGAAAACAAAATGAGACGAAAGAGATGAAGAAGTCAACCAACAGAGAAGACATATTCAATGGACGTCATGGTGGTTGGTGAGAACAACAAGTAACAATGAGAGAGAGATTTCAAGTTTTTGAGAGGAAGAAGATGAACCTCTTTTTGAAATGATATTTCAAAACTCGCGAAACAAAATTTGTTTCCAAAACACCCTCTGCATAAGATTTTATTTTTGAAAATATTATTTGAAATGAACTAATCAAATGTCAAATGTCATCACTTGGTGTTATAAAAACGTTGGCAAAAATGAATGGTTAAAAAAACATTTTCCATAAATTTAACCGGTATATGCATGTTATTTTTATATAGAAGCTTGCTCTTTTCTTATACTTGTGTTTTTGTATTGTTTTTCATCTTAGTGTAAACAAACGAAGATATAAGTGTTGATCCATCTCGAGAAGGGAATGATAGTGCAGCAGTTTAGTTTCTCTGAATATTTGTGGAGGACTAGTTTATCTTTTTAAAAGACTTATTTCTTTTCCTTTTACTTGTTTATGGACTTGTTTATCTTTTTAAAAGATTATGTATCTTTTATTATGAATTTACACTCTTGAATTTACTTGTATTGCAGTATATCTACTTAAGATGATTGTAATCAAGTAAAGAAAATGTCTCTTTAACAATTTTTTTTGACAACTTTTTAACAATAACCTATGTGATAGTGTGTGATTGATCCATTTCAAATATACAAACCAATAAAACAGTAACACATCATCTATTGTCAAAAAATTATTAAGAAAAATTGTTAAAATACCATTATCCATCAAGTAAACATGTTCTTAGTTTCTGCTTGCAGATTATCAATTGTATAACGTCCTATCTAGTAATTTGATAATATCAAATTGAATGTTAATAAAATAAGACAATATAATTAAAACGAAGACAGTATTGCCGTTAGTTAAAAAAAATTAGAAATTTAAAATTTACGTAAAAGCTTGTTTACTAATTAAGCTTTGCATGAACTAATTTCAACTGATAGAAAAGTAAAGTTTAGTTTAGCTACTACTTTTCTACAAGGTTTTACGAATAGACTCCTCCAATCAAACTATTTTAACGAGTGAAAATAACAAATCAATTGGGTTTTATCAAATAGTTTCTACTACAGTATTATTAAGGCTTTTGATTTTTTTTGTAACTGCAAATGCGTATCATCGAATATCACTTACAAGATCACAACAAAAATGGAATCAAATTTAAGAATAGCATATCATAATCGTTTGCTATTCCTACCAACGATATATCAAATGTTTGATATTTATCAATATATCAATCTCGAAACAACTACGGTTCAGTGACCCAATGCATTTATGGGGTAAAAATAAGCGTGCTACATAGTTTTGACAAATATTTTCTCTCCCTTGATAAATTTCTTTCCATCTGTGAATCTCATGAAATTTTGGCTGTCTCCAATGATTGGGTCATTGTTACAATTTGTATGTTATCAGTAACATTTGTATCAGTTCATTCCTAAAATCTGTTTTTATAGAAACATAAATTTCTTCCATTTCATGTCACAGAATCGTAGTACATCAATAACCACATCTTCAAGATTAGAACACAAAATATTTGAAGAAATTTCGAGGAAAAGCAGAAGCTGCAATCAATGGATTCAAATGAATTCAAGTAAGAGGTGGAGAAGGGGTATACTACGGATACCTTTCATGTCCTTCTTGTTTCTCTCATCCAAGGCAAATCCGTGATAAGAGAAGAGGGCATACTCATCTGGGTATCAGAAGAAACTGAAAATTTTCCCTTCTGTGACCACTGCCAGATTTTGGAAACAGAAAAGCTCTCACCTTTACACACACTTGTAATCTTCTTTCCTTCAATATCCCCCTCAACTGAAAGTCTCTCTAAGTTTTCTCTTCCTTTCAAGAACTGTGCATGACGACCTTCTCGGTCATGGCTCAAGGTTATTCTGAGGTCTGAATTCCCAAGCACGTACTGATAAGATCCCATGGAATAACATCTTCTGGCATCCAAATTATTGCTACTAGTCTCTCCTCCAGCAGCCACCTCTGCCTCCACATCAAGCCTTCTGAATTTGCCAAGTCTCACAGGGAAAACCCCCTTCTCTACCACAGTTTCTTCAATTTCAATCGTTTTCTGCCTAGTTGTGAACTCATGTTCCCCATTATCATCCCTCAAATCATCAAAATCAAACAATGGATTTTCAAGGGGAAAGCCAGGAGTAAGGAGGGTACCCCTGCAAAGAGGGCATGAGGAGTTGGACAAAAGCCAGGTGTCTATACAGCTGATATGAAAGGCATGGCTGCACATAGGCAGCAACCTGAGTTTATCCTTTTCAGAAAACTCACAGAGACAGACAGCACAGTCAAATGGCTCCTTCAACCCCTTTATCTCCTTGTATTGGAAAACAGGAAGTCCATCAATAAAAGCCTGGTCCAGACCAGAATCATGAAGATGGAACAGCTGTTGCAGCTGCCTTTGAAGAGCATCAGAGGTTGCACTTTCCTGGTTCCTATTGGATTGAGAAGATGCTGAGGAAGAAGGGTTCTTCATGAGAAATCTAACAAGCAGGTGGAGCAGGCCAGAGATGAAAAATAGAACAGCCAGAATCACAATGATGAAAAGCACAGCAGGACTAATTCTAGCACCAGAGGATGAAGGTGAGGGTGGTGAGGGAGATGATGGTGATGACGAAGACATTGATTCTTTGAGAAATGCACCCCAGCTTGGGGGTGAAGGGGGAGGCAAAACCGGTGGTGGATAGATCAAGTAACCATCTTTTTGTTGGATTTGATGCTGAATCCAAGCCATCTTCAAATGGGTATGGTCAAAGGACCACTTACCATTCATGCTTTCTCTTTAAAATCCCAAAAGTCATAAACGTGGACCCATAAAGCATGCTCTTGCCTAACCCAAACTCAAACTCATCCACACACAACATAATCCTAGTAACATTTCCAAACTACACATAACATAGAAAGTGAACACTGGCAACTCAGATAAATAAATGCACACAGAGAAGTGGTAGATGGTTGTGGAAAAATGAAGCAACGATGAATTGAGCAGTGAGCACAACCAAGTACCAACTACATATTATTTATTTATCGAATTGGGTAATCATTTTAAACGAAAGGTAAAACCAGCGATGGACCAACAACAACGGGTAAACAAAAACTAACATGTGTTGTGTCTTGTTTTCGAAAAAAAAAAACATAAGAAGCACAATATATCTGAAACTTGACTCACCAACTATTTTCTGAGGTGCACATTGTTTGAAAAGGGCATTGAAACTGTGATTTATCTTGAGGCTTTCAGGTAGGTGAAGGAACCCTAGGGTGCAGACTTTTTTTAGCTGCTCAAGTCAAAGAGTGCTGAGAGAAGAGTAAAGTGAAGTGTGAAACACCTTTCTCTTGGCTCAAACACTGTCTCGTCCTTGTCGTGTTTGTGGGTTAGAACAACAAAGTGACCGAAGAGAGAAAGAGGCGATAGTTTCCAAAGTGAGGTTAAATGATGACAAAAACAGATGCTCAAATTTCAATTTCACCGCCACAATTCGCGCGTGGGTTTCAGTTGCCGCAGTATTGTATGCACCATTTGTTGCCGACTATTGAATATTTTGTATTGATAGAATGAGTTGACAGGTTAACTTCACAGGGATTTATGAAATCTTAAATAAGCGGCAAGTATCGGTCAATTTCATTCATATATTTTTTAATTTAATTAAAATTAAGAGAAATTATTAATTATGAAAAGTAGGTGTTTCTAAATTATGTGAAAGGTCAAGGACATATTAGAAGAAGTATATATCTAAGTAATTAAATTGAACTAAAAATCTGGGAACGGGACGTGTGTCTTGCTATAAGAAAGAATATATTATAATAAAAAAATAAAATAATCTCAAAATATATATTTGAATATATATATATATATATATATATATATATATATATATATATATATATATATATATATATATATATTGTACTGTATGGTCCTCCCAACCTCGTGAATCGAACAACTCTATCTAGGCTGACTGATCATTTTGGTCGACGAACCACCAGGTCAATAGTTAAAATATATTATAACTTTAAAATAAATAGTTAAAATGTATTATTAAATAAAAAGTTCATTTAATTGTAAATTGTGAAGCATTTTTTTCTAAAAGGTAAAATAAAATCATCAAATATATTTATCCAGATAAAAATAAAAAATAAATTTATGTTGTTTCGCTGTGATTCTATATAAAAATATTCTTATGTTATGATTGTAAAATATTAATATAACTAATGATAATTATTTTTCCTTAAAGTAGAACCATATCTTATATGGAAAAAAAAATTGTAATGATAGTATAATTTATTGTATTTCTTTTTATCTATTTTATAGTGATATAGTTATTAGTTATGATCGAATTGCTTAAGAAAAAGATGCATTCCTTCAACACGAATTACCATTTTAAAAATTCAATTCAAATTGTATTTTATATTACCGAGTGTTTTTCGATTACATTAATATTGATTTTATCTTAGGACGGTATAACTCAAAAACACAACTGATTATATTTTAAATAATTGAACTTAAACATGTTTAGCGATCTAACTGATCACTTATCGGGTTATTAGAGTTAATGACATACTAATTATTATAGAACTTAGTAAAATATGATAAAACAACTTATTTAAATAAAGTAAATAGATCACGGGATCCAAGCTTAAGTCATCCAAATAAGAGTAGCAAATCTAATAAATTATCGGCTTAATAGCACTGATGGTCCCTATTTTTGTCAGGTTTGTTCTTAATGGTTTTAGTTTTTTTTTCTGTTCAATGTTGTCTTAAAGAATGTAATTTATGTTTAATTTAGTCCTTTTTGCAAACAACGTTTAAATCGTTGACGGTCCATTGTTCAGCTGTGCAAAATCCAAATGAAATGGCATTTAGAAGTTGTCACGTCACCATCTTCTTCAACCTTCAGCCTAAACAGAAACTGAAACCGTAATTTCTCTATAGCTACCTAACCCTAGCGTCGTCACACCTAAACTCTCAGGCCGCCATCGCAATCACCAAAGACCTTCAAACGCAACCCAAAAGACCATCACTAGGACGCCGCTACGACCACATCCATGCGCCACCACCTTCATCGCGCGCCTTCACCATCTTCTTCTTCCCAGCTCGCGCTGCCACCATAGCCCCGCCGCCAGCACCATGTCGTTGTGCCATATCCTCTCCTTCCACCATCAACCTCGCGTCAGCCGCCATGAAGCGCACTTCCACCTTCATCAACTGCACTGGAAACCTACATCAAATCCAATCCAGAAAACCCACAAAAATCCAGAAACAACACTGCTGGGATTTGCGATGTCTTTGCGAGTTTGTCCTTCTCCATTAACGCAACCTAGCAGTTCGAAACCCTCAACCCTATCGCGCCTAAGAACCACCATATTTGTGAACTTGCTTCTCCCTCGTGCTTTCATCAACCTGCAACGAAACACAATCAGCCCAAAAATTCCCAAATTAGAAACCCACAGAATCCTAATATTGCACATCTACCTAGTGCAAGACCACCAACATCCATCACAAGGGCAAGGCTACAACGTCTTCATCTTCTTCTTCATTGAGCCAACATCGCCGCAAGAGAGGACAAGAATCATGACCACCACTAGCGCGCTTCCATCATCACAACAGCGAATGACCTCCTCGATTAGGACACGTGGCAACTCCACGTGGGCAGTTAAATGTCACCTCATTTGGGTATTGCACAGCTGGACAGTTGGCCGTTAACGATTTAAACGTCATCTACAAAAAGGACTAAATTGAACATAAATTACATTCTTTAGGACAATATTAAACAGAAAAAAAAAAACTAGAACCATTTCGAACAAACCTGACAAAAATAGGGACCATCAGTACTATTAAGCCTAACTTATATTATAAATAGCATAATCATTTGGGCATTTTTTTGGGTACTTATTATTACGACATTTACTATTATTATTTGGTTAACTTAAACATCAGAGTGTCTTTTGGTAAGCATACGTACTCTTGATCTCGAAGAGATGTGAACTTAGAATATTTTAGTTTGAAGGTGCGAAATTGGAAACATGACTCTTCTCAATCTAAAGTTACATTCAAGTCATGAAATCTTACGGTTTAAAAAATAAAGAGTCTTTACTAAAAGATATTTACATAATATATTCAATCTTGGAAAAACATAAATAATTACATTAAAATTAAATTCATATTCGTATTTTTCTTTTTGTAAAAGCATGAGTTTGAAGTTTTATAGAATGAAAATCTAAATAATTGAATTAGACTTTAAATTCAAATTTATATTTTTAAAATATAATAGTTTGAATGCTTATAAATCAATTTAATATCAATTTTAAATTTTATTACTTTAAAATTAATATACATTGTAACAGCCTCATAAAATTATATAATATTTTAAAATACAAATTAGACATATTTTAAAATACAAATTAAACACATAAAATAACAAAGTTGGAGTCGCGCCATCGTTGCACTACCGTCTTTGCTACCACGAGACCACTTCCTTTGCGCGAGCCACAAATAATTTTCCTGAAGTTGAGTTGTCCCTGCGAGAACAAAGATAGAGAAGAAGTTTGAAGCTTATGGGTTTGTTCCCGAGAAATGTAAAAGAGAATAGATTAGGGAAAATAACTCTTAATAAAGGTTTTGAGAGAAACCAAACAATTGGGAAATTGGGATTTTTAATTAGGGTTATGTAATTTTTAATTGAAAAGCTTTCCCTTCTTTCTTTAAGAAAAGAAATTTTAATTTTAAAAATTATAAATTAAATTATTATTATTATTTTGTAGGTAACGGGTACTTGCGGGTAAGATAGTATAATATCCGCATTTGACCTGTTTAGAAGTGAGTATTAAAATACCCGCTACCCGTAGGTAATAAATATTCGTAGATAGTAACTACCCATTGCGAATTTTATTCGCGAATATTCACAAGTGCGAATTTTTTTGTCATCCTACCTGATTCACTATATATTGAACTCAGGTGATGGGGGTTCTAAGTAGGTCAGGTTAAAAATTGGTCCATATATAAACAAATTATATTTTCTTCAAACTTAATCCAGTCAAAATCTATGATGGACCAAGTTGACTTGTGAGTTCTAATCCGACAACACTACTTGAAAAGCAAATGTTGAAAACATTGTAAAGAAATTTTTATAGACAAAGAAATTTATGTTAAAGATTAAAAGATTTAAACCAAGTTACAAATGGTTTTTTACGAGTCTGGCCTTAGTGACTTTTACGAAGGATTCTTGAAATATAGATCACACATCCAATCCTAAGGTCATGTTAAACTCTCTTCACTGTATAATGCAAACCCTCCTTACTTAATAATAGCGTCTTATTGACTAATACTACAAATATGCGCTAATATGCGCTAATCTTTTGTGGGGTGTGTATACAAAGAAGAATAGTTTTTCTAACACTTTGTAAAAGACACGGTTAGTTCGCTTGTATATCTTTATACCAACAGAATATATATAGTTAACGGAAGCTTTGATAACCCTTTCGTTTCTATATGCTCACGTTTTTTGTTTTAATATTAATTATATAAAAAACAATTATCTGTATTATCCATTATATACGAATAATATTTTTCTCTTACATTTGTCCAAATTCTTCATTTTTTTTTTGTATTAGTTGTTGTTTCCTACTTATCAAAACTTTAACAGTAAATGTTAAAACATAAAAAAATATTATTACGAGGACTAAAACACAAAACTTCAAGGTAAAAGAATCAAAATACAAAGTTAACGGCATGATACGATCCATTGTTCAAGATGGACAAATTTCAACTTATTGTAGTTAATTTTAATGAATTTACAGAGGACCTAATTTTATTTTTTCATCTTATAAGTATGGCTTACAAGTATTAAGGGTTATCGAAATATTTGATAGTCTAAATCAGACTTCATAGATCAATGATTTTTCGTCTTCCTCTTTGATAGTGTTAATCATGAGAGCAACTTGGTTCATGGTTGGCCTTACCTGTGGTGAAGGATTGACACATCTTATAGCCACTTGAAGCAAATTCACCATTCTCTCTTCGCTTGCATACTCTGATAACAGAGACTTGTCAAAGACTTCACCTGTCCATTCTTCCCTCACGACTGACTGAACCCAATCAGTTAAGTCAATCCCATTTCCCTTCACTAACTTACCAGTAAGCAGTTCAAGAACAATCACACCAAACCCATAAACATCTCCCTTTAACATATCTAATGCACCACCATCAGTACTACTAGTGCCAAAAGCTGAACCTCTTTGATCATCCATATCCATAATGCCACATTCACTTATGCATGCTTCCATATTCTTGTTTAGCAAAATGTTGCAGGATTTCAGATTTCCATGACCAATACCATGATGGCCTACCTCTTGGTGCAGGAAAGCTAATGCCTCAGCAATTGTTGCTGCAATCCCAAGTCTGCTGGTCCAGTCTAAGGCCTTTGTAGTACCTGAATAGCACATGCTATATTTTAGTACATGAATTAGTGTGGTTAAAATGGGTATCTTCGTTAGGATTTTGAGTCGGATTAGATTTAAAAAATATATTTTTTTATACGAACTCAATTTTAATTCGATTCACTTAGGACTCAACTTACTTGAGTTGAATCTATGCTAAACTGAGTTCACTAACTCACCTAGTTTAATTTAATTATTTATTATTTTGTGTTTCAATATTATTAATTACCATCTATTTTATTGTATTGTAAATGAAAATAAAGAAAAAGATGTTGCAAAAGAGTAAAATACTATAAATTTATCTATTCAAGACTTTAATCTTATAAACACAAAATTATCAATATTATAAACTTATTTATTCACGGTTTGTTTTTAGATTATACTTGTTAATTTTTTATTTTGAATTATCTTTGGAGTTTAATATTATTTTAGAGTGAAATTATTTAAATTTGAATTAAAAATAATAATAATTCTTTTAGATTTTAAAAAAAAATTTATAATTAAGTGAACTAGTGAGTGAATGCATTTAATCCATCAATCTATGATGATCCCCGTTTTGAGGACAGTGTATAAATTTGTATGTGACATTTCTTGTTCATCAAAGGAAGTGTAACTAAAAAATATGCAAAAGTAAAAGAAAGATGTGATATTTACCATGTAGGAGCTTGAATAAACTGCCATTCTGCTGATATTCATACACCAAAAGCTTGTCTTGTTTAGAAGAATAGAAAGCAAGTGGTGGAAGGACATGAGGGTGCTTTGCTTGGCTCAGTATTCGCATTCTTTGTTTGAAATCGTGGCTTGAAATAGTCCAATCCTTGATCCTTTTCACAACTACCATGATCCCATTGTCAAGCATCACCTTATAAAGACTTCCATTTTTTCCTCTTCCAATAAGTTCTGCAGGTGCTCCCAACAAGTCCTCCAATCTCAGTTCCATTGCCGTTTGGCTCGAAAGAACCACCAGTGATTGTGAAACCATCCCACTTTCAGAAGGGACTGAAAACTCAGATCTGCTTACCTCATTTTTGTATTCACTTGAAACATTTCTCGGCTTTTCAACACCACCACCACCTCCACTGGCCCCTACCATATTATTCAATGCTTCAACTTTATTCTCTCCCTTCTTTCTTCTACACAGCTTTAAGACTACGAAAAGGACAATGATGACACCCAATGCAGCATACCCTGAGTACATAAGAATCTGCTCCTTGGAAGCACCCTTTGATTTTTCTGATGTCTGAGCCTCACTCAAAGGCATAGGCTTATCAGAGCAATTCTTTGGCAGTGGATCTCCACATAGTTCAGGATTACCAAGAAAGCTGTCAGCAGAGAAATAGCCATGCACGTTTGGAATATGGCCACGGAAATTGTTGAAGGAGACATTGAATTGGTCAAAATTAGAGAACTCAAAAGCAGGTATAGTTCCTCCAAGGTAATTGTTCTGTGCGAGGAACATGTTCAGCCCTGAGATTCTATACAAGTCTGGTAAAGATCCTGAAAACTGGTTATTTGAAATGTCCAATCTCTTCAAACTGCTCAGCATAGCAAGTGAACTAGGAAGGTCTCCAGCAAGTTGGTTTCCGCTTAGGTGCAGGCGAGTGAGTTGTTTGCAATTTCCAACCTCAGAGGCCATCCCTCCACTGATTTTGTTGCCATCAAGGCTAAGATATGTGAGAGATGCAGCCAGGGGCTGCAAGTTGCAAAGCATAGCAAGATCGAGTGTTCCAGAGAAATTGAGGTTATCAAGTAGCAACTTCTTTATGGACATGTTTTGAGCATCGCAGTGTACACCTTGCCAGGTGCCCTTGCAGGGATCAGAGTCTTGTTTCCATACCAAACTGGAGTTCTGTTGGCCATCTTTTCCAGAGACTTGTCCCAGAAATTGTATCAGTGTTCTCTTGACCTCGTACTCTACACAACTGGTCGTGTTTAGGAGGAAAAGGAATGTGGCAAATGCTATCCATGTAGAAGGTCTTTTCATTTGGGTTGATGGAAGACTTTATGCGAGATCACCAGCTTTGTTGCTGAAGAGGGTGGAGTAAAAATGAAATGGTTTATGAATAAAATAGAGTTTGTAATTTCAGTACAAAAGAAATGGAACTGGTCCGTGTGGCTGATACTTCGATGACCGTTTGTTTGTAGTTGGCATGATTAGTTTATCATACCTTAACAAATATTTTAATACTCATTGCAGCTTTCTCAATAATATTGGCCGGCATGATGAATAGTTGCAACACTAGCATGATGAATAGTTGCAACTAGTGTTGTCATTACCTTCTTAATTTCATTCATACGGCATTGTATACTATGATAACAACAATATTGACAACACCTCCGGTTGTTTCTTTTCTATGTGTGTACCAAAACAAATTTTTTTCATGATATTATCTTTCTTTATTTTTCATTTTTTCTATTTTTAAAAAATACTAAAATTCACTTTCTATGATTGTTTTATCTTTCTGATAACTTTTCCTTATTTTTTACTTGTTCTATTTTTAAAAAGTACAAAAATTTACTTTTTATATTATTTTATTTTTATAATGTTAAATGAATATAGATGTGTAATCTTCTCATTTCTCCTCTTTATATGTATACGGATATTAGAAAATTTGTAATTTTGTCAAAAAGAATTATGAGAACCTTTATAATTTTCATAAATATGGCTAAAATTCTTTATTGGAAACAAACTCTCAACATGTCTTGATAGATAAAAGTCTCAAAAGATATTTTTGGAAAGTATGTTAAAATTCTTAAACAATGATCCAAAAACTTGTAATGAAATACACCTTGCTAAATGCGCTTTTGCAAAAAAACACTAGTGGAAAAATGACATTTTATAACGTACAAAAATGACCTTTTACAACGTAGTTACTGGAGACATAGTTCTGGGCGATATAGTAAGTCTGCGCATTTTATAACGTAGCAGAAATTTACGTTATAATATGTTGAACATATTATAACGTAGTTTCTAAAATCCGTCATAATATGCGTAGTTTATTATGACAAATTTTCGTTTGTCCATTATAATAAGTGGAAGATAACATGACGTAGAAATTTTTGTACGTTATAATATGTGATCTATTATTACGTATATATTTTTGTACGTTATAATATGTGATCAACGTATCATAACGTACATGGTTTAGTACGTTATAATATATGTTTTTTTTAAAAAAAAAAATTAATTATTACATTTGAAAATTATAATAATATACTTGTATTATCATCTTATTCCATCAATTTATAATCAATATAGCTTCAAATACAAATATTTAATGAAACTAACAAAATAAAATTCATTTCAAACATTAAATAGTGTAATATTTAATACATCATTTATATTATGCATATTTAAATGATTCATATACACTTGTGTTAAATGATACAGTATTAGTTGATTCACATCGTCTACCCATGAACAAATCTGTACTCATTGACAACAATTTGCATCCCCAAGCAAATGCCCAAAAATGGAACACTATGTTCTCCAGCATACTTAGTCGCAAGAATTTTCCCTTGCACTCCATCACCAAAACCTCTTGGAACTAGAACGCCCTGCAGAATAAGTCCAATTACAGAAAACCAATAAATAATATATCACTATATGAGATTTTAACATATATATCAATATTAAAGATCTGAAAATGGAATAAATATGTTTAGTCTAAATAGTAGGAATACCTTTAAAATATTCCATGCAAACTTTATATGCCTCAGATCCTGCAGCAATATATTTTAATCAATCGTCAGAGGGTTGCATAAAAGCAAAACCAAAACCAAAAGGTCAACTAACATAAGTAATGCAGTAGATAGATCAGTAATCACCTCTTTATATTTCAGTATGCATATTGAATAAAAAAGAAGTTGTAGAGAATCCAAAAGGAGGAAATTACTATGTAAAAAATAGAAGGGTTCAGTTACTAATTTAGGAGTAAGTTACCTTCAGAACAGAAAGATATGCATCTGAAAGGCCTGTGTATTTTCCCACCATTGGAATTCTAACCTGAGGCACGTAACAATTGTTGTAAGCTCCACATTGGCCACTATTAAGATAAATAAATATCTATGCACATGTTTTTTCTTTTTCTTTAGATGATGCATATTTGAGATGTCTGCCACTCACAGTTTCATCACATCTGTCATAAATTTTTTTCCTTGCAGTCGACTCCTTCAAATTAGGCTCTGCTGCAACACTGTAAATGATAAAGGAATTAGTTTGAAGACCCAAACACTTTAGGATAAATTCAAAGGAAAAGGTTTAGGATATTGCATGAACTTAAACCACTTAAAATGCAAAAAGTATGAAATTCAATTTTAAAAGAAAAAAGAAAAAAAGAAAACCATCAAAACCATGAAATTAACAAATTAAACTGCATAAATACGGTTCCAGCAGTGCTTCAATAAAAGGCATGGACTCAATATCCCCTGCATGAAAGAAAAGTCATTGTAAATTAGTTGCTTTAAAATATAGCCGATCCCACCACCAAGTGAGAAGAAACTTGGTGGTTGCCTTAGAATATAGTACTAAAAATATGGATATGAATATTATTTTCTCCCACTGTTTGCTAAGTATAAATCATTTTCAATTTTTAGTTTTCAACTTCCATCTAACCCATAATCTTTAGAATTAAATATGGGAAAAAATTGAATGGATATAGAAATATAATATTGAAAAAGTTCTATCTTAATATTGATTGAAATAAAAGTAGCATTACTCAACAGAAATAAAAGTCAACATTATCACAGCAATAATTTATAATCAAACTTCAACTTGAAATTAACAGTAGACAGGACATAATTATTAAAAAGGAATAATATATTTGTTTCGCATGTAAAATGAAAAAGACTGTCAAAGAAAAAGATACCTCTCTCATGTAAAATATCTGCTGAGTTGGTTTCAAACTCTAAAGCCTTAGTCAAATCTTCAATAGCCTGAGATGTCCAGAAGCAATAGTCAATGTCACATTATGAATTGTTATGTGTGCAAGAAAATCATTTATAATAAAAAGTGATTCAAGTGAGATCTTACTTAAGTAACTAAAAATTTCAATCACCTTCTTTTCAACTATATATATATAATAAGATCACTAGTCAAACAGTTCCTTAACATGGCTCTACATAAGTCTTGACAACTGCACTAGTTTTGCTTAAACAATACATATTTGACCCAAGTGTTAATGCCTAAACCAAATCAAGTTTCTACTCCTTATAAGTCAAATCAAACATAAGTAAAAACCAGATTTCAAGATCATTTCATTTTCTGTACCAGAAGAGATCAATTTCATTAAGGGTGGGTGTCAATGGGACATACCTAACATGAAGCATTGATTAACTAAAATACCGAGGTTAAAAAATAAATAAATAAATTCCAATCAGCAATGCGAATTGGGTAAACTTCAAAAAAATTTACAAATACTAAGATCGAGTAAGCCACCCCACCTCAACAAACTCCCCCAAGGCTGCCCGAGCTTGACCTCTCCTCTTCCATAATCTCCTCTTCTCTCCTTCTCAATAACAAACTATAAACATCCAAAACAAAACAATTAGAAACATCTGGCTCACCTGATACATTTTTCTAGTAGTGATGTTATTGTCGCTAGTTAATTTAATGTCCAAAAATCGTCCGTAGTTCCCAAGATCAAGTTCAAGCTTCCACAAACAAACAAAATAATGAAAATGGCAATCTAAAACTTCAGAGGAAAACAAACTGCAGATATCCTCTTTTACTACGACTCAGAAAGTTTTAGCTTGCACTTATGAAGTAAAATGAGAAAATGAAAAGAGCAGGGGAAAGTATAACATAACATACAACCTCAACCTTCCATTGAATTTAGAAGGAAATAAAAAATCTAATGACTGTCATCTTGTTGTAGAAAATTTTCATTTGCTTACCTCTCCGCTATCATATAAGACCAAAACCTCCGCATGCTCGAAAGGAGACATTGTCCCCGCATCAGTGTTCAAGTAGGGGTCTGCAAATGATGGAAAAATTAAAACAAAGATAAAAACAGTGAAAATAGCATTCATTACTTTACATAATATGATAATAAAAGCAAACATGTTTTATTAAAATTTCTATAAATATGAAAACTAAATTAACAGGATAAAGAGGGGAAAAGTGTTACAGAGAAGAATGTGAACTATAACTACGGTTGGAAGAGCAGCTCTGAGAAGATGACTATAGGCGCGACGCGAATCCTCGAAGCTTCTTCCAGAGAGAAGACGTAGCGAAAATATGACAAAAACTCGAAGAAGAACAAGAAACAAAGGATTAAACTTGATAGAAACCCTAGAAGAAGAAGGAAACCTATTCTGGACCGATTGATCGGTGTAAATCAAAGTTGAATCGGTGGAAAATGTTTCTAATGGTGAAAACAAGGTTTTAATCGGTGGAATCGAAGGGAAATGGTGAAAAGGAGAAGAAACCCCAACAGAGGGTTTAGCTCTATGAATTATTCGGTGAAAAATGAAGGATAGAGGAAATAGAGATGATTCTGTGAGTGAAGAAGCCTTGCCGTGATGATGAACGACGTGCGACGAGGAGATGTCTCTCGAGAAGGAAGACGCCAGGAAACCGAAAGTGCTCTCTCGAATGCGCGAGAGGAAATGAAATGAGACCTCCAAGCGTGACAGCGAGCGAAGGAATACGCTCCACAACGTGGCCGAAGTTCTGAAAATGATGTGGCTGATGACGGAGATGCCGAGAAATGCAAGTGAGAGGGATGAGATGAAGAGCGGAAGAAAAGAATGAGACTGAGAGTGAACTTGAAATGAAATCTAGCGAGAGGGAAATGTGAAAAATTAAAGAGGAAGAGATATTATAACTGATTTTTAAAACTCCGTTATAATACATCAATAATAGGTTTTAAACTTATTTACAAGTTTATCACCGTATTTTATATTATAACTGATTTTTATAACTACGTTATAATATGTCTTACATTTATTTACAAGTTTGCCATCGCGTTTCATATTATAACTGATTTACAAAACTACGTTATAATATGTCCTGTTTTTATTACCATCTTGCCACCGGTCAATCTAGTATGACGGATAATTTTTATACGTTATAATAGCTTGGTTATAGAAAGGTATTTTTCCACTAGTGAAATAAACAACTTAAAGAAGCGTTTTCATAGTCTAGATGATACCATGTGCCAAACAATCTAATTTGTCCAACGATGAAGTCTTCATCAACTGCTTGGTATCTTAGTGAAAAGCTTAAACGATCAAATCCTACCTGAACGGTAGAAAACGTGAAAAATACTTTGTTGTTCTGAACATACATTAAATGTCATTAAATGCACAACGCTTAAAAACAACAAAAGTGATAAGAAAAATGAATATGTCTCCATGCATATCTACTCTACTATATGGAGATTACCTATGTCAAGTATCCACCTACTTAATCATATACAAATCAGAAGTGGACGTTATACACAAAAAACACTACAAGAAATTCAGGCATTACCGAAGGGTTTTTACAGACGGCCTTTTGCCCTTCGGTAAAATTGCGTTTCCGACGGTCACAAAGATGATTACCGAAGGCCATGGTGAAATGCACTCATTACCGAAGGTTTTTTTTCGAAGGTCTTTGGGCCGTCGGTATTGGCTTTAGTGAATTAACTTACCGAAGGATATATGACCCTCGGTAAGGTGCTCATGTAATTAACCCCAGCGGACTTGGTTTCCCTCTCTAACTTTCATTTTTCGAGCCAAAATATTGCGTTTCTTTCTTCGAACCCTCACCAGCATTCCCCCTTTGTCGGAGACATCAAACCCTCACCAGCTTTCTCGTTTCTTCCAGCCATCAAACCGTCACCAACATTGCCCAAATTTGGGAGGTTTTGTTGTCGGAGGTCGTCTCAGTCACCAACATTCCCCAACGTTCCGTGGTTGTAGGGGCTGCGTCACAAATTTGTTGTGGGTGCGTCAGGAGGGCTTCGTGGAGGAGGGCACAACGGTGAGGAGGGGCTTCGTGGTGCGTGGAAGAGGCAACAATCGAAGAAAACCCAGCTGCTGGACTTGTCTGGCGTCGATATGTAAGTCTCTTTACTCCTCATTTTTGCTATTTTTCATATTGTTTTCACTGTTTTGCTTAAATTTTTAGCTTTGTGAATTTGTTCTGAACTTGTTCTAAACCATTTAACCATGGAAAATATTAGTTGGATGTCATATTTTAAAATTTTACTGTTCTTCCTATTTTTAGCTTTAATTCTGCTCATATGTTGTCTGTAAATGGTAGACATTGAAATAGTAATTATGGTCATATGTTGTGTGTAAAACAAACACTTGAAATAGTAATTTCATTCAGCTAATAGGACCCTTGCACCCTAGCATACCTAAGTTGTTTCCCTGTTAGGTTCTTTGCTTTGACATCCATAAAGATACATTACCCTATTATACCAATTGGAAGATGAATTCACCTTCCATATTCGGATTTGAAGACGCTGTCTTTAGTGTAGTGTGTGCTTTCTTGCTGCCAAAGAGTGAAAGTGTTCTTCATATAATAGTAGGGTTGGGCACCTTGGACTTAAAAAGGGACCTAAAGTTCAAAAATGAAGTCAATTAACAAGGGAGAGGGAGAGGATTGAGGAGCAAGTTCTAGGGGTGGTGTGTGAGCTTTGTTAGCAAAGGGTAACAATGTTCTTTGACTTGGTCTGAACTGTTTTTTTATGGAGATGAAGGTTGTTGAGAGTAATTAGCTGATTAAATACAGAGATATAAATTATAATTAAGGTTTTTTCTTTTTGTTTTCTCTATGAATGAAGTTATATAACATTAAAAAAAATCAGCAAAACATGAAAATAGCTACTTTTATATTAGAAAAGAAAGAAAAAGTTGGGAGAGTGCATGTTCGTTGTTAAATCAAATATGCGTGAGAGTTTAGATTTAATAGTGTGAATATATGCTGATTAGGGAAATATGAATATACATTTTCTGGCCCATCATAAATTCATAATGCATGTATTAGAAATTAGAGGTCATAATTTAGTTTGGCAAGAAATAAGGAAATTCCACCATGGCTGCCTCTGCAATTTCTTCCTAGGTTAATGGAGGTGTTTTATGCAGTAGTGTGAGTAACTAAGTAGTATATTCATTGTTTACTGTAGTGCTAAGAGCTTTGATTGGTCTGTGTATAATGGTAGTATTGACTTTCAATAACTAGAAAATTGCAATTTGAAAAGTGAATAGAATGATGTCATTGATATTTGAAAATAATATCGCAGATATTTCTAACATAGTGCAAGGGTATATGTAAGGAAATAAATCACCCCAATAATAAGAAATTATATCCTAATTATAAGCAGGTCTAGCTTCCTGGACAGACTCCTTTACAAATTCCTTTGATTCAAGGGATTTGAAACCTGAAACACTGAAATGATTTACATCTAATTTACAATATCCACATCTTCAGCTTGATCCCCTCTGCCCCAGTTATATTAATTATAAGTCTTCCCATTCTTAGCTTGTTAATTGGATCATTGAAATTAAAAGGGCTGGAGCCTTCCAGCCCTTATGCTGGACACGAGCTATTTGCTCTCTGTATGAAACACACTAAGTTTTCTTATAGCTTTTCCATAATGATGTAGATGATTTAGCTACTGTGTTGTGTTCTTACCTTTTCATTTAACTAAATTTCCTTGTAGGAAAGTACAATATGTGAACATTGATCTTTTATCCACTAGTGAACCTGTATAGCCTGCATTGGTGTGTTAATAATCATGGGGGAACCACACCATAAAAAGTTAGTTGTTGCAGTTGGAAAGCTCAACAAGGTCTAGCTAACCCAGCTTTAAAATCCTTTATGTTTGTGGGAGTGAAGTCCTAACCTAATTAGGTTCTAACATCCCATCACACTCCATTATAATCATGTTGGTTTGTTATGCACTTTTCCTTTGACTACCCTGCTGAGTAGTGTAATACTTATGTATGTTGGAATATGGGACAGAACTCCCATACTTTGCAATTGGATCGTAACATCACTTTTTCACTATTCTTGAATAAGACTATTTTTGGGGTTCCTTTGTGAACTGATTAAAAGT
Organism: Vigna angularis; assembly: GCF_016808095.1. Classification (NCBI taxonomy): domain Eukaryota; kingdom Viridiplantae; phylum Streptophyta; class Magnoliopsida; order Fabales; family Fabaceae; genus Vigna; species Vigna angularis. The sequence goes on along the minus strand of NC_068971.1, from coordinate 29,041,523 downwards.
CTATATGTTGGTTTTTGAAGGTGAGGTTCTCTTGCATTGAGCATGAATTGACTAATGAGATTAAGTGGATGTTATATGCCTTGGCAATGTTTAAACAACATCAGTGTTCCAGCCATCTTTGGTTCATTCTTTTGTGTACTGCAAGTTTTACTTTAAATTCGTATAGCTTATGCTTGAGATCAATGGAGTAGGGACTTGCTTCCATCCAATTTATGTTGTTTCCATCCATAAATAGGTTTCATTTTGAAAAAATACAAAGATCTCTTTGCTGGAGCGTGTAGGTTAAAAATTATGAATTCTTTCATCTAGAAATCCTGCATCAGTCTCTGCATCAAATCTTCTTTTTCTTTTCATCATTCCCATGTGCTCTGATGTCATCATTATATCCCTGTATTTTTCATTCAATGTGACTTAAAATAAAAAAAGTACTACTGTCAATCATCTCTTTGTTGAATATATATTGTATTTCACAGTGCAAGCCTTAGTTGGTCATTTACCACTTCATATAAGCTTCCCCTGTGATCCAAAGCTACAAACTAAAATAGAGTCATCTGTGATACTTTTTTAATTACCATTTTCTTGTCCTTCTTCATTTTCACTTGGTCAAAGGCAAGAAGTTAAATTGAGACAGAGGGTTTCACACTCAGCTGCCAAAATTGATGGCTTTACTCTTTGAACTCTCATTGATGCCTTTACCCTTTCACACTCAGTGCATACATTCATTGATCCCTTTACTCTTTCAACCTTGTCTTTTACAAGTTATTTGAATGTGTATGATCCTAGCACCTACGTATTACTCAACCATAGTTCAAGGTAACCTCAATAATCTTTAGCTGTCAATTAAGGCCAACTTGTATAGATCTCAAGCATTTTTGGTATTTTAATTGATTGAATGTTGATTATAGCATTTTCCTGTGAATATTTTCTGTAACATCCATCAAACCTAAAAAATTTCCCAATTCTATTGATGCCACTAATTATTTAGAAATATATATATATATATATATATATATATATATATATATATATATATATTTTAAAAAGCAGCTTTTTGAATACATGCCTGCAAGTGTTTTATTACCTTCCAATTTGATAAGAAGATGAACAAGTGGACTCAAACTCCAGATTTCCATTTGTTGAAATGATTCTTATAACCAGATTTTCAAGTACTTAAAAGTAAATCAAATATATGATCATTATTTTCAGAAGCTCAGCAGTTGATGGATTGTTACCCCAAGAGCAGTGACAAGAAAACATTGAAGAGGTGGTTCTTTATTGATAAAAGAGTAGGGGAAGTAGACATGTGATAGAAACTGTTGTTTGATCCTTGTCAATACTTGTTTAAGTTTTCACTTTGTTACATTTTGTATTGCCTTAACTGTTTATTGGTTTAGTGTTAACATTTGGATTGATGTTTATATTGTTGGTTTGTGCTGACCTTAAGTGTTGTGGTGTAGTTTCCAACTTAGAGACCTTATTCATTTGAGGTAGCATCTTTAGGAAGAGGAGCTAAAACAAAATATTGGTTGAATAGGGAAGTTTCAGGCAGCTGTAAGTGGTAGCTTCAGTTCAAAAATCTACAACCTGTAAGTTTTATTTGTAATTGATGTCATCCATAATGAATTTCCTACCATTCCAGCTCTGCATTATTGAACTTGATCATGAGGTTGAAATTTAATTATTTGTTAGCATTGATGTTTTTGGTTCTGTTGTGAATTGTGTGAATATGTTCCAGCTTTTTATTTTCATTTTCAATCTGTCCTTAGGTGGTTGTGTAGCAAGATATTAACTTATAAGGAAATGATACCATGTCTAGCCTTGGTGATATGAACTAAAAATGCCAAAACTTGAATTTTATTGCACGAAATCTGCAGAAAAAGTAAAATTGGACCCTATAACATGTTCTAAAATACTTAAACCTTGGAAAATTGGTTCAAACATTCCTGTAAACAAGGTATAACAACAACCCAACCTTTTAACATTTAAGTATAGGCAATTTCATTACACCAATTCATGATGTAACTATAAGGATGAAGTAGAGTACAAGGACAAACCAACATGCATATATGTTGGTTATATACTATCATGAATCCCCCAAGTTACGAAAGTAAAAGGAGGAACCAAAGTTATAGTTGTTTTATAGTTTATATATTAACTAAAAAACTGAAAATTCCTTACTAAGGCTAAAGTAGACCATCTCTTAGGTTAAACTTTATTAACTTTACTCCACCTGGTAGTGGTTAAGGGCACTCCAGTGATTAATTTGGCCTTCAACATGTTCAAAGATACGTGTCTTAAAGTTGAACATATGATTTTGGACTTCAATTGTGAAGTCTCAAAATTGAAGTAGTTAAAACATAAAAAGTGTTCTAAAAATAGTTGACAATTTTGATATTCACCTAATATAAGCAAAGAAAGTATATTGTTGTTATCTTAACAACTTTAAAGTACTTAAATGAAGCTAATAGAGATGTCAAATAGGATGAAGTAGCAAAATCTCAAAATTTGACTACCTAAAAGTCTACTAAAAGGGTGAGAAAGAGGCAATTCAGCTAAAGTAGACTAACAATAACTAATGTTAATATCCTAACAAGTCTAAAGTACTGAAATTAGACTAGGAAACTACTCAAAAGCAAACATTGACCTAAAACTCAATTTTTGAGTTGTTAGAACCTAAAAAAGTTTACTAAAAAGGAGACAAATTGGTTTAAATCGTCTTTGTACTTGTTGTGCTTGTACTTCCAGTGTTCCTTAGTGTTACTTCATCATCTTAATCAGTGAATTTGGTTTGGCTGAGTTGAATTCCAACTTACATATTCATTTCCTAGTTTTGTCTAAAGTCATGTGCCTAAAATTGGAAGTGAACTAGTGATTTTCTGCTGCAGTGTGTTTGTTGGCTGTTTCAGTGTTTAAACACATCCAAATTGATGATACAAAGTTGCTCAAAACTGCAAATTATGTGTCCAAACGTGTTTGTGCAAAATCACCTTTTAAACCACCAAATTTTGCTTAAAATTAGAAGTAGACCACTGATTTTGTGGTGTAGTCTTTATCTTTATTGTTTAAGTGGTTGCACACCTTCAAATTGATCATATAAACTTGCTTCAAGCATCACTTTTGCTATTGAAACACTTCCAAGCATTTTTGGCCTTAAAACCACCATTTTGAAAGTCATTTTCTGGTGCAGTGGGCATTTCATGTGGTTTTTTAAAATTACCAAACATTATTCTTTAGATCTAGTGTATTATGACCTCCTTGAGTCATTGATTCTACTGTCCAGTTTTGATTCCATTGATTTCTACATTGTGGTCCAAATTTTGTGTAAAAAGTGTTGCATATTTGGCTACAATAGGGGTGTTTTTTTTAATATGTCCATTTCAGTGCAGTTTAAACATTTTTCCAAGTGTATTTAACCTTTTCAAACATGTATGCACTGTTCATTTGGCCAAATTTGAGTTCATATGCAAAATCACTTCCTAAACCATCATATTTGCCTTAATTTGGAAGTGAACTAGTCAATTTTGAGTGCAATGTGTTTCTTTGGTAGGTCAGTGTCTAAACACCTTCAAATTGATGATACAAAGTTGCTAAAAACATCAATTTATATTTCCAAACTTGTTTATGAAGATTCACCCATTAAAGCACCAAATTTGGCCTAAAATTGGAAGTGGACCACTGATTTTCTGGTGTAATCTGTTTCTTGGCTATTTAGGCTACAACTTGATTAAGTTAAGTAGTCTTTTAAAGTCCTATGGTACTACACACATTCTCAATGGAATGAGAATGGTGAAAGTATCTTAAACACTTACAATGTACATAATATGTTGAAGTACTGTATAAAATAGAACTTCAATAATGTCAGAAAGTTGACTCCCCCAAATTTAATACACAAACACTTAGGATGTCAAACACATTTCAATACTGAGGACTTGTCTTTGCACGCCCTTATTGAATGCCTATGACAATAGTGTTGAAATTGCCTTCCATGTTCGACTTGAGTAGTAATAGGTTTATTACTTATGTCACATGGATTGTTGTTGTATTGGCTAAGTTTTGATTACTTATGACAGGACAAGGTTCAGAGCGTCCTGATAAAGGAAAAGGGGTAGCAAGGCCTACAAAGAGGCAACGGCAGGCACCAAAGTATGTACTTAGGGTGCCTGCTAGACTACCTACCCCTGCTCCCGGTAGTACATCATCTGTGGGGCCTCCTCCTACCCCTAGTATACAGACTCCTACACCTGTAGTAGACCCTACTCCTCCTCCTGCAGTACACCCTTCTACAACCACTGCAGTAGACCCTTCTCCTCCTCCTGCAGCACACCCTTCTACAACCCCTGCAGCAGACCCTCTTCCTCCTCCTATTATTGCCACCCCCACTCCTCCCCCTATTGTTATTACCCCCACTCCTCTCCCTGACCCTACTTCTATACCTTCCTCATCTTCTGTACCTCCTTCTGAGACTGTCACACCACTTGGTGATCCAGATTCAAGTGGTGATGCTGAAGATCTTGAACCGCCCCTCCATGATCGACCATGGATTGAGCCCTATGGTAAAGGGTAAGTTTATAATCTGTTGATATCATTTGATGTTTAAACCATATTGTAATTGAAATGAGTTTTGTTATGCAGGTTTATTCCATCTAGGGTTGCTTCCCAGGCCATCACACGTTCAATAAAGCAACAGTTTTTAAGTCCATGGCCTACTTGGGGAGCAATACCTCATGACGACAAAAAGGCATTCTGGCAGCGCTTTCAGGTGAGCAATCTATTACACTAATGTCCGTCTTATTTTAGTATGTTTTGTAATCAATGTTTGTTCTCTTTAATGTTACAGATGAAGGTGCAGTGGAAACCTGAACATGAAAGTTAGATACACAGAAATTTCCACATGAAAGCATCTCATCGGCTATCAGAGATGTTTAGGGATGCCCGCAATGCAGGACAGGGCCCTAACTGGCTGGGTGAACACATTTGGAACTCTTTACTGGCCCATTGGAATACAATAGAGTTCCGCAATAAGTGTGCCAAAGCCCAGCGGAACAGAGCGTCTGAAAGGGGTGGCGCCCTACATACTGGTGGGTCGATCACCATTCATGAGCATGCCATTCGTATGGTATAATCTCATTACATAACTTTTTCTTTCATACATAAGTTATGTATATTCTATTTCATATGTACGCTTGTAATTCTTAATTATGTTACAGGCACAGGCTCTAGGACGGGCGGTCCATGTTGATGAGGTCTTTGCACAGACTCATGTTCGGAAGAGAACTAATGAATTTGTTGATGAAAGATCTCGGAAGACTCATGTAAGCAAATAACACTATTACTATTACTAATTGTTCATTTATGTTATACTATCGTTCCCTGACATTGCTTTTAATGTTTCAACAGGAAGACTTTTCTACGAGACTTTCACAGGTTAGATCTGAACATGAGTCAGCTCCTACACCGGATGATGCCAATAATGCAGATGATGACATCCGTAGGACACAGTGCTGGATCGACATCGTTGGTGGGAAGAAAAAAGGACGAGTGTATGGTGCGGGACAGCTTGCTGCAAACTATACAGCATCCAGAGGAGGTACTCTGAAGCACCAGCCTTCTTCTTCCACCAGTACTCCTGACGAGGTCGTTCTTCAACTCAGGCAGGAACTCCATCAACGTGACCAGGAGATCACTGATCTCAGAGCAGAGTTTACAAACTTTAAGGCCCTGGTCATGAGAGTCTTGCCTCAAACCTCACAGGACGTACAAAATATCCCTCCCACCCAGTCACGACCCTCCTCATCACCTGCTGCCACTCAGCAGCCCACATCAGTCCAACCCTCATCAGTCCAACCCACACCAGTCCACCCATCAGTAGAGGAGCAGGATGATGAAGATCATTCTGATGATAGTTATGTACATTATTAGTTTCATTTTTTTATTATAACTTAGACAAACATTTAGATATTATAACATTTTGGACTTTATATCATTTTAGTGTTAATTTTATCTACTTCCAGACTTTGGATGTTAGAACATCCTTTTGTTACATTGTTTTATATTTGAACTATAATTACATTATCTATACATTAATGGATGTTCTATGGATTAATTGATGTTCAATGTATTCCTGATAATTGATTGCATCTTTGAGATGCACATTATGCATGTTTGTATGTGCTTGAAAACTGATATGCAGGTTTGTTTGTAATTGAAATTTGATATACAGGTCTGGGTTGCACAAGAAATGTCATTTCTCTGAAACCTGCTCTGCAATTTACCGAAGGCTTTAGCCCTTCGGTAAATTCCCACTGTTGGTCATTACCGAAGGCTTCTGCCCTTCGGTAAATACCCTCGTTTGGTCATTATCGAAGGCTTTTGGCCCTCGGTAATTACCGAGGGCTTCTGCCCTTCGGTATTTACCGAAGGCTTTCGCCCTTCGGTAATTACCGAAGGCTTTTGACCCTCGGTAATTACCGAAGGCTTTTGGCCCTCGATAATTACCGAAGGGCGAAAGCCCTCGGTAATTGTTAGCGACAAGGGATTTACCGAAGAATTTTTGGCCGTCGATAAGCCTTCGGTAAACACCCATTATCGACGGCCTGTGGCATTTACCGAGGGCTTCTGGCCTTCGGTAATGCCCTACTTTTTTGTAGTGAAAGATATTCACGAAATGTTCTCTATATCAAAAGTCGTGCTATAAAGTTCCTACAACCTACTTTTGGTAAAAAACTAAAAAAGCATACATGCTTTGACAAGTTGACCCTAACCAACGGTTGCTACCTACGACAAGGCTAAAAAGATTCGAAGATTAAAGCAAAATATTATCTAACGAACATTTTCTTGAAGCCTATATTTTGAAGAATGTAAAAGAAAAAAACAAGAGAATAAGCACATGAATATGAAAGAAAATATTTGTGAAAAAAAGAAAAGCTCAAAAGAAAATAGAAATACTCTCAAGTTTCATAAAATCATAAGCTTAATTTTGTAAGAAGAAAGAAAAATTTGAGAGTCTATTAGATTGAATTGTATTATATACACATCCTCTCTATGAGAGTAACGATCTAAGGACTTCAATTCAATCTGTTTGATTGTAAATTTTGAAGAGAATTCAAACATTTACGCTTAACTTAGTGATGTTAAACGGTAGCTAGACGGGTCTAGTGAAAACCAGGAATGAGTAAAAATTAACTAGACAATGTATCAAGAAGATACCGAGAGTGTGTGGGGATACCAAGAGTGGTGAAGAATACTACGCAACCAGGAGTGAGTGAAACTCGGTTCTAGTCAAAGTAACGAGGGTTACTTGGAGTGACTAGGTGATATTAGGGTGGTGAAAATACTCAGTTGTAATCTTATTGAAGATTATAGTGGAACCTTCTAAGATGTCATAGAGGAGACTAGATGTAGCTCGGTGGAGCGAACTAGTATAAAAATATTTGTGTTTATTACTTTAATCTTGCTAAATGCTCCTTTTACAAACTCTACAGTCGCACACTCTCTTAGCCATCATAAAAGCTCTTGTCATCAAACATTATTTTTATTATAAGAGCTGGTTATATCAAAATGTTGCACCTAATTCGTTTAAATGACAGAAAAATATTTGTTGAGAACTTATAGTTTGAACATAACTTTTAAGTCAAGTGTTTAACAACTTATATAAAATTCTTTTAATCCTTGACAAATCTATTAAACTATTTCCTTTGCGAAAAGTTTTCTTATAACACTATTCAACCTTCTTCTAATATTGTCTAAGTACTTCACAAATATCATAATAAAGAGAAATTGTGAAGTTAAGAATATTTGCTACTTTGAACTGAAAATTCAAATATAAAAACCAAAAATTCTAATGAAAAATTTAAAGATACTTTAAGATGTTTTACTAATATTTATATATCTATAAAGAAGTAGTATTTTTATAATAACAATAATTTATAATTTTTGATGTTAACAACTTAATATATATGATTTTAATTGGATCCCTACAATAATAATCATATATTTATTATGTTTTTTAGAATTATTGTATGCTTTTCTATATACATATATCACCTATCATATCCTATCATTTTTAAAATAAATATAGGACACATGGATCCGTGTATCATAACTAAAAAATCTTTAATTACAAGAACTATAAAAAAAAACAATTATGAGACCTAATAAAAGAAAAATACAAAAATCTTAATAGAAAATTATATCTTAACCTCAAGCCTTTATGTTTCATCTGTAACGTGGTCACAACCTCATATAGTGCAAGACACTCTTAATGATTTTTAGAACTGAACAAAATTGTGGAGATCCTGATCAATAATATGTATTTGCAAATAATGAATTACCAAAAAAAGTGATTATAGGAGAAAGTAATCTTTTGAAAGAAGTCATGGTGAGTAAATCATTATTGCTAATTATAATTAATTATCTACTTATGATAATTAATTATTATAAAACATAATTGATTAATTGGTCTATTAAATCTTTTACAAAGTTTGCCAAAACCATTGAACATTTTTGTGAAAACTTTAAAGATTTCTGTTTAAGATATCAAACAATTATTATCTGCATGAATCACACATGTTGAATTATGAAAGCTTATACGAATATATGTTTTCTCTGATGACTTCACGAATATGGTTTTCTTTCAATTTCATTGGTTGTCTTGCATTGATTCAGGTATCTAAAACCTCATTTATAGCGGTAACACACTTGGCTTTTATTAGATTTCACTAATTTTGTTATTTTTAAAACAAAAAATTAAAAAGCTTTTTCTTTCCTCTAGAACCAAAAAGTTTTTTCTTCCTCCATAAATGATGAGAGTCACCTAAACAGTCATAAGCCACTACATTCACGAAAACATTGTGAATGGCAAACCAAACCAACACCTAAACTAACAACCACGACCAGAACCACTCTGCCTCCATTGTCTTCCTCAGAGAAAAATGTGAGTTCACTACCATCTAACACCTTCGCACCTGCAAAAATAGATCTAGGTTCCTTTAACCACAAATTAACCAACAGTTCAAGAGTCTCATCCTCAATCTTCTCTCACAAAACAACAACTCCAAAATGTAGAAGTCAAATAGTGGAAGTCATTTGAATTTTCAAATCACGTTGCCATGGAAACCTTCTGCAGAAAATCAGAAACCAACATCTCTTCATCCACTACAGGTCTCTCGCACCAACAACCATCACAATCCTCAATTTCACTTAATCAATCCCAATTTGAATGATAAAACACATAAACCTTAATTTCGCCAAATGTAAATTCCTTAAAAGAAATTCCAAATTTGATTTTAATTATATTTTACTAATTTTTTTGTTTAAAATATCAAAATTCACATCACTACCTCACGTAAAATATCCTAAGTCTTCAGCCAATTTAACAGCAGCAAAGGTTCAATTGTATCATTTTTTTCAAAATTAAAATTCAATTGAAATAAAAAATAACTGAATGAGCTATTTAAGAAAAATAACCATAAATAAAAATCAATGGTAAGATTAAACGATTTTATTACCAACTCATGTAGCTTCCCACGAGTATAACCAACAAACTTAGGATCTTTGAATAAGGTTTGCGTCATGCTTGAGTTTTATTTGTTGGAAAACTAGAGCATGCACATGCTTTCTTGTTGGATTGGCACACTGCACTGTAAGATCATCCTACCGGGATGTAAAATTAATTTTACAATTCAGAATATAAATTTTATATGAATTATATAATTTGTAGATTTTATATTCCAATTTGTATAATTTGATTTGTAAATTTTATATTTACGTTACAAAATTTAATATATATATATATATATATATATATATATATATATATATATATATATATATTTGGTTTTGAATTACATAAATAGAAAGACTAACAGATTATACCATTCAAAACTTAAATTGTAAAATGAAAAACAAAAAATATAATTGGTATTTTAAAGATTATGGAGATGACGAAAGAAAACATGTGCAGGAAAGCAATGACCTTTTATAAGTATGCTGATGACGAAAACCAACTTCTATCGAATTAAAAACTACAATGAATTCCAAACGCACTTATGGTAGGATTGGTGGTCATCCAAAACAGATACATTACTAACAGCTATACGTCTTAGGATTTAATGTAGCCACTTGACAATCAAAATTTGATAGTCACTTGACAATTTACATTCTCTTCGATATTAAGTTAATGAATATGCAAAATATATACCTCATAAGAGTCACCATGAGTGTAAAGCCAAAGCTTCCAAGAATCCCTTCTCGTAACAATTAAATAACAAGAAAATAAATAACTAAAAAGTCAACAATTTGGAGGGTTGACCAATATGTGCTCAAGCCTCACTCTAAGTTAGAGAAGTTTCACTTTTTCCTTCTTTTCCTCAAAAAAGGCATAGCACTGAAAACTCCAGCGGAGGCTCCACTATTGTTATGAACATTCTCTGGTTTCAAGATCCCTACGTCAGAATGATCATAACTACTAGTATTTACAAGGTCATTTCGCTTTATACCAAAGTCATAAAAGTCTACTCCACCTTCTGACCCATTTTCAGGCTTTTCAGTGCCAGAAAATAATATATCTGAACTGTTTTTATCACGGTTAGTTTCATCCAAACAATCAGAAAAGTGTGAAAAGTCTTGAGTAGAATCCACTGTGGCAGTATTGACATCGTCAATTGTGTCCAGCTTGTCTGTCTCACCATCATCTAAACAGAATCCACCTCCCATTTTAAGGTAGTCATCAGAAGAGTCATGATTTCCAGTAGAAGAATCATGATTGCCAGTACTAGGATGATTAATTTCACCTGCATGCACGCAAAACGGACCTTCTGACTTGAAAGGGTCGGTTGGTGAGTTCTCCCTTAAAGGAAAATTCATTGCACTGAAATCTGTTGGACCATCTTCAGATGCACCATGAATCTGAGATAATTTTTCTTCAATTGGACCAGTCCGATTACTACGATCAAAGGCATCATCGGCATCTTCATCTTCAGGATCTTCGAAAGAATAGTTGACAGGTTTCCGAGATCGCAATGACTGCAAAGTACACAAATTATTAGTGAAACATTCTTATTCATTTTCATACTGTTTTTTTTCCGAATGAGATCACATTCAATCATCTTCAAATGTTTTCAACACACTATAGAATTTGTCTCATTCACTCTGATTTTTTGACAGTGTTAAGATAATGATTCTGTTTTACTTGAGAAATTTCTCATTCCCGTTCTCTTCAACGAAACACTAATTTAAGTAACCAAATCAAGATTTCATACTGACAACTGACAAGTAACAGCAGGTTTAAATCCAGTTTATCAGAATGGCGGGTTACTTTTTGTTTATTACCATTTCACTTAGCACTGAACACAAGTGTGGATCTATTCTTTTACACATAGAACTTCATAGAGTTGAGATGACTGCAAGGACTAAAGGGCAGCTGTCTGTTTATTACTTTATTATTAGTGATTAAGAGAATAAAGGAAGGTTGTCAATAAAGAAACAAGTTGATTACCGTATAACTGTCCTATTTGAATATACTTTTCGACAAGTACTTGTAAGAGAAGAAAATAATGTAAAACAAATTGAGCTTCTCACATAAGCTAAAATCAACTTGCAAGCTTAACTTTTATAGAAGCCATTTTCATTTAACTTCTCCAAAAGCTAAGGCACATAAGTTGAATATAGGCTATGGAGAGACTCAGTAATAGTAGTAGTACAGTGTTTTTTTTCTCCTACATGTACTGGATAAATTTATCAAAATAGAGCTTATACATCTTTCATTTCATAAATCAGAAAACTCAAGATGGAGGTTTACCTTTCTCACGTGTTCTGAAAACTTATCCACATGCACTCTTGATCCCTGATCATCAATGTCACTGCTAGCAGATGAACTGAGATTCTCATTGTCCCTTCCTCTTTTTATTCCCATACCTCTATGTCTTCCTCGGCCACTTGTATTCTGAATTAATGCCTTACCATCACACTGTTCTTCTGTCTGCATACTTGGCTGTAAATTCTCCATCTCTGATGTACCAGGTGCTGAAGACGGATCATCATTGTCTTTCTTTTTCTTTGACTGTTCCTTGGCAACAGTATCATTCTTTCTTTTCGTTGACTGTTTTATTTTTGATTTCCTTTGACGTTCAAGACGTTTGTCTGTTCCCCCTGAAATCTCTAATGTGCTATCCTCGGGTTCTCTCCCAATCTTCCTACTCTTGGACAACACCTCTGCAGAATCATCTATCATATCTGAAGGCAGCTTACCAGTTATTCCTTTTACTGCCTTCTTAATTCTTTTGCTACGGATTTTCGCAAATCTCTCATTAAAACTGTAAAATGCTTCCAACCGCAATTGAGTCTGCATTAAAAGATTAACGTTTTCATAATAATATGAAGATTTGAGAAGACACTAGACAATCAACAATTGGAAATCTTGCTTATTTAGTGATCACAGTAATTTTTTAGTACAATAAAAATGTCAGTAAAAACAGGGAGGAGATTATTAAAACAAAGTTTCTAACCTCACGTTTATTATACTCCTTTAACACAGGTAATAGCAATTCGTCTGCTTTCTGGCCAATCCAGCCAAATTTCTCCCAGCACAATCTGTGGACAGGAAGTAACTTAAAATTTCCAAGAATATACAAACATATTACATACGGGTTTGATAGAAAAAGATTAAGTAAATTCCAAAAGTGAGATCAATAGTGTCTCAAAGGTCAATATATACAATAAATATTTTTAGATTTATAACTTCAGAAGAAAAGCATGGACCAAAAGCCTGCAAGTTTATCAAGCCATAGTGCTCACGTACAAAAAGTATCAACCCATTTGAAGAATCAAAGATAGTTTTCAAAGAAAAGCATGGACCAATATCAGGGAAAACTTAAAGTTTATCAAGCCATACTGCTCACACATGGCACAAAGTTTCAACATTCAAACCCATCAAAAGAATCAAATCCAATTCATGTACAAAGTAACTGTCCAAATAAGCACCAAAATACCTTAAACTCTCAACTAATCCCAACCCCCTAAAGGGCTTGGTAATCAGGCAAAGTGGATTTTCCCAATAGAAAAGTAAGCAGTTGAGGAATAGAAGCACCAATAGATGAATAGATGAAGAGAAATGAGAGGCTGGCCCATTGATTTAACATAAAAGTTATGGAAACAAGTACATTAACATATAAACTCACTTCCGAAGAACAAGGTGATCTGGCTTCCCCCATGTGAAAGGCTCGGTTGATTTATCAACATGTGGAGAACAATAAGCAGAAATAACTGTTTCACTTGGAAAAGAAGAAGGGATGTGCCAATTCTTGCTAACATTTCTCTATTAAAAGAGAAAAAGAAAGTCACAAACAAAGATGATCTAATAAACGAAAACCTATACTTCATTATTTTAACGCAGAACACCAAAGGCTGAAAATCAATTACATGCTTATTGAAGAAAGTTTGCTTTGTTTCTTGAATGTAATCTGGCAACTTATTTTGCTCCAGCGCATGGGGGAGGTTCTGCTCTGATGGAGACTCTTTAGCATCACAATTTAAGGAATTTATCTTTTCTTCAACTTTTGATCCTTTCTTTCTGGAATTTGATCCACTTTTTGCATCCAACCTTCCAAGGATGGTGGGATCTGGTGACTCAACCCATTTCCGGAATTTCAGGAGGCCATCTTCCTCAGGGAATGCATTCAAAACCTCAATAGCATTAACGATGCCAATCCCACTACATACATGCAGCAACACCAAAATTATCTAGTCAAGTTCATCGATGCAGAATATATATGTGTGTATGTATATATACATAAATTTACAAGGACATCTACTAAATATTTTATTATAAAGAGTAGGACAAAGGTAAGAATGTTCACACCTTACACCTTCGGTATAATCACTCCCAAGAAGTAGAGCCATGCGTATTAATTTTTCTCTAGTCAGTCCAAGCTCCTTTTCAATGTCCTGAACCAATCATAAAGAAAGGCATGAAAACAAAATGTTATTACAACTGAAATTTATTTAAGCTACAGTATTTAGCAAGTCTAGACCTCCATGAAGTATGTCTCTACATATTTTCGGTCATCAAATATATTTTTGTAGACACTGCGTGCCCCAAATAGAAGGACATCAGAGTCATCAGTTACAACACCATCAACTAGTTTCTCAAGTTCCAAATAAGCACATTGAGCTTCTGCTTCCATTGGAGCAATAATATATGGCAAGCCAAACATTTGCAGTAGTTCCTACAGAGTGTCAGATGCATCAGAAACATACGGGATTAACATACTAAATCCATGGAAAATCATTACTGATCAATGGCATTTGTGAATAATAACCGATATATAAAGCCATAGTCTAATCCAAAAAACTTCCAAATGGGTTCGTGAGGTGGTAGTAGTAGTAATACAAATGATAATAATAATAATGATAATAATAATAATAATACAAATAATAATAATAATAATAATAATGATGATGATGAAATAAAAATAAAAAGTTTGCTATTAATAATAAAAAAATATTAAATATCCATTGTGGGGATCCTGACTTCATCTAATTGACACACAAATTGTTATTAGGCTTATTGGGTCATGTACTATTAGACTATTATTGGACAATTCATGGATGTTTTGGTTCAGGAAAATTCACATGTACAATGTCTAATACTCAACGCAACTGGAAGTGTTAAAGATTCCACATCATCCAATGATATAGTAAAATTAAAAATATATAAGCAGGGGCAACTGTTAAACTAGAAACCGGTTTCAAAGGATTGAACCACTACTAAACCCAAATTCTAAAGTTCATTTATGTTAGATGGGTTTAACCTTGCGCAACCTACTAATGCAGTAATCAGATATGTTACTTCTTGATTGCACAATAAGATATACAAGCATAATAATCATCTTTAGTCACAATAGTATTCGAAGGTAAGAAATATTTGTGTCAAATATTTGTGTTCTAATTTTAAGAGTATGAATACCTTCTTTCAAGACCTAATTTCGAGCAGAACCTTTCACATATAACAACTAGGTTAAAATTCTAGTTCAATGTGTGCAGGTAACGTTTCTCTCTGTTATTCTGTGAAACATACAAGTTCCATCCTTTGTGCTGTCAATGCCAATTAATTTCTGCTATATTCTTGAAGGCAGAAATAAACAATCAAATACGAGATAAAGTTTCATACTCAATCACGCACCACAAGAAGGAAAAATACATACCATACTACATTTAATTTTTTGACTACCACACACACCTCCAAGAACTTAGCATATGTGAGTATTTGACAGGGGAAAACTAATTGTATGTTTGGGTAGCACTTGAAATCCTGGTCGTGGGACAAAAACTGTTTTAATAGTACATTTCTTGTTTGGGTGCCTTCCAAAATTTCAAAATGAATTTTGAGGCAAGAATTGATATCAAGAACTGGAAATATTTAACTTTTTCTAATAAAAGAATTCATTGTGGGTGAGAGATCTTAAATATATCTGCTCTTACATCTAAAAGTGATTCTAACATACCATCCATACAAATTCTTTTAACCTCACTTTTAAAATATCCTTCTCAACCTAAATCTAGAACAAATTAGTTCCTAAATTGGATGAAAAACAATGAAAATCCAAGTAATAGGTTTTATGAAATTTAATAACTAGTCACAATATAAATCACATGTATTATAGATCAGACTCAGTTTAGCACCTGACATTCAGTGAATAATTCACTGTTTACTGACTCTGCATTCCGCTCTAGCTTCCTCTGCTCATTCTCTAGGTTAATATATTCTTGACCAAGAATGTGAATTTCTTTCTCCAGGCGAACCTGAGTTGCTAGAGCAGGAAAATCCCCTGGGCTGTTAACCGTATCACTGCCATGGCTACTGTTCCTTTTGTCAAAAAAAATTCCATTATTACCCTCTGAAGCCAAGTTTGGCTCAATAAGCTCTTCTGTTACTCCTTTCAAGGATGACTCCCCCAAATGAATAGTGGGTTTGGTAGTGTCAGTACAATTACTAAATGGTTCAGGTTCCTTAATATAGTTCTTTTTCTCCTCTTCAGTTGCGCCAACTGGAACAGCCTTGGGTGTATTCTTATGATAGGAAGACACTTTATCATTATCATGTTCATCAGATAACTTCTTTTCAACCACAGGGACCTGGTCCTTCGTCATTATATTTGTATCTGAAATTGAATCTTCAGAACAAGGGTGACTGTCCCATCTGCAAGTTGTGTCAATCAATGTCTCAGCTTTATCTGAAATAAAAGTCAAAGCTGGCTTTGAAGGACTTCCATGAAAATGGAAAGTTTGTGCATTATTAACGGAAACAAAATCATGCGTTTTATCTCTATCTTCAGTTTCAAGTAATTCCTTTTTTTCAGTACCATCTTCCCTACACAAAGTGATTCCCTCCATTTTATTTTTATTATTCAGGAACCTAGTGTTCTCATTTAAAGCCATTGGGTCAGAATGATCACCATGTTCAGAATGATCACCATGTTCAAAATCGTGATCCAATTTGTTCTCATAAGTATTTGAATGCGCATCAAGCAATGACATACATTTGTGTTTTCCATCCCCTGCACTTTCTAGACTTCTCCTTATTGCCTCTTGCAAATTGGACTCCTCCTCCAACTGCCCTTGGGATGCATATTTTCCTGACAGTAAGCTGCTGTTAGCACCATCACAATCTCCTTCCTCCCATTCCACTTCACTTTCATTATTATTATCGTCATCTGCAACAGAAGACTTCAATTCCACCTTATCCTGTTTGGGACAAACAGTACTCTTACCTTCAACTATTCCTTCTTCCCAATCAGAATGAGAAGGTTGCACTGTTGCTGCAGAATCATCAGTGCCAAATATCGCCAATGGATTTCCTCCTACTAAACTAGAAAATATATCATCCTCACCATTTGCAAACTCATTTTCGCAACCATATTCAAAAGATATATCGATAGAAGCATTCTGGTCTAGCATAATTTGTTCATTTTGCACATTCTCTCCAACTAAGTCAACATTCACCTCTTGTGATTTACCAACAGGCTGGATCCCAGAACTTTCTGATGAACCCTTATTTTCTCCATTTTTAATTGTTCCAATATTTGAAGCCTTGTTCACCTGTGCACTTTCCTGCTCGAACTCCTTCATCAAATCCAAATTTCTTTGTATATCCCGGGTCATACGCATCCCCATTGCTCTCAATCTACTTACACGAAATTGACCTCTGTCATCAATATATGTCTGAATATTTTCATCAGCAGGCTCACCAGGTTCATTGCAAACCAATTCACTTGATTTATTAAAATCATTTCCAGCCAAAATGCTATTTGCAAGATTCTGAGAATAATGTGTTCCTTGTGCCTTCTGTTTTGTACTTTTATTTTTCTCTAAGCCGGTGGAGGTAAGTTCACTGCCATATTCAGGAATGCAAAGGCCAAAGAAGTTGTCAATTAAATTTCACAGATTATCATAATACACAGGAAAAGCACCCAACCATTTTTAAGACTAATATTTATTAGGACTAACAATTTATTCAACTATGGAAAAAATAATTGAGAATAAGGTTACTCACTGTTTATCACCAGTAAAAGATGATGAAAATATATATTCTCTGTTGGCTTCAGATGCAATCCGTGAAGTCTGTACACCCTCTACTCCTCCTCCAGCTGCAGCTTTCTGCACTTCATTTATCTCCCGTCTGAAAGCAACAGTTTTAAGGTAAGCTTGTATTTGTAGCTCAGAGAATTTTGCAGGATCCTGGAAGGAGCCAATTAAATGATATATTTAGTTCAGTGTGCAATCACAACTAGTACAAAGGAAAAGTATTTCTCATGCCAAAATGAAATAAAATAACAGTATCAATGTCATCAAGAATCAGTATAGTGCCAAACAAAATAACTTAAAAGAACATGAAGAAGCATAGGTTTTACATTTTAACTATCCATGTCAACTCTAAATAGATACACAACTATCCAAGAAAATTTCAATATTGAAAAGATACAAGTTTTACATGTCAACATATCAAAATTAAATACGAGTTCTTTCCACAAACCTTCTTGACTTTCTGATACTTGTGTCTGTTCTCTGCAATTAAACGCTCTCTCATCTGCAGAACAATTATTCCATCACTGATGACAGAATAAAATGTAAGAGGCACTTGAGCTAAACAATAATTTTAAGAACTCAACTACCTGAACAAGAAGGTCCAGCTGCATTGATGGAGGTAATGAGGCTAGAACAAGTGGATCAACTTCACCATGCATAGCTGGCTGAAAAAAGGAAAACAAACATAAACTATTTATTTTTGTTTTTTATGCATAGATTACACATCAAATCATGCCTTTTAGGTACGGAGTTGGGGAAGCAAGGTGAAAGAAGTACATAGTTAAGTGTGTTCAGGAGCTGGAGGACAGTTATATCATGTAATGTTCGACGGTTACATGTGCATTTCTTAAAAGAGCCATGTGATAGATTTCTAATTCATTGTGTAAAATTAATAAATTGTGTTTGAAGGATGAGACTCATTGTTGCTGCTTAGGCCTGCGTTAGTATTATTTGCTACATATATGGATTAATACTAGAATCCTTTCAATTAGATCATGCAGATTGTATTTTCAAACTCAAGTCTAACACAAGGATTGATACTAGGGCAATCAGGAATCAATGTGGTTTTCTATTAAGATTACTAAAATGGAAAATGACCAAGAGCTGTCACCTAAACTCTCAGGCACAAACTAAATGAACTAACTGAAAGTCATAGATGTCTCAAAATATAGACTGACCAGTATCATCTCTTCATCTTCGTCATAGTCAACTTCATCTTCCTCAATAGTGGAAGCCCCAACAGAAGTTGATGCATTATTTACTAACTTTTCATTTTCCTCCAGAGCAATAGATGCAGCCAACCTAATACCCATCAAAACTAACAAATAAGAAATAACATTATAAATCCAAAATTACAACATTAAATGCAGCCTACATTTCGTCAATTGAGTCTTGATTGTCAGTCCTTGGTGCAATAGTGTCATGTCTGGAGCTACAACCAACCATGCCAGCTTCACTGAGCAGAATCCCTTTGCCCTTGCCCTGATAATCGACATCATGTTGTTCGTGATTGTAAACTTCCTTTAGTAACCCTTCCTTTTTCTTTCCTTTTAGCTGATATCAATAAACAATTTTATTTTTACATCTAAACTAAATGAAAGACAATATATCATATGTAGATGAGTTGTTGGCATGCCAATATTTCATATGATGCCTTAACACAAATATCATTCGAAAAATGAGAAAATAATCTTGAAAACATTCTATCTAATCCTTTATTTCATGCCAATTAATTTGTTAGTTAGAAGTGGCAGAAAGCTTCTTTACAATAACAAGAGCAAGACAAACGGCCAAATGCATGGCAGAAGGTAATATCCTTTATATTTAAAATCTGACCTGTGCAAGAATATCGAGTTGCATAGACTGTGGCAAAGCAGCCAATACAGCTATATCAACTTCTGCATTTACTGATGGCTGAGGAGGAAAAAAATATAGATACAGCCACAAGAGCTGAGAAATCAGAAAATTTACTAGCAATTAACAAAGAAAATACAGAGTAACAGCAAAAAGAAAAAAAAAGGATGAAATATTTCCTCATTCCCCAGCAATCTCTCTATTGTTACAAGATTGGAAAATTCATGGGCTTGATCAAGAAACAAAATTATATACACAAAGATAATAGAAAAAGCATATCATGGTAATGGCTAATTGTAACTATTCCATTCTTCTACATTTGCAAATTTACCAGTAGAATCTGTTCTTCTGCGCCATGTTCTTCCTCTGAAGGATTAATTATAATAGACGGCACTCCTTTTCTTGCATGTTTTCCACTTTCCTCTGCAGCTATAGATGCTGCCAACCTAAATGAACTCGGCCAAATATTATATATACAAATTATCAGTCATATTCAAGATCAAATACATTAAGATAATATTTTATGTATTATGTGAAAGATAATTCAAGCCTTTTAGTCCCTTTCATTTAGGAAAAAAAAAAATAAGGTTGATTACATTTCATCAAGTTCCTCCTGGTTGTAACTTGAGGATAATGTTGCCTGTGAAGAATTTATGTCCTCCTTAGTTGCAAATTTAGCTGCAGACCTAAACAAATAGTTCAAAACAATAAACATAACTCTGATAGAAGAAGACATCTACAATATACACCAGCATATTCAGATTACATTTCATCTAGCTCTTTCACGTGACTTCCTCTTGAATCACTACCAACAAAGTCCTTTTCTTTAGATACATTCTGACCCTTAGTATTACTATTCTTCTGCATCCTCTGGCTCTTAATATCATCAGCCAGTTCCTTCAATCTTAGTGTCTTTAACTGTAAGCGAAGTAGAAAAACAAACGTTAAGATTGAAATACGTAACCAAAATCTCGATACAATGGACCATATTAACGTCCGAATATGCGATAACTGTATACACATTGGCATAAATGATACAACAATTCTTTGTTTGGTAGTATTATAGGAAAGCAGAGTGGAAAATGATAATCTAAATTAGCTACCCTCAAATATACAAGGTCCATCAAATAAAAAATGTTATACATTCCAACATTAAGATTTAATGCAATTGAATTCTTTTCACTTTGCAAGTAACAGAAATAAGCACAAGCGTCCCTCAAAATTACAGAATCAAAACGCTTTGAACCACACCACAATAAACTCAACATGCAAGTGAGCAAGAGACGATGAAAAATAAACACATTGCACCACCATCACATGGACAATAAAGTAGGAGAATGAGAACTCAATGGATGAAGAGTTTTTGTTCTTCGTCACTCATCGAGGTACATCAAAGAATGGAAAATCATTTATAACTTATAACTCGCTTTCTTACTACAGAAATACCCGACAATCGAATGAATAAGCTGCTCTCGATTCTAACCCCTCCAACACTCTTCTACTTCAAAGCGAATTGAGCTATTTTTTTTTCCTTCTATCGGAATCGAACAACCAATTAAATCACCAAAATAGGGACAAAAAAGTGATCATAGTTTCACACTTGGCAACGAAACGATCGTACATGATTGAGCAGCATTTTCTCCGCAGTTTTGCGGACTTTAGCTTGAGCGTTTTCGCGCTGCCGGCGGCGGGCAATGACGGTGCGGCGCTTGAGGGCGGGGGTCCCGCCGTCGAAGACGAAGACCGGCTTAGTGCGGAGGAATAGAAGCTTGCAAATGCGTCGGAAAAATCCCAGCAAATGGGCGTTGCGAACCATTTCCCCCTTCTCGTCGCGCATCGCTTTCATAAACTGCACCATCCATATGCTCGCATCTGCAATTAGGGGAAATAAAGAAAAAGGATCAATTACTTAATGCGGGGAAGAGAGATATAGAAAGAAAGTGATAGGGTTTGAGGAGTACCAACGGCGAGGGTTTTCCCGGCGAGGGTTTCCACGGAGACGCGGCGACCGACGGGTGAGAGTAGTTCCCAGAGACCGTGGACTCCCATTGTATTTCTGGTCAGTTACGTTAACGCGCCAAACAGCCAGTCCAAGTAATAATATAGTTCGGTATTTAAGTCGGTTTATATTTTTCTTAATACAACAAATATAACAGGGTAAATTATGCAAATGCTATTTTATCTTGCTTTTTGTTCAGTTCATTTCCTTGTATTTAAAATAAAAGTCAAATCATCTTACGGACTTTTTAATTGATTACAAATAATTCTTTTAACTTAAATTTAACTTCGTTAATATTTAAAAAGATTAAATATATTTTTAGTTCTTAAACTATCAAGCGATTTTGTTTTTAGTCTCTCTTGTAAATTAAGTTACATTTTGATCTTTCTTCTTAAGGAAACCATAATTTTTCGTCCTCCAAAATCAATGGCATTAAAAAAAGTCTGAGTTGACTAACGGTGGAGTGTCACGTCATTTTTTTTTCTGAGTCAATCTCCCTTCCTCACTGGTGTCGTCTCGACTCCTTCGCGATCTCCGAGTAGTTCCTCCTCTCCAACTTGGCCCTCCACGGTGAGACCCGCCTTGACTCCTTGGCGGTCTCCGCCGCCCCTTGCGGCCACTACCGACAGTTCTTCTAGGAACTCCGCGACACCCTCGATATCTAATTCCTGATCACCTCCCACGCCAACCCTCACTTCACCCCTCTCTCCCCCTTCCTCTCACACCGCTTTGGCCCCCACGATCTTCTCTACACTTCCTTCACCCTAGAGCGACCCTCAGATCAACACGTTCTCGTTTTGCTCGATGATTTCGCTGTCAAATCCTCACACTCTTTCTTCTTCAACTCCCTCAAATCTCGAGGCTTCGATCTCCATTTCCACCTTGACGATGACCCCCAATTTCAGATTTTGTTGATTCGGGTCATGATTTGATTGTTGCTGTTGATAGCAATGCTTCTGATTTAATCAAGGAAATCGCCACTGAGTGTGGAGTGGACTTCGATGAGGTGCTTGCGATCTTATTAACTGAATTGATTTTGTGTAGATGGTTTTCCTTCTTGCACGGTTGTCGTGTTCCAGTACTACAGTCTTGTAATTTGCTTAGTTGTTGTTATTTTTTGTGTTTTCAACTCAAACGATAAGGAAGGGCATCCAAAACGAAATTAAGAAGAAATTTTCTGAGTTTCTGGGTTTGATTTGGGGTTTTTTGGGCTGTTGCGTTTTTTGGATTTTGTCTTGCAGGTCAAGAGGAGAAAGTCGGGAGGAGCTTCGCCATTTGGATGTTCGACGATGTTGCTTGCGGCGTAGGGAAAAGTCTCACGGTGCAGGTTTCCTAGAGGATTGGGGGTTTTGCGATTTTGATCGTTATGCTGTGGAGGCTCGCGACGACGGTGAATGGTTGGTCATGGTGGTGGTCCGATGCGAGCTTGTAGAGGATGAGGAGGTTTTGATAGCGGCCTCGCGATGATGAAGGGAGAATGGTGGCAGAGAGATTGAACTTGTAATGGCACTGCTCGCGTTGGGTGGTGGCGCGATGAGGTTGCTCGCGTCTGGGTGTTGATGGTGGAGGTGCGTGATGGAGGATGGCGGTGGCTAGCGTTTCTACTGTGGCGGTTTCACGGCGGCATGGTGGTTGGCTGGCGCGACATTGTGTTGGCAGTGTGGTGGCATTGACGACGGGAAAGATTGACGTGGCAGAAAAGCGGGGAAGGTTTGCTCAGTGTCAGAAAAAAAAATGGTGTGACACTTCACCGTTAGCCAGCTCAGCTTCTTTTTAACGCTGTTAGTTTGGATGACGAAAAATTAAGGTTTCCTGAAGGAGGAGGACTAAAATGTACCTTACATTGAAAGAGGGACCAAAAGTAAATTCGCTTGATAGATTAAGGACTAAAAACATATTTAACTCATTTAAAAATTGACTCACGTTTTTTTTTCCTTCCTTCTTCTCTCTTCTTTCTCTACCTTTTAAGGAAAGTCTCTTTCTTTGCCATATTTAATCTTTTATTTTCTTCCTCCTCCTTATAACCTCTTCTTCTTTACTCTCGTCAATGTGCAAAACAATTTTCTTTTAGATAACCTTTTCTAATATTTGATAAAAGATGCTCCTGATGGCTTCTCCTATGGTTGCCGTATGATTGTTTTGACTGCTTTTTCTATAAAAGTTGATGTTCTCTAACTTATGACTTATTAGGCTAATTGGTATAGCTTGTGGGACAAATTGACATAACTCAATTAGACAATTTAGTCTTCTTCATTAAGCGAATTGGGCCAAACTAATTGGCTTGGAAAGTTTACTTAAATAAATATGTGATTTCTTCTCATCTACACAATATTCCACATATATAAATAAAATACTTCTCTTTCCAAAATTATTTAATAAAACCTTAATAAGTAATAATAAAAAGACCAAAGGATAAAAATAAATATAATAAAAACAATGATAAAATATCATTGTTGTATGTCCGGAAAAGAAAGGCTTTCTCTATTTAAGTTGCTCTCTCACACCTATATCATTCCTTTTTTTTTTTATCTTCTTCAATTAATAATATTTTGTTTTCCTTTTTTCTTTTATGTCTTCTTTTTCTTTTTCCTTGTTCTAGTTTTCACTTGTTTTATTTGTTATCATGTTACATATCACTTTCATTGTCTTGAACACAACCTCTTTGCTTACTGATTATCATAATGTTGACTTTGTTATGGTATCAGAATTCTTATTTTGAAAAGCTTTGTTGAGTGACTCTGATTCCTTTTTTTTTCTCATGAGTGCATATTTATTTCTGCATTTTAAGTGTAATTTCGAAATTTTGATGGAATTATTGTGTTTAAATGATTTATTTGAATATGATTTCTGACAATTGAACTTATAGAGTTTAAAAATCAAAAGGTCTTAAAAAGTAATTTTTAGTTACATAAATTATTTTTGGATATTCTAATGTTTGTTAATGCAACTAAAGTTAAATTTTGAATTCATTCAAAGTATGAAATTAAATTTTTCGAGTTACAAAATAAGGTCAAAATTAGTTTATTCTGGAAAGAAATATACAAAGAGCTAAATGTACCCCTAGTTTTCACTTATATAGTTTTTTCAGCATTGGATCACAAAATTAAGGTTTACACCTACTGATTTTCCTATTCCACAACCCTCCTACTACATATTAAATCAGGTCCTTTAAGATGTTGCCACGTGCTGTAGAAAATGCACAGCGAAATGATTAGAGCGTATGAAAAACCAAGAGGGGATGAATTAGTTCGAGTCAAAAATCGCTTTACTTAGAACATATTTTTCCTTTTCAAAGTTTCTTCGATAGAAATGGAAACTCACGTTGTTCAAAAGCAAATAAGTAAAGTAGAGTAAGGAGAAGAAGAATTACACAAGTAAATTTTATACTAGTTTGAATCAAAATATTTTACATCCACTTGTTAATCTCTCTAATGGAGTGATTAACTTTTCCACTAAAAATGTAAAGTAATTTACAAAATGATAATAAGAATGAGATTAAAAAACACCTCTCTTAACGGATAAGAGATGACAACACCTTCCTTTGACCCACAAAGGAATGAAGAACTTGATTTTGCTTGGTACAAAAACACCTCCAACTTAGACACACTAAGTAATAGATTTTCCTTCTTCAAGCACCAAAAACATAAGCTAGCTTAAACAATAAAAGTATTTCAGACAGTTATTTGTACTTTGCAATAGTTTAAGTCACCTTTAATGAATTATGAAACATATTATATATAACCCAAGGTTCGAGCTAGGTCAAAAGTTGAACAGACAACTCCCAACTGTCAGTGATAATCGATTATCCCAATTGATAATCGATTATCCCAAGTGATAATCGATTATTTGAGAACCTTGATAAGCCATGCTTTCAGTGATAACACATTATCCTGAGTGATAATCGATTATTGTCGAATCAAAGTGTTTTATTGATTTTCTTGTGATAATCGATTATCCTTAGTGATAATCGATTATTGTTGTAAGCTTTCTATACTAAATAATAGATATAAGACTTATTTGAGTTACAAATGAAAATCTAAAGCTACTACTATGAAATCTACAACAAAAAGCTTTAACATGAATTCTTCCAGTCATGTAATTTGTTGTTCAAGTCTTTAAGTACATCATCATCAAAATCTCTCAAGGCTTCAATCCATCCTATTGGTAACAATCTCCCCCTTTTTGATGATGATAAAAAATTCTTTGTTTAAAGGCTTTTTGTTGATACCTACATGATTTCCTTTTAAACAGAACCAAAATCATTAGTTGAATAAAAATCAGCAAAAACAATTATTGTAACCTGTTTCTCCCCCTTTTTTTATCATAAGCAAAAAGACCTTAGAGACTCCCCTAAAGAGAATATCCCCCTTAATATGACAATCATCAAACAAGAAAACAATTTTAGACAACAGTAAGCATAGTTGTACTGATATTGAAAACAACATTACAAGTTCTAAAAATTGGCACTAGGGGAACCATTAGAATCGTAATCTAAGTAACACTCAATGTTTGTAAGCCTATTATCTAAATCACAAATAAGTCCACAAAGATGATCATGTTGAGTTACTTGAAGATTAAGAAACTCTTAATGTCTAAACCACTGAAGATTACACAACTCCTCCATTTGGCGTGTGAGATTTGCAAGATGTTCACAAAGGAGCATGGGAGACACCAACATGAGATGGACCAACTACATTAAATAGTTCAGTCAACTCAACATCTTCATCATTATTATAATCTTCTTTGTGAACGAAGATGTTATCCCGTGGGACAAAACCCATCTACTTCAAGGCGCCTTCCCCAATCTCGTGTGTAGACAAGACATGAGAGACTTTTTCTCCAATAAAATTTATGCCATTGTAATCACAAATTCTTGAGACAAGTCTCAAGATACTACAAGCTTGTTACAAGACAAGCTCATCTAGCAAGGGTTTTGAAGTTTAACTAACTAAATTGAAATGAAGAAGCCTATGTGTATAGAAAACTCTAAGTTATCTCTAAGCTAGAAAAACACTTAACAAACCAGCCAGTTCGAAAACACCAAACATTGAATTAGAAAACCCTAAATTAGGATACCAACCTTAAAAACAAAAAATAGACACCAAACACTAAAGTAGAAAACTTCAAGATCAAGCTTAGGATAAGAAACAAACATTAAATATTAAGGTAGGATATCCTAGTTTAGAAAACCAACTTTGAATTAGGAAAACACTAAAGAAATATACTAGGTCAGAAAACACTAGGCTAGAATACTATAAAACTAGAAAGGTCAAATGAAAATAACAAAATAAAGAGCAAAAGCTAAATACTTAAAATGCTAAGGTAAAAACCCTAAAAAGAAAATCGTATAGGAAAAAGTCCAATGTAGAAATCCAGAGAAAAATCAAACTAGGATAAGAAACTTAGGATAAAAGAGAAATAAGAAAACATAAGATTTAGAACCAAAACTCTCAATATAGAAAATCTAAAACCAACAATAAGAAACCTACACAAGACATAGAACCTGAATACCTACATAGAGAAAACCTACACAAAAAACATAGAATGAGAATCCCAACATAGAAAAGCTTAGGAAAACACTTAGGTAATAGATAAACATATAGGATAAAACACTCAGATGTAAGACCCGAAAAAAAATGAGGGGTTTTAGTAATAAAGTTTTGTCAAGACTTAAGTATGTTTATTTTAAGAATTGATATGTCTAGTAAGTTGTTGTGTGTGAATATCTTTATTATTGTTAAGAAAATCTCACAATACACACTCAGATATTTTCCTAAAATTAAGTCTTCTATTCATTGATAGTTGAAGGACTTTAAATAGTTGTGATACTTACAATATTACAGAAATAAAAATAATATCTGAAAATAAAATATCAATTATCTTAAAAATAAAATCTGCTTAATCTATCATAAAATAATATTGTACCTAGATAAACAGAAAATCATAACTACATATCCCAGTTTTATCTCTATCAAATCAAACTAAATATTATTATACCCAAAAACTAATAAAATAAGATTTAAACAAAATTATTAATAAAACCTTAAAATTTAAGTTTATCCCAACAAACTCTACCATAAACTTAAATTCTTCCTTCCTTCACTCGGTTTTCCATGTGTATCATCCCACACCGAGTTTGCTTCTTTCAATTAGATTTGAGTTATTCTTTTTCCTTATGACCCTCTTGTCTTTTGTTTTGGTTGACCTCTTTAATGCTTTGACTGACTTTGTTATGCCCGACTTCTCAATAACCTTGACCAACTCGTTTTTGACCTTAGGCGACTTCTCAATAATCTTGGCCGACATCTTCATCGGGTTCTTCTCAACATTTTCATCTTCCTCTTCGTCTAGTTCAAGAACACTAGATGCTTTCTCTTCCTTTTCAAGAGTCGCCTTCTTCAGCTCCTCAAGCTCAACCTTCTATTTATTCATAATTTCATTAGCTTCATCTAGAAGTGTCCCTATCCGCTGAATCTCTTCATCTTTTTTTTTTGAGTTCTTTCTCCAAGATTTCGTTTTCCAAAATTGTTGCATCCTTTACCGAGATTACTTCATCCATTGTTGGGATTGGACTCTCCATGTCCACTGCATCTGAGCTCTTAGCCATTAAGAGAATTTCATACCCTTCTTCTGCATCTTCAGTAACGAGATTAGTCTCCCCCTTTATCTCGATCTTGTAATACTTTGCAATATGACCAACTTTGCCACAATTGTAGCACTTGCTTGATCTACACTCGTTTGCATAGTGGTCATACTTGCTACACTTAAAACACTCAACTCCTAACCGATCTCCTTGGCCTTTCCCTTGTCCTCGATCATGCCAATTCTGTTGACTGGTTTGCTCTTCTCTATCATTCTCAAAATTACCTCAGCCAAGTCCACCTCGTTCTCGGCCTCCTCGCCCTTTGCCGCTAGGACCTCGACTTTGAGTAATCCGAGTTTTATTTGAGTCAAATTGTACCTGTAGTGTTTGATCGTCGGGTAGAACCTCATCATCCCAACTTCTTCTCCTTTGTTCGTGGGCTTCTAATGACCCAACAAGTTCATCCACTGTGAGAACCGACAAGTCCTTTGATTCTTCGGTGGCGCACACAATACTTTCAAAATCTTTTGTAAGGGATCTCAAAAATTATCCCACAACCCGGTTAGATGGCATTTGTTCTCCATTCCTGCCGAGTTGGTTAGCCACCTTCTTCACCCGAGTTATGTACTCGGTTAATGCTCTTTGGGCTCCATCTTTAACTGTTCAAACTCTCCTCTTAGAGCTTGTATTCGGACTTGTCTAACACATTTATCACCTTTATATGCAACCTTCAATATCTCCCAGGCTTCCTTTGCTAATTTGGCATTCACTATTTTTTTGAATCCCGACTCATCTACTACATTATAGAGGAAATACAATGTTGACCCATCTCTTGCACGTGATTTCTTTAACGCGATTATTTGTGCCACCGTCTGATGTTCGTCTTCATCATGTTCAACGTACTCGTCTTCCACCATATCCCAAACATCTTGGGATCTTAATAATGCCTTCATCTGTAGGCACCAATTATCATAATTGGCTTTTCTCGTCAATTGTGACACACTCATACCATTTACAACCTTTGTCATCTCCCTCACAAAAAAATCAAGCACTTAATTTTTCTCTCACGGTGTTTGAGTCTTTCCTCTCTCTCAGTACTCAGAGCATAAAACTCTGATACCACTGTTAAGAAAATCTCACGATACACACACTCAGATATTTTCCTAAAATTGAGTCTTCTATTCATTGATAATTGAAGGACTTTAAATAGCTGTGATACTTACAATATTACGAAAATAAAAATAATATCTGAAAATAAAATATCAACTATCTTAAAAATAAAATCTGCTTAACCTATCATAAAATAATATTGTATCTAGATAAACAAAAAATCATAACTACCTATCCCTATTTTATCTTTATCAAATCAAACTAAATATTACTATACTCAAAAACTAATAAAATAAGATTTAAACAAAATTATTAATAAAACCCTAAAATTTAAGTTTATCCCAACAATTATAACATAATTGTGTTAATTCTTTAACTTATTATTAATAAATTGTACCACAAGGTTGATATATTATCATTTTGTTGATTGACTAATAGAAGGGTTATTTAAGATTGAATAAATATAAGTTCTAGAGAAAAAGAGAATTAAATGAAATTTTTGTTTTGTTGTATTTTGGGTCTCGAACAAAAAGGTTGTTTACCTTTATTTAATTGGTGAAGAAATTAATTAGGGGTACGTAGGAAGAAAAATAAATAAAATATAATAAAAATGTGGTTAGTAGACGTGAGATTAATGGGAGATAAAGATTTAGATAAATTTAACTTTTAAAATATATTCTTATAAGTGAGGAGATATTAAAGATAGAGTGAAGTTATTTTATAAATAATAACATATGGAGGGAGAGATATTTTTGGTGTTGAGTTAAAAACTCAAAATAAAAAAGAAAAACATAAAATAGAGACTTTTGAGAGAGAATAGAAAGAACATAAATCCTCGAAGATTTGTCAAGAAGATTTGTAGTTTTAAAAGTGTAGAGAAAGAAAACTATAAGATTGACCAATATATAAGAAAACTTACTTTGTTTTATTACATGAGGAATGAGAATACGTGATTTATTTTATGAAATTGTTAGTGTAATTGTGAACGTTAAATGATAATTGCTATAATTGCGTTTCAGTGTAGATTGAATGGGTATATTGTTTCTTAAAAATTACTAGGCTTTTATCATATCTATACAGGTGTGGGCGGCTTATGTTCTGCAAAGTTTTGTTTTGGTTAAGCAACTTATAGTCACGGTGTAGTCCTTGAGTTCTATCCTAAATATCCTATGCAGCTTTATGAACCTTTTTGTGGGATACGGTGCAGTTAAAATTTTCGGCATTTGACATGCGACGTTTTTCTTACTCCCTTCAGATATTTTTTTTCCTATTTCCCTTAGTGGTTTCTTTTCTTTCAAAGTGGTGCTTTGCAATTTACTTGAATGACCTTTTATATAATAAGGAGAGACAAAAGAAAATAAAAGTTTTGGTGCATTAAATTCTGGGATTTCATCAAAAGTGGGGGACACTTACTTGAATTAATAGGTGGGACCATTATAAATTTGATTCTACAGTTTTGGGATTTGCATAAAACCCTGGTCATGCAGGCAACATTTTTATTTGGTTTTATCTTACGGTAAAGATTCTTTTACATATCTAAATATTTTAGATTGATTTGATACTATCTTACTTATTTTCTATTTTCTTGTTTTTTTGAAACGATATAAAAATTTATATTTTTTTTATCATTTTAATTTTATAATGTGTCAAATGAATATATTTATGTGATGTTATAAATGCTCTTTGTCTTATTATTCTTTACTTTCAGTGCATTTATTAGATCATTTAATGCAGGATCGTGATACGGGTGACAACGCAAATTTGATAACATTTTGACAACAACATGTGTCAGCGTTGTATTGGATCATTTTGAATTTTTTTAAGAAATCTGATTTGAAAAAGATCAGGGTTTCAGATTTCATTATTCCGAAAGCACCCTTCTTCATTCAACACTCTCTTTCTTCTCTCAATTTTAGGGTTTTCATGATTTTCATTTGAACTTTTCTCTCCATTTTGTGCATTTTTCTCTCGACGTTCAGCAATCTCTCTCGACACTCAGCAATCTCCGTCGTCGTTGGCCCCATTCGAAGTCTCTCTTTCTCTGTCGAGTTCGTGAATTCGACGATCTACGTTCACTAATCTCCGTCGTTGCTTTGTTCAAAGTGTCTCCTTCGGTGTCGATTGTGTCGAAGTTTTGAGCTTTTTTTGTGCAATGGGTTCGTCCGCTGACATAGGTTATTCGAACAAGGTATGTACTTTTTTCCTTTTCCGAATTCGTATTTTGGGGTTGGGTTTTTGCTTTTGGCTTTTGTTGATCATTTTGGTGGTTTTTGTTGATTATTTGTAAGCAAAAATATATTTTTTTTCTGCAGTTTGTTCGTCATTCATTGAGAGGTGAGGTCTTGCACCATTGACACAGGACAGATGCACTTGTAATCGATTATTGGGACCCTGTAATCGCTTACTAGGGAAAAAAAATCCCCTTTTGTATTGAAAGCTGACAAGAACTACCCAGGCCTGGCTTAAGCACTCCCAAGGTTATTTTGGAGTCCTTATGATTGTGTTTTCCGGATGGATCACCCTTGTTGCTAATGGTTCAAGGTGTCCACAACAAGAAATGTGAAGTTTGGTCAGTCCTATGTGTAGAGAAGACCCATTAAGGGTGTTTATAGGTTGACAAGTGAGGTCCTACACCATTGACACATAACAGATGCACTTGTAATCGATTACTAGGACTGTGTAATCGCTTACCAGGGAAAAATTCCCCTTTTGTACTAAAAGTTGACAAGAACTACCCAGGCCTGTCTTAAGCACTCCCCAGGGTTATTTTGGAGTCCTTTTGACAGTGTTTTGAAGGTTTTCTGGATGGATCATTATTGGAATACTTCAAGTTGGAATACTTCAATATTAAACAAATAAAAAGGAAATAATGAAGGGTATTGAGTAATGAAAAATTATAACAATATTAAAAACCACATACATTAATAGGAAAACGTAACAACAGTTCATCAAACCACAAACTTTGAAATTAAAAAGTACATAA
The DNA here is from genome assembly GCF_016808095.1 of Vigna angularis. NCBI lineage: Eukaryota > Viridiplantae > Streptophyta > Magnoliopsida > Fabales > Fabaceae > Vigna > Vigna angularis. The sequence continues at coordinate 29,009,414 of NC_068971.1, read as the reverse complement.
AAGTATTTACAGGGGTCTTGTAATCAATTACCAGAGGAAAAAGGGTCATTTGTACAAAAACTTCAACTGTACTCCCCAACTAGATGAACACTACTCCTCATGCTCTATTTTTGTTGAATTTTTCATTTTTTGAGATGGGTGAGTGAGTTCAATGTTATTGGGTGTGCTCCGTGCATCAATAATGAGGTTAGGTCATTTATTTCTTCAAAAAAATGTCCATTTAGGTAGTTTTTTTCAACTGAGTTGAGGTGCATGACCATTGTTGTAACACCCCTTCTCGGAGTCTCATAGGAAAATTTTTCATTTTATTAATTAAGAAATATGTCATCTAATGTTGTTACAATGCACAAATTTTAAAAGGCATTTTCAATAAATAATACATCTGTCAACAAGAGGGAAAGATATATGTATAAGATAACATGCTATCAACTTTGACCTTTGCTGACTATTTTAATCATAACTTTTTTCACAGACCTTCAAATGATGAGATTCTTTTTTTATTAGAAAGTAGGCTCAAAAATCAATGACTACTAATTTATAATTTTTGGACATCTGAGTAGGTGCATTTAATTCCTTAAAGTTAATTTTTTATATATTTCTACCACCTCTAACCTTTGCTGGTTGTTTTGCTCATAACTTTGTCCACCGAACTCCGAATGAGTTGATTCTTGTTTTGTTGTAATGTAGACTCAAAGATCTTTCAAATGATAACTAACTCATAATTTTTAGACAACTTTAGTAGATGCAGTTAATTTCCCAAAAAAAACTTTTTCTAAGCTTCCCAAACGAGTTTACTTTCAAGTTATTGTCTCATGTTTCTTATATTATTCTAATTTATTTTATTTCTTTATAAAATGTCCATAAGTGAAGGTAAAATAATAGTATAATTAAGGTGTGATGTGATTCTACTAGCACAAGCCAAACACTTATATGGACTTCACCTACCTTGGTTTAAACACCTATATGAACTACTTTGTCCATAATTGAGTGGGGTAAATTGTGTTTTGATGCACTTGACACCATCAATGATTAGCAACATGAGACATCCATGCAAAAACTGGAAAAAATCACCCATAAGGACATAAAAATAACCCTGGGGAGTAGTGTTCCTCTAGTTAGGGAGTTAAGTTGAAGTTTCTGTACAAATGACCATTTTTCCTCTGGTAATCGATTACAGGGGTCTTGTAATCGATTACCAGAGGAAAAAGGGTCATTTGTATAGAAACTTCAACTATATTCCCCAGCTAGATGAACATTATTCCCCATGGTGGTTATTGCTCTATTTTTGTTGAATTTTTCATTTTTTGAGATGGGTGAGTGAGTTCAATGTTATTGGGTGTGCTCCCTGCACCAATAATGAGGTTAGGTCATTGATTTCTTCAAAAAAAAATTCCATTTAGGTTGTTTTCTCCAACTGAGGTGAGGTGCATGACCATTGTTGTAACACCCCTTCTCCGAGTCTCATAGGAAATTTTTTCATTTTATTAATTAAGAAATATGTCATCTAATGTTGTTACAATGCAAAAATTTTAAATGGCATTTTCAATAAATAATATATCTGTCAACAAGAGAGAAAGATATACCTATAAGATAACATGCTGGCAACCTTGACATTTGCTGACTATTTTAATCATAACTTTGTCCACAGACCTTCAAATGATGTGATTCTTTTTTTTTATTAGAAAATAGACTCAAAAATATTTCCAATGACTACTAATTTATAATTTTTGGACATCTGAGTAGGTCCAGTTAATTCCTTAAAGTTAATATTTTATATATTTCTACCACCTCTGACCTTTGCTAGTTGTTTTGCTCATAACTTTCTCCACCGAACTCTAAATGAGTTGATTCTTGTTTTATTGGAATGTAGACTCAAAAATATTTCAAATCATAACTAACTCATAATTTTTAGACCACTTTAGTAGATGCAGTTAATTTCTCAAAAACAATGTTTTTCTAAGCTTCCCAAACGAATTTACTTTCAAGTTATTGTCTCATGTTTCTTATATTATTCTAATTTATTTTATTTCTTTATAAAATGTCCATAATTCAAGTTAAAATAGTAGTATAATTAAGGTGTGATGTGATTCTACTAGCACAAGCCAAACACTTATATGGACTTCACCTACCTTGGTTTAAACACCTATATGAACTACTTTGTGCACAATTGAGTGGGGTAAATTGTGTTTTGATGCACTTGACACCATCAATGATTAGCAACATGAGACATCCATGCAAAAAATGGAAAAAATCACCCATAAGGACATAAAAATAACCCTGGGGAGTAGTGTTCATCTAGCTGGGGAGTACAGTTGAAGTTTCAGTACAAATGACCCTTTTTCCTCTAGTAATCGATTACAGGGGTCTTGTAATCGATTACCAGAGGAAAAAGGGTCATTTGTACAGAAACTTCAACTGTACTCCCCAGCTAGATGAACACTACTTTTCATGGTGGTTATTGCTCTTGTTTGTGACTTTTGCATTTCTTGTGAATGGGTGATTGAGTTCCATGTGAATGGATGTGTTCCCTGCACCAATGAACACATTAGGCCATTGAATATATGGCAAAAATGTGATGGATCTCATCTAGCTTATATGAAAGCACATAAACGACCTTTTTTTTCAACAATTCAATGGCCTAACGTGTCCATTGGTGCAATAAAAACCGCCCATGACCATGAAACTCACTCATCCATATGAAAAATTGGAATAAAGAACCCAATTGAATGATGAGGGAACTCCCTCTTCCAAGGAAAAAACATGACAAAGCTTTGGAGAAATGGCGCACAAAAAGCTAGTCGTAATCGATTACACACGCACAGTACTCGGTCTTCTACTAGCTACTCGTAATCGATTACACACGCACATAACTGTCTATCTTCCTCTTCCTCACAACACCACTTGGATGCAATCATAAGCAACCAATTTTGTGGACACCCTAAGTCCTTTCAACCACTACTAAGTACATCCACACGTCCTTGGTCATAAAAATCAACCAACCAAGTGAAGATATTGCAATAAATTTCACCAAATTAGGTCCAACCCCTCAATGGGGAGCTCTTCTTCCATAGTAGGGGAGTGGCGCTACACTTTCGGTACAAATTTGTGATTTTCCATTGGTAAGCGATTACAGACTACTCGTAATCGATTACACACGCACATAACTAGGAACAATTGTCTTCCAAAAACAGAACTTCCAGGCAATCAACAACAACCAATTTAGTAAACCTATTGTTTTAGTCCAACTCGTCATCAGTACAGGGACATATCAATTTTGACCCAATAAGTTAATGATTAAACTCACTCAACCAAAAACACAGACAAAAAAAATGAATATGAAGAATAATTAATCAAGAATAGTTTAGCTGTATTCATTTGTTATAATTCTGTACAATTCTGTAAAAAAATTTAATAGTATAATTTTGTACAATGTCTATTCATTTTCTATAAAATTAGAATCTAAACCAAGAACACATTTCTAATGCTATAGTAATCCAAAATGTTGCAGCGTTTGAAATCTTCGGACGTTGTCTTCGTCTAGGATCCAGTCACATATATACTTCTTCCTAAACGCAGCCAAGTCCTCCTAAAATGAACATTTTGAAATTTAGAAACAATATGAAGACAACGATAATGTAATATTTATAAATTCATAATTTTACCTACATTTGTATAATAAGGCACATGCAGTAAGAACTTGGAGAAATTAAAGTGAGGGAAGAGAAGTTAAGTCATGAACTACTCAAGGGAACAACTAGACTCTACATTTTTGTCGTTAATGACACATTATTTGAAGAGAAAGTCTATGAGCTAGCCTATGCATGTGAAGATCTTGAACCTAAAAGTAATTTTAAAGACATGGAAAGTGAAATATTCATAGAAAGAGTTTGCAAGTTGGAAGGGGAAAATGGGTAACCACATCCATTGCACGATACAGAGTACAAAGAAAGGAAGAAACCATTGACAAACCAAAAAACTACAGGAACGAAGCGCGATACAGTGTGCGAATAAACAATACCTTTGGATAAAAGACGAAAATCGTTGCTGACAAAGTGACCACCGCACCCAATCGACGAAGGACCAACGGCGACGACAAAAAAGCGAAACCTTTCGACAAATGACGCCAACGATGGACCCAAGCGAGACTTCCTCCCAACACTTCAATGACGGACCGACACACACAACTTCGTCCAGATAGAACGGTGGACCCAAGAACGACTTTCACAGTGGTGGACAAAGAGAGCGAGAGTTTCGAATGGAGAACGAAAAACTGGTGAGAGAGTTTCGTAGGGATGAATTTCACTTTGTGAAAGGCGCCAACAGGTTCAGCATTTTTTCTTTCCAAAAACACCCTCGAAAACAAAATTAAACTTTTAAAAAAAATCATTTAAAACAACAAATGATAGAACGACACGTGTTGTTGTCAAATTTGCGTTGTTGAAGAAACGTTTTCCTTTAATGTATCATGTGACATGCCATTATATTATACATTTTTCTTATAATATGTTAAGTATATAACATACGAAAGTAGAATTATATACTTATACATATATAAATCTTTTGAATGTTTCGAACATAACTGAATATTATATTATTTTAAATAGGAAGTTAGCGAAAATTAATAATTTAGAAAGAATTTTTAAGATTCTAATTAAACTAAGTAGACTATAAAAATAATATATATATATATATATATATATATATAAATATTTTTAATGTGGAGAATTTATTTATTGTTAAATAAACAGTGGTTGAGATTTTTTTAATGGTATTGTAAATGTAACTAAATTAAATTTTATGTTTGACAATTGGATGTATTATTTTACGAAAAATTATAGAGTTTTGTAGTGTGATTGGTATAACATGGCAATATGTATCTGTTTGAAATGGTTGTTGGACTGGTTCTACTTTTTTTTTATTTTTTTTTTTTGTGATTTTAGACTGTTGCTATATAGTTTGAGTGTGTGACTATTACTTTATTATTTCGATGTGTATCCAGATTATTGCTATGTAGGTTGGGTATGTTGTCGTGTTTCTTTAGGACGTGGTCGTGTTGTTTGGCTATGTTAACAAGTTCTTTCGATATTTTTCAAGGGGAGTGCTTGATGTTGTGTGGTATGTGTTTGTGAAATATTGTTCAAGTGGAATTCACATCGGGTCCATATCGGGTCCATATTGAGTTCACATTGGATTTTTAAAAAGGACTTTAGATGTTGAGGGTTGAATAATGTTAAGCAGGGAATGAAAATAGTTGTTGTGTTTAGAGTTAGGTTTGACCTATAGTTGAGATTGGATTATGAATGAGTGTTGTGGTGTATATGAATAGGTGAATGATGAGCATGAAGAGTGGAGGATAAAGTTTACTTGTTGTAGCTAGTAATTTCTGATGCTATCTATGGATATGTGTTTCCTTTTTCCTTGTGTGCATTGGAAAGATTATTCGGATATTGAACCTTCCTTGTGTGGGGTGAAAGTGTCTTCCTTGTCCTTGTGTGGCAAGATTACATGTTCCTTAGCTGGATTGCGGGACTACTCGAATGTATCTATGGAGAATTTTCATATTGGGCTATAGGAGCAGCTATAGTCGATGAGGTAGGGTACAGGAGTGAGACTGACTCTTTCCACTATGATGTTTATGGTTTGGTGATGCTCATGGTTTGTTTATAACTGGGATAGTCATGGTGGTGGTATATCTACAATGATGATCGTGGTATGGAATGCTCCAGGAGTTGTTATGCCTAAAGCATCTAAGAGAGTTGAAGCCAAACACTTGATGATACCTGAAAAAGGTACTCAACGTAGCTGTCGAAAACAGAATAGGTCGAGACAATGTCCCTGACAAAATATCTTAAAAGACATAAAAATAAAAACATTAAAAGAAAGCTTAAACAAGTTAAACGCTATTTGTCTAAAAAGAGACAAAACCAAAAGAAGCGTCACAACTGTCTCCCTCAATGGTGATAATTCAACACAAATGAAAAATATAAAAGACGATACAACATCGAGCAACCAAAGTATAGAACCCCTTCGCAACTTATATAGTGCAAGGGCTTGGGGTGTCGGTGTACAATATGTCTTGTTTGGTTAATTCTTAGTCAGACAGTTAGTTATTCAATTTAGTGAAATCCATTCCAATCAGACGAATGGTCGAAGTATCTTAGAGACCGAATAGTCAAGCCGAAGGGGATTAATTCCAAATCATTTTGTTTAAAAACTTAATCACGAGTAAACATGTTTGTATCGTAATTAAGTCGATCCTAATCAAAAGTCCATCAAAAAGTAAATAGAGATTGGAGATAAAGTAGTAGATTATACATTAATACATTAATTACACATCTATTATCCTTGCTAACCGAACCAAACTGATTTTGTAATCGAAACACCTCTGATAAATATTCATCGATTGGTATTAACGAACAAGAATTGAACTTGAAAACTAAAAGCGAAAGAACTCCCACTAAGAAGAAGACTGTATCCATATACCCGAAAGAATTCTGAATTACTTTCTTACTATGTCTTATGCTTTATAGTTGTAGAGTCCTCAGTGATTCCTTACAAATTGAATAGACTTGTATTAATTGCCTGACTCATCAAGAATAATTCTTTGGTTCGTGCAGGATCAGCATGATAACGATGCATACATTTCACAAACGAGTCACATCTCCATTTCTAAATCACATCATGGCATGGACTGATTTGTACATAGCCAATGAAACATTTTACATCATAAATTAAACATGAAAGTCAAATCATTAAAAAGAGCCAAACAACGAGGAAAGAAGATGACATAAACATCTCGCAAAAGCGTTAGATAAACAACTACCCTCTAATAGTATTTTGCCTTTTCACCACATTTTGAAGTTCAGAATCTTTTCTCTCTGTTTTTTCTTAAGAGATGTTATTGACGTTAACCACATTAATAATCAACCGAACGTAATTGTTTTACCAAAACGGAACGAGGGAATTCATACACATATATATTTACCCACTTGATCAAGCAAATCTCATCCCACTGCAACGAAAACTCTTGTTCTCTCTCTCATTTTCTAATCGTTCATGGAAAAAATGTTACCGTTTGTTCTTTTAGCTTTCCCCATCTTGCTATTATTCCTCTTACGAATACGCAAAACATCTAAGAAACCAACCTTTCCACCAGGCCCTAGAGGTCTTCCTTTGATTGGCAATCTTTATCTACTCGATAGTTCTACCCTTTGTTTGAAGCTATATGAACTCTCCAAAAAATACGGTCCCATCTTTTCTCTTCAACTGGGTTCAAGGCCTGCCATTGTTATCTCCTCACCAAAACTAGCCAAGGAGGTAATGAAAACCCACGACCTTGCCTTCTGTGGCCGACCCTCTCTCCTAAGCTCAATGAAACTTTCCTATAATGGGCTAGACATGGCCTTTTCACCCTATAGAGATTATTGGAGACACACCAGAAAAATTTCCATCATCCACTTCCTTAGCCTCAAGCGTGTTCTAATGTTTTCCCAGTTCAGAAAATGTGAGGTATCCCATTTGGTGAGAAAGATATCGGAGCACGCTTCTTGTTCCAAGGAGACGAACTTGCATGAGCTCCTGACTTGTCTCACAAGCGCTGTAGTGTTTAGAACTGCTCTGGGGAGAAGGTATGAAGAGGAAGGAATCGAGAAAAGCATGTTCCATGGCCTTCTTAAAGAAGCGCAGGAATTGATAGCTTCAACTTTCTACACAGATTACATTCCTTTTGTTGGTGGTGTGGTTGATAAACTCACAGGGTTGATGGGTCGTCTTGAGAAAATGTTTAATCTGTTGGATGGGTTTTTCCAGAACGCCATCGATGAACACCTTGATCCTGAAAGGAAGAAACTTACCGATGAAGGGGATTTCATCGATGCATTGATTCAACTGAAGAATGACCCTTCCTTCTCCATGCATCTCACTCCTTCTCACATCAAACCCTTGATGATGGTTATTATATTCTAACCTTTTTGTTTTTTCTAAGCACCTTCAAACTTTTCTACTTTTTTTCTCACGTCAGTTGTCTACCAGGTAAAACAGAAATCAACACTGGATCATCACGTCGTAAATGTGTATCTCCCACACCAGAAATTTTCATCAAACGAAATCACTGTTTTAAAACAATAAATTATTTATAGAAAACTATATCTTTATGAAAAAAAATATATTTTAACGTACATTTTTTTTATAACATTTTAAGAACCGTAAATTTGTCATCTTCTCAGTAGTTTATTATTTATTTAACTGACATATTCTAAATCTAATAAAAAAATGACATATCAAAATGTTATAAAAAAAATGTGTTAACATATGATTTCTCATTCTTTATAGATCATACACATATTTGACACATATAAAGGTAAATTGTCATAAATGAATGAATGTTTGTATTTGTTTTTAAAAAAAATGATATTTTGAGACATAAAAAAAATGATCATAAAAAAATAAATTTTTGTTATTTTAAGAAAAACAAAAGAGTAAAAGATAAAAAAAATAGTAGTATAAAATGAATGTTAAAAATTTGTATGTGGTTGAAGTGTCATTTGTCTAATTTGTGGATTTACTTATTCTTCTCTCATGATATACACTAGTTTTTCTTATGTACAACACCTTCTTTCTAATTTTCAAAACCAAATTATATGAAAAAGTACATACGTTTCCATTTCAAAAACTCAGAAAAAAAAATTATACTTTCGTCAATGAAGAGTTTCAGTAGAAAAGAACGGTGGGAAAATTTGAAATTATTCATTTGTTTAACTAAACATAATGTAACATCATATTCTTAAACTCCACAAAAGTTAAGAGTTGAGAGCCTCTTATACCACTCCCGGCAACCTGTGTTGGTTGCTAGTTCAAAAGTTTAAATATATGGATAATTTGTGTAGATGTGATGTTGTAAGGATCATAGCAACACAATTTTCTTTAAAGAGTTGGATTGTTTTGCTATAAAAAATTTTGGGCTAAAGCTTTCTAACAGAGGAGTTTCGCATATTTTGTGTGAATCAGAATATAATTTTGGCGGGGACAGAAACAAGTGTAGCCGCAGTAGTTTGGGCAATGACGGCACTGATGAAGAACCCGAGAGTGATGAAGAAAGCCCGAGAAGAGATAGGAAATGTGTTTGGTGGGAAAGATTTTATAGACGAAGATAATATCGAAAAACTTCCTTATCTTAAGGCAGTTATAAAAGAATCAATGAGATTATACCCACCACTGCCTCTGCTTATACAAAGGGAAACGATTAAGAAGTGTAGTATCAGAGGGTACGAAATTCCGGAGAAGACATTGGTGTATGTGAATGCTTGGGCAGTGCATAGAGACCCAGAAACATGGAAGGATCCAGAAGAGTTTTATCCTGAGAGGTTCTTGAACAGCAAAATAGATTTTAGGGGATATGATTATGAGCTGATTCCGTTTGGCGCTGGGCGAAGGATTTGCCCCGGCATTCACATGGGAGTTATGACAACGGAGCTTGTGCTCGCTAATCTTCTGCATTCATTTGATTGGGATTTGCCTCAAGGGATGAAAAGTGACGACATAGATACTGATATGCTTCCTGGACTTATCCAACACAAGAAAAACCCTCTCATCCTAGTTGCAAAAAAGCGAGAATGATATGGAATTTGCATGACGATGTTAAATAAGAGAAAATAAGACAAACACTAGAAAATTCTCTCAGCCTTGTCCTACGAGAATTCGCAATTATCATGACAATGCTAATTGTTAGAAGCAAATCATGCACATGTAGCTACTTTGTCTTGCTATATAAATCATTTCTGTCGTCTCAGTGTAACAGTTTAATATGATGTCTCGTGTTTTTCTTTTGAACACGGCCAAAAGAGATAAATTAATATTCTGTGTAATAGTTTCTTAATTAAATCTTACAATAAATATCACTTAATGCAATAACAACAAAATCATGGCCTAAAATATAAAACCCTTGAACTTTAGACAATAGTTTTTCACAGTTTTGATAGGCGTGGTTACATGTAATACGCATATATGGAAATAATTAGTATATAATTATTATTTATGACTTCCAAACCACAACATTTATACAAGTTTAAGTTTGTGCAACTACTTTAAAAAATAGACCAAATAAATATAATTGGATCCATAATAAACAATATATTTCAATATTAGTATATAAACTACATGATCAAAACAATGGTCACATGACAAAACTTTTATTCTTCTGGAAAATTGTCTTTATTTTCTTCAAGCTGCAAACAATACAAAATATATTATGTCAGACTTTATAAACATGTTGTGAATTTTGATAAAAGTTAATTGAGTCTAATTAAAACCAAAGAAAATGTAGCAAATGCCAACATATAGACAACTACATTTTTCATTTAATGCCAGACGACCACATTTAGACAAATGACATCTCCCTCCGTTAGCAACATAACATCACTCAATCCATATCACTAAACTTACTAAGAGGCATATTGAAATTCAAATATGATTATCTATATGTGTTTATATCTGCATGATCTAAAAAAATGAAAACTAAAAGATAAAACAACTAATTTTTACAGGAACTTCATATCCAACTCCTCCAACATTAAAAAACAAAACAATTCTGGGTGTAACTTGAAAACATTTTTCAAGCCCTTTGCACTACTTTTTTTTTTTTTACCTAAAATACGTGTCATTGTATTATTTATGTTCTCCAAATATGGATTTTGTTGCTTTACCACAAACTTTACCGTTGCCTCTTGATCTTCAAATTTTTGTAATGTCACTCCTTTCATTTGCATATTCTCATTTTATAAAAACAATTTCTTCTTTTTTTTTTCTTAAACATTGAAGGTGTTATAGCCTTTTCATAACAAGTTACTCTTCTATGCTTGTCCCGCATATTCATTTGAGTTTTGAATGAAATCTTGAATCTTAGTTTACTAAAGACACCCAATTTCGATTGTTAAAAATAATAGATTTACATTCACTTCATAAATAATGGTAAAAATATCATTATGTGTTTCTTCATAATTTCTTTTCCTCTTTGACCTTCTCGACGTTGACGAGTTGTAATAAACATCCATTATGATTGTGTATCATGAATAAGTGTTATAATTTCATCATGAACATACAAACCTTTCTTTAGTACTTCAACCTGACAACATAGCATCAAGATGATGGAACATCCTCCAAGCTCTCCAAGACAATAGAAGAATAAAAGAAACTTGAACTTTTCCCAACTTTCTTATGAGAAACTCGACACTAATGGCTCTCACTTTGAAGGAAGGTTCTTTGGCGGCGAGCCTAGAAGGAATACTCTCATTTATGATGACTTTCAAAGAATAAATACACTACCAAAAAATTTCGGTTATCAATTCTCGTTCAATTCAAAAAGTGAAGATTACAGGGGGACAAATGCTTATATATATATATATATATATATATGGGGATCCGGAGCCTCTTAATTAAATAGGGATAGATGAAAGGTTTAAATAAGTGTGAGATACGATAAGGGGTAAACAAGTAGAAAGAACCTAAAACAAGCTAAGTATAGGATCAGACAAAGCAGATGACTGTAGTAGACGAGACCTAAGTAGACAAGTGTAGTAGACTGATAAGGAAAAATAGCCTTGATTCGAGGTCATGGAGCCTCCTACAGAAATGGGATGGAGAAATGATGGAAATATTCTTTCTTACTTCATTCATTCATTACCAACAACTATATAACAGAAAAGTTGATACCAAACCTACAAAGATTTGAGAGAACAGGATCAATTTTTGAAGTTATTTAAGCTTAGTTACTGAATTTCTTAAACTGTCAAGTAGCACCAAAGAAATTGATTAGAGAATCTCACCACGACATGGATATGCTCTAAAAACATGAATTCAATGGATAAATACACTTGGTATCCTAGAGACAAAAGTTCACTACAAAAAAGTACTCTTACCAGAAACTACAAATAGCCATACAAACATCCTAGTACACAATCTACTATCTTAAATGCACACGACTTCATCGTTTATAATACTTTCTAATACATTTCCTATTATACATACTTTTGAATTATAATGCACAATTGTCATTATGCAAATTCTAGTAAATTGGCTATTTCAGAGCAAGTTATTTTTAATAACATATACTCTTATCCACTAATCCAATAATGGTACGAAATTCTTAGTTCGGACCATATGAAGTTGTTCGGTCTTAGATGATACTGATCTTCCCATGACCTTTAAGTGCAAGGAAAACTAGATATTTCATTCCAATTGATCTCTTCAGGATTATATACTGTAGAGTCACATGAGGATGTCTCCATTCCCCGTAAATTGTCTTGAAATATACTTTCTTGTTTCTGACTTGCTTCTTGGTTCGAAAATAGAAGATGTGTGTCACCATTTACAACATCATATGATGTTTTAAACATTTTTGATGAATGGTATTCATCTGAATTAAGATATTTAGTACACATAGTTGAACTATCATCAATACAAGCGTCCTGCAATGATTTCAAAAGAAAATAAACAGATGAATTCGTTGATAAAAGTGCTTAAAAGAATATAACAATAGCACAAACTCAAGAAAAAGTGTAGTTCTCAATAATAGCCCGTCAATGACTCATGAATCACAAGAACGCATCAAAGTCAACTCAAAAAGACATTTTACGTTAAAATCATGTTGTATCTACTCGAGAAAATCCCGATACATTGTGAAAAATCTAACAAAATTCAAATCATAATAATGCACTCTTAAATTTTAATTTAGTAAATCAAAATGAAAGTTCAGAAATGAAAGGAGGCACACTCCTCAGTATTATTTGGACTTTGCAAAATAAATATTTACCAGTTTAAGGACGACTTCTGGATTTATGCAAGTGCTTTCACAATATGCCCTTTTCAATGATTTAGGGAACTCAAAAGGAGTCTCCGATGGAGTATGTGTATTTTGAAATGGAATTTTCCTACTTTCAAAAGGAATCTGCATAGATCCTAAAGGAATATGCGTAGATCCTAATGAAGTCTGCATAGATCCTAAAGGAATCTGCGTAGTTTCAGATGGAGGATGAATCATTTCAGGTGGAGTATACATAGCTCCTAAAGGAGTCTCAATAGTTTCAAAAGGAGTTTCCAAAGACTTCGAAGTTTCAAATGAAGTTTGTGTAGTTTCAAAAGGAGTTAACATAGATCCTAAAGACGTTTGTGTAGTTTCAAATGAAGTATACATAGCTCCCAAAGGAGTCTCCCTAGTATCAAAAGGAGTATTTGTAGTTTCAAATGAAGTATTTGTAGTTTCAAATGAAGGATGTGTAGTTTCGAAAGGTGTTATAGATCCTAAAGAAGTCTGCGTAGTTTCAAATGAAGTATACATAGCTCCTAAAGGAGTTTGCATAGCTCCCAAAGGAGACTGCATAGCTCCTGAAAGAGACTCCAAAGTATCAAATGGAGTCTCCATAGTTTCAAAAGGAATCTTTATAGTTTCAAATGAAAGTTGTGTAGTTTCTAAAGGAGTTAACATAAATCCTAAAGAAGTCTGCGTAGTTTCAGATGAAGTATACATAGCTCCTAAAGGACTCTGCATAGCTCCCAAAGGAGACTGCATAGTTCCTGAAAGAGTCTCCATAGTATCAGAAGGAATCTCCCTAATTTCAAAAGGAGTCTTTATAGTTTCAAATGAAGGTTGTGTAGTTTCTAAAGGAGTTAACATAGATCCTAAAGAAGTCTGCGTAGTTTCAAATGAAGTATACATAGCTCCCAAAGGAGTCTCCATAGTATCAAAAGGAGTCTCCATAGTTTCAAAAGGAGTATTTGTAGTTTCAAATGAAGGTTGTGTAGTTTCAAAAAGAGTTAACATAGATCCAACTTCAAATGGATTTTGGGTAGATCCTAAAGAAGTATGCATAGCTTCAAATGGAGTCTGTGCATATGGGATATGCCTATTGTTGTTTTCCTTTCTAAAATAGGCATCGTTAGATGGGTTTGGGAAAGATGCTTCATCCTGCTCAATATCAATTAGAGACTGTTCTGCTGGGGAGATATTTTTTTCTGCCTGATATGTTAACTGACAGATTGTTTCCATTCTGCTAAAAGTATCTCCCTGAAAAAAAAATGTAAATATATATATGAAATGACAGAAAGAAGCATAAATTCTCGGCATGTTCGCATGTCACAGTGTATATATGTTCATGAAAGATGCTTCAGCTTACAGATGGAACTCCTTCTGCTATTGCCTGATTTTCAGTGTCAGAAACCACGCTTCTACTGGATTCCTCTTCATCACATATCAGTGCAGCAGTTCCTCCTTCGGTCGTTTTCCCATGTTTCTTTTTCAAGCGGCATAACACAAAAGCATTCTGAAAAAAATTGGAGTATGGTAAGCATTCATTTGGCCCAATTCACAAAAGTAAAAGGTCAACACAAATGAGGCAAACATGCAGAAGAAATTGACGGTCTTCGATGAGAGTTAGTGATGAATTTTGAGTGTTCTTAGATAGAAAGACTCAATTAAACACATCCAGTAAGTAACATGAGAGGTTCTCCATAAGCTTTGTCGAGAAACTAATTATTACCAATAGTCAAGATTAAAGCACAAAATTACATGGGATATTTTAAAATTTATAAAGTTTTTTAAAAGTTAAACCCAGGCTTCAAATACTCATCTTGGTTCGACTAGTTTACACTCGTTCCACACACTGTAATTTAGTTACAAGTTTCTTAAAAAATGAAATACAAACCTGGCTTTGGAGAGAGTTAAGAGCATGATATTCGTGAATAACCCAGTTGGAATTGACACCTTTGGAAGCACGACCACTATGGAAAACAAGAGTCTTCTTAGTCCCAATGACAGTGTTGGTGTCCCCTGTTCTAACATCACGGGGTTTTCCCGTGGGTTTCCAGAACCCACTCATGGTTGTCCTGTTAAACCTTTCACTATTTGAGTATTTCAACCGAACACGACGGAAGAAAAACCATTCTGAGTTTTTGAATGGTATTACTGATTTTGCTAACATCTCTATTTAAAACAATAAAAATTGAAGTAAAGATCAGAACAAGACAAAGGGCAATGTTGATTTCACGAAGATTCATGTAGAGTTTGGCTTTGGATTATTACCTGGTACTTCCCAAGGTTCCACATCGCAAAGATCTATATCAGTCATGACATGGACACGGGGATCATCATCTAGCAACTTGTGTTTGAGGTAAAAGTGGACAAGTTCTTCATCGGTGGGACGAAAACCGTATCCTACAATCTCCATTTTCAGTGTTGAATAAGAAAAAAGGGTGGATGACGAAACAGGGGACTGAATGAAGAACGCTACTTTGTGTTTTCAGTGATTGTGTGGTGAAATGAATTTATAATTTCACATTCATTGACTTGACATGACTCCTTAGTTAAGAAGTTGTCTTTGGAAATTACATTATAATAATACAAAGCTCTTATTTCAAGATTCGGAATATGAGGCAATCTTTCAAACTTTATAAAAAGTTCGTAAAATTATTCTATAAATTAAAACTTTAGATCACGCACTTATAGTTCAAATATATTGCATCTAAGTGATCTTATTGGCAGGTTATTTTATAAGAAAATTCAACATATAAAGTCTAAATATATGAAATGTTATCGTGATTCTAAAATCAAAATTTTTAAGTAACAGATAGATACAGTAAAAATGAAGTGACTGTATTGTACTAATACCGCGTGAGAATGAGACTCTTTTTCCTAACTCAGCACTTTCTACGAAATGTACAAAAATATATTTAACAAATTTTCTCATTCGATAGGATATAATCTGTTATGAGTGTCTATGAGAAGGACCAATGCCTTTTAAAGTTATTTGAGCCTTGGTATCCAAGTTTCTTCCGTGGCCCACCATTTCAATGTTCTTTCAAAACTATTGGTTAGTGAATTTGCTTGGATCACTTGCTTTATTTTGGAGGTTAGTTATACTCATCACTACCAATCAAGAACATGACTCCAATGGTGGATATACTTTTTAAGATTTTAGTCATGTGCTAACTTCCAAGAACAGACAGTGAACTCCAACGATTCTTTTATCACCTCAATTTTTCTTTTCACATCCACGTTTTTTCAGTATCCCCGTAAATGAATTTTCATATGAAGATTCCAGAAAGAGATTGGTTAAAGTTAGCATTGCTGAAACTTGGACATGCATTATCTTTTCAATAAAATTCCAGGTAGCCTTCATTTTTTAATATTTTTTTGTGAAGATTTGCTTAAAAATCTTTATTGGATAGGAAAACAATCATGTTATTTTGAACATCTGACCTGACATACATACCACCATGTTTTTGAACAGCAACAAAAACATTTTCATTACTGATGACATAGGCTTATTAAGATATGTTTCAATATGAATGAACACTGCTTATAAGAACCACCAACTAGATTAGCTAGATATCAAATTCGAGAATTTACATAAATTAATGAGAATCAAATAAATTTTAAGAATTTACTTCAGATGAAAAAAATATTATAAAAATAATATCTTAATTTAAATAAGTCTATAAAATTATATAACTTTAAATAAATAAAATTTATAGTTATATTATTCATAAAAATAAATATTGTAAAATATAAATACTTAGATTATTGTTATTAATTTTGATGTATTTCATTACGGAGGTGAGGAGAGGCGATGACCATAGAGAGAAAGAAGGACGCGAGAGATAGTGACAATCAGGTCATGAAACCCTAAACCCCAAACAATCTCGTTTTTTCTTAATTTTTTTCCTTTCAAGCTCGCAGAATCTTTACAAACTCGCGATTTTGCACCATTCAACCAATTTCACAGTCGATTTGACTGAATTTACATAAAAAAGAGTTTACTTCCGAGTTAATTCAAAAGTCATGTTCATGCGAGTTTACGAATTAACTCGAGAAGTTGATAACTATGGCTACAAATAAGAAACTTCATCTCAATTCAAAATAAATAACATGATAATACAAGAAAAGAAAAGGAACTATGGAACAGTCACCATCGACCCTTTACATACACTACTACGTGAAATTGATAATACTTCCAAACTAACGTGGTAATACACACATAAAAACCCTTAAAACTACGTTGTCTTGATGACGTTGTCTCCATATAGATGAAAGAACTTTAGTATTGTTATCAGAAGATTGATAGCTTCCGGTTCTTCTGATTCACAATGAGAAAATCTTCCGAGCCTACAAAATACATCACGTGAAGCAATGGTATATCAATAGTATGTTACAGTGAAAATCAGTTCAAATGAAGCATCTGCCTCATTCGTCAAGAAAGTAATCTTCATTTTTCTAATGAATCTGTTTGATTTTCTCACCTCTACATGGAATACTGCATTCTTTTGAAACCTTCCTCTGTGATGATTAGAAGAAAGAAAATATGCTCTTCTTTTTTTTCTTCTTTTTCTCTTGGTTTGTTTCATGGACGGAAGTATTGTCGAAGGTATTTATATTTTGTTCATTGTTCACATAACCGTCATGAACAAAAATAGAATTCAGGAATTCTTCTTCCTGGGTAGTTTCATATGAAGTATGCTCAATGTTAGATTCATTTCTAAAATAGGCATCGTGATATGAGGAGTTTGGAAAAGACGTTTGGTTTTGCTGTAAGGTCGTTTCTATTCCAGTAAAAGTAGTTCTCTGAAAATACACACAAGTATCAATTCTCAGCATTATCACATGACAGAGTGTTAATATGTTCGTAAAGAATGTTTCAGCTTACTGAAGGAATGCCTCCTGCTATTGACTGATTCTCATAGCCAGAAATCATGATTCTACTGCTCTCCCCTTCATCACCTCCACCTTCAGTTGTTCCCCCAGGTTTCTTCATCAAGCGACACAAAACGAAAGTCCTCTGCAAATCAGAAGTTATTTCATACAATTTGCAGAAATGAAAAGCCAAAACGAATCAAGAAATGCTAAAACGACGTGATCATATGCTAAAACTAAAAATATCCATTGATATATGTCAAAGGCTATAGAACAGTGAAGAAAAATCAAGAAAGAGTATTTCCAATCAGTGTTAAAATTCTCCAAAACGCATACCAACCTGGCTTTCGTGAAAGGTAACAGCATGGTATTCATGAATAACCCAGTTGGACTTCTCAGCACGTGAAACGCGGCCTTTGTAGTAAACGAGAGTCTTTTTTGTGGCAATGAGAATGTTGGAGTCGGAGCTCCTAATCTCACGATCTTTTCCAGTGGGTTTCCAGAAGCCACACTTGGTTGTCCTGTTAATCCTTTTACTGTTCGAATACTTGAAACCAACAGGGCTGAAGAAAAACCATTCTGGAAAATCAAATTGCACATCTGATTCCCCGAATAACACTGTTTCAAACAAGAGAAAAAGTAAACATCAGTGAAGAAATTATAAGAGAAAGATAAAGAACAAGTGATGGTTGCATGAAGATGCATGAAGTGTTAAAGGTTTAGATTATTACTTGGTACGTGCCAAGGTTCCACTTCACAAAGGTCGATGTCGGGGATGACGTGGACTTGTGGATCATCACCCAGCAACCTGTGTCTGAGGTAATAGTCGACAAGTTCTTCTTCTGTGGGTCTAAAACCGAATCCTTTAACATCCATGGTAACAAAGATAGGAAGATGAGAAGCAAAGGTGGTGAAGCAGCTACTAACAAAGCTCAGTGTTTGTTTTGTGTTGTGTTGTGTTGTGCTGTGGCAATGAATTTATAATGCAAAAAAGTCATTGACTGACTTTACTCCTTAGCTGACAAGTTACAAAAAGGAAAAGCATAAGAACTTATGTTGTGCTGTTAAGTCTTAGGTTATCATGTGGACGAATATATGATATGTAACAAATGAAAACCGAACATTCTAGAGGTTATATATAATAATAATCAACAATATCTTATTAATCCAAAGACAAAAATTATGTCTGGATTTCATGACCAGGAAACAATTTAAATTTTCAGCTCACTGTAATACTTTACTTGCTTTAAGAACAATTTATTTTGCATGAAGATTTTCCACATATATATATATATATATATATTATTTTTCGTTACATGATTTATATGGTAAATAATGAAGAAGTTAAAATTAGAAAAAATAGACGTTAAAATTAACTTATATTACAATTAAAATTTTAATATATAAACTAATGTTAACTCTATGTTTTGTGCTTTATTATTTTATTCTCGATACTTCTTTTTTTCCATGACCAATCATTTCAACTCCTTGCTCTTCCGACAACAAAAAAATAGACAGAAAATTGTTTAATTAAATATGGCCACTTTTGCTTTTCTTTTGGTGGTTTATAGTTATGGTCCCCTTTACTGAGAACTTGGTCACAAAGTATAACCTTTTCAAGATTTGAGTAGAGTCATGCAAACTTAGAAGTTCTAGATGATGCAAACTTACTAACATTTTGGCATCTTGTTCTCAAAGGTTTTTCGTTTCTCCTACCATATCCACTATCCTATTCCATTTACTTGTGACTTTTGAGTCAATTTTTCTTTCTGGTTGGTCCCACCAATCCAAGTCATTGTTTTTGTCCTTAGGGTGCATTTAATGGTGTGATTTGTTATGGTCCCTTGAGCTTCTGAAAAAAAAAACACGGAAACTCATTCTGTCAAAATATGATTTTTTTCATAATAGCCACCATAATAGGTTTGTTATGGCTTACCCTTCCAAGTCATCTCAGAGTATATCACATTTGTGTGTGATGCACCTTAGATTTGCATGTTAAGAGAAATATATTAACCTGAACATATAGATTTCTATACTGGTTATTAAGCATTTCTTTTATTACAGCCCAAATCTTCATAAATACAAGAAAAAGTTCAAAAGATAAAAATAGGAAAAAAAAAAAAAAAGAACAGTCATAGCATAGGAGTAATCTATAAGTAAGTCTATGTGAGCCAGTCTTACGTCAAGAAAGATGATATTAAGTTTGACTAAGTCAAGTAAGTCATTTAAATTGGGTCTAAAGTTAGATTTCATTTAGGTCAATTGATAGGTTTTAAGTTAAGTCAAATATATTTTATGTTAAGCTTGAAAATTGAGCCTAGTCACTTAAAATCGAAGGTGAAATTGAGTCCGTTCAGGTTGAAATTCGAGTTGGGTCTATCTAGATGAAAGTCAAACTTAATTAATCAAACCAAAGAATCAAGTTTAATTGGCTCGGACCAAAGAGAGTCAAGTCGATGGCAATTAGTCCAAGACAAAGGTTAAACGGAGTTTGTTCAAATCAAAAGACGAGTCAATGTGATGAACAGGGAGAGAGCCACGATGAGCCTTAAGCACTAAATAATGAAAAACCGGATGAATTTTGAAAGTTAAAGGCAGCTCTAGCTTGTAAGCAACAGGTCCAACTCGCTCAAGTATGTGAAAGGGACCATAAAAACGCTTGCCCAACTTCTCATAAACTGAATCTCGGACAAAATTATGGCGGTAGGGTCGCAACCGTACATAGACCCAATCATCAACCTAATAATCCACCTGCCTCCGCTTGCCATACGCAACTATCTAATTTTGAACCTTATGAAGTTTCTTTCGGAGGGTATTCAACGTGTCTTGGCGAGTTGATAACAGACAATCAATTGCCTCTAATGACGAGGAACCTGCTAAATATTGAGGAATCGAAGGAGGTTCCTTGCCATACGTGACCTGGAAAGGAGACATTCTAGTAGCTGAATGAATAGTGGTATTGTAGCACCATTATGCTAGACCCAAGTATTTACCCCAATCAATTGGTTTCTAGTAGACGTTGCCTTGTCTTGCGTCAAACGATAGAGTACATGGGTATTTATAGGCCCGTAGATTATTCTAGAACATGTTATCCACAACTTATGTGGAATGTCCTAGAATTTTACCCATGTAGAATGTTCTTGATTTTTTTCTTCCTATCTTAGGTTTTTCTACAATATTCTAGAAGTTTTATTACATTTTAGTACTTCTACCTTAGGATTTTCTATATTCTTCTAGAATTTGCATTACACATTAATATGTATTGTAAAGTTAATTTCAACACATATAGAGCATAAACCATTATGACAACTACATGCATTAAAACTTTCTAGAAAAGTGAGATAAATAAAAATCCAAATCTATCTTGTTTTCATTTTTTTCTCCTCATCTTCTTCAATCACATGTTGTACATAATAAAGAATGGACAAAATCAGCTTGTTGTTGTGGCTCATTAAACTATGAAAATTGTTTCATGTCATCCAATATAGTATGTAATTGATTCATTTTCTTTTTCAAATCTTGAATGTATGCTTTAAATTGTTATTGAAACTTTTTCATCAATTCCTATAAAGATGTTTTAGAAATGTTTTGAACTTGTGGTTGAAATTACTAGTCCAAAATTTGTGAAAACTACTCATTATGTGACCCATAATAAGGTATTGGTTTCTTACATTATGGTTCAAAAAGTGATTATAATATGGCTTAGAAAATTGTTGTAGTAGTTAAGATGACTATACAAAATATGTTTGAGATAGTTTCTCACAATGTGATTCGTATGAATTATTATAATATGTCTTAAAAAGTTGTGACACATGCTGGAAAGTTTTGACTCATAAGAAATGCTAGAATGATGGTTGATAAGAAAACTACAACTCATTTTCATCATAATGCATGTTAAAATTATGTTGTGGAACATGATGTTGGAGAGGATCTTTTACATTATTTTCATAAAGTACGGGGACCAACAAAAAAGAATGATTGCAGTCTTGATACCAAAACTATGACCAGAATTGTCGAGGCATCATTTGACATAAATGAGTATTGGAGAACTGTTGACTTCTTCATCATAGGTATGTTTCTTCATTGACACCTTTTTCATAAATCTTTAACACTACAGGAAAAGGATAAATTACCAACAGAATATTACCCACGGACATTAGGTCATTGGTAAAATGAATTTATTGATGGAATTTCCGACGGGTACTACTATTGTCTTTATCGACGAATAAATTCGTCGGTAATGGCATGGTGAATTTACTTATTGGCGGATATATAGTCGTCGGTGAGTTGCTCAATCAGCAAAGCCCAAAACTTGGAATTCCCTCCCCCTACTTTCATTCTTCGAGCCAGAACCTTCCCCCAACTTTCACATTTGCATTCCATCGAATTGGTTGCTTCAAACCATAGAATAGTAGCTTTCATTCACGAATGCCCTCTTCGTCATTCACGCAGGCATTCGCAGACCCTTCATTGCTGACACTTCATTCTGTCGTTATAGAGGCTAACCATCGTGACCTCATTCGAACAGAGGAACACACAGGGTTCTTGTTTCAAGATTTGGTTAAGGCTATTAGCAGAGCATCCATCTCCTTCCGTCACACGCAAAGACAAAACCATTCGTAGAGGATTCCTCACAGAATTGGTAAGTGTCTTGTTCTGCCACTTCACAAATGGGCATTGTCCTAATTTAAGGTTTTTCCAATGCATTTAAGCTCACATTATTATACATTTCAATTTTATAAAAGTCACATTTATATGGAGATCTTTACTTCCTAAAAAGGGTTCACAGCTAACTCCTCCATATTTGTTTATAGATTTCTACTGGAAGAATTATTGTCTGTCTTTAGGTATTTATTAACTACATGTACACCTGAAGTGTTGTATGTTTAGCATAATTTATTGGTCCTTCTCCCTATGCCTACAGTGGGATAATTTTATTTCGAAGTTGCAAGACATGACTATATTAGCTTCTCTTAAATTTTGTTTGTTGTGTTAGCTTATAAAGATAATAGTACACCTTAATTTTAATTCCTATGAAGAACTTCCAAACTGAAGAATAATGTTGAAAGTTTAGCCTTACCATTTCCCTTAGGTACAAATAAAAGAAGGAAATTTAACTAATTTTAATCAATTTACTCTTATGCTTGTATCATTTTCATATTTGGCAGGCTGATGTTGGGGTCTCCTTCTCTTGTAACCCATGATACTGAACAAAACTCAAATAAAAATTCCAGATAAATAGGTGATAGACCAATATCTCTAAATTTGTTTTATTAGAAAATAGAAAAAGCCTTGTACATTAGTTCAGAGCCAATGCATCTGTCTCACGAGCCAATCATCAATTGCATCTTCCATCACTATTTGTAATCTCTATTTTGACATCCAATAGACTTGCCTTCTGCATAAACATAAATGACAATTTAGTAAGTTGCAAACCCTAAATTAAAACAATTTAAAAATGTCATGTTGCCTAATATTTTATAATGTCAAACAACTTATCTTAAGAGACAAAGTTTAAGGCATACTATGAATATTGAAACCTGTTGATGGTTACACGACATGTACAATAACTTAACATGAGCAAGTTAATTAATAAATTATTCTTTTCGAGTTAGGGGTTAAAGAATTGAAGGTGGTGAAAGGTAACACTAGGATTTCTATTATTGAATAAAGGAAACTGAGAGGAGTTAGTATCTATGTGTAAGTTTGAGAGAACTTATGTGAGCCAAAAGTCTAGAAAGTTTTGTAAAAAATACAACCTAGTTATCCATCAAAAGTGTTCTTTAACTCACTGGCCCTTAAATATAAAACATAAAATTATCAAGAATCTTTATTTCTTCCTTATTTCTTGAATAAGAAGAACCCAACCATTTGTGGTTTGTCTCGTTCTTCTCTCAATCAGACTCTACTCCTTAGTAGAACCTTAATCTAAATTATTTTCCTACATCAATTAAATGCATCTAGACTCATTCCCTACCTCAAAATAGAAGGTGGGGATCCCTTTGACCTTGAAGCATGGTGTTGGTGTTAAGAATTTTTTCAAGTTCTCAAAGCATCACTTTAAACGGTTTCTGCCTATTTATGCATTTAATTTTCAATTCATTAAGATTGGTACAAGCTCTAATTTCTTTACAACTTCTTAAATTACTTCATATAGCACTAGTAAAAAAAAGATTTTTGACGCGCTATATACACCTCAGTTTTACAGAAACAGAAGCGTATAAAAGTGCGATGGCATTTTCGTAGTTTTAGCGAAAATTTATGCCTCAATTGTCCAGGAACCGATGCCTATATGGGGATACTGTCTCGGTTTTGTGAACAACCGAGGCAGAAAACATTGCTACCCACCTGTAGAGAGGACTTTTCACCTGCCAAACTTTTTGAAATGGGGATACTGCCTCGATTCTGTGAACAACCGAGGCAGAAAACCCTGCTACCCACCTGCAAAGAGGACTTTTCACCTATTAGACTTTTTGAAATAGGGTTATTTCCTCGGTTCTCTGACTAACCGAGGCAGAAAACCCTGCTACGCTTCTGAGAAAGCACTTTTGACCTGACAACCTTTCTTATATAGGGTTATTGCCTCGGTTCTCTAACCAACCGAGGCAGTAGAGTTTGACAAAAGGTATTTGGAAGGTTCTATGCACTGACAACCCCTTCTTCAACACGTTTTGTCGTAGGCTCTACAACATTGGTTGCACTTATGATCGAGGTAGTAAGGTTGTTATTGTCTCGGTTAAATGGAGAACCGAGGCAATAGCCTGTTTAAATTTAAGAAATCCCGAAACAAAAGCACTCTTTCCCTATTCATCTTCTTCCCCGCGAATGAACCCTTCTCATTTGCTTCCCTCGCCACTCTTTCTCTTTTGCTTCCATCGCCGATGACTGTCGTTTACTGTCGTCATCTCGTCCTCTCCATGTTGTCTCCACCGCCAACTGCTTTCGCCATTTCCTCTGCCACTTTTATCCCACGGCCTTTGTCGTGCCTCTCCTCTTCCGTCATTGTCGCCGTCGCGAGACCATTGCCCCCAACCGGCGTGCGTCCTTAGTCGCTACCTACCCGCGACCATTGCCCCCAACAATCGTTCGACATTGTTGTCGCGCCAAGGAGCTATAAGACATTAGAATATCACTTTTTAGACATTATATGTTAATGAATTCATTAAAAGTTTGGGCGGGAGGGTGAAAATTTATTCACTTTATCTTACGTGAAACTTTCTTCTTTGTTCAAACCCTTATCGGACGAAGTTTTCGACGACCAACACATGTAATCTTTTTTTTCACTTAACATAAATACACTTTAATTAACTACTTTAGGTATGATTTTTTTTTCGTTTTGACTTCTTGGTTTCGTGCACAAGTACCCTTTAGAGCATAAACGCGTTCTCCTTTCTCCATCACTAACGACAATACTTTATTCCGACGACGAACCCACCTTCAAACAGCTTAGTTTCATTTTGGGTTTTTGATGAACTTTCATTTTCGTTTTCATTTTTTATAGGTTATAAATTGTTTGAACTTGTTGTTATTGTTAAACTTGTTTGTTGTTCATACATCGTATACATCAAAACTTAGGGTAAAACTAATAGTATATGCAAAAGAACTTCAAATGACCTAAAAATTTGTTCAAAGCATCAAACAATCATGAGAAGACCCCACAAAAAATTTGAGATCAAAATTCAAAGTCTAAGTATGTGAAATAATTTTGCAACGTTTGAAAAAAATAAAATAAATTGACGAAAAATAGAAAATGACCTTTTTCTAATGTAGAAGGAACAGTCGGCTATGTAGGCTACCACGGCATTGAGAATTTTTTTTCTACCCCAAATCATTATAAAATAATGCAAAATGTGCCAATCAGAGATTTTCAACAACTAACTAACTTTTCAAATAATTTTTAAGTTTCAGACGAACCCAAAATAAGGACTTTTGGTGGTTTTTACCTTAAATAAGGGTTCCAAGGAGTGGTAAAAAAATATTTCAACCAAAACTAATAACCATAGCTATCAAAACCAAAAATCACAAGTAAATAGTCAGACTACAAGTAAATAGTCACTATACACCATTCACCACTTCTACTACTACACTACTATTAACATACATAGTAAGGATTCTCATAGTTTTTCGAGTTTTTATTTGTGATAGCTTTAGTTTATATTAGTTCATAAAAATTTGAAAATGAGTTTTGGATATATGAAATGCCAAAATTGGACTACATTTGTTGGTTTTCTACTTTTTAGGTTTAGTAAAACTCTAAAAAAGATTCATTTATTAAAAAAAGAAACAAAGCAGAGATGTTTGGAAGTGTATTTTTGGACGTCATTTGACTCATTTAATATCAAAAATGGTCATTTCCAACATTAATCAACGTGTCTCACAATGACGTTGGTATTTTTGCAAACGTTAAAGGTTGAAAATAACATACGTCAAAGTCATTTTTCTATAGTGACAATCTTGTTTCTTTCTTTGCATCGTGTGTTTAATAATGAATTTCGTTGTTTTTTTTTTTCTCTAACGAGGTTTTTTAACAAGGCTTGCAAGAGGAAAGGTAAAGAGAAAGATTTGGACTGGTAATTTGACACGTTCTTTTTTTGCTTCATTGTTGCTACCTTTCTTCGAGCTGATATGTTACAAGGCAACAACATACCAAGGTAAGTTGAACTATGAAGACAATGATTTTAGTTTTTATAGTGCCATAATGTTTGCAGAAACTCATTCTTTACTTCACAAGAGGCGTTTTTCAATTCTAACCTTTTTGGAGGGAGAAGGGTTAAGAGGTTCTCTTTCTTTTTATGCTTCTTGATATGACCTACATGGGACCAACTTTAAGAAAAGAAATTCCTAGTGATTTCCAAAGTAACATAGTATACCTAATCGCATTAATATTTGAATCATTCGGAGTCAGGTCCATTCTTAGTTGCTGACATCTAATTTTGGATTTAGGCTACGTGCGGTTGTGTCTCTTCATAAACACTCATTGAATAGAAAAATAGGAAAATGGTTTTAAATTAATTTCACTATAAGTTAAACTTAGTTTATATATAATTTGAAAATGTTATTGTATGTAACTTCTTTAAATTTAGTTTACTAAAAAATCAATTTCATTTTTTTTTTCTTCTAAAAGTTCATCCAAAAATATCTTTACTTGCACTTGATCAGTTTGTTCATAATTTGTGAGACTTATAGTTTCTCCATTGGTGTTAATGCATTTATTTTTTATGTCATTGTGTAACCTCAGGGAAGATGCTAAGAAGAACTACGTACCAAAAATCCAATGGACAAGGCTGAGTTGAAAAAGTACGTGCCAGAATAAAGCTAGCAGATTGTGCAATTCTTGTTGACGTTTACCTTTTAAAGAAAATAAAGTTGAGTTTTTGGAATTAAAAGTGAATATGGTTGAGGTTGGCAATTTTGGTGCAGAGTTGAAACAAGCAGATTGCGCAATTCTTGTCGACTTTTACCTTCAAGGAAATTGGAATTAAAAGTGAACATGGTTAAGGTTGGAAATTTTGGTGCAGAGTTAAAGCAATGCAATTTTAAGTAATGATTGGAGAACACATTTGGAAACTTGTTACCAGTCTTGTAATCTGTAGATGCCAGTGCTAGAAAGGAAAAATCAGTTGAAGGTTAATTGACACTAACTTGTTAAAAGAGCTGACACATTGGAGCAATCATTAATATTAGGGAACTCTAGGCTTTATTTATTAATTCTAGGCTTTATTTGTTAATATGTTTGAAAATCTTTGACTTATTCAACATAACTAGAGATTTGTATTTTATAATGTTTGGATACTAAATCTTTTATGTATGAATAATGTTGTATGTTGATATTTTATGCTTAATGATTATTTCTTAAATATCATATATAAATTCTCTATATCTATACTTTAATTAGTGTTCAAGAATTCATAATTGTTCTAAAAAATAGGTTCATCAAGTTAACAAATACATTACATATGAATTTATCCATAAATAATTACAAATAGATTTATTCATAGATAATTACATAAGGATTTATTTGTATGTATTATCTATGGATTTATCCATCTGTAACTACTTACAAAAAATTTTGTAGGTACTTATAGACTTTTTTGTAGGTATTACTTACAAAAAAAATTCATAGGTAACATTACCTATGATTATTTTATCTATCTAAGAACTTTTGCAGTAGGTAATGAATTATTTCTTCTAGTGTATAAGTTATACTAAGTATTATATATTATGTACATCCATCAAACCAAGAAACAAACACTACCCTAAAGAGCATTCACTCCTACTAACTATCACCACTAGCTCCTGAAACATCCTCTACTCATGCCAAAATTACAATCATCACAAAGGAAGAGAAAACATATAACCACACACAAAAAAGGGTAAGGTAATGCTAACATGAACATACATAAATAATACATAACTTCATATCTCAACCAACCAAACATAACATTTAATGATCCAGGCATCATACTATTCACATATACTTAAGTAAAAATATAATACTAGACTTATGCATTGACTCAGACTCTCGAAGTTTGATAAATGTCCAATTTAAGTGAGTTTTAAAATAAATTTGACATTTATCTTGTTTTGATTTTGTTTAGATTATATACTTAATTTACCCCTGTTTAGTTTGTTTTGTAGTTCTTTATATCAAATAGAGAGTCAAAGTGGGAAAATGAAAAAAATAGAAGAATTTTAAGAAAAATACAACAAACTGAGTTTAGTAGGATTGTAGCGTGAAATATGGGTCTTGAGTCAAATGAAGAAAACTCACCTTGGAAGAAAACCTTAAGCCCTGACTTGAGGCTTAAGGCATGAAGAATCCTTCACCTAGACATAGTCTCAGGAGGCTCCAGCATAGAACACAAGGCCTAAGCCATAAAGGAAATCCACCTTGGAGGAAAACCTCAACAAACAACCTTTGGAAGGATCTGGAATATAAATTTTATGGTTTGAGCCCAAAAATGTGCAATTGAAGCTACAAAAGGGCAATTTTGAAAGATCTATAATAAATCATCTACGGCTAAAACACCAAAAGTTGGGGCTCAAGACATGCCATGGAAAGTTATAAATATAAACTTCATGTCTTCATTTTTTAGGCATTGAGAGGAGGACCAAATATGTAGTAATAGAGTATGAATGGGTTTTTTAAGGCTCAAGAGACATTATTTCATTGTAAATTTTATGTTTAGATGTTGTAGGGATTGTATTGTAATATTCTATGAGTAGTTGAACTCTCTCTTGTCGAGGTGCGATGTAATCAATTCTAACTCCTTGTGTACTTCTTGGATATTTATGTTTGCTTTCAGTCAATCTGTTTGTGAATTGGTTTATACTTGTTGGATGAACTGATTACTCGTATTATTTCACTGGCTTAGGATTGAGTAGAAATTAGTTTCAAGTTGTGGTCTAATCAATTCTTCTATATGCTTTTAGATGTTAGGAAATAGATCTAAGGTTACAATTGGATATAGTTCTGATCTTAATGCAGGTGATCCATTCAAGCATTCACTAAGGAATCATATGAAGTTTGGTGATATTAGGTTTTAGGTGTCAAGAATGGACCTATAGTTACATTCAAAGGAACTCCCATAACTTGATTACTTGCAAAATCATATTTAACGATAAGAATATTACAAAAGAGGGAGAAAGTGGTGGAATCAAACTTCAACATGTTTTAATCATCTAAAAGTCACTTGGTTTTAATCCAAATAGTTTTATCACGCTTTTTACTCTGTTTTCATGAACAAACTCTATTTTGAACAACTTACAATCCATTCATTGTTTTATCAACAATGAAACTAGTTAGAACATTGTATTTTTTACTAAATCTCTATGGATATGACACTTGTTATACTACAAACTACCCACTATACTTGTTGGTATATTTGGTTCTTTCGTGGCTCCTAGCAATTACCAATAGGTTGTAATCGATTACCAGATCCAAAATGGTCTACAGATAACAAAACCTACAATTTCCATATGCCACTAATACAAATAATGCATCCCATGCTTTACGCAAATCATAAACACTTAGAATAGCATATTGAGACAAGTCGTTCCATCAAATAATTATGTAATTCGCAAGTTCACTATTCATTCCATATCTAAGAAAACATGCATAAAATTCCAATTTTCTCACACATACACATGATTCTGCGTTTGAACCTCTATGCCCCATTTCACCAACAAACATACAAATTTCTCTTATCATTATAGATTTAACACACAACAATCGATCAAATCAAAATCAAACAATGCAATAGCTAAAATTAACTTCCCTCACATGAGATAGGGAAAACTCATTTATTACTTTATTTCTCCCTAGACCTCTATATTGCAAGGGATCACCTAAACCACCAATCAAAATCATGATTAGAGTTTTAAACATATCCTCGTGATTAGAGAATAATAAAGATTCATCAAGAGTAACCTTAAGTCGCATGCACAATTTTAAACCCCACATGCAATCCAAGATCAAAAAATACCTAAAAAAAAGAGAAAATGAAAACTTACTCTGGTCAACTCTTTGATCAGTTAAACATGTATAATTCCTCAAGAAGATCTATCTTATAGTATCTAATATTCAATCAAATGAAAATTGGAATTAAATGAAAATTGGAGTTAAAAAGAAGAGAGAAGGCGGAGAAAACTTAAAAAGAATGTTTTTATGAAAATGTGATTTTTATAAAACTGAACATTTTATTATTAAAATGTTATACACTCTTTTTAGAAATATCTTTATATATCTTAACCTTTTATTATGTAAAATATTATGTACTCTTTTTTATAAAAATCATCACTACTCGTTATTTTCTATATCTATTATACATTAATATTCAAAATTTCTTATTTAATAATTTTTTAAATTAATTATTGAAATTAATTAAAATAGAGGTTTAATTATGATCAATCAATTATACCGTAGCAATATGTTTTGTAAATCCACTTTTATTTCATTCACTCTTAAATACGGTTTTTTAGTTTTTAATATTTGCAATTTTTATTGCTTTTAGTTCTAATAACTTTTTTAATTTGTGTCCTAATATATCATGTTTTATTTTAATTCATACTAATAACAAATTCTTTATTGTAATTCTTATAAATATGTCACTTTTTATTTTAATTTTTCTATTGTATGACCACTCGGTCAAACAAGAACAGACGGTCAACCATTCAACGAGGAAATGGTCAACCGGTTCGAAACAATTATTAATTAATAATTAATCTGATCAATAACAACTATTAATTGACAGTTAATAAAAATAATAGTCATTAATTTTCAATTAATATGAATAATGAAAGTCATTTATTAGTAATTAATGGATCAAACCTAATTGTAAGTCCATTATAAGATTTATAAATATATGTTAGAGATGGAGGTCAGGTAATTAATTCTGATAACTCATTTTTATCACAAAATTATTGAGTAAAATCACTGACTTGAATATCGGAGTGTCTTTAATAGGTATCCACCCACACAGTTCGGACAAGAAGGAGAGAGGGTGAACAACATAACTTGGATGATGAAGGATCATTAGGGAGCCTATCTGGTCTTCAGGACAGCTTGGAATGACCTCAACCCCTAAATCAAAACATTTTGTCACCCACTATGGGACCAAGCGGCATCCCCTCTAGCCACAAGGAACGAGATGAGCGGTACAATGGAAGACAATCACCTAGTCGCCTATCCCCAGGTTTCTCGCTGTGTAATGTGCTCAACCTTGGCCAACTTTGAGCAACCGGCCGACAGATAATGTTTTTCAACTCTTATCGAGCCCTCCACAGGTGGGAATTCTAGTAGAACCACCAATAAGAACAACATCATGGACAGTCCTCTTGTCCATCTTAGCATCCCTTAAACACTTCTCAACTGGTAATGGTAATGGTGGAACAGAAATCAATTCCTTAATACAAAGAATCAATTTCAATGGTGGTTTGGGCAGTGGAGGATAGAGTTCTCTTTGCCCTCTCACAAGCAACCTCTTAAGTGCTCTGGGGTTGCCATTGATATCCTTCTTGTTCTTTCTCTTGAACTCTTGAAAAAAATGATTCACCATCCTGTTATCAAAATCCTCACCTCCGAGATGAGTGTCCATAGTTGTGCCTTTCACCTCAAAGATACCTTCTTCAATGGTTAGTAAAGAGACATCAAAGGTACCACCCCCTAGATAAAAAATCAACACATTCTTCTCACTAACGCTGGTAGCCTTCTTGTCAAGACCATAAGCAATAGTCGCAGTAATAGGCTCATTGATAATTTGCATGACATTAAGACCAACGATAACATCAGCATTCTTGGTAGCTTGACGCTAGGAATCATTAAAGTTAGTAGGGATAATAACAACAACATTCTTGACTGTAGTTCCAAGATAAGCTTTAGCAATCTCACGCATTTTCATAAGTACCACAAAAGAGATTTCTTCGGCGGAAAACTGCATATCTTCACCCTTGTAATTAACCTCCATCATTGGCTTATCACTAGGTCCAGAAAGCACCTTAAAAGGCCACAATTTAATATCACTCTGAATAGAGGCATCGATGAACCTACGACCAATCAATCTCTTGGCATAAAAAACGGTGTTATTAAGGTTCATGGCTACTTGGTTCTTGGCAGCATCACCGATGAGACGCTCGGTGTCGGTGAACCCTATGTAAGATGGCGTCGTTTTGCTACCTCGGTCATTGGTAATGATCTCGACGCGATCATACTACTAAACACTTGTTGTAGGAGTACGTGGTTCTGAGATCAATTCCAATGGATGGACCCTCACCTTTGTTGGCCATGCTAAGTTTGATGTTGTGTCAGCGGACGAAGAGAGATCTGAGAGGTTTAGAACCGCGGCTGGGTTTCGAAGTTGAGAATGAACCCTTGTTTAGCATATTACGAGGGGTGACTATCCATATTGTCACGGTCAACATCTTCATCTCTTATACAGGTCACAAGGCATTAAACACTAATATCTCGATCGTGACACATCCTAATATAGATTTTTTATTTTGGCCTTCAAACGTTCAACCGAAGACCAAACGGTCTTGCTTGCATGGTCATCCAACCTTATAGCCTAAGTCAGCTTGATATTAACTGTTTAACCTCGTAAATGTGTTAGCCTGATTGACTACACTCTTTCTGATCGTTCAAATTTGAATTGCTTCTTTTCTATTGTGGAGATGATAGGACCTTGCAAATAAAACAGTTGGCCTAAAGTGTTCGACCTTAATTGTTCGTCTTACTTTGGCCTCAACTGCTCGGCCTACCCTGGTCTCAGGTACTAGGCCACACCATGGATCTTCACCAAAGGAATCATGGCCGGCCTTACCAAAGGTCGGTGACCATGGATCTTCTTCAAAGGTGTAACATCCCGATTTTTAGGATGTCCCGATCACAAGTGAAATTTAAAAATTTTAAAATCATAACACCATTGTGGAAATCCAATTATATAATACCGAAAATAATCAAATAAAAACGAAATAAAGTAAACTCAATTACATTGTTTCTAAAGTTTATAGCACAAAAACTTTAAATAACCAAGTCTTTTTCCCACTCTCGCATCTTTATCATGCATCTGGAGCATCTGCAACATTCCTTGCTCCCGTATAACCAAAAGTTATTGATCATTACAATACACAACCACAAACAAATATGGGTAAGCTACTATAGAACAATCAATAACAATAAAATTTGTACATAGGAAGCGAACACAACTTAATAACAAATCAATCATCTACAGCGCTATCATACTAACAGAATCATTTCTACACCATGATCATCATCAACATTCTCATCATTCATACCATAACTATACCATCAAGGTTATCCGTATAATATTGTCTTCAAACACATCGTTATCCATAAACATCAACACATGTACCTCCATCAGAATTAACCTCATCATGAATCATTCATCACGAATAACACCATGAGCTTCCACAATACCATAGCTCCATAGTGAAATGAATCAGTCGCACTCTTGTACCCTACCTCACAAACCTGTAGCCTCCCCTACATGTCTGCTCGAGTAATTTTGTCATCCTGGCTAAGGAACATGTTTCCTGCCACACAAGGACAAGGCAAACACCATCACCCCTATACAAAAAAGGTCCAATGCTCGAGCACCCCCTTTTCTCACACAAGGCCAAAGGGAGTTGTTATCTCGTATCAGACGATCGATAATCTCAAGTTTTACTAAGTACAACAAGTGGACATATCCCCCACTCTTATGCTCATCAACCATACACTGAGGTACAACTCCAACACTCACTCATTCCACTCATCAGTCAAAGTTCATCATATACCTAAGTACAACAATCATTCTCATTCTTTGTCTAACACTATTCATTCATCATTATCTAAAGTCTCATTCAAAACTACAATATACTCAACATAAACCTCTCATAAGTTATACTCCAACAATAGATCAAAATAAATAAATAAATAAAATTTAATAGCAAACTAAAAATAATAAATTATTTATTAATCTAATTAATGATAGTAATCACATAATTTTCCTTTTTTATTAAACTAAAATTAGTAAGTCAATTAATATTCTAATTAATGATTATAATCTTATTATTTTTCTCTTTAAACCCAATAAATGTTTATTTCTTATTTCCAATTTTGTCAACTATTAATTAATTGATTTTATTACTCATTATTTTAATTTTAGAGACATAATTTTTATCTTATTATTATTTTTGGATCACTGCACCTTCGATTTCCAATTAATTTAAAAATTTCAGGGACATCCTAAAAATCAAAATGTTACAAAAGAAATCTCGGCTAACCTAACCGAAAGTCAGTGATCGTGGATCTTCACCAAAGGAATCTCGACCAGCCTCACCGAAGGTCGATGACTGTCGATCTTCACCAAAGGAATCCTGATCAACCTCACCAAAGGTCGGTGACTGTGGATCTTCACCAAAGAAATCTCAGTCGGCCTCACCAAAGGTCGATGACCATGGATCTTCACCAAATGAATCTTGGCTGGCCTCACTAAAGGTCGGTGACTGTGGATCTTCACCAAAGGATTCATGACTGGTGTCACCAAAATTTGATAACCATGGATCTCCATGACATGTCGCTTAAGCAGGATTAGTAACCTATGTGTCTCGGCCGTTACAACTTATTTTAGTCTTCCAACCAATCACCTTAATCAACGTACAACAATAGACAAAGACAAGTGTCGAAGATAAAACTAATCTACACCAAAAGTGGACTACCTAAAACCCCTTCGCATATTATATCATGCTTGGGCTTAAGGGGGTCTGTGTACTGTATGACCACCCGGTCAGGCAATAATCAGGCAGTCGACCATCGAACGAGGAAATGATCAACCGGTCCAGAACAACTTGAAATGCTTTAAATAAAGCTTGGGCTTGAATTTGAGTGTCAGAATATCTTTGATGACAGATACACATCCATACAACTTAGACAAGAAAGAGAAGACAAACAACAGATGAAGAATCATTAAGAAATCTATCCAATCTTTAAAAGAATTTGAAATGCTTTGACTAAGTAACTCAATCCCAACAGAAAGAATTCGTGATAGGTTTAATGACAATGTCAGCAAAGTTAACAATTTTACGATGACATTATCTCAGTATAAGTTAACAATTTTACAAATACTTTTATTTATTCAAATCAGAACTTGTTAAAAAAGTACTGTTAAACATAACTCTTTTCCTTTAAATAATAGGAACGTTATTTTTGTTTTGGTATATTTGGAAATAAAATAAATATTAAACATTTACTTGCTTTTTTTCTTTTGTAAAAGTAGCAGAATAGGTTTTTTTGTTTGCTATATTGGAAAATAAGATATGTGTTTAAACATGTCCAAAAACACGTATCTAAACAAGCTAATAAACAGAATCAGATAGAATTAACAGAAAATGTCAACTGGAAAAGTTAAAATAGAAAAAAGTAGAAAAAACTAAAATCAAACAAAATGTTAAAATAGAACCAAAATCAAAATACTGAAATAAAAAGAAAAATATGTATAAATAAATAAAACTAATGGTAGCGGTGACATTAGTAGAAAAAGAATAACCAGAGAGACCTGAAAAGTTGAAGCAGAGAGAGATGATGAGAGAGAGGTACTGTTACAGGGAAGTGCTTCCATTCATTGCAATGGTTGCCATAGAGTGCTCCAACGTTGGTGTGAACATTCTATTCAAAGCTGCAACTCAGAAGGGATTGGGTTATTATGCCTTCATCGCTTATTCATATCTCATCTCTGTTCTCTTTCTCCTTTTGCCTTTGCCCTTCGTCTTTCGATGGTTCTCTATTACCTCTTCATCATTCAAATCAATTCTTCTACGCAATTCGATACCATTCTTCATCTTCTTTCTGCATTTCTTCAGGTCAAGAGGCCTTCCACAGCTCAACCTCTCTCTCATCTTCAGAATTTTCCTCCTTGGAGTAATCGGGTATGATCAAATTATGCAGTTTTTTTACCCTATTTAGACAATTCAGATCGGTTTGAACTAGATTCCACACGTAATTTTCCTCGTGAGAGCAATTGTAAAATTGTAGTTAAGAAAAATCTTGATGATCATGTGATTGAAAATGTTGATGTTAATTTTTGCTATTGCATTGGGGAGTGAGCAGAGTGGCAGCTCAACTGTGTGGCTACAAGGGACTGAATTACACATCGCCTACGCTTGCGTCTGCTCTCAGCAACCTCATACCAGCTTTCACCTTCATATTGGCTGTCATTTTCAGGTGCATTTCTCGTTCATCTTCCAAACTTCGGTTTTTTCAAAGTTTTTCAAGTCAATTTCATATAATTAATCACTTCTATTGATTCTCACTTCTATTGATTCTCACTTCATTAATCACTCTATTGACTTTTTTTTTTACTTGCACAAGATATGAGAAGAAATTTTCAAAAGTTAAATTATTTTTTCACAATTAAAATTAAATTATACACAGATTAGCTTGTAAAATATTTCTTGGTTCATTTGAGCTCAGATTTTTAATTTATCATAAATTATATTTGGTTTATAATAAAATTATTTAATTTTTCGTACTTTTAAATATTTTTAGGATAAGATTATCTTAATAATAATTTAATGTTTGCCAATAGATTAGACTGGTATAGTGTCATATTAGAAATACCAAACGTTGGTTTCTTTAAGTGATTATACATACGTAACCTAAAATTTGAAATAATAAATTAAGATTACAACGTTATTTTTAATGTTGATTCATTACATCTTATCAACATATATTCATTTAAAAATTATGCACCTTAAAGAGTTTTCTGAATTTTGTGGGATACTGATAATTTCTGTATGTTCTCCGTAAAGGTTAAGAAAAAATTAATTTTCCCACCACCATTAACTAAAAATATCTATGGTAGAATTATTTTTTAATAAACTGTTATATTATAATAAATCATAAATTTATGCGGTTATAGGATGAATGTAAAAAGAAAAGGTAATATCAAGAAATTACCATTTTCTTATACGGATTGCATATATTATATACTAATATTTATGTTATTCTTTTATTGTTGAAAAAAATTAAAAACACATTTATTATAAAGTGGAGGAAGCACGCAATTATTATAACCAAGAATATTATACCACTAAACAGAAAGATATCTGTGAACCTTAACATATCTAAAGGCCCTTTATGAATAAGTCCTAAAGCTTTCAATGAATAATATGAATTATGTCCTTTTCACTTTATGTATATTTAAATTCAAATTTGGTGAAGGACACTAAAGAAAGTAACATTATTGATGACAATCAATTTGGACCCCACGGACAAGATATTCCTTTGAGATATGTTTATTTTCTGACAACATACTATACACTTTTTTTTATTATTTACTACCGTCACCTATTTTAGTTTTATGTGTATCCTCGTCACTCCTATTTTCATAATCTCTTTGATTAAACTTTATTATAGTAGGATAACTTTAATTAAAACATCCTCACTTGTAATAACTGTGTAAAAATTGGTTAGCTCACATTTTATATGGTTCTTATAATGTCACATGAAATTTAAAAGATTTTATACACATTAGTTTCACAATTATTACAAATTAATAAAATGTTTCCTTTTTATATAAAGATTTAATTATTCATTTAATAATTGTTTTTGTCTCTAAAAGTATTAAGTTAATCATGTACAACTTTTTTATCAATTTGGTCCTCATATTTTTTTTAATGAGATTTATTTTAATCATTTTCTTTAATAATGTATAAACGGTATTAAAATGAGTATTACTTGTCAATTTATGTTTTTTTATTTTTTTGAATTTTTTTAATATTTTTCACGTCTTACTTCAAATTATCTTACTTCAAAGTATGTAGTATTATCAATGTTACGTGCTAGAATCTCATTTTAATTTTAATTGTTGTGAAAATAGAACAATGTTATTTCCTTTAAATATGGACAAAATTTATTTTTTGTACAAATATTCTATTAAATATTTTTGAAAAGAAAAATAAACTATACTAAATTGAAACTAAGAAATAATATTTGAAAGCAACAATAATTATATATATATATATATGGAATTATTTTTGAATTTTAAGAAATTATAATATTTAACTCATTCGTTTTAATTTTTTTTTTCATGTTGTATTTGGAAATCTGATTTATGTTTTGTTTCACATTTATTTAATAATCATATTTAAACTCCAACTACATGATTTTAAATAAATTTATATGGATTTTAAAGCTAGTTTAAAAATATTTGATAAAAACTTCAACTTTAATAAAAACAACAACATAAGATTTATAAAATAACAATAAATTTTTCCATAATTTTAAAAAAAAAACATTGTTCAGTTTTTACAAAAAATGGGATTAAATTAATACTTTGTCACTACTATGTCATATTAATATTATTATGTGATATTAATACTGTCACATTATACTATATCACGTATTACAATATTAAAGTGACATGTGAAAAAAAATTCATAAATAAAAATAGAAAAAAATAAAATAAAAGTTAAAAAATAAAAAATAAATACAAATGAACTTGACAGTGAATTTATTACCAGTTATAAGGTCCTAACAAAAACAACCATATTAAATAACTTTTAAAAATATCAAGACCAAATTAAAATGAAAAGAAAAAACTAAAATATCAATTTAACTATTTTCAACAAAAACCAAATAAATATATAAATCCATATGAAATTTTTTACATATACGTCACGTTAAATGTTTCAGTAATTAAAATATATAATAATTAATTATTAAAGCTAAGAACTCCAAAATAAATAACTCTTATTAAAGATTTATTCATAGAAAAAAAATTAATGCAAAGAGAATAATGGGTCCATTCTAGACGTCAACGGGTGTACGATATTATTTATTAAATCGTGGAATATCTATGAGCAAATTTTCATATAAAAAAAAGGTTTAATCATTCACTAAGTTCCTATTTTCGCATATGGAATCTCAATTTGGTCCCTTTCTTTCTGGAAATATCAATTGGGTCCCAAATTTATGAAAATTGTAACAATTAGATCCTTTCCGTTAAATTCTCTCTAACAACGTTAGTGTTTGTCTGATGTGGCACGCTGTCTCAACCTTCTCGCCAGAGCTCCCAATTTTCTCATCCGAAACCAAATCATCAATCTCCCTGTCACCATGATGACCACGCTCCACCTCATCATCACCCTTCTCCTCTACATGGTTCTCAATCTCCCCTTCCACGTCACCCTCCTTCGTTACCTCATTTTTCTTAATGATGCTACCCTTTTTTTTTAACTATTATTCAAAAACTATCCTCATTTAACCAGAAAGGGTTTACAAATCACTTTTTAAAAGTTAATCCCAAGAAATATTAAAACTCTCTTCCAGAATTTGAACTGCGAAGTGATTCAGGGAAAAAAATGTTGTTAGAGCTTACAAATCACTCATAGAATCAGACTTCTGAAAAAATCATTACGTTCTGGAATTAAAATTTTGAAGAAATAATGACATTTTCATTTTGTTTTGTAATAACAGTTAAAAAATGAATAAAGGGGAATGAATAAAATTTATTGGTATTTAAGTTTAAGTTGCAAGCACTTTCTTGTACCTAAAATAAAATAGGAGAGCGAAATACAATGCTATACAAGCAATACCAGTAATTACCAAAACCAAATTGAATCCAGATGGATAGTCAAAAACTGTGGTTTCAAAGTTCATTCCAAATACACCTGCTACAGCAGTAAATACTGCAGCTACCAATGTAGCAGCTGTAAGAAGCAGCTCAAACTGTATTAGCCTCCACAAACACCTCGTTACTATCGCTAAAATCCCCGTCCTTCACATCCTCCCCCGATTCCTCCCTCTCACCGCTATTCTGCCAAACGACACCGTCCGCATCACCCTCAGCAACGTCGTCCGCGTCCTCAACCGAACCATCATCGTCCTCAGTGACCTTAGCAATGGGCCTGTGGGCCTCATGGAGAGGCCCATCAAGCTGAGGCTCCTCAACCGGTGCAGAAGTTTTAACAAGAACGGGCCTGGTGGACTCCGGCTCGAAATCCCCCTCCTCACCACTAACAAAGCCGTCGTTGTCGGAGTCTGATGTGGTGTCAAGAGACGGCGATTGGTCAGAAAGAAAAACAGAGGTTTGGGGAAAAGAAGACTCAGAAGAATCCATTGAAATTGAGAGAATGAGATGAATAAGAAAAGGAT
Source organism: Vigna angularis (assembly GCF_016808095.1). Taxonomy (NCBI): domain Eukaryota; kingdom Viridiplantae; phylum Streptophyta; class Magnoliopsida; order Fabales; family Fabaceae; genus Vigna; species Vigna angularis. Next base: position 28,969,086 of record NC_068971.1, on the reverse strand, counting down.
GAAGAAGAAGAAGAGAAAGAGATAAGGTTTTAGGATTGGGTTGAGGCGCAGTGAAAGGGTTTTAAGCTCTCCGTCAAGTGACTTCACTCAGCCACGTCAGTTAAGAAACTGACTACAGCGTGCCACATCAGACAAACACTAACACCGTTGAAGAGAATTTAACGGAAAAGGATCCAATTGTTACAATTTTCATAAATTTGGGATCCAATTGATATTTCCAGAAAGAAAGGGACCAAATTGAGATTCCATGCGAAAATAGGGACTTAGTGAATGATTAAACCTAAAAAAAACTACTGAATGTGTTTTATTATTTGTCTTACATTTAATATATATATATATATATATATATATATATATATATATATATATATATATATATATATATATTATTCTAAGAGTTATGGTTTTAATAAGATGTTATTAAAATTATTATATGTTGAACGATTATTTAATTCTCATAATTTTGTTTAGAGTAATGTTTTAGTAAGTTGATGCTGTAAAAAATTATTGTGCAAGTTAATATAATTTATTTATAATAAAGATAATCCCTTAAAAAAAATTAAAAGCAACACAAATATCATTAGTTCAAGTCAATAATTTTAAGTATGAATTAGCCTATGTTAGTAACCTCAACATGTCATGAATGTCCAATACATTAGTTATTATTAATACATGCATCAATGTTGAATAAACTTATGCTTTCACTATAAAAATTTGCATCGAGTTATACAATTCAAATTTATTTAAAATTATTTCATTTATTTTTAAATTGAAATCACACCAAATCGAGTTCAGACTAAGTCGATCAAGTTGACTCTTAGTTATTAGCTTTGAAAAATAATTTCTTCCCATATGAGATTCTTTTATTTATACTTTTTTTACCTAAAATCAATGTAGAAAAGATTATGTGAGATAAATAATAAAAACATATGTATTTATTTTCATTTGTTCACGTGTTTCAGTTAAGTTTATGAACTATATATAATTATAACTTTCACTACTGTCACATTTTTTATCCTAAACCATGTTGATGGTCCACTTGTTTGAAGGATGGAAAAGGTAGCTTTGAGAAGCTCAAGCACTCAGGCCAAAATCCTGGGTTCGTCCGTATCCATATTAGGTGCACTCATAGTTTTACTCTATAAGGGTTCCATAATCCTTTCAACATCATCTCCAACACTATCTCCTACGCCTCTTTCTCCAATGGGATCTACATCACAAACAAATTGGGTTCTTGGTGGATCCTTACTTGCCATTGAGTATCTTTTGGTTCCAATCTGGTACATTGTTCAGGTATTAAACACACTCACAAAGATTCTTTTTTCTCTTCCTTTTTTCTTTCTAAATATTTATATAAATAACTAGATTAAATCTCAATAATCATATTTTAAAATTTCTGAAATTTCTATGTTCCTTTTTATTCTTTTGGAAAATATTATATACTAATCCCTTTTATTGAGCACAAAACTTTCCGGTGTGCTTCCTATGTGTGAAAAATAAAACTTAGTATAACTTACTGCAAAAAATAACGAAGAACAACTATTTTTTTCTCTCTCACTGTTTATCTGTAAAGGAAAACTAGAAACAAAGTACTTTATTAGATTCAACTAAAAGGAAAAGTAACTTTTTAATCTCATGAGTAATAATTCTTTTACATTCCTATATATTTTCCATTCATTTCATATTATTCTTACTTACTTTTTACTTTCTTCTTTCTTGAAACAATACAAAAGTTTATACTTTTTTTATCATTTTATCCTTATAATATGTGTCAAATGAATGTAAAAGTATGTCATAGTACCGTTACTCTAATATTAGTATTTCAAAGTGATTCTTATCTTTAAATCTAAGCATCCTCCAACTAATATCACTAACAACTTTTTGACAATAGATTATATGTCATTATTTTATTAGTCGGTATATCTGAAACGGATCAATCACAAGTTATTACGTAAACTGTTATAAAAAATTTATCAAAAAAAATTGTTAAAAAAACATTTTTTTTATGGCTAAATGTAATTTAGAAATACTAAGTACAATTTCTGTTGCTTGGAAACAGACCAATATTATGAAACAATACCCAGCAGAGTTTATTGTGGTGTTCCTGTACAACCTGAGCGGGACTCTGATATCTGCTCCAATTTGCTTGCTATTAGAAGAAAATTTGAGTGCTTGGAAGATAAATCCTGATATAACATTGATAGCAATTGTGTATTCGGTGAGAAGATAACACAAATTTAATTGATACAAGAGTTAAGGAAATGAAGCTAAAACTGAGTTTTACTTTGATTGATGCAGGGTTTCTTTTGCACAGGCCTAAGTAGTTTGGTGCACACTTGGGGCATTCATCTTAAAGGCCCAGTTTATGTTTCAATCTTTAAGCCTCTGTCCATTGTGGTTGCAGCCGTTTCGAGTGTCATCTTCCTTGGTGATGCTCTGTATTTTGGAACGTATGGATTTCGTTTCCTTTTATTTATCCTTCTTGGATTTTAATTCTCCCAGATTTGAATCAATTGAAACTGTCAGAGGACACGAATATTTGATTCACTTTTGCAATGCACTTTTTGACATCTACATTTTGTTTTAAACTTTGTAGTGTTGTTGGAGCAGTGATACTCTCGTTTGGATTTTATGCTGTCATATGGGGTAATGCAAAACAAGATGAATTGAGTGAGGACTTTGACATGCGTCCTTCGTCAAGTAGTAAGAGTCCTTTGTTGCTGAGCTACAAAGGGAAAGATAACGAAGAGACCACCCATTGTTGACTAATGATTTTCGATACTGCTTTGTCAAATCCAATAAAGTCTTGTACAGAATTTACAAGAATTTAAATATATTGCGATTTTGTTTGAAATAAAATAATAAAAAAAAAGTTATTGTCTCATTGTCTATTTCTGCATTTGAGCAAGAATCTACAACATGGGAGTAAGATCTTTATCAAAATTGGTTTAAATAGAATTAGGAGTTGTTATTTGTCGATCTTAGGACTTAATAATAACTAATTCTTTGTGAATTCTAAGATCTAATATCTTTGGGCTTCACCTTACTTGCTTTATGTTATTATGAATCTAATATATGTTACTAACATCCACTACATCGATAAAGAGATTTTTAGGTTCACGAAAAATTTATAAAATGGTTTAAATTAAAAAAAAAAATATGCAGAAAAGTTTAATTAAAAAGCTTAATAAAGAAATTGTGCTTCACAAAATAAATTTATTTAGTAAAAGAAAGGTTTTATTTTATATTTGAATGTTTAACCAAAGAAATTGTTAAATACTTTGATTATATTTGAATGTTTAATCGGCATCAACCTAAAGGAACATGCCAACATCATACCAAGAGAGAAAAAAACATCTTGAATTTAACAAGGTACAACATATAATTGAAGTAACCAAGCATAATTAACAAATCACATCATACAAACAATTCCCTTCAATTCTCTTCCTAAAATAAACAATGTCCTTTTACCGATATCCTTGAAGTCTTAAATGTCTTTACTCAATTAAACTTTTACTTTCATGACACCCTCAAAGTTTGTGACTTTTTTTTCTCTATACCTTATATTATTATAAATAGGAGACATACATATTCTTATTGAGTTTATTTTTCTCAATTTTTATAAAAGTTCATCATTCTCAGAATGCTAAAATAAAATTATCTTTCTCTTAATTGATTCTCATAAGTCCGTAAATAATATATTCTATTTCAATATTTTTATTTTAATTAATTTTAATAAGTCCTTACATAATATATTATATTTTAATATCTTTGTTCTAATTGATTATGATAAGTCTCCACATAATATACTCTACTTTAATTTTTCAAAAGCTACTTTAATTAACATGTTAATTTCACTCCCAACTCTAATTAATTTTTAGCAAACACATGCACAACAATTATTATAAATATTAGGGTTAAATATGTTTTTAGTCCCTAAACTATAGGCCGTTTTTGGTTTTCGTCCCTCTTTCAAAGTAAGGTACAATTTGGTCCTCATTCTTTTCGAAACTTTGGTTTTAGTCCTCAAAAACTAACACTGTTAAAAATGTGCTGACGTGGCTAACGGTAGACTGACACACGATTTTTTTTTCAAATGTTTCTCACTTTTTCTCCCCTTCTCTCTCTTCCTTCCATCTTCCACCCAACTTCATCCCTGATTACATCTTTTTGAGTCTGCATATCAATGCTTTACTACATCATTGGCATTGTATCTCCCGAATCATTGCCCCGTCAATTAAATACATTGTCGCACATATTTTTGAAATATTTGACTATGTCCCACCACATGTCTCCAGCCAGATCCCGTGTTTTCTTTTATATATATATATATATATATATATATATATATAACCTCTATATCAAATCCAAGGAACACAGCATTTTCATCAAAAGCTTTGAATACCCTCTTTCATTTCTTCCAAGAAAAGGCTCAGAGGATCTCAAAAAAGAGCCATAGAACACTTTTCCATACAGCCATGGCTTGCTGGTCTGCAGAAAATGCCACAAAGGCCTATCTCAACACACTGAAAATGGTTAGTATTCTCTTCATGTCTTGATCCTTAACCAAAGTTTTTTCCATATACAAAAGACAGATACAATCTCTGGTTTTAATCTACTGATCTTAACACAAATCTTTGTTACAAGAATGATTGAGATGAAACACCGAAAACAATTCTTGTAACAGTTTTTTCTGATCTGGTTTTTGGTGATTTTTTCTGCAGGGTCAAAAGGCCAAAGAGCCAGCAGTTGCAGAGTTCATAGCAGCACTAGCTGCTGGCAACAATGCACAACTGATGGTTGTGGCATGTGCTGGTGCAGCAGACTCCACCACACTAATGGTTGTGGCATGTAACCAGTGATGAAGTTGGGTGGAAGATGGAAGGAAGAGAGAGAAGGGGAGAAAGAGTGAGAAACACTTGAAAAAAAAATCGTGTGTCAGTCTACCGTTAGCCACGTCAGTACATTTTTAACGGTGTTAGTTTTCGAGGACTAAAACCAAAGTTTCGAAAAGAATGAGGACCAAATTGTACCTTACTTTGAAAGAGGGACGAAAATCAAAAACGGCCTATAGTTTAGGGACTAAAAACATATTTAACCCTAAATATTAATACAAATCATACTTGTACATAAAACAAATAATATATATATATATATATATATATATATTCTAATATAGTTTTGAACAACCACACATAAGTTCCAAACAACCACATTAAACCAAACAAATTTTAGTTCATGATACACCCCATCACCTTTCTAGATAATTATTTTTCCTGGGTCTTACATCGTTTTTGATACTCTTGGTTTTGTCATGCAAACTTTCCTTTTAAAGTTAGCCTTCATTATTTTTAAGCCTTTTCTTGATTTCTCTCTTTTGGACCTCTCAATTTGTAGTGTTTTTGGTGTTATAGGCTCTCTTATGAGGTGAACCAATCCCTTAAGGTAACATCTTAGGGGATGAAAACCTAAAGTGGACTTGAAGCCTTGGTGAAGGAGACAAAAAGAGGAGGAGAGAAACACTTGGAGAGGAGTAGCTTTTCATTGGTTATATTTGCATCTTACTCTAATTTTGAATTGTAATTTGTTTTATTTTGCTTCTTATAAACTTGGCCTAATTAGGTTTCTTGGGAAATTGTTTGGTATGTAATTTCATCTCTTAATTAGAACCTTATTGCTTTTGTTAATTGTTCATAGTTTAATATGTGTCTACTTGCTTATCAAATTTAATTCCCTTTGCGAAGTTTGGTGTAAGAGGGCTTGAAGTAAACTTTGACTAAGAAAGACTAGGTTATTAAGTAATCCTTTGTGATTCACCTATCTTTCTTAGAAGTGAACTTGAGCTTCTTTTTCCTTTTTAAGTCTCTTAAGGAATTCTTTTTGAAATACAAGTTTTGTTTGTGCATATCATATAGAAAATATTGAAAATGTTTAGAGCAACTTCTTATCAAATTGGAAGTGATTCTAGTGTGGAGTCTCCAAAAAGCTTAAATAAACTAGTCCAAGAACTAAAATCACTAAAAATTTGAAGGAAACAATAGGCAATTTTAAAAAGGAAAAAGGAGAAAATTGAAAGAGATTCTCATCTTGTTATCCTAGAAGAGGAGCTTAGGCTTCTTAATAAAAAAAACAAGAGAGAGTTTAAGAAGGACAAGGAGTAGGAGTCATTTAAAGAAAAGCGAGTTAACCTGCTTCAAGCCCTCGAGCTTAGCATCAATCGGTACCGATTTTGCACAGCAGAGTTAAAATGTATTCGATTGTTAAGAGCGGAAAGCGTGTTTGGTCAATAAAATGGTTCCTTTAATTTTCTTATAAAACTTTTATCGAACAGTTGATGTGCTGAAAGTTTAAAGATTGTAGGAAAGAGAAAAATCACACAAATGATTTTTATCTTAGTTCAAATCAGCAGATTCTACGTCAGTTGTTAATCACTATAAAGAGTGATTAACTGTTTCACTAAAATCAGTTTAACAATTACAATAAGATGAATAGAAATTAAGAACAGCAAAAACCTTTTGTTCGACAAACGAATGGAAGAACCTTCCTTCGACAAACGAATCGGAAGAGACAACTCTGCCAACTTGAAGAGAACTACTCCGACCTTTGATACACACAAAGCACAAGCTTTTCCTATTCACAAGACTTAACAAGAGTAAATACTATCACTTGAGAACTTCCTCAGACAAACTGTATTCTCAAATGGCATAAATAAACCCTCTAAAGGGTTTTACAAAAGTTTATATAGCATATTGGTCTGAAACTGAAAAGACCATTACAACTGCTAGTGATAATCGATTATTCAAGTACGTTACAAGGTTTTCAGAAAGGTGATAATCGATTATCCCGAGGAATAATCGATTATCTACGCGATTTGGGTAGTTCTGATTCATAGAATAATAAATTATTTCATGTAATAATCAATTATATGTGTGAATAATATTTATTTAAGAAAGCTCATGATAATCTGCGCAAACTTTCTAAAGATAGTAAAACTTTTAAGTCTTTACATTATCAAGGTTATTCCTATTACAATTGATTCTACATAGATACTTTTAAATAAATTCTAACTAAAGTCTTTAAGTAGCATCATCAAAATATTAATTTTCAAGACACCAATGTTCCTTATTGGTAACACAAAAGACTCTCTGACACTTAAGTCAGTAAAAAAATAAAAATCTTTATAAATGTTTATAAGAATTAGTACTCCTTAAAAAAATATTAGTTGTATTTATAAAATCAACATAAATTTTGTAGTAATAAATAATAGTCAAACACGTTAAATTATTAAAATTTAATTATTGAGTTATTTTATAATTAAAAAACTTAATTTACCGTATTTAACCCTACAGGAACAATAATAAATATAGATATTAAAAAGATGCACTACTTTATAAGATTTCACGTGCAAAAACTATTAAGACATAAGAAATGTTGTTTTTTTTTAAAAAAAAACTTGCGAATAAATGATAAAAACAAAAATGAATGAGAGGAAAAAAAACGGAAGAAATGCAACCCTGACAAAAAGCTAAGTGAGAAAAAAAGTGAAAAGAAGGCGTAGAAATTATAACACTAAGTTGATGTTAAGTGTGAGTGCAAGAGAGGAAGAATTCCAAATGTAATGTTAAATCTGAGGAAGAGAGAAGAACGCCAAAAAGTAAGGATTTTTGAGAGAGAAAGAGAGGAAGAATGCATAGCTTAGCGAGGAAGAAGAAAAGTATATTGTCATGTGTGAAATCCCACGTAGGTGTGGAAGATGAAAGCATTTCCTCTCAAAATGTATGCCCACGTGTCACAGAGTGGCATTGCCCAATGTAAGGATTCTATGTAACCACGTTTCGATGTTATAGTGTGTTTAAATTTCTCTTTTTAATTAGTTCTGGTAATTTAGAATTTCTTTTGGTTGTATTACTTTTTAAAACTTTTTTTACTGTTTAAAGTGTATTATTCATTATTTTATGTAACCTGAAGAGTGTATTTAAATTTTTTTCTTTTAGTTAATTGGAGTAATTTAAGACTTTTTTATTGTATTACTATTATTTTTATTTTTTTTGTAATTGTTTAAAGTTATTCATATATGTGAGTGGAAGATTAATTATGAGACGCAATTGATACAGTGAAACAAACTAGTATTCTCTTCTTTTTTATCTCTTTACTTTCCATATTATTTATTGTTGCTTGTGTTAAGGAAGGAGGAGCAGGTGCTAAAATAGATATAACTAAAAACGTCTTTAAATAAATAAATCAGTTAAAATTTCATATAATATAACTCATCAGATATAATTGTCATCAATTGATTACTGAGTATATAAAATTATTGTTTAAATATTTTTTATTAGACATTACCAAAAGTGTCTGAAAGAATTTAAAACATAATTTAACCCTAACATTTTATGTTTTTTTATTTATTTTTACGTAATAATTATTAGTAATAAAAATTCTTATAGGATATAAACAAATAGCATTTGATTCTCTATTATAATTTTAAATTATCACAAAAATAACCAACCTTGAAGAAAAAGTGTTATTACAAATAAATAGGTCAAACTTAGTTCAGTCTGTCGTCTATTTACAATTAAATAGGAGCGTTTAAATTTGGTCTGCGGAAGGTTCGGTAGAAAATGGCGGGAAGGGGAAGCGATTCGCAGAAACAACTGTTGAGTCTGATCCGCAATTTCGCCGCTGAGAAATCTCAAGGAGGTAATTCTGTCGCTTCGTTTTCAATTTCTCAATTTGACGGAAGAACAATGACAATGTGCATCTGAAATATTGAATGGCGAAGAACGAAGAGTGGTGACTCTGAGAAAGCAAATCGCTAAGCTCACATCGGAACTGAGCATGGAATATGAGGAGCTGGAAAAGGCCAAACGCTGCAAAGAAATGGTCGAACAGGATCTTAAAGGCTTCGAAGTTCAATTGATGTTGAGTGAAGCTTCGAATCAAACACTAGAGGTTACTTAATGCTTAATCTGTCTGTTTAAACAAATTTTGCTATAACAATTTTAGGACAAAAAATTGAGACGAGTTTTTTCCTAGGTTAAAATTTACTTTTACGTTCTTATTTTTCTCTCTGTGAACTTCTTATAGAGAAATTTATTAAATCAGAAAGTTCTTTTCCATCTATTCTCTCACTTTCTTTTAATAGAGTTGAGTTGAACATGCAGGCGAGGGTATCTTTAATTCAAGACCAGATCTCTGCCGTTGGATCTGATTTGGAAACTCTCAAGGTAACTCATTCTCTCCGTTATAATGGATTTCAATTTTGTTGCTCTATAACTTGTCACTGACCTTTTTGTTTATATGTTGTGCTCTTGTGATCAGTTTGAAGAAGCAGCTTTGCGGTAAGACGTTGCCACTTTCTTGTGTTCTTTTCACGATTTTCCAAGTTAAATTGTTGCGTCAATAGACCTACAAATCTTCCATGTGTGTTTGCAGAGAGCAATTTTTCCACAACATGCTTCATATGAATGGCAAGATAAGGTTGTTGGCGTTAATAAAAATATGGTGCATAATCGAAATTTACCATTCATAATGGAAATAACTTCACCACATATAGTTACTTATCCCTCACTAAATGCAGGAAATTCCAAGAAAGCATCATTATTTGCGACATTGATGCAGTAGATTGTACTGCTTCCAGAGGTACTGTTATTCTTTTCACCGTTATAGTCTATGCTTTATATGTAAGAATACAAGTCATAAACACAGAGCTGGAGGATTCTTGTGTGGTAGCCTTTCTAGTATGAGATTAGTTTTTACTTAGTTTCGGTTCCTTGTCACAAAGTTCTCTTGCCATGTTTGGACAAGAACCAAATTGTATTTTTTTAGTACTCATGTTAGTGACCTCAAGCAATAGTCTCGTTTGTCGATAGTTATTACTATATTTTGGTATACTATCTCAATACAGAAGATAAGGATATAGTAAACGTGAAATAAGATTTTATTCCACTCGTATCAAATTTTAATGCACATATGTTTTATAGGTAATCTTGGCAACACAAATTGCTATATATATACACACACGTGTGTGTGTATGCATGTATTTTTTATTCTGATTTTAGTGAGGATTTCTTCAAGCATTCACTTCTCTTTGCCTACTTTCGAGTTGTATTGGAAGTGTTTGATCCTTGGCAGTTTCAAACTTTATTCCTGCCATCTAGTCAAGGGAAAAGTCAGGAACAAGATCCTGGCTACCCAAACTGGTAGTGGCCTCACCATAAATTGGCTCGCAGCACACACTTTCATGCATGCATACAGTTTTCATCACATATACGTCACACTACCCCCTCCTAGTTTCCAATAATATTATTGATGATCCTGCTCCCCCCACGGGTAGCTCCTGGATCTGCGGTAGTAGTTAGATATCGTCATTTCTTTTCTCTTTACCTTTGAATTTTAACGTAGTGTATTCTTATACAATTAAGCTTTTCTAGATAAAGACTTTTGCCTGGAAACTGAGGATCCAGTTTGATATTGTTTTAGATGAATCACAAGTAATAATTAAAGAGAATGATGCTGAAGTTGCTTTATGTGACCTTGAAAGTACACTTTCAGAGGTGATATCTCAAATCGCTAAAGAAAATGAGGAATACCAAGAAGAACAAAACATTTGTAAGAACGTAAGTTGAGAATCAAATACTAGAATGTCTAGGTTCCTTTGCTATCATTGTTTTCTTAGATTTACCTCTTTCTCATGATATGGAGAACCTGTAGGCTCAGCAGCAATTGATTGATTGTGAAAGAAAGGTGTTTGTAATGGGCATGATAGTCAAGGAAACAAAAGAATTGCAGGATCTGACCATATATCCTTACAAATATTCAGTTGTTTCAATAGGTTTGGCAATCTCTTCTGCATATGTTATGCAATCTCTTATTCATGTTATGAGTTTGTTTCATTATCATGAAAGCACTACTTTACGACGCACGATTGCACATGACGTTGGTCATTTTAATGGGAATGTTTCATTATCATATAAATTAGAATGCTCCGTCAATAAAATCTATTTAATCCTTTTTCATGTTGAGCTGTGGCCTAGAAACTATAGGAGGCAAATTTGAGTGGTGCAACAGTATAACTAACCAAATCCAGCTGATCATTATCTAGATTTGTCATTCGGTAAATCTCATAAAACATGAAAAAAAAGAATCGTAAATTTTATTGCGAAAAATACTGTGCACCCGTCTTCCAAAATTTGAGTACTAGTTATCTAGTTCGTGTGATCTTAGTCTCATTAATGTAGTTAAAGGATTTTAATTTATTAGCATAATTGGAACATATGTGTTATGTACTTAACTGGAAACAAGCAGTCTTCTAAATTGGAAGTGGCATACAGTTCACTTGGTGAGGAACTACAAGTGAGATGTATATGTCCGAGTTGTCATGTGGACAATTTGGATTCTTTCAGCGAAATTCTGGCAAATCTGGAGAGATGACATTTTGTAAGTAATCTACTTCACGACCAAACAATTAAAATGTTGCTATTATCGCATTGGAGTGATACCGAGGAACTGAACTCTGCTCATTTTGTGTGGTTTATTCGGATATAACTTTCATTCTTAAGATAAATGACGACTTATTCCTGTCAAGCAGAACAACTTGTAATTTTTCTCTTATTTTGGCCTCTCATACTGTGTTAGCTACGGATCAATAATATATGCCAAATCTGTAATTTCTATGTTGTAATAATTTGAGTTGGAAATAAGATTTTATTTACAAATTAAACCATATTTTCTAGATTTTAAATTGCTCATTCAAATTTTTAATTTATTTTTTAAATGTTTGAGCATTCAATATTTTTACATGATAAATTTCAACTTCCAAAAGAACGATTCAATTCAACTTGTTTGCACCTTACAAGCAAATGGTCCATCACATTTTCTTTTACAATTTTAATTTGTGTATAAACTTGAGATAAAATGTTTTATTAAATAATTAAATAAATTTAAAAGAAAAACAAGTCATAATGAACTTTTAGTAAAATATTTAACAGGTAGCTTCCCTATTAAAAAATCGTGTAATTCGCTACCTCGCCAAAAGCGAATATTCGTGATTAAAATTGGGAGTTATATCAAGATAGAAAACCACAGATTCAAAGTTCTTTCCAGGTTTATTTTGACGAACAAGAGCTTTTAAAACTCTTTTAAGGGAACTTCTGACAAACTATTTGTTTTTAGAAAAACAAGAATTCATTTTTAAAATGTCATATCTCAAAGGTCAACCATTTCTCTTGAGATAATCTCACTAATAAATCCACCCGGATCTGGACATTTACAGCTCATATAACAAGAGGCCGTAATATAAAGAAGAAAAATGTTTAGATGTTGGTGAGGTACAATTTTTCTGGCCTTTATCTGTGTTACTGATAACCACCAGTCGTTCTGAATCTTGAATAGATGGAAACGAATAAAGCGATGGAAAACCAGTTGAAGTGCCAAAGTTTCAGCTCCAATAAGTCGGCGAGGACAGATAAGTTCTACTATGGAGCTCACAAAAATGTAGCTTAGCCAAGGTAGAAACAAAATACCGGGTCAGTCATAAACCATTCAGAGCCACTTTGTTGAAACCTAATTTGCCTTGCGTGTCGATGGTACTGCTGAATTGCACTGTATGTCTTTTGTGTATGTATTTGTGAGGGCAAAGAGTAACAGAACGAAGACAACTTGGGCACTCATGATGCCAAAATGACTGATACTATTTCCAATTTCCATCCAACTTCCCTTATTCCTAACCTGTCAACCATCAACTCAGTACTGGGATACCGTATATATATGTATGAACTATTTTGAAAAACAAATAAAACGAGACAGCTAAAACATCACTGTGTTGTTGAAATAGGTATGCATGGACATATCTATACTAGTTAACATTTCGGGACTTGATTGAGCAATTATTCACGTTAACAAAGCAACAAGCACACATTTAAAATTTTAATCTGCAGCAGTATTAAACAGGCACCCCAAATGCAATCCCTGTATTACGCATCCTCAAAAGTCAGATAAAGATCAATTAGCACCACAAAATAGAACCTTCATAAAGTGTTGAATATTTATGGATTAAGGATTAAATGTAGCTGACTTCAAAATATTCAGAAGAAATGTTAACTTAAAAAGTTTGTTTACTCATTCGGTCGGCACTTCTTGAATTCAAAAAATGCCATAACAATTCCCTCTATTACAATAAAAATATTATTTAGAAAAGTACAGTAAAGCCAAGTCCTTAACCTTAAAATTAAGGGTGATTTACTTTACAACAGTACCATTGTATATTCTTCCCCACACATGGACCAGAGAATAATGTGTTCTTCATAGCCCAACTTTTTACAATGTCCTATATCTATCTATTCTAATTTTTAAAACTTTTAATTTACAACAGTAACTCAAGATACAAGCTGAGTGGTCAAAATGGAAAAAGACACGATTTTTCTTTTTTTATAATTATAGAAATATGAAGCTGATTTATATAATTAGAAGTATCTAGATTATAAGTGTATTATTTAGGAACGTTTTTATTTATCCTATTATATCTTTATTATTAGAGGATATCAAATCTCTTCTATTTATTGTATTGGTTCGTTCTCAATATAAATAAAGCACCCATGCTGTCTTAGAAGCACAATTTCAACTCAATATTTCTCTCTTCCTATAGTTTTACATGGTATCTAGAGCACTTTTCAAAATCTTGTTAACCCCTGTAGACCCCCTATCTCTAAAGAAACTTCTTTTTGCAAACCTTTCTCCTAGGTTAGGTTCGCTTTCCTAGTTTTGGTGCCACCTTCGACAAGTTTTTGGACAAATAGCCTGCACTACACTGATCTATCCAACTGTCCAAACATCATCATAAACGTCATAATAGACAAATACTGTAATATTTGAAGATTGACATTTATTTGATTGTGCCAAGACAGCAATCGATCACCCATATTCATATATTCCCTTCCAATCTTGAGTAAGATCTCGATTTTTACTACCATGCAAATAAATACACCAATGTACATCAGTAAATCCAATATTATGCAAAATCCACAAATTTCCTAGTGCTAGATTTGAAGATCTTACGGGCATGTTGCGAATGAATAATACTTACTAATTCAAGAGAAAGTGTTGTTCTGACATAGATATTTAGGAGGTAACAGAAAAACTCTAAAAATCATTAGATATTTGTTTCCCTATTTGCCAACAATTGTTATTTCCTTTTTAAGCATAGTCATTTATCCTAGAAAAGGGGAATTAGAGTGAATACAGTCCTTTTTTTTCAATTTATAAGAAATTAGAAGGAACAGGGTGAGTGTACCAGGAAGAAGAAGTGAATGGTCATCACGTCTGAGAACAATATAACAAGAAAATAGCATCCCATCCTTGGAACTTGGTTTAGTTTGGTAATCGCACTAAATGCACATCTGCAGTTCAGTCCATTGCAAGCAATATAAGATAGAAAGTTCTATAAAATATTTAGAACTACTACAACTATCATTGCTAATAATGTTAGTGAAAATCAAAAAGCCCAAGAAATTGCTAATATTGTAAAGTTCAATAACAATGCAAAAAACCACTGAATATTCTTTCTCCCTCTACCTTGTTTCGAAACAGAAAATGTAAAGAGATTTAGCAAGTTTTTATCTATTTGGCTAAATAAAAATGAGATGTATTAAGGATGCACGATGTACAATATTTAGCAACCGATCAAACTAGGCAATGTAATTATTCTCGTACCCAAGGGTACCCACCCTCAGAACGATTTTGATGGGTTCCCCTGCTTTGGTTTGGGACAAGTCCAGGATAAGTTTTGCTCAAGTTTCAATGTCAGCAATGAAGGCAATGGTGATACTCGTTATACATATTTAAGGCTTAAATATTTCCAGTCCCCATAATTTGGAGTTTACTTTTGGTCCCTCAAATTTAAAGCGGCTAGCTTTGGTCCATCTATCCCAAATAGCATTTAAGATTTTGCTTACGTGCCCAAAAAATTACAAGTCAATTACATAACTGATCGGAAGAAGTGGCAGCTATGCTAGAGTTAGGTTAAACTAGTGAAACATAAGTAAAAGGAAATGTAAGGCCTGTACTCCAAATTGGTTCAAATAGATACAAGCAGGAAAACGAGTAGGCTAGCTGCACCATTCTCAATACCGGTGTGCTACAATTAAGCTTGGGTTGTGTTTACACTGTGCTCGGTTGCTATCAATAACAACCTACTTAGGCATCTACATTCTTTTCATCAAACAACCACACCATGCATTGTTTTCCTCCTATCAACGTATTCACTTTTACAACATTAAGATAAGAGATTAAGCATTCTAAAACATTATTTTTTTCAAATTACAACGAGTGAAAAGAAAAATTTTAAAATTTGAAGCACTGAAAAAGAACATATCCCAAATTTGAAGGACTAATATATGTAAACATATATTTAATTATGTGTATATCTTGCAAGATGTGATTCCTCCACCTCTATTTCTTTTCATTTCCCACTCTCCTTTTCCCTTTCTCTCTCATGACACACATAAACAATTCATCATAGACAATATTTGGAAACGTGATGAAGTGAGAGTAGGCTAAGTTACATGATAACAGAATAAGTTATTGAACAGTTCATATCTCTTGTATGATTTGTAGAGATCGTACACCAAATCGGTTTTAGTTATTGAACAGTTACATGATCCCTTAATCAGTTTTAGCACATCTCTTGTGAGAAACCCAAATTTTTCTTTGCCTTCCAAAATTAGTCTGACAATTTGGGCTCATCTTGGGTAGTTCTTCTCATTAAGACGCCAAAGGGGATAGAAAGATTTCCTGTCAGTTAAACCGAGGGCTCTTGTACCAAGAATGCTTAAGGAATTTTCAAATTCACATGACCAAATATTTAGATCCCTTAATCGGTTTTAGCACATCTCGTGAGAAACCCAAATTTTTCTTTGCCTTCCAAAATTAGTTTGACAATTTGGGCTCATTTGGGTAGTTCTTCTCATTAAGACGCTAAAGGGAATAGAAAGATTTCCTAGTCAGTTAAACCTAGGGCTCTTATACCAAGTAAAAGTTAAAAAGGAAGACTTTCTTGTACTACTCAACAACAAAAGTACTACTTACATAGAAAAATTACATCAAAGTTCATTCCTTGATTCAAGGAATAAAAAAAATAAATCAAAGTAAAATAAGTAATAGCTACTATACTATTTTCTTAAAACAACAAAAATCATATCCCTGATTTTGCAATATCTTTAGCTCCTACATGTAAAAGTGGCCCACTCTCTTACAACACTTTTACTTGCTCAGGTTCTTACATTTTATTGCTTGCTCCTTCACTCACTAATCACAATTTGTATTTTGGTCATGCACTCCTTGAATTTTAGAACCTTTCTCCTAAGGAATTTGGACCTTACACATGCAATTACATAGAGATTTGTTAGGTTTCAGAAGGAAGATTAAATTTAGATGAGAATTAGAGTTTTGGGTTCAAAGGGTGATGAAGTGGGTTAAATGATTTTAAGTTTTGGAAAGCTTGGTGGCTTTAGATTTGAGAACTACATATGGGTAGCTTAGACAAACAAGGTTTGGAGAGAGATAGTTCGAAGTACCTATGAACTGAACATGAGAGGCAAAGAAACCCAACCCCTGACAAGGACAATGATGGGTACTAATTGATATCCTTGACGGTGATAAGTACAAGAACAAAGACTTGTTGGGGATTAAGGTGCAGGGGCAGCGAAAGCTGCTTCCTTTCCAACAAGTAAAAATCAAACCTTGAAGGACATATAAATCTACTGTGGGAAGAATTGTTGGTATTTTGTTTTTAAAATGATAATGGTGACAAAAGTTTGTATAACCACATATCATTCACTTGAGATGTTGCACTTATAGTAAAAGAAATAAGACACTGATTTTAAGAAAATCACGTCCCAGAAATAATATTGTGGAATAGTTATAAATAACATTACATGTAAATTTGCAAATGCACTTACATAACAAGCATGAAGGGTATAAATAACTTGAAGATAAGTAGCGCTGCCATAAGGAAGGGCTGCATTAGAGAAGAAACATATCAGGTCAAAAAGTTTATTAGTGATACATAAGATTTCAAAAGAATTTTCACTTACACTAAAGATGGTAATGAACCGATAGACTGATGAAATCTCAAAACTAGCAATACTTGCAAAATTTCCGGTTCCAAAGAAGGCAACATTGAATAAAACCATCTGCATGATACAATAGTTGGTTTACATGTAAAATCAACCATCAAACTATCAATTACATGAAATTATTAGTAATTACTTATTTAGAGCTCATCTGATTTACATTATGAAATAAAAAAGTATGCATAATTCTAGATGCATTAGTTCAAGCTGAGTCTTAATAAACTCTACAAGGTATCAGCTAAACGAATACTACATTTTCTTTTACTAAGTTTTTGTATACTTCTATTTATGCTTTTTCGGGTTAATGATCGTTCAGAGAAAAAGCCAATGAACCAAAGAGAAGTTTATCATGTTCTAATAAAATCAATTTTACACACCCACCAGATTGCAACTGACAGCTATATACAGCCTTGAGCTAAGTATGTAACTAAACTAACTGACTTGAGATAAGTTAGATGTACAGCTGTCAACCTAGAAAAATTTCTAACAGTAATGACAACAATGATAGCAACAATATAGTGGTAATGTTAGGAATCTGGGTAAGAATCCTAACTTTCTACCTCACTCGCACACTTCAGTAAAACTCACAACAAGAAATGGTAATGAATCGGTTGTATTCACATCAAAGAATCAAGAATACAACTGGAAAAAACCGGGGGCTTAACCTCCTTCACCAGGTCTGAACCGGTCTACAACTCAAAGTACAAAACTCTCTAGTGGCAACAATAAAAGAGGTCCTTTTATAAAGACCCTTTTCCCGCCCCACTTAACTGTTTAACAGTTAAGTACTCTTCCTCACCTTTCTCCTTTCATAAATCCTCCATGTCCTAACAGGTAATGACTAGAGACAGTGATGATCATCACAGTGATAGCAATAATGACTGTTGTGGCAATAGTGGTATTAGTAATGATGGTGACAACAATAGTTGTGGTAGTATTAGTGTTAGAAGAACCAAGAAGTTGTAGTAGTATGGAATTCTCAATGGTGACAACAATATTTGTATTGTAGTAGCCTTGATAATTGGTTTTTAAGGGTGACTTCCCCAAGTAAATGGGTGTTATTCTATTATCAAATGTCCTTAGTCAAAAAGTAACAGCGTGAATGAGGAAATGCATGACTTCGGATGTATATTGGTTTTCTGTATTTTTTTTTTAAAATCTCAAGGTTAACTAAGCTTTAAAACAAGGAAGTTAAGATTTAACTAAGTTATATTACGAAGCAAAAAAGACAGGAAAGAACTAAACTTACAAAGACCAATGGGATCCTTGCATCAGATAACTGCAAAGATCTATAATCAGATCCATGGATAAGATCATTAATGGAATCTGAAGATTTATTCACAATGTTTAAGTTGAGAAGCGTATTTTCAAGTAATATCCATGCCATGAGTACAAGAGCAAGAGCAGCATAGAACATAGCTTCATATCTGCACAAGTTTCAAGAGGTACAGGTAAAGACAAATGCATCAAGACATCAACAAGACTACAAAAGCAACTGAAGAAAGACTGGTAAATAAGATAATACCCAATGGAGAGAAGAAGGAACGGAGGTGCAAAGCCAAGAAACATGGAAGTAAGTCGAGATAATAGGCTATTTTCAGAGAACAGCGGGAGAACCATTGAAAACCCTGAAGAATTAGTTAATATCAATCAACAACAGATAATCAGCAAATTTAAATATCTCATCAGCAGGTAATTTATTAATTAGAAATTATGTTAAATATGTAAGAATGTAAGTATCAAACAATCCTACGAATTTCTAAAACTGCAAAATATCTCATGCACAGGTAATTTATTAATTAGAAATTATGTTAAATATGTAAGAATGTAAGTATCAAACAATCCTATGAGTTTCTAAAACTTTATTTGAAGAGTATTGCTTGTAGCTTTGAACATTCAAATGCCAAATTCTATAGCGCATACAAATACAAATAATAGTTGAAATCTATATCAATTACCCTAACCAAATAATCCCCATTGAATTTGTCTGTTAGGTATGTTAAATGAAACTGATTTCTGATATTTGCACTCACGTGAGAATAAAATAGAATTTCAAGTCTCGTAGTCTCGACCCTATTTCAAGCGAAGGAATTTTTGTTCAAATGAGGATACTACATCTAACGCTTGTCTCTACCAAATTTTCACTGAAATGATGGATTTTTTTGCTCAAGTGAGCAATTTTCACTGAAATTATTTCTCTTTTCTTCTTCTGTGTTGTTTATTTGTTTATTTTAACATTAATTAATTTAAATGTGAATGTTAACAAATGTGATAAGTGATGAATGAATGAAGTGTATATGAACGATAGTGTATGATATGGTGTGTTGAGAAAACAGTTATTTTCAGAGAGGGAATACTATGTTGAGATATTTAGGTTCTGTATTTGTTAGGAAATGGAATGTTTATGTGAGAAGAAAATATAGGAGAAAGTAGTTAGTGGTTGGGTGGTTTTGAGGAGTTAGTCTTCTGTATAGGAAGACTATATATAGATGGGCATTCCTATGTCCTGGGGGATGTTTTTTGGTCTGTTTTAGACATTAGACAGGATTGTGAAGAGTCCTGTGGAAAGAGATACATTGTCCCTTGGCTTGGTACATGTTGTTTTGTCATCCTAAATCAACAATACAAGGTCTTTTCAGTGAATTAATGTGTGAGTTGCAATTATCAAGTTTCTACTATCAAGAAACGTAACATGATTCCCTATGAAAAGGGAAGCTTATTTTGAAAAACTTTATGAATATTGATGTAAATATTATGCAAATATATGTTTAGATTATCTTAATTAGTAGTAATGTTACAATTAATCGGATGTTATTCATTTGTATTAATTACTTCTAGCCTTTATAAAGTTTGCATCATGTTATTGAGATACACGGATTCAGAATTTGTATCTTTCTTTTATGCAAGAGGGAGAATGACACTTGGCACATTCGAAAATTTCCTCCCTCATTTTCTAAGTTTACATTTGTCCCATAATATATATATATATATATATATATATATATATATATATATAAAAACAATGGTAAATTAACATGTGAAAATTGTGTATTTTGAGATCGAACAACAAAAAAGTTGGATGACAAACAAATTCAGGCAAACAAAGAATCAAAACTTCCATCTATACCAGCAACAGACCAATTTATCAATTGGTGGGATGCAAGCAACTCTTGCTTTTCAGCTCTGTGAACAGTTGATAAATACACCATGACTGAAGACAAACCAACCAAAAGAGCCTGGTGATGGACAAGTAAAGGAAATTAGTCAAATTGTGATACATAACTAAGGTTCCAAACTCAATGGCAGAGATGTTATGATATGCACCTGTAAGTAAAATAGAGATGAAAAACTGGAACTTTTTGACTTGCAATGGCATATGCTTTGCCAATACTTCCTAACGCCCGCATGAAAATCTAGCCATCTTGCAATTATTGCAATAATGATAATAATAATCCCACTACAAACACTGTAAACATAATAATTCGATATGCTTAAGTTTAGGTTCAGAATGTGTTAGAAAATGGTGGGCTGCAAAAACAACAAACCAAGCAGAAGAAAGAAAGAACCTCAACATGAGAAAAAGCAAAATGCTGTTCGAGATCACTCTTTCAAGACATATTAAGGTAGCGTGCATTTGGTACCAGTGTTTGCACAGTATGGAACAGACCATATATGTTATATATTATGTTTGGTATATTTTGTTAATAGAACAAAAGTGGGCATAGGCTTCCAAACGTGATACTATCTGGTTTAATGGAAAAGGTAGAGAACCGTCTAGAACAGAACAGTAGCATTAAATTAATTGTTTGAATGACAAAAGTACTAATAAGTTTTACTTCTCTTTTCCTTCTTGATGTCTAGTAGCATGACAGAGATAGCACATCAATTTCATAATGTTGCAGTTAGAGACTGGATTGCAAAAGTCTCAGTTAATTGCACTTTTTAAATAACTAATTTCAATAACATTTCTCACATCCTTTTTGGTTTGTCTACACAAAACACCTCCACTCAACAAAACATTTAAATTAGAATTCAGGGAGGGAGTGTGATGAGTAGCTTGCCACAAAACATATTAATCTTTTTATATTACTATAATTTTTTTCAAATTTAATTTTAATTGGTTTTCACTATAGTTATTAAAGCCTTAGAAGATGTTGCATATACTTTTAAATTATAAAAATTATTATTTAAGGAAAAAAATTGAATATCCAATTCAAGGAAATATGAGGGCTGTGACCAAAAAAATTCATGGCACCACCAGAACATGTTTCCTTTAAATGAGAGGAACTCTGAAAAGCAAACTTCTGCGGTGTTTTGATTCCAATGTTTTTCTTTTGCTTTCTAATAAATAAAACATTAAAATATTTTTTAAAAAACTAAATAAGCAATATATGCTAGAAATGAATATCATAAAAATATCATGCGTAAGTTAAATTTAAATTTTTTAATATCAAAAAGTGTTTTGTAACTTTTTTTTTCACTTTTTTTTTCCACTGTCTTTTCCACCCATCCAAAACAAGCTAAGAGAATTTTTTTTCTACGTATTTCCCTCTTATTTTATCTTTCCAAACAACTATTCTTTTACCAATAATAGTTTTATTCTTTATAATTATTGTCTTCCTAATTCTTTCTTCTTAGTTTCATCTGTAATCTAACAAAAGCAAAAGATGTATATGTATGTCTGGGTTAATTAGAAACATTATTCTATTCAATTTAGGTACCAACATAAGACAAAACATTGGATCCTGTTTTGCCTTATAGCCACCAAACAGTAACAAAACAAAATGTCCTTTGGATTTCTTTTGCATAATGGCAAAATATATATTCAGTGGAAGTGACTTACACTAATTCATTGTTGTCAGGGATTTCTGCTGGCATCAATGTGAAAAGAGACAAAAGCCAGCACGCTATGCAAACATATATTGGTATACCAGATCTCCAGGGGATTGACTTAAAGAGATAAAATGAAGCAGTGGCCCCAGCAATCAAAAAACACCATGTGTAGAGCTTCCTCTCAGTGAAGCTGTTAACCTACAATGCAAGCCAAAAATTCCTTTATCAGATAGATTACAACATTACTAGGTTACAGAATATTACAACAAACGCTCATACCAGGAACTCAAGAATGAAAACTGAGATAGCAATGGTGGCTAGAAGCTTGATGATATAATTCATTCTCCTTCTAGATACTTGCTTCCATAATGTATTTATAAACTTGTATTCACTAATTATTTGAACCCATAAAAAAGAAGTCGTAATCATGTATGCATGGTAAAGAGGAGGAGACTGCTCCAGCAACAAAAGCAAGCAAAGCATGCCCGTCAAGATAGACCCATATACATATATCTGCAAAAGGTAATTTATTTATGTATTTAATTGATGGAAACTAAAATAAAACAATTTATGCTCATGAAATCAATATGAATCAATCATCTTCAACCAAGAATCTTAATCAACTGACTTCCATATAATTCATAAATAGTCATATTCTTAGAAAGTGAACTTTAACTCTAACTCAATCTCACAAAATTAGTTTATAAGGTGAGATTTGCATTCACTTATATACTATAATTTGTTCATATCTTTATTTGATGTAAAATCTTTAACACGAGGACTAGACATCTCATGTGTGGGAACTAGATAGTTGTGGGTTTTTCGATGGTGGCCTAAAAATGGTGGCTTGATAGGCTCAACAAAACATTATTATAATCGACTTTGATATGATCTCAAAAAGTGAACTTTAATCCTAATTATATCTCAATATCAATTTGAAGGTGATATTTGCACTCACTTATATACTATAATCTACTCATATCCCTAGTTCATATGAAATCTCCAACATATATAATATGTACATGCTTCTCCATAAAATATCTTTTATTTTCTTCCTCATGATGTAATATGCAACTCACAAGAAATTAAGAAATATCATTTGGAAAAGCTAAGCTTACACAAACATTACTTTTCCACGGTTATTTTTCTGAAGTGTCTCCTCCATTCCGAAAGAATTTCCTGGCAATGACGTATAAGACTGCAGAACATGAAGAAGAAGATAGATCATCCAACCAACATACCCAAGGGTAATTACAGACATGAGCATCAGCCAGTCGTAAGTCTGAAAATAGTGAAGCCCTTGCAGAGCCAAACTTCTGAGGTTTTGGGAAAGATTCATTGCAGCTTCATAATCTCTTGCTGATATCAAACCCTCAATTTTGTCCAGTGTAGAAGAATAATGAGACAGTGGTTTGAAAGGTTTAAAATATAAAGAGTTTGACCGCTTAATATCTGATGTTGTCAATGAAAAACTTTGATAAGGAACTCTTCCATCCATTTTACTCTATCATTTTGTTTGAAAGAAAAATGACATTTTTTGTTATTACTTTCATATTAACATTTTGCTCATGAATTGGCTTTGTGAAAATCTTTATATTTTCTCATTAATAGTTAATTCCTTTGGCAATTCTGTCTACACAGAAAACTATATCTATAAACACACCCAAGTTTGCATGCTTCAAAATCCTTTGACACAAACAAAGAAAAAGAAACCATGGTGAAATCAACGAGAAAATTGGTACATATCAAAGATAATAATTAATGTAAGCAAAGGATACATGATTTGCGAAGAAACTGGTTCAGTATTTCTTTTGTATTGGATAAGACAGCTTCAACTTCATCAGCCTGAAACATAATAAAATTACATCTCAGATCATCCACTCATTAATAGTCCTTTTGTCATGTAGAGAATTTTTACTTTCCTATATGCTTTAGTACAACTATGACAATGAAAATACATAAAAGATTATAACATTCTCATGAAAATAATGAATGAAACACATTAGTCAGCTATCATGAAAGTTAACAATAAATTCTTCATCATACACAAGTCAAAACAAGAGGAAGATACCTTGGTCATGTTAATGTAATCTAGGGGTAAACTTCCAACTGAATTAACAGGACATGGCAGACCAAGCAGAGTAGACTGTCAAAAAACCAAGTAGATTAGATAAATGAAACCAAAGGATGGTTGAAGAAATATACACTACAATATGAAACCCTTAAGGAAAAATAAATTTTACAACCATGAGGGGTGCAATATCAGCCTGATTGACATCCACCCTTTCTAGGTCATGCAAGCCCCATTCAACTGGTGTTGGTGCATCATGCACATGGTCATCAACAAACTTAAATCCACAATCAGAATGGTTGTTGCTAGATATTGGCTTTGGATACTTAACACCAGCTCCCCAGGCAACAAGCGGAGTATCAGTGTTTGAAGGATGCCCATCTCCATGGCTTCCTATGATTAGAAGTTACATAAAAAAAAAAAAAACCATTACTTTAATCAAATAATAACTTTTGTAGGAAAAGCCACAAAAAGAAATTAAAGTATTGAGAAATTGAAGATTCTATCAAGCCCAAGGCAAGGTCTAACGCTGGGAGAAGCAACTTAATGCATCATTTCATGACCGTCTCCGTATGGGGGAATAAATAGTAAACAAGTGGGATGGAAAAGCATTGGAATCACATAGATTCCAAATGTAAAACTAAAAAGATCATTTCAAATGCAAGTTTAGCAAAATACATAAAAACCAGCCTAAAATCTTAAAGGCTTGGAGATGACAATTGAAGATTGCAACATAACTCGTGTTCAACAGTATAGGTATTTGGATCTATAGCATAAAGTGAAAAAAATTAAAAGAACTGTAATCAAAGTATTTAAGCTAGGTGAACGAAATGGAGAAATACTTTAGGTGTTTTTGATTGAATTTGTCAATATGAGCTACATGTGGCCAACCCCACATAGTACAAAAAGGCTTTAGTTTTTCATTTTGTAAGAATTTAGAGAAGTGATAACAAAAAGCAATAAAGAAAAATGGAAGCTAAAAATCCAAGTGTCAAAGTTATGTTTTATGACATTATCTTTTCAATTTAACTCATGGAATAAGGATCCGTTTGGGATAACCTGTTTGGGCATGAAAGCAGTTTTTTTTTACCTTCCTCTAACTTCACTTTTAGCTTATTTAAGCAGGCTTCACAGTCACATTTACAAATAAGCTCTAATTTGATTAAAATATGCAATCTTGATTCAAACTAAGCATTGTTATTATTTGTTTAATTGGTGGTCAATATTAAGAAGCTAATAAGTGGTAGATATGGAGACATCCTTTTTACAAATAAATACTTGCTTCAGCAAGTCTCAACATCTACTATACTTAAATCAAGATACTTTTGTTTGAGATGAGGTAAAATATTATCCACACACATATGATAAAATGATTTGCAACCTTTGTCACTCATTCCATGATCTGCAGTAAAAATGTATGCTGTACGATTGTCCTTGAAATAATCTTGAACAAGATTATAAACACTTTCGGCTACATGGTCAACAACCTTAACATTGTTGAGATAGATGGAAGAATAGGGCTTATGTGCATGGCCATTAGAGTCACATCCAAGCAAGTGGAGGAATACAACAAGATTATCCTGCTGAAGCAACTCCTTTAATTTTGGGTCTTCTCTGGACCTATTAAGAAGGCTTTGAAATTTGTCTAGAGACCACATGTCCAGGAATGATGCATCTGCGTGAAGAATCAACAATACTAAATTGATGAATGAATGAAATTAAGGATTAGAGAATTAATGAAGTATTTTTGTGCATGGTAAATATTTTATTTTCCAGTTAGTATACTACAACACAGGATCCCGGTAACTTCTTATTAACAGGAAAATTTTACAATATAGCATTTTGATCAAAAGAAACAAGGTTAAATATTAGACCTTTATCACATTTTTTAAGTACTTGCATGCATGGAATTATAGTAGAAAGGCAGTAAACACCATGAAAATTATAGAAAGGCAATAAAATAAAAGTACACGAATAGCCACATTTCATGTCAATGTCTATGAGGTGGAAATCATTAAGTAAAGCTGTAATGTTTAGACAAAAACTGAGTTTCTCAATATTCATGCTACTGGGCCAGTCAACTGATGAGAAAAGGTAGGTAGGGCTGGGAAGGCATTAAACAAGAAATAATAACGGGTGATGGATTATGTCAAACCAGTTGCAAAGTCTTCAAACTCATGGGGGTAAGTATCCCAAGTGGAATGCTCCAAGGCACTACAGAAAATGGGAACTATATCAGGACTCCCAAAAGAAATGGTATGCCGGCTTCTGTTAAACACCGAATCGAACTCAACAGGATTAGCCTTCCACCCTGCAAGGAACCAAAACCACTCTTTAAGCACACACACAAACAATAAGAAGAAAATTTAAGCTAATTTTAACTTCATACACACTAAAAAGTAAAAAATGTCAGAAAGCTTATACAAATTAGCTTATAGGAGAACTTAATTTCATTTTAATTTTTTTTTCTTCTATTTTGTCTCTCTTTGAAGTCCTTAAGCATAAGTGTATCCAAAACGACTCTGGTTCTGTTTAAGGTGAGGACTGAGGAAAGAAAAAACTACCGAAGCGTTTTCAGGACAACAATGTCATGTTAAACAAAGAAGAAGAAGGAAACCAACCTTTTGTAACGGCACTGGGATCTTCATAGAAGCCAGCAATTATGGAAACATGACCAGGCCTGGATTCTGTGGGAGGCCTAGCATGAGAAACCCCCCAACGACCCTGCCTTTCGATTATGCCCCTGAGAAACGGCGCTCGGTGATTCCCTTCCGCGTCAAGCTCGAAAAACTTGTCAGCGCGCAAACCATCAGCTACGTTCCAATTTGAATACGATAAGTATCTGATTAATCGATTTAGGTTAAAGCAGAGAGAGAAGAATGGAGTGAACGGTACCAACGAGGAGGACGAGGCGTTTGGCAGGGGCAGCAAAGCGAGGAGTGACGGGATCGACGCCATGGACAATGGGAGTCTTGAAATAGATATCAAAAATGCTGAGCATGTAAACGGCGTGCAGAACGACGCCCAGCGCCACCAGCCATCTCTCCCTTCTCCTCAACCACTTTCTTCCCCTCTCCTCTCTGTTTCCTAAGATCCCATCGCTACGCATTCTTCTTTTCTTTTCTTTTTTTTATACTTCTGAGAGTGATTAATACTGGAGCACTTACTGAACAGCACTGGAGCTATATGTGAAATGTAAGTGTCTGCTAACTCGCAAGGCCGTGTAAGAAATCCGACTTTAGTGGGTCCATAAATAAAATATATGAAAAACATAACATGTTTACGTTACATGTTACATACTGGTATTTGTACCTGTGAAATTTTTAAAAAATTGAATATATTCATAAAATAAATTTAAGTTCATAAAAATATAAATTAAAATTTAATATAAACATTTTATTTTATAAATTTAAATAATGATATTTTTATTTGATTTATTATTGTGCTTAAATTTATTTTCATTTGAAGTAATGAAATTTATAGAATCGCCATTTATAAAAATGTAAAAATTCAAATATCGTTCAAGGAAATACTTTTATTTGTATTTAGAGTTAAGGATTAATGACGTTGTGTATGAGTTGAATGAATGGCAAAGTAGTATTTGTGAACGAGGAAAATTACCGTGTTTATATTATAGTGTGCTGTATATGTTTGTGTTGGTATTGTAATTCGAAATATAACAGTAAATATATTGGGTTGTTATAATAAATAAGTATTGTATTTAGGAATTTGACAAAAAAAGTATAATATTTTAACTAGTTTGATCGGTTGTAAAACAATTTAAGTATAAAAACGTGTTTGTATACGTGAGAGTGTTGTAAAATTAATGAAGTTTCAAATTATCAGGTTTTGGAAGTTTTCTTGAATGTAGCTCTAGGTTGACACCTAGAGTCTAGTTTATTGTCTACTATCCAGTTTGAAACCTAACAATGTTTGCGTACGATTTATTTGCATTAAGATTAAAACTTTATTCTAGTTGCACACCCCAAATCTATTGTTGATAGGGGAAGCACGGTGTTAACTAAACTCAATTCTTATGATGTTTGTTTTTCATGATGACAACACATTGTTAATAAAAACACATGTGTGTACTGTGTTATATATTGAATGTGTACATGCTTACTATGTAATATGCACATAGTGTGTTTGTCACATTATTTGTTGAACATATCATATTGATTGATGCATACTATTGTGTTTATGAAATGATTATACTTGTGTATGCTCAATGTATATTACTCTGATATGAAAACCACAAGTACAAAAGCATATTTGCATGACTTAATCGATTACAGTGTTGTGATAATCAATTAAGGTCATTAGACAACTTGAGTTTTAAACTGTGGCAAAACAACTAGTTTTAAATCGATTACATTAGTTGATAATTGATTAAAAATCGTGTGTTTGCACATATCTTTTGCAAATGTGTTGGGATGTGTTTTGGAAAGAAAAAATTTCAAAAAATCTTCTAAGTTTTAAAGCTTAATCATAGTGTCAGAATTAATCGATTACATAAGTTGGTTAATCGATTTCATAGCGTCAGGATTGACATAAAATATATATTGACGCATTGTTTGATTTTCTGTAAGAACACTTGAGAATTACACTTTCATATCTGATTGATTTTCATCTAAGTGGTTTTACAGATTGTTAAAGAGCTCCAAGAATCAAGAACAAATAGTGGTTTACAGATCTTATTTCTTGAGAAGCAAACATGACTGGATTGAAAGGACTGGTCCTTTCTGCACAACTGAAGGTGCTTTTTGCTTGATCAGAAGAAGAAGATTTGTAATATTGGACTTGATGTTTCCTTGTACGTATGGCGTCAGGAAGAAGAGTGGTGCACTCTTGACTTTGAGACGGGATATCTCAAAGGGGTTGTTGCGATAGGAACGGGTGTTGTTCTATATTTGATTGAGAGTTTGTGAGGTGTTTACATTGATAGTGGCTCTGTAAAACCTTGGTTGTAATACTTTAATCATTATAGTGAATTACTCTCTAATCTATGGTTGATTGGGAGAGTGACTGGATGTAGGCATTGAGGCTGAATCAGTATAAAAACTGAGTTTGATTTTCTTCTCCCTATCTCTTTACATTTGTACATACATTCTGTAATTTTTTTACACGCATACTGTCTTCATTGCACACCATTGCTTATGGCACAAGAAAGTTTTCAAGAACAATATCATTTGCGAAAAAGATTTGAAAAGTGTACATTTTTGTAAAACACCAATTCACCAATCCTTGTTGGGCAAAAATGTACATGTTTTGTTTGATTCGGGTGCTACACACGCATTTGTATCCTTGGTATGTGTGGAGAATCTTGGTTTATCTATGTTTCATTTGGGGTGTGAGTTAGTAGTCTCTTCTCCAACATCTAGACAAGTTTCAACCAGTTCAGTCTGTGTTGGGCATCCGATAGAAGTGGTAGGGAACAAGTCTAGAGTCAATTTGGTGTATTTGTTGCTTGAAGGTCTAGACGTGATCTTAGGGATGGATTGGTTGGCTGATAACCATGTGTTGATTGACTGTGGACATTAAAAGGTGGTTTTCTAGGAACTAGAAGGCATTGAGATGTCAACATCGAGAAAAATGTTCCAGGATCTCAAGGGTGGAGTTATTTATTTGGTGGTGATGGCGAAAGAGCAAATAAAGTGCATAAACAAGCAGATCAATGGAATACCAGTGGTAGAGGAATACGAAGATGTGTTTCTAGAGGAGGTGTTGGGGTTGCCACCGAGTCGAGAGGTGGACTTCGCTATAGACTTGGTGCCATGAGCAGGGCTAATATTAGTGACTTCGCACCGTATGGCTCCAGCAAAGTTGGCTGAGCTGAGGAAGCATATTGAAGAATTGCTAGAGAAGATGTTTATCAAGCCAAGTGTGTCTCTGTGGAGGGGGGTGTGTGTGTTGCTTGTGAAGAAGAAAGATGGAAGGTCAAGATATTGCGTGGATTATCGACAATTGAACAAGGTCACTATAAAGAACAAGTACCTGTTGCCAAGGATCAATGATCTATTAGACCAGTTGAAGGGTGATGGGGTGTTTTCAAAGATTGATTTATGATCTAAGTATCATCAAATTCTTGTCAAGTTTGATAACCTATAGAAGACACCATTTTGTTCACGCTATGGGCACTGCGAGTATGTTGTGATATCTTTTGGGGTGACGAATGTTCCAGCCATTTTCTTGGATTACATGAATCATATCTTTTGTTCTTGTTTGGATAAGTTTGTCGTTGTATTCATTGACGATATTCTTATCTACTCGAATAATTGAGAGGATCATGTTGAACATCTGCGAACGATGTTGGAGATTCTGAGGGAACATCAATTGATTGAGAAACTATTGAAGTATGAATTTTGGTTGAAGGAAGTTCAGTTTCTTGGCCATGTGATTTCTACTTAGGGAATCTCAATTGATCCAGCCAATGTTGATGCAATTTGAAGTGGGAACTTCCTACGTTAATGACTGAAGTACAAAGTTTTGTTGGGCTAGCAAGTTATTATTGGAGGTTTATGGAGGGATTCTCCAAGATAGTGGATCCTTTAACACAATTGACGCGTAAGGACCAACTGTTTGTTTGGATAGATTAGTGTGAGGCTAGTTTCGAAGAGATGAAAAAAAGGTTGACAACTGCTCCGGTATTGATTATTCGAGACACAAACAAGGCTTTCGAGGTGTAATGTGATGACTCATATCAAGGTTTGGGTTGTGTTTTGATGCACAATAGGAGATTAGTGGCGTATGCAGCTCAACAACTGAAGGTGCATGAGAGGAATTATCCTACGCTTGATATATAGTTGGCAGCGTTGGTGTTTGCTTTGAAGACTTGGCGACATTACCTCTATGGAGCAAGATTTCAAGTTTTCAACGACCACAAAAGTCTGAAATGTTAAGACAAGCACATTTGAGAGAAAGACTAAGATTGTTTATGACATCTTTGGTTTTGTAGTTTAACAAACAACATTAAACGAAGTAGTCTTGTGTGCAACCTTAAGTCCTCAAATATACAAATGAGTATAAAGAAAGAACTTGTTACAATGGTCAAAACACTAACAGTTGGAAAAGCAACATAGAAACACAAAGTATAGATTAGAAACTGTCTACACAAAAAGTCTAATCAAAATCTGTGACTAAAACTACAATGGAATAAATTGAAACAACATAAGAGCATAACAAGAAGTTCATATAATATAGCTAAAACATTTAACCCACATAAGAAACATTCAAATAACAAAACATTAGGAATCTGAAGAATGTTATAGCAAGAAAAGTTACACACCTAATGTCAATAGGAAGAAAAGAAAGGCTACCAAGGGGAAAAGCCAAAATCAACTAGTATCTTGACACATCCTATCAATTAACGAAAAGTACTAACAAACGAAGACCAACAAGGGTTAATCTTCTAAAACTCACAACACAAATGGAAAAATAAGGCTTAAGAAAACTGCTAGGAACCAAGGATTTTGTTAAATGTTTCTTTAAATGACTTCTCTATTTAATACATCAATAAGTACTTTGCCAAACATTATTAAACAATGATCAAACAAACTCTAAGTATAGTGGGAAAAATTGAAGGGTCGAAAAGATGTGTTTCGAAAAACATCTTAAAATAATCCAAAAACACATATCAAAAGATAATCCTGCTAAATGCATATGGTAGACAAGATGTATCACTAAACGCTTCAATAAAAATCTTACTAGATGATAATCAAATAAACTCTCAATATACCTTAGTTGATAAAAGTTTCAAGCGATGCCTTTTGAAAGCATGATGAAAAGTCTCAAATGATTTTTCAAAAACCTATGTTGGAAAACAATATAATCTTCCTTAGTTCAGAATTTAGTTTTGAGTTTTATGTGTTTTAGTTCGTTGTGTTTTATATCTTTTACAGTTTTTATCTTTTGCATGTTGTTAGTAGACACAGTCGAAGAAATAATATTACGTATAAAGACAAATGATAAGTGAAGATTTAAACAACATATAAAATGAATAGGTAAACAAATACACAACAACCAACAAATAAACAACAACCAATAATTTTTTTATTAAAACACAACAAATTACATGAATGTAAACATAGACTCCTAAGATAAACTCTAAGATGTTATCCTAATTATAGCAAAATGAAATTATCTCAACACAATTATATATATATATATATATATATATATATATATATATATATATAATTCAAAAGATTCTACATACATATTTATCTATAAAAATGAAATTATAGTAACACAATCTTTTATTAATATAAAACATTGGCATATTATCTATTAAGAAATAATATTCTTGTTTTTGGTAAATGTTTATCCATGTGAATAAAATAAGATCAAATTTACGGAAATACTAACAAAAATATAACTATAATCCTATTTAACCAAATAACGGAAAATAAGATAATTTATATACTATTTATTAATATATATATATATATATATATATATATATATATATATATATATATATAATTGTTAAGAGGATTTTCTCTCATAATTAACTATTCCACTAAATTATCGCTATATTACAATATAAGTATGGTAGATATTCTATTATATATCATTTATCTTCAAAACATATATATACAAATCAAATAAAATATCGAATATATAGTATTATGATTGTGCATAATCTATTTTATATAAGGAAATAGAATATATCTTATGTACAGATACGTCTTACTTTTAGTTATATATATATTTTCATGGTTAGTTAGTTAGACTTTGATTCAAAGTAACTTAATTAAATAATATCCCAATTTATAAAGATATCAAAGGGGTAATCTTGTTGGATAGATAATTATATTTTGTCTTATAAATAAAGTAATCTTCATATATATCTTTTATTCAATTTTATAAGATAAATCATAATAAGTAATGAGACCAATATCAAATATAGTAGATATTCAGAATTAGGATTTTAAAATTTGAATTTATCTTTAACAATAAAGATTTTCCTTTATCTTAAATTATTATACCTATAAATAATCAATGTTAGAGTTACAAATACATAACCATTTCTCATCTCCTGGGAAATCTGTTATTTGTTCAATTCGGAAATTTGGAAAATTGTGACTTGATAACGAGGTAAGTGTCTGTTTTCCATATTTTCAGTGTAAGTTTATTAGTGATGATGATCTTGACTCCAAAGTTTTGCTATTTTTTAATTCTTTTTTTATTTTGGGTTTTTCATTTGTAGAATATTGTTGTTGGTTTACAAATTTAGTGGTTTTAATTGTGACATTTTAATTTTGATATTGTCTTGTCCATCTTCTATCTAGTTTTAAATTTTTATTATTGTTTTCTTGGAATTGATTTTATTCACACTTTGTTTTTACAATATAGGAGTGAATGGCATTATCAAATATGTATGATGAAATGGTGGAACTGTTTTCAACACCCATACAAAATGTACCATCATTTGCAAGCGCATATATTCCCCCTTCTGGACATCGAATCAATCTTTCTCCTGTAACCTTTCTTGAAACTGTATATATCATTCTCTTTACTTTTCTTGAATTTCATATAGACACAATTCTAGCTTTTTTTTTACATGTTATCTTTTTTTCTTATGCAGGATGTTACTTCATTGGATGCCCATGATAGTAATTTGGACATTGAGAACATGTCATATGAGGCAAGTATATTTTATATATTTTGATTTATGAATGTTTATGATGTCTAACATACTGAAAACTTAGTGATCATGAAAAACTTTAATTTGTTAACTCTTTGAAATTGGACAATAGGAGCTTGTTGAATATTTTGAACAAATTGGCAATGTAAGCATAGGTTTGTCAGAAGAAACTATTACGCGAGTTGTGAAGGCAAACACTTGTTTACTACCTAATATTTTGGATGGAGTAACTTCTGAAGAGCAAGAAACTGATCTTTGCGTAATATGTCAGGTACAAAATTTAGCAACATGTATAATTCATTGCATTATGATACATCAAATGGCTCATTTTATGGAAAATATTCATTAATCTTTTAATTTACTCATTGAAATTTTTTATTTGGGTAAGATATTTTACAAAGAGCATACATTTCTCTTTCGCATGTTAATTTGAAAACTTATGCATGATTTTACAGGATGAATATAAGAACCAAGAAGAAATTGGAATTCTACGATGCCAACATAAATACCACGCAAATTGCATAAGGAGATGGTTACATGAAAAAAATGTTTGTCCCATCTGTAAATCAGAAGTATTAGATTTCGAAAAGACGTTGAAATAAAAAACCCTTATTTCATTGCTTCTACGTGCACACTTCTTAACTACTACACATTCTAATACATGTAGTTAATATTGTCAATTTCATTTCATGGTACTAGTTGTAATCAAGTTGTATAGATTTCTATGTTAACTTTAGGAGATTAAAGCGTCGTAACTTGTTCTTAGTTTTTGCATAGATAATCGAATGTAATGTTTCCGTGTAAATGATAATGAAAATTGTTTATATTGTCAACAATTTTTTCTTATTTTTCAGATAAATGTTTGATGTCCTATTTTCAAGTATGTGATAAAAAAAGAATTTGGTTTATGGTCTACAATATATATTATACATAGGATCATGTATGTGGCAGCGTTCTACAAATAAAATTGTAAACAAAAATCACTAGTCAATCATTTACTATTTTCATTTTAATTTTACGAACTAGAATTTTACTGTTTCTGAAATTACAAAACCTTTAACTTTTGGATTTTTAAATAATTTTAAAGCCTGAAATTACAAAACCTTTAACTTTTGGATTTTTAAATAATTTTAAAGTTAGTGACTGAATTTCAGGGAAAAACTTCACTTCTTTTTTTTCTAAAATCTTCTTATAAACCAAACATATTCATATAGCATATAAAATAAATATATTTTATAAACTTAAAACTTATTATAAATAAATATATTTGATTGTATAAACAATGTATTGGATTTAAATTATAATATAAGATTACTTTTAACTATCCATACCCACAAAATTATTGACATAAAATATATAAATACTTTAAGATATGACTTTTGTTTTCCTTACTAAAAACTCAAACTAAATATCATGGATGACAACTCGTTGGGATACATAGTGCCTATTCGCAACCCAACCCGTAAATAAAAATCTGACCTTTAACTTGTCAGCGACCCGTGTGGTTATGCGTTTAGAAAATACTCGTGAATATTTTAAAACCCGCGAAAACCAGCAAAAAATAAAAAACATATTTTATACATTTTCAAAATAAATTTTAAATAAAATTACACACACATATATATAATATATAAATTAAATTAAATATAAATTAAAATTTAATTTTAATTAAATTTAACCTAATAAAATATAATTTTATTTATTTTTAATTAAATTTAATTATAAAATATATAAATTAATTATTATTATTATTTGCGAGAAACGGGTACCTGCGGGTCAGGACTTATACTACCCGTTTAGAAGTGAGTATTAAAATAATCGCAACCCGTTATCCGCGGGTAGTAAATATCACGGATAGTAACCATCATCCGCATATACCCGTGCCTGTGGATATTTTTGTCACCCTAATCGTGATGTACTTTATTTATTTTTCATTCCGAAAAACTCAAACTAAATATCACTGTGTATTTTGAGATTGAACTTATGATTGAAAAGCTTATTATTTATTGTTAGGATTAGTGTGAGA
Source organism: Vigna angularis (assembly GCF_016808095.1). NCBI lineage: Eukaryota > Viridiplantae > Streptophyta > Magnoliopsida > Fabales > Fabaceae > Vigna > Vigna angularis. Next base: position 28,933,384 of record NC_068971.1, on the reverse strand, counting down.
TACATTTAGAAAATAAAAAATATTACAAATGTTTAATTAGATTAAGTTTCTTCTCAGGTGTATATATGATGAAAATTTCTAGTAACCACTTAGCTAAAATATTTTAGAAATTATAGATTTTCTTAGTTTTTCTTTTGGTATTTAATCAAACTTTTCATAATTTTTTGCAATTAATATATTATGTCCAACAACAATCATAAGATTAAAGTAAATACTATGTGTACTATACCCTGATGACCAATCAGCTAAGCAGAATGAATTTGGAGCCAAAACAGACAACTGATCATCTGTCAATCAAACACTAATCAGGAAAGGTAAATATCATTAATGGCCAATTCATATATTTAATGGTCATATTGAATGCGGATATACGCTATTTATGAGTGATTGACAGGTTGCATTGTCTAAAAATATATTGCACTAATCGTTAATCAATGGACTTGGCTGTCACAAGTCCTATAAATATACAGTTGGTATCCAGGTACAGGGATCTGAATCTATTATAATAAAATATAGACCTCCTTATGAAACATATTTTACTTGAGCGTCGGAGTGTCTTCTGCAGGTCAACCATCCATTGGAGAGGATTACGTTTTCGGAGAGCATTGGACAATCAAAAAAGAACAGAGCAAAGAAGGACGACCGACCCTCGGACAAATTCAACCGTTGGACAATAAAAAAAGCAGAGTAAAAAAGGACGACCGACCCTCGGACAAATTCAACCGAAACATTATCCAACACCAAATTTTGAGTTGAGTGATTTTAGTCTATTAAAATAAGACTTTAGTTCATTATACATAAGCAAAATCACCAACAAATTTGGTTCCTATAAAAAACCAAATAATCAAACAAAGATAATTGTTTTTTTGCATTTTAATACATTTAAAAAATGAAAAATATTACAAATGTTTAATTAGATTAAGTTTTTTCTCAGGTGTATATTTCAAGTTATGATGAAAATTTCCAGTAACCACTTAGCTAAAGTATTATAGAAATAATAGATTTTATTAGTTTTTCTTTTGGTATTTAATCAAACTTTTCATGATTTTGTGCAATTAATATATTATGTCCAACAACAATCATAAGATTAAAGTAAATACTATCCAACACCAAATTTTGAGTTGAGTGATTTTAATCTATTAAAATAAGACTTTAGTCCATTATACATAAGCAAAATCACCAACAAATTTGGTTCGTATAATTTTAATAAACTCAAAACACCAAAAAATTAAACAAAGATAATTTTTTTGTGCATTTTAATACATTTTAATTAATTAGAAATAAAAACAACAAATAAGCAAATATAGAAAAATAATAATTGCAATGCATTTTAATTAGTTAATGATCTTTTTAATTGATTATCATCGCTAGAAATTTCATGTAAGTAATGTTAATGGATTACACAGTATTTAAATGGATTAAAATAAACAACAAAAATCACAACAAATTTGGTTGTCATATATTTAATATTAAAAAAAACGACACATAAGAAAATAAAAAAAATGCTTAATATCTCTTTTGGTCAATCGAAATAGGAATTATGTTCAAAATGGTCATACCTTTTCTAAAAAGTAACAAATGATCTCAATTTTTGAAAAAATTGGTCAAGTGCCCCTCGACAAAACATGATGAGGTGTCCAGTTTTAATGATTGTGTGACACTGTTAGTGTGAATGACGTGTAAAATAAAAAATTGAATAATCCTTTAAAGGAAAATAAAAAATTATTTAAAAAATTAAATAATTACTAAAAAATGTTGAATTGGGAAGGTTCCTTTTAATTTATAATTAAAAAATTTATGAAAAGTTAGGGTTTCATTAACCACTATAAATAGCAATTTCTAATTACCTGTAATTTTAATAGGTAATTTAATTAAAATCACTTTAACTCTAATTAAATTTCTAAAAGCTGATTTATTATCAGAACCTAATCAAGAACTTGTCTTCTTCTTCCTAATTTTCTTTTGTTTCTTTCACGTTAACAACCCAACCTTGAGTTCTTCTTTCTTGCGGACAACTCTACTCTGAGAATTATCCTTGTCTCGAGCAAAGGCAGAAGCCTTGTGGCGGCAAAGACGACAAAGATGTGGGAGCGCGAGGCAGGCGGCGTTTTTGTCTTCTGTGGTGGCTAGCAGTGTGTTCGCGAGGGACCGTGTGAGGAGATCATGTCGAAGAAGGTCGTGGTGGCTCGCGGTGACATGATTTGGTGAGTACTGTGGCGAAATCGTGAGGCCCTTCGTGGCGCAAGGAAAACCCTTTTCTTCTCCTTCTCTATTTTGGGTTGTTTCGCAGGGAAGCATAGACACAACCTCTTCGCAGTGCAGTGGTCACGACAGAGGCAGGTTGTTTCTTGACCACTTTTTTCTGACATGAAAATTGAACTCCTCCACTTCTCAAATAAATGAATTTTTTTGACACATTTATGGTATTTCAAAATTTGGAGGATGATTGAAGATCTTGTGAAAAGTAACTCCACACATAGATTAATAATTAATAATCTTCTAAAGAAATGAAATTAATATTATAGAAATGAACAACTTAGAAATGCATGAGGGATTTTTATTTGGAATGCAGAACAGAGAATCTGACTTCAAAAGACAAAGAAGCAGATTGAGTGGAGAGTTTTTTACTCTTGAATCTGAACAGTCTCAAAACTCCTTTGAATGAAAGCCTTAACAGCATCCAATCTATTTTTTGTCCCAATTTTAACCTCACTGCCACACAATAAGATAAATTGGACACGTCATTAAGCTTTGTCCAGGGGGCAGTTGCACCGTTTAATTTTTGACGTCGTTAGCCAAAAGGATTAACTTGACCAGTTTTTTCAAAAGTTGTGATCATTTGTTACTTTTTAAAAAAGGTAGGACCATTTTGAACATAACCCCTCTTTCGAGGGACCAAAAGAGGTATTAAGCTTAAAAAATAAAGTTGCAATGCATTTTAATTAGTTAATGAACTTTTTAATTGATTACCCTCTTTAGAAATTTCATGTAAGTAATTTTAATGGATTACACTGTATTTCAATGGATTAAAACAAACAACAAAAATTAAAAATTCAAATTTTATCGGGTTATTTTTCATATCATCATCAGTTTTAGTCCCTAATAAATACATTTTTAGTAGTTATGAAAATCGACAAAAAATGTCAGAAAATAATTACCTGTGGTTTTTTACTAATCATCGTTACTTGTGGAGTTTTTTTCATAACCGCTGCTACTTGAGGAGTTTTTTCAAAACATCGCTACTTCCGAGGGGTTTTCCAAAACTGTTGCTACTCTTTGGAGTTTTCCAAAATCCCCGCTACTTGTTGGGGTTCTCCAAAACCGCTACTTTTTAGTGGAGTTTCTGAAACATCCACTAGAATCGTCGAGAATGGAAATAATTTTTTTTGGCATTATTGAAATTATTTTATTATCATAAAAATGTTTTAATAGTAAAATACATAATCAAATAATTTGAAACTAAAATTTGTTAGCAAATCTTCAAATGTAGAAGTTTTGATGATGCCCAAATCAAGTCTCAAGTGCTCACTTTGCAAAAAGACCTTTATGAAGACTTCTATTATGTGTTAAAGCTTTTTTAATAAGTACTTTTTGTATAGGGGTTAGTGTTTTATTTGATTCCTTGTACTGTATGCTTCAAAATTCTGTTTGTAGTAAAAAATACTCTACATATAATCCATAGCTACTTAAGATAATCGATTATTATAGAGAAGTTTTTCAAAATGCTAAAAACTCTTTTGGCCTCTAGAATAATTGATTACCAGAGATTGATAATCGATTATCCAAAATCGATTATGACACACAAATGCACGTTTTTGAACAAAGTAAAGTGTGACCTAGTGTTTTTGTAACTCTTGTGAATTGGCTTTCAGAACTTGGTGTTGGCAAGAGTGATAACTTTCACAAAGAGTGTGATTGAGTGTTGTTGTTGTTGCTGAGTGAAGTCTGTCATCTTTTGTGAAGATTCAAAGGAAATGTTCATCATTCGTGAAACATTCGGAGGAGGTGTTCATCCCTTGTAGTCTTCAGGAGAAGTAAGTATCATCTCTTGGGGTAACAAGAGAGGTGTTCATAAACCTTAACCTTGTTTTTCTGTGTAATTGTAACAGTTTATTGGTTTTGTGATAGCAGAACGTTAATATTTATTTGGGATTAGGAACTGGATGTAAGATCCTTATGATCTGAACTAGTATAAAATTATCTGTGCAATTTTCTCTCTTCTTTTACTCTCTTATATTTGTTTAAATGATCCAATAAGTAAGTTTATTTTGAGAGAAAATTATAGAAGGCACACGTTTGGGATAAGAAACAATTCACCTCCCTCTTGGTTTATTTGTTCACACTAATCATTCCACGACACCGCTCTGAATATTGGTATCAAAGCTTGCTTTAATAGTAATTCAAATGACGAGGCATAATCAAACCTTTGTTGAACGTACATCTATCAACATACCTCCTTTGTTTACTGGTGAAAACTATGTTTTCTGGAAAGTTAGAATGCAATTTTTTATGGAATCTATTGATAATGAAATTTGGGAAACTGCCACAAATGGTTCTTTTATTCTTACTATTTTTGTTAACAATTTTCAGGAACCCAAACCCTATGACTAATAGAATACTAATGACAGAAGAAAAGCTCAACATAATGTAAGGGCTCGTAACTTTATATCATCTGCTTTAACTATTGATGAGTTTTACAAGATCTTTGTTGTAAGAATGCTAAAGAAATGTGGGAGATGTTGAGGGTCATTCACGAAGGAATAAATGATGTAAGAACAAAATATATATTGTCGTAACTTGTAAAACAAAATAACTTTAAATGAATCCCAAGGTTATTCCTCATCCTCTCTCGAGTCGATCACGCCTCTAGAACATTTGTAACATTAACTACTCACATATAACACATTATACGATTATCACCGATAATTTCATTCACAAACATACAAACACAAACTTGTACGGAGTAAGTTACCGATAAAACAATCTTAACAACAAGATATATATCTTCTAATTATGCCAACCATAGTTAAACACACAACAAGACACATATCTTCTGATTATAACAACCTTAATGAAACACCCTATACATAGTAGTAATAACAATAGGATTCCTAATCCTCTAACATAAATAATTCAATCATACTGAATTTCTCGATCCCCAATCCTTGAACTTCGATCATTGATCCTTTATCTTTAACCCTTGATGTCATCACTAACATCTCACACATAGACCATTGGTCAATCCACTCATTAGCACCCATGCTAACTACTTACTATAACCATTATAGTAACATCACTATCAAAATAACATAACCTGAAGCATCAAAAGTACCATGATCATCATCATAGATACACCACCATCATGACTATCCCAATCATGAACAACACCATGAGCATCACCGTACCATATAATACCATAGTGGAAAGAGTCCATCTTACTCATGTACCCTACCTCACCGACTGTAGCCGCTCCTACAGCCCACCTATGGCCTCCCCTACAAGACATTTGTAGCCTCCTCTATAGATCATCTCCTTCCAATGCACACAAGGCAAAAGGAAGCACCTATCCGCAGATAGAATCAAGATTTAGGAGGTACACCAAGTAGACTTATCCTTCACTCTCATGCTCATCAATCACATACTTAAGTACATCCCAACACTTACTCATTCTCCACTCTCAATCACATGTCAAACTGACCCTAAACATAACCATTAACCTCAATATCTAATTATCATCATGCTGCAAAGCTCCTTAGGCTTGGTTCACATCCATTCTTCATCAAATTTGTCATTTTTCACCAAAATGCATTGTGATAATCGATTATCACTTAAGATAATCGATTATCTCAATGAAATTTACCTAAAAACATCACATAGGAAGGGATAATCGATTATCACCCTAGATAATTGATTATTCTTGAAACCACACTCAAAACCAACATGCAGACAATCGATTGATAACTAATGATAATCGATTATTGTCGAACCAAAATACATCATGGACATGATTCAAGCATTCAAACATACATACATGAATCCTAGATCACGTGGAAACATAGTTAACACATCATACATGCATTCAAGCATCAAACACACTCAATCATTGACATGCATTCAAACATCAAACTCATGTAAACATACTCAAACACATATAATACATCACTTGAATCATCCAGATCCAATCATTGACATGTTATACCCCCAATAATAGGGTGCAAAAGAGTCTCCGATAAAAACACCAAATAGGGTTTTCAATCAGCCAAACTAACTAAACTCAAAATGAAGAACCGTATGTCTCGAACCCAATGTTCATAAATCAGCCTAATCTAACAGTGAACGAATTCACAGTGGCGAAAACACCAGTGCAGAGTTTATGAAATTCTTCAAACTAGAGCTGCTGATGCAAGACTGTTTTGTCCAAAACAAGACCTCTGATTGATGATTTGAATGGTCGGAATGAAGAACCATACATTTGGAACTCACTGTCCAAAAATCATCCCGATCCAATGGTGAATGACTTTACAACGATGAAAACACCAATGTAGGTTTTATGTTATGCAGGAATGTGACTTCTTCTATTCCTTTCTCTCTCACTTGCCTTTTCCTTCTCTTCAAATGACTCTATTGTGCCCTACTAATCTGACCCATCTCCACTAAAACAAAGTGAGACATAATGGTCCACATTATTTAGCCTATTCTTCACATAGGAAGGGAGTCCAATAACCCAATACTTACAACATATATTTGCATGAAACTCCCAAGCATCATAACTTTGTTCTCCCTTAGCATCAAACCCTTTGTTGGGATAACCCAACAAAACATACATAATACATCCATAAGGAAAACTCATCACAAATATTACATAAACAAACAAAGGTAAGTGATGACTTGGATCCCAGGATAAGTCATGGACCTATTACTCAGGGTATGGCTAGGAAGCTTCAATAAGACTTAGAAGAGTTATCCCAAGAAGGACAAACGTTATTACCACACTTTGAATGGATGTCAGGAGCCCAACTAGACGGATCAACATAAACCATACCAACACATGGAGAGGGGCAGCAAACTTGGAGATGTTCCATCCCACTGGCGCCCGAGCACCCAATTTTCCACCGCTCGAGCGCAAGTGAATCCAGCCAGCACCAGCATACGAGGCCATCCTGACCGAGTGACGCTAAGCGCCAACTCTACCGCTCAAGCACCAACGAAGCTGCTTTCTTTTTTTAGGACGTGTCTCTTGTGCTCCTTCTAGATCTTCAGCACCCACCTCATGCACATACACGTGGCATATGATCCACACTTAGTAGGATTGATTAACATCCTAGATGAGTAGAGTAGGAGGTGAATTTCTCTTATAAAATCACCATTAGCTTTCCTTTGTAATCGCTTTTGATGATATATGAGTTTATTCTGCTGATGCATTTCCAACCCAAAACTCTGTCCAAAAGTCACTCAAATTGAGCTTCCCTACTCCACCTAGCTTCCTTCCAAAGTGAAGGTCGTTTGAGTTAGAGTTTCCCTCACCATAAAGCTCTTCATCCACCATTTACAACCACTGTTTCATCATTGCACCTTGCTGCCCAAATCACAAGCACCTCATTCGTTGCATTCAAAGCCATCACCCGCTGGAGCAACCCATCAATAAGCTTCCCCATACCTTGGCCAATCATAAGGCTTTATCTACAACCCTAAAACACCACAAATCTTCCTTTACACTAAGAGTTTTTCGTCGCTCTCTTTTCTTCTCTCAAAATGCCAATCTGTTTTCTCTCTTTGATTTAGTGTTTCTATAGTTTCTAAACACCAAACCAGCCCTTAATTAATTTCTACACCAATTAAATAAAAGTGAAAGACCCTTTTGCCCCTAGACAAAAATATAAAAATATAAAAATAATAAATAATTATGTTCTAACAAAGTATACACTCAATAACACTAATTTCCAAACAAAAACTCAAAGTCTCAAAAATTACTTTATTTTTAAAACTCTTATTTTCTCAAATCTTATAAAAGCCATTTAGTAGAAAAAATTAGAGAAAACTATAATATAATTTTAATTTCATATTATTTTTGAAATTCATATTACAAATTATTAAATCTAAAAGATAAATTTACAATATAAATTGTATAGTTCAATTAAAATTAATATTTCTAAACTCTAAAAATAATATGGAATATTATAAATTCCATAATCCAAAACTATAACTAAAACGCAAAATTTTTTTATATCATTCCTTTCTATAAATTTCTAGCAGGGGTATACTTGTAAGTTTAAAAAATATAAAGGTGCTGAAAGACCTCCTTTAAAAAGTTGGAGGCGCAAGGAAAAATATTGGAAAAATTAATGGGGTTACAAAACGTAAAAGACTGGACCCAATTCAAACTACTGAGCCCGGAACTACTACCAACTCATGGGCGTCGCCTTCTCCGTTTTGGAAGGAAAAGAATTCCACTCAATTCTCTCCTGCGGTACTTAATCCCCTAGACTCGTTTTCCAAATAACCCTCTTTCTCCATCTTCGTCAGTCCCTCACTCAAGGAAATACATGGGCAAAACGAGAAAACGTGGCCGAAAGCCCAAGCTCGCAACTGAAGAAGAAACCGCGTCCCAAGATTACAGCACCGCCTCCATAAACGACGCCGTTTCGCTTCCAGCCACCACCGCCACCGCCGAAGCCGTTGAACCCAACGACCCGGATTCTCAAGGGTGCCGCCGCGGCCGCTCCAAAAAGATCAAGGTAGCATCGCCGGAGCGCCGCAGCTCTAGGCTGGCTGATTCGAACGGGGATTGTGCGGCAGTGGCGGAGACGCCGCTGATACCTAAGTGGGAGGGCACGGTGAAGGTGGTGCCATCGATGGACGCGGTAGTGAAGGTCTTCTGCGTCCATACAGAGCCTAATTTCTCGTTGCCGTGGCAGAGGAAGAGGCAGTATAGCTCGAGCAGCAGTGGCTTCATCGTGGGGGGACGGAGGGTTCTCACAAACGCGCATTCCGTTGAGCATCACACACAGGTCAAGCTCAAAAAACGCGGTTCTGATACCAAATACCTGGCGACCGTACTCGCCATCGGGACCGAGTGCGATATCGGTATTTCAATTTAACTTCATCTCATCCTTCTTAATATTTTGCTGTCATGTTAGGGAGGGAAATTATGAACACTGTTATTCTTTATTTTTTAGTTGGTGCCTTGTTTTGTTCTATGTTTTTTATATGTGAAGATCACAACTAACATGCTTTCCTATTTAAAGAGAGGGAGAGGTGGGGGTAATATGACTTGCATGCCTAGCGTGGGAAATTAATGGATTATTGAAGGAAAGGAGATATGGATTTGCATGTAAACGAGGTTTTAAATTGCAGTAAGGGTTTCCCTGTGACTCTTGATATTGCAGGAAATTGCAAACAAATGCAATGCGGTTGATGCAACTGCAATTGTGGGTTTGCAGCTTTGAAGACTCTGGGGATTCCAAAACCCTTAATGTTGTAACTGAACATTTGAAACCTTGCATGGAAATGAGGTTGATGATTATTCCTTATTTGAATTTTATTTGAGTTTTAGAGAGTTATGTTAGGGAAGGAAAAATGTTTGAGGTGTGCATGGTTTGGAACATAGTGGAATAAGGTAGAGCTTTTATGTTAGAGTGCCATTTTTATTCGTTTTAAGCACTCAGCCTGTCAAGATTTGCGTGGCTTCTTTTATATTCTTAATTCCACCACATTCCTTTTTTTTGGCCTTTTCTTTTGAGATTTGCAGATGTTAGTTTACTTTACACATACGCTTGATTAATTAATTTTTGTGATGTCTGTTATCCTTCTAACGATGGTTCAGCAATGTTGACGGTGAGTAATGATGAATTTTGGGAGGGAGTTTCACCTGTGGAATTTGGTGATATGCCTGCCTTGCAAGATGCTGTAACTGTTGTTGGATATCCAATTGGAGGTGACACAATCTCTGTGACAAGTGGTGTTGTTTCACGTATGGAAATACTCTCTTATGTTCATGGTTCAACAGAACTTCTAGGACTGCAGGTAACATAAGTTCTAAGACATCCCTTTTTACTTTTCCATCTTTGTTCGAGTTGTCCATTTTTATATGTTAAGTTGAAGTGTCTCTTCAAATTTCTTTGCAGATAGATGCTGCGATAAATTCCGGGAATTCTGGTGGACCTGCTCTCAATGATAAAGGAAAATGTGTTGGGATTGCATTCCAGTCTCTTAAACATGAAGATGTGGAGAATATAGGATATGTGATACCCACCCCAGTTATCCTACATTTTATCCAAGACTATGAAAAGAATGGGGCGTATACAGGTATCTAAAAGCAGTTTGGTAATTTTGTATGTCTTTTATGCTGTTATAAGTATAGAATAAGGAACTGATCCTATATAATTAAGAATATATAGATTATATATATATATATATATATATATATATATTATTAGGAACTTTTTTGTTTATTCCTATATTGTATCTTTGTTATTAGAGGATATCAGTTCTCCTCTGTATTGTACTGATTCCATTCTCAATATAAATAAAGCACATGTGCTGTCGTTGAAACACATGGTTTTAGCTCATGTTTCTCTCTTTCCTAGAGTTTAACATTGTATCTAGAGCCTATTTCAAAATTGTGTTGTCCAGGTAGACCCACCATCCCCAAAGGAATTTTTCTTGTAAACCTTTCTGCCAGATTTGCTTCACCGTTTTGGTGAAACTGTGTTGGGATTGCGCCACACAATCTATCCAATCATTGACGAGAGCCACAATCATCATCTGATGCTCCAATCTACTTTTCCGTCTCTTTAGGTTATTTTTTTGCTACTTTTAGGAAAAAATGGTCCTCCTACACTTCATCAACCTCCAAAACAAATTCTCCCACCTTTTGTAGCCATATTTTTAGTATATTGAGAATATGAACGAATCTAACTATTCCAATTGGACTTTTGAAATTGGGTAATGGTTAAGTGGTTGGGCCATAAATCCCTTCTCACTACCACTGGTGAATTTGTTTCTACTAAAAACAGAGAACAATGGATAAAGATTGATAATCAACTACATAGTGTTATTAAATACACTATTCACATCTCAAACCTATTTTTCATCCCCATGAGCTGTGTGCATCAGTTTGGAGTGAGGCCTGCACCCTTTATACCAATGATGCAATGTTTGTGTGGTGTGTACCAAGATCTCTTAACACTTCTTGCTTGACGACATTTTGTGGGTCCTATGTTTGCTTATCTTGGGTGGCTTCATGCAACCTTACATGATTTTAATGTGCTCCTCCCACCATCTGCAAATGTTAAGAAGGATTTTGATAACCACAATATGTTCTTTATGACCTTAGGCTTTTATGGCTTGCCACATGCGTTACCCTTTATTAGATTTTGAGATCATTAGTAAACCTTTCTATGTATTTCGTATCATTTTTACTCTTTTCTTCAAAAAGTAAACACAAAGACACATACATCATTTTAGGGGAAAACCCTACCTCTGCATCATTGAGTAATAATATCAGACGCTTTCACATAGGTAATTCTAAAAGTGGTCCAAAATGTAAACATTGCCATTGCATTCTACATATGATTAATAAGTGTTGAAAGCTTCATGGGAAACCCCCTTTGTTCGCATAATTTTGCCTAGACCTGTATTGTTTAGTCACCTTTTTCTCCTACCTTACAATTGTTAGAATAGGCATTAAATATAGTTAGGAAGTAGTTGTATTGCGAAAATGCTATATACTTATTAGGATCCTATCTTTGTATCTAAGTATGTATGATTATATTTGATCTTACCTATACTCATTGAATCAGGATCCTATCAATATAAATATGAGGAGAGTTTTCAAGCTCTCTCAATTACTCTTAAATATAGTCTCTTATTTTTCTTAACTGCAACTAAACTATCTTCGACAACATTTGAAAACTGTGAAATGGTGTGCAACACGCCAATCCACTAGTAACATTGCTTCGTATCATATTTCTGTTATTAGATGATACAGTAAAAGGAAGGGAAGGGCAATTTAGGAAGGTCCAAAAGGTTTATGAGAGGAGAAAGTGGAAACCCATTGCTTGGGGTCCACACACACGCACCATGATTCTGTTGTAACAGAATTGCACACGTATCTGAAAGGAAGGGAGGAGACAGATGAATGTAGGAGAGAGGGTCAATCCTGGAGAGAGGGGGATTTTTAGGAATGTTTTCGGGCAGGGACAAACTAGAGGCTAGTCTGGTTTTGTAGGGAAAGGTTTACTAAAACCTCTTTTGTTCCTGTTTATGGAATAATACATCGTCTCTCTAATTCTCAGTCTCACTGTTACATTAATCTTATCATTAAAGGTATCATCTATTCATTGTATTGATTCCGTTTTCTCAATATAAATAAAGAACCTGTGCTGTCTCAAAAACACAGGGTTTCATCTTATTGTTTAAATCTTTCCTAGGGTTTAACAAGCTTAAAAGTTACTTTTTACGTTGAAGCTTTTGGAAATGTGTTATTGGATCTAGTTATGGAATAAAGACTAAGAAAGAAAAAAGTTCCTAAAGTTAGCATATCTAAAAGAGATACACAATAAATAAATAGGTTAAGTGATATAGAAAGATTAACGGGAGAATTCTATAAACAATATTGTTTATTGTTCAGAGTGGTTTCCTTATCTTATGGCCCTTACATTTTTGTGTACTTTAGTTTGTCTGTTATAACACGATTTTAAATAAAGTTGTCTTTAACTTCTTGGCTTTCAGGATTTCCAATCCTTGGAGTTGAGTGGCAGAAGATGGAAAATCCTGATTTGAGAATGTCAATGGGTATGGGACCGGACAAAAAAGGTGTGCGTATTAGAAGAATTGAACCAACAGCTCCAGAATCCCATGTTTTGAAGCCATCTGATATAATTCTCAGTTTTGATGGTGTCAATATTGCCAATGATGGAACAGGTAATCTGGCATGTTTTTATTCTGAAACAAATAGTGATCACATTAAGATGATTTATGCATGTTGTTGAACTATAAGAAAAAATACAAGCTTTGAGTTGAAACTGTGCGTTTAACACATGTAACTTATTTATATTGATTTATTTATGTATCAAATATGCATAATGGACTTATATGCAAGCAAATGAATCTTTCACCAACCCATTTACATGAAAATTTTAATCAAGAACCTATCAGCCAACACTCATCTTTCATAGACCAATTTGGGTATTTACTCTATTTGTAATCATAAGGATGTGATCTCTTTTTTTGTAATTATAAAAAGGTCTTTATTGCTATAAATTGTAACACATGTGGTTGTAAATAAATAGCTGACTAAGAATTCAAGTTTTTCAAATATTATTGCACTTTCAAGAAATAGTGTGGGCTGTGATAATTTATTTCATGTTTTAATCAAATTATGGGGCGCTTGGGGTATTTTAGAACTTAAAAATGCATAGCTGGATTTGTTTATTTGGTGAGGTCTGATATTAGTAAAGCGTATGTTGTTGCTTGTGAAACATGCCAAAGAAATAACTGCTTCACACTGTCTCCAGCTGGTCTATTGCAACCCGTCTGTATTCCTGACAGGAATTGTTTGTTAAGGAGGTTTCTGGTCTACTTTGATTTCCCTATTTTACTGTTTTGGATTGTGATCAAATTTTCATAAGCACCTAAGGAACTCCCAAAGATGGACAAATGGAGGTTGTCAAGAGATACTTAGATGTGTACTTGCACTGTTTTTCATTAGTTTCTATAACCCTCATTAACCTTTTATCTCATGCAAGGTGAATGGGATTTCCTCCAACTTTAACTAAATTTACATCTGACTCCTGTCCATTCTAGTGTATCCTGAATTCCTCACCTAACATGCACAAGATCAAGTTAGTTCCCCCCAATAGCATCAATCACAAAGTTTGAGTTACCACAATTATTGTTGAAGCAGTATTACTAAATATCACCTAGTTACCACCCAAATACTTTGGCCAAGTATAGCTTACCTTATCTATCAAGATAAGCATTGCAAAATCCTTGACTATTTGTACTAGTTTCATGGTTTCTTTTCTTCATCTATATTTAGCCCTAACACTCACTACTTGACAGGTGAATTCCTCTTTTCTTCCCGTTTGGGCTTATTTAGCTGTATTTGTTCTTCCTCGTTTCTTCCTCGTCATTATATACATCTACTATTAATATTGTCAGTTTGTTTGATGATGGTCGTCTACGGAGTCCACATATATAACAGCCCCTTGGCACTTATTGCCTGCAATTCCTAGTGTGTCAAACTTCTGGCTCCTTGTACCCACCTTGCTTGGCCTTCCATTATGCTTGATTTGCACCACTTCCTTGTCCTCTCATTCATTCCTTGCTCACCCTGCTAGATGTGCTTAATGTTGTCCATATTTGTATTGTATGTGTGCCTCCTTTATGCTTTTTGGAATTTGAATTTAAATGACTTGATATTGAAAAGAAATAATTCTTGAGGACTTGATTGATCCCTCTCATAATCTTCTATTTATAAAAATAAATTGATACAAGAGTACATGATAATTAGGATAACCTTAGACACACTATAATCATGATAAATAGTGTAACCTAGACACAATATAATCATGATAAATAGGGTAACCTAGACACAATATAATCATGATAAATAGGGTAACCCTAGACATAATATAATCATGATAAATAGGATAAATATTCTAAAAAGATGCATTAAAGTTTCATCACTATGGGCTGGCTACTTTAATAATCCCCACTCAGTTTTGCCCTCTTCATGTTTTTTGTTGTGAATTGTGGTTGTAGTTTGTTGCCTTAAATGACACATTGTTTCTCTTACTGTACTCAACTTGACTTCTTAATACACACAGAGCTGAGTTATCAAATATTTATATGTCATGAAAGATTTCAACCTAAATCAAATATTTATATGTCATGGACATCGAGAGGTTCAATACTAAATCCAGAAATAAAAATCTTACCTAAAGATAAAAAATGTATTAATATTTAAGTTATTTACTATAAATAGCATTAGTATTTACATTGTAAAATAAAATATTAATAAATCATGATAATGTAACTTTAGTAACTGGAAATATATCAAATTCATATGAACAATTATCATCAGTTATACAATTACCTCACTTATAAACACTTAATATTTATTCATAAGTCATAACTTATAACAAGTTTTGGTTTGATGAAAGCTTTCGATCTGTATGATTCTGGTGTCCACACTCCCATTTGAGACATTTAAAAACTTTGTATGCAATATACAAGATTGGAAAACTATATTTGAAAATATAATAACAACACTTAATGTAATCAGATCCCTATTATTTAGGGATGTAATTAGATCCATATGGTTAAGGGATATTTATGTTATACACTTTAACTATAATTTGCTAAATATGGAATAATAAATCAATTGTGTTAAGTGTAATGGTTGTTTTGAAACATTTGAAAACCTTGTTTGCAATGCAAAATAAGAAAAGGTGTTGCTAATTATACTTTATGCTAAGAAATGATGTTTAAAAAGATATTTAAATTGATATATTTTCCATAAATTTTATTTCATTGCACCAATGGAAACCATTGTTGATTTTGTGCTAAACATCTCTTGAACCTTGTTTTTAACTAATCAACTATATCCTTTTTTAGTACTAGTAGTTTGTATAGTTCTTCAGTGCTAAAATCTAATTCTGGGATAAATTTGTAGTTCCATTCAGGCACGGGGAGCGCATTGGTTTCAGTTACCTTGTCTCTCAGAAGTACACTGGGGATAGAGCTCAAGTAAAGGTTCTCCGGAATTCACAGATACTTGAATTTAACATAAAACTTTCAACTCATAAGCGACTTGTTCCAGCACACATCAAAGGCAGGCCTCCTTCGTATTACATCATTGCTGGATTTGTTTTTACGGCTGTTTCTGTCCCCTATCTTCGTTCTGAGGTGAGTAGTTATCTTTAGTACATGCTGTTTCTACTTTTGTATATACTGTTTGTACAAATTGCTGATTCCCATACCCTTCTGTTTTGTCTGCCACGTGTCTTATCTTTCTGGCTAATTTTCTTCTGTTTTATGGGGAGCTGTATGCAAACAATTGTTTGCTATTGTGTGGATTGAATTCACATGTTTTCTTCGTCACTGCCATAAGCAGAATATTTGTGTTAACTCATGAAATTGTTTGTTTTGAACTTATGACATTTCTTGGGCTTTTTCACTTTATGAAGTTGGTAGCTGATGAATTGGTTGCATATGTTGACAGAAATGGTACACATTCATGTAATATAATCCCCTTGTGTCTAAGCAGTGCCGAGGAACTCATATTCATATATTGCACAAAGCATTACATAGGGATGGACCCAAGGTCATATACAAAATATATCTATAGTATATCTAACACTTCCCCTCAAGCTATAACATACTTAGTCAATCCTAGGGCCCCACAATGGTTTGGTGAATATATTGATCAACTGATAACTAGAATTAACAAATTGAGTGGCAATGTTCCTTGATAAAATATTTTCACATATGAAGTGGCATTCTATCTTGATGTGTTTGGACTTGTGAAATACTTAACTTGAGGTAATATCACCTAGTTACCATCAAAAAGCTTTGGCTAACTTATTGATAAGCATTGCAAAACCCTTGATTCTTTTTATTAGTTTCATGCTTTTTAGTTCCATGTTTTTTTAGTCTTCATTTGTATTTAGTCCAAACACTCAGCTGCTTAACAGGTGAATTCCTCTGTGTCCTTCCTTTTGGGTTAATTTAGACGTATCTATTCTTCCTAGTCCCTTCCCTGTCATTATATAAATCTACTATTAATCTCGCTAGTTTGTTTGATGAAGGTCTATGGAGTCCACATTTATAACAAAGCCTAACAAAGGCCCTAGGCACTTCTTCCCTGTAAATTCCTAGCATGTTCCCCTTGTTCCCATTCTTCTTGACCTTCCATCATGCTTGATATGCACCACTTCCTTGTCGTCTCATTCACTCCTTGGTCATCCTGCTGGATCGGCTTAATGTTCTCTATATTTGTCCCTCCTTATTGCTTTTTGGATTTTGAATTTAGATGAATTAAATTTGGCAATTGCTTCTAGAACCCCATCAATTTTTATGTGCATCCCTTCATTTTTTGGAATTCTAATTTTGCCCTTGTGAGTTTTCTTTGAACTGGTTTCCTTCATCGAAAAAGTGGTTTGTTGTGGTTGACATAATAGGGAGAGAATACTCTAGCGAGCATTAGTTGGGATAGTGGTGATTTGTCAAAGTCAAAGAGGTCATAGTATGTTTATTAAGGTATAAAATGTCTTTT
Source organism: Vigna angularis (assembly GCF_016808095.1). Taxonomy (NCBI): domain Eukaryota; kingdom Viridiplantae; phylum Streptophyta; class Magnoliopsida; order Fabales; family Fabaceae; genus Vigna; species Vigna angularis. The sequence goes on along the minus strand of NC_068971.1, from coordinate 28,916,103 downwards.
TCATGGTTCATAGTTGGCTAAAATGTCAAACTTGAGCTTACTTGGATCCTTTATTTATACTATTTGAAATGGAATTTTACTTAGTTGACCTAATCAAGGTCCAAATGTACCTTAACCTCGTTATTTAGTTGACTCAAGATTTACCTTTGCTAAGCTATGCTTATGTTGGTAAACTATTTTTCCGAGGGTTGTTTAGCCTACTGATTAGGTAACAGATCAGTTTCGGTTGGTCATCGATCAAACGAAGTGCCAGTTGCAGAGTCGCTCCCATGAACTCTATAGCTCTGTCTAGTTTTGGCATATTAGAGGTTAGAGGTGGAGGTGGCCTAGGTGCCATAACTCTGCTCACATACATATCCAGAATTGAAGGAAACTACAACATGACAAATAGAACACAAGTATTTCAAAAGGATCTATTTACAAAGGCTCTAAACCTAAAGCTAAACAATCACATCATCCTTACCCTCTGCTGGATCAACTCCTGCTTCCTCATCTGGTGATATAGCAAAAGAAGAAAGACGAACACAAGACAAAAACACAACAAAATGGTAAGCTAATTTGCAAAAGAGTTTTCATATAATAGAACTAAAATTAACATCACATACAAACCATTGATAAAGACAAACATATCACAAATAAAGACTAAACAAGACTCAATTATCCAAATACATGCATTGATATCATATTCTAGCAAGTTTTCCACTTATGGTGGCCTCTACTGCTTTGCATAGTCATTGCCAATGAGTTTCATCCTACTACACACAAGGTTAATCCCTTATCGTCTTAGGCCAAGGTAAAACCCCTAGACTAGGACCTCCTGTAGGTATTCAAACCTATGCGAAACAACCTTAAGAACTGTAGATCTTTATTCCGCAATACACTAGGTTTCCTCCAAATGGAGAAACTGAAACACATACAACTTCTTGTTATTCGAGAGAACTAGCCTCTCCACTTCCCTAGATTTACAAAACTTCCAAAACAAAGATAAAAACTGCTAAACAATTGCCCATGCAGACTTTATAAAAGTTTGAGACAACAAAAATACCCCTCAGACACTTATAATTGTTTGTTAGTTTTTATTCCTTGTAGTATAAACCTTCCCCTCCATGAAGTTTCACCTTGTCCTCAAGGTGAAAAGTAGGAAACCTCTTATTGATGGTAGTAGCAGCTTCCCAACTGTTTTCAATGGGTAGGAGGTGTTTTCAATTGTACTAACTACCTTCTTTTTTCCTTATTTTGTAAACTGTATCAAACCTATCAACACCCACTCCATGAAGATACACCTTATGCTCTGGGTGAAAGTCTTGAAATTCTTCATGAATGCAGGTAGCAGATTCCCCTAACTCATGAATATACTCTTTCGAAATAAGCAGCATATAGAGCTGTTTATTTTTGCAAGTATAGTTAGGCCTGAACTTCTCATCACACTTGAAACATAAGTCCTTTTTTATCTTGCAATTCTTCTTGGGACAATTTTCTAAATGGTGCCTCTCCTTGTTGAGTCCCAGAAGGAGAACTATGGGTGGTGCTCACACAGCCACTACGCTCTCCACTTCCTTTGTTGGAGTTGGTAAAACCCATTGAATTTCCCCCTTCTTTTGAGTAACTGCGAGTACGACAACTGTATGTAGGTGTTACTTTGAAGCTGCACAGTGAGAGATTCCCCTTGGTGGTGACTCTAACCTTTTCTTCCACCATTTGAGCCTTCATCATAAACTTAATAAGATTCTTGGGCTCATACAACTTACCTCAGCCTATATTTCTTCATTCAAACCATTCAAGAATATGCCAATCAAATAATCTTGTTGCATTCATTTCATGAACTCTGCATATTTTTCAAATTGCTCAATATATTCCCCGACTTGTCCTTTTTGGCATAGGCCAATCAAAATTTCAGAGAGGTTTTGCAGCATTGTTGGCTAAAATCTTCTAACCACTGCGTCTTTGAAGGCTTCCCATATGGGATGTGGATTGCATGTTTCCCACCATTGAAACCAATTCAAAGCTTTCCCCTCCAGTGCCAACATAATAGTCTGCATTTTCTCCTCCTCACTAACCTCTTTCAAACGGAAATACCACGCTAATCTATTTGTCCACCCATAAGCTTCGTCCCCTGTAAACACAGGAAAGTCCAACTTCCTCCATTTGGCAGAAATCCCAAAAGAACCTCCTTCTTCGTTTCCCCATTATCCTCATGGCCATCCTTGGCAACAAAATCTTGGTCCTCTTGAATCAAGGGATGTTAGGCGTTCAACCAGCCCCGTCAGTCCTTGAATCCTCTCTTCTAGTTGGACGATCTTCTCCAACCCATCCCATCGTGCCTCCATTCTTGTGTTGACCATAACCTCTAATGGGCCCTCACTTCACCAGCAAAGAGGCTTTGGATACCAATGATAGGTATTTAGACCTATGCAAAACAACCTTGAGAACTATAGATCTTTATTCCAGCAATAAACTAGGTTTCCTCCAAATGGAGAAACTGAAACACACATACAACTTCTGGTTATTCGAGAGAACAAGACTCTCCACTTTCCTAGATTTACAAAACCTCCAAAATAAAGATAAAAACTGCTAAACAACTTATAAAAGTCTGAGACAACAAAACTATCCTTCAGACAGTTATAACTGTCTGTCAGTTTTTATTCCTTCTAGTATAAACCTTTCCCTTGAACCTATCATCCTACTACTCTCACCACATAACCTATTTTTCTGTACATGAGTCTAGATGATTATTAGGGTGTCAGGATAACCTCTAATATTAAATCTTTATATCAATGCATACACTAAAGAAACTTAGGCCTAATCCACCTTGGATGAGGCACACCATCATCACTTAGATCACATACATAGATAATTCCATCATTAACTCCTAACCTTATCATAATTATATCAGAACACAAAGTAGTTAAAATTGAAATGATAGAACAACTTTCAGTCTCGCTCAACAAGTAGTGCCAAAAGGCCCACTCGCTCAACTACTAGAACCTAACCCAATCCAACCGTTATAATATTAACTTAATTTATCCATTGTGTAACCACTTTTTAATGTGGTTGTTATTATTAGTTACATCTTTACATATTTGTATCTCGAGTTAAGTTTTTTAAATGTCTATGAATCTTACCGTTCATGATAAGAAATAATTCACGTACGAAAAATAAGCTTTTCGATATGCGATACGATTTGCGATTCAACTACCATGGTTATAGATGCATTGCGTTTTGTGGCTGTACAAATTGTGTAAGAATGTGAAACTGATGTTTGTTTGTTGTAGGAATTTGTGTATGTTTTGACTATTTTGTATTTTAGTTTATACTCATTACTATTTTATTTTCTGATTTGTTTTACTTATATCCAGTATGGTAAAGATTATGAATTTGATGCACCGGTGAAGCTTCTGGACAAGCATCTACATTCTATGGCGCAGTCTGTTGATGAACAGCTTGTAGTTGTTTCTCAGGTTTCTAGATTTCCCTCGATAACCTTTTAGTTTGTTTATTACCATTCCATTACCAGATTTAGAGGTGCTCATACTTGAAATGTGCTATATTGCTAGGTTCTTGTGTCTGACATCAATATTGGATATGAAGAGATAGTAAACACTCAGGTTAGAGAATATCATGCAGATATTACCTTTTTATATTATTGTAGTATCCATTAAGTTTTGTTCTTTGCCTGTGTAGGTTCTTGCTTTCAATGGTAAACCTGTGAAGAATCTGCAGAACTTGGCCACGATGGTAGAGAGCTGTGATGATGAATATCTAAAGTTTGATCTGGAATACCAACAGGTTTTTCCTCATTGACATATTCCAGTCGGTTCATTGTGTCGCTCATGTTAAATAGATATATGCCCCCAACTTATTTTGTTCGAAATAAATTTTTGATTTTTTTTTATGGTCTTAGAATTTAGGCTAAGTGTCTAACTCTTAACCCTTCAAAATCAACTTGTGAAGTTAGGATTGTCCTAGTTTTATTAACTTTATTTTAATCACATATCTAGTTGGTGTGAAATAAACGCCGCCCTTGAGGTTGCAATTGGGGCCACAACCTAGGCATGGGAGTGACTACGATTAAGACTACGATTAATACGGCTATCCAACATATGGTTACCATACATATTAATCCTAGCAAGTTAAAAAACTATTATAAATAAAAAGGTACCAATTTATATGAAGATTACCTTATTAATCTTGCGTGTTGTTGTTTTCTTTCTTAACATTGCATATAAGAACGATTCTGATACTCCTTTTTTTTTTAATTTCAAAGAATTGGACATATCTATTATAAATTACATTCTCTTCTGCTTATTCAAATTAAATCTATCAAATGAGTATAGTCTGCTATAAATTTTTTGCTATGATATGACTGATTTGAAATTCTGAGTACCCTTTTTCTGCCAGATAGTAGTGTTAAAGACCAGTACTGCAAAGGCTGCAACCTTGGATATCCTCACCACACATTGTATACCTTCTGCAATGTCTGAGGACCTGAAGTCATAAAAAATTTTGCTGCATGCTAAAGTTACTCCTAATTGCCTCTGCTTATTCTTTTAAGTGGTGTTACACATTCACTACCAGATTGCCGTACTATATACTCTGCACCCATCAATGAGATAAAGGCTTCTTCTCACGCTGAAAGTTACAGCAGCAGAAGATGGGAGAAAGATCTGGCAAAATACAATATACGCTTCGTTAAATTTATCTCATTTCAAGTTGAAGTGTTCTGTACTGTATTTAAATTGATCATTCCATTTTTTATTCCTTTTTGGTGCAAAATTTATGTTGTGCAAAGAATGATTGGTGGAGGAATAGGAAGTATTATTTCATTAACGGATCATTTATCAAAAAATTGACTTTCTTATGGTCTAATTTTTCTTAGGCGGGCAAGACGTGTGAAATTTCTCGTTGAGGATATAGCTACTTTCATGAAGTTTATTACTCCGTTTTACTTTTTATGTCAATTGTGTTCTAAAATTCAATAAAATGTTTCAATTAAGTTCTATTTTGTTGACAGTGTTAACATTGTTAAGGATTGAGTGATTCGCATGCTTATTTGACAAGTGATGTATATGTAACATACATTTATTTTTTGAAATGCAAATTTGCTTGAAATGTTTTAACCAGTCCCTTTTCTTTCACCAGACATCTTCATTCTCACATTATTCATGATTTCTAGCTATTATCTTCTTCCTATCCTTTAATCCAACCTACGAAGCTCCTCTCCACACATGAACAACACTTCATCCTTCACATTACTCACCCACCATACTTTTTAGGGACAATACAACAATCCCAATCTCACCCTTACACACCACCATTATCTGATTCTTCATTCACCTCCGCATATACTGAGAAAAGAAGGCATCTTTAGTGCAAACTAGTATAGTTCAATATTTTTTGTCCAGTGATCTTAGAACTAGAACATTTTTTGCAATAAATTGTCCAACGAACATAGTCCACGTCCTATTATATAACACCACTAAAGCTTTACGAAAATTAATGTCAAAATTTTCCTAGTGAGAATTCATTCGCTCAGCAGCCTAAACTTTTTCGAATTAGATTTCATTTTCGTTCAAGTGAGAATTTGGTTCATCCAACGAAATAAGTACTAAGGTGAATCCTTTAAATTCTCGTCCAATGGGCAAAACTCTTTTGGAAAATAAATTATGCAAACTTGTACATTGAGCATACCTATTATTCAACGAGTCTATATAATTTCAAAAAACGAAATTTGTAATTTCAGATAATATCAACCATACCAATTTCGCAATAAACCACATTAATCAACTCAATTCATCAAAATTACAATACCAAACATATAACCCTTCAAAACATAAAGTAACTAAAATTAGCTTCCTTAATCGTGAAACAACTCTATGAAATGACCTTCAGACTCATGAGATGCTTTATTTATAAATAACATAAACACGATGAAAAACACTAGAAGGGAGGAGGGGGAGGGGTGTAGGGAGATTCAACACACACATATATATAGATCTCCACACTAGTAAGATATTGTCCGCTTTGGGCTAAGCCCTCATGTATTTGCTTTTGGTACCATTTCAAAAGGCCTCTTACCAATGGAGGTATCTTATCTGTATATAAACTCATGTCCATATCTTATTTTATCTGATGTGGAATTTTGTTTGTACCCAACATCCTCCCCTCAAACAAAGGACTATGCTTCTTCTACCTCCCTTACAACGGAAGTCTTTTCTTATCCTCGAGTAGACTATGGTCAACATTGAGCATCTTTTTTTCCCTCTTTCACGATCCATGGTCACACAACACTGATCATCTCTTGCTCTCCACCTCTCATGATTCATTTGGCTATCTGCCATTGGCCACCTGCCAAGGCTTCACTTGATCATGGAGGGACGTACTCGTCTAAGCTCGGTTACTAGACCTGAACCATGGGCTCTAATACTATTTGTAGGGAGATTCAACACACACACACACATACACATAGATCTCCATACTGGTAAGATATTGTCCGTTTTAGGCTAAGTCCTCACGGATTTGCTTTTGGTACCACTCCAAAAGGCCTATTATCAATGGAGGTATCTTATGTGTATATAAACCCATGTCCATCTCTTATTTTATGCCTATTACTCTCGCGAAAAGGATGTGTAGATAATACAATGCAATTTAATAGACTCTTAGGATTTTTCTCTCGTCTTACAATAGTAAGCTTTTGATTCTATGAAGCTTGAGAGTATTTTCTTTTTTTATTTTGAGCTTTTTGTTTCTTCAAAGATTTTTCTTTCGTATTCGTGTGTTTATTCTCTTGCTCTTTTCTTTGACATTCTTCAATATATAGGTTTCAAGAAAATGTCCATTAGATAGTACTTTGCTTTGATCTTCGGATCTTAAGATCTTCTTATCCTTGTCGTAGGTAGTAGTCGTTGATTAAAGTCAACTTATCAAAAAATATATGTTTTTTCAATTCTTTATCAAAAGTAGGTTGTACGAACTTTTTGGTGCAACTTTTGATAGTGAGAACATTTCGTGAATGTCTAGTTTGTCTCTAATGATAGTGAGAACATTTCGGAAGAGTACAAGTTTTGGAGAGGAGAATGATCAACTTGATTTAAATAGGAAAGAATGTTAGTTATAGCCGATTTGATTTGTTATATCTATTTAATAAACATTGTACAAGTTATATTTGAGAAGAGATTTTGTACAACTTAGGTTTGGAAATCGAGATATTTTGGAAAATAAACGTTGACAGAGTACATAGGTTTTGAGAAGGTGGTCGAGTTAAAGGATTTATCTTCTAGATAAGGAAGATATTTAATGACTTGGTTGACACATAATAGATGATGGGACAAATTATTGCAAAAACTCAGATTTGAAATTTTTTGATCTGTCACTTAGAGTCTTTTAGAATCCTAGACATTTTGCTGAAGATGAGCTCAGTATTAGATACAACTTATGCATGTATGCGATTTTCTTATAGACAATATGTCTTAGATGATGTTATATATATATGACGTCACTTAGATGATGAGTCTTTGACGTTTGTTTCTAGGCGCTATATGATTGCACTATACATGTTGAGTCATATTCATTCAACGTTCTCATGTCGAGAATGGTGATTAGACGATGAAGTCTATCTTCCATTAATGGTTTCGCGAAGATGTCAGCTAGCTAATCTTTTTTGTTCACGTATTGTAAATCTACGATACCCTTGTTAACATGATCTCGTATGAAGTGATGCTTGACTTCAATATGCTTTGCGCGTGAGTGCAATCTAGGATTTTTAGATAAATTAATAGCAACATTATTGGCATAGTATATAGGGATCTTACTCTCGAAGTATTTGTAATCTTCTAGTTGATTTCTGATCCAGAGCAGTTGTGAGTAGTAGTGAGCGACATATATATATATTCTGCTTCAGCAATTGATAGCACAATTGTTTTCTGTTTCTTGCTCAACCACAAGACAAGGTTTCCTTCAATGAAGTGGAAGCCTCACTTTGTGCTTTTACATTCCACTTTTTCTCCATCATAGTCAGCTTCACAATAGCCTTCTAATTTGAAGCTTTCGCTTCCTTCGTAGCATAAGATGAGATTGATTGTTCTTATTAAATATCGAAAGATTTGCTTTACAACACTTAGATAGGTTTCTCTAGGATCTAACTAAAATCTTGCACATAGATAGACATTGAACATTATATTAGGTTTAGACATAGTGAAATAGCAAAGTGAACCTATCATTTGACAATAAGTAGTGTTGTCCACTTTTGTTGAGCTTTCATCTAGCACTAGGGTAGTTGTTGGATGTATTTGAGTCTTCATCTCCTTTGCTTCATCCATTTTGACCTTTTTTAGCAACTCCTTGATGTCTTTTGTCTGATGAATATATATTGCGTTTGTCTCTTGCTTGATTTGTAGTATGAGGAAGAACTTTAATTCACCCATCATGCTCATCTCAAACTCTTCTTGCATCATAGTAGAGAAGTCTTGGCAAAGACTCTCATCATGTTCATCTAACTTACTGCGATATACCTATTTAACTATGACTACATGTTTTCCTTATGCTCATTACACCAAAAATACAAATGCATCTTATTAATAATTGCATCCTTCTTTTCAAAACTTTTAATGAATTTTCTATATCATAAATCTTCCTCCTTTGCTTGTTAATGATAACATCTCTTTCATCAACATTTCTTCACAACACCGCTTAAAATAGTTATACATGACATTAGATGAACCACTTTGTTATTCAACACAAAAATAACAAAGGCAATGTTAATTACCAAGAAATATCTCTATTAGAAATAATTAAATTTGTTATTATTAATATAACTTTGTAGTTAGGACAATCCCAAAATTGTCTCCCAATATTATTTGAAGTTATTGTCATTCTTACTATTATCATCTTACCACAATTGCAAATGAGGATTATCCCAATTTTCCTTGAATTATCACCATGTGAAGAATGACAAATTCGATGCCTTAAATTGCAACAAGACAACAAAGATTGACAATCGGACATTGGTGTACCAAACAACAAACATGATTTTTGTCCGCGGAGGACTTTACAAAATCAATTTTCCTCCTAAAAAGACCTCACGCAATTCATAAACCCTAGTATACATATTTTCCATTTTATGGCCAATTTTGGTTTCAAGTTACAATAAAATAAATTAAATCCAACTCTTATTATGCATGATAGGTCCGGTCAATAACCATAAGGACCAAACGAAATATAATTATCAAAATTAGGACCAATTGAAACATAAAAAAAATAGTATTACATTGAATAAAATTAACAAAAATAGAAAAAAAAAACATTATTTAAGCCTTTTCAAATTTATTATTTAATTTATTATTTTTTTTTGAAAAAGTGAAATTCAATTTGTGTAATTTATAGATCTATAGATGGGAAATAAATAATTATATTTAAATTCAATTTTGAAAAATATATTATGTTCAAAAAAGGTAATTTCATTATGTATAAAATTATAGAAAAAAATATCATTGTTTATAAAATTGTTTTTAGCTATTATAATTTCTGCGAATAATAAAAATTGAACTGAGATTTATTCATTTCGACAGTAAAATATTTAAATAATGATTCTTTACGCAAAGCTTTTCCGTGAATTTGCTCTTTCTCATCATTTCCATAAATCTGAAAAATGGTGGAGGAAATGCTAATGGTTTACTTACATTACACACAATGATAGCTTGTGAAGACAAACAGAAGCAATGATCAAGTCCCCTAACCAAAATTTCCTTCGTTTTCCTCACTCTAGCATTCACTTATCCCACATTCCCAAATGCACGTTCGTACCCTACATCTCTACCAAATCCCAAATCCACTTTTTCTCCTCATTGCCACCGGGTGGCTCCAAAACCTTCCGAACCATTGCCCCAAAATCCCGGTGCCAGCACGGTCCCCTGTTCGCAAAACGGGTCGGGCTTTTGGCATCAATTATACCCGGTGGAAGCTGGTGGGCCTTGCCGGAGCTCCGGGAAGACGGCGTGGAGCCAACGACGGCCTTGATTGCTCTCCGGCGAATATGGGAATTGGTCGCCGATGAGCGATGGGCCGCGTTTGTGGCGGTTGGGTCTCTTGTAATTGCTGCTGTGAGTGTGAATTGCATGAGTTACTTTTTAATCCGTAAGAGTTTGTATGGAAAAGCTTCTTCGCAAGCACTTCGTGAGAAACAAGACAAAACACAAGTTTCTCCGTAAACTTAAATTAAAACTCAAACTCAAAAGTTATAGAAGCTCTATCACGTAATTTTTTCAACATTCTTACTTTAAATTTATACAATATATAAAAAAGTTATCTCAGTGTATTCTTTTTATTTTTTTTCCTTTAATAAAAATGATTATGGAGGAATTTCTAAAAACCTATTTTAAATATTATTTACAAACTTTGCCAAAAACAAAGAAACTCTTTTTTTGAAGTATGCATGGTGCAACATTCAACTCTAGTGGGTTTATTGAGCACAGTTTAGTTACCAAAGAAGTTGCTAATATTCCTTTTAGCTCTAACTGGTATATATAAATTCTTTCTCAGGGATGTTAACAAGTTGATGATTTTGATGCTACTGTGAACTTCTTAACCGGTTAATCAATTTTGTGGAACCAAAGTAATACGAGTATATATCTATTAGTGACCAGATTATATATTTAATAGTGTTTTTCTTTTATAGAAGTCTGGCAGGTTAAATTTGGATAGCGCTTGTTGTTCTGCACTACAATGTTGTCTGTGAAATGTTATATATTTCACGAGTTTAATATTCATGTACTGTCTTGGAAAGAAAATTTATACTGAGAAGTGTCAACCAATTAAAGTGATTACTATTAAGTCAATGGATTTATCATATAAAATACCTTTACATTGTCCGTGTATTCTAATTAGATTCATATTCCTTTGTGTTTCAATATTTGTTCTCCCTTTTTGTTTCGATGGAGTTCTATAGTCCAGTACGTGGAATAAATTACTGTATCACTGATCACGTGTTTCCATGCATTTCAATAAAAGAGTTTGACCTTGACATTATTAGCTAACTAAAAGTTCAATCTTAGTGTTTTTCATTGCATGATTGAGGGATAGATGGTCCACCAAAATTAAACTCCTCGACTTGGTTATTTGCTACAAAACTCTTTTATTTTTTATTTTTTTTATTGTGAAGATCTAAGACCTAATTACAAAGACCACTCGAGAAACAGGCTCTCAAATCTAAGATCTTAGTGCACTTGGTTGCCACTTCTTTTAAGATCTATGACCTCATGCAAGGCGGGAGGGTAGGCTAAAGTTCAAGCACAGTTGTTTAGATAATGTGATATCATGATCAAGCAAGCTGGCTGTTATCCCCGGAAATACTCAGTACCATTTGAGTTATGTTTCTTATAGTTTATTAACTTTCATTTTATGAAGAGATTGTCCTAAAATAACTGGTGCAACTTGATATACGTGCAGCACTGTAGCTTCATGATTTTTATATTTTTCACCCAGTCCATGTTAATTCTCAATATTTATTCTGCTGCTGCAGCTTTCAGAGATCTCCATACCAAGTATATTGGCAGCATCAATATTTTCAGCACAGAGTGGTGAGACTGTGGCGTTCTCTAGGAATGCACTGTTTTTACTTCTTTTGTGCTTAACTTCAGGGATATGCAGGTGATTCTTATAGAGCTTTGTTTCTGTGTAACCTTTGTTTTTAGTCACTCTTCCTGATATCTCTACAATGATTAGCAAACTGATTATCCAAGGTTCTAGAGGACTGACTTAACTCACCCTAAAATAAATGGGTGCTTGTTCTGAGTAACTAGGGCCACTTATAGTAAAAATAAGAGGTGAGATATCTGAACTTTGAAAACAAATTACCTAATTGTTAGTAAACCTTGTTCAAAGTGCCTAATGCTTTTTTCTATATGCTTATTCTGTCACTGTCCTATCAGGGAACACTTTGATTCAATTTATTGCCTAGTCTTGATATGAGCTATTTGTCATTTGTTTTAGTATTAAGATGGAGTGGGTCATAATTGTGTTCTCCCATTTTGAATTTCAGTGGCCTACGAAGTGGCTGCTTTGGAATTTTGAATGTAACCTTGGTAAGTCTTGATCTCAGCCCTTTCTCAAATCTCAATTAACATTTTCGGATGGGTCAACTTTCATATGCAGGGCATTTTTCTTTACTCCTCCTCATGCCTCTATTATTTCTATGAATCATTGTAGGTAGATTATCTTTTGTTCGATTAATACAATTAGATGAAATCATCAGTTCATCAAAACTGAATACTATTTATTATGATAAGAAGATATGAAATTACATTTCTTATTGAGATTCTACTAGAAGATTATGATTAGACTGTCAAGAGCAGATTGTTGAGAGTAGACTGTCCTGGTGTAATAATGTTAAAACAACAAGAAGGAAATAAACATAGAAACCACCAACCCTAGCCTCAGGAACGTGCAACACAATGCAGCCACTTTGTGTAGTGTTTTTGCCCATTCCTCTTCCACCTGATATGGTTAGGATTCCACATTCTTTTTCGTTTCCAGCTCAACATTCTGCTCATTGTTCCCTCCCTGGACCATGGGTAAATTAACTCCTCTATTGGTCCATTATCTCCTAAGCTCCTTGATGACTCCTAGAATAGTCATAAGATATGGGCTTAATACATTGATTCATTACTTTTTTTTTTCTTTTGCGTGGTTACACCATCGGGTAAGGATGTTAGCCTTTTCACAAATGTCCTTGGTATGACAATGGTGTAAAAAGAACTTCCAAGTTTAGCCAACAAAGCAAATTATGGGGGACCTAAAGTAAATAGATGGCTGATAACTAAACCTCGAAAATAGAGAAAACAAATAACATTAAGAGAGAAAAGGTAAATATGGAAGAATTTATTATAGGCAGTGGGTTCTAAACGACGAGTATGGAACGAATACAGAGACGTAGACAATCTGATTGTCTACTCAGCCCAGCCTGTCCCAAATTCCCAACAAAATTTGCCTCCCCCCATGTATGCCCCTACTCACCTCTTAAAAGGTCTGTGATAGACTTCTTTAATCAAGAAGTCGATCAACGCTCTCCTCCTCTCACGAACACACAAAAGATAACAGAATAGAATGTGTATTATTGATGTATGAATGAATCAATGTACAAAGAATCACACCAAGGAAGCCTCTCTCCCTCCACTGGAACAAATATCCAGTCTATACTCAAATGTACAAAAGAATTAACTAGTCCTGTACAGAACATACACCTTATTTATAAAGTCTCCCTTCCCCTTCCCACTAACTAACTAACTGTCAAACAACTCTTCCTAACCACCCTCTCATTTCCTCTTCCTTCTATCCTAAACCCATTATATCCTATCACCTTATAATCTATCAGTTTGACACTCTCATACCTACCCTCTCGCTCTTTCTCTCTGCCCTCTATGGAAAACTGTTGCAACCAATCATTGTAAAGGATCTCGTGGTCCACACGTAATGGGTTTCCACTTCCTTCTTTCATAGACTTTATGAATATGCCTATTAGGCCCTTCTCCATCCCTATAGCTTAACTGGTTTTCGTTAACATTTAAATTAGACTTAGTTTTGGAGGTCAAAGGAGAGTTATTTTGAACTTTGTTTTGAATCTCCCCTTTTGTGCATAAGTTTTGGAGGTTTTAACTAAGGGAGAGGTTTTTTATTTTTTATTTTCTTGGCTTTCTTTTGATTGTAACTTTATGAATTGGGACTCTTTTTGCTTTCTTGTGTGGGTTTTTCTCATAAATTCTTTTGAGGAAAAATTTCAAGCCAGAAAATGTCATGATCAATGTTGGGGCAAGCAAGACAAAAGGCTTAATAATGAATGGTTAAACTACTAGATGCCACAATTAACAACTTTTTGTTATCTGTAGCTCTCTTGCTTTCACATTTCATTAAGGCATCCCACTCGGGAATTCTCCATTGGCCTTTTTATTAAGAAATTCAATTTCTGTGTTCGCTATTTCATTACTGCAGCTTCAACTTTCTACTTTAACTGACTTTTTTATTCCATGTATATAATTGCTTGGGATATCCTCTTTTTTTCTTGTTCTTATTGCTATTGTAGATCATTTTCCCACTCCAATGTTTTTCTTTTTTCTTTAAAGTACCATTGTTGTTTAAGATTAAGTGCACTGGTCACCATTCCATGATAATTTTTCAGGTAAAGCATCTACGAGAAAACTTATATGCAACAATTCTTTTTCAGGTACGTATTTTACTAAGTGAAAATATACAACACTAGTGGGCGTTAATTAGATTTTTTTTGGTTATTTATTTGTATTATTTTACTATTTCTTTCTTTTCCTCTAGTTAATCTACGACCTATGTTTGTTATTATCTGTGATGTAGGACATCTCCTACTTTGATAAAGAAAGAGTTGGTGACTTGACAAGCAGGCTCACAGCAGATTGTCAACGGTTATCCCATGTGATAGGAAATGATCTTCAGCTCATATTACGCAACACTTGTCAGGTTTTAATTCTTACATTACATATTAATCTGTTATTTTAGTTTGATGACTTTATCTTTCCATCTGGTATTGACTGTCCCTCTATTTTTTATCTAGGGAACTGGAGCAATACTTAATTTGATGGTTTTATCTTGGCCTCTAGCATTATCTGCCTTGGTGATTTGTTGTATTTTATCTGCAATTTTCATTGTTTATGCACAGTAAGCATCGGTAACGTCTTCCCCTTTATGTTAAACCCATAGCTTTGCTTCACTATTTTCTTACATATTTTGGTTCTCTTTAGTTTTTGTATTTTTTAACAAGATCTCCTGTCTTCCTATCTGTTTGTATCCATTTTTCAATCAAAATAATGAAATTATATTTGTATCCATAAAACATTGAGCTTTATTAAATTTCTCTTTAAGTTTCAAATTTTTTCTTTCATTATATTTATTTTTACAGATATACACGTACATAGTTTTTTTAATCAATAGAAAGAATGCTATCACATCGCAATATGGCTTGCAATCCTAACTAAGTTAGCACTAAAATTTGTACTAATCTTCTGCAGAACTCTTAATACAATTAAAAGAAAAAGGAAATAGAAATGTGGTGGGATCAAATCAAAACCCACTAAGACAATGAGTAATGTGGGATGCCCCATCTATTTGTACAAAAATCAGAGACAACACACGGAGGCTATCCATCCCACCAAGTAAAAACTAAAGTTCTTAGACAGTAAGCAGCTAAGCTATTTGCACACCTATTTCCCTCCCTAAAAGTGTGTGAAAATCTAAACTATATACCCTGAACGAACTCTATCAAAATATATTTTAGGAAACTTTAGATATTATTCCCATGTATTTAATTTGTTATATTCTTTCTATCTTGGTATTATTACTAGAATAACAATCCCACAATTTTAGGGATTTGTTTCGTAGAATAGGCTGCTCATTCAATAAGCTCTTGTATATATATCCAATGCATGTAAGGAGACAAATAATAAAAAATATATTTTTTCTCCTAAATTTAAGATGGTATCAGAGTTCCTGATCCTTGGGAGCCTCTGACCATGTGATTTGATTGCAGCCTTCATTGCTGCCCAACCCTAGAGTTCCATCACAGCCTTCATTGTTGCCCAACTCTAAAGTTTCATCGCAGCCTTCATTCCTGTGTGATCTCAAACACTCATTATCAGTCTTCGTTTTTGTGCCTTAATTGCACATTTTTGTAATGGCTGAAATGGAAAATGTAGACAAGTTCCAGAGTCTAATCCCTTGGTTCATCAGGATACCTTAAGCAAGTCTGGTACAAAGACAATTTGTTTGGTCCTATCATGTACTGGATTACGGGCAATGCTCATGGTAGACTTATTGCACAGTGTAGTTGCACATGCTTGTCCACGTTGACTTTAAGGTCATCCAAAATGATTTTCATCCGGAGTCCTTCACACATTCCTTGAGCAAGAGTTCAGAATTCAGCTTCTGCACTAGAACGAGATACTCTATCTTGCTTTTTGCTCCTCCATGTTACCAGACTATCTCCAAGAAACACACAATATCAGAACTATATTTTTTGTCAGTAATAGAACCTGCATAGTCAACATTAGTATATATTTTCATAGTCAATGTGTCTTTCCTTTTGAATAATAGCCCCTTTCCTGGACTTGACTTCAAGTATTGAAGAATTTTGTCAACTGCCTGCATGTCTCTCTCTCTTGGATTATGCATAAATTAGCTCACTACACTAATTGCATAAGCAATGTTTGTCTAGTCTTGTGTGTGATAGATAAATCAATTTTCCTACCAATCTCTGATATGGGGCCTTCTCTATAGAAACACTTTATTCACTTCCAATTTTGTGATTTTGTTCTATAGGAACTGTTGAGATTCTACATCCCAACTTTCTTGTGTCTTTGAGGATATCAAGTACATATTTTTTTGGGAGATGAAAATTTCGTTCTTGGAGTAAGCAATCTCTATTCCAAGAAAATATTTGAGTTTTCCTAAGTCTTTCATTTCAAATGGGGCTGCCAATTTTTATTTTAATGCCAATTTTTCTATTTTATCATCTCCTGCAATAATCATATAATCCACATAGACAAACAATAGAGTGAGTTTACTAGTAGAAGAGTGCTGTATGAATAGAGTATGATCTCCTTGGCTTTGTCTG
Source organism: Vigna angularis (assembly GCF_016808095.1). NCBI lineage: Eukaryota > Viridiplantae > Streptophyta > Magnoliopsida > Fabales > Fabaceae > Vigna > Vigna angularis. Next base: position 28,899,479 of record NC_068971.1, on the reverse strand, counting down.
AATCCCAAGGAAATCATTGCTTTTGTAAATCTTTCAAACTATGCTCTAGGGAATTGCTTAAGACCATACAATGCTTTCTTTAGGAGACATACCTTGTTTTTTTCATTTTTCACTTCAAAACCTCGGGGAATCTCCATGTACACTTCCTCTTCTAGATTTCCATGAAGAAAGGAATTCTTCACATCCAACAGGTGTAAGTCCCATCCAAAATGAGTAGTCAAAGCGACAACAATTCGAGTTGTATTTATCTTTGCCACTAGAGAAAACGTCTCCTCATAGTCAATCCCATAAGTTTTGGTATATCCTTCTGCTACCAATCTAGCTTTATATCTTTCTATTATCCCATCTGCCTTATGTTTCACTATGAATATCCATCTACACCCTACTGCCTTCTTGTCTCTGAGGAAGGATGATAACATTTTTACCCTTTTTTATTAGAAGGATACCCAATAAAGACACATTTAAGAGCTCTCGGATCTAATTTACTATGGTTAGGATGATGAGAGTGAACAAAAAAAATACATCCAAAGACTCGACTAGGTAGACTCGTTTTTAGGGGGACAAAGGAACAAAAGACAATAAAGACTCTATAGGACTAATGCCATTTAAGATACGGGTGGGTAACCTGTTGATGAAATATGTGGCAGTTAACACAACTTCCCCCCTGTAATTTTTTGGAACAACCATTTGAAAAGAAGAGCTTTAGTTACTTCAAGAGATGACGATTCTTTCTTACTGCAACCCCATTTTGTTGAGGGGTGTTTACACATGTTAGTTCATGAACAATACCATTATGAGACAAAAAATTGAAAAATTCATGATTCACATTCAGTACCATTATCAAACCTGATTCTTTTGATATTTTATCCAAATTGATTTTCGATAAGATGGAAAAATTAACAAAAGATTTGCAAAACTTCTGATTTATTTTTCATAAGGTATGTCCACGTAACATGGGTACAATCGTCAATAAAGGTAACAAACCATTTGGCTTCGGAAATAGATTCTACGACAGGTCCCCAAATGTTAGAGTAAATTAAATCAAATGGAGAAGTATCTTTTTATTACTAATAGGATAAGATGCCCTATGATGTTTTGACAACTAACAAATATCACAATTAAAAGACTCAATTGACTCCTTGGAAAACAAATAGAGAAATAAGGACTTGATAAGATTGAATGAAGGATGCCCAAGCCTTTTATGATGTAAACATATTTGGGAATTTGGCCACGTTTGAGATCTAACTTGTTGACTCATGATTTTTGTTTTGCTTTGGTCATCAGACTCCAACAAATACAACCCACTTTGCTCCTTAGCAGTTAAAATCGTCTTCCCCGTGGCAAGGTCCTGGAAAACACAATAAGTTGAGAAAAAAGTTACTGAACAATTTAATTCCTTTGTGAGTTTTTTCACAGAGATAAGACTGTTGGCTAATTGTGGAACATGTAAAACATCGTTTATTACAATTGATGAGTCCAAAATTATATTTCCAGAGCCGTATATAGGTATATTCTGACCATTAACAATTGTAATAACTTATTCTCTATTTGTTTTACCATATGAATCGAAAGACACACAAATATGTTTCATATGATCAATTGCTCCTAAATCAGGAATCCAAATACCTTTAGACACATAACCAACAGTATTGAGAGAGATCTTACCTTTCATGGAGAAAGTAGATGATTCAGAGGGCTTAATCATTAATTTAACTGTTGCTTTCAAGCGCTTGAGTTCCTCCTTATAAGCTTTCATATTAAGGGTCATAAATGAAAGGATATTGGACAGTGGCGGCAGTGGGTACATTTGTAGTAGAAACGGAACTCCCAAGATCAGGAGCACTGATACCAACTCGAAAAAGAGAGTGATTTTATTATTTTCATTCATGTCAATTACATTCTCTTTACCTATATTTGTAGTAATCTAATCTTCTAAAAAAGGGAAATAAGGAAATTGGTAGGATATAAGGTGATAGGATATAATGGGTTTAGAATAGAAGGAAGAGGAAAGGAGAGGGAAGTTAGGAGGGAAGAGTTGTTTGACAGTTAGTTAGTTAGTGGGAAGGGGAAGGGAGATTTTATAAATAGGGTGTGTGTTCTGTACAGGGGGATTATTCATTTTTGTATTCTTTTGGTATAGACTGGATTGTTCTAGTGGAGGGAGAGTGCTCCCTAGGAAGGTGATATTGTTCATTTGTTCATTCTTACATCAATAATACACATTCTATTTAGTTCTGTTTTGTGTGTTCGTGACCAAAGAAGTCTATCAAAAACTATATACTGAAAAATAATCGAGAAGATCCTATAAATATTTTCTCTAATTAGGATGATTCTATAGATATTTTCTCCAATTGAGAAGATTCTATAGATATTTCCTGTAATTACAATAAATTGTTTTGACTTAAATGATGTGTTTACTGTTTTCCTTTTTGACATGCATCACACAGTTTATCTTTCTCAAACTTGATTTTAGGTAGACCTTGGACAAGGTTCTTTGAGACCCGTTTGTTTAGGTGAGACATATGAATGTGAGATAGTCTTTTATGCCATAGCCATGGTTCATCATTTTTAGTAAGCAAGCACATAATAGAATCAAACGAGGTCTTTTCAAAGTCAACCATGTAAATGTTTTGATATCTTTTACCAATAAAGACTAGTTCATCAAATAATGCACAACAGATCAAACAATGGTTTGCTTTTAAAGGTAACTTTTAAGCTTTTGTCACACAGCTGACTAATGCTTAACCGGTTGTGTTTGAGGCCTTGCACTAATAGCACATTTTCAACTACAAAAGAGGAAGGATTTCTTATCTTTCTAGTGCCTAGGATTTTAATTTTGTTATTGTCACCATATGTGACATGTCCACAGGTTTTGTAGGATATATGGGTGAACTTGCTTGTATCTCCAGTCATGTGTCTTGAGCAACCATTATCAAGGTACCACATGGACTTTTTGGCTCTTTGATTATCTTGCATCACAGATTAAAGCACAGTGGCAGGTACCCAGTTAAATTTGGGTCCTTTCATTTTAGGGTGTTTCAATGGTTCCTTAGGAACCCATTTAAACTTTCCTTTAGGAACACCAGAATTTTTGTAATAACATGAATTTGATGCATGGCCTAGTTGATTGCAATAAAAATAGACAATTGAGGAGGGTTTGCTTATCTTAATAAACTTTCTGGTTTTTAATCGATTATATTTACCAACATACCTTATTCCTTCTCTATTTAACACACTCCTTTTGTGAACCAAGAAGAACATCAAGATTTGAACTTCCTAGAGTGAACTTGGAAAGTGTTTTCATTAGGTATTTTATTCTTTCCATTTGTTTTAAACCGTTTTCACAATCTTGAACACATCCCTTGTTTTCATGCATGGTGTTTTTAGGAACATTTTCTAAGGATTCTAATTTTGATTTTATATTTTCATTTTCATTATTTAGAACCTCTATTCTATTTTCTAGCCACTTGTTTTCACTCTTATACTTGTTTTTTGAGTATTGGAGTTTCCTAGCTTCCTCATGCAATTCTTGAAATGCATCAAGTAGTTGATAGTATTTATTTTCAATGATTTTAGATTCAAAACTACTTACATTGCTTTCAGATGATGCAGATCCAGCCATTAAATAGAAATTTGTTTCCTCTTCAAGGCTCTTGTTGGATACACTAGAGGTGTTGGATGCATTCTCCTCCCATGCAATATATGCTTTCTTTTTCTTTTATGTCTGTTGTCATCATTTCTCTTCCAGATTCTGCTTCATTTTGAGTACAGGGCACTCTGGCTTGATGTGTCCCACTTTTCCACATTCAAAGCAAGTGGGGGCAACAAACTTGTCTTGTTTTCTAAATGACCTTTTATTTCCTGCAGAATCATTGTTAGTTTTAACTTTATACTTCAAGAATTTAAAAACCATTTTACCATCAGATTTAGAGCTTCACTATCAAAATTTTCAGCAGCTTGATCATCTCCTGAATCAGTTTTCCTTATTCTGGATTTTCGATAGTTCTGGCAGTGTATTTTCATGTAATGGCGACACAACTTTCAAACCTTACCAAACTCCTCCTTAGCAACGAACCCAAGAGGTTGCTCCATGTATATTTCTTCTGCAAGATAACAATGTAGAAAGACATTTTTTATATCCAATTGATGGAGTGTCCAATGACAAATTGCTGCTATAGCAAAATAAAGGTGAATAGTAGTCATCTAGGCCACTAGAGAGAAAGTAGCACTATAATCCAGGCCATAAACTTTAGTGTACTCTTTTGCAACAAGTCGTGCCTTGAGACAACTGACTTCATCATTAGGACCAACTTTAATAGTATAAACCCATCAACTCCTTACTGCTTTTCTCTCAGGTGGAAGGGAAACGAACTCTGGAGTATTACTGTGGTCCAGAGCCTACATTTATGCAATCATGGCTTGTCACCATCCCAGATGATTAAGTACTTCCTTCACATTTTTGGGAATCGTAATAGAAGACATTGAGGATAGCAAAGAACCATAAGAAGGCAACAATTGGTGATAACTAAGAAAATTATAAATAGGATGTGGGTTTAGAGTGGAACGAGTACCTTTTCTAAGAGAAATGGGCCAACATGAATCATCTTCTTCAAGAGTCATGGTATTGAGTGACTTGGAGAAAAAATTGAAGTAGAGGATTCACCTTGTTCTTGGGTAATTGGGCTAGTTATTTGGGTCCCGTGTTGAAGGATACTAATAGGTGGCAATGATGGTTCATGAAGACTTTGATCAAGACTGAGAATGACAAAGATACCAGAATTTGTGAACTCCACTAATGGTGTAGGAAGGATCTACTAAATGAAATCATTATCTTAAACGAATGAAGAAAAGTAAGGAGTCTATTCAAATAATGTAATATTAGCAGACATATAGTACTTCTTGGTTTCAGGAAAGTAACATTGGTACCCCTTTTGAAGTCAAGAATAGCCTAAGAAGACACATTTCATCGCACGAGCAGATAGTTTGTCCAACCTTGGAGACATGTCATGAACAAAACATAGTTTTGTCCAACCTTGGAAACATGTCATGAACAAAACATACACAACCATACACGAAAAGAAATGTGAAAGAGAGAATCATTTGGAAAAAGAATGGAAAAATGAATTTTATTAATGAGAGGAGGATGACATCCTGTTAATAAGAAAACATGCAGTTAGGATGACATCCTACCAATGATGGACAAAAGTATTTGCACCAAGCAATAGTGTATGAGCAATGTGTCTATTTTGTCTTTCTGCTATACCATTTTGCCGTAGTGTATGAAGACAAGTGGACTGATGTAATATATGATGCAAACCAAGATAGTAGAAAAATTGGACGAGAAGTATTCTTTGGCATTATCACTTAGAATTTTGATTACTTGATCAAGTTGATTCTTGACCAAAGGGATCTTCATATCTCAACAAAAATACATTACTGACTTGCTACAGGAAATAGGTTAAACAGCCTGCAAACAAACAAAGTTCTCCTATTGATCCAAAGAAAAAGTTCAAAAGTGTAGAGGATGATGTTGCTGTAGAAAAGAAATGTACTAGAGACTTGTGGGAAGACTTATTTATCTATCTCACACTTGACCAAATATTGATATTGCTGAGTGTAGTTAGTCAATTTATGCACCAAGAAGTGGAATTTTAATTCTAAAGAAGCAAGAATGTTAGGGTTAAGGTATATACTGATGCTCACTATGCGGGTTCAATTATAGATAGGAGGTTAGCTACTACATATTGCACCTTCCTTGTTGGAAACCTTGTAACATGGAAGAGTAAATGACAAAGTGTAGAAGTTATATATAGTGTCAAAGTAGAATTTCAGGCAATGACTCAAGGAATATGTGAACTGTTATGATTGAAGATTATGTTGGAAGACTTTAATCTATGAGGTTATATTGTGAAAATAAATTTGCAATTAGTATAGCCTAAAACCTAGTACAACATGGACAAACATTTTTTCAAAGTTTCACAGTGGCTTGTTTTTCACTCCATATGAGTCTACTCAAGGACGGCTTGAAGACATACTCACCAAGGGCTGAATAGCAATAAGTTTGAGAAAATTATATCCAAGATGGGAATGAGGAACTTTTATTCACCATCGTAAGGGGCACTGCCTAGATATTTTAGGAAGTTTAGATTTTATTCCTATTGTTTATAACTATATATTGGTTGTATGTTGGTTTTATAACTAGCATATTAATCCTGCAATCTCAGGGAATTTATCCTAAAATAGGTTGTGTTTGTTTCCTAAATTATTAATGTATGTATATATATCAAATGTATGTAATGAGACTGAATAAGAGACAAATTATTTTCTTCTAAATTTCAGATACCATAAATCGTGTATGAAATGAACGGTCCTTTAGGGCATTTAAAGATGGAAAAGTGTTCTGACTAATGTGATAAATGTGCTTAAATGTTTGCAAAATTTAAATTAACCATACATATTTCCCTTCTAGTTTTATTTACATCTTTATATTTTGAAGCATGTTTTTTTTTGTTTAAATAGGTATCAGAGAAAGGCAGCAAAGTTAATCCAAGATTTCACGGCTTGTGCAAATGACGTATATACATTATACGAGTAGATATTGTTTCTGAAACAGTGCCCAGAATCTTATTTTAATTATTAGTATTTTTTCTACACAGGTTGCTCTGGAAACACTTTCTTCAATAAGAACTGTACGAGCTTATGGAACACGAAAACGAGAATTTGGAAGGTCCTTTATTCTGTTACTGAATATTCAAACTGGAAATCTATATTTTGACTTGATGTTACTATGGGAGTATCTGTTAGGTTCCTAGATAGAGGAAACCAGGAAAAACCCACTGCAACTACCTATACTCACTGAATAGATCTTGTATTATTCATTCTAGGCAACAAGTACAGCATGAACGCAGCCAAGGGACAATGTTCCCTTCACACAGGATGGCAATGGTCCTGCCAACTTTTCTCCAAACTTTCATAAACGTCATCTGCATACGAAGACCCCCACTATATATGGAAAGCCTCACTCCTCCACCTAACAACCCCCTAACAACCTAACTAACAACTACTTTTATATATGTTTTCTCCTAACATACACATTACATATCCTATCATTATGCTCTGTTGTAGAAACTCAAGGTTAGAACAGTGGCAGCTTGATCCTATCATTACGCTCTGAAGCAGAAACTCATCTTTACCAGCATGTTATCTATCCTTCCTGATAGCATTGTCATATTGTCTTTCATAGGAAGGGAACCCACTGGCTACTGCTTGCAAATTCTGGTACGGAGGTTTGGGTGGTGGAGAAGAGAGTGGTTTTTGTATAACAAACTCTGAACCGAAGAAGTTGGAATTCCAAAAGTCCAATGTCATTGATGTTCCAATCATTATCAAATCTAAGTTCAAACGTGAATTCTTATTCATGTTATGTAAATTTGATTTTTGAAAAAAATGTTGCTTAGATGCATCTCCACCTTCAACTCTCTTTATTGTTATATCTCTTTCCTCCTCCCTCATAATATATTTTTCTATTACAAAATCTCACTTTTGTTTTTGGTTTTTTTTCTTCACTACAAAGGGTGTGGTTCTTCATTACTGACCCTTCTCCCACATTTAGAACAATTTGCATATCTCTAATCAGGTCCTTTGGATCCTCTTGTGACAACCAATTTTGAACATTAGATTGCAGCCCTGCAAATAAATATCCCTGCAATTGATCTTCTGGTGTTTTATTTGCTTGTGACAACAACATCTTTAATTCTTGGATGAATTTTTCCCCACTTATAGTCCATGTTTCTGCTGCCAAACTCTCAAGTAAAATTCTCCGTGCATTCCCGCCAGCTGCCAAGAAATCAAACCCACCCTCCTCAAGAAGACCATAATGGAAGGAATAGAAAGTTCTTTTAGAAGAGCGTGAATCCAAAGAATTTATGCAATAGATTGAGGTAAGCTGCGATATTCAGCTTCAATACTTGGTCGACAATGACACTAAATTAGAATGAAACTAATGATATAAAGATTTGCTACAAGATTAATAGTACCCAAGTGTGAAAATAATGAGGGGTAACCTTTCTCAGATCCTAATAAGGATATAATATTAGTTAGAAAATTGAACTATCTTATTATTACAATCAAGACCTATGAAAGTTTATTCCTAATTAGGTAGGAGTTTGGTATTGCGATCCATGAAGGTGTCAACAAATTTTGAGTTCATCAACCCAAATTCTTCCAAAATATCGATATTTCCTTTGACATATAACAATATCATTGTTGGATTGTGATACCTCATTTGCTAAGAAGTATCTGAGTTTGTCAATATCTTTGATCTGAGAGAGGTGACAAAAGTGTTTTTTCATCTAGGAGATGCCTCCAAAACAAGCCCTAAGAGACTGCTTCTGTCCATATAAAGATTTGCGGTCACATATCCTTTTAATAATACAAAGAGTGCTCATCCGTTTGATTTGCTTCATTTTGAAATTTGGGGTCTGCATAAAACTTTAATATATCTGGTGCTAAATGGTTTGTCACTTTTATTGATGACTACCCCCTTGTTACATGGATTTTACTCATGAAAAAAGAAAAATCTGATGGTTTTACCTTATTTTTCAAATTCTTCCATATGATGAAAACACAATTTGGAAAATCAACTAAAAGTTTGCGTTTTGATAATGGAGGAAATGTCAATACAGGTTGTATTGTGAATACAGCAGAAGATAGAATGGGATGTGGAGCACTGTTGGCTGCGCAAGAGATCACATGGGCTTAGAGCATTGATACCATGTAAAAAAAAACTGTTTCTGATACTATTTATAGAAGATAAATTGCTCTTAAATTGAATACATAGACATACATAATAACTGAAAATCTAATTTACGAAAGATATAATCTATCCCTACAATTCAGGATCAATGATCTTGTACAATAAATATAAAAATATACTATCAGCCTATTAATCCTCTAAGGAGATGTGAAGTGCAACATAAATCAAGGGATTCTGACATATTCAATTACAATTGTTATAGAAATCTTTCTCGAAGAAGAATTGAGATTTCTTTCCATGTTCTGAGAGTATTCATTTTCATATAAAAAATATTTACACTTTTAGGTAGCACATATAAAAATGTTGAATTCCGAACCATGATATTTGAAGGTGGACTTTAAGTATAATTTAACTCCACAAGATTAGTTTGTAAGGTAGGTTTGCATTGACTTATATATTATAATTTTTATCATATCTCTATTCTATGTAGAATCTCCAAGACACCCTTTCACATTAAGGATTGACCATCTCGAACAGGAGACCATATATTTATGGGTGGCACAATATGCTGAACAATTGTCATTAGGATATGTTTTGATAACATCTTAAAAAGTGACCTTTAAGTCTAACTCATTATAATTTGGTTATATCTCTAGTTATATAAGATCTTTAACATGAAAATTTATGGAAAACTTTAACCGGAAGAAAATGTGTCAAATTTCATATTAGTACCAATTGACGTTAATCAAAGTTCAGCAAATTTATAAGTTGCACTCCAAGAATTGAGGCAAGTGATATGGGATTTCTGATGCCTACCAAATAACGTGAGCCTACCAGAATGGCAATTATCAAAATGAGTTATGGCACTGTCATTTAAAAACAACCATGTCAAATTTGATGGTGGATTTGTCTCCAATCACTACAACATAGCAAGGATGAACTGGGTTTTGTATACACAAGTTTATCATAGATTTTTTGTGTAAATGTTTATATTTGTTCGAATAATATTGACATGCATAAACCCATTTTATATTTATTCAGGTACAAGCAGTGGCTACAAAGCTTGGCAGTTGTAACTCTTCGAGAGAATATGGCTTCAGGGTTCTGGGACCTAATATTTAGCAGCTTATATCGTTTTATGCAGGTTTGGCTTTTTTAACCTTATTAAAAGATACAAAACTAGTAATTGAGTGTTGAAATTCCTTCTTTCTACATATTAAAGAAGAACAAGGAAAAGACCAGTTATTTGACAGGCCAGTAGAAGGAATCAGGCCTTGGAAACTATTGAATATAGAGAAAAATTAGGTATAGGGTTAATATCCCTTGTGTAGAGAATACACATACGGTAGTGTATTTATAGTTATTGAATATGGTAGAACTAGGTATAGTATTAATCTCCCTTGTGTCTAAAATACATATAGGGTAATATATTTATAATGAAGAATGATATAAGTATATATGGCAACCAAACATAAATATGGTAAAAAGAAGATATTGTTAAAAAAAACAATATCAACAATATCTACCAATATCAAAAGTTAAGTTTTCCTAATCAACATAAAACAAAATATATCTAACACTTCTCCACAAGATGGTGCATATAAATTGCATATACCAAGCTTGTTACAAATATAATGAATTCTCGATCCCCTTAAAGACAGTGAAAATACCTGCTAACTGATCGAGTTAATGAACTCAGTCTTGATGTCTCAATGTGCTTAGTTCTTGAAAGAAATTATAGTTAGTCTCAATGTGCTTAGTTCTTTCATGAAAGACAGGATTAGAACTGATATGAAGAGCTGCCTGATTGTCACATATAAGTGTCATTTGAGTGACATCTCTACATTGTAACTCTCTAAGCAATTACTTAAGCCAAACAAGTGGCTGAGGCCATAGCTTTATATTTTGCTTCTGCACTAGATCTTGCCACAACACTTTTTTCTTGCTCTTCCAAGAAATCAAATTACCACGAATGGAGATACAATACCTAGGAGTAGATCTTCTATCAAAAAGAGATCCTGCCCAATCAGTATCTGAATATCGAATAACTTTTGTATGGTTATTGGAACCATATAACAAACCTTTTTTGGGAGATTCTTTAATGTACTTTAATATACGAATGACTGCATTCCAATGATCTTCACATGGGGAATTGAGAAATTGCTCAACACACTGATTGAAAAGGAAATGTTAGGATGAGTCTGTAAGGAAGAGTGAATGGTATTCTTGAGACCGATGTATAACTGAGCATCAACTCTCTTCCAATGGGAAAATTCACCAGAAGCAATATCAGTCACTCTAAGTAAGATGATCAAGATACTCCTGACTCTCAAGCCAAAGTTTAGTGTTCGACATTCAAGTCGCATATTTAATGTCATCTAACTTATCAATGGATAAGCGGACATTCACATAGTTAGTATAGACTAATGGGTTAGACACTCTAGTGGAAGAAGAGATATCGGAGAGGCATTGAAACATTGTTAGGTTGTGCTACCTCAATTCCAAAGAGGTATTTAAGTTTACCAAGGTTGTTTGTTTGAAAATAATGACAAAGGTGTTGTGTCATGTGTCAAATGTCATGGTAATTGTTACCTCTAAGAACAATGTCATCAACATACAGTACAAGGTAGATACACCCAACCCCTAAATTACAATTAAACAAAGAATCATAAGACTCATACCAAGTCATACCAAACTATTGAACTATTGCATTGAATCTACCAAATCATGCATTGAGAGGTCGTTTAAGATTATATAAAGGTTTGCATTGATGACAAACCAAGTAGGAAGACTCCTCTTAAGCAACAAAACCAGTAGGTTGCTTCATATAAGCTCCCTCCAACAAATTGCCATGTAGGAAGACATTTTTGACAACTACAGGATAGACGGGCCAATGTTGAAGAGTAGCCATAATTAATAATAATGTAACAAAGACTATCTCTGTGACTTGAGATAAGACATCCATAATCTAGTCCAAAGATTTGAGTATAACCTATGGCAACTAAATGAGCTTTAAGCCTATGAATAGTGTCACCAAAACTAACTTTGATTGTGAAGACCTATTGACAACCAACGACATATTTCCCTTGAGGCAAAGGAACAACATTCCAAGTACCATTGTTCTTAAAAGCTACCATTTGTTGGAAGTCCTTCATCAATTAGATATAAGGCCAATTTACAATACATAAGGGAGTGCAAATCTCACTTTACAAGCCGGTTTTGTAAGGTTTTGCAAGGCTTAAAGTCCACCTAAACATGGTATTAGAGCTATGAGTTAGAGCATATTCTAACGAAGGTTGTTGTTTGTTGGATTTATTGTTCCACTCACGGCCACTATTGAACCACCGTTAATGTCTAGTCTCACTCGAGATGCATATGCCCCAACATGAGAGGGTTGTGCTGAAAGTCCTACATTGACTAAAAATAAAGCCAATTTATATTATATAAGTGGGTACAAACCTTACCTTACAAGCAGTTTGTGTTGTAATTGGAGGAAAATCTTCCTAATTAGAGAAAATATCTATAGATCTTCTTAATTACAGAAAATATCTGTAGGATCTTATAGTTTATTTTTTAGTACATTGTTTCCTGACTTTCCTTTTTTAGAAGATTAGATTGTTACAAATAGAGGTAAGGAGAATGTAATAGATATGAATGAAAATAATAAAATTCATTCTTTTTTCAAGATGGTATTTGAGCTCCTGATCTTTGGGAGCTTCATTTCCATTGCAACACTAGCCATCACCGCCGCTGTTTAGCCATTGCGGCTGCCATTTTAGCCTTTGGGGTCGTTCATAGGGCAAAAAAGTGCACCCAACTCCGACAAACAAAACGTTAGAAATTGCTCCGGGAAAGACGTTGCCATGTGCCACCACCGTTGTCGGCTCGTGACCATGCGCCTAGTTCCGGCGAGACCATCGTTAACAACAAATTTTCTAGTCTCTTTCTTAAGGGAAATTGGAATGATTAGGTACTCATAGGTTAGTGTCAAACTAGATTTTGGTTCCTATGCAGTTCAGAAAAAAACTATTAAAAAGACATCATAAAATAGTGATAACTACTCAAATACGAGCCAAACATAGGGTTAAAATATACCAATATTTCTCACTTATCAGTTTTGTCAGGATAGATTTTAGGATCCTGTAAGTAGTTGGGAATGATTGATCTTCATTTACAAACTTCAGAGGGATTATTGCAAGTAGAAGATTATTTGAAAAAAAGTATTTTCAATATCTCGATAGTGATTAGGGAAAATATCTTTAGAATCTTTCCATTTATTTAAGCATATATTTTTTTCATTATTTTAAGGGATTTGAATATTACAATTAGAGACCATGAGAATGTAATTGGGGTGATTGTTATTAATAAAATAGTTCTAGTAGAAAATGAAAATTATTTTATTATTCTCAATTAATCAAAAAATACATTCTCATACCCTCTATTTGTAATAATCTAGTTCTCCTAAAAAGGGAACTAGGGAAACTAGGGAAACTAGGAAAACTAGGAAAAATAAAATAAAATAAAAGATTATGTATCTATTTCCTCTAATTAGGAAGATTCTAAAGATATTATCTCAAATTACAACACTCCCCCTCAAGTTGGTAAATGAATATCAATCATTCCCAACTTCCCTACAAGATCTTGAAATCTACCCGGAGGAAGCCCTTTTGTAAATATATCTGTTATTTGAAGTTCTGTAGGAACATGAGTTGTAATCACAAAGCCTCTGTCAAGATTATCTTTGATGAAATGTCTGTCAATTTCAATGTGTTTGGTTCTGTCATGCTATACTGAATTATGGGCTATGCTCATAGCAGACTTATTGCCAGAGTGTAGTTGCACCGGGTTCTCCACTTTGGCTTTAAGATCATCCAAAATGATTTTCATCCAGAGTCCTTCACACATTCCTTGTGCAAGGGCTCGAAATTCAGCTTCTGCACTAGAACGGGATACTCTATCTTGCTTTTTGCTTCTCCATGTTACCAGACTATCTCCAAGAAATACACAATACCCAGAAGAAGATTTTCTGTCAGTAATAGAACCTGCATAGTCAGCATCAATATATATCTTCATAGTCAATGTGTCTTCTTTTTTGAATAATAGTCCCTTTCCTGGACTTGACTTCAAGTATTGGAGAATTTTGTCAACTGCTTGCATGTGTCTCTCTCTTGGATCATGCATAAATTGACTCACTACACTAATTGCATAAGCAATGTCTGGTCTTGTGTGTGATAGATAAATCAATTTTCCAACCAATCTCTGATATTGGGCCTTCTCTACAGGAGCACTTTCTTCACTTCCAATTCTGTGATTCTGTTCTATAGGAACTGTTGAGGTTCTACATCCCAACTTTCCTGTTTCTTTGAGGAGATCAAGTACATATTTTTTTGGGAGATGAAAATTCCGTTCTTGGAGTAAGCAACCTCTATTCCAAGAAAATATTTGAGTTTTCCTAGGTCTTTCATTTCAAATAGAGCTGCCAATTTTTCTTTTAATGCCAATTTTTCTGTTTCATCATCTCCTGCAATAATCATATGATCCACATAGACAAGCAATAGAGTGAGTTTATCTGTAGAAGAGTGCTTTATGAATAGAGTATGATCTCCTTGGCTTTGTCTGTATCCCAAGGAAACCATTACTTTTGTAAATCTTCCAAACCATGCTCTAGGGGATTGCTTAAGACCATACAATGCTTTCTTCAAGAGGCATACCTTGTTTCTTTCATTTTTCACTTCAAAACCTGGGGGAATCTCCATGTACACTTCCTCATCTAGATTTTCATGAAGAAAGACATTCTTCACATCCAGCTGGTGTAAGTCCCATCCAAAATGGGCAACCAAAGCGAGAATAACTCGAACTGTATTCATCGTTGCCACTGGGGCAAATGTCTCCTCATAATCAATCCCATATGTTTGGGTATATACTTTTGCCACCAATCTAGCTTTATATCTTTCTATTGTCCCATCTGCCTTATGTTTCATTGTGAATATCCATCTACACCCTATTGCCTTCTTGTCTCTTGGCTTATCAACAATCTCCCAAGTTGAATTTCTTTCTAATGCATTCATCTCTTCTTTCATGGCTTGATTCCAATGTTCAAGTTTCATGGCCTCCTGGATTGAGGTAGGAATTTTAGGCAGCAATAAAACTTTTGTGCTTATCAGGGAGATTGTTAGTGCAAACATATTGAGAAATAGGATATTTAGCACATGATCTTCTTCCCTTTCTCAATGCAATGGGTAAATCCTCAGTAATACTTACCTCCTCCTCATTGATATCTTCAGGGATCCTCACCTCCGGATTAGACAATTTTTCTTGCTCGAGAGTGGAAGTGGGTTGTTCTCTTCTTTCATATTTTTTGCAAAAGAATCTATCTTCTTCCTCACTGTGGACTATGGTAGCTTCATTGCTCAAGTCTTGGGCATCCTGCAAAGACAAACATGGTAATGACAAGAAGGAGAGTTCATCCACTTCAAGTGCTTTCTCCCTCTGAAGTGGTGGACTAACATAAAAGGATTAAGGTGACATCCATGGTGATAAAGACGCGACGACTCTGAGGATGATAACATTTGTACCCTTTTTTATTAGAAGGATACCCAATAAAGACACATTTAAGAGCTCTGGGATCTAATTTACCACAGTTAGGATGATGAGAGTGAACAAAAACAACACATCCAAAGACTCGACTAGGTAGACTCGTTAGTAGGGAACAAGAAGGAAGAAAAGACAATAGAGACTCTATAGGACTAATGTCATTTAAGATACGAGTGGGTAACCTGTTGATGAGATATGTGGCAGTTAACACAACTTCTCCCCAGTAATTTTTTGGAACAGACATTTGAAAAAGAAGAGTTCTAGTTACTTCAAGAAGATGTCGATTCTTTCTTTCTGCAACCCCATTTTGTTGAGGGGTGTTAACACAAGTTAGTTCCTGAACAATACCATTATGAGACAAAAAATTGAGAAACTCATGATTCACATATTCAGTACCATTATCAGATGTGATTCTTTTGATATTTTTTCCAAATTGATTTTGGACAAGATGGAAAAAATTAACAAAAATTTGAAAAACTTCGGATTTATTTTTCATAAGGTATGTCTACATGACACGGGTACAATCGTCAATAAAGGTAACGAACCATTTGGTTCCGGAAATAGAATCTATGACAGGACCCCAAACATCAGAGTGAATTAAATCAAATGGAGAAATACTCTTTTTGTGACTAATAGGATAAGATGCATGATGATGTTTTGACAATTGACAAATATCACATTTAAAAGACTCAACAGACTCTTTGGTAAACAAGTGGGAAACAAGGACTTGATAAGACTAAATGAAGGATGCCAAGCCTTTGATGATGTAACCATATTTGAGATTTTGCCCACGTCTCAGATGTAGCTTGTTGACTCATGATTTTTGTGTTGCTTTGGTCATTAAACACTAAAAAATACAACCCATTATGCTCCTTCACAGTTAAAATTGTCTTTCCCGTGGCAAGGTTCTGAAAAACACAATAAGTTGTAAAAAATGTTACTGAACAATTTAAATCCTTTGTGAGTTTTTGCACAGAGATAAGACTATTAGCTAATAGATGAGTCCAAAATTATATTCCTAGAGCCGCATATAGGTATACCCTGACCATTCGCAACTGTAATAAGTTGTTCTTTATTTCTTTTACCATATGAGTCGAAGGACACACTGAAAAGTGTCATATGATCAGTTGCACCTGAATCAAGGATCCAAATACCTTGAGATACATGATCAACAGTATTGAGGCAAGTCTTACCTTTTATGGACAAAGTACATGATCCAAAGGGCTTACTCATTGATTCATCCATTGCTTTCCAGGGAATAATGTTTACTTCAAACATCCCGTAGAACGCAACCAGGAGTCTCCAAGACGATGACGGCGTATGAGTCACACCGAGAAAAAAGGAGCAGAACTTAAAAGCTCAGATCTACTCAAGAAAAGGTCAAACGGGTCTTCATAAACCCTAGGAACAGACTCAGAGGCTCCGGCGACTTTATCTGAGGTGGCGGCAGCGAGTGGGTCACACTGAGAAAAAAGAGCGGAACTTAAAACTCAGATCTACTCAAATGTAGGCCAAACGGGTCGTCACCGACCCTAGGAAAAAACTCAGGAGTCTCAGGTGACCCTTTCTGTGGCGGCGGCGGCGAGTGGGTCTCGCCGGGGTGGGCGTGTGGGCTACACTCGCCAGCGACGGTGGAGGCGCGTGGCGGTGCGTGGCGGCTCCTCTCACGGAGCGACTTCCGGCGTTGTGGTTGTCGGAGTTGGGCGCACCTTTCTGCCCTATCAATGACCCCAACCGGCGACGGCGGCAGCGGCGGTGGCGTGACTGTGCAGCGGCGTTTATGGTTGCCGGTGTTGGGCGCACCTTTCTGCCCTGTCAACGACCCCAACCGGCGATGGCAGCAGCAGCGGTGGTCGGACAGTGGCAGCGGCGTGACTGTGCAGTGGAACGGAGCCCCAAGATCGGAAGCTCTTGATACCAAGTAGAAAATAAGAATTAGTTTATTATTCTCAATTAATCAAAAAATACATTCTCATACCCTCTATTTGTAATAATCTAGTTCTCCTAGAAAGAGAAATAGGGAAACTAGGAAAAATAAAATAAAATAAAAGATTATGTATCTATTTCTTCTAATTAGGAAGATTCTAAAGATATTATCTCAAATTACAACATTTCTTTATTCTCTTACAAAGTCAAGTATTCTAAACACCAACTTCGTGTAACATTTATAGAACTATATCAGATAGCTTTTAGATATAATATATTGATCTTGGGTATTTTATTGAAGATTTTTAAACTTCAGGTTTTCATGAACTTACCGGTGTTTGCTATTTTTTTATGCTTTTCCCATTTTTCAATATAACCGAAAAACATCAAATTAATATTTTGTTTCTGAAATTACAACTTGCAGATATTTGCAGTGCTGTTGGTAGGTTTGTCTGTTCTCAGAAGTCATGTAACTGTGGAACAACTCACCAAGTATGTACTATACTGTGAGTGGTTGATTTATGCAACTTGGAGGATGACAAACAGCTTAACATCATTGCTGCAGTCCATTGGAGCATCTGAACAAATATTCCAACTGATTAATCTTTTGCCCAGTGATCAATTCTTAGCGAAAGGAAAGTAACTATGTCTATAGCTCCCCTTACTCAAGTATAGTTATCTATTGTTTAATTGGGCTTATTCCCTAATGCAGGTGTGAAATTGCACAGGTTAGCAGGTCATATTCAGTTTGCAAATGTATCCTTTTATTATCCTGCAAGGACTATGGTATGTATGCGTTTTTGTTATATGTGGTGTCTTTTGTTCAGTTTGTTATAAGAAGCATGTTTAGCTTTACTCACAACAGCTTGAAAATTAAAATCCATATGGCTGTTTGGAATTTCTAGGACATTTGATGTCACTTTAATTAAAAACTAGTTTTGTGTATTTAATTACTTTCCGAAGCAATGAATAAAAAAAAGTTCACTACATTTGACTATTTAGAGCAACAATTGGTGATTATTGTTTGCTTATTCACAATACTTCTTTTGCCTTCTCAATGGCATTCATGTAGTTTCCATGAGCTTAAGCGTCATCCAAATGATTCCATTATGAGTTCACTACTAATGATTTAATGCTTTCTACATGATAAGCCTTTTATGTGTGTCAGGTAGTAGTAAGGAAGCGAAGCGAGGCCCACAAAAGTAACAAATGGCAATGGGAAAATGCGAGGAGAGAGAAAGGTTTTATAGTGGGTGTGTGTGGCAAGCAACTATATGGAGAGTGTGAAGAAAATTTGTGCCAGTTTTGGTTAGGTTGAGGTAGGAAGGAAAAAGTGGATCTTCCATGGGAAAAGAGTTCTCTAAGATTTGTTGTTTGTTTGTTGGTGAAAATAGCTATTAAGTGATCATTTTAGTTAAAAAATTCAGTCTTGATGTCTCCAAATACAATATTTTCTCAAATGAAATGACAGTCAATCTTAATGTGTTTGGTACTTTCATGAAAGACAGGACTAGAAGTAATATCAAGAGCTACTTAATTGTCACATATAAGTGTCATTTGAGTGACATCTCCAAATTGTAACTTTCTAAGAAATTGCTTAAGCCAAACAAGTTCATAAGTGGCTGAGGCCATAGCTCTATGTTCTGCTTTTGCACTAGATCTTGCCACAACAATTTTTTTCTTGCTCTTCCAAGAAATCAAGTTACCACCAATGGAGACACAATACTCGGGGTAGATCTTCAATCGAAAGGAAATCCTTCCAATCAGCATCTAAATAGCAAATAACTTTTGTATGGTTATTAGAACCATATAACAAACCTTTTCCAGGATATCCTTTGATGTACTTTAATATACGATGACTGCATTCCAACGATCTTCACATGGAAAATTGAGAAATTGGCTAACCACACTGCAAAGGAAATATCAGGATGAGTAGGCTCCCCTTGATTTGGTAGGAGTTTGGTATCCATAGGTGTGTCAACAAGTTTTGAATTCATCCACCCAGTTTCCTCCAAAATATCTAATGCATACTTTTTTTAAGATATAACAATACGATCATTGGATTGTGTTACCTCAATACCAAAGAAGTATCTCAGCTTGCCAAGATCTTTGGTTTGAAAATGATAGCAAAGGTGTTGTTTCATCAGGGAGATGCCATGGGGGTCGATCCTGTAAGAACAATGTAATCAACATATACTATCAAATGGACACATCCAGCACTTGAGTGACGGTAAATGATTAAATGATCTGCCTCACTTCGAGCCATACCAAATTATTGAACCACGCTGCTAAATTTGCCAAACCAGGTCGTAGGAGACTATTTTAGGTCATATAAAGATTTGCGAAGACGACATACAAATCTAGAAGACTCTTCCTGAGCAACAAATCCGGGAGGTTGCTCCATATAAGTTTCTTCCTCCAAGGAAAGCATTTTTGACATCCAGTTAATAAATAGGTCATTGTTGAAGAGGAGCCATGGTAAGAAATAAATGAACAAAAGCCATCTTTACCATTGAAGAAAAAGTATCTCCATAATCTTATCCAAAAATTTATGTGTAGCCTTTGGCTACAAGCTTTGATGTGATCAATAGTACCAACAGGACCGACTTAGATAGCAAAAATCCACCTGTAACCAACAACAAATTTCTCGGATGGTATTGGGACGAGCTCCTAGGTTCCCTTATTTTGAAGAGCACATAGTTCATCTAGCATGGCCTGATGCCAACCAAGATGGGTTAAGGCATCCCTAATAGATTTAGGGATGGACATAGAAGAAATAGACGAAGGCATGTATAAGAAGGTGTAGACAATCTATGGTAACTCAAAGCAATATAATGTGGGAAGGGATTACGAGTAGAATGTATACATTTATGAAGGGCAATTGGAGAGTCATACTTAGTTGTCGGAGCCGGAGGAGACAAAATAGTTGACACTTGAAGTGAGTCACTTGGTGGTTGTTGGGAACGATGTCTTCATTAGATTAAAAGGAGACATTTGTGGAAATAAAGTAGCGATTAAGAAAAGGAGAGAAACACTTATATTATTTTTGTGATCGAGTAAATCCTAAAAACACAGATTTGTATGATCTAAGAGATAACTTATCAAGACCAGGATTAAAATTATGAACAAAACATGTAGACCCAAAAACTTTGATAGGTAAAGGATGTAGAGGTGCATGAGGAAATAAAATAGAATGAGGAATTTTGTTATTTAAAACCGAAGATGACATGCGGTTAAAATAGCATTGTCGTAAAATTGTAGCGGAACCTCAACATGAATTAAAAGTGTACGAGTTGTTTTAACAAGATGTCTATTCTTGCACTCAGCCATCCCATTTTGTTGAGGTGTATTAGCACATGAAGTTTGATGAAGAATGTCATGAGAAGCCATAAAATGTTTAAAAGAATGCGAAAGGTATTCACGGTCATTATCGCTTCGTAAAGTTTGAATATAAATCCCAAACTCAGTTTTAATTTAATTATAAAAGGATTGGAATATAGAAAATAACTCAAAATGATTTTTCACTAAAAACAACCAAATGCATCTGGAATAATCATGAATAAAAAAGTAACAAAATACTAAAAAGCTAAATTAGACTTGACACGACTAGGTCCCCAAATGTCAGATTGAACTAATGTAAAAGGTGACATAGCCTGTTGTGAGACACTACGAGAAAAGGAACTATGACTATGTTTCCCTAATTGACATAACTCACAACAAATTAGATAAATTGGACAAACTGGAACACGTTGTTGCAATTTGGCAAGATTGGGATGACATAATCGAGCATGAAGAAGAGATTGAGACTCCATAACTATGCCAACAAGGGTAGAAAGGTGAAGATGATAAAGGCCATGAGACTCACAATCGATGCCAATCATTTGTCCCGAACTTCGATCTTGTAAACAAACTGACATTTTTCGTAAACGAAATAACATTCAAGAGAACGGGTTAAACGACTAATGGATAATAAGTTAAAGGGGGACCCAGGGACATAAAGAACATTATCAATGGTTATAGATGGAAAAAGATTAACCGTACCAACCCCATGAGATAAGACCCTAGACCCATCAGTCATTGTAACCGTAGGTAAAATAATCTTGAGAGGATAAGAAAGAAAATAAAGATTTGTTACCAGTAATGTGATCTTTGGCACCTGAGTCAAGAACCCAAGGTTAAAGATGGAAAAAGATTAATCGTACCAACCCCATGAGATAAGACACTAAACCCATCAGTCATTGTAACCGTCAGTAAAATAATTTGGAGAGGATAAGAAAGAAAATAAAGATTTGTTACCAGTAATGTGATCTTTGACACCTGAGTCAAGAACCCAAGGATAAAGATGGAAAAAGATTAATAGTTCCAATACCATGAGATAAGACCCTAGACCCATCAATCATTGTAACTGTAGATAAATTATATGGAGAAGTGTCCTCCATGATGCAAGACAGCAATGAGATATTGACTAAACTTAGACACCACTTATTGCAAGCTCGAAACCGCATGAAGCAACAAGCAAACAAGCATAGAAGAAAAGAGGAATTCAAGATTGGGGATTGGGTTTACTTGATGATCCAACCTTATAAGCTAACAAAATTAGCCAAGAGAATTAATCAAAAGCTCAGTCCGAGATATTATGGGCCCTATGAGATCAATGAAAGAGTGGGAGAGGTAGTTTATAAGTTAAAGTTGCCAGAAGGTAGCAAGGTCCATGTAGTTTTTCATGTTTCCTTATTAAAGTCAATTGTGTCGTAAGATGTAACAGTGCAGCCATGCAATCAGAAGAGATTCTAGTTGTTAGGGGAGGAGAAGGAAAGACCGCGGAGATGTTAGTTAAATGGAAGGGTATGCCATTGTGTGAAAATTCATGCGAATCTCTACAAAAGATTGAGAATTACTTTCCAGAACTTCACCTTGAGGACAAGGTGAAAACTATGGAGGATGGATTTGGTACAAATATAGTTCTAAAGGAAAAAGGGAAAAGTGGTAAGTTCACTAAGGTGCATGAAAGAAAGAAGTGGAAATCCATTCCATGGGGGCCACCTGCACACACCCAATGATTGGGATCGTAACTGAAAGATTTCTTTCTCTATTTTGGAAAGAGAGAAAGGGAGAATATAGAGGGGAGGGGAGAGCACATGTTGGGCAAACTGGCATTTTGGGGTAATTGGGAATGAGGTCAGGGTATTTCATGTGGTGTGGATTTCTTCTCCTCTGTTTCGCTTAGGCAGAGTGAGCAATAATACAAGAGTTTCTTTCATCTTTTCCCCTTTTTTCTCTTTGCTATCAGGCTCCATTGTATAGAAAATACTCATAAGATAATGTATTTGTAATAATGAGAATGTGAGCTAAGTCCAAATACAAATGAATATGTAAAAATAACATAATTAGGATAGGGATTATGTTTCCCTAATTAACATAAAACGCAATATATCTAACAATATCCAATTGTTGAAGCAACCAAGAAGAAAAACAGGAATATTGTGACTGAAACTGCTTTATTAATACACAACTGATGCATATTTTAAGTAGACTTATTACATTAATTATACATAGAGGATATTATGTATTTTCTAAAGCTGCTATTATTATTACCATAAATTCAGAATATTATATTCTGATTTTCACCAGTATGCACTCTACTTGTGACAAATTTTTTTAATCAAGTTACTGACATTGTGATTTGTAATATTTCATCCTTATAAACCTTCTCAATGTGATTTATTACCTTTTACTACTCAATTCTGAGGCATGACATGTTTGTTTTTGATTAGTTGTTAAATTTCATTTCTTTCCTAAATTTGATCAGATGCCTGTTCTAGAACACTTGGACTTCTCCATAGAGGAAAATCAAGTCGTTGCCATTGTAAGATTTCTCTTAATCTTTTGCGATTAAATGTTTGTGATGCTAAAGTATTAACTGAACAGCCCTACCTTGCCAAGGTTGGTCTGAGTGGTAGTGGGAAGAGCACATTACTCAACCTTTTGCTTCGTCTCTATGAGCCTAGTAGTGGTCAGGTAAATACTTTATATATTTTAGACCCTGTTCATTGGAAATTTATATGGATATCTGCATGTTCACGCTCATCATCCACTACTTATTAGTTGTTTGTTGGAACCATGTTCACTATGCTTTCCAATCCCAATAAATGTACATATTTGTAGTAATAAAGAGCAGCATATTTTACAAGAACTCTTTCCTACTGTATTGGCACAAGTTATCAGCTTCTTGCATTTTAATTTCTTGAAATCCAGTGAAGTCATGGTCTCGTTAAATGATTGTTCCTGAATTGGAAAACCCTTTTTTTAATATTCTGCGCCATTGGGATAGTGACTACTACGGACTAGACATAGCACACTTCAAAGCATATGAGCTCATGTTAGTGATAGTTAATTCATGGAAATTGACTAAATAAAGACGTGGATTCTGTGGTATGCTTAGTGCTTCTAAAGCTCACAATTATAAGAAATTGTTTTCTTAGTCAGACTCGGCTAGTTGGACATGAATTCTACATATTTCACTTTTTATTTATTGGTGATAATTAATTTATTCTTGGCATATTTGATCTACATATGTGAGTGAGCAACATGGGGCATTGCAAGTCTTTAAATTAAATACTTTGACAGGAGGAGTGAAAATACAAGTTGCAGACCGTAATAAATCCTCCTAATGAGGGAAAAGTTACATAGGCATAATAAATCCCTTTCCAATAGTGCATGCTTTTTACATTCGCATAAAACTCGGCATCTTTATCTTGACCAGATACTGATTTGGAATGTGATGTAAATATCAATAATGTGTATATACATGAACTTTTCACGATAATTTCTTATGTAATCTACATCTACTTTTATGTACAGATATATATCGATGGATTCCCTCTTAAAGAGTTGGATATTCGTTGGCTGCGTCAGAACATTAGTTATGTTGCACAGGTTATACAACTAAACTGCAGTTCAGACATAGTTAAAAGCTCATTTTCTGAAAATTTACGTTTCAAACAGGAATCCCATCTCTTTCATATGGACATCAAGTCAAACATAAAGTATGGTTGCCCCGGGAACATAAAACAAGAAGATATTGAACGGGCGGCGAAAAAGGCCTATGCCCATGATTTCATTTCTTCTCTTCCTAATGGATATGAAACCCTTGTTGATGACAATGCACTCAGTGGCGGACAAAAGCAGCGAATTGCCCTCGCCAGAGCCATTCTTAGGGACCCTGTTATAATGATACTTGATGAAGCAACCAGTGCTCTAGATTCTGAGAGTGAGCATTATATCCAGGTATATTTCACAAATTCTAATTTTTGAAAGTTAAATATCATTTCCATTTATTGGTCAATCTAATTTCTGTATTTATCTAAGAAAATGAAAGTCTGCAACTGTTTTTGTGATGCAATTCTTATTTCAGGAGTCGCTGTATGCGTTAAAAGATGAATCTAAAACAAGAACCATCATTATCATAGCTCATAGGTAAATTCTTTGCCTTGCTTCTTTCTTTCTTTAATATATAAGATTAGCTAAGTATAATCACTGAACTTCACAGGCTTTCTACTGCAAAAGCTGCTGATAAGATCTTTGTTATGGATGATGGTGGCATCATTGAGGTGATTTCTAGTTGAAATTGATTTTGAAGTGAAGTAAGAAGTTTAAATTTTTAATTGATAAGCAAGTTTGGAGAAAATCCCTAAATATTTTTTATTTAATGCAAAAGCTATCTGAAGCGCTTTAACTGAATAAATTTTGGACTCAACAATTGCTTAAATGAGACCAAACATTTGAACATTTCAGCAAGTAGAGGGCCCAAGGCCAATGCATAATCAATTTATTTATTTCCTTTTTTGCAGATGGGAGATCATGAAGAGCTTATGCTCAAGGATGGGCTCTATGCAAAATTAAATAAAATTCAAGCAAATATTTTGACTTGATTTAATTTAAGTTTGGGTTTTCAGTGATGATAAAGAATAGGACTGCAATTTAAAGTTAAAAAAGCCTGAGGTGCGGATTTTCATGGAGACAGAAGGTAACCCCCCAAAATTTAAAAGTTCTGTATGAGAATTTATGACAATTAAATTAAATAGACTTTTAACTTTTTTATAAAATACGTCATAATGTTAATAAATAGTAAAACATATAATTAAATATAGTAAAAAATAAAAATAATTTGAAGACTTTTCTTTATTTTCTCTCCCCCTTCACATTTTGATTCACTTAGTGTTTTTTTTTGTTCGTTTTTCATTTTTTCATTCTTTCACGTGTTTTTGTACCATTAAAAATAAAGGAGTCTTTCTTCGTTCACCCCATAGTCTATTGGAAATGAACCTAAGTACCTTGATATGAAAAGTATCGAAAACCTTCATATGAAAATGACCTAACTCCCATGTTTCTCGCACAAGCCATCGCATCCCCATAAAGCTTCTACACATCCATTGGTGGAAACTACAACTACATACATCTCCATTGCTCGAAACTTGTGAAGAAGAAAGTGGTGATTCTTGTTGCATCGTGCGTCACAAAAGAGGACGTAATTGGGTTTAAAGTTTTCGCCATTCAGGTGATAAGTTGTTATTATTTGATTATGTATGTATAAATATCAACGTGAATATTTTATTTGGAATAGGTATAAATATATAAGCATTTTCCATATATAGGAAGGAAGGATGTCAATCTCACATATAATGAAGTTCAACTACAAGTAGCAAGATACTCCACTAGATGACAGATATCCACATTTAGTGTTGTACGCGTGCAACTAGATGCTTTGATGGCCGCTGGGTGATATGGATTCCTTAGAAGAATTTTGGGTTGAATCACTTGTAATCATTACCAAAAAAATGTCCACTTGCTTCGAATTTCCTAACAGATTATGTTATTATCCTAATCGCACTCTTCATTTATTCTCGTTATACAGCTTAGTTTGCAGATACAATAACAAAAACAGAGCACTTGAAAACAACAAATTGAATATGAAAAAACAAACCCTGCTTCAAAGTACATAATAATACTATAGCTTGAAAATGTGACGGCTTCTTAAGAATTGAGCTTAAGTCTACCTCAATCTTAAGAAGAATCTTAACCTTTTTTACCAATATTGGGTTACTAGGCGTCAGTGGGTGGAAGCTCTTTGTCTAGGGCTTCTGCGGAGAAATCTCCAGGCTGTGGAACTTGCTGATGAGGCATTCCTTTTGGTTTTTCCCTTTCTTCCGCCATGCCACTGTTGCTTCCCTCTTTCTCATTCATCTCTTCGTTCCTTCTCACAACTGTTTCTGGCTCATCATCAACTACACCTTTCACCTCTTTACGACCGCATGCGAATGGCTTTGGAGGGTTGTCCGTGTTCTTGTTCATTTTTTGAACCACCTGAAGTTGAAGGCAACGTATTTTGATCAAAAGTGTTTTATTACTCTCTTATCACTTTGGCTGTTGCTTACGTGAACTCAACCGATTAAGGGTTTGCATACACGTGGCTACCACCATGAACTCAATTACGAATGTGCTACACGTGGATACTGCTAAAATACATGTTAATTTCTTGTCCTGCGGATTTATCCACTTGAAGTTACTTATCTCAATTTATATTATCTAGATGTTTTCAATAAAGAATTAATTTGGTCAATTAATTATATTTTATGCTCTCTAATAAAAAGGTAATGATATTCATAGCAAATTCATAATATATATAATTAAGTTAATTAATAATATAAACTTTAGGATAAAAATTGACTATAGATTAGTTTATAAAAGTTGTTCACCTTATATTGAAATAACATGTTTATTTTTCATATGGCACGCTTCAGTCGAAGTTTGGTTCATTATTGATCTCTTAAAAACAGGTAACATCGAATTAGTCTATTATTTAAAAACAGGTTGGAGAAAGGAACCCATCCCTCTGGTAATTGGTGGGTTGGCTTAATTATATTAAAAAAATAAAAATAAAAATGATTAAAATAAAAGTTATAATAATAAAATAAAAAAGAATAAAAGAATGGAAAGAAAGTAATAATATAAAAACTTATTTAATATATGTAAACATAGTAAATTAAATTTAAATATTAAATTAAATTAAATAGTTATTAAATTTTAAATAAAAAACAAAATTTTAAAACAATTTGTTCGGTAATCCGTTAATGTATATTACGGGTTTCAAAAATGCGATTAATTTGTTTTTAATTTTTTTTATTTAAAATTCAATAACTATTTAATTTAAATTGAAAATTTAATATTATTTATTATATTTTCATATTTTAATAATTATTAAAATATAATTTATATTATATAATATTAAAAATAAAATAAATAATTAAAAATATAATAATTTTTTATCGAATTTTGAAATTTAATAATTTTTTTATCAAATTTTAAAATTTGATAAAGATTTATTTCGATTTTGAAATTCAATAATTAGATTTCGAAATCTTTAAATATTTTTCTGACAGTTAATTTAGAAAAAGTTGGAGTTACAAGCTCAAAGCCTTCGAGGTGTAGGGGAAACGCTCTTCTGGAAGTCCATTTTCTTCCTTTCTTCCTCTTCGTTAGTTCTCTCTCCTCTTTTATCTTTTTTTCTTTCTTTTTCGAAAACCCTAAGGTAGGGGAATCTTTTGCGCGAGAAAGAGAGGTGGGAGGAAACCGGTATTGCTCCGGGAGAGTAAAAATAAAAGGAGTGAGGGATGGTTGTGGAGATAAGGTTTTAGTTTTTTTTCAGAAATGATGGCACTAGGTTGAGAGAGGGGAAACTGGTGAAGATGGTGAAGTCAATCATGTTAGGGTTTTCTTTAGGGTTGTTTTGTGAATTTGGTGAGAGGTTAT
This sequence comes from Vigna angularis, assembly GCF_016808095.1. Lineage (NCBI taxonomy): Eukaryota > Viridiplantae > Streptophyta > Magnoliopsida > Fabales > Fabaceae > Vigna > Vigna angularis. The sequence goes on along the minus strand of NC_068971.1, from coordinate 28,871,395 downwards.
ATAGGGGCTGTGATGGGTGAGTGCAGGGCACCGAGAGAGATTGTTCTTGGACGCCAGAGAAGGAACGCGAGAGTTGGGAACGTGGTACGCGAAGTGAATCGAGAGTTGCCGGGAAAGGGAAATCGAACCAGGTATGGGGAGCTATTTTGTTTTTTTTTTTTTATTAAATGGCTTGAGTGATATATGTGTTCTTTTCCGTTTTCTATTCGGAAATAATGTATATGATATTGGGTTAGGAGAATTGGATTGCATGATGTTCTGTTTTTAATGGTATAAAACTGCTATATGATTAGAGATTGGGTCGGGGAGTTTGGAATCTATCATTGTGTGAACAGGTGGACGAACCTGAACTCTTAAATAAGAAGTTTGAATTCAAGTATAAACCATTGCACGATTTATTGCTGAATGGAGAATTGGTGGTGGTGCTGGGTGTATGTATATATCTGGAGTAGAAGTTAAGTGTGAATGGTATCCTATGTGTATTATGTTGCTGATGAATGGATTCTGGTGTTCTAACGGATGCTTTGGGTTGGTTGTCTTATAACTATAGCTATTTTATTTGAGCATATGAGTTGCGTGAATATTTGGGTTTGGTGACTATGTTCTGCATGATTGAGACTAGTTCTTAGTGTACAATATGGAACAACAACTTGGATGAAGTAATTACTTGTTTTGTTGAGTTCGGTGATTTAAAATGTGATCCTTACTAGTTGAAGGAACCTAAGTGCATTAATATTTTTTTTTTAATCTGTTTTGGTAAGTGGTAAATAAGTTCAAGTTAAAGTCTATGACATAGATTCTGGTATTTCAGAATATAGGAAAAATTGGGATAAGGGTTTAGAATAAACTATGATATATATATATATATATATATATATATATATATATATATATAGTCTTTTGTAATATGAAATATTCATTAAGTAAAGATTAAGTTTCGGTATGTATTATTAAGTAGTTCAGATGATTGGTTAATGGTTTGTGATTGGTTCTGCTTGGGTTTCTGGAAATGAGGTATTAAAAATAAAAGATGAAATTATTTGATTGTTAAATCTATATGGGACCTAAATGTGTGGAATTTGACTGTATGTTTACTTGATACTTATCTTTGAAGTTGTGAGAGCTTAAATAGGTGTTTAGTGTAGAGTTATGTATGGATATTATATAACACTTATTATTATTTTTGGTTAGTAGTTGATGTCAAATAACAAGTTATTATGTTGGTAGTGAGTTATGAAGCAAGTTACCAAGTTATAGTATTTGCTAATATGGTTTTGGTTGTCTTGAACAATTATGTTGCTGTACTGATATATTCTGGATAATTAGATATTATTAGTCTAAATTCTGAATTGGAATAAGTGTATGGATTGTATGTAAATCTTAGTATGGGTGATTTTAGACCATTGAGGGTAAATTTTGGGTAAATGTTAATGGTGGGAATGCTGTAATTATTGTTGTGGTTGGGTTTTAATTAATAACTGGTCTGGAAAATTCACATAGGAATTAAATACGTGTAGTGAAAGTTTGGGTATTGCTTGAGTTTATCTGTGACAAAGTATTTTACGTAGGTTCTGGACGTGAATTTTGAGATGGTGTTAGAGTATTTGTTTGGGAAAGGTTTAGGTTTTCAATGCTATAAAATTGTGATCATTCATGTGATTAAACACATTACATTTTATTTATGGTTCTTATAGTGCTAAGTCTCTGGAAAGTTCTAAAGGAAAATTTGTTACTTGTAAATGAAATGATTTGATGACTACAATTTCTTGCTATAAGCTTGACTGAACTATGATTAGTCGTCTGAACATGCAAATACTGGTATTTATACTTTTCGGATTGAATATTCTAAAAAGCATTTCACATATTTGAAAATATATTATGAAACAATCCAATCAAAAGATATATAAAGAAATAAAAAGATGTAGAAATTTTTATTATAATTTTAAAAAGGAATAATTTAGGAATTACAACTCTTATGGGATGCAGGAAAGAAAAAAAGGGAAGTGGAGGAAGAAAGACTCCCAATTAATTCACCTTCGTCTCCACTAACCCACAGGAGCCCAAAAAACAGATTTCTGTCCTCATAAAATTCACACGCACTATCAACATCTCTCTTTTTCATTTTGGAGTCTAGAAGAGAACACACTGATCTCGGCTCTTCTCATTTTTCAACTTCATTGCCCATTCTCTTCTTCCTCTAATTTCTCCTTCACTATTTCTCTATTTTGCTCCCATCCTCTTGCTCCTTCAACCATCACATACAGCCACATACTCCTTCTTCCTCATCTTTCGCTTTTAACAACACAAACCCACACAGAATACACACAACACAACACTCAGTCTCTGTTTCGTATGTGCTTGTGTGAGTGAGTTTTCTGGTTTTTGAGTACGATTACGTGTGTTCGAGCTTGCGTGATTCTGGGTTCGTTTTTCTGATTGGTGGGTGATTATAGCTCTGTTCTTGTGGTTATATATTAGCTCAGTGTTATTGCAAGGGAAGCACCATGTTGATGATGCCTGCCAATAAAAACCACGCAACAAAAAACTCAGCACACTGCCAGAAAGACCTAAGGCAGTGAAACCCTTGGGCAAAACCCCACCTGGACTGTCATATTTAATAGCAATTGTGGTATTTGGAACCAACTCTAGAAAAAATAATATTTTTCTTGAGCTGTTTTTAAATTCGGTTCTGTTCAAACTGGTTCATAATTTATTTCACGTTTAGCGGCTTAACCCTGAACTTGAACAGGCTGGAGAAGTTTGAGAACATGGCCGAAAGCTCTTCGGCTGCGCCTGCACTACTGAAACCTGTGGTGGTCAGGGTCAAACGCAAGCCCTCTCAGTCCCCACTTGATGCTTTCTGTAAACTTTCTTCCTCTTTTTGTTTTCTTTTTCTGAGTTTTATTTGGGCCATTGCGTGCTTAAAGTTTTGTACGTGCTTTTGTCAATGCAATGTAGGGCTGGAAATTAATGAGAGACCCTTGAAACGTTCTCTCTTGGATCTTGGAAATTTAACAATCTCTGGTTCTGCTCAAAAGGGTATGTTGCTCTTGGTTAAGTTTGTCTTACAGATTATTTACTTTATGTGTGGCTAAGTTTCTTCATATTTTCCCGCAAGTAACTATATCTATGCATCTTTGTGAGTATTATGAATAGGATTTGCTATGCTTGTCTCCTTAGAATTTAATCTCTGTATTAGCGCATTTGATGAACTTGTGGATAGTGCATGATATTTCATAACGTGATAACTGATAACAATGGTGAACCCAATTCGCTTGATAAGGAGGAGCAATTTATTTAAAGAAAAACAAGTGTTATTACCAAGGTTATAGAGATTTGAATCATAAATAGCTGAGTTTTTTCTTTTTAACAAAGGTGAAAATTGGTTCAAATATGTGATATATAATGTTCAGTGTAATCAATATAAACAAGAAATGGATAAAACATTTAAAAGAATGAAAAAGAAAAAACTATTAAATAGCTTAAAAAAGTACACATATTGAGTGAGTGACAAAGAAAGGTGGAGTAATTAAATGGGATAAGTTCTTAAGTGTTAAATTCCTCTTCATTTGAAATTTAGGCTCACATGACTTTTGGTTTTCATAAGAATTGGTGAAAAAGTAAAACATCATGAATTGTCAAATCTTATAGATGATAAAAATTATAAGGGTTCATTCATGTACAGAAAGATATAAAGTCGTTTTAAGATTCATATTGAGATAAGAGATGGTAGATTGCCAAAATGTATTGAATTGTGAGATTCTAATTGTGAATAATAAGATTCTGATAACTAGGCTATTTCCCTATATCTAACATATGGATTTACGCATTCTTATCAATGTGATTCTGTCACTGGATGGTGAGGTTAATATCTAAACTTAAGTGGTCCAAAAGCTGAAAATTTAATATATTTAATAGTATATTTGAAAAATTGAGGGTGTGGGACTGTGCACCCTTAGTTGAATGTAGGTCTCCCACTGACTAATAATACTTAGATAGATGTGCCAAGTTATCCAGTTAACATTGTTTTTTGGAAGAGCAGAAAATAATGGAAACAACTCTGATATTAAAAGTGCAATTTGTGTGCCTGCATTAATCAAATGGGTCTAAGAAATCAGGCTCACACACAACTCTGCTATAACCATAATTACAAGCAATGCCTAAACTGATAGGGTCTTAAGGGTTTATGTCAGGAAAAAGGTAGAAAAAACAGAACATAAAATAGAATGGAGGGGGGAGTCGGTTAGGCAGTTACGTAGGAGGTTGTTTTAGGAGTTAGCTATATAAGGGGGAATAAGTGTCTGTCAGGGGACATGTTTTGTTTTTGTTTGTAGTGAGACAGGAACTGCACATCCTGTGAGGGAGGAAGACAGGCTTCCTTGAGAGTGTTGTACATTGTTGTGTTTCTCTGAAATAAAGAAACATTGTTCTTTGTTGTGTTTTGTTTTCTGAAGTTAAACCAGAATAGTATTTGAGATTGAAACTGTAAAATAATTCTCGATGACTTGAAAGATCCCTCTCATTCTCATTTTATATATAAGAAAGTTTTGATACAAAGTACATGATAAATAGAGTAACCCTAGACACATTATAATGATGATAAATAAGGTAACCCTAGACACAATATAATGATGATAAATAGGATAAATATTCTAACTATGATAAATAGGGTAAATACTCTAACAATGATAAATAGGATAAATATTCTAACAATAGTGTTCAAGGTTTCTTGCTCTTAAGAAACCTAACATAAACCCTATTTAATTTTCTCTAGTTATGAATGAAACCCACAAAATCTCCAAGCTATTTGCATGCTCTGCCTGTATAGGACCACCAATCCTTGGATTACCATAACAAACTAACTGTGGCCATTGGTATGGATTTAGTTCATCCTTTCTGGTGGACATTCTGTTACAAATGTATTCTCCAAGCTGATTCTTACTCATTCTTCTTATTGAGCATGCAATCCCCAGCTATAATGTATAAGTATTTTCCTTCCTGTATTAAGTGTTACGAACTTAATTTATTTCATTATAATTTTTTTTTCTTGTAATGTGGATTTCTTTTGCTTATAATATCTATTTTTGTGTTTAAAACAACAAAGTTGCCATGATAGTGATGCTACCTAATTAAGGATTCCGAATGACTCAAGTGAAGCTAAATATGAACAAGTCTTTCTTGAGTTGAGATAATTATTGACAAAATGAAGTGCTAGGAAATGGCTGGAATTTTTAGAATTTAATGCTGTTTAGAGTTTATAGCTCAATCCTGATATGATTTTTCTCTACTAAAGTGGAATTTCATAACAAGAAGGTTTTTGTTCAACATGTGGAGACAATAAGCAGCTCTGAGGTCACCTTTGATATTGTGCAATCCTTTGTGGTATGTTGCCTTCCTAGACGGTGTTGTTGATTCTTTCTCCTTATGATAGAGTAACATTATTCACTTTTTTCTCGATTTCAAACATCTTTTATCTCAATGTGCTGAGTTGGTATGATCAATAGGGGTGACGATTTTTAATCATCAAATAAGAAACTGGATATATTTCATTCTATTGAGTAGGTCTTGTTGATAGGTTACAAATTTGAATCATTATTGATAAACTGGATGGCCCTTATCAATTGACTGTTTCTTTAGGATCCTGGTTCCAGTTGTGCTTCTATTTTGAAGTCGAAATTTGAGGAAAGAAAGAACTTCTTCAAGAGGAATAATGTAAGTCTTTTCTTCTTCCATCTCTCATCTGCCTGTGCAGAATGACAAACTCACATGCTTGTGCATGCTTTAAGTCATCAAATAATTGCTCAGACTAACTGAACTTTTGATAACTTCACATGTTTTTATCATACTTTTGTCTTTCATTTTTTCCTACTTTTAATTTATGCAGAAGCAAGATCAGCTATTGGTTAAAGCTAAACAAGAAAAGGAGGTTTGTTACATGTCTTATATTTACTCATATTTATGGATGTGCATATCTTTGGACATTCATAATGCTATGCCTTGCATAATTTCTTCTTATATCCTTCTGTACTACTTTCATCTGACAACCCCCTTTCCTAAATTTTGCATGATGGTATGATTGTTTTAAGAACTGTTTTTTTTTTCTGTTCCTTTTGTCATTTTTTTCTGAAAAATTTAATTTCATTCATATTACGTTGATCTTAAATTAAAGAACTTGGTTGTATAGGAAAAAGTTTCTTAATATATTTTGAGTGTCATTCAAATTCAGATCTATGTTATTCTAAGTCTTGTTCAAATCAATTGAAATTTTATGTATGGTTGTTTGAAATTTTATCAATGTGGCTATTTCCTAGTAAAAAGTACATTGGTTACTTTGTTAAGCAAATTTTAGAGTTTAAACCCTATGGATGAATATAATGTTGTTGGGATGGGCGATTCCATTATAGGTGGTCAGTCTGGTTTTCTGATGGGAATTAGTTAATGGTGAATTGGTTAATGCTTTGTACCAATAAAATCGTTATCCATAAAATAACTTAGTGTCTGAGATGATAAGAAATATGGTCATTGCTATGTGGTGATATTCTATGTTATATATTATCCATGGTTAGATGTGGCGGTTCCATTACTAAGTTAGTACCTATATTAAAGAAGATTTAGTTTCTTTTTTGTTATCTTGTAATGGAACACCAACGCTATTTCCAATCCCAATAAATTCTTGCGTTAGGAAGATGATAGACATTCAAATTTATTAATAATAGTATCCTTACAAACTTTATTCCCCTCTTCTATCTCTGAAATCCCGTCTTTGCTGTATGTCCCTTCTCTTCATATTTTTAAAGTTTATCTTCTATTATAATCTCTCCTCGTACTGATGTTGCACCAGGGATGGACCTCATGTTACGTCTCAGGGGCAGTGTCCACCCTCCCTAGAAAATGAAAATCACATGGGCTCTGTTTAAAAGAATAAATTGTCCCCTCCTCTGATACTCTTTAGCATTCATGATATTTATACTATCTTTTATCATTTTTATAGTTGTGGCTGAAATAAATAATTGAAAGTGATGAACAAAATTATAAATAGTACTTATATTTATTACTGTGGTACATAGAAATACTAACTAATTTAAAATATTTTATATTTTATGCTTCAAATGTAAAGCACAAATTTTTCATGACTATCATTTTTAATTCTTTAATTTTCCAAACTTGTCATTATTGTCTTTTTCATAAAACCTAGAACTATGTAAACTAAAATTTGTATCAGAAAATTCTCATATTAAGATATTTTCTGGTTAAACGACATTGGGCTAATGTTGATCCAATATTGCTGCTTTAGCTTTTATACCCAGCTTGGTTTACTTGTTGGCATCCTTTATCACCAACTGACCTGTTGGAATTTTATTAAGCTAAGAATCTTGTTTGAGATTTTGAGTGGATTTCCATACATAAGATGCCTTTTAATAGTTTGAATTTTGTTTGAAAAAGTTGTTTGGAGTACAGTTAGCTAGGTACATGTTTGCTTTTGGACGTGGCAAAAGATTTTTGTTTGGAGTTCACAAATTTCAACTCTATAATTTGTCAAAAGTAATTGGCTTAGGTGTACAATTATCAAGATTTCTGTAACAGGTTACCTTGTGGAATAATTGTCTCATTTTATTCTCTTTCAGTCTTTGGCAAAAGATGCTCGCTTTGAACAAATATGGAAAAGAAGGAAGGGAAACAAAGGCACAGGGTCAACACATGATAAAGAATTACAAGAAATATGCAACTTCTATGACATTGTTCGCGTTGACAATGAAGAGAAAAAGAAGGAAGTGCAACAGCAGTAAGTATTTCCATCAGAATGTTGTTAATTGTAGTAAGCAAAAAATCTGCCATAAAATTATGTCAGACGGAAAATTGGCCTATAATGGAAGCATGTTAGCTACAATAAAATTATAATAAGATGAATTGGGAATAGGAATGTCCATATTACGACCTGGGAATTGTAAGATTCATGATCAATAATAAAACATAACTCTAAGAAGAATTTAACATAAAGAAACATATACAAATCAATACACACAAGTTAAATAGCTAGCTAAGTGACAGGTTTTAAATTATTTTTTATTTAGCTTCCAAATTTTCTTGATTAAATTTGAACATAATACCTGATTATACTAAATCCAGAGTTTGCTCTTTCTCTGTATATTGATTATGTGAAGGTAATATGGATGTCTGTCCTTCAATGGAGTGACAATGTTAGGAGTCCCACATTAAGTAGGATGAGCTATTTGATGCAGTATTAAACCCTGGAGACTCACCCACCTAATGGTTTAGTATTTTAGATTGAACTCTCCCATTGCACTTCAGTCCAAACAGAAACGTATTCATGCTGTCGCCTTTACTTGCACGCTGTCTTATTGAATTTTTGCCATGCTTTGCCGTACTGCTTGGCTACCATTTAACAAAACTGTTTCATCAGAATTTTTGTTTTCATATATTTGGACAACTATCATAAAAAACAACGTTTCATGTGATTAATGCAGAGAAATCTCATTGGAGGATCAAAGACTTCTGTCTAGTTACCTTCCTTTACTGAGAGAATTTATTCCTAATGCGGCTGAAGAGGTTGAAGCCGATTTGATTGCTCATTTGAGTGGTCATTCCAAAGGAGGTGGTTATTTTATTGAGTTGCTAAATACACAATTAAAATATTACTGATTCTGCTACTTTTTGCCGAATGCGCACTTATTCTTTTTTTAAATAACTGACAGATGAGTGAAAACAAACACATTTTTCTTATTCTTGTTGATTATAGAAAAAAAAATGTCTTAGTTATTTTGTGGCATTGTCCACACTTCAGGTAGTTGCTTTGTATGCAGTATTTGCTGACCGTTTTTCTTGTTTATATGGTTTCAATTTAATTGGTTGTGGTACATTTTCTTGTGTGACGTACTCCAGAGAATTATGTGTATGACCTATACACTGTGACGGATGAGATGGATATAAACCCAGAAGATACTTTAGCTTCTTATCCACTGTGAGTGTTTTGTCATTATGTTCAAATGGGTTTTTTTTTGTCTTGCTTCTTGACACTGTTTATTTTGGCTCAGTGTTCAAGTTGAGGAGGAGGAGGACTATTATGATGGCCCAGATGATTCAGATTATGAATCTGATGACTCAAATGGTATTCGCTAGTCTACCTACCTTTTCACCTCATTACCCTTCAAAGCGTAATCACATACGGCTAAACATTTCATTACTTTTGTTGGTTATAGCTGAAAACAATCCATTGAATGATTATCCGGATGAGATTTCTGAAGAGGATGAAGAAGAGGTTGAAGATTCCGAGAGTGAATCAGAAGGTGTAAATGGCGATGCTAGTAACGAATCATCAAACGAGGATACAGAACATCATGGTTTTTCCAAAGATGATGCTGATCCATATGATGAGGATTTTGATGAGTATGAAGGTGTTTGTAATGATGAAGATGAAGATTGGAGGTGGTCGTGCCGATGAAGTTGACTTTGTTTTATTTTGCTGTTTGATTTTGTTGAAGGAACGAAAATGTTGATGTTGATGTTATATCTATGGGGTGGGGTAAAAGTTTTGAACAAAATCAAACTTGTGCAGCGGCCGTCGAACTAGATATTATTAAAGTGTAATGCAAAGTAGAAACTTTTAAAATAGAAGAATTGAAATCTAATACAAATTCTAGAATATTGTAAAAAAAATCTAAGATAAGAAAAAGAAAATCAATAGGTAAAAATTTAGAACATATTCTAGAATAATTTATGAATCTATAAATATTCATGAGTTCTATTATTTGATGAAAGATAACATCTATCATAATTAAAGACAATTATAACATTTCTTCCAATTAATATTTTCATATTTCATTATCCTCACATTTTTTTTACATTCTATTATTTTTACATTTTTTATTCCATCAACTGTTTCTTTCACAATCTCAAAATACTAATAGTGGTATTAGAGGTACGTTCGGTCATTTATTAGGCATAGAAAAAAAATTTAATTACTTAAAACAAAACTATAACTCCATTCTATACTACTAAAATATTTTTTCAATTCATGGCTACTACTAATCAAACATCATTAATTCCAGTACATATTTTCTTAAAGAGAAGTTATGATTTTTTGAGTATCAAAATGAAGATATTCTTCTACTCTCAATATTTATAGGACATTATAGAGGAGAGATTCGCTATTTCAGAAGACATCTTCACTCTTCTTACCGTTCAAAAGGAGTTGAAAGAAAACAAGCAGAAGGATTCAAGAGCTTTATTTATTTTTAAAAATGCAGTTGATGACATAAGTTTTTCAAGGATAATTGGTGTCACTAGTTTAAAAGCAAGCTTGGAACATAATACAAGAGGAGTTTCAAGGAAGTGATGAGGTATGCAATGTTAAACTTCATTCTCTAAAACGAGAGTTTAAATTAATAAGAATGAAAGAATATGAGACCATTAAAGATTATTATTCTAGAATAAAAGAAATAGTTAGTAAGATGAGAGCCTATGGAAAAAATATTCTTGACAAAAAAATGGTTGAGAAAATTTTAATTTCTATTCCCCAAAAATATGATGCAATCACAACTGCAATTGAATAAACAAAAGATTTGGCTACATTGTTAATAATACAACTAATGGGTTATCTTAAAGCTTATAAACAAAAATTGAAAAAGCATGAAGAAGACTGGATTGAAAAATGCCTTTCAATTAAAACTGAAATTATGGTCTAAGAATAAAGAATATGAAGGAAATAAAAGTAGAGAAGAAATTTCTATAAATAGAGAAAATTCTAGAAACTTCTCTATGACTCGTCAAGAAAAATATCCTCCATGTGGCATCTCTAAAAGGACAAAGTCACTTGAAAAGTATTGTTGGCATTATGGAAACCTCAATATCAATATTGCAAGAAATTTGGTTACAAAGAAGTATTATCGTAATAAAATTAAGCATCAAGCAAACTTTGCAAAAGAACATAATTAGGAGAAATTCTTATTCTATGTCGATCAAGAATCTCCTAGTGAAGAAGGAAGTTGGTACTTGGATAATGGATGCAGCAATCGCGTGGCGAAAGATCAAAACATCTTCAAACACATTGATAAATCTATCAATGACAAAGTTCGGCTAGGAAATGACACTATAGTGGAGTCTCGAGGCAAAGGAACTGTCACGGTGGAGACAAAGAAAGGTACGAAATTCATTAAGGACATTTTACTAGTTCCAAATCTTGAAGAAAATCTTTTAAGTATTGGCAAAATGATGGAGAATGGATATACTCTTCATTTTGAGAAAGATACATGCAAAATTTATGATAGCAAAAGGAGAGAAATTGACCAAGTAAAAATAAAGAAGGAAAGAAGCTTTCTTATAAGCTTTAAACCTGGAACTTATATTGTCATGATGGTAGAAGTTGATGACTCATGGCTTTGGCCAAGTAAAAATGGAGAAGAGAAGAAGCTTTCCTCTTTACTGATGACTTCTCTAGAATGACATGAGTTTATTTCTTAAAGGCAAAGTCAGAGCTCTTCGGAGTATTCAAGAAATTAAGACCCTTGTTGAGAAGCAAAGTGAAAAACAGATAAAAGTACTTAGAAGTGATTGTGGCAAGGAGTACACATCTTGCGAGTTTGACAAAGTCTGCAAAGATGAAGGCATAGAGTGACAACTTAAAATCGCATATACTTCACAATAAAGTGGAGTGTTAGAGAGAAAGATTCGCACAATTATGGAGATGGCAAGATCAATGCTAAAAGAGAAAAATATGTCTACCACCTTTTGGGCTGAAGCAGTCTACACTATAGTTTACATTCTAAACAGATGTTCAACTAAGGAAGTCCAAGACAAGACTCCTATTGAAGCTTGGAATGGAAGAAAGTCATCAGCTAAACACCTACGAGTATTTGGATCTATTTATTACATACATGTTCCTGATTAAAAGAGGCACAAGCTTGAAGATAAGCCTATACGAGGAATATTCTTGGGATATAGCACATAGTCAAAAGGTTATCGAGTCTACAACCTAAAAAAAAAAAACTCATCATCAGTCAAGATGTTGAAGTTGATGAAAATGCTTCTTGGAATTGGGAAGAAGAAAAAGTTGTTAAAAGTAATATTTTACTTCTAGTGCAACAATCGCAAGAAGAAACTCAAGAAGAGGCAAAAAATTCAGGCACGCTTTCTCCACCTCCACAACAACAAGATTCTTCACTTGAATCCAGTCCAAGACGAGTAAGATCTTTGGTAGACATATATGAAACTTACAATATGACCATAGTTGAGCCTAACTATTATGAAGAAGCATTGAAGCAAGAAGTATGGGTCAAGGCTATGGAAGAAGAGATTAAAATGATTGAGAGGAATAACAGTTGGGAACTCGTAAATTGCCTTTATGGAAAAGACGTCATAGGAGGAGTGAAATGGATATATAAAATAAAGTTTAATCATGATGAAACTATATAGAAGCACAAGACAAGATTGGTTGCTAAAGACTACTCATAGCAACCAAGAACCGATTATAATGTGACATTTGCTCCAGTTGCTTGCTTAGATACAATTAGAGTATTAATAACTCTCGCAGGACAAAAAGGATGGAAAATTCATCAATTAGATGTCAAGTCAACCTTTCTAAATGGGGTGCTTGAAGAAAAGATTTATGTTGAACAACCACGAGGCTTCATCAACAAAGACAATGAAGGCAAAGTACTAAGACTTAAAAAAGCATTATACAGCTTAAAGAAAGCTCCTCGAGCATGGTATAACAAGATTGATCAATACTTCATTGATCAAGAATTTAAGAGGAGAAAAAGTGAGCAAATACTATATATTGAGGAACAAGGTTAGTACCATCTCATTGTCGTTTTATATGTCGATGATCTTATCTATATAGGAAACAATATGGAGATAATGAAAAAGTTTAAACAAGACACAATGAAGACATTTGAAATGATCGACCTTGGCTTGATGAACTATTTCCTTGGTATAGATGTGAAACAATAAAAAGAATGTATATTTATCTCTTAAAACAAATATATTGAGGCTCTAATAAAGAAGTCCAAGATGAATGATTGCAAATCTGTTGCTACTCCGTTGATGGTAAACGAGAAGTTACAAAAAGATGATGGAGCACAAGAGGCAGATGCATCATGCTATAGGAGTTTGATTGAAAGTCTCCTGTATTTCACAACCACACTACCAAACATTATGTAAGCTACAAGTCGTCTAACAAGTCTCCTATATATTCTTGATTTTCTTGAGGCATATGGGGAGACTTACCTTGTTTGTTTGGTTGTTGTATGTTATATGTTCTTGATTATCTTGATTGATATTTCTTGTTTTGATGCATGTGTACATGATTATTGTGTACATGATCATGGTTATGATTATTTGGGATTATTGATGGGTAAGAGATTGTGTATGCATGGGGATAGGTTTTATGTAATGTTGGTGTTGGTTTTCCCTATGAAGGTATATTTTGTTGGGTTAACCCTAATAAGGTTTGATGTTAGGGAACAAAGTTATGATATTTGAAAGTTTTACAATGCAAATACATGATATAAAGATCGTATGATAAACATGTGCAATGTATTTGGGTTTTGTTGGGGTATAATATGTATAATGATGGGGTTTGGATGAATCAAATGTTTTAATGTATGTGTTTGAGTATGTTCATAAGGGTATGTGATGTTTGATTGCATGTATGATCTGTTGAGCATGCTTTCACGTGATTTGGGATTGATACATGGGGGCTTTGGACCTTGTTTTTTTTTTCATAAACGATATTATCCTTGAAAATAATCGATTATTTGGATTGATAATCGATTAGCGATAATCAATTATTGTTAGTGTTAATCGATTAACATTAATAGATTACCACTAGTAATAATCGATTAACACAACAAATTTTGTGTTCTTTAAAACCTCTCTAGAATAATCGATTACCACTTATGAAAATTGATTATCCTAGTGCTTTTTATTTAAAAATGATGATTTTGATGACAATTGGACATGGATCAAGCTAGAGGAGATCTAGAACATGATGACAATCAGAGAATAAGTTTAGGGTCAAGCTAGAGGAGATCTAGAACATGATGAGCATAATAGTGAGCGATAGGTCTACTCGTTGTACCTAATAAATCCTGGTTTTTATCTACGGATAGGTGTACGCTTTTTCCTTGTGTGCAAATATGGATGGTTGTTCGGGTATTGAACATTCCTTATGTGGGGGTGATGGTGGTTTCCTTGTTGGCCGGAAGGCATTTTCCTTAGCTGGATTGCAGGACTACTTAAACATATTTGTAGGGGAGGCTACAAATTGGGTTGTAGGAGTGGCTACAATCGGTGAGGTAGACATGTTGATGATCATGATGGGGTTAATCATGATGGAGGTAGACATGTTGATGATCATAGTGATGGTGAAGCTTTAAGGGAATGTTATGTGGATAGTCATGGTATTAAGTGATGTAGTTATCATAAGTGTTGATGAACGGGTAGACTGCAGTCTAAGTGTGTGATGATCAAGGATTGAGCATCGAGGATCGAGGATCGAGGATCGAGCAATTTAAAATGATTGATTTGTTATTTAGAGGATTAAGAATCCTATAGTTATTACTTCTATGTATGGGGTTTTTTATTATGGTTGATATAATCCGTAAGTATGTATCTTGTTGTGTGTTTGATTATGGTTGATATAATCAATAAGTATGCATCTTGTTGTGTGTTTGATTATTGTTGATGTAATTAATATGTATGTATCTTGTTGTTATGATTGTTTTATCGGTAGCTTACCTCATACGTGTTTGTGTTTGTGTTTGTGATGGATATTATCGGCAATGACCGTATAATGTATTATACGTGAGCAAATGATATTCCATATGTTTTAGAGGCATAATAGATTCGTGAGATGACGGGAAAAGATTTGGGTTTTTTTAAAATGTTCTTTTCGAGTTTAATGTAATCGGGGTTATTCTATTTTCTTTGTTATTTTAATTATTTTTTAATAATGTAATTGAACAAGACTTTTGGAACTATTGTGTTTTGAATAATTTATTCACGTTAAATGTTGAGGTTTTTGTAAAAAATACGTTTTCGCGCTATAAGAAAGTTTTTAAATATTTATCTTTTGTAAACCCGTGGCATCCCAAAAATCGGGATATTACATCTATAGTCTACACAAAATTGTCATATACCATACTTTTTCTCTCACTAGGATTATTAGGGATGGGAAGAGGCTAGTACTAGGTTTGATGAAACCCAATTCGAGCATTTCAAAGATTAATTTGGAAATTGTGTCCTTTTGGGAGTGTGGGTAGCGATATGGTTTGACATTGATGGGAGAGGTGTTTGGTAAGAGAGTGATATGATGATCATGAGGTCTGGATGTGAGTAGGTGTTAGGGTATTTGGAAGATTGCATGTTGTTTTAAGAGGGTGCCTTTGATTTTGGAAGGGTAGGTCATATAGAAGGGAAGATGGAGTTTGTAGGCTAATATCTAATGGGAGTGGTGGGAGTGGAAAAAGGTTCCATAGATAATAGGAGGATTGATGACAAACTTGTAGCCAAGAGACCAACCACCATAGCAATGGCTAGAAGGATTCAATAAGATTAGGCTTTATTTGAGCTAAGCGAACCTAAGTTGATGTTCATTTGGACTAAGGAAGATGTGAAGACCTAGTTTAAGATTTCTTCTATAAATATTAGCGTAGGATACTTTGGCCAGTATAATTTGTCAAGTAGTATAGGATTTTTATTTTAGGTCTTGTGGTTGAGCTTGGGCATAGTAGTATAATTTGGACTTAAAGGAAGATCAACCTAGCTTTAGGCCAAGGTTGGAGCACATAGATTAGAGTTTCTAAAGCCCTAATTTGAGCAAACTTGGAGAGCAAGCCTCCTCCCTTGTGTGCACAATGGTAAGGAGAGTGTGATTGCTTCAGTGGCAAGTTATACATTGAACATGCTTTCTTTTGGCTCAAAAGTTAAAATTTCTAGACTAGTTTGAATTGAATTTTGGCTCTCCTTTTTGGAGACCACTTTAGGGTTTCTTTCCCTATAAATAAAGGCCTTAATTGGTAAAATTAGTTTGAATTTGAATAAAGAAATGTTGTCCATTTAAATTGAATTTTGGCTCTCCCTTTGGAGACCACTTTAGGATTTCTTTGCCTATAAATAAAGGTTTCTACTTCTTGTAAAATCAGCCTGAATTTGAGTAAAGAAATGTTGTCCATTATGTGCACAAATCTCTTGTTTTGTTTGAGCTAAACTTAGAGTAGAATCCTCTTTAGATTATGTAATGCCTTAAATTCTAGGATGTCACGGGTTTACAAAAATCGATAAATTTCAAAACTTTATCATAGCGCGGAAACGTATTCTTCAAAAACCTTAACCTTTCAACATGTATAATTTATTCAAAACATAATAGTTTCAAAAGCCGTGTCCAATTACATTATTCCAAAAGTAATTAAATTGACGAAGGAAATAAAACAACTATAATTACTTTGTTTCAAAAGTTTATACCAAAAGAACTTTTTAAAGAAACTCAAATATTTTTCTCGTCATCTCTCGAATCTATCATGCCTCTAGAACATCTGCAATATCATCTTCTTACATATAACACATTATACGATCATCATAGATAATATCATTCACAAACACACAAATACAAACACGTATGGGGTAAACTACTACTAAAATATTCATAATAACAAGATATAAACATATTGATTATATTAATCATAAATAAGTACCCCATATATAGTAGTAATATCAATAGAATTTATAATCTTCTAACATAAACAATTCAAACATAATGAATTACTCGATCATCGATCATTGACCCTTGATCTTTAACCATTGATGTCATCTCCAACATCTCACACTTATATCCTTGGTCTATCTGCCTATTAGCACCTATGCTAACTACCTACTATAACCATTATAGTAACACTGTTATCAAAATAGCAACACCTGAACATCTCACATACCATGATCATCATCATAAATACATCATCACCATGACTATCACATTCATGAACAACACCATGAGCAGCACCGTACCATAACACCATTGTGGAAAGAATCAGTCACACTCTTGTACCCTACCTCACCGATTGTAATCGCTCTTACAGCCCCAGTTGTAGATTCCCTATATAGATACATTCGAGTAGTGTCGCAATCCAACTAAGGAACATGTAATCTTGCCACACAAGGACAAGGAAGACACCTTTATCCCCACACAAGGAAGGTTCAATATCCAAACAATCCTTCCAATGCACACAAGGCAAAAGGAAGAACTTATCCACAAATAGCACCAGGATTTACGAGGTATAGCAAGTAGACTTATCCTCCATTCTCGTGCTCATAAATCACATACTCAAGTATATCTCAACACTCACTAATGCTCCATTCTCAACCACAAGTCAAACCTGACCCTAAATATAACCACTAACCTCAATCTCTGGTTATCATCACGTTTCACAGCTCTTCAGGCTTGGTCCACGTCCATTCTTCATGAAATTCGCCATTTTTCACAAAAATGAACTGTGATAATCGATTATCACTTAACATAATTGATTATCTTAGTGACATTTACCCAGAAACATCCCGCAATAAGGGATAATCGATTACCATCCCATATAATCGATTATTCCCACAATCATACTCAACATTGATGCACAAATAATCGATTATAACTAATGATGATCGATTATTGCCAAATCAAAACACATCCTAAACATGATTCAAGCATTCAAACATATATACAGTAACTCTAAATCATGTGGAAACATACTTAGCACATCATACATCATTCAAGCATCACATACCCATGTAAACATACTCAAACACATAATACATCACTTGAATCATCCAACATATGATTATCACCACAACAAAACCCAATTATGTTGTATATGATTATCACCACACCCTTACAACATATATTTGCATGGAAAATCCCAAGCATCATAACTTTGTTCTTCCTTAGCATTAAAACCTTTGTTGGAATAATCTAACAAAACATACATAATATATATTCATAGGAAAACCCATCACAAATATTACTAGAAACCTATTCCCATGCAACATAAACCATTGCCCAACAATAGTAATAGATAATCATAATCATAATAATACATACAAATATCAAATAAAGATTATCAATCAACATAATCAAGAACACACAAGACATACAACAACAAGCAAACAAAGGTAAGTTTCCCCATACCTTGGTCAATCCTAAGGCTTTCTCTATGCCCAAAGATATTCTCCAATGTAGTTGCACTCTCCCGTTCACTCTCTCTCCTTTCCTCTCACTTTAAACGTTTCTATTTTATTTTTCTAATATAGTTAGAGCTATGTGTAGAATATATATATATATAGGAAATTCTATTTATAATAAAAACCCATAAGGAGTAATAACAACCAACCAAAACAAAAGATATAAATAAGATAAAATAAATTTATCTTTAACTTATTAATTCTGATAAGTCCTTAGATAACATATTCTAATTAGTGTTATCAACTCGACTCTTGAAAGCCTTATTCTTTTCATCTTGGAAGCACTCAGTCTATTTTTTATGTGAATATCTGACATCCGTAATGAGACTTAGGTAAAACTATCTCCAACCATGTCACATTTGGTACTTACTCAAAGTCAGACCCAAGCATCAATGTTATCAAACCGAAAGATGGAACCTCGCATTATAAGTGCTATCAAGACCCATTTGGAGGAACCTCTCCGAAAAAAATGAGGAGAACCCCTAACAAGTTATAATAGGAATGCAAGATAAATTTGAGAATAATCTAGAGCCTTTGTGAACTCAACATCCTGACAATCTTTAGGCCTATCATAAGTATGTCCTTCAAGCTCAATATAGTGAACTTCAAGCATTGACCAATACTCGACACACTTGATAAATATTGCTATCTTTAATAATGTCGATTGCCTTGACAAAAGGAGGAGAAGTCAGAAAGTGCATAGAAGATTTGAACAAAGCAAAGGAAATCTCCTCTACTGGAGCTCAAAAATTGGAGTTCAACCATAAAAAGTTGCAAAAACCAAAAATAGAACTGAAGCAGTTGCCACCACATATGAAATAAGTTTTCCATGAAAAAGATGGTGGCAAGCCTATCGTTCTCAATAACTTATTAACCAAAAATGAAGAACAAAGATTTGTGGAAGTATTGAAGGTTAATCAAGGATCCATTAGATATACCTTATCAAATCTAAAGGGGATCAATCCTTCCTATTGCAAGCATAAAATCCTAAGAAGATTATAAGCCATTAGCTCAACCAAAAAATATGCCTTAACCCAAATATGAAATAAGTTGTGAGGAAGGAGGTTATGAAATTACTTGAGGTTGGAATGATATATCCAATTTCAGATAATGCTTGGATCAACTTTGTCCAAGTGATTCCAAAGAAATGGAGAATGACAGTTATTCTACTGCAGCGTTCATAAGAACTTCCTTCAAAAATAAAGGATCGTTTAGCTTGGAAGTTTTTATATTTTCAAATAAAAAAGTTCAACTACAGGTTTTCTAAGAAGATCGTTTAGAAAAGAGAAGAGATAATAACACAAGAGATTTTAGAATAGTTCACTCCAACTGAGCTATGTCCAGTCTCCTCTGCAAAGGGTTCCACTATAATCCTTACCTGATTACAAATGACTATTAGCACCACTCTTGGTACATTGCTGAGATTTCCTGAGTATTCGCACCACTTCTGGTACTCAACACCCTATCGAGATTTCTTTGAGTATTCGCACCACTCTTGGTACTCAGCAACCTACCGAGATTTTCTTAAGTATTCGAACCACTCCTAGTACTAGACTACCGTGCCTAGATTCCTTAACTCAAAAGAGTTCATTTGTAAGTATTTTAATTCTCTTCAGAATTGCAATCGAAGACTCCTTACAAGCAGTTTAATCTAAATCTTTCAACGAGAGGGTATGAATACAATACAATACAGTTTAAACACTCGCAGGTGTTTAACTCTATGATCTTACAAAAGTAAGAGATTTGACGCTTAAGCTCAACAGTATCTCTTTCTCTTTTTTTCTTCTCCTATCTTTTCTTCAGGTCATATATAGTCTTTTCTTTGAGCTCTTTTTCTCTCTTCTTTTATGTAGGATGGATATGGCGTTGTAAGCTTTGCGCATTTTCTATCCTCTTGATTTTCTTCGTGAGAGATCTATTTATAGGCTTGATGAATATTTGTCCGTTAGACAGCGTTTGTAATTCGTAGCATTGATGTTTGTATTTTCTCTATCTTATTTTCACAGTAGTCGTTGTGTAAGTCAACTTTGTTAAAGTAGGCGTGTTTTTCCAGTCCTTTGCTTGAAGTAGGTTATACGATTTTTTTAGACTTTGCTTCAAGAGAGGAACATTCCATGATTATTCTTTTGTCTCTAACGTACACAATTGATTTTCTATGTGTAGCATTGTGGATGCGTGTAGAATAACTCATTTGCAAAATTATAGTAAATTGTGTAGAATAACTTATCTTCAAAATTAGAATAGCTTATCTCCTTCCTCTCTTTAAGTTCTTCATTCTCTCTTGTTTTGTACTCTTCTTTTTTCGATTTTTTTTTCTATAAATCTTTCCTCTATTTGAACCCCTTGAAGATAGATATATATCTTCTGTTTCTATCCCTACCATTCTGTTTCTAAAAAAAACTATTAATAATTCATGTACCCAATTGGTTTTCTATAACATAATCATAATTAATTCTATGTGCCACAATAACACTCTTAACACCCAAAAGCCATATAATAAATAATTAATGTCTATTACTATGAAAATAAATGTTTAAATCTATTTTATTTTCTTTGGATCTTACACAAGGTGAAAAACATTTTCACGATTGGAGTGCACAAACAATTCTACCATGTCTTGAATGTCTATACTTAAGCCACTCACAAACCGAAGCATTAATGACTCTAGTTCTTTGAAATAATCATTCACACACATTTAGCCTTGTTGAAGCCTTTGGAGCTTAAAAAAAGATCTATCTTATAGTCGGAAGGAAAAAATCTAGCACACATAAGAAATTTAATGTCCCTCCAAGAAGCCGCATGTGACCCTTGGTAATTGTTCGTATAAATTTGATGTCACCAATTCATGGCATATCCCTCAACCTCTACTACCATTAAGTCTACTTGCTTTTGATCTCCTAGGAATTTTAATTAAATAATTAGTTAACTTTTGCGTCTTAATCTAGATAAACATTTAGTTTATTGTCTCCATGAAATTTACGAATCTTCAAGTTTGGGATGAGTACTTTCCCCACATTAAATTTTCATATAATAGGGTGATTCACAAGGCCACCAAATTATTTCCTTTTGTGTTTATGGGTTTTATCCACTCACCCCTTTAAAGTTAATACCTCTCCCTAATCATATTAATATCATTCATAAGGAAAGGGTGTCTAGGTCTGAATTTTTGAAGAAAATACATGAGAGGGTGAAGTTTCACATACAATAACAACCCAAAAGATACATCTAACATAATAACAAAGGAAAAAGGAAGTGTTCTTCAAAGAAGAAGATTGAGTTTGACTTTATTTAAACAAAGATAGATTTCCAAAACAAAGGAAGTCCACACTTAAATCTCGTGGTGATGGTCCATTTAGAGTGCTAAAAAGAATCAATAATAATGCATATAGGCGAGAGTTGCCAAGTGAATAAGATGTGAATACTACATTCAATGTGTGTGATTTAACCCTTTTTGTAGGAGGCATCAATAAAGATAAAGATGAATAATCTCTATATTTTAGGACAAATCCTCTTCTAGAGGGAGAGGATGATGGCAAAACTCTAACTAAGGGACCAATCACAAGAAGCATGGTCAAGCACATTCAAGAAGAATTAGAGTTATTTATGGAAGGTGGGTTGAAGCTCTTATTCTCTTGGGCTACAATGGAGTGCAACTAGTATAGTAGGTTGGAGTCATCTTTGGAAGGTCGACCCAAGCTCTTATTCTTTTGGGCTACAATGAAGTTCAATTAGTATAGTAGGTTTTAAGCCTTGTATAACGGGCCAAGTAATCTAGGTTTTTCTTTTTTAGCGTTGTATCATAGGTGTTCTTGAAAAACTTGATATAATCGGGAAAGACTAACTCCAAGCACACGGTTAGATGATCTACACCGATTGTTACGACTCTTGATTTATAAGGCACTGTTTAAACCACAACATTCATAGATAGAGTACTTTTTAAGAGTTTAGCAAAGCTACTACAACGTTTAAGAAAGACAGCTCTTAAAGAAATTAAAGTATGATGACAAGAGCGTTTATCAATGGTTAACTTCGTAAGCAATTACAGTGTTTATAAATAAAGTGTTTTGTAAAGCTAAAACAATAAACACATAATTTTTTTATATTGGTTCATTCAACTGAGCTACATCAAATTCTCCTCTAAGACCTCTTAGAGGGTTCTACTATAATCTCAACAAGATTGCAACTGAGTATTAGCACCAGTCCTAGTTACACTAGTCAATCTTGGAAACACATGTTACACTAAGTAGAACTAAGTATTAACACCATTCTTGGTTACACTAGTCAATCCTAGTAATACCTGTTACACTGACTAGAACTGAGTATTAGCATCACTCTGGTTACACTAGTCAATCGTGGTAACACCTATTACACTGACTAGAACTGAGTATTAGCATCACTCTGGTTACACTAGTCAATCCTGGTAACACTTGTTACACTGACTAGAACTGAGTTTACCTACTCCTTAATTCCCCTAGACAATTTCCTAGTTGGCATTTAACTCAACTAAGCTAATCACCAAGTGTTTGAATTCTCTTCAGAATGTACAATCATATTATTTACAAGTCTTAGATGATAACTCTCACAAAGAGGATGTGAACCTTCCTTGTGTGGGGGTGATGGTGTCGTCCTTGTCTTTGTGTGGCAAGATTACATGTTTCTTAGTTGGATTGCGGGACTACTCGAGCGTATCTGTATGAGGAATCTACAGATTGAGCTGTAGGAGCAACTATATTTGGTGAGGTAGGATACAAAAATGAGACTGACTCTTTTCACTATGATGTTTATGATAAGATGATGCTCATGGTTTGATCATGACTGGGATAGTCATGATGGTGTTGTATCTATGGTGATGATGATGGTGTTGGAGATGCTCCAAGTGATACTATGTTAATAGTGGTGTTACTATAATGGTTATAGTAGTAGTTAGCATATGTGCTAATTAGTGGATCGACATGGGTCTATGTGAGAGATGTTAGTGATGACATCAAAAATTAAGGAATCAAGGATCAAGGATTGAAGACCAAGGATCTGTATTGAGAATTGAGTAATTTACTGTTGAATTATTATGTTAGAGGATTAAGAATTCTATCATTATTATTATCAGGTATGGGGTAGTTGTTTATGGTTGATATATGAATTATTATGTTAGAGGATTAAGAATTCTATCATTATTATTATCAGGTATGGGGTAGTTGTTTATGGTTGATATATTTAGTGTTTTTATATCTTATTATTATGATTGTTTTAATGATAGCTTACCCCATACGTGTTTGTATTTATGTGTTGTGAACGTAATTATCGGCGATTATGTTAGAGGATTAAGAATTCTATTTATGGTTGATATATTTAGTGTTTTTATATCTTATTATTATGATTGTTTTAACGATAGCTTACCCCATACGTGGTAGTTGTTTATGGTTGATATATTTAGTGTTTTTATATCTTATTATTATGATTGTTTTAACGATAGCTTACCCCATACGTGTTTGTATTTATGTGTTGTGAACGTAATTATCGGCGATGATCGTATAATGTATTATACATGAGTAAATGATGTTACAGATAGTACTGAAGCATGATAGATTCGAGAAATAACGAGAGTCATATTGAGGAGGAGGTTCCATGTGAGTTACACAAACACCAATCACATCTAAGCCAACTATATAAGGGATTGACATCACTCTTTACCCAAAACCTTAAGGCAATGGGTTCATGGGTCTTTCATCTTTATATATTGATCTACTTTCTCATTTCTATCCAATGTGGGACTTGGACTCACACTTGGATTCCCAACATACAGATGAGAAAATCTCACAATATACGCACTCTGATATTTTCCTGAAATTGAGTCTTATTATTCATTATAATTGAAGGACTTTAAATAGTCATAACACTTACAATATTACGAGGAATAAAAATAAAATATCAACTATCTTAAAAATAAAATCTGCTTAATCTATCATAAAATAATAGTGTACTAGATAAACCGAAAATCATAACTATGTGTCCCTATTTTATCTCTATCAAATCAAACTAAATATTAATATACCCAAAAGCTAATAAAATAAGATTTAAACAAAATTATTAATAAAACTCTAAAATTTAAGTTTATCCAATAGTGACACGTGTTAAAATTGATTTTTTTTTGTTCTTTTTGTATTATTGATAGAAATTTATAAATAGATAAATTTATAGATAAATATAGTTATATAAATAGATAGATTTCAAATATAATATAAAATTATTATGTAATATCTAATTAACATTTATAATACTTTGTGCATATTAAAATTTTACTTATTCATTTTATTATGCCGTTCATTATAAATAATTTCAAAACTCCATATAAATTATTGTAAATATTTTCCTCCAAATTCCCTTATCTCATGTACAAATTAATTAGAAAATATGTTACATTTTTCAATATTTCTAAGTTATCAAATTAAAATATCATATAAACCAAATCTGATTTCTTTTTCTAGACTAAAATCTAGGATTCATGAGCTGCTACATTATCAATTTATGAGCTGCTACATTATGAAAATAATGCATATTATAAAAATAGATACCATATAAGCGTTTAAATTCAGGTATTCGTAATGTATATATAAAGTCCCAAACCCCACGAATAAGATAAAAATCTAGGGTTACATACATTACATTCATTTTCCGGTCTGCGTCTCTCTTCCCCTATCTTTCTGTGGTTGAAGTTCTTAAAGTGATGGAGTCACCACCCAGTAATCACCACACCGTCGACGGCGATGCCAACGACGTTAGAGCCTTCTCCCACCGCGACGACGAAGACGACAAGCCCCAACCTCTCACCGGCGACGGTGCCAGTCCCGGGTCGGTAACTAACTCCACTAAACCTTCAACCTCCCTTCATCTTCTTCTTTATTGCTTTTTCGAATTTTCTTAGATTGTGTTCTGTCTAATTAAACTAAACACGGTAATTGCAGAAAGATTTTTATTGGCGGTTTAGCGAGAGAAACCACTATTGGTTAGTGATTTCTTTCTGCACTGCGTTGGTTTCCTTTGTTTTACGGTTAAGCAAATGCTCAATGAGCATCCTTGTAACTAAATAAGTAACTAACTAGCTGTGCTTTTTTCTTGTTGATAATTCTGTGCAGCTCAATTCATCAAGCACTTTGGTAAATACGGTGAGATAACGGATTCCGTTATCATGAAGGACCGGAAGACCGGCCAGCCTCGCGGCTTCGGCTTCATAACTTACGCTGATCCCTCTGTGGTTGATAGAGTTATTGAGGACACTCACATTATCAACGGCAAGCAGGTGCTTATAATTAACACCTGCATTTGATGTTTGAACGTTTGGAGTAGTATTGAGTAAATGAAATGAAATCCGATGCAATGAATTGTTTATAGGTGGAGATTAAGAGGACGATTCCGAGGGGTGCAGTTGGCTCGAACTCTAAGGACTTCCGAACCAAGAAGATTTTTGTTGGTGGAATTCCTTCTACTGTGAGTGAAGGTAGTGTTTCAGTTGAGCCAATTTTCCTCTTGCTGATGTTGTTGATGCCTTACTTAATGTCAAAATTTAAGGATGTAGCATGAATGATGTGCACATGTATATATGTATACGTACAATATGTTATATGTTGAGAAGTGGTTGTGGTGGTATTATATAATTTTTATACACCAACTAACACTTAGAAGACACGTTTGCTGTTGGAATTCATATTGTAATATATCTAAGTTTCATATTATTGCTTTAAGTGTTAAGAGTTCTTGGTGTTTCTGTTCTTACCATGTACAGTGAAGGAAGTCCTTTATGATCTATGTTATCCTTTTCGGTAGAGAACATAATTATTAGTGTACATACCTCTTATGTTCAAGCTTTCTTTGGTGAGAAAGTTCATCACATGCGTGCACTTGTTCATATCTTTTAAGGTGGAAATTTTTGTGTTGAAATTGTTGTATTTTATCACTAGGCCAAAAATTATAACTAGTCAACACAACTCTTTTTACTTAAGAGTATCGTAGTCTAAGCACCATGATTTGATTGTGATTTGGTCTACACTATAACTCATAGTCTGGGCACAACTCTTTCTAGTTAAGAGTGTGACAACCTAGATGTCATGATTTGATTGCTAAGGGACAATTGATGTACCCTTGAACAATCTCCCCCTCTACAATTATTCCAAATCGAACTTTTTTATTATGACTCAACTCACTTGACCATCACGGGATAATTGTGCAAACTGTAACAATTTTTCCCTAAACAATAGCTCTGTTAGTAATCAAACTCGTGACCATGGCTTTGATCCAATTGTTGTATCAAGTGCTTACTACTAAGCTAAAAGCTATAGTTGATAGTCGATGTGTAACTCTTTCTATTTAAGAGTGTTGCCAACTCAAACAACAAAAACCATGATTGTTTGTGACTTGACCCACTTGGCGTACGTCATGCAACAAAAATGTCTCCTAATATACAAATTGATATTTTGTGGTATGTCATGTGTATACAAAGTATGTTAAGTTTATTAGCCAGGCTTGACTTTTCTTTAAAGCAATTATTTGTAAAGTAACTAGCTAACCATTAAAGAGATACAGAAAGTAGTTGTGATTTTGTTGTTTTAATTGGAGATGAACTTGGGCAGATGAATTTAGGGATTTCTTTACACGCTATGGAGAAGTCAAAGATCACCAGATAATGCGGGATCACTCTACTAATCGATCACGTGGCTTTGGGTTTATTACCTACGACTCTGAAGATGCTGTTGATGATCTCTTAGCTGTGGGGAACAAAATTGAGTTTGCTGGAGCTCAGGTGAGTTTTTTGTTGATCTGAAAATTAAATTACAAACCTTATTTGGTTTTATAACTGATTTCCAAATGTTGAGTTTCAAGTCCTGCTTTAAAGGACAAGTAAACAGTGAGAATGGTTTATTGTTTTATGGACATCTTGAATTTCCTATCCTTAAGTATATGCTTGCCATAGGCAATGAATCGTAATTATGTAGGCTGTGCTTAACTGTAACAAATCAAGGCATTGAACACAGTTGACTGCAATGTTTTGTTGGTGATTATTCCCTTTAGTGTCGGGATGAGATGATCATGGGTTCAGCAATAAATTTAATGCGCATTTCTATTGATGATAATCTATTTGCCTTGTTCCTATTTAATAGAGTTAGAACTTCCGAGTATTTTAAGTGTAACATGGGTTTTTATTGATGAGGTAAAATATTAAAAAAAAATTACAATTGTTAGGGAAACATTACAAATTTTTAATATAAGAAATTAGCAATGCCCAATAATTCATGTGCACTTATAATAAGTTTGGGCCAATATGGGTTATATTTCTGATAAAATGCAATGGGTCCAATGGAAAATACCAAACCTGGGCCCAAGTGGATCACATTTAAGTACCATTATTTCTTGGTTGAATGTACATCCAGTGGAACGAGTTTCCACCCTTAGAACACAACATTTTGGGATTGAACAAGTGGGCAGTGGCTTATATTCTTAAGGCTACTGTAATTTTTATGTTATAAATTACTTTAGAAAGAATGGTATGGTATTTTTTCACACATGACTCCTTTTGTACGATTTAAATCAAAGTCCTATAGCTTGATTTTACTGGTGACAACTTCAAGGAGGCATATTTTAGGTCTTATTGCTTGGTATACCACCATCATTTTATGAATCAAAGTCATCATTAACATTAGACAAAATATGTTGATAAAAGAAAATATTACACCAAATATATTTCCAATTTACTATCCTGTGAAAGATCAAGATAAAAGATGCTTGAATTGTTTCACTTTCATCCATTTAGTTTTGGTTATCTTCACTTTTGTAGGTGGAAATCAAGAAGGCAGAACCAAAAAAGCCCAATCCACCAGCCCCATCATCCAAGCGATATAATGATGAGCGGTCTTCATATGGTGGTGGATATGGAGATGCTTATGATGGATTTGGTGGTAATTTTGGTATGGGTGACTATAGGTCAGGTGGTGCCTATGGTGGTAGGGGAAGTGCTTATGGTGGCTTTGGAAGTGAATTTGGTGGTTATGGAAGATATGCTGGTGCCATGGGGCCTTATAGAGGTGATCCTTCTCTTGGGTATGCTGGTAGATATGGTGGAGGCTTTGGCAGAGGCTATGATCTTGGTGGGTACGGTGGAGCTAATGAGGGTTATGGGGCATATGGTGGTGGTGGTTCCTCTGGTAATGCTTATGGAAGCAGCTATGATGCCAGCCTAGGGGGTGGATATGGAGGAGCTGGTGGAGGCTCCTTTTATGGGACTAGAGGGGGATATGGTGGTGCAGGAACTGCTCGATATCATCCTTATGGAAGATAGAAGTTTGTCATCTCAGAAATATAGTCTAGGGCTAATATGTCTAGTATCAAAGCAAGTTTGTAGTTTGTTGTGTTTGATCATTCAGTTCTTTAGGCTACATATTTGCCTTTTCTTAACGAAAGATCTGTCAGTGATAATTTTATTGTTAAGCCCATTAATTATCAGCAGCACACTATCGCCAGCTATAGAAGACCAAACAATTTTTTGTTTAGCTCGGCCCACTGGAAGCTGCAAAATGTGCACATGGTTGTACTCTTAGTTTTGTTAATGGCTACATTTGTCATTACTGCTCTGTACGTTTATTGAATTTTTATATACTTTCAGACTGTAAGATAGAAATGAGTTATTTGAAACATGACATTGAACAATTGTGTAAGAGAGGTAAATTTGAAAAAGAATAGCATTAAACATTATTTTCTACTCCATAACACTAGCAATTTGTTGTTGTGGAAAGGAGAAATAGATTCTTATAAGAAATGACCAAGCAATGTTAAATCTCAACAACACTCCCAAGCACTCATGGGCTAACTGAATTTACATAAGGTATTTACTACAAAAGACTTCCTATAAATTGCTAAAATATAGAAAATTCAAAGTATCTTAATTCTTTTCATCTTTTTGACTCAATGTTTTATTCCAAACATCAAAAAATGTCTTCAAAAGTTTAACCTAGTAAGTAATGAAGTAATGTAACTTGGACACTCTTAAACATCTAGAATAATTTTGGAAATGTTAATGACCTTAAGTGGTTTTATGAAACGACATAGAGATATGACAAAAGCTTATTCATACAGAGAACAAATTTGCACTTCAAGAGAAACCATATGGAAATAAGATCAAGTTACAGAAGAAAATAGAAAATAGATTATGAAAAGATACAGGGAGAGCACACCACCTTTAGAAGAGATTCATAAAGAGATTATCTAAATAGGCTTATGCTAAATACCACTATCATAAGATTTTATTAAAAATAAAAATATAAGAAAAGAACAACATGGGAGTCAACACACCAAATTTATGATAAAATTACATTGAACACACACAAAATATATCTATTAAGAATGAACTAAGTAAAAACATGATTTCCTTATTAAATCATTTTATACTTTAAACTCTATATACCTAGAAAACAAGGCAAATTATTCATTCTATTAAAAAATCGATTAATAGTCAATCTTTTCACATTTCAAAAAAAATGTTTCTAAAATTTATTTTTAGACATCTTATTTTGAGGATTGAGTATTAACTTTGTTTGCCCTTTCCTTACTACTTAAAGAATATTTTCAAGATTAAAGTCAAGATAAAAGTATTCTCAAATAAATCTCTGAAAAGAAATTTCATATATTCTTCAAATGTAATTTACATTTATTTATACAAGAAATATCAAGATCAAAGAACATGAAGAGTTACCAATTTTAAAATAAAGAAATTATAAGTGTAAACATAAGACTTAGTTAAGGATTATAATTTGCTAATCCTATATTTAATACTTATTATTTTTTCTTTGGATTAGGGTGAGTGTGAAAAGGAAAAGAAATGAGAGAGAGAGTGTGATAAGTGAAATTATTTAGATTACATAAAAGTGAAATAAATTTGGGTAAAGTTTGTAGTAGAAATAATTGATGTAACCAAAAATAATATTAATGGTATTATATAATAAATTAGTCACATGTATTGAGAAAAAAAATTAAATTAAACTTGAATAATAAATTTTTACGAAGTGATTAGTTTACTTGGTGCAAAAAATATTCAAGTATTTTTTTTAAAAAATAATTATATATATAATATAATTTGGAAAGGAAATTGAAACTTTTTTTCACATACAATTATACAAAAGTAAAAATAAATTAAAATTTTTAATTTCTGAAATTGAATTTAGAATTTAAATTCAAACCTATTGTGTACAATTAAAAATGTTATATCCTTTTACATGTCCTTAATTTGGAGTTACATTACTACTAATTCTGTCAACTAATCATACCACAAGTAGATAATTCATATAAATATACTCATGTTTACAATCTTCCTTTAATAGAAAAATTTTCAAATTATAAATATCATAGTATTAAGAATATATATATATATATATATATATATATATATATATATATATATATATATATATATATATATATTATTTACATCATATGTATATATCACTAAATCTTTTTCACCTTTGAGTACTCTGACTTATAACATCCTTTATTCCTGTGTAACATACCACTATAAGGTGAAAGAGCTAAGTTAACATATTTAAATATTAGAATTCATTTATAAACCAAACATTTTAAAACAGCACATCTCATACAATGTCTTTACTTCTCCATTTGTTAAATGGCCTTATGCTCACACAGACCCAAGGACTTAAACCCGACAAAGTTAATTCCATATAACAAGATAATCTTTCATATTGATCCAGAGTATAGACTCACACCACCTAACTATTTTCTTCCATGTGAGTTTGAATATTTAAAGTTTGGATAATCTTGTCAAGAAAAACCCAATTAATACACTTCCTAAAATCACATCACCTAGTAATTCCTCCTTAAAATACTACAATCTCATCACATATACTTTCAATCAAACTATCTTAATAGAATATGATCATTACCCTGATTCTACTCAACATCACACACCACCCATCCACACACACAAAATACACAGTCGCACAGACACAAACACATACACATATAACACACAGACATAGACACAGACACAAACACAGATACAGACACACAAACACACACACACACACACACACACAGAGACAAGAATATACACAGAAACACAAACACATATACACACAGACATACAAACACACACATAGACACACAAACACAGACACACACACACACACACGGACACACACAGACACACACATACACACAAACATAGACACACTGACAGACACACACACACACACACAAAGAAACATAGACACACACACAAAAACACAAACACACACACACATAAAAATGCTCAAGAGATGTGAAAATTTTTAAGCGTAACCAATGAAGGCACAGATGATGTAAAACATGCAAGAAAGAACTTATTGATTCAAGAATACGAAATGTTCCAGATGCAACAAGGCGAAAAAAACTATGAGGCGTAGAAGTGTTTCACACATATAGTCAATCGTCTCTCCGGGTTAGGTAAAACCTTTGATATTGACAAATTAACTATTAAAATATTGAAATGCTTTAACAGGACATGAAAACCTAAGGTCACGACCATCATAGTGTCACAAAATCTTGCAACCATTTCTATGGCGACTCTTTTTGGTAAGTTAAGAGAAAATGAACTTGAACTTGGAAAGTTGAATGAAGAAGACAATCAAGGAAGGAAAAATAATACTACTTTTAAATCCAAGGTTATCAAAAGAAAAAGCCTGAAATTAGATGATGACTCTAATGATGAGAATATGAGTCTCATGATAAAGAAGTTCACCAAGTTCGTGAAGGCCAAAGGTAAAAGACAATTAAAGAGTAAAAAGGAGAATCAAGGATCCTCCTTTAATTTTAAGTGTTGAGTATGGAGAAATGGGACACGTTAATGCTAAGACAATATCGTATAAGTAAAACTTGATTTGAAGTTTAACAAAACGTCCAAACGAAATAACATTTAATTGTCTAGGATAAAAGATAAGAAGTGTAAAATGTTACAGCTTAAATACCCTAAACGATATAAAAGCATATAAGTAGAATAACATCTAACGTATGATTGACTGTCTATGATAAGCATTAAACGCTATAATGAATTATAATAGAGAGTCTAAAATAAACCAAGTCTAATGAAAGTTTAGAACAACCCTAAAAGAAATAACTTATTTTTCTAATCGACATATGTTACTCAAACAAACAAGGCTAAACGATGGTACTTGAATTATTGCCTAAACGCTTAGGATCGTTTAACGCTTTAAAGCATATACTTTCTAGTACTTTTTTGTCTGTTATGTTATGCTCTCTTTTTCTGTGCAGATTTCCACCTTTATCAAAAAGCCTGCTCAAAATAAGAATAACGTTAAGAGATAGGAAGATATTCAAAGAATGTTTCATACATACTTTCTATCTGTCATTTCCGTACACTACACAATTGTTTTGCCAAGACACAACATAGCTTCTAACTTTACCTTCAAGGCTACAACTTTAGAAGAAAGTTAAAAGCTCTAATTAACGAATATTTTTTGAAGAAGACTATATAAAAAGGACTACATGAAGAGAAGACCATTAAGAATTATTTTATTGCAATACGCTCACGCTACTTCTCTCTAAGATCTTTCTCTTAAGATTTTTCTTTAAAAAGAAAATTTCTTTTATAAGTTTTCATAATATCATTGTATTGTTTTCAAATCCTCTCAAAAAGAGTTATTCATTTTGTTCTTGTAATATTTCAAAACTCTTTGTGTTTGGTTTTCAGAAGTGAAGTAAAACACTTGTAAAAGTGTACTTAGTGGAGTTAGACCATCTAGTCAGATAGATTAGTGATACCAAGAGTGGTCATGCTTATCTAACCAGTGGGTTGGTTATAAACTAAAAGTGGTTAAATACCCCTTAAAGAAATTTAAGGGAGAATTGGACGTAATTCAATTTGGAGCAAACCATTTTAAAAACAATTATGCCTTTTTGTTGTTGTTTTTCAAAGGTTTTCCAACAAACGTAGTTTTAGAAACTCAAGTGTTTAACATCTGTTGTAGATTGTCTAACCTAAACAAAGAGAATTAAACACTAATTTGCAAAAAGTTTAAAACCCTATTCAAACCCCATTTTTTAAAGTGTTCCTGTGTTTTAGTCAAAGTTGACTGCTCAAATGCTAAAATGACGGAGACAAAAAAGGAAGAATATTTTTCAAGAAAAAGGCCTATATTGCTTGAGAGGATAATGATTCAAGTAAATTTGACTCAAATAAAGAACTTAATGGTTGACAATAAATCTTCTAGAAGCAAAACAAGTGTTTGTAGTAATAATAAAAATTATGATGAACTGTATTATGCATTTCAAGAATTATATTATGAATCTAAAAAGTAATCTCTTTACATAGTTAATTGAAATCAAAATATAAAGCTTTCCAAAAGAAATTTGAGAAATCTTTGAAAGAAAAAGAAATTTTAAATAGTAAAATTTCAATTTTAGAGGAAGGTAGAAATATCCCTATTAAGAGTAAATGTTGCAAGGAGCATTGAAAATTTCTAATCTTTGAAAAATTAATTGCAAATCCTTTTAAAGTTAAATTTTTTGAAAAGCAAACTTTTAAGAAAAATGTTTTTCATAAAAACAAGCATGCTCCTGTGAATAAGAATAAAAAATAAGATAAAGTATGGGTAGAAAAAGGTAAATCTTATTCTAGGAATGTAAATTGTGTAACATCATGGCTTATTTCTCCCTCATTCCATCTTCTTTTGTCTAGCATCTTTAATATATGTATGTGCGAAGTCACGGAGAAGAAGAGGAACGGAACTAAAGAAAAAGGTCCTAATAAATGTCAGATCATCGTTCTATAATGATATTAATGCTAATAAAATAGGAATTACCACATGTAATCTTTTTAAAAAGAAAATAAAAACCAGTAAAAAATAAATAAAAAAATATTAATTTATTGCCTCAAATATAAGAGAAAAAGTGTTAGTAAACCTATTATAAACATAATATGAAAATTTTGAGAGTTTAAAAGTACATTAAGAAAAAATTAACTATTCTTTTTTTAGAAAAAAACTATTTTGAGAAATTTAAAAGTATTGTCCCACCACAAAAAAATCTGAAAATTTCTGGCTTTGCTGTTCCCATTTTGCGTGAGGAGGATACACGAAAAGAGAGAGGAGAGAAGCTAATTGTAGCTCCGACGCTCACCAACATCAGGTCTCATTCGTCAATGGCGTCGTGGAACATGGGTCTCGCTTCATGCCACAAGGTACCTCATTCACTTGCCTTTCGTTTTTCTTCATACTTCTTTATTTCTTTATGGGTTTTCACTCTTTTAGCAGACGATGTCTTTTGAGGTTTCATGCAGTAGGAAGAGAGACAGAGACAGGGAACGAGGTAGCATCTATCCCTACAAAGTGGTTGAAATAACTCCTCCACCCAAGTGTCTCGGCGTTCGTTGCTTACCCCCTGTAAGTGCCATTCTTTGATTTTATTTTTTAATATCAATTCCAAACCTTCAGTTTTCATAATTCATCATGGAAAATTTAAATTGGAAGCCCTGCTTTCAAGTTGTGTGTATCTAATGATTAATGGTTGGTACTTTTGGATGGGTTAGAAGCCAAGGCTCATGAAAAGAGTAATCTCTTCTGTTATGATTTTTTTTTAGACGAATTAGTTTAATGCACTTTTAAAGGCTTTTATGATTATATATCAACAAACGCATCATAAAATGACAGTGTAGTTATACTTATTCAATGAAATTTGACTGTATAGCGTTTCAAAGATAGTGTCATTAAACATATGTTTTTTTATTTATTAGGAGTATCCCCTTGAACACAGGGACTGATCTCTGTGTTCTCCCTCGGGATTTAAGTAGCCGCAGGATAGGTCGATATCCCCATTCACTGAGTTTTTTTGCATTAACAAGAAACGATAATCGACCTCGTATAATTGCTAATGCTGGCCCTGGTGTTGTCTTTGTCACTCATTCTTTTCTGTATTTTTTCACTCCAAGTGAACAGAAGAAACATGTAATTGAGTACATAATAAACGTCAGAGTTTAATTTTATGCATTATTTTATATTTTTAACCAATTAAAAATCATTTGGATATTTACTGTAAAAGTTAACCAATTTATGATACTTGAGAATTTGTGATTGAATGCTTGTGTTAAAACTCTTTACACCCTAGGTACATAGATTATTTACTCTAAATGTGATACCTGATTGTATGTTATAACAAACAAATAAGTATGGAGTAGTAGTTGATGTTATTTGAGTTCATTATTAGGTCACATACTTGATCAACTTTGAGGAAGATTTTGTAAAACCAGTTGGATTCACTAACGCAAAACTGATTTGAGCTAATAAGCCAGTTTTAGAGTGGCTAAAATGCACAATTAATCCAATAACCTACATGACTGATTTTTGAGCTAGTTACCTGACTAATTGTTTTATCTAGTTACCTGAATGATTGTTTGAGCTAGTTACATGACTAATTGTTTTAGTTAGTTAACTGCTTTTTTTCACCTATTTACAAATCAAATTGTCCAGATCAACCCAAGTTTTACAACTATATCAATCCAATAATCTTTTATTTTTTTTATA
Organism: Vigna angularis; assembly: GCF_016808095.1. Classification (NCBI taxonomy): domain Eukaryota; kingdom Viridiplantae; phylum Streptophyta; class Magnoliopsida; order Fabales; family Fabaceae; genus Vigna; species Vigna angularis. Next base: position 28,835,588 of record NC_068971.1, on the reverse strand, counting down.
GTATGTTTGTTCCAGAACGTCCAAAAGTCCTCTATCGGGTTGGAGTGACCAAGTGTAATTTATATTTACTCTTATCCGTTAATATAATGGAGTTAGATCGGTGTTCCAAAGAAAATAATACCTTATATTGTGACTCCGAAGGACTTACACTTGTTGGAACAATAATATATATTTCTTAACTGAATAGTATAATAGAACAATTCTTCCTTCTTCCCTTCTAGCATTCTCTAACACATTATACTACGGGTGATTTGATTGGCCTCCTTATCTTTTTATTATGTAGCCCTTGTTGTAAAAGTGACATAATATCAGCAAGCAAATTCTGAATTGTTGCTCCATTCTTTCAATTGGTATATTCCTGAAGCTCACTGATGTAAAAGTGTCAATTAACTAGTATTGTCTTCACTAGGGTACATAACTGAATTTAATATAATCATAAGGTTTATGTAGTTTTGAGGGATGTTGTCAAATGAATGTACTTTATGATTCTTGGCCATTGGAGCAAAACGTAGGAAGGTCTAAAAATGTTGTTAAAAGGTTTCTGTGAAGTTGTGACTTAACAGGATGATACTAATGATTAAGACCTGAAGCTTGTTCATTGCAATTTTCACCATCCTAATGACCCTATACTCAACATTCTGCTCTTTGGAAATGAATGCTTTCAGCAGATGTTTGCAGATTTCTGCTGCTTAGAAAATTTGAGTGTTTGTCGCCTCTTAAGTTGTCATGTTTTACGAAGTTTTCATATCATGAACAATACCTAAGAATAGAATCACAGTCTATGAGAACTGAGGCTTAGGATAAATTTTGCAATGGCCATAAACTCAAAACACACCTTTTTCTAAATCTTTAATTTGGATTAACTAGAGTTTTATCTTTAGGTATGACTATGGTAAAATTTTGGGGATAAATGCGAAGAGACGTAGAGAACACCCCTGAATATTGTTGTATCTGGTTTTACATACATGATCTGATTTTATAATTCATATGTTGTAAATCTTCAGCTTAAAGTTTCTGTTTTTACTAATAATCCTACATTACAAGCTCCTTAACATAGGTAAGGTAACCATAATATTGTAATAACTGTTAAAATGCGACCATTGGACTTACAATCCTGCACTGCTTATGAGGAATTCTTAGGTTCAATAAGCTTAAATAAAAGTTATTTGATACCGAACTTGCATACATGCCAAAGAATGATTTTTGGCAATATATAGCTCTTTGGAGCTAGAGTTATCTTCAAGAGTTTGGCCATTTGATATGAAAGAAAAGCTATGAAGGGCATCCGAAACAGGAAATTGTCAAAGAGGAGTAGATATTTTGGTCTATATAATTCATACTGTACCCAGAATCTGAGGTACATTGTAGAATCAAATACTTTCCATGGATTTTCATATGCACAAGACATCGTGTAAACCCAGACAAGTATAAGAAAGTACTGCAGAAAGAAATTTGAAAAGTTTTGAGGACAATATGATGATAATTATATGGCTTGAATGGATAAAGAGACAATTTCTGTAGCACACATGCAAATAGTGATGTTATTCTATAACTCATCATTTAAGTTTTAACTTAGAGACTACAAATCAGTTTGAGTCTGTTTCTGAACAAGCACACTTATGAAGGAAAAAAACATAAACTGGATAAAATAAATCAAACATTTCGAGTTAGTTAAAATTTACTTATACACCTTGACTTTTGAATAAATTTCCTCATGTAAGTTCGCAAGTACCTATGACCCAAACTCTTTCCTTTAACGGTAGCGTTTTCCAATTGGAAAACTCTCTTAAGTTAGTAGCTAATACAAAGGGTTTTACTAGTTTGTCCGATTGCTAATAGAATGACATCCAACAATTTCCATTAGAAGTCATGAAGATGGCTGTTTATTCCTGCACTCTCGAACTGTATTGTGCACCCTCATCTGAGTAATGCAATGACCAAAGTACCCTTGAGAAATATTTTAAAAAAACCTTTCCTGTACTACTGACACAGCCTTCGTGATTTGCGCACACTTTCGTGCATCATTGCCCACAAAAGTAACCCTTCTCCCCATTTTTGCTTCATTTTGATTCCAAAAGATGTTGGAATACCTTCTGGATTAGGGTTTCTGATGAAGCAGAACTAGGAATAGAAGGAATTCAAAAGAACTGCAGAACTTGCAGGAGATTCAAAAGAAGAAAGAATGGATCCCGACACTGTTATTGAATGAATGAAGATACAAGAGAATTACAAGAATTTTTCTGAAAGCCATCAATACTACACTAACCTCTCATATGTAGCTGTTCTACTTGCTAACTAACTTCCAACTGAAATGGCTAAGTACAAAAGCGTGTCCCCTGTTGATCATATACTGTAACGGTTTCTGAAATGGGCTATCTAGGAAAATATTCCAGATAGGGTCAATCCGGAAGTAAGTAATTATTTTGGTGGAAGTTATGGATAAGACAATAAAAAACATTACTCAAGAACTGTCTATCGAGAAACTTGCAGACACCATTACAGGACAACGACCAGCAATGAAGAAGGAAGGGGAAGGTAAAACAGAAATAGAACTCAGAGGGACAATATTGTATTTTTAAAGATATGGGGGTGCATGAAGAAAGTATACGGTGTAGGATGAAATGGCCCATAAAGGTTTATATTTAGACTAGCTGCAATTTGATGAACTTTAGAGTTTTAGGCCGAATGGCTGAATAAATTATGAAGTTTTTCATAAGTTAAAATTTGTTTTATGTTTCGATTTTTATAAATTTCTGACATTTAAAAGTTTATTTAACTTATGCATGAATTAATTATTAATTTATTAGAGAAGCTTGATTTATTTACCCTTTTGTTTAAAAGTTTATCCAATAGGAAACCCATCCCCCTCCCATGCTGAAATAACAAGAACTGATATTGACTTTAATTATCGACCAAAATTACTAATTTAAGAGGAAAAACTGGCAATATATTTACTTCTTATGGCGAACCACTGCCCTGTTTGACCTGCTTATTGTATTGGCACTTCACTTGCTTCCCTCAATCTAAAAGGGGTTATTTCTACATTCAATGCAAGCATATATTTCCATGTGGATGGCTGCTTTAAAAGCAACATTAAAAATTACAGCAACGTAGCTATTAAAAAATAGAGCTTTAGTGCATCTCCTCCTTTTCTTTCTAAAACAATTTTGCATCCAAGTACATTATTGCGATGGGAACCATTCATTGAAGTAGGAATACCATTGACGTATTTGGCTTCTTTCCCTTCTCTCTCAGAGGGGTGGGACTGAGTTTTAGTGCTTTGGAGGATATGTCCCTATGAAAGGATGCTTTAGAAGGAATGTTGCAAACTCTCGACTTGCTTTTCTAAAATTAACCTTTGCAGATTGGAAGAATAAAGTTGTGTATCATATAGGTCTTGTATATGTACATCTTATGCTATATTAGAACATGTGGAAGGCAGATACCATTTCTAAGAGGGCAGGCAGGCAGGCATATGATATAATTGAAGACAAGGCACTTGTTTGGAGTTCTAAACACTGTAAAAGCATGATGAATCTGCAGTTTAGTAATTTCATAAGTATGACGATTGCAGTTGTGGTTGCTTATTTTAGATCTATTGCTCTCAATTTTTTAATGGAAAAATATTTTCTGAGATGGTAAATGGGTCAATATGAGATGAGGAATTGAAGCAAGCTGTTTGGTTTTTCATGCTGTGATAGTTCATTCCCTTTATTTATGGTTCTGATTCTGAAACCAGAAAATTAGTAGTAGATTCTAAAAGCAGAACTGTTTATGTCCCGTTTAACAAAACCTTTCTTTTTCATAGTTTAACAACACATTATTGATCACATGTCGTGTTGTCAATTTTTGCCCAATTGATTCAATTATGCATACCATGATCCAACCTAACTTTTCCCTTTCTTTCTTTTCTTTATGGGTGATATGATCCAACATAACTTTGTGAGAATGAAAAAGAAATGTGCTGCATGCACATTCAGTTGGGCCATTTGCATAATATAATTTCTTTATCTATTTTCTAAGCAGAACTTGCAGTGCGGGGAGAGTGTAACAATAGAAGGACAAGCCTATACTATTTCAGCTGTAACACATCGCTATCAGCTTCGGAAAGGAAAATACGAACCAAGCGAGAAGAGACTTGATGTTTTGTCCACAGGAAGATACTTAGTAAATTTATATTTAGAAAATTTATTAGAACAATCTTGATTAGTACAGTTATGTAGTAACTTCTATTTTTGTATCAATGTGTAATGACTTAGTTATGTGTCCATTCTTTAACTTGTTTCGCGGCCAATGGAAAATTGGAAAAAAATAATTATAAACTAAGAAAGGTGGGAAAATGAATAGCTAGTACATATTTACAACAGATTAGTAAAGATCTCACAAACTGAAAACCTTGTTCATGTTTATAACGTTCTCTTTGGTTTAAGAGGAAAGGATAAGGGATGAAAATAGAGAATAAATAAGTTAAGTAAGAAATAAATTTGAATGTTTAGTTATTTGATAAAGTACAATAAAAAGTGTTTTAAAAGTTGTGTAATTTAATTAAATTGATAAAAACAAGAAAAAAAGACAAGTATAAATATGGGTAATAGTAAAATGAATTATTTATTTTTCTTTCTCATCTAGTCTTCTAAGCATACATGCATTATTTCTTTCTTCTATTCTCACTTTCTCAAAACTAAACACAATGTGATTTAGTTTATGCATTAATGAAATAATAAATAATTTATGCTTAGAGTAGTATATTTATTTTTCCTTCTCAAACACAAACTAATTTATTTACTAAAATAATAGTATGTGTATTTTTCATTCTCATATAGTCTTCTAACTTTTCCAAGAACTAAATTAGTTTATACATTAATTAAAAGTAAAACTTTGAAAAAGTTATGAATTTTTTCACATTAATTGATGTATATGCCGACTTTAACTTATCAGAAAATCAATTTTTTTTGCATACTTTTGCTTTCGAGAATTTTTTACGAAGAAATTTATTTGAATACATCCTAAATAAAGTGATATGTCTCATCAACCAAATTGTATAATGCAAATAATAGTGGATTGTGTTATTTATCCAAGTGTTTTAAAAATAAAATATATTTACCTTATGGGTGCTAAAAAGTTCTGAGGATATTAACGTTAATGATTAATTTGACGAATGTGATGGGAAGAACAAAAAATTGTTGCTTAAGAAAGGTTTGATTATTAATTAGGGTCCATGAATAAAAAAAGATATGGGCATTTATTTCACAGTGTAGCAGGTTCCCGGGCAAAGCCTGCACGTGGGACCACTGCAAGTTCGCACGTGCAACTCTGGTAATAATGCCAGAGACTTTTATCATGCAGGGTCCGAAACATCCATGCACTGAACGATGGTACAACAATTTTATGAGATATACGAGCAGTTATACATATGGTGACTCCTTTGTTTATTTATTTATTTATTTCATTTGACCAATACATGTGGTGCCTAGTACACACCTCTTTGATTCATACTCTTGTCGTGTATTTTGGCAATAATTAATTAATTGACACCAGATTCTATCTGTCCTTTGGACAGATAAGATTGCACTAGTAACTTCCTCCAATTATTTCCTTCAATTGCTTGCTTCCATTCATGTGAAGGAATACAACAGATTTTGAAGAGTTTATATATATATATATATATATATATATATATATATATATATATATATATATATATATATATATATATATATATATATATATATATATATATATATATAAAATTTATTTGTTTTAGAAGAGTTTTAAATTTGAACTTTATAGACAGAAAAAAATATAATTAAAGCTGGGGTTATTGGTATTTTTTTTAAAAGAGAAGATATTATGAGTTAGATAAAATTATTATAAATAATTAATTTTTGTAATATTTATTGTTACTGTAAACTGAGTATTGATTTCAAAATTATTAATTAATATAAAAATATATGATTTCACAGTGTTAAAGACAAGATTATCTAGTGACATTAGATTGTCTAACAATTTATGTTTTAAAGTTTAGAAAACAACACTCAACAAAATGTTAATAATAGAATGTATCGTCCAACATTCTAAATGAAATAATGCTTATCATACATAAGCATTAATGTTTTAAAGGATAATACTAAATGAAATAATGCTTATCATACATAACAATCTATCTAAGTGTTGAACAAGATAAACATTTATAAATAATACAATGCTTAAAGTAAACTTTGTCCAAATGCAAACAATGTCTCATATAATGAAAACATAATCCATGTAAATGCTAAATGGTGATGCTTAAGATTCAATAACCAAACGCATTATGTCTCTAAACTTCTTATAGAAAGAATTACCTAGGATATCAGTATAACGTGTTAAACGCTATCAAAAGATATATATAAAAGCGCCAAACACTATAGAACTCCTAACAAAGTGTTTAATCACCATAGAGCTTTAACAAAGAAATATAGTGCCTATGAAAATAACTTTGCTAAGCAGTACTAAACGATGTATTAAAGCTTAGACAACCCTATGAAACAGGTGTTTAAAAGATCATCTCATCTAAAGCATAACTCATCTAAAGCATAACACATCAAACACTTTGCCCTCAATCAATGCTTTTATCAAACAATGCTGACATGTACCAAAATGTTTTAAACACGCAATATGCTTAATAATCATCAACGTTTAAAACATTTAATGTTGTACAAAAAAGTGTTTCCTTACTTGCATGCTTTATTCTTATTGTCTCTATTGTTAATGTCAACACTAAGGTTTATTTAGAAGCATTGCACAAAGGACAAAAAGATGTTGAGAGATAAGAAGACATTCCTAGAATGAAGAGTTTAAAGAGTGACAAGAAGCATAAAAATAAATAAATAGCATAGGTTTTCTTAGGCTTGTATTTTGTCTATTCTAGTTTCTGGTTTCTTTCTCTTAGATTTGTTGTAAAGAAGCTTATATATTCTTCTTTTCTTTAAGGTGCAAGCAATATGGGATTTCACATAGCTTGCACTTAAAAGAAAGAAGAATAAATAAGTCTCTTCTCCTTTTAATTGCTTGTATTGCAAGTTATCTTATGTATAATTTTAGTTTTGATCTTTAGACTAGTTAGGTAGCTTATATACCCTTAGGATATTGTAGAATTAAGACATGTGGGACTTAAAGCAATCTTGAGAGCTCTTGTCCAGACTTGTAGGCCTTCAAGTCTCACATCCTTTAGTTTTCTTCACCTACTTCATCTTCTAGTGCTATATAAGCAACCTAAGGTCTCTTTTGTACACACACCTTGAACACCTTCAAATTTGAATATAAAGAGTGTTTTGCATTCAATTGCATTACTTCTTTAAGATAAAATTCTTTCTCTTATTCTAAATTTGGGTCTTATCTTGTGAAGAACAAGTGGCGACATCCTTGGCCTTTATCTTGGATCCTTTCAAGTGGTATGCCTTCCAAATCATAAGTTTCCTCTCCTTTCTCTCTTACATTTTTAGTCTTTTCAATTCCATTTCTTAATTGTTTTAGTTTAGTTCTTAGCTTATTTCTATCTAGGCATGTTGTTCCATATAATTTCCTCAAAGTCTTTAGATTTGGAAGACCGTACAACCTACTCATGAACAAAAGATAAAGCATTGTCACCCTATAACATAGACCTAAGTCCAACTAGCTACCTAGAAGAGGTACACTTCTACACATAAGGCACATGTTAGTATATTTTTAGTTTTAAAGTTTAGGAGATACCTTGTTTTATGATCATCTGACTAAGAGCTTCTTGCAAGGAGTAATCCTTCTCTATTCAAAGGTGTAAAGTTTCCATTTTCCACAATATCCCACATGTCAATATGACATGATTATAAATATGTATAATCATTCTTTGTTTCCAAAAATTAAACTTTTCTTCCCTAAATAGAGGTGGATGACTTATGGCATATCCTTCACTTTCCATTGCGATCTGGATCATTTCCTCAAGTCTGGTTAAAAACTAACCCGTGAGGTTAGCTTTGATACCAACTGAAAAATATAGGCAAACACTATAGGAGGGGGGATGAATAGTGTTTTTAAAACTTTTCACAAATGGTGTCTGATAGGTTTTCAAAGGATTAATATATAAAAGATATGTTTAGACGATGATGTTTCAAAAAGCATTTGTGAAAACATTCGAAGAAGGAAAGCAATATAACACAAATTTTATACCGGTTCACTCAACCTGAGTTACGTCCAATTCTCCCTTAAGAACTCTTAAGGGATTCCACTAATCTTTAACAAGATTACACGAGTTTTACCTCTCCAGCTTTATAATGGTATTTTGACCACTCTTGGTTCACCTAATCAACACAACTAGTCCGAGTTTAACTTCTCCAACACTAGACCATTGATTGACGATCCGAACGGTCAGAATGAAGAACCATATATCTGGAACCCATTGTCCAAAAATTTGTCTGATCTAACGGTGAACGACTTCACAACAATGAAAACACCAGTACAAGTTTTATGTTATGCGGGAATGACTTCTTCTCTTCCTTTCTCTCTCACTTGGCTTTTCCCTCTCTTCAAATGACTCTAATGTGTCATACTAATCTGACCCATCTCCACTTGGCCAATCATTAGGCTTTATCTACAATCCTAAAACACCACCAATCTTTCTTTACATTAAGAGTTTTTCGTCATTCTCTCTCTTCTTCTTCCAAAACGTCAATCTCCTCTCTTTCTCTGTTTTTTTCCTTTAATTTAGAGTTTCTAAAATTTCTAAACACCAACAAACCCCTCAATTTCTACACCAATTAAATATAAAAAAATATCCTTTTACCTCTAGATAAAAATATTAAAAGAAATCTTAGTCATAAATATTTTATGTTATAACAAAAATATACACTTAAAAACACTAATTTTTAAACAAAATCTTAGTCTCAAAACTATTTACTTTTTAAAATATTTATTTTTCTGAAATTTTACAAATATATATATATATATATATATATATATATATATATATATATATTATTTTAGATAATAAGATTAATGGTAAAGGTGAGAAAGGAAAACGCGTCAACAGGTTCTAAGTGTTGACTAACATGTTTAATATAATGATTTATATAAATCAACTAAAAATAAATTTAAATATGTTTCTTAAAAGGGTTATTATTAACAATTTTTAATAATATAGTAATAATTCCACACAAATAATATATATAGTAATATTTTAAAACTGAATAACATTGAAAAACATCTTTAAATCATCAGTAATTTTCATTTTATTGTTCTTTTAATAGAGTACAAAGTAAATGAATTGTTATTATGTCTGGTAAATTGATAGGCCGGATAATTTCTCATTTAAATTAAACTGCGTGAATATTTTATTTTTTATATTAGAAAAATGTGACACAAAGAAAAAATTTGAAAATCATATATGTTTATTAACGATTTATTTTGATTTTAAAAGTACAAGGGGTTTTTGTAGATCAAGTAAACTCCATTATCTTTATAGAAAAAAAATAGTGATAAGGAGGAGGCTCTTTGCTCTTAATAGTAACGTTAAGGAAGAGCATTCACCAGCCATAAAAGTATATTTAAGTCAATGATAATTTTGTGAAAATAGAGTTTTAACATGAATAAATCAATATTTTTAATTATTTAAATTTTATTTTAAATTTATAATTAGTAATTTTAATTGTGATAAATATATTACTTTTAATTATTATTAAAATTTAATTTAAAAAGAAGGAAATAAACGTGATTAAATGTAAAAAAAAGAAGTATAGTTGGAGATATAACTTTTTGTGGTTATTATTGAAATAGCGCAAAAGTGTAAATTTAAATAAGTTGATTCAATAGTGCAGAAATCACTTTAACGTCCGTTATTTTGGGCCTTTTACGTTCGACCCCTACCCGACGTCTATATGGGTGACGTTGATGAGACATCCGACCTGTACAGTCAGACGTCTGTATAGACGTCTAACTTGTACAATCAGACGTCTAGATAGACGTCCGACCTTTACAGTCAGACGTTTAGATAGAAGTTTGACCTATACAGTCAGACGTCTAGATAGACGTCCAACATGTTACCGGTCTGACGTCTATATAGACGTCTGACTATACAGGTCGGACGTCTAAGACCCTGGAACGAGTTTGGCCTCTGTAATTCATTGGACCTTCGTGCGCGTAACTGCCTCGAGTTCGCGCAAAGTGTAATAAAACAGCCTTAGACGTCGGGGCCCTCCCCCATCAGACGTCTATAGAGACATCAAACGTCCGACATATGGGGCCCGGACGTCTATGTGTATTTAAAATTTAATTTTGACGGAGGCTATCCACATTCGATATATGGGGCCCGGATGTCTATAGAGACATCATACATCCGACGTAGGGGCCCGGACAATGGAACAGGGTACCTTTTCACCTACTTGTCAAGTCATTAAGCGTCCGACATAGGGGCCCGGACGTCTATAGAGACATCATACGTCTGACATAGGGGCCCGGACGTCTATAGAGACATTAGACGTCCGACATAAGGGCCCGAACGTCTACACTGCGAAATAAAATGACTTTTGGTATTCTTTGCTACCATAAGACGTCCAGTCGGATGTCTAAGAGCTGTAAAAAATTATTTTCTACCACATTTTGGCGTCAGACTGGGAGAAGCTGACGTTTTCATCAGTATATGTGTCGGGGACCACCCGAGTCGAACGTCTACAACATTAACTTATTTACAGAAGTGCTACCGGTCATTTTTTACGTTAGATATGTATGAGTCGGACATCTAATAGATGACGTTATAAGCCTTTTCTGCACTAGTGATTCTTTGACATATTACCTTAAGATATAATTTTAGTTGTCTATTTTAATAAATATTTTTCTATAAAGGTATATCTAAACAATCGGATTGTTTAACATGTTTAAAAAATAAAGTTATTTACAATTATTATATATATATATATATATATATATATATATATATATATATATATATATATATATATATATATATATATATATATATATATATATAATCATACTTGAAAGTTGTTTTGTAGTGAACGGAATCAATATAATAGGAAACAATCATTAGTCTGAATGATTTTGGATGATTTTTTTCAAACATCCTTATGCCGTTTGACTGGTAAAATAATATTAATTTTCCCTCTTAAATGGTGTATCAGCTTAATTTGAATGATTGTTCACCATCCATTCTTAAGTAGTAGTCACTACGATAACGTTCTCGATTCTATAATTAGCAATCAAAATTACATTAGACTCCATAAAGATTTATAAAAAAATACTAATGATAAGTATGTCTATATATATCTTAAATACATTTGAAATTTTGGTATAAAGTAGCTTTTAGAAATATCACTACAAGTAATTTGGAACATTCAATTCATATTCATAAAATATATCTAGAGCGTTGATCTTTGGGATCAGATGATAAGATCCATCCAAGTGATGGTTTGAAGGTTCAATAGTTAAAATTAAATCTCTTGTTGTGTAAGAGAATTGTATGATCTAATAATAGTAAGTTTGAGAATGTAATTGTATTCTCATAACCAAATATAACGTGTATCTGTTATAAAATAAAATATAATAAAAACTTATCATATTTACATTATAACAATATGATAACAATAATATATTATGTAATCATGTATTTTGTTGGTATATGTTTATGATGTAATAAAACTACTAAGATTTGATTATATTTTGTTATTGTATAATAACTCCTCCAACAAATATATTTGTAAATAATATTTAACTACTCTAGGTAAAAAATGTTAAATGAACCTTATTGAGTTACGTTATTCTTTGGTATATTTGTTAGATTTGGTATCTACGTTTATATTTTTAGTTTGATAAGTATATAGATTGCATGTAAACAGTTTTATAGTATCAAATAATTAAAATAGACCATAATTTCAATAGGTTAAGTATATTTTTAGTCTCTAAACTTTAATCTGGAATTGAAATTCATCCGAATCCTAAACTTTAATACATTTTGATTCTCAAAGTTTAAATTTTAAAAATGAATAAATATAGTCTTTTTAACCCAATTACGTTAAAAAAATTATGTGTCAAAAATGTTTCATGTATCATTTCAGTTGTTTAGATCGTTTGGCACGATCCTATTTCATTGTCTACTAAAAAATGTGTTTGACACGTCAAAAATATTTAACTTAATTTAGTTAAAACGATTATATCTATTATTTTTAAAATTTGGAGACCTAAATGTATCAAATTTTTGAATATGAATATATTTTAATTTTAAGTTAAAGTTCAATGACAAGAAAAAAAACATAATTAACTCTTTTAAGTATAATTATTTTCAAACATATATGATATTTAGTGGTTTGTAATAAGAGAAATATATAAAATATAGTTATATTGAGAGAGTATAAGTTTTGAAATGTTTTCATGTTGTTTTAATTAAGTTGAACTGCATTTCTAATGTTTTTAAATATAAACTTTATTATTTTATTGTTTATTTAATTAAATTATATACTTTACTTTTTTTTTATTTTCTCTTTATTGGTTTCAATAACTAAAAACTTATAGGAAGATAGTATTTCAATGAACTATTATGTTGATGATCATTATAAAATGCAAATATACAAGTACGTAGCATATATAAATACAAATGTCTAAATTAATCTTAATTACATTCGTTTTAAATTAATAAAATTCACCTTAATCTCTTATAATTTTAAAAAAATTATTTTAGTTCTTAAATACTAAATTTTATGAACTAATAATTTTTAAACCTTCAAATTTAGTATTTAAAGACTAAATCATACTTTTACCATTTCAAATATTATAATTCAAGGCATTTAAACTAAATTCATTTTAAAATTATGTGATTGAAAACATAATTAAATATTAAAATATTATCTATATAAATATGAATTTAGTTTGAATATTATTTTAACCTAGAGTATAATTAAACTAGCATAAAATTAATTTAGCTTAAATTTTATTGGTAAAAGTTTTCTTATTAGGTCGTCTTTTTTAAGAATTTTATCAATATCTGATTTGAATGCCAAGATCTTTTTTTTTATCCTTTTCTTCATCTTCGTTCAACCTTTCGAGATTCAGTTTATGTTCTCTCAACTTACCAAACAATGCGGTCATTGACATGGTATTGAGGTTTAGAGACTCTCTGATGGCAGTCACGTTATTTGGTTACCAAGTCATGTCCAAAGATTTAAGAATTTTTATATTTAATTCATCATTTTCAAAGGACTAAGCTAACCATATGAGATGATTCACTATATGCGTGAAGTGCTTCTAAACATTTATGATTGTTTCCCCTTGCTTCATGCAAAACATCTTGTACTCTTGAATTAGAGTATTTCTTCTTGCTCTTCTAAAATCATCAGTTCCTTCATGGGTGACTCTCAGTATCTCCCACATTTCTTGAACATTTTTATAAGTTGAGACCCTGTAAAATTCATCAATAGTTAGAGCAGATGATATAATGTTACGAGTCTTAACATCATGTTGGGATCTTCTTCTATCTTAAGCATTCCATTGTTCTCGTGGTTTGGGTTCCTACAAATTGTTAATAAATACAATAGGAATAAAAGGACCATTTGTGACAATTTCTCAAATCTCATTATCAATAGATTCCATGAAAATTTGCATTCTCACTTTCCACAAAGCATAGTTTTCTCCAGTAAACAATGGAGGTCAATTGATAGAGGCACTCTCAACAAAGGTTTGATGTTGCCCCGTCATTTTGAATTACTATCAAAGCAAGCTTTGATACCAATTGTCAAAGCGGTGCAGCATAATGGTTAACGTGTTCAACAAACCAAGAGAGGGGTGAATTGGTTTCTTATCGCAAACTATTCTTTTAATAATTTTCACATAAATATAAAAGTTCCTTAAAACAATTTAAACAAATTTAAAGAGTAATGAACAAAGAAAATTGCACAGGTAATTTTTATATTGATTTAGATCACACAAATCATACATCCAGTTGTTAATCTCAACTGAGAATTAACGCTTCACTAGCACAAACCAACAAATTGTTACAATCACAAAGAAAATAAACAAGTTGAAAGTTAGAACACCTCTCTTGTTACCCCAAGAGATGAAACTCACTTCCCCTGCAACCCACAAGGGATGAACACCTCCTCTGAATACTTCACGAAAGATGACCACCTCTTTGAATCTTCACAAAGGATGACCACCTTCTTTGAATTTTCACAAAGGATGAACACCTCCTTTGAATCTTCACAAAGGATGAATACCTCCTCTGAATGCTTCACGAAGGATGACATGTTTTCAACTCAGCAACAACAACATCACTCAATCACACTCCTAGTGAAAGTTCTCGCTCTATGCTAACATGTCAAGTTCTCAAAGTCATAGCACAAAGGTAACACAAACCCTAGAACACTTATCACCGCACACTACAGATAAGAATTTGTAAATACACTTATTTTGTATGTTGTATATTAGAATGAGAGTCTCAATCTAATTTATAGAAATCACACTCAAAGATACCTCTAAAAATTCGTTGTCAGCTATTTAGCGTGTAATAATCGATTATCCAGATATGGTAATCGATTATGCAACAATGAATGCACAACAGTCAAAAAATTTCTTGAAAAATCTCATAATTGCTCGTGATAATCAATTGTGGCAAGTCATAATAGATTATAGATAATCGATTATCATAAGTAGTAATCAATTATCTTGAGTATAAAATGAGGTTTTCTAATTCAAAACGATTTTTAACGCAACCTAAAGTAAACAATACACATAATCAAATATAAATGACACCCTATACATCAATATACTAAATTATATAAGCTTTAGTATAAAAAACAAGTCTTCATGAAGATCTTCCTGCAATAAGAGAACTTAAGACTTGAGTTTGAGACATCAAAATTTCTGCTCTTCAACTTTATGCTAACAAGAAGGTGGCTAGAGGAAGCCACTTACTTGGGTTGCTCTAGCCTAGGATGACCTAATAAAAGTAGTATGACACAAAATTGGCAACATAACAACACTCTAAATCAAAGGTGAATACAAGAGTGGGGGACACCTCTATTTATAGGCTAAGGGTGTCTCCTAATTTGTAGAAGCTAGACCTAAAAAACCTACATTGGCTAACTTGGAAAGCAAGGAGAAAATCCTCTCCATTAGGAGAAGACAAATGGTGAAAATCCTTTCCAATGAGTGCGGGACATGTGGCCATTACTTATGGAGAATCTTCTCCATTCCTAGAGTGACATGTGGCCGCTAACTAGAAGGAAAAACTCTCCAAAGAGGGAAAGACACATGGCATCGACGATCCACTCTCCTTGTCCACCAAGTTAGATAAAAACTTTGACCCTTTAGTTAACTAAGCCAAATTTGTGTCCCATTTTGGTCAACATTGGGCTTTGGCCCTTTGTTGAATTGAGTGGTTAAAACCCTATTCTACTTGGCCCAAAAATACAAGGTCCAAAATAAATCCTATACTATGAGGCTAATAATACAAAGCCCAAATAAATCTAGATTACTTAGCCCAAAATATAAGGTCCAAAATTATTCTTACTCTGCTAGAATCTTCATAATGGCTCAAGATGGCCCAAGAGAGAGAGAGTCTAGGTCCATCTTCCATAAATGAATCCAACTCTTCTTGAATGTGTTTTGACCACGAATGGGGGTATACCATTAAAAGATTTAGTTTTTTTTTAAAAAAAAATTGTTTTGCTTTCACATTATGAGACATCTATTTTTTTCTGACTAACTGAATTAAAATACTTGAAATAAGACATGCCTTTCGTAATTATATATATTTTTTTCGAGAGAGAAAAAATTTAACATTTTATTATTCTGACTGAGTGTTTAATGTAACAAAGCTTAAAGCTTAAAACATGAAGAAATTGTGTATGATAACTTTAGTACAAACCATGAGTGCATGTTTTTCGTTTGACATGCAATAGAAACCATGTATATTTCCACTACATTTGATAAGTAACGATGAAGATAACACAATAAGTATAATAAAAAAAACTTTAAGTTAACATGAACTTGAATAATATTTCTAAAGCTTAAGTCTTCACCATTTGTCATTAAACATTTTCTTTCCAAATATCACTAGTGCAGAAATAACATTTAACGTCAGCGTTTAATGTCTAACAAAAATAAATCCAACGTAAAAAATGACCAGTAGCAGTTTTGTAAATAAAACGTCATTATAGAAGTTGGTTAAATGAGTCCCCAGCGTCAAATAAGGTATAAACGCTGGCTCCCCCAGGGTCAGATGTCAAATGGTCTACATACAAAATTGAAAAGTCACTATTTTATTGTCTTTAGACGTCGGCTATAGGCTCCCAGATGTCTAATTTGAATTAGACGTCGACTCCCCCCTCCACGGACGTCAAAATTATCCGAAAATATCTCATTTTAAGCGCCAACATTACTTTTTTTATGACTAGATGTCGGCTCCCCTCCCTACAAACATAAAAAAAGTGCAAAATTATCTCATTTGGGTGCCAATATTAATTTTTTTTTTGCCACTTAGACGTCAACCCCCCTCCCATAGACGTAAAAAAGGTGCAAAATTACCACGTTTTGAATGTCGATATTAATTTTTTTTACCACTTAGACATCGGCTAGGAAGGGGGGCCGACGTCAAATACCCTACATTTTCACCCACTCCAAAACGCGAGTACCAGTTACGCATCTTCTCTTTCGTTGCATTCATCTTCTTCCTCTACTTTCTCTCATTCGCCATTAACGTTTAGGTAAGTATTGTTAAATATCAAGAAAGTTACCACTCTTTAAAGTAAAAGGTTATGCAACATAGGCAGATAAGTATTGTTAAATATCAAGAAAGTTACTTGAAGGAGAGAAAAACAATTAATGCTCCATGTAGCATATTTAGGTCTTCTTAACATCCAAGCTCAATGGACAACAAAAAAATGAAAAAAAAGAACACATTAATTTGAATTTGAAGTTATTCAATAAGCAGAAAAGATATTGCAACAATTACTTCTTCATGATTCCATTTAATGACACTTCTTGAAGAAAAAGAATAAAAATGGTCATTGTTTATTAAAGTATCTGAAAAACACTAGAAATGGGTTGAATAATGTTTTTGGAAAAATTCTTTTTGTAACCCTTCTGATATAGCACATAGTTAAGCTCTTAATGTATCTTATGGAAGCTTAGACACTCAACTTAGTATAAGATGTAAATGATAATTGCTTTTAATGTGCTATTCATAATGCACATTGCAGAGTTTTATAAGAACTTCCTTAGTTGAAGAGTAATTGTTTAGCTCGGAGAGTTCTAGTATTTGGAAATAAAAACAAAGGTGCAGATTTTTATAAGAGAAGCATTTAGGTAAGAGAAAAGATAAATGCACAGTTATTTTTATACTGGTTAATGTCTACTCTCCTCCGCAAAGGGTTCCACTATAATCTTCACAAGATTACAACTAAGTATTCTCATCACTCTTGGTATGAGTATTCCCACCACTCCTAGTACTAGACTACCACACCTAGATTTTCTTTGAGTATTCATACCACTCCTGGTACTAGACTACCACGCCTAGATTTCCCTTGAGTATTTGCACCACTTCTGGTAATAGATTACCACGCCTAGATTTCCTTTAAGTATTCGCACCACTCCTTGTACTAGACTATTACTCCTAGATTTCCTCAACTCAAAAGAGTTCAGTTACAAGTGTTTTAATTCTCTCTATAACTGCAATCACAAATTGCTTACAAGTCGTTCAGACTATTACTCTCGCATAGAGGATTTGAATACAATACAAAGCAGTTTAAACACTTGCAGGTGTTTCTCTGTTTTCTCTTTCTCTCTCTCTTACAATTAGTAAGCAATAAAACAATGAAGCTTAAGAGAATTTCTTTTCTTCTCTTCTATTTCTTTTTTCTCTTCTTCTCTTTTTCTGCTCAAATGTGATATTTCTCTTGAGTTCTTTCTTTTCTTCTCGTCTGGTTAGAAATGAAATGCCTTGTTTCTTAACACCAAGAGGGGGGGGGGGGTGAATTAGTGACTACTAAAAACGAATGTTTTTTAAATATTTTCACAAATTATGAATGATCTTGAATCTTTCTTGCAATTTAAGTAATACGCGTATGCAATTCAAAGTAAAAGAGATAGGGAAAGAAGAACAAACACAAGGTTTTTATCCTCGTTCGGCCTCAATGCCTACATATAATCACCCTTCCAATCAACCTTAGATTAAAGGATATTTCACTATAATGATTTGAGATTTACACCAAAGGTTTTACAGTGAACACACTCTCACAGTGTAAACACCTATCCCACTCACAATCAAATATAGAAAGAAAACACTTGCACAAAGAACCACACGTCCTTACTGGAGAATCCCTTTGAGACCACCTCCCAAAGTCAAGAACCCATTGTTCTTCTTCCTTTCGCACACGACCAGGGAACCACAATCCCAGATTGCAAAAACATGTTTCTGATCAATGTAGAAACACCTCTCCAGTGTAGAATATGATCAACCAATTTCCTCCACAACTTGTCTCTCAAGAATCCTTCAAGTTACTTCCAAATCTTTGAATTTTGGTTCTTGGAGCTTCTCTATAATCTGTAACACTTTTTAGATATGAAAATTTCAAATGATCAATTCAATATTCTTGTTAAAGTTCAATTTGCATTGCGTCATTATATAGTAATTTCATGACAGACGCAGATTAATCGATTACATTAATAATGTATTCGGTTACATAAATGATAGATGTAACAAAATTACAATTCAAACATTTTTAATTGAATGCACAATTAATGTAATCGATTCGCATTTAATGTCAGTAAACCTATTTAAAAATATGACCATTAAAACAGTTAGACTAAGCTTCAAAACAGTTTTCAAATCATAACAGACTTAATTGATTACATACACAGTGTAATCGATTAAGCTCAACACTTAAGCAAATTTTGAAAACATTTTCTTTCCAAAACTCATCATAGCACATTTCAAAATGATGTATGCAAAGACGCGAGTTTTAATCGATTTAACACTTAATGTAATCGATTCAAAACTTGTTGTTTTACCATTGTTTAAAAACTTAAGTTATCTGATGAATTCAATTGATAACTATTTCACTGTAATCGATTTCATTATACAGAATTGCTTTGTGCTTGATGTTTTATCTCATAAAAACATTTTGCATGCATATAGAAGATACAAACACATTTATAATCACAGTAGTATGCAAACAAATCAACATGATAACATGTGTTAATCATTATAGAAACACATGTAAATCATCATATGTATCAAACACACAAAAAAACTCATTTATGTTGTGTCAGTAGAACATATGTGTGTTTTTACAGTAAATGTGTTGTCATCATCAAAAACCAAAACATCGGAGATTTTGGGTTCAGCACTCATATTGCTCCCTCTATCAACACTTCTGTATGCTTCTCAGGATAGTAAGCTTTTATTATTCTCTTGGTTATCCTCTTGATTTCTCTTTTGAAATCTCTTCTATAAAAAGACTCCTTGAATAAATGTCCGTTAGACTTAGCATTCGCCTTGATTGTTGTGCTTTCTCTTTCTTTGTGTAGAACAATGGTTGGATGAGTCAATTTGTCAAAGCAGACATGTTTTTTCAGTACTTTGCTTGAAGTATGTAGTACGTCCTTTTAGGCATGGCTTCAAGTGAAGAACATTATGTGAATATCTCTTTTGTCTCTAACGTCCACTTTCTGATATTTGATTTGAAGCTCTATGGATGTGTGTAGAATAACTTATCTGCAAAGAGTGTAAATTGTTCATACAACATATAGGTCTTTTCTTATCACTTTTGTTATTTTCGAACGTTGAGCATTTAATGTCATTTAATGCTTGCTCAGAACAACAAAGTTCTTTTTGGTTTCTTATCGTTAAGGTAGCATTTGACAATTAAGCTTTTCTTTTAAAGATATCAAGCATTGAGTAAGACTTCATCGTTGGACGAAGTATTATTTTAGCTCATGGTACAATTTAGGCAAGTAAACGATTCATTTGACCTTTATCTCTTTTTAGACAAATAGCGTTTAACTTTTTTTTATCTTTTATATTTTAGGCTTTTAATCTTTTAGTGTGTTTTGTCAAAGACATCGTTTTGACATGGCTTATTTTTTAGAGTTAAGCCGAATACCTTTTGGGCATGATAAGCTTTAAGCGTTTAACTTTAACTCTCTTAGACACTTTAGGCATAATATCCGTTTAACATAGTGTTTAGGTGTTTTTGACCTAGATCTTTTTTCTATTTCCTAAGAACCTAGATGGTTTCCTAAGGTTTTTTATGTTGGAAATTTAAGTTCCAAGTCTTGTGTAGATTTTCTGTGTTGGGGATTCATGTTCTAAGTCTTTTGTGTTTTCATCCTAAGTTGTCTTCAGATTATTATCTCGTTTTAATGTTATTTGGTTAAACTTCAAAATATGAGAGCATTTAGGCACATAGATGATTATGTCTTAATATTTACAAGTTCTAAAACTGGACCTTATCCTTACACTAAGAGCATTGTAAGAATATTGTTTGTGTTCATCCTACAATACTAAGAGTGATCATAGATTTTGTATATATCAAAATATACTACCCTTTCTAGTGAGCATAAACTGTTATATTTTGATCGCTAAGACAATGTATTTATCATAAGTCAATAGTAATTTGTTAAAAGAATATTTAGAATAAGTGACTTGTTGAAAGAACACTTAAGTTGAACTAGGAGTTACTTGTTGAAAGGATACTTAATTAAATTAGGAGAAAGTTTTTGAAAGAATACTTAATTATAATGTGTTTACTAACAAATATTTTCCACCAACCTTTTATAGTTCAAAATGATATCCAAAATTATCTTTATATTTTAGATATAATTAAAATAAATTGTATTTAAAGAAATAAATTTTCTAGTGAAAAAAAACACTTATATCTCATATATCAACTTTTTATTTTTTTTATCTATTTAAATTTATCTTTATTAAAACTTTATATCTTTTATATGATCATGTTTTAGAAGTTATTCTAACTTTCATTTATTATATATCTTATTTTAATATTATATATTAAGTATTTTACTTTTTTTATTTTCTTCTTTCAAATATACTCTAAATTTTGATTTTTAATGTAATTTCATCTAAACTTTAGTAAAATTTTCGCTATTTATTTCACGTCTTATATAATGAAGTTTTCATTTTATTTTATTTTTCAAAAATATTCTTAATTTTGAATTCAAAATTAATATGATTTAAGTTTTAATAAAAAAAAACCTTAAAATAATTGAAATTTTATCTTTATTCATATAATTAATTGCATTACCAACTTAGTTGTTTCAAAAGAATTTGTCAATAATGACAAATAACCTTGTGTCTGAACATAAATTAATATTATATTTTGCTATGTAACATGATAAATATTTATTTTATATAAATAAAATATTTAATAAATAATGAATGCATAAACTATATTATAATTATAGCTATAATTATAATAAATAAATATTATTAAATATATAAATTACACTATAGATTTTTTATGGGGCAATGTTATTTTTAAATGCAGGTAACTCTTTAAAAATATTACAATTCAATTTAAAAATAAAGATGAAAAGCGTATTTAAAAACATACAAACACCGTTAAAAGAAAAAGGACTATTAAAAATACTTTCGTCGAAAAGTAATTCCAATAAAAAGATTTACAGGAAAATTAAACCATAAATTATGTTTCCTAAAATATTTATTATTGTGAAATTTAATTACAAAATATTTTATATGTTAAACTATTTTTTTTATGAATTTTAATGATAATATATATATATATATATATATATATATATATATATATATATATATATATATATATATATATATACTATTACACATATTAAAATATTATTTTCTTTTATTATGTAATGTAGTCTATAGATAGTTATCGGACCAATATAGTAATATTCGGGAAAATAAGAGTTTTAAATTTAAAGTAGTTGAAAGAAAATAAGAGATATAATTTTAATGGGTTTAGATATTAAAAAAAGATATTATTATTATTAGTTATTAGATATTAGATATTTTAAGTGACATATTAAGATATTATTATATGTAATTAGATATTATGACTAAATAATAATAATATATATTATTGATAGGCTTATAATAAATTAAAATAAAATGTATTATTATAAGTGAGAAAATATTAGAGATAGAGTTCGGTGGATTCATAAATATTAAGATATATAGAAAGGGGTGGTTTTGTGTTTAAAAACCCTAGAAACTCTAAATCAAAGAGAGAAAACAAAGGAAGAAAGGAGATGGACGTTTTGGGAGAAGAAGAGAGAGAACTACAAAAAACTCTTAGTGTAAAGGAAGATTGATGGTGTTTTAAGGTTGTAGATAAAGTCTTATGATTGGTCAATGTATGTGGAAGCTTACCTTTGTTTGTTTATGGTTGTATGTTATATGTGTTTTTGGTTATTTTGGATGGATAATTCTTGTTGATACATGTTTATATGGTTATGATTATGATTATATGTTGATATTGTTGGGCAATGATTTGTGTATGCATCGACATAGAATTTATGTAATATTTTTGTTGGGTTTTCCCTATGAATGTATGTATTGTTTGTTGGGTTATCCCAACAAAGGGTTTAATGCTAAGGGAGAACAAAATTATGATGTTTCGGGATTTCCATGTAAATATATGTTGTAAGTATTAGGTTATTGGGATCCCTTCTTATGTGGAGAATAGGGTTAATATATTGGACCATTGCATCTCATTTTGCTTTAATGGATATCAGTTAGATTAGTAGAACACATTAGAGTCATTTGAAGAGAGAGAAAAGCCAAGAGAAAGGAAGAGAAGAAGTAATTTCCGCATAACATATAACCTGCACTGATTTTTGTCGTTGTGAAGTCGTTCACTGTTGGATTGGGCTGATTTTTGCACAATGGGTTCCAGACATATGGTTCTTCATTTTGATTTTTCAAATCGTCAATTGTAGGTCTAGTTTGGGAGAAAGCAGTCGTGCATCAGCAGCTCTGTTTTGGAGAATTTCACAAAATCTGCACTGGTGTTTTCGTTGTTGTGAAGTCGTCCACCGTTGGATCGAACTGATTTTTGGACAGTGGGTTGCAGACGTATGATTCTTCATTCTGTCTGCTCGGATTGTCAATCATAGGTCAAATTTGGGAGAAAACAGTCTCACATAACGACTCTATTTTGTAGAATTTTCATCTTCTTGGTTCTCATTTGTAAGTATTATGCTTAGTTAGTTTGGCTGATCGAAAACCCTATTTTGGTGTTTTTATCGGAGACTATTTTGCACCCTATTATTGCAGGTATAACATGTCAATGATTGTTTCTGGATGATTCAAGTGATGTATTATATGTGTTTTAGTATGTTTACATGGGTATGTGATGCTTGAATGCATGTATGATGTGTTAACTATGTTTCCACGTGATTTAGGGTTGATGTATGTATTTTTGATTGCTTGAATCAGGTCCAAGATGTGTTTCGATTCGACAATAATCGATTATCATTAGTTATAATAGATTATCTACGCGTTGATTTTGAGTGTGGTTTCGGGAATAATCGATTATCTGGGATGATAATCGATTATTCTTTCCTGTGTGATGTTGTTCAAGAGTAGGAAGTGATCCAATGTGGTGGCGGTGATACCCTTAAAGTTAGGGTCTCTCTTTCACCTGTGTGAGGCAGGGGAAGAGGATGGGTTACGAGAAGAGCGGTAATGGTTTTCCGTGATCATTGGTTAGCTTAGTGAGAGAATCATGGTATTGAACCCATCATATGGTGTGATGGTGGGTATGTTTTAAGTATGATTTTATGGATATACTTAGTTAATCTGGGGTTGTACCTTTCCTCTTTCGAGGGGTAGAAAGGTATTCACCTTTCCTCTTGTGAGGGAGTAGAAAGGTAGTGACCTTTCCTCTTTTAAGGGGGTAGAAAGGTGGATCTCTTCATCTTCAAAAGGCGGTGGAAGAGATGAGTCTCTTCGTCCATGAGGGTGGTGGAAGAGATGGGTCTCTTCGTCCATGATAGGCGGTGGAAGGGACAAGGTTCAAGTGCTGCTCTTTTCTCTTTCAAGGGGGTACAAAGGTAGTCACCTTTCCTCTTGCGGGAGGGTAGAAAGGTGGATCTCTTCGTCTTTAATTGGCGGTGAAAGAGATAAGTCTCTTCGTCCTGAAGGGGTGGTGGAAGGGACTATGATTCGAGTGTTGCTCTTTCCTCTTGCGAGGGGGTAGAAAGGGATTGAGGTCTCGTCCGAAGGGTTTTGACTCGTGTTAAGTTTAGTGTTCGGGTAAGGGAACAAGGGAGACAGGTCCAAAGTTGCGGTGGAGGAATAGTAAAATCATCTTGTTTTGATAAACAGGAATCATACGTGAAGTATGGAAGTTGACATACATTTATAATGATGGTTGAATAGGCACGAGTTGCCTTAAATTGGTATATGATGCAGAGCTAATGGGTTGAACATGATTTCGTTTAAGGGAATGAAGGTGTGGTTATCACATTAGTTGTTATAGTTTTATTATAAATTGATGTTGTTTGGTGTGATGGAATTGTAATAAGGACTTAACTACTGTGATATAAATGTTATATTGGTGATTTGATGTTTATTTTGGTATTATTCTGAATGCATTTATCAATTTATGATAATGTTGTAAGGAGATCTAAATCTCTAAGGTTGTGATATTAGATGTTGTATATTTCCTAGATCACATTATTTGGTTTAAATGGTGGGATTTTTTGTGGTGTAACTCATGCATGAAGGGTATAGTTTTTTATCGGTGTAGGTGTGGTACTTGGGGTGTGTTGCTTTGATTTTACTCATGGGTGGTTTGGGTAGTAACAAATCAATTATCTTAAGTGATAATTGATTATCACAATGCATTTTAATGAAATATGGCGAATTTGATCAAGAATGGACGTGAACCAAGCCTCAGGAGTTGTGGAAAATGATGATAATCAGAGATTAAGGTTAATGGTTATGTTTAGGGTCAGTTTGAGTTGTGGTTGAGAGTGGAACATGAGTGAGTGTTGGGATGTACCTGAGTATGTGATTGATGAATGTGAGAGTGAAGGATAAGTCTACTCGTTGTACCTCGTAAATCCTGGTTCTATCTGCGGATAGGTGCTTTCTTTTGCCTTGTGTGCACTAGAAGAAGATGATCTATAGGGGAGGCTACATATACCTTGTAGGGGAGGCTATAGGTAGACTGTAGGAGAGACTACAGTTGGTGACGTAGGGTACATGAGTGAGATGAACTCTTGCATAATGGTGTTGCGGTACGCTGATGCTCGTGGTGTTGTTCATGATTGGGATAATCATGATGGTGGTGTATCTATAAGGATGATCATGATACTTGAGATGCTCCAGGTTTTTATGTTGATAGTGGTGTTACTATAATGGTTATAGTAAGTAGTGAGCATGGGTGTTAATGAGTGAATAGACCAACGGTCTATGTGTGAGATGTTAGTGATGACATCAAGGGTAAGAGATCAAGGATCGATGATCGAAGTTCAAGGATCGAAGATCGAGGATCGAGTAATTTAGTATGATTGAAAGTTTTTATGTTAGAGGATTAAGAATCATATTGTTGTTACTACTATGTATGTGGTGTTTGATTATGGTTGATATAATCAGAAGGTATGTATCTTGTTGTGTGTTTGATTATGGTTGATATAATCAAAAGGTATGTATCTTGTTGTGTATTTGATTATGGTTGATAAATCAGTATTTATGTTTCTTTGTTATGATTGTTTTATCGGTAGCTAACCCCATACATGTTTGTATTTATGTGTTTGTGAATGAAATTATTGGCAATGATAGTATAATGCGTTATACGTGAGCAAAAATGTTACATATGTTCTAGAGGTGTGATTGACTCGAGAGAGGATGTGAATAACCTTGGGATTCATTCAAAGGTATTTTGTTTTAAAGTTAAGACAATATAATTGAAGTATTTCCTTCGTTATTTTATTATTCGAAATAATATAATTGAATAAGGTTTTCTTTAAGTACGTTTTTGTGCTATGATAAATTTTGAATTTTACCGATTTTTAATAACCTGTGACATCCCATGAATCGATGTGTTACACGTATAATGTAGTCTCAGTACACTTTCTAGAATCATAACCAAAAAAAAAAAAGAAAATCCTTTCTCTTTTAAAAAAATTATTATTTAGCTAAATATTGTGCTTAGGCTTTTCAAAATGTGAGATACGAACAAGTACTTCGACACATTAATATTGATTTCGTTTATGGACAATATAGCATAAAACATCATTAGTTTGTATTTAGAGATGTTTGACTTGTATGATGACTACATGAAGTGGTCTACCTGATTACTTGTTAATCTATCATAACAATAGTGTATTGACTATTGTATAATTTCATACACTATGATCAAACTGACTTATAAAATATAAATAGATCACTGAGTCTACATAAGGATTCACAAATCACAAATGTAAAAATATCATATTATAAATAATATAATTATTAAAATATTTTATCCATATTTTCATTAAGTATACTTAATATTTTGTTGATAATACTGAGTTAAAGTGTAAGAATGTCCTAAGAAAGAAAAAAACAAGTATTTTAAAGAACAAAACTTAAATAAAGTTCTACAATTGAAGTATTTGCATATAGTTTTTTACTTTTTAACAACCCATACTATTAGCCTAATATCACAAGAATATTATGTAAAATATTATTCACTTCAAATTTAATCTATTTCACAAAATCGTTTAGTATAATAACTGAAGTGAAGGTATTTATTATTCATTAAAAATATTAGAAAACGATTTTATCCGAATTTATAATTAATATCCGTTGATAATAACACTACCTACCACTTTACAGAACACTCAAGCGAGAAAAAAAAAGCATGAAAAACATATACAGCAAACAAGAAAGAAAAACAACCTCAAAAAGTTGAGAGCAACAGAATATAGCGTTATGTATTTTTTATTATTACTTAATTTGAATAAATTATAATTTTTTAAGTTATTACCACTTATCAGTTATATAATATATTATATTGAAACAGTAATATAAAATGCATTTCCATTGATATCACATCAATAATTATTCTTATCATAGAACGTTATTAAATAAATGTAGCCAAAAAAAAGAATTGAACGCTTTGAAAATCTGTAAATTATACAAAAAATTAAACCCAATAATTTTTTAAAATTAAGAGATCTTAGTAAATCATAATATTTATAAAAATTAAAAGCATATCAGAACCAATAAAAAAATTGGGAAGAAGTGCCTCTTAAGTTGAGAATGAAAGTTTCTCATGCCAGTTCCAACCACAGTGTATGCTCAAAAAATGCATTAAATATTGAGAAAACAAGAACAAGAAACTAGACAAGGTTGGGTTTCTTTTAGAGGGAACACATACATAGCCATTAAGATAAGGAACTGCGCTCAATTATTTTAATTGGTTAGCTTTGCTTGTGAGGTTGGCTTCGTTTTCTGCAATTCCCACTCCACAAAGCCACGCCCTGCATCACCCCCAAAAAACTAACAGAAAAGCAAAAAAGAAAAGAAAAAGAAAAACCAAAAACTTAAAACTTAAAACAACATATTATTATTAATATCGCTGTAATTATTGTTACAGTTTTCATTTGTCTTGTCCCTTTATTTTTCGATTGGATCTGAGGCTCTTCAGAGTTGCAGAAAGGCACACCAAAGTTGCTTCACTTTCTTGGAGTGTAGTTTCGCTTTGTTCAGAGCAAACTCACACAGAGCTTGTGAAATCCACAGCCATGGAAGAAGGTTTCTTACTATGCAATTTCATTGCTGTTTTTCTGCTTTGATCAGGTATGCATGTTGTTGTCCATTATTTGTTTATTTATTTGCTCTACTCATACCCTTTTGTTGCCTTCCTTTATTGGGTGGCTTTAAATCACTGTTCCTGTAGTGTAACAAAAGAAAAGGCTGAAGGTGGCTTCTAATGGATACAAAAACAAAAACTTTAACTTGGGTGCTGTTACAAGTTAATGCATTTTTGCAATCAAAAGCAAAGGGGTTGTTAGTTTTGCGAAGTTATGGTTTTGGTTTGTGTGGTGTTGATCAAGGAGGAACAAGATTTCTTGGTGATTTTGTGAAAGAAATTTTGATATCTGAAAGCCTTTGTGAGTTTCCTTGATGCTTTTCTTTCTTTTGGGTTGAAAGACTGAATTTGATTTGATGCTTTGCGTTTGGGTTCAGCCGTTTTCTTTCTAATGGATTCCGTTCAGTTGGGTGGTGTTCGAGTATGTGTATCTAAAACAGGCCTCTTGGAAAGTTTGTAATGCTTTTCTTTATCTGGTCGTTTGAATATCACTCTGCATCATTTTAATTTTCCTTCTATTTTCGACCTGTGTTATTTCTTTAAAGTAAGAAAGTGGTATAAGGAATTTTTGGTTGTTTATGTTTCTATGCCTTTTAAATGAGTAAATCTCAGTAATTCACTGCGTTGAGTTGGATTTTGCAGCTCATCAAGGATTTCTTAATGGGTTCACCTGTTAATGGATTGGATTCTTTAGCAGAAGTTCAGAATTCAGTTTCTGTGGCACATCATGATCCTCCTTCAACATCAGGGATTCCCCGGCCATCTCGGCCGCCGTTAAGCACATCCAGAAATCATGGGGCTTCATCCAGTCAGCATAATAACTATGGAATGAAGACCATCCACCACCAAAAGCATTCATATCAGGAGGCTGACAGCGTAGAGCGAGATGAAATGCAGAATATGGAGAAGCAGCACTATAACACAAATGGGAAATCTGAGTATGTGAGCCTCAATAAAGCTGTTGAAAGTTGTTTAGGAAAGAATATCTCCAAAATGGAAACTAAATTAAGTATCAAGCAACCGTTAAATGCTTCCAAGAATTGTGATTCGTCAAAAGGTGTTGTTGATGGAACAAAGAGCAACTGCCAATCAGAGATTACCTTTTGTCCAAGTCCTCAGAATAGTTTCTATTCAGAAGCCAAGGAAAGTTTTGGCAACACTGGAGTCAGTGAATGTGTTAGTGTTGATAAGTCAGTTGAAAGTGGAGAAGTTACTAATTCCTGTGAATTTAACGAGAGCAGGAAGACCAGCATCTGTAGAGGAAGCACTGGAAGCGACGTTAGTGATGAGAGCAGCACTAGTAGTCTGAGCAGTGCTTTATACAAGCCCCACAAGGCAAATGACATAAGATGGGAAGCAATTCAAGCCATTCGAGCCCGTGATGGGGTGTTGGAAATGAGACATTTCAGGTTATTGAAGAAATTGGGATGTGGAGACATAGGAAGTGTATATCTAGCTGAACTAAGTGGCACTAGGACTTGTTTTGCAATGAAAGTAATGAACAAAACTGAGTTGGCAAGTCGCAAGAAGCTTGTTAGGTCTCAGACAGAGAGAGAGATACTGCAGTCTCTAGATCATCCATTTCTACCCACATTGTATACACACTTTGAGACAGAGACATTCTCCTGCTTGGTAATGGAGTTTTGCCCTGGTGGGGACTTGCATGCACTCAGGCAAAGACAACCTGGGAAGTATTTTTCTGAGATTGCTGCCAGGTTAGCCATTTCATTTTTCCTTGCTTGCCCCATCAGTTCTATCGACATACAACATGCAGAGGCATTAGATAACTGTATTTTCCTTCCTTGGAGTCATGGAATCAAGTGTTCTATCTGTAGGGCCAGAATAGAAACCGTATCATTTTAGAAAATATCTGTCTTTCTCTACAAGAATAAGGGAACCTGACTGAGATTTTTATCATATAAAGCTGAACTGTCACAAAACACTGTAGTTACTATCCATTGCTGCTCAAGGACCATGAGAAAATCCTTATATTTACCAAAACATGGCCCAAGAATTCTAAGTAGCCAAGCTTTATTGTTTTCCACTCCCTTTATTGTTTTAAAACCTTCCAAGCTTTTTTCAAGTCTCTTATGGATGTCTGCCAAAAATTGTAAAAATACGCTTGCTCGCTGCACACTGGACCGTTTCTTTTTCTGCCTGCATAATTACTTTTCCTTTACTACTTCCACCTTTTCCCACAATCAAGTTTCAATCTTTATTTTCTTGACACTTCTAACTTCAATGGTTGTGATTGTTACCTGACTTGCCTTTCTCTAATATCTTTTTTAGAGTTATCTTTCTATGTCATAGAATGTAAAAATTATGTTTTTCATTTTTCTTTGAGAATAACTAACATTGATTTTCTGTCATCGACATCAGATGGCAATTCATTTGGTCTCTCTGGTGTTATCCATTCCTCCAACCTGTGTCCTATTAGATGACACGAATAAAGTTGTCATTTGATTAATATGTACCGTGCAGGTTTTACGTGGCAGAAGTTCTCCTTGCGTTGGAGTACTTGCACATGCTTGGGGTGATCTACAGAGATCTGAAACCTGAGAATGTGTTGGTGAGAGAAGATGGACATATAATGCTTTCAGATTTTGATCTCTCTCTAAGGTGTGCTGTGAGTCCAACACTGGTGAAATCATCAAACTCTACCTTGGAGACAAAAAGCTCTGGATACTGCATTCAGCCTGCGTGCATTGAGCCAACTTGTGTAATTCAGCCAGACTGCATTCAACCATCATGTTTCACACCACGATTTCTCTCGGGAAAATCCAAGAAAGAAAAAAAGTTGAAGCCAAAGAATGATGTGCAGAATCAGGTGACCCCTCTTCCCGAGCTCATTGCCGAGCCCACCAATGCTAGATCAATGTCCTTTGTGGGAACACACGAGTACCTGGCACCTGAAATCATCAAAGGTGAAGGACACGGCAGTGCTGTAGACTGGTGGACATTTGGGATATTCTTGTATGAGATCTTGTTCGGAAGAACGCCGTTCAAAGGTCCGGCGAACCGTGCAACGCTGTTTAATGTTGTTGGACAGCCCTTAAAATTTCCAGAATCTCCCTCTGTGAGCTTTGCTGCCAGGGACTTGATCAGAGGTTTACTTGTGAAAGAACCTCAGAATCGCCTTGCTTACAGACGTGGAGCAACAGAAATAAAACAACATCCGTTTTTTCATAATGTTAACTGGGCACTGATCCGATGTGCAAATCCCCCAGAGGTTCCAAGACAAGCCATGAAAGCACTTGCAGCTGAAAAGCTGCCTGGAGTGAAGCCTTCTGGTAATTATTTAGATATTGATTTCTTTTGATCTTATTGTCTGTTTTCTCATTTGAACTAATTTCCATCTTTCATTTCTGTTGTTTTTCCCCTTGCTTCTTTCCTTTGTATAAAAATCATGCAACTCTTTCATCTACATTCATTCTCGCTTGTAATTGTCCATCATAAACTGTCCTAAGAACCTCCCAAATGCATGAAAATTCAACAACAAAGTTTCTGCTCACTTATTTACTTCTATTTTCTTAACATTTTTCATCATGCCCAATTTTTCAAAGTGAAAACACACTTAAAAACACTAGAATGAATTTCAAAATCAAAACCTAAGTTCATCCTATATTACAACATTCATCTTAAAAAATTCTCAATCTTATAACAGAGTGCTACAATACGTTTAAAAAAACAATAAATCTTGATAAGATATATTTTTAATAATTTTGATATTATATTAAAAAAAATAGCTTTTAAGATTAGTTTAACTTTACAAAACTATTTTGTAAAAAATAAGATTGCACCTCCTTATACATTTTAGTTTAGATTATATTTGTTATATTTAATTTATGTGAATCTCCAACAATTTACTCACTTCATTCTCATATGTTAAATTATCGCTAATAAGGGTATGTTATTATTTTCAAATTTGAATAAATTGTTTAATAATAATCTCCTTCATTGAAAGAATATAAAAATAAAATGATTGTGTATAAAAATTATTTCATGAGTAAATTGGAAGGATTAATGGGATTTCTAGTAATCAGTGATACATCATCCGATTATAGTCCAATTTCTGAACGAAACTCTGGATTCAGTCAAAGATGAGTGGGTGACAGATTAAATGTGCCACGGAATTTATGGTCTAGAACGTGATGATTCTTTCACGGTAAGTGTGTTTAAGAATCACAAGGTACATTTCATGTATACGGACTCCTATTCATGTAAGGATATAAATGTGAGAAAGCGATAGATACAGAAATAATAATTTCGAAGATTTGTTTTACTATTTTTTGTGTACCATAGAAAACGATTGATCTGCTGATTTTGACTTGACCAAGTTGAGCCCAGGGATAATCTATTTGGAAAAGGAGAATTATTTTGCTTTAAATAGTACAAGGTCAATGAGAGTGTATATCATTATTATTAAATAGGGCTGAGAAAAAACATCATAACCTAATCCAAAGAAACTTAACTAAATTTCAATAAACAAATAATATTGAATATAAAAAGTTAAATAATGAATAATTATGGTCATATTTAAATAATAGATTAAAATTTTATGGATATATGATTAAACTCGAATTTATCTGTTAATATTTATAAATTTTTAAATATGTTTTAGATTTTAA
The DNA here is from genome assembly GCF_016808095.1 of Vigna angularis. Taxonomy (NCBI): domain Eukaryota; kingdom Viridiplantae; phylum Streptophyta; class Magnoliopsida; order Fabales; family Fabaceae; genus Vigna; species Vigna angularis. Next base: position 28,803,136 of record NC_068971.1, on the reverse strand, counting down.
ATTTTATTTTTTAGAATGATATTATCTGAATAAATAGTAAAATTATACATGTTATTCTTTTAGTTAAAAATTCATTATATACATTTATTTAAAATATAAAAAAAATTTATTAAATTTTTTTTTTTGCATAAATTTGCAATCTAGAAATACAGATTGAATTAACCCATAATTTGAATTTAACTAATTTGATAAATTAAATAATTGAATATAAATTTTTAAATATTAAATTCATATTATACATTAAATTAGATCTTTTGATTCAAGCCGACATACTCACTCGTAAATGAAAACATGTTAGTGAGGAAAGCGTTCACTTTTCTTTTACTAATTAAAAGATAAATTATAAATTACTATAATAATTATTGTAAAAAGATATCATTAAAGTTACTAAAAAAATGTCTATAAAAAATTACAGAAATAAATCAATTTTATTAATCTTTATAATTTTATTGTGTGTAACTTTTTTTTCTGACATTTATTAGTGATACAGGTAAAGAAAATATATACACATAAAGTCTTATTATACCAAGAAATTCATAGTATAACTTTAGAGAATCTTGTAATTAAACTAAATTTTGATAGTTTTTTTTGTAAATCTATCATACTTTTTTTCGTCTACAATCCCAACGAAGAAAGCTTTTTAAGAATAATGACTTTGATTTAAAGGAGAATTTAGTACAAGGAAATTTCATATTTTTTTGTCAGAAATCTAAAGTTGAAAATTTCTTCTATCAATTTTGGTTTATTTTTAAATAACATTTTCAAAAATAACACTGTTTAAAAAAGAAATATTTACATTTCTTACAAAATTGTTTCCAATTGAGAATGGTGAGGATTAAAAGAGTTTTGGGCTAAAAATTTTACCTAAATATTTACAAAGCTTTCATAAATGTATAAGAACCATAATGTATAATGTCTTATTCTTTAATTTCTGTACAAAACAATGAAGAAGAAACTTTGCTATCAAATGTCATGTGCAAAAAAACCTCAATTTAAACTCATCATGATGTCAATAATGTGATTTGATGAACTTACCAAACACCCAATGAGTTCTTGGCACATGCATAATAAATAAAGGTGTTTGAACAACTAATTAAATGAGTTCTTTGTATTTAGTCCAACTTTATCAATATAGTGTGTATAATAAAATAACGCCACATGGTTCTATGAATTTGAGAATAACTAGACCAAGAGTAATTATAATGGTTCAAATTTTATCTATAAATTAAATAATGGAAAACTGAATTTAAAATTGAAGGGATTGAAAGTAATATAACAAAGAGGATCACGTCATTGCAAAATGAATGTTGAAATAGAATGAAAAAAATGGACTAAGAATTGAAACCGGTGAGACAAGAAAGAAAAGAAAGATTACTAAGAAATGTGAATATCCGGAATTGCATGGACCCATGACCATGTGTCAAGAATCATGTGTCTTGTCCCCATGATAAGGACCTCATTCAATGTCTTGCCTTAGATAAATAAGATTATTCAGATTATGCACATATATTTCTATTCATTTTATTTCTTTCCCTAAGATGAATAAAAAAATTGGATGACCCAAACAAAAATTTGACTAGGTGACTTTACTTATACTTTTATCAATCTTTTGATAATGTATATTTTTTTTGAAAAAATAGTTAATTATTTATTTTTAGCATAGAAAAGTATTTAAAAAATTATTTTGTTTAGAAAAGTTAGAATATGGTATGAATTTACTTTTAATATCTTACCAAATAAGCATATATATATATATATATATATATATATATATATATATATATATATATATATATATATATATATATATATATATATATATATAAACATACAAATACTATTAAATGCATTAATGTACTAACAAACATGTTTCTTAACTAGTAAAAACTAAATATTTTAATATTTAATATATAAATCATATGTCCAATTAAAAAAACACACACAAATATATATAAGTTAAAAAAACACACACAAATTTTAATCATTATTTTTAATAGTGGCTTTAAACTGATGACTCATTTTCTAAACTCATAGGCACATGACTTGAAGAGAAGTGAGCTTAATGTGAAAGCAAGGAAGAAGATGAAGGCTCATTGTGTGTAATGGTGGTGAATAAATGCTCTTACAAGATACTGGGTCAACTCTTAAGGAACAGTGGAGAAAATTAAAAAAGAAAGTTCTAGCCTAAGCAATTTACAAAATGAGAAAAAGTCTAGAGTGATCTCAACAAAGTTTGTCTACTATATTTATGAATGAATTTATAAGAGGGTTGTTCTTCTATTAATAAGAACAAAAGACAGACAGATGTCTCCAAAAGAAGAGGAAAATTCAAACAATCAAATTTGAATTTTGGAGTCAAAGTAAAACATGCTTCTAATGTGATATTTATAATCATGTGCCATTTAACCATTGATGCATATTCAATTGAATATATTATTCATATATTCAAATATCTTCATCTTCTTTTATCTAAAAGTACTTTATATAACAATAAGAGTGTATTATTTCTTGTGAATTATTAATTCTTTCCTTTTTATCCATTCATAAATTTGAATTTCAAACTTCATATCACTGTGGCTTTAATCTTCTTAATATTCTCCTAGTGGTCTTTAATTTGTAGAGTCTTTTACTTACTCGTGATTATTTGTTAATCATATGATAGTTGTAACACCCTAATATTTTAAAGGGTATTACTGATAGTAGAGACTAAATTAATTTGATATCTTCTATAAACAATCAAACTTTATTTCAATTCTCGCAAAGTACAATACCAAACTTACAAACTTCAAACAATATAGTCTTCACCACTTAACATAAATTCGAAATTTCAACTTATAAGTTTTACACAACATAATTTTTCCAATACAAATTTATTCTTTTTACAAAATATCTCTGAAAGTTTTTCCCCGCATCTCTCTCATCTCTAAGCTTTTTCAACCGCATCTGCAACATTATCTATTCACATATAACATGAGTTATATGATCATAGCACAAACAAATAAGGGTAAGCCAACCATATTATATAAATCATTAAACTTGTAATAAAAATATTTCAATCATGTATTTCTGCAATTGATAAAATATCATTATCCCGATGTCATTAATTCATCATTATCAAAATCATCTTCCTCATTTTCATAAACCTTACAAGTGTACCATACTTACTCACGAAGCCTTATGGTCAGACCGCTCTCTGCCTGCTTCCTTAAGCCTCATTTGTATACTATGTCTTACTTTCTGAAGCCTTATGGTCAGACCTCTCTCTGCCTGCTTCTATAAAACTTATGAACCATATATTTATGTCAAAGCCTTATGGTCAGACCACTTTCTGCCTGCTTTCATAAACCTCAGGTGTTACTTTGCTCATATCAAGCTCTCATGGTATAAACCGAACATACTACTCCCCGTAGTAAACATCATTTCATAAGCAATGATTTCTTATATCCACTCCAACATTTCATCAAATCAACATTTCATACCCTCTTATCCACTCCAACATTTCATCAAATCAACAATTCATAACCTCTTATCCACATAACTCAATCATGTTCCTTCTCTCATCATAATTTGACAATAACCTATTTTGGTGTCAATAAATTAAACATATTGTCAGATATCATACTTCATATTATAAACTCATTTTGACCATAACGAGTATAACTCAACATATTTTCACCAATCAAAGATCATAGATCAGCCAAAACACTTCAACATATCTTAGCAACTACATATTAAAGTCTGAGCTCAATGTAACGATACATGAAATATATATGAAGTTTTTTACCATGATAACTTTATGCATCTACAATCAACTTGTTTTATTTTATTTTCATCCTAGTAGAGATCTTTCTTTACCCCAATTGGTCACCGGAGAGAACCCAGATGTCTGAACGCATCAAACTCACCTTCGACGCCAGCACATATGACTAGTCACAACTGACTGGACCAGGCCAGGGCTGCTCTATGATCAGGGATGTGCCAACTCAGGTTTTTAAGGTTCCTCTATCCTACCAACAAAGGGAGGCCCTCAATAATTAACAATTTATTTATTTAAATTATCTACCTTGTTCTCTTATGCTCTAAATCTAAAATGCCTAATTTTAATATTTTTACTTCCTCTCACAACAACCTCAAACAGTATCTGTACATCTATTTAATACCCATATACAAGCTATTACAGAACCCTTACTCCAGACCTTCCAACAAGATCAATTTCAACCAACAAACTCATTCAAAACAGATTAAATTCATCACATCACAACATGTACAATTTAACAGTTTCAGTTATAACATCCAATATAATAAAAGTCATAAAACAGTTTCACAAGAGAACACCAGTTCAACATTCGTATGTATATAAATTCATACAAAAATAATTAGTTGCCCTTACCATCAAAATAATATTAATATAAAAATTCAGGGGAAACAAGAAGTTGAATCTGGCAGAGCCGGTTAGACAACTTCTCATCCTTCCAGAAAGATGCAATAAAAAGAATAGATAAAACAATAAAATTTCTGGGGAAACAAGAAGTTGAATCTGGCAGAGCCGGTTAGACAACTTCTCATCCTTCCAAAAATACAATATAAATAAGAAATAACAGGTATGGGGAAACAAGAAGTTGAATCTGGCAGAGCCGGTTAGACAACTTCTCGTCCTTCCAAAAATACAATATAAAGATATAAGAAATAACAAAAGCTTTGGGGAAACAAGAAGTTGAATTTGGCAGAGCCGGTTAGACAACTTCTCGTCCTTCCAAAAATACAAAAGAAACAATTAAATGTTCTCATTCAAAATTCAAGACCAAACAGAATCAAAATACTTTATATTCAAGATTTAGGATTAGATAAAAGCAAAGTATAAGAATGGCTTCCCTTACCTCTATTACAGACTTAATCTCCTCGCTCTCTGAAAACTTCCAGAATATCCCCTTTGCAAATTAGAAATTCTTCCAACTCTCTTCTCTCAAAAGTTTACTAAGTTCTTTGGTGTAAATTTTCAGCCTCCCCCCCTTGGCTATTTATAGCAAAAAAATTTACTATTCAATTTTTACTATTCATTTTAACTATTCATTTTTTTATTCATTTTACTATTACAAAAAATAATTTTTTATTTGCAATTTGATGAATTCTGATCTCAAAGCTACGTGGAACACTTATCCTTTCCAAAAATATATATATATATATATATATATTTTTTTTTTTACTATTCACAATTTACTATTCACTTTTTTTTATCTAGTATCTAACTTACAAATATTTTCAAGGATCTTACAATAGTATCTCTAATTCTCAATAAGAGATAATTTCTTTTATATTTCTATTCAAATAGATATTCAATCAACCTTGATATTCTTCAAATGTATCTTCAATCAAAATTTTTACTAGAATATCTTCAATCAATGTTGAGCCTTTGAATACTTGATTTGTAATCTTCTTAATACCCTGTTGTGCTTGGATTGACTCGTCTAACGCTTCTGTTTTGACTCATCTACTACTTGCAGGAGTCTAGTACCTTGTCATATTATGTTGACTCCTTTGGTAAATGTGTTTGTCTATTGAGTTCAACTGAGTTTTCACTATTTTAGTCGTGTTGTGCTTGGGTTGACTCATCTAACGCTTCTGTTTTGATTCATCTACTGCTTGTGGGAGTATAGTGCTTTATCATATTATGTTGACTCCTTTGGTCAATGTATTTGTCTATTGAGTTAAACGAAGTTTACATAATTTTGAGTTGTCTGGCAACATACATACATAAACACACACAAAGACATACACACACATAGACACACATACACATACACAAACACAAACACATAGAGACAAACATACACAGACACAAATACACGGAAACACACACACATAGACACAGAGACACAGATACACACACACACACACAGATAAAGACATACACACAGACACACACACAAACACACACACACACACACACACACAAACACACATACACACAAACACACACACAGACACATACACACACATACACATAGACAGACAGACAGACACACACAGACACACACACATAGAGACACATACACACACAGACACACAAACACAAACACACAGACACATAGACACACAAACATAGACACATACACACACACACAGGAACACACACACACCCACACCCCCCCCGCCACACACACACACACATTTCTGGGTATATGTTAGAGTCTAATGAAGTCTTTGATTTAGTTTACCCTTTCTCTATCTAATCTCAGTCTATGTATATCATCTAATCATCGTTAACTCAATTGAATCATTATCTTACTAACTTAACTCTCATGTTTTATTATAGTTTGTTATCATAAAAATCCTACCTACTGTTAGGCTCATCTAACAGGGTCTTTCAGTGTTTAATGCTAGTAATTAGGCTCGCTAAAGGATTTTTCATATTTATTTCCCTAAGTCTCTTTATATAGGAGTTTGACTAGGTCTTTTTGTGCAATTTATGTTGATCAAATATTCTTTTTGTTAATATAATTTTTGCTAAATATCTTTTAAATATATATAATATCTCCATGATATTCTTGGTTATTGTGGTGAAGTAAAAAGATTGGAAACTTTTAGTCAAGTTTGAAAAGATTTAGCCAGATTTGGCAATTTGGCCTCTCATTGCTTCATAAAGTCTTGATCACTCTCAACCAACATTTAATTTCATTGTTGAATTGCATTAGCCATCATCTTTATGGCCCTTTCAATCCCACTCATCTTGATAAAAGGTAGGGATGTGTTACGTGGTTTATAAGTCATTATGGTGACATGTGCTAAAACAAAATCGTCTATGCGTCTAAACGCTCTCATATTTTGAAGTTTAATCAAATAACATTAAAACAAGATAATAATCTAAAAACAACTTAGGGTGAAAACACAAGATCTAGAACCTGAACCCCAAACATAGAAAACCCACACAAAGACTTAGAACTAGAATCCACAACATATAAAAGTTTAGGAAAGCACTTAGGATCTTAGGTAATAGAAAAACATCTAGGCTAAAATATCCAGACACATGGCTAAATGTTATTGTGTCTAAAGCGTCTAAGAGAGTTGAAGTTAAAAGCTTTATGCTTATCATACCTGAAAGAGGTATTTAGTATAACTCTCGAAAACTAAACAGTCGAGACGATGTCTCCAACAAAACACATTAAAAGACATTAAATATTAAAATATAAAAAGAAAATTTAAACAAGCTAAACTTCATCGTCTAAAACGAAACAAAAACAAAAGAAACGTTTACTTGACTAAATGATACCATGAGCTTAAACAATACTTCATCCAACGATAAAATTTCTATCCAATGAAAAATTTATCAATTATACTTAAATTATGTCAATCTTTGATAAAGTCAAAGATATTTTATTTGATTGATCGTTTATTTATCTTATTTTAACTCTCATTTATTTCGACGAAGATTATCAAAACTTGAAGAATAAAAGGAAATATAAATTTTCTATAAATAATATGATTATTTATATTAAATAAATATAACTGAAAATTTTACCTGTGAAAAGAATTTGAAAGGGTGAAGAACAATCCTTCAAATATGTGTAATGTATTTTATAGTTACACTTATGTACTTATTTTTATTATATTAGTGACAAATTAAATATATAAATTTAGAATGTATTATTTTGGTTTTATTAAAATAATTGGTCAAGATTCATCACGATAACAACACATAGATATATAATATCTTAAAACAACATATTAATTTCATATTGCATAATCAACCTACGTGATAATACAGATCTCTTAACCGTGTCATAAAACTAGCAATAATTATTATATTGAATCATAAATAGAACATACTTCATCAAATCAAGGATTCTCAGTGAAAAACAAATGATTTACTCTCTAATTCTGTTGTTGTCAAACCTTGAACCTTTGACCCTTCAATCGTCCTACCTATTTCAAGTGGGCTTTCTTTCCTCTTGAAATCTTCAAAGTTCAAACCTTCAAAGTAGTAGATTATAGGTTTAATACCCAATTTTGTCCCCACTTTGGTTCGGAAATCTCAAGTTAGTCCCTTTTTAGAAATGTAAGTGCAATGGATCCTTACTTGTAATTATTTGAGTCTAATGAGTCCCTTCCGTTAAATAGAAGGAAACGGAGTTAGTGGGCTGATGATGTGGCAGTTGTCTTTGGTGAGGTGTCAAGACGCAATTGTTTGCGTGCTTACGTGGTGTTAGGGTTCCCCAATTTGAAATTGGGTTTTATTAAAAATTGGGGATAAAAGGATTTGGGGGTGATTTGTTGGAGATTAGGGCATGTCCGTGTGCGAGAAAGAAGACAGAGGAAGTGATCGCGGGAAGACGGAGCAGTGGTGGTTCGCGGTTGGCGAGTTGTTCTTCGTTGTCAGTGGTTGTCTCTCTTTGGGGTTCGCTCTTTGGGGTTCGCTCTTTGGGGTTCGCTCTTTGGGGTTCGCAATGTCTTCGAATCACGGTTGTTCGTCTTGCTCATGGGGGAGCTGTCGTGGTGGTTCATCCAGAGGATTGGTTGGAAGCCAAATATGCCACTGTGGGGAGGGTGCTGTGTTGAGAGTGGCAAAAACAATTAAGAACGAGGGGAAACAATTCTGGGGCTGCCCTAACTACAAGCGGACAAGAAATGAAGAACTTCAAGCATGCAATTTCTTTAAATGGCTTAATGAAGATTGCGTAGATGATACTGTTAGTATTATTGCAAGGCAAAGGAGGAAGATTAATAGTCTGGAGAAATGTGTTCGGGAATGTCAAAAAAGGGAGAAGATGTTAATAACAATGATATGTTTTCTGGGATTGATTAACATCATTGTTGTATGTATTTTGTTTAAAAGTCCATGATGTGTTCTGTTAGATAGTTTATGTGAAGAGCACTTTGGACAAATTGTAATATGATGTTATCAAATGAAGGTTAAATTTGAATTCAAGCATCTGAGGAAGTGGTGTGTAACTGGCAATAAAATGAGGAAGTGTATTCTTTAATCCAAAAAGACAAATCTGTATAAGAAGGGAGTTTTTAGACAAGAAGAAGTAGACTTTCAGTGTTTGTAATAGTACTTCTGTAATCCAAAAAAAGAGTTCTGTAACAGAGGTGGAATTGATATGCCAAAGGTCCAAACAACATTCATAATTACATCATAATGAAATTGATATGCCAAAAATCTGTAAACAAAATATGTGATTGAAATTGATATGCCAAAGGTCCAAACAACATTCATAATTACATCATAATGAAAACAAAAGCTGTCATTGAAATTACAAAGTGGAATTCAAATCCATGTCTGTGATTACAAAATACATGTATGTGATTACAAAATAGCCATCACTTAAGCTAAACATACTGTCAGTCCTAAATCAGTTTTAAACTTGCGTTGTAGACTGCTGAGTATGTTCCAAAACGCATTGAGTAAGTTGACTTGGTCCAGTAATTGGCTGACTTTGTTCAGCTTGGGTTGCAGGTTGCTCACTTGATTGACATTGAGTTTGGTTTGTTGGAGGAGCTTGTGGACAACTATTTCTTTTATGACCAAGCTAGAACATATGGAACATCTCTTACGAGTTCCATTTTGCTTCAGTTGTGTGTCATCCTTCTTTAGCTCCCAAGCCTCTAGCCTTCTCTTCTTCTTTGGTCTACCAGGCAACACTCTTTTAGTTGGAGGCAAAACATCAGGCTGAGAAGTTTTTTCCCATAGCTGAGGACCATTGACAGGGTAGATGATTGGAATGTATGTTTCTTGGTAGGTTGACTTTGTAAACCAATGTGGCACGTAGTCTTCTCCATTGATGTTGATAAATGTCATGGTAGCTAGTGCATGACAGCATGGGATAGCTGTTAAAGTCCACTTTCTGCAACTGCATTCCAGTTTATCTATGTCAACAACATACTTGTCAGTCATCATTGAAATGTGTCTGACCTCAAACATTTTTTCTCCAGACCAACTGCAAATTTTTAAAAGACAAATCAGTGTTTATAGTAAAAAAATTGCATACATAAAGAAGTGAAATGGTAATGTGGTCATGTCAACATACCTAGGTATCCAGTATTTAGTCAAGTGCAGTTCCTTGTCAAATCTTTTCTTAATCTTTGGACAAATACTACCTTCATATGTACTTATTTTGTTTCTATTTGTTGCCCATCTCTTCATGAGGTACAGACGAATGTCTTCCATCATTGTGATGATGGGCTTACCTCTTGCATGTAAAATTACACTATTAAATGCTTCAGACATATTATTCACTAAGGTGTCACAAACAGCATTACTTGTAAACCTTGACCGTGACCAAAATCTACTTACACAAATAACAAGTGCAAAATATCAGCTATGAAAACAAACAAAAATTAATAGACCGTGACCAAAATCTACTTACACAAATAACAAGTGCAAAATATCAGCTATGAAAACAAACAACAATTAATAGGAGCAATGAATTTTAAAGGCATGTGGATTGGCATACCTTGGTGGGATGGCTAATAAGTATTTAAAGGCGTCTGGATTCACCCCTTTAATTTCTCTCATCACTGCTTCCCATGTTTGAGGGTGTGTTGATGCTGCTGCCTTCCATAGTAGACGTTTTAGAATCTGGCCAGGAAACCTCTTCCTGAAATTAGCATAGATGTGCCTCACACAAAACCTTTGCTCCACACCAGGGAGAAGTTCTTGTAAGGCTGGTAAAAGTCCCTATTCACATGAAGCTATACAAGTTAAAATAAAACACATGAAGGTTCAAAAGATAAAAAAATATGGCAATGGTAATAAGTTACTAACTTTTTGTTGATCTGACATAAATGTGATGGTTGAAGAAATCTCCTCACCACCAAGGTCATCAATGAGAAAATGTAGAAACCAACTCCAAGTGTCCTTATTCTCCACTTCCACAACAGCATATGCCAAAGGACACATTTGGTCATTCCCATCTCTTGCTACTGCAGTTAACAACTCACCTCCAAATTTTCCTTTTAAGAAACAACCATCCAAACCTATAATCTTCCTACATGACACGAAGCTGTCCTTACAGGCCTTCAAACACACATATAGTCTCTTGAAAATTGGAGTGTCCTCATTAGGTTGAACATGAACTTTCACAGTTGAACCACGATTTGACCGAAGCAACTCATTGGCATAGTCATACACTCTTCTATATTGTTCTTTAAAATCACCTTCTATTTGTTTGGATGCCATTGCTTTTGCCCTACAGGTTGTGGACCGTGAAACACCAATGTTCCACTTCTTAGAAACTTTGTTATGGAGGTTATACAGATTAATATTTGGATTCTCTTTCATAGTCTTCTCTAACCTCCCACTCAACCATTTTGAAGTCATTAAACGGATGTTAAATTCTCTACTGCAAGTGTGGTTGTCTACTATTTTCCTTAGCTGCCATGTATTTTCAGCTGCCTTATATGCACAATATGCATTCCAAGGACATTTCCATTTTGCCCCACAACATCTGACACACACTCTTCTTTTGTCATTTTTATAAACTTTTAATTTTCTACCATTCTCTACTCCATAGGATCTTATAGCTTCTGTAAAATCTTTTTTGTCACTGAAGTACGTGCCCACTTCCCATTTATATTGTTCCATAATTTTGGGCATTGAAAAAACACCAAAATCCCCATAGTCATCCCTGTCATCATCTGTGTTATCACTTTCCCCAACACTGTTCAAACTGTCGGATTCCCAATCACTATCAGATAAACCCCTAGGTCCACCAAATTCAACTTCATTAGTACCTTCAAATATATCAAATCCCACTTCATCTCCATGGTCAACCAATACATCCTCTTCGGACCCATTCCAACTGCTAACATCATACTCATCACTTTCTACTCCATTACCCTCTACCTCACCCTCTACTTCTGCCTGCCCCTCCACATCAGACTGCACGTCTACATTCACACCATTTCCCTCACCCTTTGAATCACTCTCTGCCTCCACACCAACATCCTCCACTGCCTCTGATTGTAATTCTACGACATCCTCTACATCACCCACTACATCAACCTCAACTTCAATCATTTCTGGGGCTACTTCTGATTCAGGTTCTACCTCAACTTCTGATTCAGGTTCTACCTCAACTTCTACCATACCCTCTACATCAGCCACTACATCAACCTCAACTTCTATCATTTCTGGATCAACTTCTGATTCAGGTTCTACCTCAGGTTGAACATCAATCACTGCCTCTGCCTGAACTTCTACCATAGCCTCTACATCAGCCACTACATCAATCTCAACTTCTATCATTTTTGGATCAACTTCTGATTCAGGTTCTACCTCAAGTGCTACTGTCTCAACCTCTGCTTCATCCACTGCCTCAACATCTGCTACACCAATCTCTATCTGAACTTCCTTTTCAGCACTCTCTCTCTCAACTTCTCCTTCAACACTAGGTCTATCAATTTGGGGTTCAGAAAAGTATTCCAATTGCAGAAGATACTCAGGTTCACACACCCTATGTATAACATAAAGGTGAGCTTCACCATTCAACATATCAATATTGATCAGATGACAAGCACCCTTGTCATCTAATAAAGGTTCCAAACAATCTTCTAATACAGGACCACGACCCAATGAATACAATAAGTCCTTTACATTCCTATAACCCATCTCCTTTAGAATGCTTAATATTTCAAAATAACTCCATCGATCAGGGTCTATTTTTATAGTTGTGGTTTGACCATAGTGATATCCAAATGTCCCATTATTCTCAAATTTCGCCCCATGGTGAAACACGACTTCAATGTGTGAGTTGGCCATATTATCTAATATAAAATTGGTCACAGTTAGTTAATCTATGCTTAACCCTTAACCTAAATGATATCTAAGCAAAAAACAAAGCATAAACATACTACTGTACAGACCATAAACAACTCAAACAAAACAAAACCACATTTATCACATTAAATAAAGCAAATGCCACAACATAGTACCACACACTATGAAGGGGGACCACAACGACAACGTCGCAACAGAAACAAAGCAAATGCACTGACAATGGGGCACACAACACAGACAAACCATAAAAAAAATCAAAACTTCTGGGGGGACCACACCGAAAGCAACGAAACACACAACAAAACCTACCATAAATGCACCTTCGAAAGTCGCTTTTCGTTATTTACCCCACAAACAATCAAATGCTTTGTCTTAAAGTTAATGCTTCTTCCCGCGATCAGTGCCTCTGTCTGCTTTCTCGCACACGAACATGCCCTAATCTCCAACAAAGCACCCCCAAATCCTTTTATCCCCAATTTTTAATAAAACCCAATTTCAAATTGGGGAACCCTAACACCACGTAAGCACGCAAACAATTGCGTCTTGACACCTCACCAAAGACAACTGCCACATCATCAGCCCACTAACTCTGTTTCCTTCTATTTAACGGAAGGGACTTATTAGACTCAAATAATTACAAGTAAGGATCCATTGCACTTACATTTCTAAAAAGGGACTAACTTGAGATTTCCGAACCAAAGTGGGAACAAAATTGGGTATTAAACCTAGATTATATTAAAATAAAAAAGAAAATTTAGGACAAGGATCGGAAATAGAAAACTCAAGTTAAATTAAAGGAAATTGCACTGCATACAAAGGATAGAGAAGTGATTTATTCTCTAATTTCAAACCTTAAACTCAAGAAAATATATATAAAGAAAAGAATTAAAGGCTTCTCAGTGGAAAACAAATTTTGTTGTTGTTGTCAACCCTTAAACCTTTAACCTTTAAATCAACCTACCGATTTCAATTTCGTTTTCCTAGTACATAGATATAGGTAATATGGTAAATTTCATATATACAGAAAATGAAAATAACAAAAAGAAAAACTAATATAATTGACAGGTGTCCAAATAAGCATCATTAATTTAGTACTTTCCCTTATATTCTTTTCCTAGTTATATAATTGAATTGAAGTTATGTAATTGATAATACATTAATAGATCTTAACAATAAAAAACTAAATAATTTTTACTTTTACTGTTTTCTTACATTTTGTTTTCCAGTCGCCTCTTTCTTCCTTACAGAAAGAACAAAGGATCAGTTGATAATAAGATAAAGAAATCCAGAGTGTTTTATGAAGGAAAAAAATACGGAAGAAGTTTTAATATCTAATGACACTCTTTTGTTTTTATTATCACGAACGTCTTTTTTTAAATTAAAAGAATTACAGTAAAGGATAATAAACTTTAAAATATTTATTTAATGATAAGATAATTACTTTTAAAACTTATGACAATTTTAATCGTAGTTTTCTTAAAACTAGTTAATTTTAATTAAAAACATTAATGATTAAGGATATTAGGATCAACTCATGACATGAAATTTACTCAGTTTTTAACACATTACAAATTTAGAAATAAACAATTAAATAAAATATATGAAAAAAATATTTTAGCCATATTAATATAAATTATACGGATGTATCAATTTCAACTTTCCCAAATGATAATGATTTTATGAACTAAATGATTTAACATTTAGTTTAAATATAAATTAAAAAACATGATAAAAGGGAAATGTATGTGTGTGGTTAAGCATTTCTGACTACAAAAAAAATTACTAGTTTCTGAGTGGGAAGGGCAAATGCGTCAATACGCGAGCCTCATCCTCTGCTCCCGCTTCTTTTCACTAGAAGCACACGAAACTGATCACTAAGTCGTTCTTTTTTTTCTTGATGTATTTTCCGGATAAAATGCCATTCTGAATATCTCGTAAATTCATAGTCTTCATACTTCCGTGGAGTTTAGGTGTTGCAGTTACAGTCATCAGAACAACCAAAGTTTCTTCCATGTCCAAATACTGAAATGGCGTCCATTTCGACGTGCATCACTGGGATCCCCAGTTGTGGGCTCCGGAGGCCACAATCCTTCATTCTTTCGAGTTTGGCGAAGCGCCCGAAGCAAGAAATAGCTTTCCCTTGCGTGCAAAACCCGTTGATTGGGGGAGTCTCGAGAAGGGTATTGGATTCTAGGGTTTTGGTGGCGAGGCCGGGGGGCCTAGTGGAAAGCGATAAGGTGCCGTCGGATGTGAGGAAGCGAACGATGGACGCGGTGGATGGATGCGGAGGGAGAGTGACCGTTGGGGATGTGGCTAGCAGAGCTGGCCTTAACTTGAATCAAGCTCAGAAGGCTCTTCAAGCTCTTGCCGCTGACACAGATGGCTTCTTAGAGGTTGTTACTTTGTTTCCCTTTACATTAGGAAGCTTCCAGTACCATATGTGATAGGATGATCCTAAAAAGCCCAAAAGAAGGAAAATTAAATGGCTAAGGATTTTATAGGATGGGTTTAGAATATTACAAATTTATAATATTATTAGTTTATTATATTTTAATTTCCTATAGTTAGATAATGACACTTGTAGGGCATATTTTAGGTTATATGTGTATTTTTCTTACCTATCGAAAAATTTAAATGCTTGTATTTATCTTCCTTATAGTAGTGGTAGATTTTGGGCTATTGTAGAATAGTGCTCAAAACTTCTTATCAATGTGGGGAAAAAGTGCTGCAGTTAGATCGTTATTAATTTATTTCCTTGGTTTCCTACACTGCGATTATGGTTAAATTTTAGGAATAAAATTCTGTCTGTGCTACCGTGGTATCTGTAGGTTTCTGAGGAAGGTGACGTTCTCTATGTATTTCCAAAAGATTATCGATCAAGGCTTGGTGCCAAGTCGCTTAGGATTAAAGCTGAACCCTTTTTTGACAAGGCCAAGGTATGAATTCTATTGTCTTCTCTGTAACAGTTGTTGCTGATGTTTTATCGCTTGAGTGTTGTTGTATAACTTTGACTTTGACAGGCCGCAGTAGAATACTTGATAAGGGTATCTTTTGGGACAGCGCTTATTGCATCCATTGTTATTGTTTACACTACGATAATTGCTCTTGTAACTAGCAGTAGAAGGTATTCCATAACTTTAATGTCTATAACTATAGTTTTTCTTGAAAAATTTAGTAATGCGAATGAGGGAATACTGTTTTTTATTTACAGTGATGACGATAATCGTGGAAGGCGTGGAGGCAGGTCATATGATTCAGGAGTTACTTTCTACTTCAATCCTTTTGATTTGTTCTGGTAATTCTATTTTGTAGTATTGGAGTTGCATTTTATACAAAATTTCTCAAATATTTTCCTTCTTGGTTCTCAAGGTTTTTCTGCCAATTAGAATTTATATGTGTTTCTGGTTGCTTAATGAAGTTTAGTAAGTTTTCAGGTGCCTAAAAATAAAGAAGAGGAAGACGAGAGACACACAATTAAATTAGGGTCATCACTTACATGTGCACATTTAATATTGGTGATGGTGATGCTAGGTAGTTAAATTAGGTTGCTTTCACCTCTCCTTTTGATATGAATCTTAAGAGAACCACACTACAAAAGCTTGTATAGATGGATATATATATATATATATATATATATATATATATATATATATATATATATATATATATATATATATATATATATATATATAGAGAGAGAGAGAGAGAGAGAGAGAGAGAGAGAGAGAGAGAGAGAGAGAGAGAGAGAGAGCCCAAGACCTTATAAGCCCAACACTAAAATCTCACACTTCCTATTTGGGACTCAAGTTCCTTACCTCCCATGTTATTGATATTGCATAACGGAAAATACCGTAACCCAAATATCCTTAATAGAAATCTATCAGAAGCCATAACGGGTTTTGCTGGAAGTATAGCTGTCAAAAGAATGAAATATATATGTGTGTGTATAGATGGATAGATAGATAATAATATAAAAATGCAGAAATATTGTTGTTGTTTGAAAGTAATGAAAGACAACCTAATGATATTAAGTCTAAAAATTCAAATAGCAAAATCATTATAATCATTGGCCACCAAGTTCTAGACAAAATAATGACACAACTAAAGATAAAGGTTCTAAATTTAATTCACAACTTCTCCTAACAACAAAGCATAAGCCATATTAATCCTTAACTTCAAATTGAATCTTCAATTTGCTTTCCTTCTTCAGAGCATGTGTACTGAGGGGTTTCAACCTTTTAGAGAACGAGTATTGAGTAGAACAAAGGGGTTTCAGTTTTTTAGAGAATGCTAGTCCCGTGGTCATTGTTGCACCATGATGTAGTTCCATTTTGGTTGTTCGCTGTGTCCTTGTTTTCTTCTTTGATTGTTTGCCATGCCATTACTGTGCGGTTGTGTGCCTTTGCCTGTGTTGGTGGTCTGCTCTATCTTTGTGGCCATCCTGTGCTGCACGGGTAAGGGTTAGGGTATAACATAATTTTTCATGTGAGATGAAGTTTAAGGGGTCTACTTTGTTTCTATGCTGGCCTTTTGGGCCTCATTGTCCAACAACTTTTTGTTTTATATAAAACATATATATCATATAATTAATTAAAGTTATTTTAATTATAAAGTTATTATACAAGAATAATAATATTAGAGAAACATAAAAAATCTTTTGAAATATATAATATGATAAACTAATAGTAATAACAATAAAATTTCAGTAAGAAAATGTAAAATGTTATTTATAATGTCATATAACATGGAATTATTATTGTTGAAATAAATAATAAGTAGTGCATTGGGAACCATTTATCTGCTGTAATCATGATTAGCACCTACCTAGGAATCTAGGGTAGTCTTTTGATCTTTCATCTTCCATTGTATCAGTTTCTATCATTATAAATACAAGATCACAAGAGGGATCTTGTAAGCCCTCCAATTTTATATTCTCTTTTTATTCTCAACTGTTATATCATATATAAATATTTTAATATTTTTTTATCCAAAGTAAACTCGTAAGAGTTTACGATCTGAGTTTACAAAGTTCTTTGGTTCTTTGCTGCAATACGGTTTAAAAATTGCAATGCAGCTAAGAGCATGTTGGGTCCCAAAACAACCGGAAATTAGGAATACATGTTTAAAAGTGCGGTATGGGAGAGATATTACTGACAAACCATGTAATTGTATACTATAAAGGCGAAACACTTTTCTTAGCCTGTGTGGATAAATGTGGAAGTGTAGGGGAAGTTGATTTGCTTTTTGTGTATGGTTTAGATTGAACTAAATATGTCTTCATTCCTCCAATTGCATTCTCAGATTGTAGCACATGTATCTAGTTTCCTGTATGTATAATCACATTTCATTTTGAGAGAAATGTTTGGTGTCATAATTTAATTTTTATACTATTGAAGGTACTGGGATCCATATTATTATAGGAGACGAAGGCTACAAGCTGATGATGACAAGATGAACTTCATTGAGTCGGTGTGTGATATAATTGAAATAACATGTCATCCTCCCACCCCACTTTTTTGGTTTCTAATGAAGATAAGGATTTTTTCATTTTGGTAGGTCTTCTCCTTTGTATTTGGAGATGGTGATCCTAATCAAGGAATTGAAGAAGAGAGATGGAAGTTGGTAATAATTGAGGACTGAATTCAGTGGTCCGTTGCCTTTGATGATTTTTTTTTTATTGTTTCATATTTGGTACTATTTTCCATTTTATATGTGAAAATGTTAACTTTTTTCTTTTTTCAAACTTTCCTATATATTTACATGTTTATTTCCTCTAATCCACTTTACTCATCTGATGTACAGATTGGGCAATACATAGCATCCAATGGTGGTGTTGTTGCAGCTGAAGAACTTGCTCCATATCTTGAAATAGATTCTACGGAGGGTCTTAAGGTAATTTGGTATATGTTTGGTTGTGTCTACATACTTAGACAAGCATATTTTATGTGATAAATGGAAGCTAAAAGGAGTTGCTTTTGTCAGCACGTGGAAATTGAACGCACATAGAGCTGGAATTAATATGTAACTGAACATTCTATAATTTGTTTAACAAGGGTATTTGTTGAAGTGGGACTTAGAGACCTCATAATTCACACGTCTTGTGTCTTGGTATTTTGCAGTGACCACACCCATCGTTGTTCTTATTTTGAGTTCCTCTTTTGCGTGGCCAGATGCACTCTTTTTTCTCCATTCCTTGAAATATGAAAATCTGGAGAGGGGACTGTAATCATAAATAAAATATTTTAGCATGGAATATAACAAATTTCCTATTTAAACATGGATGCTTGAAAATAACTTGAATAGGGTAACACAATTTATAAACTTAAAAGCTTGCGTAAGGTCAATACAACTTATAGACTTAAAAGTCACAACATAACTTCATTTATGAAAATGCACCCCTATTATCCTTATTCGCATCAGCTCCATTTGAAGACATTTTTAGCCAACACAACTCTGCATACCCAAACATAGCTTTTTAACATAGCTGTTAAACACAGCTAACCAGAACACTGAAACATCTGAAAAAATGCCCAAAGGGTGACAAACTTAAGTGCAATAGCAAAATCAGAAAGAGAAAACAAAGGAATATTGTTAGGATAAAAGAAGGGGGAGTTAGTTATGAGAGTCTGAATATTGAGTTAGTCTGTCAGTTTGAGTGGTTGGTTAGATATAAATAGGGGGAGAAGGATATGAGAGATTCACATTGGGGTTGTCATTGTAAGTTGACCACTGACTATCTGGGAAAGGAGAAATTCTTTGAGAAGGGAAAACCCTTGGAAGAGCTAGTGCTCTCCCATTTCTTGTTCTTTTTATTCTATTCCCAGTCAGCCCTGCTTTTATATATATGATGTCATTCTTAATTTTTAACCTTGTATCTTTGGATGGTGACAGGATGACGAATCTTATATCTTACCTGTACTTTTACGATTTGATGGTCAGCCTGATGTTGACGAGGAGGTATTTGAGACAATAACTTCTGCCTTTCCTTTGTTTCCTCTCAAATGGTATCTGCAAGTTGATCCTGTATATTACTCCTTAGAATTACTCTTTGTTGCCTATTAATAGTTGGCATACATTAGGAATTTCTTTAAGGATTAACCTACAATTGTTATTAGTTGTTTTGTTTTTACACAAGACATGGATCTCTTATACATAATAATACCACATGCTACTCATGTATAAAATATATTGTAGCTATTGATTTCTGCTGAGAATTATTTGTTCGCCTTATTTCTCCTCTTTTTATATATACTTGCAGATTGCTTGTTATGCAGGGAAATATTCTGTATAGGTTTCCATCTCTGCAGAGGACAGCTTCTCAGAAGAGTAAGAGGAAAGAATATGTTGGAAGGAGATGGGCAGATTGGGTTGGAATTGATAAGTTTTTCCAAGAGAAAAAATGGCAGTTCAGGTTTTGTATTTGTATTTTTTCTGATCCAGTTGTTGTTATCCATATATCCACATATATTTATTAAAACATAACATTAGTGGTTGTTCTTTTGCAGTAAAACTGGCACGTCTGAGAGAGCAATGGTCATTGGTCTAGGTGGCCTTAATCTGTTTGGAGTCATTATTCTCGGAACCATGTTGAAGTAAGTTCTTCAGATGATGCATTACAGCATTAGGTAGTTTTTCAATTTTATTTCTTGTTTCAGTGCCCTCACTTCTGTTTTTCTTTGATCAAAAGAGATATGGCAGTTCCCAGTAGCTTCATTAAATTTGTAGCCGACATATTTCCTCTTCTTCAGGTACTGACTAATATTTCTGTGTTCAAGCAACTAGATTTTTCAATATTGAAAAAGAGTTATAAATTATCTTTTAGAAGGATCATTTTTATATAGGTTGTGATATTGCTATTTTTGGGAATTTGATGGCAATTTAATTGCTGCAAATTTAAGATTAGTTAATGATGGGGTGGGAGGTTCATGTGAACATGGGAGTGGTCACTTTCTTAATACCTTTGTAATTTATCAAGGAAGAAAAAAAATTGAAGATGAAGAAAATTGTCGTAGTACAGGTTAAATAAAATGACTAATAAAATGTCTTCCACCTTGTTGAATATAGTGAAAAACTATATGTGGGATTAATCTCCTATGTGTTGAATATACACATAGGGTATTGTATTTATAATAGAAGAAATATGGGCTAAATCCAAAATACAAATAAAAAATAATAACAAACTAACTAAAGATAAAAGATAAAGATAATATATCTAACACTCCCTCTTAAGCTGGTGTATACAAATTATATATATCAAGCTTGTTACTAATATAATCAATAAAGACTTGGTGAAAATATCTGTTTCTGCACTTAAATGACACCAAATTGTTAATGATTTGCGAAGACGAAATACCAACTCAAAAGACTCCCCTGAGCAACAAATATGAGGTTGCAACATATAAATCTCTTCTTGCAAATCATCATTAAGGAATGCATTGTTAACATCTAGTGGATAAAAAATTGTTTAAGAGCTACCACGACTATAATAAACTAACAAAATCCATCTTTGCCACTGAAGAGAAAACATATATGGACGGGTCAAATGCTTCGGTGACAAAAGAGAGGTCAGAAGAGACAGCAATGGAAGAAGCCATGGATGAATAGGAGAAAGAAACCCTAAAAATCTAAGACTTTCCAATCAAGGCACCTGAAAGGAAAAAAAGAGCGATCTCGATGCTTTGAATAGCTGCCTGAGAGGAGATGAGACAGACGACCATGCATGGTGGCATGAAAGAGGAGAAAAAAGTGATCTCGACGCTTTGAATTGCTTCCTGAGAAGAGATGGGACGTGCCACCATGCACGATAGAAGGAGTAGATCTACAACTTCGAAAGACGTTCAGAGCGTGTAGAAGCTCCAATGAAGGCATCATTGAAGGCATAATGGTCGTCTAGCTAAGACAATCAAAACCATGTGCTCGTAGGTTAAAACTAGAACTCCGACAATGGCAGTGGTAGTCAGTCACAATAGACGGTGCCGCCATTGGCAGTGGTGGTAGACGGCACCGCTGCCGGCAATGGCAGTAGAAGACGCCGCCGCTGGTAGCGTTGGGTGTATTGGTAGAGGCGACAATTTTTTTTTTCTCAAAATAAACTGGTTCTAGATACCATATTGAATATAATGAAAAACTATATGTGGGATTAATTTCCTTTGCATTGAATATAAACATAAAGTATTGTATTTATAATAGAAGAATATGGGCTAAGCTCAAAATACAAATAAGAAATAATAACAAACTAAATAAAGAAGATAAAGATAATATATCTAATACACTCCAACACTCTCATGATCACCAACTCTTTTTCCCAACATCCCTTACCAATGTTAGACCTTTGTAGAGATCCCATGTTTACTAGAGATAAGGTAGATTTACAATTTATAAGTGACTGCATCCCTTATCTTATAAGATAATTTTGTAGGGTTGAGTCAGAAAGTCTACTTCATAAGAATCCTTATATTACCCACACTTGACAAGGTACCGTGTCCTTCGTCATCCCTGATGTGTTACAAGAAGGCATCATTACACCTGACACCAACCCTTTCTACCAACACATGGTGCTTGTGTTGATTACAAAGCAATGAATGTTGTTGCAATCAAGAATAGATTTTATATACCCACTATTGATGAACTAATAGATGAGTTAGGCCTTGCCACAAGTTTCTAGATTGATCTACCCTTTGGATACCACCAAATCCAAGTGCTTCCCCGAGGGCAGGCACAAAACTACCTTTCATACACTGGAACAACATTACAAATTTTTGGTAATGTTATTCTATCTCAAAAATATTCCCTCCACTTTTCAGTCGGCTATGAATGATTTACTCAAGCCATATGCCAATTAGTCTTGGTTTTCTCGTGTTCCCTCCCATGTCAAACACTTAGACTTGGTTTTAAAGTTATTATCCCATAACGGATTATTTTGCTAGGTTCTCTAAGAAGTTGAGCTGTTAATTTAGTACATTTCTAGGACATTTCATTTCATCATTTCATCGGCAGGTGGATCTCTAGGTCAAGAAAAGGTTCAAAATTTCCTTGGCTTGACTGGCCACTATCTTCATTTTGTCACTCATTTTTCCCTCACCGATCTCCTTTGACCAAATAAGATTACATGGACCATTTAGACTACCCAATCCTTTAAAGATTTACAATGCTAACTGTTCTGAACCTATCGTGCTTGAAACAAACACTTACCATTGGTGTAGTCTTGAGTCAAGATTGGTTCCCTTGACTTTTTTCAGCAAAAAAATTGTGCTCCCATCTTGAATTAGCTTCACTCTACACTAGGGAAATGTTCGTCATAATTGAATCTGTCAAAAATTGGAGACAATATTGGTGAGAGTATGCTTTCCACAATTGTACAAATCACAAGACTCAATTCCCTTTCAATGCAAACAGACGCAAGACAACAAAAGTGCACTTCTAAATTACAATGCTTTAGCTTCATATTTTCTACCAACCTAGTAAAGCAAATCTTGTGATGCATGCACTTTAGAAAAGGTTTCGTATCCATCTTTGTCTCCATCTCGTCCCTGGTTCTCAATCATCATGAATTTTATACCACCACCACCACATGGGGCAATAATTTCATTAGCAAATTACATCTCCAATAACGCCATAAACATGTTTTTTCTATGGTGATGTGTGTTCATACCTAAGTACAAGGACATGCACACTGCTTTTTATCAAAGTTCCATTCCACCTTGACAAGCTAACATTCTTGTACCAAACCCACTGTTGCATGTCTTGCGTGAGGTAAATCTTGTGATTATATTTATCAGCAATGTGTAAATCTTGTGATTATAGTTATTATTAGCCTTGTTTAACATCAATGTCTCATACTTTGTATGGTAATATTTTGCAGATTTATGCTGCTTCTTTTTTCGCAATTCCTCTTTTCCGGTGGTTTTTTATTCGGAAAAAGAATGATGATATTGAAAAGAGAAATAAAGCTAGGGAGCAGTGTGCACGACTTCTTGAATTACCTGACACTTCACTAAGGCAGAAGGTATGGTTTTTGAAAGTCATCTTGACCATATAGTATATCGACATCTTTATCTCCTATATTTTATTTTGTATATAATTCAAGTGAATCTTTCTTTAAATTTATGAAGGCAACCTTGTGTTTGTGTATTGAAACATAATGAAGAAGCAAGGAAATGTTGGACCTGTTTTAGACCTTCATTTGTTGCTTTATATATTTCTAATTACTCTTGGCTGTCATTTTATAATAAAGTGTTACCTCATTTTATAGTTTACAACAAAACGAGGATGTGATTGAATTTGAAAATGATTCCTTGAATGAATTGTGTATATTAGCAATTCCAATCTCATTTCTGTATTATTTTTGGATGTTGATGCTTATATAAATGCTTTCTGGATCTGCTCTTGTGTTGTTTGAGGGGGTGGAAGTTTGGATAGGGGATTGCTTTTCTCAGGCATAATGTCCCTGAGAAATTCTTTTTCTGGCTTTCAGCTTTTCAGTGCCCGGGACATGGCCCAAAAGACAGTCATAGGAAAGGATCAAATTGTGTATAGCACTGAGAAGGACTTACTTGAGCAAGATTACGAAGCTCTAGACTGGGATAAAAAATTTCGGGAGCTTGAGAGGTCCGATTAAGAAGGGTCAACTGTTAACCCGTTAAGCAGGTAAATTGTTTAACTTCAATGCATTTCATACGTTATTTTGATGGGAAATGCATCACAGGGTCTACAAGTTAAAAGCTAATTTTTAGCAAAATGTTTCCAGTGTATTTAGCAAGGTGCGTGATACTGTAGACTTCTTAACATGTGTTCAATTCTTATGGATTAAAAAAAGTCAATGAATTGAATTGTAAGTATTTTTGTCAATGACTTTTTTTTTTGGCTTTAACGATCCAATAATTATTTTAGTTTCTAGGGGTGGCCTCAAGAAACTATTGTGGTGGTAGTGAGGGTGTGACTATTGTGAAGCTGCTTTTTTTTTTAAATTGAGAGGTATTGGAAGATTTCTTTTAGATAGAGGTCAAATGTAAATGAATAAAGCAACTAGTTTAAACTTTTTAATTGCGCCTTTAAAAGTGCCAGAAAATGTGAAACCTCTTTATTTTTGTGAAATAATCTTTATAGGATGGTGTAAAAAGAAATATATAATAGAATCTTTACATTATTGAATGGGTGTTATTATAATTAAAATTTCAGGGAGTTAGCTCTTCTCATGTATTGACAACTTGAGCAGCACAGCATCTGGACTTGCCTTCTGTGAAAGCATTGGATGTGGCCCTCGTATACTGCAGTATAAAATTCATTTCTTAGATCCAGTAATTTGAGTGATAAAATTTGTAATTTGAACTATAAAAGTAGTAAAAGTTTCTGTAGGACAAGCAATATAACTTGATAGGCATTGCCTTTGTATTACGACTTTATACGTCAGTGTTGAAATGTATTAGCGCGAAGGTGAAGAAAATCAACGTTTATCGTACAAGCACCACAGATTATTAGGAAGCAAGATTGTTTAAGATATTGGTCCGGAAGTTTCTCCTTTGGCGCAGGTGAAAACGAAATACCTTTTGCTGGTTTGACTTTTTATCTTCGTAATTTTTTGTTTGTTTCTGATTTTGTTCTTCTGTTTTATTTTAGTTTGTCGTTAATCTTTTATCATAACTCTTCATTGTTTGTCTTTGTAACGTATAGATAAATTGTTTTCAATTTTTTCAAAAAGATTAGTTCGAAATTAATAAAATATATACAAACTAGCATTAAAAAAGATTAATATTTTATATGATCTCAAATTATCATAGATGAATACTTCAAAAAGAAATTTTACGGGAATTTAGTGTCAATTTCTTTATTTAAGGATGAATTGAGTCTGTTGTAAAGTAGCTGTTGTAAATCTGTTTCTGATCGTTGACTAGCTTTTGCACTTTTAAATGTCTTTCTTTTGTCCGATGAGTTTGATTGTAAAGAATGTATTAAATACATGTAAAACATTAAATGATTTTCTTCTTTTCTTCTTCATGTGACATCCTAATTGTTAGATGGGCTTATCTCTTCTTGGAGAGTTTATCTTTGAATTTGTATATAGAGTAATATGGTACAAAGAACATAGTCCCTTCAGATTTGACAATGCATGACTCATGGAACTGTTGAAGAAGACATCCTTAACATTTTATCCAATACATTTTAATGTGTTTTGCCCTTTTATAATGGTCTCTTTGGCATATGGAAGTGACGAATATTTTCTGCAATATATTATGTGTAGTACAAATATGTTATGTGTATCATCTGAGCATGTTCATGCTTTCTCAAATGTAAAGTAAGACTGCATGGTGTTATGTCGTCTGTTAGTCAGAATACTTATAACATGCAAGATTTGCTGTACTTAACTATTGTCGAATAAACAAAGCATGGTCATGTTTGTTACTTAACTGGTTTTCAACATTTAATCAAAATAATAGGGTGTTAGACTTGTTTATGTACATCCAAAATCAATCCAGCACCTATTATATATGAAACTTTATTTAAATTTGATTCAAAGTATATATAAGCATTAAACATACCTTTCTTGTCGAACCAAGCCACGTTTTGGGCAATCTTTTCATAAGTGCCTGGAATTTCCACATGAACGGTAGTTATCGCCCTTTAATTCTTTCTTTTGGATGTTCATTGTTGTTTGATTAACCTTTAACATTCGTTTTCCCTTATTATATTTCTTCACATATTTCTTTCCAGCTCATTTATTTCTCTGATGGCTTACATAATGTACATTTACTTCCTTAATTTTTAAACGTCGTTTCTTAAACCAAAATGCAATTCATGTACCACATTTTAGTTATCATGCATGGTATTTTGCCACTTGAAACAGGCTATACTTAGACCCTAATGGGTTCAAAATAAAGCGTATACTCACAATTATTTTGAAGGTCTTTTTAAGTCTTGTTGCACTGTTTATCATTTCAATAATATGCTCATACATAACATGACCCATTGAACCTCATGGAGATCAATGTACTCATTAATGTGTCATCAAGAGACCTATTCGTTGTTAGCGCGTGCTCTCCCACAAACCCCATAAAATCTTTGATACTTTAACTGTGGGAAGAGTCATCTTAATACTATGAGACAATCACTCTCATGAACATTAAGTTGAGTTTGTTTGATCTTCTCCAAGATTTATAGTTATAATAGGCTGTGTTCTTTGTTGTTAGAGTCATTAACAAGTTTCTCAAGATCAATATTAATAACATCAAGGTGAAATATGACTTATTCATTCAATTCAGAGATATTAAGATTAAATATTGACATAAACGATACATGAAAATTCATCAGATTGAGAATTGGTAATGAAATTTCACACAAGTGTTAAGTCATAAAAGTATGCTTTACACATAATACTCAAACTACAATTCAAGTATATTGAAGTTCTTCTTTGAGTGGTACATCAACATGTACGTGATGCTAACATACTACCTTGAGGGTATATAAGTAAATTAAAGGTGCACGTAAAATTATACACAATTATATTCATTTTTAAGAACAAATACTCAACCTGAGTTATCCATAACTTCCTTATGATAATGACTTTTAATTTACTTATAAAACAACATTCCTTTTATATATATATATCCTTAAAAAAATTTCAGAGTCTAGGTATTAGAGAATGAATATTTGTGTAATAGGTATTAGAACAAATATGAAAATTTCAAAAATAACAATTTTCTTTTTTACTATATTCAGGGCATTGTAAATATTAAACCATTGTATCAAAGCATGATTATATTATAGCGAGGAAGTATCAGAGTAAGTATTTAATTGTTGGATATTTACCAAAGCACATAAACATATAATTAGTTTTTCGTTTTCGAGTATGAGAGTATATTGTTTAACATTATTAGAGCAAAATATTATAAAAAACGTATAAGATTTATCGCATCGTACGATTATCATTTTATAAAAGATATGATTTCCTCAAGTCATAAATCATTTCAACATGTGTTATCAAAGCAAAACACAACTCTTTTATGCAAAACATGTGCAACATAAAATTAAAAAAATGAGTATTAGAGCATGAATAACTTATCAGATTATTAATAAGCATTTTTATGTATCAGAGCAAGATTAGGCATAAATTTTTAGGCATGGATATTTGTTCATATATCAAATCATATGTATATTGGATAAAACACTCTGTAAGATTTAAGGAATGTACTCTCCTTGATTTTGATAGTCTATTAATGTTTATGTCAAAATAATCAACCATTTAATTAATAGCATATAAGAGCAATTCAATGTAATTATAAAGATAGACACATTAAGGCATCATATCGTTAGTGCTTATCAAACAAGTATGCTATGATTGATTGGTGGCTTCCATAAGTAAAAAAAAATGTGGAGCAACGAATGTGACCATTAAATTAATTAGAAAGAGTCTAAAGTAAAAATTAATTACAAAATTAAGATCAGATGCATGCATGCAGAGTCTTCAACATTTAGCATATTCTTCTCTCCCTTATTTGATAAACATCAAGAATGGGAGGAGAGACAAGTAATGACTAGAGGGTGGTGGTGGTTGGTCTGGCTTTGGGAAGAGTTGGGTTATGGCATTATTAAGGGTGTTCATGAGGGCTTGAAATTGGCTGTTGTTCTCCTCCGCTTACTTGAAACATTGTGACGATTTTTGCTTCTTGTTGCGCATTGTTCTTAGCAAGCAAGTGATGAACATGAGTTAGGATGTGGTGAGAGTTTGGATCAATGAGTAAGGGAGGTAGGCCTAGAGAGGTGATGGTTTGAAGGGTGACTAAGGGTTGTGGCCAAAATATTATTTGTTGAGGGTTTGGTTTGGTTGGGAGGTTGAGGTTGTGGATTGGGTCAATATTTTCAAGGGTAGGGGTGGGGTCGGGGAGGGGGGGGGAGGGTGGAGAGGAAGGGTTTTGAGTGGTTGGGTCAATATTTTCAAGGGTAAGGATGGAAGCATGTAGAGGTGGAGAGGTAAGAGCTTCTTCTACATAGGGTTCTTCAACTATGAGAGGTAGTTTTAGGGATGGAAGACAAAGTATAGCAAGGGGTACATGTTACCAATAAGCTGATACAAAACTTTGAAAGATTTTGATGATGAAGTACTCAAAGAATTGAAAAAGAATTTACATGTTTGGATGATTTCCTGTTAAAGCTTTTTTATTGTATTTAAATTATAATAGTTGTAGTCATTTGAAATGTAATCTTAAATAGTCTTGTATATGCTCTTTTAGTTTAGAATGTTTACTGGAATAATCAATTATCACTTGGATAATCGATTATCCCAGGAAACATAAAAAAACACTTTGATTCGCAAATAATCGATTATCACTTGAGATAATCGATTATCCACGAAAAACAAGAATTGTTAAGGTTTACAGATAATCGATTATCACTTGAGATAATAAATTATAATAGAGAAAATATTTTTATAACGGTTTAGGATAATCGATTATCACTGGCAGTTAGAAGCTGTCTTTTAAGCTTCTAACTTTTGCTCGAACCTTGGCCTATAAATACTATGTTTTAGAATCCTTTAAAGTCTTTGAACAGGACGTGGCAGCCAAAGGTGACAATTATTTGAGTCACAAAATCTGTCCTTTATGTCAATGGCTGTGTTATTCAGAAAGCTAAGAAAACATGGGCTCGAGTTGGATAGATTGACTGTTGAGGAAGACCAAAGAAAGAAGAAAACCTTAGACTTCAAATATGAGATTTCTAAAGGGAAAAGTCCAAAGAAGGATGAGGACTTTGAGGATGAAAACATGAGCCTCATCATTAAAAGTTTCACAAAGTTCATGAAGACCAAAGGCAAGAATAAGTTTCAAAGTGAGAAAACGGAAAATCAAGCTTTATCATCAAACTACAAATGTTATGGTTGTGGTGACAGAGGACATGTAAAAGTTGAATGTCCTAACAACAAAAAACGTGAGGAAAAGAAAGAAAAGAGATTTCACAAAAAGAAAAAGGCATACATCGCTTGGGATGATAACGACTCAAGCTTACCTAGCTCAAGCGACTCCAATGAGGAAGCCAACTTATGCTTGATGGTAAACAATGAGGACACTACAAGCCAAGTAAGCCTTTCTAGCGTTGATATTGGTGAAGTTGATTTACAAAAATCATTTTTGGAATTACTTGATGAAAACTTAAAGAATGATTTTAAAGAATTGCAATCAAGTATGAAAAAGGTTTAGATAAGGAAGTTATTTTGAAGAAAAAAATGCAATTTGAAAATGAAAGAGCAACAATTATTGAATCTCTTGTTGAGTGCCTTTCTTGTAAAAGCCCCATGTTTGACATTGACATCTTAGAAAAGAGGCTACAAAAAGTGCATCTCTTGAAAATATGGAGTAGATAAAAGGATTTCTAAAAATAAAAAATGTGTTTAAAATGAAAAATCAAGTTAGAAGAACTCATAGAGTTTGGATTGAAAAGGTTATTATTTTAAATGTCAAGCCGCCTTGTGTCTCTTGTTTTTATTGTATGAAGTAGGGACATACCTTTAATAAGTGCAATATAAAGCACTATGGTGTTCCTTGTGGAAAATATGCTCAGGTTCAAGTCATGAAGTGATTTTCTCCATATTACTAACCCCAATGACCCATAAAATGATTAGGGACCTAAAAACTTGTTACCTTTGTTTTGTAGGGATCTTCAAAGTCCAAAAAGTCTATGTGCTATCTTGACAGTGGATGTTTAAGGCATATGACTGGTGACAAGAAGATGTTTATCAATTTTCGAAAAAAGAACAAGGCTTTGTCACACATGGAGAGAACAATAAAGGAAAAATCCTTGGAACCGAGGACATTGGAGGAGGGGACACTTTAACCATAAAAAATATGTTGAAGGATTAAAGCACAACCTCTTAAGCATAAGTTAATTATGCGACAAAGGCCTTAAGGTAACTTTTGAAAGTGATCAATGCATTATTTATCATAAAAGATCCTCTGAAATTGCATTGAAAGATTTAAGGCATAATAATATTTACTTGATTGATATTGAAAGTGCATTTAATCATAGTATAACATGTTTAGCTGCTAAGGAAGAAAATCCATGGTTGTGGCATAAAATATATGCTCATATTCATATGCAACACTTGAATAAATTAATTTCTAAAGACTTAGTAATTGATTTTCCAGAATTGAAATTTGAAAAAGAAAAACTATACATAGCTTGTCAGAAAGGAAAACAAGTAAAATCTTCTTTCCCTTTGAAAAATGTAATTTCAACTTCAAGACCTTTATAATTGTTGCACATGGACTTATTTGGTCCTTCAAGGATAAAAGTTTTGATGACAATTATTATTCTCTTGTTATTGTAGATGACTATTCTAGGTACACTTGGACTTTCTTTCTAACCTTAAAAATTGAGGCTTTTAAAGCTTTCAAAACGTTTGAGAAAAGAGTTCAAAATGAAAAGGATTTGAAAATAAAAATTTTGACAAGTGATCATGGAGGTGAATTTCAAAATGAATCCTTTGAAAACTTTTGTGAAGAGCATGATATAACTCATAATTTTGTTGCTCTTAGAACTCCCCAACAAAATGGGGTTGTTGAAACGAAAAATAAATCATTAGAAGAACTTGATAGAACATTACTGAATGAATCCAATGTTCCTAAATATTTTTAGGCGGATGTAGTGAGCACTGAATGTTATGTTCTAAATAGAATGCTCATTAAACTTGTTTTGAAATTGACTCCCTATGAGCTATTTAATGGGAGAAAACCAAATGTGTCTAATTTGAAATTTTTTTGTTGTAAATCCTTTGTTTTAAACAATGGAAAGGAAATGTTAGGAAAATTTGGTGCAAAATATGATCAAGCAATATTTCTAGGATACTCTCTTAATAGCAAGCTCATAGAGTTTTCAATACGAGAACCTTGGTAATTGAAGAATCCGTGCATGTTGTTTTTGATGAAATTATAGACCGTGAGGAGAACCCTCTTGAGTCAAATAGACCACTTGCAGGTGATGAAGATTACTTAAGGAAAGCTCTTGAAGAGATGTATATAACTAATAATCCTCCACCTGATAATCCTCATCCACAATAAGAACATACTCCTAAAAGCTTTCAAAAGCCACGTGGTTTATCAATGGACAACATATTAGAAGACATCTCAAAAGGGGTAACTACTCAAAGCAATCTAAATAATTTAAGTATGACAATTGCTTTTGTTTCTCAGATTGAACCTAAGAATATTGGTGAGACTCTTCAAGATGATAAATGGTGTGTTGCAATGCAAGAAGAACTGAATCAATTTGAAAAGAATGATGTTCGGGAACTCATTCCTAGAGAGGAAAACCATCAAGTCATTGGAGCAAAATGGGCGTTCCAAAACAAGCTGGATGAGGACAGTCACATCACAACATATAAAGTTAGACTTGTTGCAAAAGGATATTGCGAAGAAGAAGGTATTGACTATGATGAAACATATGCTTCTATTGCAAGGTTAGAAGTTATTTGCTTACTTATTTCTTATACATCTCTTATGAAATTTAAATTATATCAAATGGATGTTAAGAGTGCTTTTTTAAATGGTGTTATTAAAGAAAAAGTGTATGTTTAGCAACCCCTTAGTTTTGAAGATTATAAATATCCTAATCACATTTATAAACTTAAGAAAGCATTGTGTGACCTAAGATAGGCACCTAGATCTTGGTATGAGAGGCTTAGTAATTTTCAAATTGAAAATGATTTCTCAAGAGGAA
The DNA here is from genome assembly GCF_016808095.1 of Vigna angularis. Classification (NCBI taxonomy): domain Eukaryota; kingdom Viridiplantae; phylum Streptophyta; class Magnoliopsida; order Fabales; family Fabaceae; genus Vigna; species Vigna angularis. The sequence goes on along the minus strand of NC_068971.1, from coordinate 28,770,660 downwards.
AGATTGATTCAACACTGTTCATAAAAAGAGTAAGAGAACATATTTTACTTATTCAAGTGTATGTTGGTGATATAATATTTGGATCTACTAATAACACTCTATGTGAAGGATTTTCAAGTATAATACAAGGTGAATTTGAGATGTCAATGATGCGAGAGTTGACATTTTTTAGGAGTTGCAATTTAGACAGATGGAAGGTGGAACCTTCATTTCTCAAACTAAGTATTGCAGAGAGCTACTTAAGAAATTTAGAATGGACACTACAAAGGAAGAAAACACACCCATGGCTACTTCCTTATATTTAGATAAAGATGAATCAGGTACTAAGGTTAACCAAACTATGTCTAGAGGTATGATATGTTCTCTACTATATCTTATTACTAGTAGGCTTGATATTATGCAAAGTGTATGTATTTGTGCTAGATATCTTAAAATACCTTAAGAGAACTACTTTGAAGAAAAGAAATGCCTTATATCTCAAGCCGTGAAGAGGGGGGGGGGGGGGGGGTTGAATTGGATTAAGCCTTAAAAAATTGTGAAATCTTTGGCTTTCTTGAATAATTCACTGTGTATTTCTTTCACTGTGCCAGAATTGAGTACAAAGAATAATAATAGTGTTGGTCGAGTATAATAACTAACCACAAAATACATAATAACTGATATTGACCGAGCTTAATGAAATAAAAATAGAAATCAGAAACACTATAGCAAAAAAACACAATCTTGACAATGCAAAAACAGAAAATAAAACTTAAACAAAATTATAAATAAACCCCAAATTTAAGTTTATTCAAACGTTTTATTTAGACCCCAAGATAGGCGCCAAATGTTCTTATCGGGATCTGAAGTACAAACCTTTGAACATGTGGAAAGATCTTAGTAGTGACTTGAAGGCTCTTGATGGTTGGAATTGAATTCCTTGTTCAAAAGGAAAAGATCTACCTGCAAAAGATTCTTGAATGCTCGGTCAATAAGAGAAGTTTGGGATCTATATGAGTGTATGAGTAGGTAAGAGAGAATTGAATGTATTTTCTCGTGTAATAGCATATATATTTATAAAGTTTCTGGATCCTATGAAGTTTGTTGTAAAAAATGATAGTATTAAGAGAATATCAAATAATATTAACAAATATAACAACTTATCCATATATGACAATTAATGAAAAAATAACAATAATGTGATATCTTACCATGTATACCAAATATTCTATAAATATATGGTATTAAGAAATATATGATTAATATATAAATATTTATGCAAATAAAAATATTTTCTAATCACTTGAACTAACATTATTCTTATTAGAATTGGATCACCTCCCGTACTATAACAACAGTACTCCTCTATTATAACAAGTTTCGGTGTAGATTGTATTCCGAGACAAACATAGTTTCGAGTACAAATGGACTCCAACAACATAAATTTCGTTTAGCTTATGTTTTATTGGGTTATCAAATATATTTTGTTAGATAATGATATTTTGGGTGTTGCTCCCTCTACCACCCCAAGTGTTCCTACACCTCCATACTATTTTCTTTTATTCCAAAAATACCCTACACCTCCCCACTATCCTCAACAATCTTTCTCTTTCTCTCTTCTCATTTACATGGAAATTCCACAAAACCACAATCAAACCTGTTCTCAACGGTTTTCACCTATGATTGACTCCAATGCAGATTCTGCACACTACAAAATTAAAAAAAGTTAACAGGGAATAGTTACAGAAAAAGAAACGGAAAGCCATATACCAACGTTCACCGTGCGCATGGTGTCCTCAGATTCATAAACTTTCTCATGAAAATGCCACACAGGCTTTTCACTAGGAGCCCCATGTGCATTACCGTCAACGAGAAGGTAGAGTCTTCTATCAAGTGCTCTTTGTAATGACCTAAGTAGACATGTAGTAACAAGTAAAAGAATGAGCAATCATGCAAAAACTATGTCTGAAGGCAAATTCATTTCTTTAAAATAAAGAAAAATAAAAGGGATATAAAGGATTCATCTTCAGCGTGTGGTTTTGTGGAGTTGCCATGTGAATGCTCCATCAATGCAGAGAGAGAAAGAGAGAGATTGTTAAGGATAGTCGGGAGGTGTAGGATATTTTTGGAATAAAAAGAAAATAGTGGAAAAGTGCAGAGCACTTGGGATGGTGGAGGTAGCAACACCCATACTTTTGACAACATTTTCTTGACAATATTTTAACATCATCTAAATAAATTTCATTTAGCTTATGTGTTATCTGTAATTAGTTCATGTTGATATTTATTATTATTATTGATTATAAAACAATTTTGGACTAATCAATGACACATAAATAATTATAAAATGTTAAAAAAAAAATAATGTTGTGAAATTATCATTATCCTATTTTATTATATGTGTACCGAGTTTTCGATAACTTATGTCAGAGATAATAAAGTTGAGTGGTTAGATTTTATTTGTTTAAAATAATTTGTTTACAATTGTATGAGATGGCATTTGATCATAAAATAAAAAACTATTTTATAATATTAGATAGATACAAACATGAAACAGCAACAATCTATCAAAATTCTAATGGTGAACCAAAAGGAAACGATTCTCGTTTTTGAAAGTGAGAAATTTCCATGTAGAGTGATCAACAAGGATGCTACATGTGAGGAACTTCTACACATTATCATCCAGTTCTAGCATTAGGGTATCCATAGATGGTCGAAGATGTGGGGACTCGTGAGTGCAAAGCACAGCAACTCTTCTCAGCTTGGTGGCCTCTGATTCTGAGAACATCCCTTCAAGATTCTCATCAACTATATCTTTCAAAATGCCACTTTGGCAATTTAACTGGGTTATGTCACGTTTTCCGGTGAGAAGCTGGAAAACAATCACTCCAAAGGCATACACATCACTCTTTTCTGTCAAACGACCAGTTTTGGTGTACTCTGGAGGCAGATATCCCATGGCAGCGCTAGCTTTGAGGGCGGAAAAAACAACATCATCTTCAAGGAGCTTGTGCAATCCCGAATCTGCAAGTAAAGCCTTGTACCCAGCATCCAGAAGTACGTTTTCAGCTGATATATTTTGGTGAACGATCCCATGTTTGCTTCCTTTTTTCCTATGCAGATAATCGATACCTGGATAAAGATAGAATCGTTTAATTTTAGTTTACAGAGGAACTGATTTAATTTCCTAAGATTTATTTGAAGAGACAGAAGAAAAACTTACCTTTGGCAATACCACGAATGATGAACACTCTGGTCGACCAATCAAGTACCCTACCACTGTTTCTCTTAACATCAAGATACTGCAACAGACTCCCATTAGAGAGAGAGTCATAGATCAGAAAACATTCCCCGCGGCCTTTTGAACAGCAAAACCCTCTCAACCGAACTAGATTTTCATGCCTTAACGAGGTCAATATCTTCAAACCTTTCAAGAACTCACCTTCATCTGATTTGCAACTTGTTTTGGCGATGCATTTTATAGTCACAGCAGAACCATCTCTCAAAACCCCCCTGTACACAGCTGAAGAATCACTCTTCCCCAATAAATTTACCTCTGAGAAGATTTGAGTTGCGCGTTCTACTTCTTCAAGATTAAACATAAAGCTCTCAAGAAATTCCTGGGAATACCCACATCGACCTTTGTCTAATGGGTCCCAACCGTCAGAATACTCCAAACTGATAAGAGGAAACGCACTTTTCTTACACACTTGCTTAAGCCGGTTATCAGAACTTCCAATTTTCTGAATCTGACTACGTCGCCAGAATAGCAAAAGCAGCCCAGCAACAGTTGAAGCAAAAACGAGTCCAATGACGGTAAAAACCAGACCAATTTTTGAAGATTTCGATGTCCTTTTACAATGACCACCGCCGCAGCTTTCACGCTGTGGTTCCATTGATGCAGGAAGATCTTTTGTAGAAATATCACCAGGTTCATATGGTTCGGGTCTAACCGGTTCTGAAGTGCTTACTCCTTTGCAAGAACCTAAATCAGCGAATCCAGTCCCACATAAACCCGGATTGTTCATGTACTGAAACCCACCTCTGAGTCTTATCAGAGCTGCACCAAGCACACACACAAATTGAATTAGCACATAATTAAGTGCAGTTTTGGAATTTAATCTAGGATTTACCTCTACGAACCTCATTTTCAAGAAAAATAAACCAATTTGTCAAAATCAATAAGGTTGATGAATTACCTGTAGGTACACGGCCAGAGAGAGAATTGTTACGAATATTCAGAGTTTGGAGATTAGGTGCATTAGCCAATGTGACCGGAATAGGACCGAAAAGGTTATTGAAGCTCAGATCCAATCGTGCCAATGTCCCCACTTCACCCAAACTAGCAGGAATAGCGCTATTTAATTGATTATATTGCAGTGCAAGAACACTGAGCTTCCTCAACCTTCCCAGGTCAGTCGGTATACTCCCACTAAACTTGTTATAGCAAAGCTGCAAAACTGTAAACTCTTAACAAATTAGACTGAAAGTAGAAATAAGCAAGATAAACACTGAAGTGAAGGGGAGCAAAGATGAGAAATTTGTAAGAGTTTTTGAAGAAGAAAGCACCTTGAAGATTTGACATATTGCCAATCTCGCGAGGGATGTCACCAGAGAGGTTATTGACATTGAGATACAAATTACTTAGCTCAGTCAAAGTGGAAATTTCCATTGGTAATATCCCAGTGAGGGCATTGAAGTGAAGGAAGAGACCCGTCAAGCTCTTGAGAGCAGCCAAGGCTTCAGGTACTCTTCCATATAGACCCTTTCCTTGCAGTGAAATATTGGTAACGAGGCCTTGTTCATTGCAAGCCACACCCTCAAAAGAGACACTACTACAGGGGTCAGAATGGGGAGTCCATGAGAGCAACAGGCGGTTCTCTGGGTCTAGAGAGTCTCTGATGGCCAAGAGAGTGTCAAGCTGGGTCATGGAGGTGGAAAGAGATGGAGAAGAAATCCATGTGAGGAAGAGTAGCAGTTTCAGAAGGATCATGCACATGATCAGTTCCAGGGAAGTTGAGTCCTTGGTGTAGCAGTTATGCTGTGATGTCTTAGCAAATGAAGGGTGTGGAAGCAGGAGAAACAGCACGCACGTGAATTGAAGCAGATGAAACAGGGTGTTTTTAGACTGAGAAAATGTCAGAACGTGTCTGGTTTGTGGTCTGATAGATGTTTATTCACAATAAAATATGAGCCAGAGAAGACAGGAAATATGCGAAACCAAGAGTTGGATTTTCTTTCCAGCAACGATACAGATATACTTTAATTTTGTCTATATTTATTTTTTATCTCTTTTCTTTTATTACATCATAAATTTATTATTTTATTCTTTTATATATATATATATATATATATATATATATATATATATATATATTTCTTTTAGGTTTAATTTGTAAATTGTTCATTACTTTAAAATTATTATTCGTTTTAGTTTTTCATTTATTTTACTTAATAAGTCTTTATTTTCTAAATAACTAGTAGCTTTTTTTAATATTAAATTGACATTAATTTGGTGTAAAAAAGCCATTTATAAATTATTTTTTATCTGCAGACTTTTTTTAGTATAACACTTATATCTTCTAACACTTTTCGAACATGTGACATTTTAAAACATTTGACACACACTTTTTAAACTTTATTAATTATAAGACCAAATCGATGTTATTAGAAGAGTGAAAAGTAGTAAAAAATAATATAGACACCATAAACATAAAAACAGGAAAATAATTATTAATTAAGTCCATTAATGTCCATAAATGTTTTTCTTTTCTTTCCCATGTTAAATCCAAATTAAAAAAAAAAGGAAAATTCAATAGTTTACATTGTTTATACAAATTAAATGGCAAAATATATATCTGCATAAACTTGTTGATGGTTTACATTCACTCAGAATTCCCAAGCCAATTTTTTGTCCTTTAATTTCAACATCAATTCTAAGAATCCAATTATAGGACATAAAATCTATTTACTATAAGATTAATATTAAAACACAATAAAAGTTTAAAGCATAATAAATTATAATTTGCACGGTTTTCCATAACAATTCAAGCTATATAAAATTATTTCAAATTATTTTTTCTAAACTCGTTATAAACTATTATCAAAATACAAAATATATTTTTAGATATCTAAACTTTAAATACATACTTACTTTATTTACAGAGTCTCTTCTTCTCCTTTCCTAAACTTGCATAATTTTATGTACATGTGATAATTACAAGTGGATTATCACAATTACAAAACATAAGATAAGCTAGAATAAATTATAAATGTGTTAAAATTTTATATGTAAAAATTAATATAATTATTACATTCACACAAAAACATTAACTCAAGCATTATAATTCACTTTTTCTAAACTATTCATAGCTTTTCTAAACATAAGATACCAACAAAAGCTACTTTCAATTCCGAAAATTTAATGTATTGAATAGATTAAGAAACATTGTACTTGTCATCATTTGACCTTTAATAACAACAATAAAGACTATAATTATACTCAAAGATAATAGAACCTAATTTCTCATCAAGCAAACATAACATGACAAATCTGTACACTAATTATATTCGGGTTTTCTTTCTCATACTTAATGTAAAGACCTTCTTCAACTTTCATTATTAAGTATTTTCATTTAAAAATAATTTCCTTCGAGAATCTCAATTTAATACTCCTTATGAATCCCTACACAATTATCACATTGCATTCCTATCACTTTCAATATACGACAAACATTCATTAACATATATGTTACCACCATAAACATATTCAATATCAATTAAACAATTAGAGTCTAAGAATTTTAGCACTATACTCCTATACTTTCACTTAATGCAACACACACGTCCGATGCCCTTTCAAATTTTGTGTATAATAATTGTTTATGAGTTTTATTACACTAATTATTAAAACATAATATCTGCATAAAATAAAATATTGTGATCATATCTAGATCATCCATCCTAAGATATTATTAAAATAAAATTCAATTAGTTTTTCTTATCTATTAAAACTTGTTTGCTAAAATTTTAACTCCCTACTCCACTACTATCACTTAAAAGTTAAACATATAAAAACTTTAGTCTGAATATTCCTTTACCCTTATGATATTTCACTACTCAAAGGTTTTTCTTTGTCCTATAAAGACTATATTAAGACCTAATTTTCATGCAAAAAACCTTCCCCAAACCAATTAAAAAAATAGAAAAATGGAAACTTGCTTTATTCTTTTCAAAGACTCCTAAAGTAACTTTGAACTATGAAAGGACAAACAAATCCTTAAAATATCTAGAATAGAAATAAAAGAGAAAAAATTATTAGAAAAATACCTTTTAACTTAAATAATAAAATATTTACACCTTCAAAATACTTTTCTTCTTAAACACATTTTAGTCCTTACACATGTCATTCCTAAATGATTTGAAAATCTAATTTTTATATTAATATATATCCATCATGTTCTCTGATAATATATTTGGATATCGAATAGAAAGGTACAAATTTTCTCTGCACTAAGAAAATAAAAAATAAAATGTCGTGAATTTTATTAATATAAATATTTTTTATTTAGTATAATGAGATAAATAATTTATATTATATTATTAAAATATAAAAAAATCTTTTTAGTTACACAAAACATATTTATTATACTTTTTTATACTTAAATCTATTAATTTTCTCACAATTTAAACAATCTTACCTTTTATTATGTTTTAATTTTTTTTTATGTTCACTACAATTGAAAAAATCCTAATGAAAAGAAAACGAAAGAAAAATAAAAAGTGTTTGATATAAAAATGAGATTAATTCATGTACACTGTTAACCCAAAGATGAGATGAAGAAAAAAAGTCACTAACTTAATCACAGCCTGAAATCATAAAAGCATGATGGGATTCGTGGGTCCTCAAATCAGAAAAAAAAAGGCCTTACAGAGACTGGAAATTGTTCAGTTCATCCCGATTAGCTAATTATGGGTTCACGAGTTAAATTGTAAACATTAGTGCTCTTTTATTTTTTACATGCTTTGAAAGCGAGTCTTACTTTTTCCACATTAAACTATATACTTTCTAACATAATGCTTAACTCAACAATTTGGTTGTTAAATGTGTCAAATTTAATCACGATTATAGAATAATAAATTGACTTTTCAACTTTGTATTAAATTAATTTTCAAAAATACAATTCACTGTTAACAACTCAATAATATCTCAATTTTTACATTTCTAGAAATTATATTATTTTTTTTAATTTTTATATTATATTATACTGATGTAATATTTAGGAACTAAAATAATAGTTAGGAAAAGCGATAGTTCAACGACAACAAATGAATTTTCTCATTTACTGTCATTTAAATTTTCTTTTCTAATATTAAATCTAAGTAACTGAAATTTTCTCCAAGAAAGAGATGTGGTAGCATTTAACTCTAAAAAAGTAATATCTATGTTATGATGTCATTCATTGGTTTTCTGGTTCTAGGACGTGCATTCATCAACATACTTACTTTCCACTATTAAAAATATAAATAAAAGCGAATTTATATATCCTTTCATTAGTCCATAATATCACACTTTAAGGCCTCATTTTACAATTTTAAAAGATATGTTGAAATTTAAAATATTAAGAGAATTGTACTTTTTATTCCACTGAATAATTACTTTTATTAGTATAAAATTTCGGTAAGAATTTTAAAAATAATGTCTAAGACGCGATAGCGTGTTTTAAATAATAATAATTAAATATAAATAAAATTTATATAAACGAGTTTTATTATTTAAAATCATATATTTTTTTATACTACATAGATCACTTGAGTGATTGAGTCGAGATCTTCTACTTCAATCGATTAGTTTTTACAAAAGAGTAAGTTGATTTATATTTTTTTTCTTAGTTTGTGCATTTTTTTTATGTATGTGACATTTGAGTCTTTTATAATACTCTTTGCTTATTATTGGTTCTAACAGTATGTCATGATCATATTTTTGTTGTTCGTAGGAGTAGATAAAGTATCCTATGCACATGGAGCTATATTAGGACCATCTTGAGTTTTTGTCATCTATCAAATAAGGAAAGTCATATATTTTATTGTGCGTGAGTTGGATATTGTTGATTGAATTTGATTTGCTTTTTGTACTGAAATATATGGTATGTTTGATTGCTTGAATTGAGTGTTGATTGTGCTTTGACTATAGTAATTTATTTAGGAAACTGAGGAATTGACCATTTGATCTAGTTGGTGTTCATTCTGACATTAAGAACTGTTTTTGAACTGACCGTTGAATCAAAAATACCAATTTAATTATTTGAACAAGTCCCTGATTTTCCAAATCACAAAATTAAAGTGGAAAATTTCTGATATGGTGTTGCGCAAGATTGATGTGACATTGAGCGCTAACTTGGCATTTTAGGTCTGGAAGCATTTTAGCTCTTGATCGCTGAGCACCACTTTTTCTCTTGTTTTGCGTTCATTTTTGCGAATGATTTGGTGCTAAGTGGTGGCCAAACACCGTTGAGAACCACTCTCCACTACAGGCTTGGAACCATTTCAAGTCTAGCTCGCTAAGCGACCAAATGGTCTTGTTGAGTAGACCATTTTGTGAGAAGAATGACGTTCAACACCATTCTTACCACTGAGAGCCAATTCATATTCCATGCTTTTGGTTAATTTCTTTAGCTGTTTGATATATTGACTTTATCATTCTTGATGTTGCTAATGAGTATAATGATTATATATATATATATATATATATATATATATATATATATATATTTGAGAATTATGATATGTTGATGTGTGGTTTGGTTGTTGAGAGAATTTCAAGGAGAAATTCTAAGTCTTGGTGAATTGTTATGTTTGACACATGATAGTTCAAAAAGGAGATATCCTGATATACTACAAGTCATTCAACTCACATAGAGATGAATGAAGTGAAGAGAAAATGACAGGAGGTCTTTACTTTAGACTTTTGGTCTTAGGCGTGAGAGATTTACCTCGTGAGTAGTAAAATGATAAACCATGTATTTGATTCTGCAGAGCATAAATATTACTATGAGTGCACACCTACAGTAAAAAGCTCTATGTCAAAGCATGTATCCGACTAATTGAGTCTAGAGTTATTTGTATGATTGTTCATAAGAGTTATGATATTCATAAATGTTGAGATAATATGTTATATGTTTTAAATTGTTTATGATGTTTTCTTTTAAACATTAACTTACCATTCTTTTTTTTTCTATGTTATTTTTCTTTTGCAATGATTATTTATTGATTTATTGACGTGAGCAAACGATAAGTTAGGTGCAAACATGACTTTAGCAGAGGCTGAAGACATTACCGAGTGACCATTTAGTTTTTTTAGCTAGTTTTTCTTTTTATCTCAATTTCTTATCTTTTGAAAAACTTATTTAGTTTTTTTTTACCTTGTAGATATAATATGTTAAGTATAGTTATTACTTTGTATTAATATTTTATATGCTATCTATCTTATATGCATTATTAGAATATATGATATTTTATTTAGTAATATTTATAATAAATGAAATGTTATCATTGTCATATAAAATCAAATACTACTTATTTAATGTGTCATTTCCATCAGTGAAAAAGATAAGAACATGAAATTCACCTATGCATCGCACGAGATAACTGTATATGAACGAAAACATATGTAACATAATAGAAGTAGTCGGATTGTGAATATAATATTTTCAAAACAATAATAACCCTCGTATAATTATCTCTTCAAATAAAAATGAAGTAAAATCCAAAATAATAGTTTCTTAATAATTGATCGTGCATGCCAATATATTTAAAGCTTATGCAGTTTAAATACCCACTTACGAGAGGAGTGCCACCATAATGCAACAATCTTTATACGTGAATCTACTACAGTGTCAGTTTTGAATAATTAAATAATCAAACATCCTTTTATGAGGAAAACAAAATTAATGATTTTTAATCTGTCGAAAGGGAGACCTGTCAAACACTAGAACAATGTCCTTGTGATGACGATGCCGTAATTTGGACCTACTGCTGCATCGATATGTTTACTACTGTCATGTGAACTTTGGGTTTGTTATTGCTTGTCTCTATCGTGAACAGTAGAGCTACTTGTGCCCGTGACTGAATTACAACAAAATAATTAAGACATTGATGTTAGGGCTACCACCATTCATTCACGAACTATTCCCACATTACATGAGAAAAAAAAATTAAATTATTGAAGCCTGTCACATTATTTCTCGTCTTTAGAAACTCTTTAATCAAGATGACTGTGACACCTTAACAGTATCATCCACGCACCTTTGCAAGTTTCCCATCCTTTTATTTGGCAAAGAGTTGTTTTTCTCCAAGTTACATTGATAGGTAAAATTTTGGAGAAATTATTTTGAATAACTATGATAAAATATATTCAAGATTTCACGCTGATTATAAAATAATTTTATAATATATAATTGTTGTGTGCATCGAGAAATGAGTTTGAGAGATTGAGAGTTAAAACATTAATGAGAAAAATTATATTTGAGCGTCAAATGTTTGTCGACCAACTTTGTGAAGGTCAAGGAATGAAAGCTCATATAGTACACAACTTTAAGAGAGGGTGTTAGTGAAAGATAAAAATACCTTCTAGGGTTATCTAAAAGTTGTGGCGCGTTCCAAGCTTCACTGGTTATAAACTAGAGATGATTACAAAAACAAGCGAAAAACAATTTTACCAATTACTTTTGTATGAGATGAATGTATGAATATGTAACTTTTTTAAAACATTTAGTTGTCTTTTGTCAAACACCAATCAAATCAAAGGAAACATGAATCAAAATATATTTATTGACAAACACTATTTTAGAAAAGTTTTTTTTTATATAGGTTAAAAATGACTTTTTATACCATTTTTTAAACTAGTATAAAATCAAAGGGTATAAAAAGTATTCGACTTTTTATATTGGTTTTAGAATCGATATAAAAAGTCCAATTTCTATACCGATTCAGTAATCGGTGTAGAAAGTTTGCTAGGGAGAGAGATAAATTTGTTATGATTCGGACTTTTTACACTAGTTGGTTAACTAACTGATATAAAAATTTTAATATTTTATAATTGTTTAAGTGGTAACAAGTATAATAAGCTTCACTTTTTATATTGGTTAAGCCCTGAACGGTATAAAAAGTGTCATTTTCTATAACGATCCAAGCATTAATCATTATAAAAAGGCTCGTTTTTATTAGCAAGTTTGTATGTGTTACTTACCACATACAAACTTGCATAAAATTGAGACTATAACAATCCAGAACAATAAAGATAACATATAAAAGGAATAAAATAATGATTATATTTTTTACTATTTACATATCATATAACACTTTCTAACCTAAAAAAAAATGAATACATCTAATATTTGAAATCACAGGGAAACACTAGAAAGGAGGAATGAGGTTGAATAGTGTTTCAAGACTTTTCATGAATCAACGTTTAATATCTATTATAGGGTTAGACGATCTACAATAGTTGTTGGACGTGTGTTTTAGATAAAACGTTTAGGAAAAATGTTTTAAACAAGAAAAACAATAACACAAGTATTTTATACTAGTTCACTCAATCTTGAGTTACATCTAGTCTCCCTCAAGAACTCTTGAGAGGTTTCACTAATCTTATCCAAGATTACGAACTAGTACAAACCATCTAAGTCCCGAAGAAAATAAAATAGATTTAAACATTTATTTTCATAGTAATAAAATAACATATTATGGTAATGTGTTTGTGTGTTAAAAGTGTCAGTCTGATAGATAAATTTAATTATAATTGTATTATGTTGTTCTTATGTGGTGCATGGAATAAGTGTTTTATACATATATTTGTATATATATGACATCGAAAGGGAAATGCGTAGTGGTTGTTATGTATGTGCATATGTTTGTGGTTTGTGGGCATCACTTTGAACCCTTTCGGAGAAACACTCTCCTTAACTTTTTTATCTTTTTCATGCATGATCCTTGGATGTTTTGATGCACGCTACTTACTGTTTTAGTACTCTGACATTATTTTTGTATGGTAGGTACTCATCTATGAATTCTTGGTATGTGTTAGCATTAGCAATGTAGGTTTTAACATGTTGTGAGGTTAGCATTAGATTAGTAAAGTTTCCAGGTATACTGGTGGATATTAGTGGATGGTTGTTGAAGTAAAATGTGTTATAAGTGTCGTGAACGTACAAGTGCGATGAATGAATGAGAACGTGGTGTAGTATCTAAACTTGGTGGTATAGTAATGTTTGACTTGATGGTGGAATCCTTCCTATTGTGCATGTCCATGTTGCATTTTTTTTACATGAACAATGCATGAGTGAGGTTTCGAAATGGGTAAACCATGGCTTTTGGAAACAGAGATTAGATACAAGTGTAGCCTAATCAAGAAAATATTGTTCCTTCCTATAAACACTTTTAAGACAAAATCGTCTATGCGCCTAAACGCTCTCATGTTTTGAAGTTTAACCAAATAATATTAAACGGAATAAAAATCTGGAAATAACATAGGAAGAAACATAAGACTTAGAACCAAAATTTCCAACATAGAAAAATCTTAGGAAAACACTTAGGACTATAGAAAACAGAAAAATAACTAAGTCAAAACACCCGTACACTATGCTAAAAGACTATTAAGTCAAGAGCGTCTAAGATAGTTCAAGCTAAACGCATAAAGCTTATTATACCCAAAGGGTATTCAGTTTAAGTCTTGGAAAAACGAAACAATGCCAATATGATGTTATTGAAAAAAAAAACAATCTAAAAGACTAAAACGCAAAACACCAAAGAAAACATAAACAATGTTAAACGCTGTCTATAAAAAGAGGAAACATCATAAGAAGCGTTTATTCCTAAATGATACCATGAGCTAAATTATTACTTCTTCTAACGATGAAATCTTTGCTCAACGCTTGGAATCTTTAGAATACAAGCTTAATTGTTAAACGCTACCTTAATGGTAGGAAATCAAAAAGCACTTTGTTGTTCTAAGAAAGCATTAAATGACATTAAATGCTTAACGTTCAAAAACAACAAAAGTTATAAGAGAAAAGACATATCTATTGCATGCACAATCTACTATATTCTTTGCAGATGAGCCATTATACACGCATCCACAAGCTTCAAATTCAAATATTAGAAGTAGACGTTAAAGACAAAGAGATATTCACAAAATGTCCTTCACTTGAAGCAGTGTCTAAAAGAAAGTACAACCTACTTCAAGCAAAGTACTGAAAAAGCATGAATGCTTTGATAAGTTGACTTTAACCGATGACTGTTGTGCACGACGAAAGACAAGACACAAGAATCAAGGCAAAAGCTTAGTCTAACAAACATTTATCGAAAAAGCCTTTAAATAAAAGATCATTCAAATGAAGAATCAAGAGGATAACATACAACTAAATATTCATCCTTTAGGAAGCATTCAAAAGAAAAAACAGAAAGAGCTCAAGAAAAAGAAAACATTTGAGCAAAAAAAGAGAAGAAGAGAAAAGAAGAAAGGCAATACTCTCGAGCTTCATTGTAATATTACTTACTGATTGTAAAAAAGAGAGAAAGAAAAACGAGAGAAACACCTGCAAGTGTTTAGACTGCATTATATTATAATTACATCTTCTCTACGAGAGTAATAATTTGAACGACTTGTAATCAATCGTTGATTGCAATTCTGAAGAGAATTAAAACACTTGTTGAACTCTGTGGAGTTAATGAAATCTAGGCAATGTTGTCTAATACCAGGAGTGGTGCGAATACTCATCCAGTCTAGGATAACAGGAGGTTATTCGCTGACTAAGAATTTAAATATTGTAACCATTCGGGGAAGGGCTAGGAAATATAAATAGGTTTATTTACTAATTTATAAGGGTGGAAAATTATGGAACAATTCATACACTCTTAAACATCACAAACAGAAAAAAAAAATGGCTAATCCAATGTTGATTGTTTCAATTGGGGTTACTTCTTTCTTTGATTTTTATTACAAGTTTCTTTACTTTGTTTTGGTAATTTATTTTTTCTGCAAGTTACTTTACTTTGGTGTTCTTACTATTTCACTACATTTCAATTGGTCACCCCATCCACCTTTTGAGTTCAACAACCCTTCATTGTTTTTACATTTCATCTACATATTCACCAAAATTCCAAAACAAACAAAAATATTGACTTGTTATGCACATAACTCTCACGAAAATCCACATAAGAAAATAATCGAGTTCATTAAGTGTGTGGGTTAAATTGATGCATAGAATTAATAATTTGTGTTAAGTTAGTTCTTTGCATCGATACTGCAGTGTGAAAACACCCTAGTTAAGATTGAAAAATTAGTGTTTGTTAATGCGATAGAGAAAAACTCACATTGGAGTGATTTAGTTCTAAAAAAGAGTAGGAAATCAATCAAGACTTAGTCCCAAAAAAATATTAATATATATAAATTTAATTTTATATATTTGTTAACTCATTGACAAGTATACCAAATCGTTTAAAGTAATAAAGAGTAAGCTCCGAGTATCGTTCTCTCAAAGGAATTGAGTTCGTTATCTAATTAAAATTATTTACCAAAACCAATTTAGTAATGATGGAAATTTAATCCATGTAAACTAAACGTAAAGAAATTAACAAAATATTAAAAACTGATATTGAAAGTTTAATGCAAGCTTCGTTGGAGTTGGATTTCATGAATTGTATGAAGATAAAACTTTGTTCAATATTTCATTATTTCATCCAAACATTCACATCAAGGCATACTAATCCTAATCCCTTAGCAATTAGTTCTAAATTAATATATCAAAATGTTAATCCCTTAGTCAATTTAACATACAATTTGCATTAAGTCCGATGCTAAGAATGACCAAGTTATTGAGTCTATCCCTATATCCCAAATCACTTAGGTGCTCTATCTATGTTCATGTTCAAAGTTACTTTCAAGTAATCAGAAACATTCAAATAAGATTATATTTTCATACAATGATAGTAAATTCAAGAAAGAGCACATGAACGAACAACAATATATTGTACAAAAAAATTACATCACAATGAGTTCATTACATCCAATTCCAACGAAAGAGAAGTCTAGCTACTCCTAGTCATATAGAACATAGTTTTGCAATCCCTTGCATACAATGTTGTTTGGATGCTTTGAAGTAGTCTCCTGAAGTCTGCAATCTTTTACGGTTCTTTGCTCTCTATCAGTAGTTTCCAACTTTCTGTATATTTTCCATTTTAAAAGCCAAATGAAAGTAACTAATACGCTAAGCGCACAACTCTTCATGCACTAAGCGAGTATTCAACTGCATATCTTTAATTGTCCTTTATTCGCTCAACGAGTTGTGCTGGTGCACTGAGCGAATAAAACTCTTTTCAGCTGAGCGATTGAATGTTAGCTTAGCGAGAAACGTCTGACAATACTCCACTTGATGTATAAATTCTTGTACAATTTATTACACAACTTCCATACTTCTAATTACAACTTTTTCTATGAGGAAACATACTATTTCATGAATAAATACGAATTTGAGCTAATTAATAAGTATGAAAACATGTATTTTTCATCCTTATCAATATTCATTTTGTAAGATTAAAATAACTAATAATGTGTGGAAAATTTAAAGTAATGGAGGAAGGAAAGGTTGAATTGTGTTTTATAACTTTTTATTATATCATTTATACAAATCCTATAAGACGATAAAAAGATAAAGATAAATATAAACACTATGGAAAATGTTTTTTCAAATTCATTTTAAATTGTTTCTTCCTTTTTTTAGTTTGTTATCACTCAATATAAAAGATTAAGAAAAAAAATATATACTCATTATGTTTATACTATGTTGTCTTGTCACACAAACTACATCTAATTATTTAATCAAGTTTCATTATGTAGGCTCATGATGTGTTGTATAAGTATTCTTTTACGAAATTACTTCTAATTCAACCAAGTATTCTTTCAACAAGTCATTCCTAACTTAACCCAAAGCAACTATTGCCTTAACATGAGTATTCTTTCGGCTCCCAAAGCAACTACTGCCTTAACATGAGTACTCTTTCAACAAAGCACTTTTAGCTTAACTAGAATAATTTTTTTTATACCTTTTCTCATGAAAATGTTGTTTGCTTATTCTTCTTCTTCAAGAACTTTTTAAATCTTTGAACAAAAAGTATTAGATTTGTTGATTCATTATACTTTCATTTGGTTCCTCTTTACTCTCATCTGACTTCAGTACAAGAATGGATGAAGTTCTTATATTCTTTTCTCCCATGCTAGGTATGATAATGCACTAATATTCTCACCAAAGAATGGAAGGTCATTCTTAACTTTATAATGTAGGTCATCCTCACTATGACTTAAATGCAAGCTACTATAAAAACTCATTTGTTTCAAAAGAATTTTGAAAAAAAAAAATTCACAAAAAATCCTAGACATTTTTAAGATTTTCAAAAAGTGACTTATGCAAACAAACTTAGTAATTTAAATCAAATTCCTTAAGAGACTTAAGGAGACAAAATAAGCTTAAGTTCACTTCCAAGAAAGAGAGGTAAATCACTATGGATTGCTTAGAAATCAAGTCTTTCCTAGCCAAAGCTTACCTCAAGTTCTCTTGTACCAAAATTCTCAAAAGGATTTAAACTTGAAATACAAGTTGATACACACTAGACTATCACAATTATAGAAAACAATTAAAGCTAATCTATGGGACCTAATGGTGAAGTTAGAAGGAAATTTGGTTCCCTCTTACCCATCAACTACAAATAATACTTAAATAATAAGTGTCAAATGTTCTTGTTAGGAAAAACCCCTAACAAGACGAATGTACAAGTCCAAAAGGAAAGCAAATACAATTTTACAACTCAGAAAATATACATAAATCTCTCTTCCTCACCAAGTGTATACTCTCTTGTCTTTTGTTTTAGACCAAGACTTCAAGCTTCCTCTCAAGGCATTCTTCACCTTTGGGATGTTACCTCATGGTTTTTCCATTCCTCCAAGGATTCCTCACGATTTTTATCATCCAAAGACCTACACCACAAGTTAACACCACTAAAGCCAACAAGAGTCCAAGGAAAACGCAAGAAAAGGTCTAAAATAGACAAAGGCTCTTGAAAAGGAGTTTTACTTTGACAAAACCATGAATGTTTAGGAGACAAAAAAGAAATTAAATTGTAAGAAAGAAAGGTTAGTACAACAAAAAGTAGTTACCTAAAGAAAGGCACTACAATAGATCACAAAAACAAAAAACTACTAGAAAATCATAAAATGCTTTTGTCCTTTTGCAAGATAGATCAAATGGTACACTAAGACAACCTTTTTAAGTCATCATGGCTGCTGGAACAATAGCTTGACATGTAAAAATCAGCTTCAAATCAACATAAAAGTGCTAACACAAAGTTGGTTAAAGATTGTACATGCATGTGCTTTTACTTTTAATTTTTGCTTTTGCTTTTGCTTTTTGTACTTTTTTTCTACTTTTTATTTTATACCTTTTGTCTCTTCTTTTTCATGAATTTTTTAGCACAAATACACATCAAATCAGACCTCAAATCTAGAATGTTACAATGAGTTTGAAGATCATACAAGCTTATAGCACCAAAATGAAGAAAACCTACTAGAATCAAGTATAGTATGAAACACAGAAATGACATAATGGAAACCTAACTCTATGAACTTGTTCATGATCTAACAACAAGTATGAACTCAAATATATAAAATAAAAGCACTCAAAGGCACAAATATGGTTAAGTTTTCAGAAATCACTTTAGCATATATATTTTTTATGATTTTCAAAGTTTCAACTAGGAAGTAAAGACATCAAAAGGACTAAACATGACTCTAGACAACATGGAATGATTTGAAAACTTAAAATGACTCAAATAAACATGTTATGACTAAACAAAACAGTGGAGAAAGACTCAAAAACATAAAAAAAAACACACAAGAATACAAGAACATGAAAATCTAAGCCAAAAGGCCAAATGGTTCCGAGAACAACAAAATGAGAGCCATGGTGAACATGAACATGAAATATGAAATGGACAACGAAGCAAGACAAACAATGATATAACATAACAACACGAAAAACACAATAAAAGATAGGGACAAGAAAACTTAGCTCTTGAAGAACCAAAACTCTTGATACCAAATGATAGTAACCCCATTGAGCTAGGTTGGTCCAAAGCTTAGAAGGATGGAAGGAGATGGTCCCTATGGTGTATATGGTTGCAGAAATGGGGTGGGAAAGGGTGATATGTTGCGCAAATGGTGGTGGTTAGGGAGATAGCTCACGAATTTGAGTGGTATGGTGAAAATGGTGCGTAGTTTGGTGGTTGAAGGAGAGGTTAGACCAACTCCATGAGATAGGTGACTAGAAGGACCTCTAAAGTTGCTCTAGTCTTGATCTTGGAAGTGTATGACCATAATTTGGAAGCATAACATTATATCAATCCAAGATGAAATACAAGGGTGAAGACACCTCTATTTATGGCCAAGGGTGTCTTTTTCTAACCTTAAAAGCATGATCTACCACCTTTGGTTTCATTGGCAAAATATGAGGCCATGTGGCCAATCAAAAAACACAATACTTTCCATTCTTAGAGTGTTATGTGGCCATTACTAAAAGCAAATCCTCTCCAATGGTGGAGGGACATGTGAACACTAAAAAAAATCATCTCCACTCCTAGGATGCCATATGACCACTTCTAAAAAGCAAATCATCTCCAATGGAAGCATGACACATGGCATACACTTTCCACTTGGTTTGGATGTTTAACTTAAGGAAAATCCTATGTTACTTAGGCTTCAACAAACCTTAAACAAATACATGGCCGAATACAATAGCCTAGATATCCTACACTACTCTTCAATCCATGTTCCATGATGACTTCAAAAGTGACCCATAAGGTAGAGTTGATACCATTTTCATGGATGACTTCCACTTTCTTGAAAGTGTTTCACCATAGTTAAAGGGATTTGCCACCATGATGTGTCCTATGAAATTTAACATATTGTTTTGTTTTGTTTAGGTAATGGTAGTGATTTTAATATTTTTTAAAATCATCTAGACTTTGCAATGGGGTTCATTGAGTCTGTGGGTATGGTATATGTTGTGGCTAGGTATGGTGCGGAATTGTGTTTGTGCATAGACTTGGGTAATAACTTTAAAAGTGCATGTATGGGGCTAATTTTCTCTTCCAGTGGTGCAGTGGCAAAAAAATGATGAAGGGCATTGGTAGTATGATGTTTTAGTGCACGGTATATATACTCTAAAATTTTGTGAGGTGATACTATACGGTATGAAATATTTTTATTTTATGTAGATAAAAAAAAAAGACGTGCAAGGCAAAATATAAAATATGTGTTGTTTAAAGGTGAGGTTTATGAATGAGGGAGGGGTTCATTTAAATTATATGATTGAGTTGTAAGTGTTTGGGTTCATGAGAGAGTTAACGTAGAAAAATAATATTGTAGAATGGATATTGTTTATAATATAAATAAATGGGCCAACCACTTTAAAGTTTTAATGGAGATGTGTACTATACCTAAGTAGAGTTTACCTAGTATAGGATTAATGGGTGGTAATAGAACAGACACTCGAAAGAGAAATTCTGGTTTTTACAAAAGAACAGTACTGCAACATGTGATGTATGGGTTTTAATTGCGGGTCTTCGTTTTGTGGACTATTTTTCTTTCCGCTTCAAACGTCAGATTTCAGTTTCGTTTCTATTAGAAGTTTGTAAAGTAAATATATCGATTGGTTTTCACTAGAGATTTTTCAGTGAAATACTAATTTATCTAATTAAAAATCAAATTTATATATATATTATAATATGTAAAATTTAATAATAAATTTTAAATTAACTATTAATCATAAGAAAACACACACTTTTAGTATAATTAATATAAAATTTAATAATTTTTTTATTAAGTTGGTTAAAAATACACAATTTTTCGCTATATATATATATAATATCTGTTTTTACTTATGTTCTCAATTATTATGTTTTAAATATATTATTATAGTATTTTAAAAATTAATTTTATATTTGAAAACTTTTATTTATGGTTATTATTGTATATTATTGAATCCAAATTATTAATACATATATAAAGTTATATATTTTATTAGATAATCTAATATATTATAGTTTTATTATATTTAAATCAATATTTTTATACCATATTTATGTTATTAAATAAATATATAATACATAATTTAATACATTATAATCTATTTATTAATTTTATAAATTTTTTAGTGAAGAAAATTTATAACATTTAATAAAACAGTCAAAATACAGCCTTTTATAGTAAATTTATAGTATTGTGGTAAATTCCTCACAAGAAAGTCTAGCCAAAATGTAAAAATATTAAATTAATTTTAATAAAATATGCACTAAATAATTTTTTAAAATTACTAAATATATATTTATTATATATATATATATATATATATATATATATATATATAAAAGTTATTAAAGAGAAATAAATAATTTGTAGAATTTAAATATCAATTTAAGTCATAAATTAGAAAAATATATCGAACATATAATAAAAAAAATTCATAAATTTATTATTTATAAATTCATTATTTTAAACTTTCAAATTAAGATGTCTTATTTAGTTTTGATTCAGATTTAGATGAAATTTTCACACAACAAAATTAAATGACTATTGTATTGAGAAAATCCGTTGACAACTTTGACTCGGGTTTTTCTTGAATTTGTTTATTCTAAAAAACTAAGTATGAAAACAAGAAGAAAAGCAAGAGTGTGAGAGTTGAATTGTGTTTCAAAACATTTTAGCCACTTTTTTCAATTGCAATTATATTCAGACAATGATTCTACCAAAAACCAAGTGGGAAAACAAGAAGAAAAACAAGAGTAAGGCCCTGTTCTTTTGAGTGGATTTGAGAGGATGGATTTGAGGGGATTTGAAGATAATTTTTTTTGTCGTTTATTTGAGTGAATTTGAAGGTAAATAAAAGTGAATTTGGAAATAATTTTTTTTAATTTGTCATGTCAATACAATTCTATACTAATTCTCACAAATTTTATTTCCAAATTCACTCTTATTTACCTCCAAATTCACTCAAATAAACGACAAAAAAATTATCTTCAAATCCTCTCAAATCCCCTCAAATCCATCCTCTCAAATCCACTCAAAAGAACAGGGCCAAGAGTTGAATTGTGTTTCAAAACATTTTAACTTTTTAGTTATATTCAATCGATGATTTTATATTTTTCAATAAACCAGTCAAAGAGATTTTGGTTTGATGGGGTTTATTAGACATAGCTTTGATTAAATAATTGATTTATTTGTAATAAAATTCCTTTAAAGTTGTTATGTAATGGCTCTCATTCTAGTAAAGATAATAATAAAACCCAACAATTAGAAATTGTGAGAGATAGTATATGTATATTTTTATATAGGTTTGTCTGATCCCACATATTACATCTAATTTTCAAGCAATTGATTAAGTTTCATTAAGTAGATTAATACTTGGAAGCATAATAAAATTATTATTAGATATCACTTTTGCTAACACTTTGAGTGCTCTTTTACCAAGTCACTTCTGACTCAACCAATTATTCTTTTCTAAAGCACTCTTGGCTCAACATGAGTATTCTTTCAATTCTCAACCACTCCTAATTGACCTCATTCAGTTACAATTTCTACAAGTTACTTCTAACTTAAGTGAGTAATCATTTACAAGCTACTTCTGGCGTAAATATGTATTTTTTGAACAACAATTACTTCTTACTAATAATTGGGTATATTTACAAAACAACCATTCTCAAATAAGATATTTTTAAAATAAGGTTTTTATGATCTCTAGTCACACTTTACTATGCTAAGTGGGGATAATTAAGATGTATTAGATTCAAGCACCTTCATTATAGTTTGTTGAATTGAACACTGAAAATATTCTTTGTTGAATCTTTTGTTGAATGAGAAAATTTTAGAGTGTTTTGGTATATGCACATTGTCTCTTTATATATATATAAAAGAAGAAAGTAGTTGTTAGAGTTGTTTTTGGTCATTAAGCAACCTTAGTTCATTTTAGAGAAAGTAGTTTAGAGAAATAAAAGTCATATATTTAAAAATAAGAGATAAATATAGATGCAAATTTAATAAACTGAAACTAAGTTTTTATATATTTTAAAGGGCTAAGATCATATTTTATCATTCCTAATTTAGTGAGAAGGGAAGTTGATCCCATATTTGTTAACTAGGAATTTTCAAACCTTTAATTCTCTGTAACCGTTAATTTTCGCTGGTGTAGGATTATGGGTTTTTGGGCAAATCGTCATTAAAAAAAAATCCTGCGAAGATTGTTGCACATAATATATATCTCTCAGAATAATCTATAATTGTCCTTCTTACAGGCACTCAGCAAGAAGTCAACACAATAAAAAGGCAAAGTAATTTAGAAAGAAGTGCTGAGCATAATCTACAAATCGGTTTTAAAAAATGAAAAAGAATGATGGATTTTGTTGGACATCACTAAGGCAATAAGACAATCTGCAGCCCTTTCTAAGTTTGATGGATAACAGAGTTCTACTTTATAAACTAAAAGATAACACCCACTTTCTCTGGTGGAATAACATAATGTATTAAATTATGCAAAATGTGGAACCATGCTTTTCAATAAATTTAAACAAACATTTCCGGATCTTTCCTAATGATTACACCTTCCATTACCGCCTAGCTCTTACTTACCTGCATGTAATGAAAAATATAAAAT
Source organism: Vigna angularis (assembly GCF_016808095.1). Taxonomy (NCBI): domain Eukaryota; kingdom Viridiplantae; phylum Streptophyta; class Magnoliopsida; order Fabales; family Fabaceae; genus Vigna; species Vigna angularis. The sequence goes on along the minus strand of NC_068971.1, from coordinate 28,746,928 downwards.
ATGAGCACCACCATCTCTTAATCAATGACATTCATTTCATATAATAATTAAATATATTTTCCTTCCTCAAATTATTTTTAAAAATTACATTTCATTTCTAAATTAAACTATGTTTTTTTTTCAGCAAAGTTATGTAAAATATTTTTTCAAATAATTGATAGTGGAGTTTTTCTAAACGAAATTTTAAATATAATTTATTAGAAAGAATATTCTACGTGACTTCATAGGACGAAAACATAACTTTTAAAAATATTTTAAAAACTTATACCATTTATTTTTTTAGAAATTTAATATCAGAAAAATGCTTACCAGCTGCTTTTTTGCATATTGAGAGCAGTACAACCAGAACTGCAAGACCTCCAAACACTCCCACAATAATGGCAACTGATTTTCCCACTTGATCATTGTCGGAGGAATCTGCGAACAAAACACCAAATTGAAACTATTACCATAACATTCTGCACAGATCTAACAAGAAACACTCCTTAGTTTTGTTCTTTTGTTCTACTAATTTTCCCAACTCGACTGAACAACGAACCTTGCCTAACGTACTTATGTAAATGATAAAAATTCAAATGATCGATAAAAAAAATTACGGTTTTCAATTTTATAATGAAAATCATGCAATGCAATGCTTTTGTTTAAGCACATAATGGAAGTTAATCTTGAGTGAGGGAATATATGCCAAATCATGACAGTACTTGAATAAAATCAGTAGGGTGCTGAGCTTCACTAGTAAATTGATTGGTGAAGAACATGGAATGCGATACTAAGTAAAAGGTATTCGAACAAATGGATAAAGAGGAATTGGAAAAAGAGCGAATATTCCAAAATAAAGTATTAAAGCATATGTTCCGAATGCATTCACCCATAAAATAGCATTTCACAACCTCAGCTTCCTCTCCATTTTCTGATCACTTTTCTACAAAGGCTGTAAGTAATTCAAATCAATTCAAAAAAAAATTCAAATTTTTACATATGGTGTTTGTAAGATTAGCAATAAATTAATTAGCAGCAAAATGGGTGTAATTTGAGTAGTGAAAGTGAAAAAGAAGTATGAGAGTGAAATAGACCTGATTCATGATAATAGCCAGATGCCGAGTAACGAGCATAACATTGTCCCAAGAACACATGAGCTGCTGCAGCAGATCCACATAAGGTTTTGAGTTTTCCAACAGCATCTGCTAGACAAGAGGAGCAATCTGATAGACTTAAATCCCCCAAGCATTGAGCAAACCCTTCAACTAGGCCTGAGCTACTCACTCTAAATCCATTAGCAGTTTGCAAATCAGCAAGAACATCATCTCTACGCCTGAAGAACTCAACATCACTCGTCACACCTTTGCTGCATTTCTTAAACCTCAGACTCGTGTCCAACTTCCCCAGAAAATCACCAGAATGTTCATATCTTATAAGGCACCCTTCAAGTTGCAAAGAAGCTCCAAGGGCATATGGACAAACCAAACCTATTTCGTTAACGGATCTTTCTACACACTTTGAGCACTCAATTGGGTGCAGATCACCTCTGCACTGGTATAACCCGTATACGTTTCCCTCTTGTGGCGTTGAGCTTCCATTTCCAATAGCAAAGCTATTGTAAGTTACTTCAGAGGATGAACTTACCACTGAAGACATAAAGCTGTTAAGGTTGCCTTCAAAGGGTGCGTTCGGTTGGTATTTTTCCTCAGAACAGACTGCATATATGAACATATGAGCTCGTGAAGGGTAGCCATGAACTGAAGAAAACAAAATTAGCAGATAAGAGAGTCTCCAAACCAAGATGATTCTGTAACCAGACTCTGCTTCAAGAGTTCTCGACATGGTTTTCTAAAAATATGAACCTTTGTTTTTGTTTTTGTGCCTTGGTTATGGCAATTAAAGAGTGAGCCAGTGGTTCATTTTTTGGGCCTGTTGAATGAAGCCTTTTTCTTTAGTAAAAGACTCTTGTTTGGTCAGGCGTTGAGCATCAACTTTGTCCCGAGTCAATGGTCATAAAGATTAAAAATCCTTATTTCCAAGTACACACAAAACTACGAGATTCTAATTTGTTTCATGCCTTTACATGACTCAATCATAACAAAAAACTGCAACATTTGAGGACTTGTCTCCAATATTATGGGGCCGAACATCAAAAAACAATCTGCTCTCAATGCAGAGGTTAATTCAAAAGCTTCCAACTAACGAGTTTGTTGTCGAACTGTAAAATGTTATGTTAAAATTCATATCCATATTGCTTTAAAATATATATATGTTTTTAGAAACCTAAGGTTGAATGGTAGATACAGCTCTAAAAGCAATTGAACAGTAATTTCGTTTCCCCATGGAGACCAAACTGCAGAGTAAAAATTTGCTAAGTTCACTTTTACTATTCACAAAAGTATCTAACAACATGCATCTTTGATCCTCTTTATATATCTCGCCATACTTAAAGGGAAAAATAATGAATTGTAACGAGAACTTTTAGATATTATGTTTCAAACCAGAGAACAATAGGTCTATTCAACTATGTTTCTAATAAAATTTCTATATAAAAATGTTTTATAAAGATTTTCTAAGAATGGAATGGTTTTTTCTAATATTATTAGATTTTTTTTAAAGGATTTTGCCTCTTCCTTTTCGCATGGGAGTCGCTGCACTGCTAAAGAAACTATTCATGGCAATCAGAGTAAGGAAGAATAGGAATTGGTATGCATGTCTTAAAATGAAGCATATTACTGTTCTTTCAAAAGGGATGAAAAGTTTGGATTGAATGATCTACCGAGAGAAAACAATTATGTGAAGAATTGAAATGGTAATTTCACAATAGAAATGAAAGAAAAACATAAATTCAGGTCAAAATGGTTGAAGGCGGACCATCTAAAAACAATTTTTTTATATGTTAATTCATTCAAGGATAATGAAGAATATGATCAAGGGGTGAAAGTTAGCAATCATTGGTGTGAGTAACCAAATAAAGTAAAGGAAGTGGTCCAGAACTTGTATAAGAACAAATTTACAGAATGTGGCGGACTTAAAGTTAGATTGGATAATGTTGTCTATTCACAAATTAATAGGGAGGACCATGACTTATTAACAAGTAGATTTAACGAGGAGGAAATTAGGGCAATTGTATGGGACTGTGAAAGCAGCAAGAGTGCAAGACCAACTTTTTAAAACAATTTTGGGATGTTATCAAAATGGATATATTGAGGCCTGCAAATTGTTTTCATAGGTGTGGGAGGTGGTTGAAAGGATGTATGTACAAAATAATTTCCAAATTTTTGTCAAAATAAATGTAGAAAGTGCTTTATAAATAGTCTGCACTTATTGAAGATAGAGGAATACTTGATAGTAGTGGTGGTAAACAAAATGATTGATGAGGTGAAGAGGAAAAAAAGAAAATTGTATTATTATAAAGGCAGATTTCGAGAAAGTATATGATTCAGTTAACTCGGAATTTCTCTTTTATATGTTAAAAAGATTGGATTTCTGTTCCAAAAGGTTAGATGGATTAAGACATGTTTAGAGTCGTCAACTATCTCTGTTTTAGTGAAAGGCAGTCCAACAAGACAATTTACACCAACTAAGGGACTAAGGCAAGGCGACCCATTAGCACATTTTTTGTTTCTTGTAGTTGCACAAGGGTTAGTTGGCGTAGTTAGCCAAGTTGAGAGTAAAGGATTGTTGGATGAGATTAGGGTGGGCTAAAAAATATTTCACTGAGCATGTTTTAGTTTACATATGATACTTGATAAGGGCTTGCGATTAGTAATTTTCATTGTTAAATTAACACTTATCTATTTTGATTGTGTATAAAGTCTATGATATTTACTCCAATTTCACTTGTTTTGCATGAATATATGAATCCAAGGAGTTAATACGTGAATTGAGAGAAAAATAGAAGAAATTCAACACTTTTTGATGAATCTATCATGTCACAGTTAGCATCACCTAAAAGCTTGAACCATAAAGAAAACTCACTCAAGAAGGTTTTCTCAAGCCATGAAGATTGAGTCACCAGAGAGTACTTCATTATTAAGAAACTTCAGGTAACTCTAGCTCATAACCTCATAGCTTGAGCCAAAGAGAAAACACAGTTTTTGCATCTACTATTGCACCTAATATGAGCAAGTTGAATATACGTCAACTAAATGATCCCGAGTTAGAAATTCTTTTGAAGACATGAGTTTAGCAAAATATTGAATTGAAGAAAATAGTTAAGGAATTGAATTATAGGTTGAACAAAATGGAGGTTAATTTTGTTAAAAGATCAAATCAACAACCAATTATAGAATCACATCACGCTCATATGACCACCAATGGACATACAAATTTTATTAATGGTGTTGTTGAATTTGTTAATGACGAAGAAACATAGTCAACTGCTTCAAGTGTAGATTTTTGCTCATAAGATGAGATTATGAGGATTATTGATGATCCTATTAAACATCTTAATGGACGTGTGATGTTAAAATTGAGTTGAAGCCACATACTTCACAAATCAAGTTTGTTGATGTGAACAATGAAAATAGATTTTTAGTGGTGATATTTGTTGACTTAGCTGCGAAACAAAAAGAAAGGTTGCTACAACAGTTAAAAAAAGTTAGATTTAATTTTATTTGATATAATTATTGATAAAAATTTAAAGATGCATGCATGTTTATTTTCTGTTTTTAACATAAATAGAAATTTTTTTATTAAAATTTTAAAAATAAAAATTTAAAAATTAATAAAATTGTACATAATGACTTGTACTTCATAAAGTTAAAGAAAATAATTTTTTACATATGGCCAAATTAAGCCAAAAGTTTGAAAATTTTTATGTTTCGTGCCCAAAATAAGTCTATAAAAATAATTTTTGAAATATGTGTGTGAGAGACAAATAGTAAGTAGGAGTTTTCTTTCTTTTTTTGTTTTTTGTTTTTCAATTTTTATTTTATTTCCATAAAAATAATGTTATTTCCTTTTAAGAAAATTGTGAAAGTATTACCTTTCTACATGGTGAAAATTTTACACAATATGTCTCATAAGAAATTCACCCAAAAATATTTTATTGTTTTCAATAAAACATATCAACATTGGAATTTAGGATTTGATTTAGTAACTAGAACTATCATAATCTTGAAATAGTAGTCATGTTTTATATTGAATGGATTGTTGAATTGATTAGAAGCTAGTTTAATTGATTCATAATTATAAATTGAGTTAATTTGAGAATTATTTGGTTGAATCTTTTGTAAAAGAGTTTTCAACCTTGTAAGTTTTCAGCCTAATTGTGATGGATGGACCACCATACGTCATTCATATTTTTCTTGAGTGACTTGTTCATGTTTTGTGTATACTTTAATATTTAACTTGATTATTTTGTTTTGCAGCTTTGTTAGATATACATTATTTGATAAGATTGAGCATTTCTTGTTTTTAGTTACTTGACCAAATAAGTGCACTCTAATATTAATCCATTAATATCCCTTCGAGCTTTTATATTATTTTTTCTTAAAGTCCATTGCAAAAACTTAAAAAGAAAAAGATCATATGCACTTCAAGGTAATAGAACCCATGGTTAATGAGGTAAAACACTATAAATAAAGTATTAATGGTAATTTATTATTTACTTTTTCATTGAAATTTGACCAAGAAATATCTAACCAAATATCGACTTTAACATTAGAGAAATTTTTGCATGAATCCCCTTCTTGTAACTATATCTGGAGTATTAAAATGAGTACTGAATAGTGGAAGATAAATGTCGAGTAGTGAGGACGAAGACCAAATAGTGAAAGAATAATATATAAAAATGAGATCTTTGCATAATGTAGTCTTGAAAGAATAATTAAAAGATATGTGCTTATTTTTCAATGTGGGCCCATGCAATATAATACATTTACATTTATATTGATCAGACTACAGTCTATTGCACTACTTAGTGATTGCAAGGCTTAATTTAGAAAGTCTATAAAAATAAATGTGAGTTGATGTTAGTTGCCTTTGTCGCCCAATTTGAGGGGCACTGTTTTTACACAAAATTGTTCTTCATCCACAATAACCATCGTTTTCATGTTCTATATCCTATTTTCTGCTTCAACCCATATGTCTTGTATTTTGACCCAATTCATTTTCTTTATACACCCCATATCTACATTTTACACACCCGACGGCCTTTATTCCATTTTGCGTTGGGTCGCGCCTATTAATACTTGCACTCGCGCTTTCACTATACGCACTCCACACTCATTTTTTTGGTAGATTAGTCTGGGTCTTATTCATAATTTCAGCACCATCTTTATTTGTTATTTCCAACCCCAATATTTATTTTTGGCTATTCCTACACATTTATTCATATACCGTCATATATTTTATTCTGGTTTTATCTCCCTCTCTAATTAAATCCTACATTTCACACATACACTCTCATCGTTATTTTGTTTTCCTCGCTTTCTAAGTTTTGGACCTTTATTTTATTTTTAAACCCATGTTTTAAGTTTTTCATATCCCACTAAACTTACTTTTTGGCGTACCACTTTTTCTCTCACATCATTTTTCTTTAAAATAATAAAATTTAGGGATAAATATATTTTTAGTTCCTAAACTATCAAGCGAATTTGTTTTTAGTCCCTCTTTTAAAGTAAGTACATTTTAGTCCTTCTCCTTAAGGAAACCTTAATTTTTGGTCCTAAAAAACTAACAGTGTTAAAAATCAACTGATGTGACTAACGTCTGGCCATGTGTGTTCAGAGCTTTCCTTTCTAACTCTTGCCACGTTGGTATTTTTTAATGCAAAGTGAGAATATTGGTTTATTAGGTTGATTGGCTTCAAAGTGTGACCCTTTCTTCTTCGAGAAGTTGATTGGTAAAATGTACCTCCTTCATCCTGCAACGCACTGTTCTTGCGGCTGAATTTCCACCACCGCCATTGCCGGCGAGGATTTCCATCAGCGTTATCGCTCACAACTGAAATCGCCACATCACTACTGCTCCCCCGCCGCATCACCGTCGAGATTGTCCTCCGTCTTCATTGCGCAACCTGCAATCAGGAAACAACGAACCCCATGGCAGCCATTGACGCCACAGAAGCACCTCTGCAAAATCGCGTCTCTTAAGGTTAAAATCCAACGCGCCTTCGAAGCAAAAAGAACCCCAAAATCAGGTTCTTCCATCAACCTTCGTCGCGCCACCAGGTGCCGCTGTCATTGGAGCACTGTGAGTTTGTCTCCTTCGCCTCCATTCTCGAGTCTCAAACCCTGCGAAGCAAAAACCAGAACAACGACCGCAGCACCAGGTGAAACTAGTTCACGCCGCCGTCAATCTGCTCTCATAAGTAAACTAGAATCGCGAATTCGAATTGTGAAGCAATCTACTAGGAAGGAAAGCTGTGAACACACGTTGCTAGACGTTAGCCACATCACCTGGTTTTTAACGCTGTTAGTTTTGGAGGACCAGAAATTGAGATTTCCTTAAGGAGGAGGACTAAAATGTACCTTACTTTGAAAGAGAGACTAAAAACAAATTTGCTTGATCATTTAGGGACTAAAAACATATTTAACCCTAAAATTTATTAAGTAATATAAAAGTATAAAAAATAAAATAAATAAATAGTTTTATTTTTTGGTGTATGTACAGTTTATCACATTTATAATGAAAAATCAAAATAGTGATGTTCTGACATCAATAAGAAATAAAGTTTAAAATTGAGAAGTATTTAGTAGGAGTCTATACCGAGGGATCAAAAATAGAACCAACCAAAGATCTAGGCCAACGACGAAAGACTGAAATGCTTGTGCCATAGTGATAATCTCATCTGATGGCATAGGAACAAACGCATCTAGTACGACAATTTCATCAATTGTGACCTTTACCTCATCTTCTCCTAGCTCCATACCATGAACTATAGTGGTTGCCTCAAAGACTATGCCATGAGCCACTAGCATGGTCCCAGTAGGATGTTCAACATATAGCTAACATGGATGAGTCTCGTCCATGTTGTCTCCTAAGATGCCTAAAGTTGAACAACTTCCTTTCCCGCTTCTACCTCTGAAATTAAATGTTAGCTTATACAAAAAGTAAATTAATAAACAAAAATGATTATTAAGTTTACCTGTGGGAGGCACAACATGTTCCGCTACAGGAGATGGTTGTGGACGCATGCCATAACTCTCAAACTCTTGGCGAAATTGACGCATAACCTTTTTAGTCACTTCTGAAGTGACTTCATCATACAACTCCGCCCTGACCTTTGTGATATCCTTTGTAATCTCCTACTTCAGCTTTTGTTCATACTCTTGACTGAATGCGTATGAAAGGTGACGCAAAGAACTCCCAAAAACCTGTCTAATGCCTATGCTAGTTCCAACAACATGCACTTGCCTTGGGTGCTCAGGTCGTCCAATAGCAGTGACAATAATATCCTAAGGACCTTCCTGAGTGAATTGACCTTGGGAGCTATATTCAACCAAGAAGTCCTGTAACATAACAAAACTTCAAAATTATTTCAAAGATTTATGTTATATGTATAACGAAAATCTTGTCAAAATAAGAGAATTGATATCTTACAATTCTTTCTGATATTTCTTTAGCACTATTAGAAGTGCAGGAGCCTGATGATCGTAAACCAGCTAAATTCCAGTTCTCATGCCGAGATGGTGGTGAAGGAGGATGAGGTTCACCACCCTCAGAAAGTTGGAGCCTATTGTCTGACTTATGCTTGATTATTTTCTCTTCAAGCTTCATGTATCCACCACGAGATAATAAGTGTGGATTTTTATTTTGAGCACTTATACCCTGTCCTTTTACCTTGTTTCGTGTGATATAATGATGAATTGAATGAATTTAGCTACACCTACCTACCATGACTTTGATGTATGACACTATACAAATTGACGCCAAGTTTCTTCGTCAATTACCATATATTTTGAACATGGAGTTTCATTTTTTTGCTCCAAAGATATATGTTGACGTTAATTTCATCTTAAAACCCCGAAATCTTTCGGCGATTGCAGATAAACACTTATTCGTTAGCGTCGCGACATTTGGAATATCAATTGTGGTCTACAATAAAGAAAATAACCTTATATCAATATAAATTTATTAATATAATCAAACTAGAATTTAGAGCAATATTAATTAACTTACCAATAGATCTTGCCAATTTAGGTTTCGATCAACTTCAGATACATGATCAAATGATAGAGTAAGGATAGAGATACGATCATGTGCTAATACTCCAAGGTAAGACCTAAAAACATCTGCATTTGGACTAGATGCTACACTAGTGACCACGTTAACAATGACAGGCGTCCTCTCACCTGCATTTCTTATAAGTATATGTTGTCTCAACCTAGTCGCTCCTCTAGTGGGTCTAGAAGTGGGGACTTCATCCCTTGATGAATGTGGTGCCTCAACCATATATCTGTCACAATAAATAACAAGAAAGATTAATAAAAGACTTATAAAATAACATATATTATTTAACAAAAGCCATAAATTTTTACACAAATATGAAATTCATACATAATCATATGGATAGGTCATATGTATATTCTCTCATTGTGATCTTCCAGAATTGCATGTACATTGTCAACTAGAGGCTCGTCATCCAAATTTATTGTCGTTTTAAATGGATGAGTATCATCAATATGAAGATTAGTTAGATTCTCTTCGTTAAGGTCAATTTGTTTTTTTCCTTGAAGATCGACATACTAATGGTCAAACGTAAGATCTTTAACATAACAAACCTGACTTGCTTGGTATGCCTTGATAAAGGGTTTGTCTCGATAAACAAGTTTTCGAAAATCAATTGGTGCCATACTAGATTCATTTATTTTGACACTACTCTTATTGTCAACTCACTTACATTTGAACAATGGAACAAAAAATTTAGTGTAATCAACCTCCCATATCTTTTCTATTTTACCATAATATCTCATTGATCCAAGTACAGGATTTTGATCATTGGATGTAGAAAATTGTAGCGACTCAACTTCTAGACTGATGCTACTATTTTGTACTGTGTTTTTATCATCCAAAGTGTTCGTATAAAATGTGCAATTATTAATTTCATAGCATGTACAACATACAACATCAAACTTTAAACCATTTGCTAGCCACAACAAAGTCTCAAAAGACTGTGACTCTTTCAAAACTTCAGATTTGAACCAGGACAAGAATATTCTGTTACGCTTCATCAACTACCATTTCTCTTATTGTCTTGGATTCTTGTCGTTCACAACGACTTTGTGTGCTTGCAAAAACGGAATCACCTCATATGTGTTATTTAATATGTACAGATGTGCTTGCATCAATTCTTCACGATCTTTTGTCACCATATTCACACCTCAGATGCTTTTACTTGTAGAACATCTATTCAACCATGATGTGAGAGGAACTCCTATCGGATTTGCTTTAGTCATATAATCTGAACAAAACTCGATACTTTCTTCAACAATATACCTTTCAACCACTGAACCTTTTGGAAGATATTGATTTTTGACGTACCCTTTCAAAATCTTCACATAACGCTCAATAGGATACATCCATTTTAAGTATACTGGTCCACACAACTTGATTTCTCTAACCAAATGAACAAGTAAATGTACCATGATGTCAAAAAATGATGGAGGGAAAAACATTTCTAGCTGACACAAGATGATAATAATCTCGCTTTGAAGTTCATCTAACTTTGAAGGATCAATGACTTTACTACAAATTGACGAGAAAAATGAACACAATCGAGTTATGGTGTGCCTAACATTTTTGGGCAAAATTCCACGAATAGCCACCGGTAACAACTGTTGCATTAAGACATGGAAATCATGAGACTTCATCCCAACAAACTTTAAGTCCTGCATTGACACTAAGCTCTTGATATTTTAAGAGCATCCTTTTGGTACCTTGATACTCTTTAAACAAAGGCAAAAACTTATCTTTTCTTGTTTGGACATTGTGTAACATGCAAGGGGCAAATAAGTACATTTACCAATCTCCCTTGGTGACAACTCTTCTCGAATCTTCTTGTCAACCAAATCCAAATGAACATTCACTTCATCTTTTGTCTTTCCCTAAATGTTGAGTAGTGTACCAATCAAGCTATCACACATGTTTTTCTCTACATGCATCACATCTATGCAATGTTTAACATCTAACTTTGACCAATATGGAAGATCAAAGAATATTGATTTCTTCTTCCAAGGGGTCGTTACAGATGACTTGTTGGATTTTTTCCAAATACATGATGCACTTTATTAACTTTTTCAAGAATTTGAAGGCTAGTAAGTGGAATTGGTGCATTATCTTTCTCTTGTTGTCCATTGAATGCTTTTTTTAACCTTCAATATGGATGATTGGATTGTAAAAATCTTCGATGACACATAGACATCGTCTTCCTTTCGTGTTTTAATTGATTAGTTGCAGTGTTTTCTTCATATATAAGACATGTTTTATGACCCTTGACATTATACCCCGACAAATTACCGTAAGCTAGAAAGTCATTAGTGGTGTAAAATAACATGACATGCATCATGGAAGTTTCAGAAGCGAAGACATCAAATATTTCAACCCCATCAACCCACATCAACTTTAAGTCTTCAACTAGTGGGTTGAGATAAATATCTATGTCATTTCCAGGATGCTTTGGACCATATATCAACATTGACAACATCATGTACTTTCTTTTCATACACAATCTAGGAGATAAGAGTTAAATTATCAGTATAACGGGCCAACAATTGTGATTGCTACTTAAATTACCAAATGGGTTCATTCCATCAGTAGTTAAACCAAACCTAAGATTTCATTGCTTTGAACCAGTTGGATGATGAAGCATTCCGTTAGCTGTTCTCTCATATGCATGCCTTTAAATTCATGAGCCTTAACACTGCTGACAACCGCGTGAACTTAGTTGAACTGACATACAGATGAGTCTCTGCATCAGTGGACATTGTTTCATACACATGCGCTTGTGCAAAAGCTTATGCATCAACATCGCGGATCATGTCCTTTAATCTGTCTTCTTCTGATCAATCTTCCATGGTGGAATCAAATACATTTTCAGTTGGAGAGACGGTTGGAAAGTTTATTAATTCACTGTGCCATATCCATGTTGTATAACTTCGTACAAAACCATCACAAATAAGATATTCTCTAATATCAATTGCGTTCAACTTACTCTTATTCAAACAGTTGACACAGGGACATATAAACTTAACTTCATCATCACTTGTATTCTCATTACGTTGCGTAAACTGTATAAATTCTTTTACCCCTCTCTCGTACTCAACACCGATGCATGGTGAATTAATCCAATGTCGATCTTTACACATATTTACTGAAATTGTTTACAAAATTTCAATAATCTTGAACGATCACTTTGATCACCTTTGTATTCAAGGTGTGACCCTATACCATTGAAGAAGATTTACCTTTTTAAGTTTATTAAACATATAAATTTTAAATAACATATCTAAAATTTTACAAAATTTTGCCAGCATTTCACATTGGTCTTCAAGTTACAAGAAATAAAAGTGATTATAAATCACAATCAAATATGCACCCGAAGATCAATACAAAACACAACTGAAAATATTCATGAGATTTAAGACATGTATATTAAAATTTATACATATTAATAAACTATGAAAAAGTTATTACTCTTCTTAAACTGTCCAACTAGACAATTCAAGATTCAATACTTGTAAATTATTATTACCATCTCCTCTCTATTCATTTGTAAAATGTACATTTGTTCAAAAAAATCTGGAGATAGTAAGTAATTTTTTTATTGAATCTCAAATGGGAAACTAAAGCTAATTCACGACTACAATATATTCAACCAAACAAATAACTACATATTCAACATACAATATATTCAAGCAATCAATATATTCAAGCAAACATATAATTATATGTTCATATTAAAAGGACATTTTTAAGAATAGGAATCTAGGAGCGTGAAAATCGATCAACAATGGAAAATGTCTGTGTATTAGAAGCTATAAAACCTCACCACAAAAATACAATATCGGGACAAATAACACATTAATTAATCTCATGATTCTTAACCTTAAAGTTTATTTCATGAACAAATAAACCAATTTAATACAAACATTTCAATTTTCCATTCTCCTAATTTTTATATCTCTAGTTCAAGACAATTCACATGACTCTAAATTTTATATCTATAATTCACCAACTCTTTCTATATCTAATTCAAGAAAATTCACATGACTCTAAATTTTATATCTCTAATTCACCAACTCTTTCTATATCTAATTCTAGACAATTCACATGACTATAAGTTTTATATCTCTAATTCACCAACTCTTTCTATATCCAATTTAAGACAATTCTCATCACTCTAAATTCTATATCTCTAATTCATAAACTTTTTTAACTATTAATAACTTTGGCTAAGGCTATGCTTGGATTAATAATAGCAGATAAACATATAAACATAATACAATGTAATGAATCAAAATGATAGTGTAATATTGATAATAAGGAGAAATGGACTGTGGCTCTGCAAACGGTTAAAGGTGGCGTCAAACAGCTAGTGGCGGCGACAAACAAATGGTGGCGGTTACGAAAAGCGCAGTTCGTTCGATAGAGATGGAACAACCTTCGAGCGACAGAAATGGAGGCCACACCACGAGCTTTGCCTTCGCCAGAGAGAAGGAATGGATGTGCGGGAGGGTGGAAACAACCACAACGTTCGCGAGAAGAAGAAGAAACAATAGATGCTCTCGTTTTCGCGAGGAAGAAGAAGAACAATAGGTCAAAATTTTTTATGTTTCTAAGAAATAACTTACGAAAGAGATACTACCTCGGTTATTTACTTAACCGAGGTAATAGACCACTTACCGCTCGGTTCTTAAAGTAACTGATGCCTAAACTGGTCAAAAATTAATCATAAATGGAAAATTTGAAATTATTTTCAACCTATATGCCTCGGTTCGCGGTTAAACCGAGACATAAAACCCTTTTAAGATCGGCCCTGAAAGAATCGAAGCCATTGGGGTCGACAAAACAAATTGAAACGTTCAAATATCAGAACTATCTGCAATTGGCAGGAGATACTGCTTAGGTTTTGTAGACAACCGAGGCAGTAGCTCGTTTTCAAAAAGGTGGCAGACAAAAAGTCATGGACAGGTGGGAATTTGCAAGGCTTTACGCCTCGGTTGGTCAGAAATTGGGGCAGTAAGTTGATTTACAGAAAGGTGTCAAGGGAAAAGTCACTTTTCCATATGGACATGTGGAATTTTTGAGGACTTTAGGCCTCAGTTCCTAATTTGACTGAGGTAATATGGGTTTTATGCTTCGATTCTAAGGAAACCGAGATGTATAAGTTCGTCAAAACCATGAAAATGCCACCATATTTTCATAGGCTTCCATTTCTTCTAAACCGAAGCCTATTGTATGAGTTAAAATCATATTTATACGATTTCATGTACCAGAAAAATAAAATTCCTTAATATTTTAAAAATCTGATTATTAGTTCATCATCTCACATTCCTATAAAGGACTTTAATTTTTAAAAGTATTTGTTTTGGAAGATTTTTAGAATAATCTATAATGACTTTCATCCATATTAATAATAAACGATTTAGTAAATATAAGTTTTATTCAAAATGTTAAATTTAAATACCTTAAAGCTGTCTTAAATATTATATTGAAATAAAATCTTCTTTGATTAATAAATAACATGTTCAACGTTTTGCATATATTTTCAACGATTTTGTAGATTATATACACCAGAAAGAGAACGTGTGGCTACAGTGCTCTTTTCATTACTAAACAAATACCACATGTATGAGATTCAATTATCATCATATTATTTTAATTTTATAAAATTTCTATTCAGTCCTTAAAACTTGCGTGTTTTTGAGTTTCTCATACCAAGTAATCATTCGTATGCTGTAATGCAATAACATGAACACATTGAATTAGCCTTTTTGTCTTTAAATAAGTTTCGCGTACTAATGTAAAATTTACTTTTTCCTGTGAATATTAATATTCTTTTTAAATAAAACTAAGTATTATAGTTTGAATCTTTTCTGTTCATTTTACTAATTTTACTAAATTGAAACATGTATTATCAGGATAACATCAATTATTATGATAAACAATAATTTAAAACACAAAATGAAAATAATTTAAACCATTTCATAGATTTACAATCGAATTATAAATAAATATTGTGTTTATTGACTTAAACTACAATTTTATTGTTTATTAGATATCTAATTAGAAAAAAAAAACATATATATATATATATATATATATATATATATATATATAGGTATCTTTTAAACTTGTCTATGTTTTAGTTTCAAATTACTTTCAACTATTTTGAAAGTTATATTTACAACAATATGTGATTGGTCTGTAGGACATAATATTACTTTGTGATAATATTATGCATATAAAAATGAAAGGCTTTAATATTTCAGGGAAAAATGGATTGATCTTATTCATGCAAAAAATCAAAAAAGTATTTCTCATATTGAAACCGTGAAAGTAAACGCCGTTCAAGAGCATACGGATATTAAACAAGGTTCCACCTCAATACCGTGTACCTTAGCTAACTAACAAACAAGTCTTATTTCGCTAGACTTTTGGTATATATATATATACACGTTAGGAGTGTCCTTGACAAATCCCAGTAGCCAAACGAGAACGTCTTCCCTCTCGCCTGCAAAACAGACACGACCTTCGTTCCCACGTTGTCGCAATTAGGTTGGTAAGAGCATGGATCAGTTTTTTGTTCGTCAATGAAACTAAACTGCGTCTGGAAACCATGTCCAACATCCCAACTTCACTCTCTGAGATTTGTCTCACCCAGTTTCGCCTAGCGATGTCGATAGCAGACCCTTGGCCATTCTCATGAACCCCACCGCACCTACACGCACACCCTCCTCTTCACTTTCATTACCATACACCATCTCATCTTTCGGTCTCAAAATCTCTATCCACCCTCTCCCCGAATATGTCCAAGATTCGCGGATTCAACCTCAGGAAGCGCCTCATCCGGGTCTCCAAATGGGTCTTCAGGAAGATCCGGGTCCGGACTAGACCCGGATACCATCGCCTGGGCAACTCTCCTCGGTCGTCCATCGCTAAACTCCTCTCGTGGGGTCGCAAACTGACGGCGAGCGCCAAGTCCTGCTTGCCGGTATCAGTAGGGTCCGGTTACGCTCAATTGGGATCCGGTTCCGTGGTAGGATCCGACCGGGACCCGAGTGTGCCCAAGGGACATCTGGCCGTGTACGTGGGGCAGAAGGATGGCGAGTTGCACCGCGTTCTGGTCCCGGTAATATACTTCAACCATCCTTTGTTTGGGGAGTTGCTGAAGGAGACAGAGGAGGAGTTCGGGTTCCACCACGACGGGGGAATCACCATCCCGTGCCGGTTCACTGAGTTTGAACGGGTCAAGACCCGAATAGCTTCCGGGTCTCGTCGGAGCACCCGTCCCAAAAGGTTGGCCTGACGAGAATTGAAGTGAATTTTTTTAATAATTATATTATTGGTGCAGAGTTTTTTCACTGTACTTGCACATAATTAATCTCCATCATTACCTTATGAGTTCTAGTGACTCTTCTTCCAACACTCTTTTTCACCCCTAATATTGAAATGACCCATCCCTAACTAAAATGAAATATTGTGTTATAGGATTTCTTTCTTATATCTCTTGTTTTCAATTTTTTTCCATGACACAATTATTATTGATTTAGAACACTTTCTTGCCTTAGTAAAAATACAATGTTTTTTAAAATTAAAAATATATAATAAATAATTTTCTGTTTATTAATCTAATATTTATTTAAGAATTAAAATTAAGTCGTTTGAGAGTTAAAATGAAAATTAATTTAAATATACTTTGTGTTTTAATTTTTTAAGTAATTAACCTAATAATGCTAACTTAATATGGATTTCAGTTCGGAACTTATTTTATGATTTGATAGAAACAAGATAAATATTCATAAAATATTAATCTATTAGGGAAACATGTTGATGTGTAATACCTAATCTGGAAAAAAATTGGTTTTAATTATATGCGTGAATGGAGTAAATATCGTATTCTAATGGTGGCCTTTAGTTGTAATGAGGTAGGTAATATTAGTTATGGTGATGATGATAGTCTTAATGTTATGCTTATAATAATTAAGATAATAGTGATAGAGAGAGATCCACGTTCAGTTGGACTTTTTATCTTTTTATTAGTTTTCTGTCTCTTTTTTTTCCTTTAAACAATTTTAATCTTTTAGTTGTTTTGAATTGGTTAATATACTATTGAAACCTTTTTTTTTAGATAGAAATTTTATATATGTTTCTTTAAAACATATAATTAAAATTTTATTCATTTAAGGATTCAGACAGAAATTAAATACATGTAATATAAATGTTTACCTTAATATGCTGTTATGTGGTAAATAAAACTCGATGATTTTTAGAGTGAAGGGTAGTCTCAAATTGATATTTTCAATATCCGTATGCCAAAAATTCCACTCGTACAATTTAAAATCATACTTCTTTAATTTTTTTAAATATTTGATATTCTGAACTGCTTAATCCATTTAATCTTTGAAGTATTATCAATAAATTTCAATTATAAAATGTTGTAATATTACGAACTTTAAGCATGTAAAAAAATATTTATATATTTATTTCTTTCGAACATGCATACCTTTTGTCCAAATTTCGTTTATAGTATTTATAAAGAAGTTATATGTTAACAACCAATCTATTCTATACAACGACTATATAACTAGTTTAAATTTTAAATATATTTGTTAATTAACTCATTTAAACATAATATTTTATTATTAAAGTGAAGTTATCAAATAATTATTAAACAAAAATTCGGTTGTCCGAAAGATATTTTTCCAGAATAAAAGCAATTATTTTGTTTTATCTTATTATTATCATTTATATTGATTATTTACGGATTTATGTGAATTAGTCATATTCTTATTGAAATAGAATGTAATTTATTGAGGTGAATATATTTTGAAAACTAAGCTTGCACTGAAGATTAATGGTTGAATTGTGGATAAAGATTAAGGAGACATTCACCTATAAAGAGATTTTATCAAGTCAATAAGAATTCGAGCAAATATAGAATTTATGAATATATTATAATGGATGAAAAGATCATGTGGATATATAGTTTTTGTGAATAAATTTATATCTATAATTAGGTCTCTAACATAAGATCTTAGTAATAAAAAGATATAGTTGATTATTTAAATTTGAATATCGCTTAATACTCGAGTTATAGTGGTCATTTTAATGCCCTTTATTATTTTTGTAAGAGTTTTTATGTGAAAAACTAAGACTCATTAGTTTGAAAAGACATTTTTCATCACTTTGTTTATGCCATTAATTTGTGTTAAGCAAGAATAAGATAAAGTGATTATTTTATAGATTTTTTAGAAGACCAGTTAAAATTATTACCACCTCTTGAGGAGAAGAATTTAAGAGAATACATGTCCTCTTAAAAGTTTCTTTCGTATTTGCTTTTCTAAATCCGAAAATACTCGGAATTAAGGATTTGAGAAATGGTCTTTCCTTTTTCTCATGACTATATTTGGATCATAGCTTAGAAGAAGAAGTCTTTCATTTGTTCACATTCAAAGAGCCAACCATAATTGTCCTAATAACATCATGATGCGAATCACCATGTTTGCAGCAAAAGGGGGAAGAGGAGAAACTTCTTCAACATCCCCCTGAGAAAAATATTTCATACAACTCGGATGATTCGTCCCAATGGTAACAACCTTTATAGTTAATAGCTAGTTTTACGTTTACGGATAAAAGGAAGAAAAAGTAGAAAAAAAGATAAAGAAAAAGAAAAGGAAACCAATAGGAATATACCTAAATAAAAACCACAATAGACAATGAAGAAAGTCACAAGTAGAGAAGGAAAACACAGAAAAAAAAATCTCATGAAAGTTAGAAAAATATAACGTAGTTGAAACAAATAAAGTGAGTGATATTTGAATATAAGACAGCCAAAACAGTTCAAATGTTTAGTATTTTGCATGAAATTAAGACATGCTCAAATTTCATTTCCTATAACATCTTGGTATCAAAACTCATGAAAAGTAAAAATGTTAACTCTTTAAGTGATTGTGTCATGAAAACAATAACACATTATTAAGGATGAAAAGGCTTCTTCATGAGACACATCACACTACAAAATTTGAATAAACATAGTTTCATAAAAGGTCACAAAGCACCAACTTATTTTGGTGTCATAAATATAATGTGTTGTTTTTTTGGTACATTTTACAAGTTTAAAAATATATTAATTTTATAGATATTTGGCCTCAGTTCTTTTAAGAACTAGGGCCAAACCTCTTTTTTTTTCGATTCTTTTAAGAACCAAATCTTAATACCCTTTTAGCTTTAAAATATATATTTTTTTTAATTTTAAGGATATTTAGCTTCGATTTTTCTAAGAACCGAAGCCAAATATCCTATTTTTCCTTAGTGCTTGTAAAAACCGATGCCAAATCTACATTTTTTTAATATTTTTTATTATTTATTTATGGTTTCATGCTTTGGTTTTGAGGGAACTGAACCATAGTAGGAATCTTTATGCTTCGGTTCATAACTAAAGTACAAAAATCACCCTAACGTGTTTTCCTAAGTCTTTATATATAACAATTGGATTGAGCTTTCTTTCAGATTTTTCTGTTGTAATCTTTTTATTAATAATGTAATATCCTTTAATTATCTTCCAAGTAATACAATATGTTCAAGATATATTTAGTTGCTATGGACATATAAAAATATTTGAGAAAATCTTACCATATGCAAAAAGATTTGCCAAATATTATCTTTTGATATTTATTGTTATAATTAAATAAGATAATCATTTAAAAATATCAAATGAAATATCTAATGATATATTTGTCTTATCTTTCATCATAATTTTTTTGAATTATCAAAACCATTTTTTGTGGAAAAAGATAGAGAACATCATAAGGTACATTTTTGTTCTCTGTTCTCTCTTCTTGGCTTAGCCAAATTCATTTTGACTCAGCCAAACTTCTTGATTTTACCTTCAAGGTGTCATGAGGCTTTAATCAATTTTATTTTCAGACCTTAATTAGCTCAACGTAGCTGCAACTGAGTTAACATACCTCAAAATATCCAAAGAACATTTATGAAACTAAAAAATTATTTTTAACATGTTTTTGTATCTTATGATCAATAAACCCAATTATAGCAAATTCTAATTAAAACACTCTTTTTCAGCACAATAACCAATTAAGAATCCAAGATTAAAGGATATATGAGGGCATAAATATTCACTTATCAGAGTTTTACACAAACATTTCCTGCATTAAAGATATCATTACCACCATCAATCAAGAAACACCGGGAGAACAAAATATGAAGATGATGATATTGTTTTATTTTGTTTTGATGATGTATCTTGGCAGTTTTGATATAAAAATTTCACTTTCATTATGTTCTTGACTTTGATTATTTCGAATGTGGTAAAATTTGACATGTTTCCTATAAATTGTTTGGTAAGATTTATTGTATTTTTAATTAATATTATATTTGTATTAAATACATTTTATAAGGTACAAATAAGAGCATGGAATATTTTCGTCTGATGAAATTTACTACGATTTGCTAAGGATTAGCTAGGGATAAGTTATTATAATTTTCTATGATTTTGCTAGGGATAAGATATTATAATGTGTTAGGGATTAGCTAGGGATCAATTGTTTCAATTTTCTACAGATTAGCTAGAGAAGAGTTATTATAATTTACTGTGGATCAACTAAGGATTAGCTAGGAATAAGTTGTAATATTTTGGCTACAGATCAACTATGGATTAACTAGGGATAAATTCTTATATATTTTTTTCGGATCAAGTAGGGGTTAGCTACAAATAGTTTTTCTATAGATCAACGAGAGATTTGCTACAACCACTTTGTTGTAGATTAACTAGGAATTTGCTACAACCAATTTGTTACTGATCAACTAGAGATTAACTAAAGATACATTGCTACAAATCAAGTAGGGACTAGCTACAAGTATTAACATGTTTTTTTTTAAATTCATTAGTGGGGCTTTAGAGAGAGATTTTCTAAAAAAATTGCAACAATTAGCAATAGTTCTCTCACTAATAGCTACCTAAATTTAGCTATGACATAATATCTTCGTTGTTTCCTCTTTAATCCTTCATTGAATCATTTTACGAGGAATCAACAAGGGATTAGCTTGGGATTATGCCATTGCATATACATGATTTTCTTGTTGTGTGAAAGTTCCTTTCTTATTATTCCCACGGTTTCTTTTAAAATTATTGTTGAAGTGTTTCAAGAAATATATTTGGGATTATAATAATTAATCAAAAAAAGGTTTTATACAAATTCATCGCCTTTTAGTAGTGTACAAACTATAACCTCTTCATTTATAAAAAAAATAAATACATTTTTGTTATTAATACTTACAAGAATAAAAGAGAATGAGATGATTCTCACTAACTCTTTATCACCATACACATTGAATATATATACATAAATTCTTCTTTACAATTTTAGAATCCTACCGAACAAGTTTAGAAATAAAGATAAAATATACAAACTTAAAACCTAATAAATACATATTTATAATAAATAAGAATAACGTCAAAAGTTTCCTAAAATATATCAACAACCCCCCACCCCCTCCTTTCAAGCTGGTGAGTAAGTGTTTCCCAGTTTGGATACAATTCTTTCAAAATTACCATTATTCGATCCTTTCATAAGTATATATGCAAGTTGTCCTTGAGAAGAAACATGTGGTGTGCAAATCATGCCATATTCAAGCTTTTCTTTAATGTAATGTGTGTCAACTTCAATATGTTTGGTTTTATCATGTTGTACTAGATTATGGGTTATGTTAATCGAGATTTGTTATCACAATATAACTTCATAGGTCCATCCCATTCCATCTTCAAGTCTTTGAGTATAATTTTTAGCCAGAATATCTCACATATCCTTTGAGCTATTGTTCAAAATTCTTCTTTAACACTAGACCTAGCTACCACACGTTTCTTTTTACTCTTTTACCAAGTTTCCACCAAGGAAAGTATAATAATCAATAGTCAATCTTCTATCAACAACTAAACCTGCATAATCAACATAAATATATGCTTCAAGATTGACATTCTTGTTTCTTCTTAACAAAATTCCTCTTCTTAGTGTCCCTTTCAAATACTAAATAATCATAATAGCAACTTGTAATTGAGCTTCCTTTGGTTGATGCATAAATTGAATTACTCAACAAAAAGTAATATCAAGTCTAGTGTGAGATAAATAAATAAGTCTTCCTACAAGTCTTTTATACTTTTTCTTTATCAACAATCACACTATCCTCCTCATTTCCTCAACTTTACATTTGGATCAACAAGTTTTCTCATTGCTTTACATATTATTTTACCTATTTCTTTCAACAAATCAATAATATATTTTTGTTAAGATCTAAAAATCCCTTTCTTGGAGTGAAAAACTTCAATTCCTAGGAAATATTCCAATTTTCCAATAAGTTAATTTCAAATTCATGTTCATCATTGCCAGTCACAATAATATCTTCTACATAAACTAACAAAATTGTTACTTCCCCTACTTAATAAATAAGGTGTGATACCTTTGACTCTATTTACACTGGAGACTCATCATGAGTTTAATGAAACTCCCAAACCATGCTCTAGGTGACTGTTTCATCCTTTTTTTAGTTTGCATATTGTGTTTGCCGCAATTTGTCCCATATGTCCAAGTGGTACCTCTATGTATATTTCTTCTTCAAAATCTTCATGTGAAAAAAACACTTTTCACATCAAATTGCAACAAGTTTCCATCATGATTTACTACCAATGATAATATAACTCTAATTGTGTTCATATTTGTAACTAGTGTAACATTTTTCATATAATCTACTTCATATGTTTGAATGAATCTTTTTGCCACCAGTCTAGTCTTATACCTCTCCATGGTTCCATCATCTTTGTCGTTTACTATATAAACCCATTTGTACCAAACAGGTTTTTACCAGTGGTAGAGGACTAGCTTCCAAGTATTATTTTTATCCGATGCCTCCATTTCTAAATACATGACTTGTTTTTATTTTTTTTATTAATTAATGTCTTAGGTACAAATACACGAGAATGTATATTTGTAGTAGCGCTTGAGAAAGGTTTTATGTATAGGAAATTTTGAAAATTCTTTTCTTAATAAATTTTATTATTTTTCTTAATAAAAAAGTCTATTAGTTTTTAATAAGCATATGATAATATTAGCTACAAATTTAGGAATATATATATATATATATATATATATATATATATATATATATATATATATATATATATATATTATCAAAGTGATTGTATATTGCTAATAGTACACGAATGACAACGTATAGCTGTATTGATAACTCAGCGAGGGAAATATTTAACCTTTTCGGGATTCAAGATTTCAGGTTTTTATAATATATTATTATCAATTAAAATATAACTTCTTCATCAATGTACATATTTTATTTTTAAAAACACAATTAAAGGTAAACTAGAGAAAGTAATTTTTCCCATTTCTATCAACATAAACAACGTTTATTAAGTGACGAACTTGAATTCAAAATGAGAAAATTTGTAATATTTATTACGCACGTATAATGTAGACGGATAGAATTTTACAGGAATATAACTTTAACAGTGGAAGAAATCTAAAGCCAAAACTGCTTGCAAAACCAATGAGAGCAAAGAGTCAGACACCTAGCAAAACATGACACGAAAAGGGTTTTGGTACACTTCATTGTCTCGAAGTATTTAGGTAATAAATTTGTTATATCAGTTTTTCTGTGTTTTTCCTTTGCTATCCGTCCGTAGAAAAGTGCCATAGGAAAAACCTATCGGCAACGTTTTCTCACCAGAAATGTCCTTTTCAAGAAAGATAAGGAAGGTGGTGGAGAATCTTCGGATTCATATTCGATGAAGAAAATGAAAAGCAAAGCCATTATATATATAAAAGGGTATTTACCTCCCACTAGCTAGGTGCAATAGAGTCAAGGACGTTTTGATAATGTCAAAGGTCCCGCAAAGAAGGCGAAAGAGAACCAAGTGGTATCCAAGTTTAGGTGGTCCACTAATAATCAAATATCTAACTCAACAATGCGAGTTAGGATTAGGACATACAAGAAAATCAATGTCTTGTGCTTGTTTTTTTTCCTTAATTTTCATCGCTAATTTAACCATTTATAAAAAATTAAATCTTGTAGCTTGTCGGAACTTATATATATCCACATTTTTGCAGGGAATTTGAACATGAGGTAACGAACACCCATTTGTCCTCCCTCAATGTTTTCCTTTCCTTCCTTTAATAATTCTTGAAGATCAGATTTTCCTATCTCAAAGCTTCAACTTACAAGAAATTGAATAAAGCATGCATGTCGGTTTTAAATCCAAAACTATGAAACAAGATCATGCCATGCATCCATATATGTTAATGTGTGCTCGAAATTGGGATTCCAGTTGGCCCAATTATCTTTAGTGTAGGAGGAGGCAACAATTAACAACATAATTAAGGCCAACAAACCAACAATAGCGCCAAGACGTTGGTCACACTCACCTCAATAAACATGATGTACTACGTTGGACACAGCATCAAAACATACCACACATAATAAGCAAGGTAATCCACATATTAGAGGAATGATCTCTAATCAATTAAGTAAGATGGGACCTTTTTTGTTTCGTTACGGATTTAGCATCAAAGTACTTTTGAAGTATTAATCCACCTAAACACTAACGAATAGAATTATTAACTAATTCAGAAAAATATTTTAACACTAGTTCAGGATAGAAGGTTGTGTTTTAGAAATAGCATGCATTTAAATTCTCTTCCTTAGTCTCAACTTTATGTGAAATTATTAAGGATACAAAATAAGTTTATCAATTGAGATCTAAAACAGATGTTAGTTCCTTTTTGGAATTACTTTTCAATTTCCAATTGAGGATTAAGGATTAAGGTAAAGGTGATGATGATACAATCATACTACTCACATAATAAAAGACACATAAGACCTAGAGTTTAGATCAAGAGATTATAAAAGGTTTTAGCTATATTGGAGATTTCAAGAGTCTTTATTGGGTTTAGGATCATCTCTAAATATCTCCTCTCGAGAGAATAATAAAGTGTACAAAGTAATAATAAACTTTTGGACCTCGTAATTCACTACAAAAATTATTAATATTATCGACGGACTTTTATCGACGGATACATTTCCATCGATAAATTCTCATTATCAACGGCATTACCGACGGATTTTGAATTTTATTTATCGACAGTCAAAAGTTTTTGGTAAATCCGTCGGTAACTAACATACACATTACTAACGGACATGTTCCATCGATAAATCCGTCGGTAATGTCAATGTCACTTACCGACGATTTTACCAAAGGCTTTTGGCCGTCGGTAAAAAAAGCAGGAATTTTCCCGCCATTATTTCACTTACCGACGGATTTATCGAAGGTCCATGTCCGTCGGTAAAAAGAGCGAGAATTTTCCCGCCCAAATTCTGCCTCCAGTGTCAATATATGTGGCAAAGACGCTCATTTCTCCTCATTTTCTTTACCAACTCAGTTTCACACCACCACTACTCATTTCTCCTTACCGTCTTGTGGCTTCAGCTCTCTACCATTGCGGGTTGCTCTCCACCATCGCAGGATAGTCTCCACCATCACGGGATGCTCTTAACTTTTCCGGCGAGCTCCACTTTTCCGGCAAGCTCAAGTTTTCTGGTGGGCTGTTGTAGAGTTCATTTGTGCGATTAGGAACATCACCGGTGCTAAACTTTTCCGGCGAGCTTAACTCTGCATGATAAAATGACACAACATCACCGGTCCTAAACCGGTCCTAAATTTTTCTGGCAAGCTCAACTCTCAATGATAAAATGACACAACATCACCGGTCCTAAACTTTTCCGACGAGCTCAACTCTCCATGATTCCCTATGGTTATTCGCGTGATGCCGTTTTGGTGGCGGAGTTCGTGAAAATGAAAAAAAAAATTGACACAGCGACGAAGGAAGAGGAAGAAGATGAACCAGGTCGCGACATTTATCGACGGATTTACCGAAGGCCTAGATCCTTCGATAATTACCGAAGGTTTTACCGACGGCCAAAAGCCTTCGGTAATTACCGACGGACGAAAGATCCGTCAGTAAAGTTTACCGACAACGTTTTTACCAACGGTATGTTGGCTGTCGGTAAGCCGTCGGTAAATGCTAATTACCGACGGATTTTATACATTACCGACAAATTATGACCGTCGATAATATCAATCATTCCTATAGTGATTGGGTTAAGTAGTGCAAGATCTTTGAGCTTGTACTTCGACCTAGAACAAATTAGGGTTTATCTATGTCGGAGCAACTTACATACGATTCCAATTAGGCTACGTAGGCTTAAGAGAAACCCTAGGTTAGACCCTCAAGACAAGAAAGAATGCACCCTTTTTTTCATTTAACACATGGTGCAATGCTAAAAGTACAATGCTAAAAGTACGAGTAGACAAGTGTCACATGATCCACTCATGGTGACTTACTTTTAGGAGCACCTGGACAGTATTTCAATTCAAATTTCCCTCCACTTGTGCAACTCTAGGTAAGATTTGAGCCTATAAATTGTGGTACTCATTCCCATGGAAAATCAGTTATGAATGTATAGAGAAACTCTTCAAAGAATTACCCTTAACTTTGTGAGTCTCCTTAGAATAGGATCTTCTATTCCCAACTATTCCAAACATTCCTTCTTGACGACTCCAACTTCAAGCACTTTGATGAAGGACCTCTCGGATGGAAGGAATATATGAAGCAATGAAGAGTAAAAAGAGAATATGGTTTGGTGATTTAGTGTTTAAGGTGAGTAGGAAGGTCTCTCAAGAAAGATTGGGCCAATTGTAGAGGAAAAAGGCTAGAGGAAACTACTAAGGAAAACTCTAGCCTAAGTTGACTCACAAAGAAACAAAGCCTAGAACGACCTCAACAGAGTAATTTTACTACACTCATTTATTTATAGGAGAAAATGAGAGCAAGTGGTCTCCAAATATGAAAGGGAAAAGCTAGTCTAGAAATTGAAATTTGGAGCCACAAAGAGAGCATTCAACAAATGTGACATGCCACATAAGTAAGTCAAACATCCCAACCATGAAGTGCAAATGGAGAGGGGAAATGATATTATCATAGATGGGACAACAATGAAGAGTTTTCAAAGTGATAACAAGAATAAAAAAGAATAGAATAGGTTTCATTGGCTTGTATTTGCCTTTTTTGTTCTTCGTTATTTTTAGTTGTAGAGAATCTTATAAACTCTTCTTTTCTTTATAGTACAAGCAATGTGGGACTTCACAAGCCAATGATGTTTCTAAGGAGCCTACTAACAAATCTTGTCTTCATTATCTTTCTAACCATTCCTCTTCCCAACCTACATCCCCTTCTAGACCAAGTCACATTAAATGTTTTAAATGCTTAGGACATGGTCATATAGCATTTGTCTGCCCCAATAAAAAGGCAACATGCATTGAGGGTGAATCCATTGTCATTAATGAGTCTACCTCTTCCTTACCTTCACCAACTTATAACTCTTCTTCCTCATCAAGTGATTCAAAAGAGAAGGTCATGCTTAATTGTTTAAATGAGGACCTACAAGATAGAAAAGAGGAGAGAGTAAAATAAGAAAATGAGAGGAAAGAAAGCAATGAAAGCATAAAAGAAGAATATGAGAGAAAATAAAGAGAAGAGAGAGAAAAGAAAGAAAAAGAAAAACTTGTGAGAGGAAAGGAGCAGACACAAGTTTTAGACAAAGTGCTACTGAAGGCACCTTCCCCTCCCATCATTCAAATGGATCCAAGCCATGACAGGGGAGTTTTTCCATCCTTCCACTTTTCTCCAATTATTAAGCTTTCTTCTTTTCCTAAAAACTTTTGTGGAAATATCCCACCTTTCTCATCTCTTATTACCACTTCTTCACACACCATTTCCAACCTACATCTTGAGTTAATGTATTCTTTTTTACACTTAACTCAAGACAAAAATAAAAGTTTTTCTAAAGAAGGATTTTTAGTTTTCCCTAAGAAAATAAATCCAATTTCAAAGACCCATTCTATCAATATTTCTTTTATATATACATTGATTGGTCAACATAAATTCATTCACAAAATGTTTGATGATTTTTGTAGGTTGACATTTGATCTAGGAGGAGTTCCTTTGGTTTATACACGGAATAAGTCACTAATCTCTCTTTGTTGCAGTTTTTCAAGATTTGAGGTCGAATCCTATCCAACCTGGAGGGATGATATGATCATAAATGCGACAACAATGAAGAGTTAAGTGACAAGCATAAAAAAGAATAGAATAGGTTTCATTGGCTTGTATTTGCCTTTTTTGTTCTTTCATTATTTTTAGTTGTAGAGAAGCTTATAAACTCTTCTTTTCTTTATAGTACAAGCAATGTGGGACTTCACATAGCTTGGACTTAAAAGAAAAGAAGAATAAATAAGCTTTCTTCTTTTGTTGCTTGTAGTGCATGTAAACATGCATAGTTTGTAGCTTTTGAATTCTAGACTTGCTAGGAAGCTTATAAACCCTTTAGGAATGGAAGATTTAAGAGATGTGGGACTAAGATTCCTTGGAGATGCTGTTGGTTAGCTTGGGAAGCACTCCAAGTCCCACATCCCTTAAAACTTGCCACCTAATCCATCCTAGAGGTTATATAAGAAGCCTAGGGGTCTCCTTTTGTACACACCTTTAATTGAATGAATATAAGAGTGATTTGCATTCATTTGCTTATCTTCTTTGAGATATAATTCTGTTTCTAAGTCATCTTTTGGGTCTTATCTTGTGAGAAGCAAGTGGCGATCCAACCTTGACACTTATCTTGGATCATTTCAAGTGGTGGGTCCTCAAGTTCATAAGTTCTCTCTTCCTTTTCTCTTCCATTTTAAATCTTTTCAATTGTCATTTCTTAATTGTCATTAGAACATCTCTCTCTAAGCATGCGATTCCATATCAGGAAACCCTTGCTTGCTCTCCAAGCTAGCACACCAATTAGGGTTTAAACCCTAGAAATGCATCTCCTTCCAAAAGGCCCAACTACTTGTAGGCCCAAACTCCTTTATAGGTTCGAAAGCCCAAGTACAAGGCCCAAATAAAATCCTATACTACTACGCTAGGTCTTCAAATCCTCCTTAGGTTATATGAACTGCAACTTGGGCCTACTATGCTTAAATGGGGCCTAATATTCTTGAATCCTCCCAATCTTCTTTTAACACTCTTGTGTATTTTCTTTATAAACTTAGATTTAATTATCCTTTCTTTGTGAACAAAGTAAAAAGATGTAGGAAATGGTAGTAAATAAACTAGAGTGAGAGGATTCAAATCATAAACAACCTCAAAAGGAGAAATTTTAGTACTCATATGAACTACCCTATTGTAAGTAAACTCAATATAGGCAAGGTACTTATCCCAAGATTTGTGGTTGTCGTTTAAGATTACCTTTAACAGTGTAGAGTGACTTGTTGACAACTTTTGTTTGCCCATTATTTTGTTGATGATAAGAAGTAAAGAAGTAAAGCTTAGTTCCTAGTCTTGACCAAAGAGTTTTCCAAAAATGACTAAGGAACTTGAAGTCTCTATCTAACATAATGGTGCAAGATATACCATGAAGTCTCACCTCTAAACAAGAGCCTAGCAATGTTGCTTGCATCATCCACTTTGTGATACGGTATAAATGTGGTTTTTTACTAAAATGATCAACTACCACAAAAATGGAATCACAATCCTTTGGTTTTTTTGGAGACCAAGAACAAAGTTTGAACTAATATCTTCCCAAGGGGTTGAAGCAACTGACACGAAGTATAAAGTTCACGAGGCATTGTCTTAGACTTAGATTGTAACCATGAGATGCATCTATGACAATGTCTTTGAACATATTTCCTCATATGTGGCCAAAAGAATTTTTGCTTAAGTAAACTAGGGGTCTTTGTTGATGGTTAAAAGATTAATAATGGTTTCTTGCATAACAAAATTACATAACAATTGTTTATATATTTAACATGTGTGTGGTAGATGAATGAATCCATTAATGTTGAGTGAATCATGTCTTAAATAGATTAAAAATCTCAATTCTGGTATAAATAATTGATTAAATAAGCTATATAATATGTTAGATTTAGCCAGATCACTTAGAAAGCTAACAAGGGAAAACTATTCTCTTATAATCGATTATAAAGGGTACATAACCAATTAAAAAAGAGAGAAAGTCATGATCTATTATATAAATGAGATAATCTATTAAGGATGGAAAATGGATGACTAATATGGTTAAGTGTTAATATAATTGAGTACATAATTTTGATAATCGATTGAAACAAAAAGGATAGTCTAATCCATTATATAAATAGTCTAATATGTTAAGAATGTTAAATGAAGCAATAATAGGCTTAAGTGTTTAAAAAATTGATTACACACATAGGATAATCTGTTAAAAAAGAAAGGAAAGCATAATAGATTATATAAATAACATAATCGATTATACTCCGACAAGATATAAAAATCCTATATATATGTGATTTGATACCTGTTTCCAAAACGTTAACATTTTCAAATACTTACAAATCTTCTGAGTTTGTGTACAAGTGTTCTCAAAGACACGTTCTTTGAGGAATCAAGGCTTTCTTTGTGATCAAACAACAAGGATTCATTAAAGACAATTGGACTAGATTAGTTCTAATTAAATCAACACTTTGAAGAGTGTGTTAAAGATCACATTCTTCAAACAATCTGTATTCTATACCTGTGTGAGTACAACCAGGTTTAAGAGCTCGGATTGCTCTTGGTATTTGTAAGAGATTGAGGGTGTTTATGTCTTGTGTTGCTATATCTTCTTTGATTCATAATTCTTTGTTTAATGATTTCAAGAAGCCAATAACTCAAAGATTTCAAAAAGACTTTTTAAAAGGGTTAATCCAATTCACACCCTCTCCCTCTCTTGACTTGAGATATAAGGTCTTTCTTTTCTTACAATCTTTTGTACCCCAAAATGACCCATAAGTCCCTTTCATGTGTTTCTTATATTAGGAGTTTTCTGTGTAAAACTTAGGGAATATGATTTCTGAGATGTCACCAGTTATTAGGTAAAATTTAAAATTAACCTAGCGTGAAAACATACTTAACAAAAATTATCCAATTATATTATTTCGAGTAATAAAATAACAAAACGAATACTCTAATTATATTAAAAAAATAGTTGTAAATGAATTCCAAGGTTATTCCCATCATCTTTCTTGAGTCAATAATGCCTATGGAATATTTGTAACATTATCTACTTACACATAACACATTATACTATCATCACCGATAATTTCACTCAAACACAAACATGTATGTGGTAAGCTACGGATAAAACAATGATAACAACAAGATACATACATATTGATTATATCAATCATAATCAAACACACAACAAGATACATATTTTTTTATTATACCAACCATAATAAAACACACAACAAGATATATACCTTCTGATTATATCAACCATAATCAAACACCTCATACATAGTAGTAATAACAACCAACATAAACAACTCAATCATATTGAATTACTCGATCATTGATCCCCGATTCTTGAATTTCGATCATCAATCATTGATTTATAACCCTTGATGTCATCACTAACATCTCACACATAGACTCTTGGTCTATCTAGTCATTAACACCCATGCTAACTACTTACTATAACATTATAGTAACACCACTATCAACATAATATAACCTGAAGCATCTCAAGTACCGTGATCATCTTCATAGATACATCACCATCATGACTATCCTAATCATGACAAAACCATTAGCATCACCGTACCATAAACATCATAGTTGAAAGAGTCAGTCTCACTCATGTACCCTACCTCACCGATTATAACCGCTCCTACAGCCTAATATGTAGATTTCCCTTATAGATACACTCGAGTAGTCCTGCAATCCAGCTAAGGAACATGTAACCCTACCACACAAGGACAAAGAAGACACATTCACCACATACAAGGAATCCTCAATACCCGAACAACCCTTCCAATGCACACAAGGAAGAGGGAAGTACTTATCCACAGATACAACCAGGATTTACAAGGTACAACAAGTAGATTTATCCTCCAGTCTCATGCTCATCAATCATATACTCATGTACATCCCAATACTCACTCATGCTCCACTCTCAACCACTAGTCAAACCTGACCCTAAACATAACAACTAACCTTACTCTTTTATTATCATCATGTTCCACAGCTCCTCACGCTTGGTCTACGTCCATTCTTAATCATATTCACCATTTTTCACAAAAATGCACTGTGATAATCGATTATCACTTAAGATAATTGATTATCTTAGTCAAATTTACCTAGAAACATCATGTAAGAAGGGATAATCGATTATCATCTCAAATAATCGATTATTCCCTCAACCATACTCAACATCGACACATATATAATCGATTATAACAAATGATAGTCGATTATTGTCGAATCGAAACACATTCTGGACACGATTCATGCATTCAAACATAATACATCAACCCTAGATCGCGTGGAAACATACTTAACACATCATACATGCATTGAAGCATCATATACCCATGTAAACATACTAAAAAACATATAAAACATCCCTTGAATCATCCAAATCCAATCATTGACATGTTATACTCCAATAAAACCCAAATATACTACATATGATTATTACCACACCCTTTCAACATATATTATCATGGAAACCCCCAAACATCATAACTTTGTTGTCTCTTAGCATCAAACACTTTGTTGGGATAACCCAACAAAACATACATAATACATTCATAGGGAAAACCCATCACAAATATTACCAAAAACCTATTCTCATGCACAAACAAACCGTTGCCCAACAATAACAACAAATAATCATAATCAAAATCATATAACATATATCAAACAAGGATTTTCATGCAAGTAAATCAAGGATGCATAGCATACAACAAACAATGCTAAACTTCCTCATACCTTGGTCAATACCAAGACTTTATCTACACCCCAAGGATCACAACAAATATCCCTTTGCACTAAAGTTTTTTGAAGATGAATCCTTTTCTCCTCTTTTCTTTAAGGTGTAAGGAATGTGCGATT
This sequence comes from Vigna angularis, assembly GCF_016808095.1. Lineage (NCBI taxonomy): Eukaryota > Viridiplantae > Streptophyta > Magnoliopsida > Fabales > Fabaceae > Vigna > Vigna angularis. Next base: position 28,713,743 of record NC_068971.1, on the reverse strand, counting down.
TCACATAGTTTGGACTTAAAAGAAAGAAGAATAAATAAGTCTATTCTCCTTATAGTTGTTTGTAATGCAAGTTATCTCATGCATAGATTTAGTTTTGATCTTTAGATTAGTTAGGTAGCTTATATACCCTTAAGAAGTTGTAGTATTAAGAGATGTCGGACTTAAAACAGCCTTGAGAGCTGCTGACTAGATTTAAAGGCCTTCAAGTCCCATATCCTTTAGTTTTCTCCACCTACTTCAACTTTCAATGCTATATAAGCAACCTAAGGTCTCCTTTGTACCCACACCTTCAAATTTGAATATAAAGATTGTTTTACATTCAATTGCATTACTTCTTTGAGATAGAATTTTGTCTTTTAGTCTAATTTTGGGTCTTATCTTGTGAAGAACAAGTGGCAATCTTCCTTGGCATTTATCTTGGATCCTTTCAAGTGGCATGTCTTCCAATTGATAAGTTTCCTCTCCTTTCTTTCTTACATTTTTAGTCTTTTAATTTCAATTCTTAATTGTTCTTGTTTAGTTCTTAGGCTTATTTCTATCTAGACATGTTGTTCCATATCAATTTACAAGTCCAAAGTCAAGGCATATCATGACAAGAAGATACTGAAGAGAGAGTTTAGGCCTAACCAATTTGTTATGTTGTATAATTCAAGACGAAGAATGTTTTCAGGAAAATTAAAGTCTAAACAGTCTGAACGAGCGAAACAAAACATAATGAAGCACGAAGTTGAGCGAACGAAACGAAGCATAAAGTTGAACGATCATCTTCGAAATACATTGTTTTAACGTAAAAGAAGCACGAAGACGAATGGGGAACTAAAAACCTCTTTTAAACTTTGTTTTAAATGTCAATTAGATAACATTTATCCAACGTAGCGCTATCTGTTGTGTCCAAATAAATAGCATTTTAAAAAAACATTATCTATTGGCCTATTTCAAATTATGAATTAAAAAATAATATTAATTACCTATAGATAACGTTTTTTCTAATAAGCGTTATCTATTGTTTTGCATACTAATAGATAACGCTTATTTAAAAAAACGCTATTTGTTAGATGTTATCTATGACCAGTTTTGTGGTAGTGTTAGCACTCCATGAAATATTGATGAAAATAGAAAAAGAATGGGTGTTATCTATTACCCACTCATACCTCTCTCACCCCATTCACTCCTAACACTTTCTATAAACTCCCAGGAGTTCTAATCCTCCATTCTCCAAAACTTCCAAAACACTCAATTCTCACTCTCAACAACATTTCTCATTCTCTACACTCACAAAGTACAACAAATTGTTCATTTTTATTCACTCATTAGGGTTCGCTCAAGTCACATTCACGGCTTGATCATCTCATTTGATGATTTTGACTTTTATTTGCAAGGTTATGATTTAATATATAAATCTGATACTGATTTTCTAAGTTTTTAGAGTGAGAAAGTGTTGATTAGGTCATCTATACATATATGAATCTGATACTGATTTTTTAATTGTTTTATTTTGTTTTAAGAATGAGGAGAGAGGGGGCCTGATCCCTTGCGGGGGCACCATCACTGGGTGTTCTCTTTTCCCCATCAAGGTCTCAAGGTTCAGTAGACACCACCATACCCAAAATCCTCAAAAAAGGTGTTTTCCTTTTTGTCCATTCAATGATTCCTCCAAAACCACCTTTCCTCAAATTCTCCATGATTCCAATTTCATCTTCCAATCTTCATCCCATTACCATTCTTCTTTTCAACTAAAACTCTCAAACCTCTACACAACAATCATCCATCATCATAACTTTATCTTCTTTCACCAAATTTACAAAAGAAATCCCAAATTCCAGAACACAATACCTTCATCTTCAACTCCCATAAACAAAATTCATTTTCTTTCTTTCATTAATTTTTTTCTCACGCAAACATGAAACAACACATCCCGCCAATAATTTTCTACAATTGTCCACTATAACAGCCACAATTAATCACTTCCAAACAACAATAATACAAATCAGAAACTAAACTTTAAAGAAGAAAATGAAAGGGATCCTCTCTCAGATTTACATCAAATTAAAGAAAGTTCCAGCAAAACTTGGAGAGGCGAAGCAACGTTCCTCTGTTGCACTCTGATCTGGAAATTTGAAGGAGAAGCAGCAGCGGTCGCACGTTCCTGCTCCGGTGGTGGCTCGCGTGGGCAAAGAAAGAAGTTGGAACGACGGTGTCTGGTGGAACTTCCAGCGAAGAAGGAGTCGCCGGTGATGATTCTGGCCGGCCGGAAAGAGCCACGGCTGGACTGGTTTGGTGGAGGTCGGGGTTGCCATGGAAGGAAGTGAAGAAGAGACTCTAAGCTCTCTGATCCTTTGATGAAAAAATAAAACCCTTTCTGATTTGAGAAGAAAGTGGGTTTGGGCCAGCCCAAGTCCTTTTTTTGTACTGGGGACCTGTTCTCTGCACCCCTACCCTCATGGGCCTGGATCAAGTATTGCTTCGTATACCACTGGTTTTCCTATACTCACTCTATATTACTATTGGACTTTTATTTTATTTTATTTTTATCATGTTGGTGAATATATTTTTCTTTAGGGCATGTTTTAAACACTCATGACGTTGTGTATTCGTGTTTACATCTTATAAAATAATAAAATTATAAAATACAAATTAAAAAAAATATAAAATTATAAAATAAAATTATAAAATTACAAAAAATAATTTTTAAAACTTAATGTTTAATATATATATTTTTAAAGTAAAGCTTTTAATCTGTTATTATTTTATGCTTATGTAAATATCGTTTCATAAAAATAAAATAAAAAAATGAAAGTTATAAAATAAAATAAAAATGTTTTTTTAATATTTTAAAAAGGATATAAGTACCCGTGCCATGGTCTGCATCAACCTAGTACTTAATACCCTCTAGTTCATCTAAATAAATAATGGTAGTACTTATGTGATCATCTGCATTAGTCTAGTACCTAATAGCCTCAATCTAAATAATTAAATAATGGTATGAGCACTCGTGCGACCATCTACATCAGCCTAATATTGAATACTCTCATCACCCTAATACTTAATATCCTCAATCCTTCTAAATAATTAAATAATGATATCAGTATTCATGCGATCGTCCACATCATCCTAGTACTTGTTATCTTTTTTTTCTCAATCATATCAAAAATACCAAAAAAATATAAAATCCTCAAAAACTAAAAACATCAACTTTTAAGCAAACAATCTTTGCTAGAACTATGTGATTGTTGATTCCCCACCATGAGTGGAGATACGTATGAGCAAGGATACTCCTTGTCAGGTTCACTTCCTAAAAATCCAAAATTATTCCTAATAATTTCCAAACAAATTTTCCGAACAATTTTCCAAACATATTTTCAAAAGAACTATGTATCCCTAATTTCTCATATTGAATGAGAATACGTAGGAGGAAAGTCAATCATTTTCGGGCTTGCTAAAAATAAAAAATATTTATGTTTCCATTGTGTCATCTTGCATTATTATTTTCGGGGAAAAATAACCATTTTTAAAAATAGATGAACTTTGTATATTTAATTAAAGGTACTGCTTTTGAATAGGCGTTGTAGGGTGCTAATACCTTCGCTACACGTAACTGACTCCCAGACTCAAAATCTTGTTTCCTAGACTATGTCTTATTTTATGGTTTTTTTGTAGTTTTCTTGAATAAACTATGGTGGCGACTCCAAAATCTGATTTTCAAAATCGTTTTACTTTTTAAAACAGGTCGTCGCAATCTCGGTTATGACAAATAAGATTCCTAATCCTCTAAACATAACAAATCAATCATATCCAATTACTCTCTCCCCGAGCCTCGATCATCCATCGTCGATCCTTGATCCTCAATCCTCGATTCTTGATCCCTGATCCTTGAAGTCATCACTAACATCTCTAAAATAAACCCTTGGTCTATCCAATCATTAGCGTCTATGCTAACTACCTACTATAACCATTATAGTAATGTAAGACACTATTAAAAGGTGGTAATTAGGGAATAATGTGGTTATGAGACTTGAACCTTATTGTTTGTTAATTAGTGTTGGATTATTAGATGTTTTCTAGAATTATAATTATTATGTTTATTATTATTGTTATTATTGATTAAGTGAAGCACATGATTCATATGTTGTTATTTAGATTATTTGTGTGGTGTGTTGTTACTAATATGATGTGTTAGATTGAGGGTAGCAGGGTGATTTAGGATTCAATAGGTGTGAGCCAAATTCTAGAAAGAAAGAGAGTTAAAGTAAACTTTTGGGTTTTAATTCGTACATTGGACCCAAGGGCAAAAAGGTCATTTTATCCTCATTAATTAGTGGAAAAATTAAGTTATGGAGGTATGAAAAGTAAAGGAAAGGAAAATAAATCTAAAATTAAAAGATTTAATGGTTGTTGATATTATTTTAATTAAAAAGATAAAAATAGAATAAGAAAAGATAAAAAGGAGAAAGAGAAACTAAGGTTGCACATTCTAACCTATCTAGAACGAAAGAGAGAGAGAGAGAGGGAGAGGGAGAGGGAGAGGGAGAGGGAGAGAGAGAGAGAGAGAGGGAGAGGGAGAGGGAGAGGGAGAGAGAGAGAGAGAGAGAGAGGGAGGGAGAGAGAGAGGGAGAGAGAGGGAGAGGGAGAGGGAGAGACAGAGAGAGGGAGAGGGAGAGGGAGAGGGAGAGAAGGGGAGAGGGAGAGAGGGAGAGAGGAAGAGGGAGAGAAAGAGAGGGAGAGAGAGAGAGAACACGGTTTTGTGAGAGAAAAGGAAGAATTGTAGAAACCTTAGAGATTAGTGGTGTTTTACAGTGTAGAAAAAGCCCTAGGATTGGCAAAGGTATGAGGAAGTTTACCTTTGTTTGATAATTATTGTAAGTTATATGTGATCTTGGTTATTTTGATTAATAATCTTTGTTGATATATGTTTATATTATTATGAGTATGGTAGTATGTTGCACTTGTTGGGCAAGGATTTATGTATGTGTGGGCATATTGTTCATGTAATATTTGTGTTGGGTTTTCAATACGAATGTATGTATGGTTGTTGGGTTATCCCAACGAAGGGTTTGATGCTAAGGGAGAAGAATAGTGGAGAGGAGCAAAAAGGGGGAGAAAAGAAATGCACGCTTCTCAGGTATGTAACATTGATATATGAGAGAGTTTGTTGTTAGAAGAGCTTCTTTACAAGGAAAAGCTATATATTTCTAGTAGATAAATTCACAACAACACTTCTAACTTGTATCCAAACAAGTTCAGACATCCTTAGTACACAAGTTGGTAGAGTCCCTTTGATGAATCATTATTTTATCATATTCACTTAGCTTTTCGCACCAAGTTTAATTAATAAGTTGTGCTTAATTGTCCAATATTTCCTCAGTTTTGCTATTTGGGCTTAATTTGACCAGTAATTCTTATTTTAATTAATTTGAATTACTTGAGCTTAATTATTTCCATTCTTATTTTCAAGGGAAACTTTGGATTTATAATTGAGATTTTAAGAGGGTTGTCACATCATTTTCATTCATCCACATCAGCATTATATTTCTTTTTCATTTTTTATTTCGTTTTTAGTGTATTTTGGGCAGACTACACATTGGCCCAAATTTTAGTGAATTAGAAAAGGCCCAAAAAGGGGGCTGACCTTGGTTTTGGTGCCCATGCAGCAACCACCCTTCGCACTCTCCTATTCTATGTTATTTTCGTTTTCGGCTTCTTGGACAAAGAGGAGAGCTCTCCATTGTTTAGAATTTTCATTTCTTTCCTCCTTGTTCATCTCTGTTTCAGAATTAATTTGAAGTTTAATGTTAATTTCGTTTTATTGTCTTGGACTGCTTAGATTGTTTGCTTTCCTTCACTTAATCATTTTTGCTGCCTAAATTTGTTTGCTCATTTCGTTTTCATTTTTAAGTTTGAAGCTCATTTCGTATTCATTTTCGTTTCCTGTCTTGCATTGCATTCGCTTTCGTTTTGTTGTGCTGAATTTGTGTTTCCAGTATTGCTTCGTTTTTTGTTTCACCATTCCAATTTCGTTTCTGCATTGAAGTTGGTTTATGCATTGAATTTCGTTTTATGGTTGAACGTTTTGTTGTATTGAAATTTTTTGTAATGGAAGCTTAAATCCCTTAGGTTGGTAGCTAGGAAGATTAAAATATTCCTATGATATAATTGGAGCTTAATTGTGATTATGTTCTTGTTAATCTACATTTTATTTAATTTGTTGTGTGCGTTGCTTATGAGTTCCTGCTTAGTGGTCTAATTTGTGATGCGTAGAAGTGATTAAATCTGTTGTGTGCGTTTGCTTAATTCGCTGTCATGAAAACTCGTTTTAGTCTCCACTTAGTTGATTGATTCGAGTTGGGTTGAGGTTGAGAGGAATGAATGATTTATTTATGATCAGTGATTGGGAGCATTGCAATCTGATTAGTAACCAACTTGTTTTAATCGCCTTGACATGCCCTCTTTCTCCACACCCGTAACACTTGAAGCTAGAAGAGGACCCTTGGTTATCCTTCTTCTCCTTTCTGAACTTGTCCTTACCCTTTGCTCTCATAAACTTGGCAAATCTTTTGATCATGAGACTCATGTGCTCATCATCAGAATCATCTTTCGTTCTTGAGCTTTTTCCTCTTGAGACTTCGGTTTTAAATGCCAAGGTCTTCTTCTTGACTTGGTCTTCTTCAACAGTCAATCTATGGAGCTCAAGCTCATGCTCACGGAGCTTTCCAAATAGAATTTCCATGCACATTGAGGATAAGTTTTGTGACCCTGAGATAGCGATCACCTTGGGCTACCAAGACTTGTCCAAAGACTTTAAGATTTTAACATTCAATTCATTAGTATCAAAGTCTTACCCCATCTTGTGAGATGGTTGACGATACGAGTGAAGCGCTTTTTCACATCTGCTATTGTTTCTCCGGGATAAGTGATACTCGTTTATTTCAGGTCATTATGGGTTTTTAGAAAACGTGATATTCGATTATTCTTAGTGATAATTGATTGTTGTCAAACCCTAGACAATATCAAAACTTGCAGTGATAATCGATTATCCCCTTTGATAATCGGTTATTTCCGCGATAAATCCTTTTGTAATTTTGCTTGTGATAATCAATTATGCCTTGTGTTAATCGATTATTGACGTAATAAATCACTAACTTAGGAAACTTTCTAAATGCTTCCAATTGTAAAATAGTTCCTATACAAATGATTTCTACAATGAATGTTTTTAACATTTACAATATAAGTTCTTCAAGTCTTCAAGTGTATCATCATCAAAATCACTTCAAAGCATCAATGCTTCTCATTCGTAACATAATTTTCCATTGAACAATTACAAACCAACAATACCTATATGAGCTGAAGAATAAACACTAGCTATTAAAGAGATTTGGAAACGCCACCATAGTTTATTCTGAAAAACTATGAAAAAACCACAGAAAAAGACTTGGTCTGCGAAAACCGGATTCTAGGTTCGGGAGTCGGTTACGCGTAGGGAAGGTATTAGCACCCTACTACGCCTGCCCGAAGACAGTACTTTTAATTAGATACGCGAATGTGATGCAATTTTCAAAATGTTTAACTATCCCAAAAATAAAACCCTAAAGAAACAGACCTTGCTCCTACGTATTCTCATTCAAAATGAGAAATCAGGGTTACATAGTTCTTTTTGGAAACTGAAAAGCTTGTTTGAGAAATTGTTTAGAAAATTTGTTTGGAAATGCTTATGGATAATTTTGGATTTTTGGGAAGTAAACCTGACAAGGGCAAGCCTTGCTCCTACGTATCTCCACTCTTGATGGAGAATCAAGGATCACGTAGTTCTGGCTGAAAGATTGTTTGTTGTTGTTTGAAAATGTGGACGTTTTTAGTTTTTAAAGATTTTATACTTTTTTTAATATTTTTGAGAAAAAGAAGGTAATGAGTACTAGGACGACGCGGACGGTCACACGAGTACTCATACCTTTAGAGTGATATTTAGATATTTTTAATTACTCTTAAAAGGAGAAGGAAAGGTATTAAGCACTAGAACAATGCGAACGATCACACGAGTACTCATATCATTAGAACGATATTTAATTATTTTTTGCTTTATAATTTTTACTTTTTATCTTTCATTTTTTTGTAATTTTTATAATATGAAAATAGTATTTACAAAAATATTTAAAATAGATAATAAAAATAGTAATAATAGATACGTAAGGATTTAATATAAAATAAGAATAATATTTACTAAGTATTTGAAATGAAACAATGATATTATTTACATAACTATTTATAAAAATTACAATATTATTTACATAAGTATTTAAAATGAAATTATAAAATATAAAGTAAAAGTACTATTTGCGTAAGTAAGTTTAAAGAGTCCTAAAATTGAAACAAATTAAAATTATACTATAGTTATTAAAAAGGTACTAAATAATTAACAAACAGTAAGGCTATTTTTTTTTGTTATTTTGTAATCTATATAATAAAAAACTAACAAATAAAAATTTTATTTATTTATTTGCAAACGAAGATGTATCAAATGTCCTAAAACCATTTTTTAATTTTATAATTTTATCTTTTTCTTTTTATCTTTTATTTTTTTATGATTTTTATTAGATATTTTCATTAGAAAAATGAGTGTGTGAAGTGGAATACAGCAGACAAACAAGCCTAATAAAATAAAACACAAGGCAAAGGGGTGGGAGTTATCTTACAAGAGGTCACATGCAGTAAAAAAAAACTCATAATCAACAAAAAGATGAAAAACACAAATGCATAAAATAAAATTCAGACAACAACAAAACAAGAAAAGCTCAGTAAGAGTAGGGACGCAAAGATTAAAAACCAGGAATGTGTGTACAGTCCGAGGCCACGAGGATAGAGGTGCAGCAATGAATATGAATTTGTAGGGGTACGGTCCAAGTCCAAGGCCCATTTTTTCTCTCAGATCAGAAACCAGGTTTCTTCCTTCTTCTTCACAACAGGGTCTCTACTTCAAACAAAAGAAGCCAAGAAAGCTGCCCTTACCCCAAATTCATCTCCTCTTCTTCAACACAAAACAGGAACCCCCATTTTCTCGTGGACAAACAAACACCAGGCCATGGTTTCGCCGACTCTCCCCTCCCACCGGTCGGAGCCACCGCCGATACCGCGTCGTTGATGCCGGTGACCGTCTCTGCTTCGCCGCCGTCAGCCTTGGAGGCCGCTACCGATGCTACCTTTTCACCTTCCCCCTTCAAATGGGGTTCATCTTTTCCCAGGTTCACTACCGCGAATCGTGGCTCTTCGCCAATGCTGCCGCGACACCGCCACACCACAATGCCGTGACTGGGAATGCCTCCTCTGTATTGTGTTTTCTGTCTTTGCATGGGAGTGGCCCTTGGGATTTTTGGTGGTTGATGGGTGAAGTCGAACAGGATGTTGATTTGGGCTTCTCTGTTTTTGTTTGAATGCAGGGGAAATAGGAGAGATGTATGATAAGAAGGATGAGAATGAATATTTGATTGAGATGAAGACGGTGGAAGGGTGTTGGTAGTAGCCGTAAGTGTCAAGATGGCTATGGCGATGTGTGAATATGGATGATGGTTGATGATGGGTGATGGGAGTCAAGGTTTAGTGGAGATTCCAAGCAGTCGATGGTGGGTGTGCCTGATGGAGTAACAAGGTAAGACCACCTGAATGTGTGGTAGTAGTAACAAGGATAATAGCATAACACATGTCTGGTTTTGTTCAATAGTTCTACATGGTTTCTAAATTTTTTTTCCTAAAAGTATGGTCTAAGATTTAAAATTTATAACCAACACCCTTGACTCAATTGAAAAGAGTTTTCAAAGAGGAGAATGATTTTATAAACCATATACACCAACAGGTATGGCTCAATCAAGAAATAAGAAAATTAAAATTTTCGTGTAACACCAAAACTAGTGTAGTCCATAAATTTTTTATTTGACATCCATTCAGTTGTGCACTCGGGCAAAGTAAGATCAAGTTCCTAAGATTTGAACTAAACCTTCATGGCATGTGAAAACTGGACAAAGCCAGTCTAAACACATATACCGAACATAGCATGGCAGCATGATGGGTTGCAACGTATTTTATTAAGGAAAAAATCCAATGACACACAAACAGGTTAGCTTCCCATACCTTAGTCGATCCTTCCTTTCCTACTTAAGATGGCTTCCTACCAAGCTCCTTCTCCCTTCTCACCTCGTCACACGATCTCTCTCGATTCACACACTATTTTCGCTCGTGAACGAAGGTTTAGGTGTGGTTTTCACTCGTGAAGGAAGGTTTGGGCGTGCCTCTCAACTCCTTTCACTCTCGGTTATAGGGTTTAATTTGGGAAAAACAAAAAAAAAATTAAAGAAGAAAGGGATTCTAATTCCTTATTTTTCTCTCAAAAGCTCGTGCTTTCCCTCGCTTACTCTTCGTCGATGGAACGAAGGCCAAGGACGGGAAAACTTGAAGTGAAAAGAAAAAAAATTATGATAAACAAAAATGATTGAAAATGAAGAAAACGTGAAAAGAGGAAGAAATGGAGGCCACGAATGTGAAATGAAGATAAGAGAAATAACTCTGACAATTATGTAATGGTGATAACAAGTTTACATGTCTCTTTAGACCTGTCATATTGAACATAATTTTAGTTTTGTCATGATGTTCATTTATTATGACATGTCTCCAAAAGTATGTTACAATAATATTTTCTTTTATTACAAAAATGTTAAAGTTGAATTTCACTTGTTAAAAAAAATCACCTTTTTTTAGTTCGTCATTTTGTTTAACACTTTTCATTCCACTACAATTACAAAAAATAAAAATAAATTATGAATAAAAATGTTGAAAAATATATTGCGATATTTTTATAAAAAGAAAAATACGTAGTATTTAGTTTTAAATAAGGTATTAATAAAGAAAATCTTAAATTTAATAAATATTAAAAAGTTATAATCAATTTACTACTAAGTTATAACTATTTGTACGTTATTTCATGTATTCTAAATAATATAATTATAAAACTATGTTTGATGTTATTTATAATAAAAAGATTAATTATTTATTGCCTTTAAATAATATAATTTCGGAATTATTTGTAGTGCTAAATGCAGTTGTTAATAAAAGACTGGTTCTAAAGAAGATAATGATATTTATTTGTATACAAAGGAGATTTGTCTTTGAATTATGATATCGGTGCCACCCTGAAATAGCTGTCCAGAAACAATGCACTAGAATTTTTGGGTCTCCTTCAAAGTCAATATTATGATGATCCTGATAGTAACAACATCAATTTTAAAACTAATTTTACTTATATAATAATATATTTAAGTTAAAAAAACTAAAATTATATATTAATATCTTGAATGATGAAATAAGAATTGTTTGAATTTTAAATCAATTAAAATAATGTCGTTAAAATCTATTATTATTTTTAAAATATTTTCTATTCGTAGAGTTCATAAACCCATCATGATTTCTCTAATAAAAACATTCAAACAATTACACAAGAAAAAATATCTAAATTATTAGTCTCAACGCTTAAATAGTACGACATATTAAAATAGTAAAATAAGTTATCTTTCATAAAATTATCTCTAGCTATGAAAAATATACTATTTAATGTCCCCTCGTTGAAATATCACCACCACCCATAAATCAGGACATTTTGGAAGTAACTCTGCCTCATTGAAAATGGTGCGACTTTTGTTGATTATCTTTTGTCTTTCGGTTATGGCAGTGATCCTGTTGAAGAAGCAGAGAGGCAAACGGAAGCCATCAAGGTCACCGGGTCCAAGAGGTCTTCCCCTCATTGGCAATCTTCACCAAATTGATAGTTCAAAATTGAATATCCAGCTGGAGCAGCTCTCAAAGGTCTATGGTCCCCTTTTCTCCCTCCAATTAGGCTTCAAGCAAGCCATTGTTGTTTCCTCTCCAAAACTAGCCAAGGAAATCCTCAAAGACCATGACATTGATGTCTGCACCAGGCCTCCCTCTCTTGGCCCTCTAAAACTCTCATACAACGGCCAAGAGATGATTTTCTCTCCCTTCAACGACTACTGGAGAGAAATTAGAAAAATCTGTGTGGTCCATTTCTTCAGCTCCAAACGGATCTCCACCTTTTCCAGTGTGAGAAAATCTGAAGTCAAACAGATGATGGAAATTTTATCTGGGCATGTTCGTTCTTCCAAAGTAACCAACTTGAGTGAGCTCATGATGTCGGTCTCAAGCGGCATCATTTGTAGGGTTGCATTTGGGAAAAAGTACGATGAAGAAGGAGCTGAGAGAAGCAGGTTCCATGGGCTTCTAAACGACTCACAGGCTATGTTCCTTTCTTTCTTTGTCTCGGATTACATTCCGTTCTTGGGGTGGATCGATAAACTCACTGGCTTGTTTGGCCGTCTGGAAAACACTTTCAAGGCCTTGGATGTTTTCTTCCAAGAAGTCATTGACGACCACCTAGATCCGAACAGGGTCAAACAAAATGAAGACGAGGATATTGTCGATGTGCTGCTTGAGCTTAAGAAGCAGGGTCGCTTGTCAATAGACCTCACCCAAGATCAAATCAAAGCTATCATCTTGGTATGTGTTCACGCTTTTGTATTTTGTTACTGCTAAATATGAATTACTTGGTCTTTAACTATGCTCAATGACACCCAAATCCATGCACTAAGTGGATTATAAATCACAACATAACCTTAGAAATGCTACTTGACTGTCACAGGACATACTTGTGGCAGGGACTGACACAACTGCAGCCACATCCGTGTGGGTAATGACCGGATTGATGAAGAACCCAAGAGCAATGGCGAAAGCCCAAGAAGAAATTCGAAATGCGTGTGGCAAGAAGGAGTTCATAGAGGAAGAGGATGTTGAAAAGCTTGAATATCTGCAGGCAGTAATAAAAGAGACACTTAGGTTTTATGCACCAACACCACTGGTACCAAGAGAAGCCATTAGAAGTTTCAGCATAGATGGGTATGAAATAGAAGCGAAGACAATAGTGTATGTGAACGGGTGGGCCATTCAGAGGGACCCTGAAGCTTGGAAAGACCCAGAAGAATATTGGCCAGAGAGGTTTTTGAACAGTGAGATAGATTTTAAGGGACATGATTTTGAGTTTATTCCGTTCGGTGCAGGGCGTAGAATTTGCCCTGGCATATCGCTGGGAATTGCATCAGTGGAGCTCATAACTGCAAATCTTCTTAATTCATTCCACTGGGAGTTGCCCGAAGGGATGAAACCTCAAGACATAGACACTGAGGGTCTGCCAGGCCTTGCCCGACACAAGAAGAATCATCTTTTCGCTTTTGCCAAAAAACGTATTTGAATGTAACAACTAACAAGGTTCTGATTCCCACTGCAAAATGTGTGTCATGAGATTTTAGAAGGAAAATAAAGAATCCAATCACTTGTTGGTGAAATTAGTTCGTATAAATAGCGATTGGATTGTTCAGTGCCAAACTTACGGTTCTAAATCGATGACTCTAAAAAGTATAATAAAGATTTAAACCCTTTAGTTGTCCTTAATTATATGAGTTTTTTTAAGTTTGATCTTCGATTTATTAAAATCTTCAATTGAGTTCTTAAAAGTGTTAATGAGTCAATTGAGTTCTTGCCGTTAAATTTAGTTAATGGGGTTAAGTTTTTGCACAAATAGGAGAATGATGTGTCAATTCTTCAACACGTGGCATGGTGAGAGTTAAAACGTGGAATTTGGCAATTCTTCGTGCCCAATTCTTCATCTTCTCCAAAGAACCACGAGTGCTGCTCACAGTAACTCCCGCTTATATCATAATGCCAAAAACTACAACTCTGCTGATTACAAGCCACTCGTGCTCGAAGTTGTGGTTGGCACCGAGAAAACTTTTTCAAGTTGAGAAAAAATATGAATTTCTAGAAAGGGATTTAGGGTTCAATAAAACTGAATTTGGGATTAAATTTGGGATTAAAAATCTGAGAGGAATTTGGGATTTAAAGTATTGGGATTAAATTTGGGATTAAATTTGGAAGATGAGCAAAGTCGCGGGTTTCTGGTTTGACTTCTTCGACCTGGTTCGTCGCCAGCGAAGGACGAAGCTTCTAGTTTATTCCTCCAGCGGCGGTCTTTGGTCTTCGTCCTTCTTCCTCTTCCCTCGATCTGGTTCGACGACAGCGAGATGCGTAAAGCCGCGACTCTGTTTTGCGGTTTAGGTGGGCTGGCGTTTCATTCGTCGCTTACGATGGAGCTGCGTCGCTTTCTTCATTTTGTCATGGATAAGCCTCTTTCATTTTGTCAGAGTAATTAATTTAGAGTGGCTATATTGCTTCTCTGATTCATTTTTTGGGCTAATTTAGAGGAAAAATATGTTCTTCTAGGGTTTTCCTGTAGATTAATTGTTGTTTTCCTTCCAGATTTAAATGGTCTTCTTATGCATGAAGATGAATCTTGTTTGTTTTCAGATTTTACAAATGTGTAGTTGCATAGCCATACTCAAGTTCAACGTATTTCTTAGTGAAATCTTGAATTCAAACAACTTCATTTAGTGTGTATATAGATGTTAAACTTTGTCATTTGGCTAAAGAACTGAGTAGTAACAAGCTATTTACCACATCTTTTTGGGATCTTCACCTTGGATTTGCACAAGGAAGAAAAATGGTATCCAACTGATGATTAATATTTTATTATACAGTGAATGTTTTTTTAGTTCTGAGTTCTGTTTTGCGGTTTAGGTTCACAAGCACACTATTCTGACGTCAGCATCCACGTTTCAAAAGATTACACATCAACCTCCCACCTATACAAAAACTTAATCTCGTTAACTAAATTTAACGGTAGGGGCTCAATTTACTCAAACTAGCACTTTTAAGGACTCAATTGGGGATTTTAATAAGTCGGGGATCAAACTGGGAAAAACCCACATAGATAGGGACAACTAAAGGGTTTAAACCTATAATAAATTCTTATATTTAGTCACCGTTTTGACCATCAAATAAAGTGATTTTGTAGTTATCAAATTTGTTTCGGTTGTTAAATGCTCCTAAATATGTTGGATATCATAATCTTTGTTTTAATCGAGTCTTTATTCATGTTTTAGTTTTTTTCATTTTGAGTTTTAATCCATTCAAGTTGTTTGGAGTCTTGTCTAGTCTTTTATGTCATTACCTCTTAGTTGAGATTTGAAAAATCTCAAAAATATATGTTCAAGTGTGTTTTTGGAAACTACGTTATATACGTGCCTTTGAGTGTTTTTATTTTGTATATGTGTTCATACTTGTTGTTAGATCATCAACAAGTTCTTAGGGTTAGGTTTTCTTTGTGTCATTTTTTTAGTTTCATATTATATGTTGATTCTAGTAGGTTTTTCATTTTATATGGCATTTTGTGAACCTTTGAACTTTCAAAAGTAGATTTGAACCTTGATATGTGGTGTATGGTATTTTTTTTATGGGCTGGAAAAGTAATCGAGACAAAAAATATAAAAGAAAAAGTAGACAAAAAAAGTACAAAATCAAAAAGAAAAAAGCAAAAGTAAAGAGCATATGCATATATGCATGTACCATTTCCACCAACTTTTGTGAGCAATTTCATGTGAATTTTGGCTTGTGTAATTTAGGTTTGGGGCTATTGTTTTACAGCCTTGTCACTTGCAATTGGTGTTAAAAGTGTGGTCATAGGTCACCATTTGCACAAAACTTGTTAAAGACAAAAGCACCATATTCTAGTTTAGTAATTTTTGGTTTTGTTTATCAAATCTAGAGTTTTTCTTTAGGATTTTATTTTGTTGTGCTAAACTTCTTTCTTGACCATTAAATTTCTTGATTGTCTCCTGTTATTCATTTTGTTCATTTTAGATCTTTTTATTGCTTTCTCATTTGACTATTTTGGCTTTTGTAGTGTTAGGTTTGTCTTTGTGGTGAGCCAACACTTAAAGGTAGGATCTTAGGTGATGGAGATCTAGTGGGAGCTTGAGGTCTTGGTGGAGTTACAAGAAGATAAGAGAGTAAACACTTAATGAGAAGAATGATTTGTCTATATTTCATTTTAAGTTGTAATTTTATGCTTTCTTCTTTTTGGACTTGTAATATTCGGTTGTTAGGATGTGTCCTAACAAAAACATTGAACTTTGAGTAATATTGCGTTTTGTAGTTGGTAAGTGTGAGGGAACCAAAGTTCCTTCTAACTTCATCATTAGGTCGCATATATTAGCTTTAATTGTTTTTCTTAGTTGTGGTAGCTTAGTGTGTGTTTTCTTGTATTTCAAGTCTAAGTCCCTTTGAAAAATAGGATACAAAAGAACTTAAAGTTAACTTGGTACTTAAGTAGTCCTTAGTGATTCACCTCCTTTTCCTGGAAGTGAAAGTGTTACTGAAACTAGGAGGAGGGAAGTATAAAAGAAGGTTATACTTTGAAAAGGGAAACATGTTTCCTTCTCTTGGTGCTTTTATTTTTTTATTGCTTACTTCATTTCATTTCACGACCACACTATTAATTAAACCCCACATTGCATTTGTCAACTATTCCAATTCCCAATTCAAGTATTTCTCTTTTTCCAATTCATTAGATCTCTGGGCCCTAACCTCCTTTCTTCAATTTGTTGTTACTGTTGAATATAGTGAAAAACTATGTATGAGATTACTTTATTTATAATAGAAGAAATATGGACTAAGCCAAAAATACAAATAAGAAATAATAACAAACTAACTAAAGATAAAAGATAAAGATAAGATAAAGATAATATATCTAACATTCTCCTTCAAGCTCAAACATACTAATCGTATGTACCAAGCTTGTTACTAATATAATTAATAAAAACTTATTGAAAGTATTTGCTTCTACAGTCGACTGACACCAAATTGTTAATGATTTACGAAGATGATATAGAAGATGAAATACTAACCTAGAAGACTCCCCATGAGTAACAAATTTGTGAGGTTGCTTCATGTAAATCTCTTCCTACAAATCGTTGTTGAGGAATGCATTGTTGGAAAGAGATGTCATTGTTAAAGAGCCATCACGACTACAAATAAACTAACAAAAACCATATTTGTCACGGGAGAAAAAGTATATATGGACGGGTCAAATGCAATGGTGATAGAAGGGAGACCACAAGAGACAACAGCGGAATAAGCCATTGGTGAACAGGAGAGAGAAACCTTAAAAATGAAAGATTCTCCTATTAAGGCCCCCGAAAGAGAAAAAAAAGAGCAACGTTGTTGCTCTGAATAGCTTCCTGAGAGATGGGATGTGCGTCCACGTACGACGAACTTGAAAGAGGAAAAAGAGCGAACCTCAACGCTCTAAATCATTTCCTAAGAGGAGACGAGACGTGCCACCACACACGACAAAAAAGGGAGCATATCCACAACTTCAAAAGGCATTGAGAATGTGTAAAAGCTCTAATGAAAGCGTCGTTGGTGGTATAGTGGTCGCCTGACTGAAGATCAAAATCATGGGATCGTCGGTCGAAACTAGAACTTCTATAGTGGCAACTGTAGACAATGGTGCTACCGGCATCAGTAGATAGTGTCGTCGTCAAAAGCGACAGATGACAAGAAATATGGGCTAAGCCCAAAATACAAATAAAAAATAATAACAAACTAATTAAAGATAAAAGAAAAGAATAAAATAAAGATAATATATCTGACAATTACTATTATTCCATTTTGACTTGTGAAATTTTCCTAAAAGGGAACAACAAAAGCAAGTCAATCACTAGGAAACAAATTGTATAGATGAATGGAATGGAGAAAGAGAGTTGGCTATGTTTGAACATTTCACTTTCTATACTAGTTGTACCTTTAACCAAACCTGGAATTGGTATAAAAAAATCAATACTTTTTATATCCGTTGCTTTTATATCAATTCCAAAATTAGTATAAAAATGTTCTTTCTAACCGGTATAAAAAAAGCTATTTGTGTTTTTATCAATTAATTCTTATGTTAATTGCATCATACTTTTAAATTGAAATTATGTTATGGAAATAAATTCTTTTCAAAAATAATTTTAAAACCAATTCACCTGTAACAAACCCATTCTTTCTTTTCTAACATTTTAAATGTTCTAAATTTGGTCCCACATTTTTTTAGCAACAAGGCAAAGTAGGCTGTTCTATCAAATTGATGATAAAAACACTAATAATAACACGCATGAAATACAGCATTGTGATGGACTTCAGTATCCCCAAATGAAAGCCTAATAGCAGCAATTTAGTTAAACTGAAAGCAACAGATACAGAAAAGACAGACACATTATTTGTAAATTATTCTAAGCACAGACAAATCCAGATGGAACCTTCTTCCCACAAGCATTAACGAGCAAAGTAAGAGCAACAGGAACGTTGAGCTTGACAGGTCCCAGCACATTGGCTTTAATAGCAGTGCACAAGCACAGTGCCGCTTCAAGATCGGCGACACCTTTCACCACGGTGCAACACTTCTCGCTTGGTTTACTTCCAATTTGTTCTCTTACCAACCCTAACCAACTTCCACAAACACCAAACTCGAGCGTGTTGATGGGGCATTTCTGCGGTGCAGTTGAAGGTGGTGGGGTATTGGATTTTGGAGGACAAGGGAGATTATCCCATGCAAAAGAACTGATGAAAAACAAGTTGAGCAGTATAAACGTGCAAACCAACTTTGAGTACTTCGGAATCATTTTCTTCAAACGAAACTGCCATCGTGGAAATATCGCTGTTTCTAAATAGTTGGATTTCGCAGAGGATAGGCTGTGCTAAATTTGTGGCCAAGAGTGATCCGTGAATGGATAGTGATCTACCTTGTTTTTGTCACTTTTAGTTGGTTTTGACATCAATTAACGTTGTTAAAATTGGGCTATTTTACTCTTAGAAAGTCTAGACAGACAGGACAACTCTTACATCATTTACCAACTCTTGTATCATTTACCAGTTAGATATTATACCATAAAAAATAATTAAATAGATTAAAATAAATAAGGTAATGCAACATAATATATAAATTATATATTTTTTCTCTTCTATTTGTAGATTATATCCATTTATGTTAATTAAAAGACAATAAGAATATTTTGACAACTATCAGAAAAGTTTTCAACGCAATTCAAGCCTCCTAATAAGCCTAGTTGTTCGCCTTAGGAATTACATCGATAAATTCTATATCATCTAAATCAAATGCATAACACATCTTTTCTTTTCAAAGATTCGATATATTACTCCATTCACGTCCTAATATCTTAAAAAATATTGCACCAATAAATTTTGTATCATCCGATAACAAACATGTTTCATCGAAGTTTCAGTTATATTACACCATTCATTATATCCTCTTATATAAAAATGTTTAGTAATCGTTTCTATATGTTTACTAGAAGTCTTGGAAATCATTTTCGTTTATTGCATCCTACACAGACTTTGAAACTCTCCATATTTTAGAAAACATTTAATATTAATTTATTTTAATAAATGGTAAAATATTTGCCTAAAAATATACACAAATGTGAAAATAATATTATTATTTGATATTGATAAAAACTCATTTTAGATTTAGCAATATATTGTGTGATGTTGATTTGACAAGCACAAAGAAGATCTTTACTAGATATTAAGATAAAGAAGCTTATCTAAATGTGAAGGTTCACTTTGAAGGCTCAAAGAGAAGAAAATAAGTTCAATTAATGGAAACTAAAACAAGAATACAAATGAAGACAAAATATGTGAATATAAGTAAAGATAAAAATAAAAAAGAGAAGAGAGGATAAAAGATGAAAGATAAAAGATAAAAGAGGGACGGGGGGTGTAAAGGGTGAAGGCACACCACTTAGAGGGACATTAAGGCTCACCAATCCAAGATTAGTGGTGTGTACTACCACTTGAATGGAAATATGAAGATAAGGTAAGAGGAAGAAGACATTTTCAAAGGAGATGACTCTCACAATGTCGTTAAATATAAAGTATATGATATCAAAATATTCAAATCTTACAATAGTTTAAGAAAGCCCCTTTTACAAGTTTGGGAAAAGGGCTTGCTTGCAAAAATATAAAGTAAAAGGGCGCATGATTATAAAGATAAACTAGTGTTATAGAAACTAGGTCAAAAAGCAGTTGTCTTGAAAGAGAGAGAACCCTAGCTTGGCCTTCAAGCCTCCTAAGCGGTGCTTTTGACCTTCTTAATGAAGAAGGACAACCTTGTCACCCAAGATAGTCTAAAGAGAATATATTGTCTAGCATCTCGAGTTTTGAAGTTTAACAAATAACATTTAACGAAATATTATTTAGAGATATATAACGTTTGAAAAGAAGTGCATTCTTACTAAACACTTATAAGACAAACCATTATGTGTCATAAAAGATTAAACATTTGAAAAAAGTGCATATAGAGAAAGAAGTGATAAACATTATATATCTTATCATTTGTCACTACTTGAAAAAGCTTAAACTTGCACTAAACGTTTATTTTACGAAACATGCTTCAACACTCTATCAACATACATATCATTAAATGCATGTATGTACTGTACCTTGTCTGCTATTCTTTTTCTCTCTTTATCTGTGTGAATATTAACAATACCATTATTTACTCAAAATTACTGCACGTGGATTAGAAAGACATTGTGAAATAGAAAGACATTCCTGGAATGTTTCCTAAAGCTTTATGTCCTACCATAGTCGTACAAGCTCTAACTGTGAAAGCAATGCTACTCTTCCTAAGTCGTAGAAAAAGTTCATATCTTCGTACATGAAGCTACCTACTCTAAAGAAGGTCAACTCAATTTAAGTAACGATCATCTCTTGAAGACAACTATAAAAGGAGGACTCACACAAGAGAATACTAAAACTTTAGCTATCATTGTATTGCTATGTTGTTATTCTCTCTAGAAGCTAAAATCGTCTGAGTCTGTTCATAGAACAAAAGAAAGAATTTCACAAGTTCTCAGATTTTAATGTATTGTATTTATCCTCTCACTAAGAGTTATCAAAATTTGTACTTGTAAACAAACAATGATTGTGTTTGAAAATTCTAAAGAGAATTAAAACACTTGTATATTTTAGCTAAGGAGAAATAAACGTTTAAGACAGTTGTCTAGGGTTAATACCGGGAGTGGTTAAACTCAAACTAGTTAAGAATGACTAGGGAGACCAAGAATGGTTAGAATACTCGGTGCATACCAAGAGTGGTTTGTTGTGATCTTAGATAAGATCGGTTAAACCTATCAAAAGTTCTTGAGAGAGAATGGAGGTAGCCCAAGATTGAGTGAACCAGTATAAAATACTTATGTTATTGTTTTTCTTTCTTAAAACGTTTTCTTAAACCTTTGCTTAAAAACACAAACATCTAGTAGCTATTGTAGACTGTCTAACTCCTGCGATAGTAATTAAGCATTAGTTTCCCTGTGATTTCACAAAGAAGATAGAAGGAAGAGATTATATTTAGGGTTAATGTTTGATGCTTGGGAGGAGCAGAGAGCTGTGAGGAAAAAATAAATACCTTGAGAGAAAAAGGTAGAAAATGTGAGAAAAGAAGTCGTGAAGTGTAGTGATCGTAAAGTACACCCTGAGAAGGTTGGAGAGAAAGCAAGGGCAAAAGTGAAAGAGACCTTGAGATTGCAAGAGTTAGGCAAAGGAAGGAAGCTTGGATCCAGTCAAGTAAAGGGTGCTAACCTAGGTTATTTCTTTGTGTATGGCTATTGATTTATAGTTGTATAATCACGGTTCCTTCCTTTTATAATGCGCACTAGTGCAAAAATAACAGTTAACGTCACGCGTTTAACGGCTAACTAAAAGAAATTCAACGTTAAAAATGACCGGTGACAGTTTTGTAAATAAAAATACTCTTTAGACGTCGGTTGTAGTGGGTCTCCGATGTCTAATACCATATAGACGTCGGCTGCCCCCCATGGGACGGTAAATAGTCTGTGAAAGTAACCCAAAAGGCTCTTTTTTTCATTGCATTTAGACGTCTACTATCATCCCCTAATGTCTAAATACCATATAGATGTCGGCTACCCCCTTATCCGACGCCAAATAGTATGTGAAAGTAACCCAAAAGGAACTATTTCATTGCATTTAGATGTTTGTTGCCCTTCCCCTACGCCTAAATACGATACACATGTCCGCTACCCCTATATCGGACACCAAATAGCCCAGAAAATGCCACATTTTAAGCGCCAAAAATTAACTTTTTACTGACTGACACGTCGGCTGGGTAGGGGGCGCGACGTATTAAACCATTTAGACATTGGTTAGGGGGGACGACGTCTAAATGGTGTGTTTTTACACCAAACTGAAACCTGAACAACAGTTACGTGTTTTTCTCTTCGCTACTGTTTATCTTCTTCCTCTTGCATGTTGTTTTTGTCATTAATGTGAAGGTTGGTTTCCTTCCACTTTTCACTGTTTAAAATCATTTTGCACCGATTAAAAATTATTTTCGTTGGCTTTTTGGAGTAGTTCTTGTGCGCTAGTTTGCGGACCTCCGTGGTGACACCTTCCCTCGCCATTGCTTGCTTGTGTACATTCTACATTGCTTGTCCCTATTCTTAGTGATTTCCATTTTCAACCGTTGAAGAAGGTTAGTATTTTGGTTGATTATTTGTTATTAGTTATAGAATATGATATTGAATATTGATTATTGGTTATGTTTTATTAGTTATTGGATATGTTAATTTTAGTTTTGAGATTTGACTGGTATTGAATGTATGATTTTTAGTTAATGGATATGGTTGTTGGTGATGTCATTTTTAATTTTTATGTTACACATTGTCTCTTGGTATGCATGAATGATTGATTAAGTTCGATTTGTTAATTATAATTGTATTATGAAATCATTGAGTGAAACTTAGTTCCCGTTTGAGATAATGTGGTCACTTCTAAAAAGAAAATTCTTTCCAATGGAAGCATGACACATGGCACACACTTTCCATTTGGTTTGGATGTGTAAGTTAAGAAAAACCCTATGCTACTTAGGCCTTAATACAAGCATTAAACAAACATACACTACATGGTCGAATACAATGGCCTAGATATCATACACTACTCTTAATCCATGCTCCATGATGGCTCCAAAGGTGGTCCACCAAGTAGTCTTTACACCATCTTCAAGGATGACTTCCATTATCTTGAAAGTGTTTGACAATGGTTAGGGTGATAGCAACCTCCTTAGCTAGGCTGGGCCAAAACTAGGAGATGTGCATGGAGAGGTGTTTCCTTGGATGGATGGTGCAGAAAAGTGATGGTAAATGGTCCAAGGATGATGAAATAAGTTGTGGATGGTGTAGAAGCTCATGGCCTCTAGGAGATATGGTGGTGGTGGTGTAGTGTTTGGTGGTTCCAAGAGAGGTTATGCTAACTCAAGGAGGAAGGTGACTAGAGAGGCCTTATGGGTTGCTCTATTCTTGATCTAAGATGAGTAGTATGGGCAAAAATGGGAAACATAACATTACTCAACATCAAAGATGAAATACAAGGGTGGAGACACCTCTAAGAGGCCTTTACTCTCATTGGCAAAAAATGAGGCCTTTTAAGGAGTGAAAAAGTGTCCACCAATCCGCTCAATGATGGGAGAACATGTGGCCACTCACAAAACACAATCATTTCCATTTCTAGAGTGCCATGTGGCCACTAATAAAAGAAAATCCTCTCCAATGGAAGCATGACACATGGCACATGCATTTTCCACTTAGTTTGGATGTTTAACTTAAGGAAAATTGTATATAGTTAGGCCTTAATACAGGCCTTAAACAAACCTACACTACATGGCCGAATATAATGGCCTAAATATCCTACACTACTCTTGAATCTATGCTTAATGATGGCTCTAACGGTAGCCTACAAGGTAGATTTGATACCATCTTCATGGATGACTTCCACACTCTTGAAAGTGTTTGATCATGGCTAGGGGATTTGCCATCATTCCCTCCCTCTTGAAATGATTTGCCCTTAAATCTTCAACATGGAACAAGGCAAACTTCCTTCTCTTCTTTGGAGTTTTGTGCCCTTCTCCATTAGAGTCAAATGTTCATTTTATCACACAAGTTAGAACAAATGTTATAATAGTGAGTAAATGAAGAATATAGCTCTCAACAAAGATACACCTTAAATCAAATGAATGATCAAGGTCTTGGAGAGTAGGAGCATCTTTGAAGTTTTTATTTGTCTTGTGTTGGATATATATATGTTTGAAAGACTATCCTTTCCAACACAAGAGTTAATTTTTAGAGATATGTCATCATACCCTCCCTTTTGAAAAGGATTTGTCCTCAAATCTTCATGCTTTCTTATGACAAAAACCCTTTTATTATTATTGGTTAATTTGTGTATCTTTTCACCAGGATCAAAGATCCATATGCAAGTGTCATTAAACACAAAACCAATAATCTTATGAGCCACAAACAACATGTATCTAGATGAAGGATTTAAAAAAGACCTTATGCTAATTTCAAAAGAATTTACTTGAAAACTTTGATTGTCCACTCCACAAAATTGTTTGTGTTTAATTTAAGTTAATTGTATCCTAGAAGTTAACATCAACTTAAAGTTTGATTTAGAAAAATTTGAGGAGTTAAAAATAGTTGGAGGTGAAAAAGGTAGTTGAAAATGTTTCAAAACTAAAAGTTAAAGTTATGAAAGATGGTTGGATGTCTTGAGAAAAGTTCAAGGATTGGAAAAATCCTGTCATCATCTTAGTCTCAACCTTTATTGTGGGAGTGGTAGAGGGCTTTAGTAACTCTTCTTCTTCTTCTCTTATCTCAATCTCTTCTTTTTCTCTCTTTTCTTTCTCATTCCTTTCTTTTATCTTTTTCTCTTCATACTCTCTTCTTAAATCCTCCTCCTTTTTCTCTCTTCTTATTTGTTCCTCTTTCTCTCTTTGTTCTTTCTTTCTTTTCTCATGCTCATCATTCTCTCTTTGTTCTTTCTTCCTTCTTTTGTCTTCCTCTCTTCATCTCTTAATCTTCCTTAAATCTTTTTGGAGTTTTTCTTGTTTTCCATTAAGAATTCTAAGCTCTTCTTCTAAGGTAGCAAGATAATGTTTTCTTTCAACTCTTTCTTTCTTTTCTATCTCTCTCATTTGTTCATCTCTTCTTCTTTGAATGTCTCTTTTTCTCTTGTCACTCAAGAGATTTCTCACTTTTTCTTCAAACTCATCTTCTCTTTTAGAGAACCCTTCTACACTTTTTAGAAAAAAATTTCCTCTTTTAATGAGTTCTCTCACTCACATATTTGCTCTTGGTTTAGCATAAAGGAAGAAGGGACAAATTTTCTTCTTATGCATGCTCTCAAGTCACACCAATCTTTAATTAGAGATTTTCTACCTTTCTCAGCCTTAGATTGTCTTTGATTCCACCATTCACTTGCATGTCTTTCAAGCCTAGAGATGTATAAACTAAGTATATGATATTTACCATGCCTAACTAGGAATGGATAAAGCTCTTCTATTCTTTTCTCCCATGCTAGGTATGATATTGCACTAGTATTTTCACCAAAGAATGGAAGGTCACTCTTAACTTTATAATGTAGGTCATCCTTACAATGACTTAAATGCAAGCTACTATAAAATTCATTTGTTTCAAAAGAATTTTGAAAAAAAATATATCACAAATAATCCTAGACATTTTAAAGATTTTCAAAAATGGCTTATGCAAACAAACTTAGTATTTCAAATAAAATTCCTTAAAAGACTTAAGGATACAAGAGAAGATTAAGTTCACTTCTAGGAAAGAAAGGTGAATCACTATGGATTGCTTAGAATTTAAGTCTTTCCTAACCAAAGCTTACCTTAAGTTATCTTGTACCAAACTTCTCAAAGGGAATTAAATCTACACTATGCGG
Organism: Vigna angularis; assembly: GCF_016808095.1. NCBI lineage: Eukaryota > Viridiplantae > Streptophyta > Magnoliopsida > Fabales > Fabaceae > Vigna > Vigna angularis. The sequence goes on along the minus strand of NC_068971.1, from coordinate 28,687,994 downwards.
CCTAATGATGAATTAGAAGGAACTTTGGTCCCCTCTTATCCACCAACTACAAATAACTCTTAAATAGTAAGTATCAAATGTTCTTGTTAGGACAATCCCCTAAGATGCCAAATATTACAAACCAAAGAGAAAGCAAAGACAATTTTACCAATGAAATCTCTCTTTATCATCAAGTATATACTCTCTTGTCTTCTTGTTTTCAACCAAGACTCCAAGCTTTCCACAAGGCCTTCTTCACCTAAGAGACTACCTCTAATGATGTGGGTTCACCACAAGGCCAAAAACCTACACCAAAAGAGATTAACGCACCAGAAACCAAAAAAGGCCAAGGAGAAAAACAAGAAAAGATCAATATGGCATTTTTAGGTGACATAACCAAGATTAACAAGGAGACAAACAAGCAAATAAATGGTTAAGAATAAAGGTTCAGCACACAAAAGAAATTCCTAAGGAAAATCTCTAAAAAAGATCACAAAAACTCCAAAATTACTAAGGTAGAAAATGGGCTTTTTGTCCTTTGGCCAATTTTTGAGCACATGTGGCACTCAACCAACTTTGTAGCTTCAAATTCCATGGACCAGCTGCTGGAACAGAGGTTTGGGAGGTGAATTTCAGGTGCAAAACAGCCACCAAATCATCATACAAATGCACACCAAAAAGTGGTGGTAGTAGTGTGAAATGTATTTGGTTTTTTCTTTTTGTACTTTTTTTGTTACTTTTTTGTTTTTTCTATTTTTTATCTTGTTTTTATTGTAACTTTCCAGAACATAAATCACACAAACAAACACCCCAAATCAGATTTTAAAGATGTCTTTAAAGGTGTATAAGGTCACACACACAAAATGGTAGAGAAATCATACAAGAATCAAAATTTTGGCAAGAAACTCATATACGACATGTATGAAACCTAACTCTATGTATTTTTTGATGAACTTACAACAAATATGAATTCAAATATGCAAAGAAAAAGAACTCAAAGGTTACCAAAAGGTGCATTTTTGAAAAACACACAAACATATATTTTTGGTTATTTTTTCAAGGTTTAACTTGAAAATAAAGAACAGTAAAAGACTAAACATGACTTCTAGACCACATGGATGGATTCAAAAGTTAAAATGACACCAAATAACATATATAACCCAAAAACAATGAGGAATGATTCAAAAATAGAAAAGGCACATAAAACATAAAAAAAACACAAGAACACCTAATGGAAAACATGAATGGTTCCAAGAGTAGAGTAAAGTAGAACCATAAAAAAACCAAAAACGGTAACAAGATCATGACAAGTAAGAACAACACATGGAAACAATAAAGATAGATAGGAAAACCAAGGAAACTTAGCTCTTGAAGAACCAAGGCTCTAATACCAAATGATAGCAACCTCCTTAGCTAGGTTGGGCCAAAACAAGGAGATATGCATGGAGGGGTGTTTCATTGGATGGATGGTGTGGAAAAGTGGTGGTAAATGGTCCAAATGATAGCAACCTCCTTAGCTAGGCTAGGCCAAAACAAGGAGATATGCATGGAGGGGTGTTTCCTTGGATGGATGATGCAGAAAAGTGGTGATAAATGCTCCAAGGATGATGAGAGAAGGTATGGATGGTGTAAAAGCTCATGGTCTCTAGGAGATATTGTGGTGGTGGTGTAGTGTTTGGTGGCTCAAAGAGAGGTTAAACCAACTCAAGGAGGAAGGTGACTAGTAGGGCTTCATGGGTTACTCTAATCTTGATCTAAGATGAGTAGTATAGCCAAAAATGGGCAGCATAAAATTAGTCAACATTAAAGATAAATACAAGGGTGGAGACACCTCTATTTATAGGCCAAGGGTATCTCCTTCTAACCCTAAAAGCATGATCTCCCACCTTTTCTCTCATTGGCAAAAAGTGAGGTCTTCTAAGGAGTGGACAAGTGTCCACAAATCCTCTCCAGTGATGGGAGAACATGTGATCACTCAAAAAACACAATTCTCTCCATTACTAGAGTGTCATATGGCCACTACTAAAAGCAAATCCTTTCCAATGGAAGCATGACACATGACACACACTTTTCCCTTGGTTTCAATGTCTAACTTACGGAAAATCCTATTCTACTTAAGCCTTAATACAAGCTTTAAACAAACCTACACTACATGGTCGAATACAATGGCCTAGATATCCTATACTACTCTTGAATCCATGCCCAATTATGACTCCAACGGTGGTCCACAAGATAGATTTGATATCATCTTCATGGATGACTTCCACTCTTTTAAAACATCTTGACCATGGTTGGGGGACTTTCCATCATCACAAGCTCTCCTAAAGATGAAGACAAAGACTGATAAATAAATTGAAACAAAATAATGAAAATTTTAATAACTAGAATTTATTAAAATAAAGAAAACCTGAATGCTTTAAACAAGTTAAAATGAAAATGCATCATTTTATAATGATTATGAGAAATTGAATGGAACCACAAAAGTCAATGAAATGTTAAGCTCTAAAATGTTCAATTAAATTGAAACCAATAACCTTAAATAGATGAAGATTCCTAGAAGTATTTCAATGAATGCCTAAAAATAAAAAAGTGAAAAAAATAAATATAAACTTAAATTAAGTTGAAAACTATTGAAAAATGATAAGAAAAATTGAATGCATGCTAAACTAATGTTAAAAATGTTAACTAAATAGTAGTATAATATTAAATAAATAAAACAAAAATAAATAAATGAGATGTCAATTCTAGAATGATGATCATGTATCAAAGGTGGTGGTGAATGACATAGGTGTAAAAGTGATGTATGAGTGAATATGGGAAGTTTTGATTGAATATAATAAAATAAAATTATGGATGCAATTGTGAAATAAAAGGTAAAAAACAAAAATAAAATCAAATACTATGTTTCAAGAAAATGGTTAAACAAGTAGCTAAAATAAATTAGAACCAGAGTATGATGAATAAAATAACTTGGACAATATAAAACTAGAAGAAAAAAAATGTGAAATATATTAATAAGCGAACTAATAAAAAATTTGCAGAGACTCTTGTTATTTGAGTCAAACAAACAATACAACTCAAAATTATATTGAAGAAAATAAAGAAAAAAGAAGTGAGTTTTTTTGTCTCATATGTACAATGTGCTTTATTTCCAAGTTTCTATTTATTCGGGTCTGACAAATAATTTTGTTACAAAAACAGTACTTGGAATTAATTAATAAAATCAAATTTATTGGAGCAATTCAACTTTTTCCTAATTTGAATGTATCATATAATATCTTACATTTGATTCTTGAAATTTTGTTGACTTTTAATTTAGCTAAATTGACTTATAGTAACTAATTTAATTTCTTCATAATCTTCATAAGTTGATTGCTTAATTTGCAAGCCATCCATATATCCAATGGGCTACACAAGAAAAATTTGGTCTCATGGTTTTGTTGAAAGATTTGGTCTTCTTTAGCTTGGGCTTCCTAGTCGAGTGAAACTAGCCTGCACATTTAGAAATTATGTGGATGGATGAATGTATGCTTTGATGCTAAAATTATGCAAAATACAACAAATTTAGTAAAATAGAATTATTTTATGTTTTGATTAAAACATTTCTAATGCATTATTTACAAAGATAATAATTAGCTAAAAAATACTCTTAGATAAAGAAATAAAGAATAAAATGACATACATCACCCGAATTAGCCTGCAAAAAGAGAGTTGGGCTAACCCGCCAACCCGCCCTACATAAGATTACAAACTATCTTTATTAGTTGTCTTACAAAATGGTTGTACTTTGGTCGTACGGACCACCCACGTAAAAATATATTCAAAAAATTATACAAATGTTCTAACAATAACTTTATTTTAATGTTTCACGTATTTTTTGCACATGAAACGCCTACAATGTTGATAATAAAATTGAAATAAACTAAGTAAACATAAGATCCACATCAAATAAATATGTCAAAGTTAAATCTTTCATGAATAAGAAAATATAAATAACTTACTTTAAGCTTCCAAAAACCATTAGCAATTAATCAATACTAAATGCAAACAAAAAAAAGTAACTTAAAAATTCAAGCATGAAGTAAATAATTAACAGAATAAAATAAAATATATTTTTTTGTCTAATTTAGAAATTAAAATATTAATAATTATTTTATAGTTTATGCAAATTAGTCCATCCACTCCTTCACTGTCCGAGAGCAATAAGTTGACAAGACAAACGTAAACATTCCAACCAGCTAATATAATCAACACAAATTGCACTTTTTATTGTGATTAAGTTAGTTGTTTGACCCACTTCGCGTTGTCATTCTATATAGAAAATGCAGTGGCAATACTTAAAATTAGGGGGAAAATATACAATAGCGGCTACATGTCCATCAATGATCAATTACTTTATTCAGATATTATACAATTTACCTTATAATTTATATCTTTATATATATATATATATATATATATATATATATATATATATATATATATATATATATTTCTCTTCCTAAAACAAGTATTTTGACAAATTGAGAACCAGAAGTTTGTATGTGGACGGGCTTGAAGAAAGGATCTAGCATCATCATTTTGTGTTCTTTCACTATATAAGCTATGGCCATCCACAAGATGTTTACTCCCTTGGTGATATCTCTTATGATGTTGCTTTTTGACAAGTCCTTTGGACTTGTCCAATCCTTATAAGGGTATACATTGGTTTTTGTTTCAGTTTTAGTAGGAGTTTATGATTCTTGAGTGTCTTCTATGTCTTATTCCACACCTGTATCAAGTTCACCTACATTTAGACTTTCTCTTGGTTGCATTGTGTTAGTAAAACTATCAAAATTATCATCAAAAGCAACATGAATGGATTATTCCACAGTTAAAGTGCGTTTATTATAGATTTTATAGGCTTTGCTTGTTAATGAGTAGCCTAGAAAAATTCCTTCATCTACTTTAGAGTGAAACTGGCCTAGATTGCTTTTACCATTGTTTAATACAAAACATTTGCAACCAAAGACCCTTAAATGAGTGATGTTAGGTTTTCTTCCTTTGAATAATGAATAAGGAGTGAGATTTAGCATAAGTCTTATGATAGTTCTATTTAACACATAGCATGTTGTGCTAACACCATCAACCCAAAAGTATTTAGGCAAAGATCTTTCATTAAGCATGGTTCTAGCTAGTTCCTCTAGTGCCCTATTTTTTCTTCAACAACACCATTCTATTTGGTGTTCTAGGTGTAGAGAAATTGTGTGAAATATTTTATTCTTCACAAAAATTCTCAAAACTCTCATTTTGAAACTCCCTCTATGATCGCTCCTAATAGCTTTTATTTTATGTTCTTTCTCATTCTAAATTATGGAGGAAAATTTCTTAAAAACTTTGAATCTATCACTCTTGGATGCAAGGAAGAAGGTCCAAGTGAACCTAGAGTAGTCATCTACAAGAACAAATCCATAGTAATTTCCTCCTAGACTTTTTATTCTAGATGAACCAAATAAATCCATGTGTATCAACTCTAGTGGTCTAGTGGTGGATATGACCCATTTGGATTTGAAGGAAGTTTTCACTTGTTTTCCCTTTTGGCAGACATCACATAGTCTATCAAATTCAAACTTTATATTTGGTAATCCTGTTACAAGACCTTTATATACAAGCTTTTTTAGATGATGCATATGTATGTGTGCAAGTCTCTTGTGCCATAACCAAGGTTCATCCTCTTTTGACAATAAACATATAACATATTTGAAAGAAGTATATTTGAAGTCAACCATGTATATGTTGTTATGTCTCCTACCTACTAGAACAAGTTCATGTGATGATGCATGACAAATCAAACAATGATTTGATTCAAAAGTGACCTTTAAGCCCTTACCACAGAGTTGGTTAATACTTACCAAGTTGTGTTTAAGACCATATACAAGTAAAACATTTTCAATAGTATATGAGGAGGGAGTTTGTATTTTACTAATACTAGTGATTTTACCCACGTTGTTATTTCCATAGGTAACATGTCCACTTTTTTTGTGAAACAAACTGCTAAATTTTGTAGCATCTCCTGTCATGTTTCTTGAGCAGCCGCTATCAAGATACCACATGGACTCCTTTCCACTTTTATCTTTACTACTTTTAGATGATGCAGGTTTGGCCATCAAGCCGAAATCAACTTCTTCTTTAGGATACTCGTTGGATTCACTATTGTCATCATTTTCCTCTTCCAGTTTTCGCTTTAATTTGAGTATGGGACATTTTGGCTTGATGTGTCCTACTTTTCCACATTCTTAATAGGTGGGAGCATCATATTTATCTTGCTTCCGGGAGGACTTTTTGTTTCTTGCAAAATTATTGATAGCTTTACTTTTATATCTCAAGAATTTAGATAAACTTTTTGCCATTAGATTTAGCTCTTCATTGTCAGAGTTTTGTGCAAATTGATCATCTCCATAATCATCTTTCTTTGAGTCAGATTTTATATCAATTTTGGCAACGGACTTCAAGGCAACTGTGTGTCTTTTCTCTTCCTCTTCTTGTTTCAACCTTCCTAACTTAGAGAAGTCTTTGAGTTTGGTCTTCCCATTTTCTATCTTGGTTGGTTCATAGGGACCATTGAGTGGTCTTGCCCCTTCACAAAAGGTTTGAGATATATTGGCCATTTGGATCTGTGTAATCGATTAAATTTCGATAACCCACGCTCTGATGCCAATTGTTAAAAATAGTCCTTTGTTTCTGTTTTAATCGATTATGGAACTTATATAATTAATTATGTTGCCATTTAGCCTTGTTAGTCATCCATTTACCTTTCTTAAAAGATTATGTTATTTATATAACATATTATGCCCTTCTTTATGTTTTAATCGATTATAACATAGTACTTTGCCCTTGTTTTGCCTTCTAAGTGTTCTCTAGCTTAGTCTAACAGATTATATCACTTATGTAATCGATTATTATTAACAGAAACCTAGATTTTCAATCTGTTTAGGCCTATTTCACTAATCAAGAAAGGATTAATACTTCTAACACTTAACATGTTAATGATTTAAACACTTGTTATGCCATTTTGTTGTGCAAGAAAGATTAAACCATTTCTAATCATTTAAAACTATTCATCATCAAAAACCAATATAGTAGAGACTATGGTCCCCTTATTAGCACATATCTTAAGTAGAAGATTGTTTGGAATAACAATCACATGCCAACAACAGTATGGTGATGACAATGTCGTAATGTACGAAATAAATCCATCCAAACATAGACCAACTTGAATGTTACGGGGATCACTGACGAAGGATGGATGCTTTTGATCAAAGTGTTTTCGGGCTTTTGATCAAAGTGTTTTGATCATATGTCATTATTTTTTTATATAAGCAAATGTTCTTTGTAATCCTAGAATTATAGGTGAGTAGAATATTGACTTCAATGTGTGATATCGAGGTAGCCCATAAAATTTACATTGAAGCAATGACGTATCATTTTTGCCACTATCATTGTCATGAAAAAGCATACAACCATTCAGACAAAAATTAATCTTCTTAGCCTTCAATCCCAACTTTGAAACTAATCTATTGGCTTTATAATAATTGTTTGGCAAAGAAGTATTTGGTGGTGTTACATCTAAAAAGATTTTCGAAAAAATACAGGTTCAAATACATATTGTAAGCCAAAAAGTCTAATACATATTGGCATTTTTTACTTTCTTGCCCTTTCAAATACAGGTTCATTTGCCTTTACCAACAAATTGTAAAATCTCTGATTGGATTCATTTAGAAAATCTTCTAAACGCCTATCATCCATTTGTTCAAATGAAGCATGTTGTCTAAGAGCATTATTCACCATCTCTTGTGTTAAGACAAAATCATTTATACATCTAAACGCTCTCATGTTTTGAAGTTTAACCAAATTACATTAAACGAAATAATAATTTGAAAATACCATAGGAAGAAACATAAGAGTCGGGTTCAAAATCACCAACATAGAAAAACCTTAGAAAAACATTTAGGATTTTAGGAAACGGAAAACAACTAAGTCAAAACACCTAGACGTTATTGTCAACACTCAATTTTGTCCGGGTTGTAAAAAATGTGTTTTTATTGGTTTTTTTATTTATTTATTTATTATTTTCCTTTTATTTTATTTTACCTTTTGTTTTATTCTATGTTAATGTATTTAGATATTTGCTTTTAATTCAATTTTTATTTTATTTCTTATATTCATTTTGTTTTAATAAAGTTAATTAATCAAAATAATTGAAAAATTGAAAAATAAAGTTAAAAAAATAAAATTTAAAAATAAAATAAAAAAAAGGAAATAAAAAACGTGGAAAAGGGGATATGTGGGACGTGTCTGAAGGAGGGAAACCAGGTGGTTAAGGGAATATTTTCTAAGATTTTTTGGAAGGAGAAAGGGGGGAGACCAGGTGGTTAGAATAGGATAATTCCAAAGATTTTTGGGCAGGATTTTGTTGGATCAGAGAGAGAAAAAGGAGGAGGGGATTCGGGGGACCTTCATCTGGGATCATCATCATCCAGATTCACCATTTTTTCACCTGAAAAAAAAAACAGACGCCAGCAAAAGGAGAGGAAAAAAAAAACCATTGGAGACGCAAGGTTGGCAATAGCAATCGAGAGGTAAGTAATATCTAACACTCCATGTTGTTAAATTTGTATATGAATGTTGTTGAATGCACTGGATATTTGTATATGCTCATTATTACCAAACATCATCAATCTTCACCTCCAACACTTGATTTCCAATACCCGTGATCATCTTCATTCCCTACTGCATCTCCCACCCATCATCACGGTCTCGCAAACTTTGTATTCCTCCATTTACTCAACGAAACCTCATTCCCTCATCCACTCATCAACCATCATCCGTATTCGCCCACGGTCACTACTAACACCTCACGGCCACCGCCTCATTCACCCATTGGAACCTCCATTCCAACTCACGCATAACACCAACCTGCATTATACAAGGCCACAGCCTAGAACAATGACCCATTTCCAGCACCCAAACACAAGCCCATACTTTGCCTTCACTGAGCCAAAACGGGGATTGTTGTTTTCGAAGAGAGAAAAATGGAGACGGTGGCGTCGTGGCTGGTGGTGATTCTGGTGGCACGAGTTGCCGCCGGTGAGGCCAAGGCGCGTTCTGGTTGAGGCGACGGTGGCCGGCTATGGTAGAGGCGACGGTGAGCTTGTGGTGCCGAGCAGGAGACCTTGGGTCTCTAGAGGAGGCATGAGCTGAGGAGTGGGGAATGAGGATGAACCTCCTGAACCCCTAGGGGAATTCTAGGTTAGAAACTACCCCTATGGGCCAAACCCAGAAGTGAACCAACGAGCGTTCATTATCCAACGAACGAGCGCTCGTTATCCAAACGAACGAGCGCTCGTTAACCTTAAGCCTTTTTCGACCGTTCGCTCAGCCTTTTCCCTAAAGAGCGCTCGTTATCCAAATGAACGAGCGCTCGTTAACCTTAAGCCTTTTCGACCGTTCGCTCAGCCTTATCCCCAACGAACGTTCGTCATTAAGCTTCCATTTTTGAACGTCCGTTCGCCATTTCAATAACGAACGTTTGTCCTTAAGCTTCCATTTTTGAACGTCCGTTCGTCATTTCAATAACGAACGTTCGTCCTTAAGCTTCCATTTTTGAACGTTCGTTCGTCATTTCAATAACGAATGTTCGTCATTAAACTTCCATTTTTGAACGTTCGTTCGTCATTTCAATAACGAACGTTCGTCATTAAACTTCCATTTTTGAACATTCGTTCGTCATTTCAATAACGAACGTTCGTCATTAAACTTCCATTTCTCAACGTCCGTTCGTCATCTTCCCAATGAACGCTCGTCACTCAGCCCCAATTTTTCAACGAGCGTTCGTCATCTCTTCAACGAGCGTTCGTCATTCAGCCTTCGTTCTCAACGTCCGTTCGTTATAACTCTCGACGAACGCTCGTCATTCAGCTCACATTTCTAAACGTCCGTCCGCTATATTCCCCCAACGGACGTTCGTCCTCTCCCCAACGAACGCTCGTTATCCTGAATACTGTCCCCAACGTCCGCACGATAGCCTCCGCGCTCTTCCACGGACCGCTCGTTAACCAAGCTTACACCTTGTTTTTATTATTTTATTTTTATTTTGGCCCCCCCCATTTTGATGTTTTTTTTTATTATTTATTTATTCGTTTGCCTTTTTATTTATCTTATTTCATTTTATTTTATTTTATTACTTTATTTTATTTAGTTCTTTTAAATATCCACTTATTTCAAAATATATATATAATAATTTTACTTATATACACATAAAAAATAAAATTTACAAAAATACGCTTTTAAAAGGTTAAGCACACGTGAGACCGCTTGCGTCGTCCTTGTGCCAGAAACCTTCCCTTCTTTATTAGATAAAAAATTACAAAAATATTTTGAAAAGGTTTAAGCACACGTGCAACCGCTCGCGTAGGCCTTGTGCTGAAAATCTTTTCCTTTTCTTTTACAAAAGTTAAAAATCAAACAAAAATATTTTGAAAAGGTTTAAGCACACGTGCGACCGCTCGCGTAGGCCTTGTGCTAAAAAACCTTTTCCTTTTCTTTTACAAAAGTTAAAAATCAAATAAAAATATTTTGAAAAGGTTTTAAGCACACGTGCGACCGCTCGCGTAGGCCTTGTACTGAAAATCTTTTTCTTTTCTTTTACAAAAGTTAAAAATCAAATAAAAATATTTTGAAAAGGTTTAAGCACACGTGCGACCGCTCGCGTAGGCCTTGTGCTAGAAAACCTTTTCCTTCTTTATTAAAAATACTAAAATATTCCCAAACTACAAGTAATCTCTCAGCTAGAACTACGTTACCCTTGATTCTTCACCAAAAATGGAGATACGTAGGAGCAAGGCCAGTCTTTGTCAGGTTCATTTCCCAAAAATACAAAATCATTTCCAAACAAATTTCTCAAACAGTTTCCGAAAGAACTACGTAACCCTGATTTCTCATTTTGAATGAGAATACGTAGGAGCAAGGTCAATCCTTGTCAAGCCCAAAAAACTAAAAAATATATTTTGTTTATTTAGAATTTTATTTTAGGGGATAGTTAAACATTTTGAAACCACATCACATTCGCGCATTTAGTTAAAGGTACTGCCTTCGGGTAGGCGTTGTAGGGTGCTAATACCTTCCCTACACGTAACCGACTCCCGAACCCAGAATCTGGTTTTCGTGGACCGTGTCTTATTATTTTATGGTTTTTCCGTAGTTTTCCAGAATAAACTATAGTGGCGACTCCAAAATCTCTTTTCAAAACCTGTTTCTTTTTGGATCGTCGTCCCGTCGCGATTCCGGTTGCGACAGTTATGTTAAACGACTGTTATGTCAAAACGTCTAAGAGAGTTGAAGTTAAACGCATACAATTTACTATACCCAAGAGTATTCAGTTTAACTCTCGGGAAAACGAAACAATGTCAAGACAATGTTGTTGACAAAAACACTGTAAAAGACTAAAACTTAAAGCACCAAAGAAAACACAAACAATGTTAAACGTTGATGCTCTAAAAAGGCAAAGTCACAAAAAGTGTTTACATTAGTCTAAACGATACCATGAGCTAAACTATTGCTTCGTCCAACGATGAAGTCTTTAGTCAACGCCTGGTATCTTTAGAAGAAAAGCTAAATTGTTAAACGCTACCTTAACGGTAGAAAAAAAAATTTGTTGTTTTGAGCAATCATTAAATGTCATTAAATGTTCAACGTTCAAAAACAACAAAAGTGATAAGAGAAAAGACATATCTACTGCATGCACAATCTAATTTATTCTTTGCAGATAACGTACTTTACACACATCTACAAGCTTCAAATTAACATATCAGAAGCTGACATTAGAGACAAAAGAGATATTCACATAATGTTTTTCACTTGAAGTGATGTTTAAGAGAAAAGAAGAGTCTAGTAGTTGATCCTCTACAAAAGTAGAGTTCTTGGAGCTCCATCTTCCTCTTTCATCCTCTTTGTCATTACTCTTATGAGTGGTCCAATATGTCCTCTTAATGGTCCTCCATCAACTTGTCTTAGTAAAACAATTAGTTGTCTAGCAACTTGAGTAATAGGATTAGTAGAATCTTTAAGTTTTTGTTCTCCTTTTTAAAGTGTTTTACTTTCCTTTTCTTGTGTTCATTGCCTATTGTTTGCTTCCCATGTTTCAATTAGATGAAAATGGTCAACATTTAGCACTTTGTTTAGGAAAGAAAAAGGAAATTCTTTAGAAATATGTATTTCTTTTACCCATAGATGATTCACCAGTATTCTAAGGCTTTTTGAGACTAATCAAGCTCGGCTAGAAGATTAGTAAGGTTCGTTAGATCATTGATAGGTTGTTTTAAATTATTTATATTTTTGAATGACTATTGAATCATGTGAAGGTGATTTAGAAAAAAAAATGATTTTTAAGTTTATCCACTTATTACTCATATTTCTCTTCGAAGCTTAACGTACATTTTTGTATGTTTTACTTTTATGGAAAGAAAAGATTTCTGATAAAAAATTGTTAATTTTCAGACAATTTTTTATTTTAAGAACTTTCAAAATTTATTTTTAAAACTAAAATGTTTTACTTTCTTATGTTAACTTTTGTGGTTGTAATTTTTATTTGTGATGTTCATATATTTATATGTGTAACATTCCAAAAATACAGTATAAAACCATATAGGAGAATCATCACATGTTAACAATACTACAGACCAGTTCTACATAGAACGAGATACGAATTATGACCGAACGGCCTTACACAATAACAAGGAGTTTAAAAACTAAGGCTACTACTACTAGATCGAACGGTGTACAAAGTAATCTATGCCGAACGGTCCTACCAAAAGGTAAAACTACACCAGAACGAACGCTCTCAAGGTTCGACCTTCACTTCCATGGTATCTTCCAACACTTCTTCCAGCAGCTCTTCTACTTCTGCTCACATCCACACGGATGATCATTGCAATAGGACAACGCCAGAACGCACAACAAAGACAAAAATGATAACAGGGTAAGCTTATGTAATTTAATTTCTTCAATAACAACATACAACATTCATAACTAAACCAACAACACTCAAATCATCATTCATACATCAAAGCATGCAAATAACGACCACTTGACTCTGACTGTCCAGACTGTATGAATCCTGTGTAGCTACGACGTTCGTGCACCCGGGTGATGTAGTAACTGGGATACCCTCAACAGCTGCCACCCGAGGTCAGTCCTTTCCATCCAAATTAACCATAAGGACTAGGACCTCCTGCCATTTCCACACGTGACTTACTCCTCTCTACATGAGAACGAGTAATCATGGAATATCAGGATGAACGTCAGCTAAGCTTTGCCCACATCCATACTTTACCAATCAATAACCACTTTCTGAGATATTCCTCCCTGGAATACTCGTTCATAATCACATTATTTCATTCACATCACATTTCAATTTATCTTATACTTCGTCATCAATACATTCGACTGAACTACGATCGCACACTCTCATCATCTCATAAGTTCAACTGGATTAACTCTTCAATAATCAAACCACTAAGAGCTCAAAACGGACGCCACAAAGCCTAGGTCAAGTACTAAGACTCTAGGCCGAACATCTTTTAAAGACCAATACTGGTTACACTAAATACTAATACTGATGAGAAACGATGGAGTAACGGACGCTATTCAGATTGAATGAAGACTTTGATTCTAAACACAGTAATAATATATTTCATAAAACGAGACCCAGTGCTTGGTTTAAGACCGAGCCCTGCAGAAACCAAACATTATTGATCGAGTACTGGTCCAAGACCAAATGCTTATCAGGAATGAGCGCTACTGAGACTGACCGCTTGATTCCAAACCGATCAATAATAAACTCACATGAAACCAATAATATAAATCTATACAATTAAGCCACCACATGATTCTGAAAGAAAAGAATGACAACGCCTATGACCTGAAGTAGTATATAACCCATTTAACTAAACTATTTAGGAAGTCTAAAGAAGAATTACATTTAGACTGAACACTCATATATACCTATCTATTATTCTAACACGATCGTTATTAATGAAATTCCATGTATGATAATATTGACGGACGCTCAAAGGGAAAGGAATGGTTAATACTACTCTCGGTCAAAGTTTAACAAATCCTATATAGTATTACAGGAAAACTCTTAGCTTCCCTCCCCAAGACATGAGACTCAGGTAAGACCAGGTACTCCCAAGAAGAACCGAACGCTCGCTAATAACGTTCGACCATACTATCACCTTTCCTCAGACTACCACATTTTAATATCAATTTCTATCTCAGTTCAATTCACAACATGCATTAGTCATCCATCCACACTCCCAAACAAGCAGCACGTACATATTTCATACTCAACCAATAATCCAAACAATATATCATGCAAACATACCAACGTTCAAACAAGAATATTAATCAAATTATATAAGCTTCCCTTACCTCTTAACGTGACCGAACGTACACAGCTTGAACAGAATAGCTCACCACCAATTTCTTAGAAGACTACGATCGTGATTTATGAAACTATTCAAATGAAAGACCAGAAAGGCGTTCAGAAAGGGGTTAAGAACCTCATGCACCCGAAAACTGAGTTTGCATGTACAAAAAACCACTCGGCTGAGAGATATGAACTTTCCAGTCCAGAATCTGAAACTGATAGGTTAAAACGGACGCCCTCGACGCTGGAAGAGTAGAAATGGTGCCTGAGTGGTGATTGGAGAAGAGAAAATGAGTGTTTCTTAGAGAGAAGATGAAAAAATCTAGAGGGAAGGAGGAGAAAATAGAAACTCAGAAGGTTGAAGAAAATGGTTGCATGCAGAGAGAGTGGCATAAATTTTTGAAACTAAGTTTTTCTTCTACCATCCAAAACCGAACGTCCAATCTCTTGCAGCCACCTGTTTTCCACTTTCTGAAATTCTAAACTCTCTTCTCGACACTTGGCTTCCACTCAAATGGATTTTGGATGCGTTTTTAATGAGATCTGACAATATGAGAGTCGTATATGTATTAAGTTAAAATGTTCAACAATAAATAATGAAAATTTGACTCTGTAAATAATTTCAAAACTTTTATTTTATTATGTTTTAATTTTATAAATTAATAAAACTATAAAACATGAATTTTCTTTTATTTAAGTTTTAAATGAAATGGTGACTATTTTATTTTTATTTTTAAAAGTAACTATTTAAAATAAAGATTATTGGTGTGAAAAAAAAATGTGAGAAGAATTCAAGTCCAAATTCTGACCATATACATTGAATAGGCTCATTTGAAAAATTATCGTCACTGGGTCTATATGTAATATTGTATTTAAAAAATACATTATTTGTAGGAAAAGTTCAATTTTTCACACCAATTCATTGAAAAAAATACCGAATAAATAGACATGAACCTACATAATTAAACCAAGTTATGGAAAATAAATAGACATGAAGCTATTTAATTAGAGTAAATTATGTCGAAGTATGGAAGCGATACAGATGGTGGTGGGTACAATTGTCATTACGAATATGGTCATTTTAAGCCCTATTCACACAGGGCACTTTTTCAACCATTTTCTACCGATAACTGAGAAAAGTCACTGTTTCTTGTCTTGTCATTTAGCACTTAGCACGGAGAGAGAGAGAGAGAACGCGCCAGCAAGACAACCATTTGGTTAGGATTTTTAGGGTTTTCGGGACACGGGCTCTTAGTAAACAACAATGCAAAAAGAAAGTTGCGATTTTGATTCCATTATCCTTCATTATTTTATGCTTACCCATTTTATTTTTTGTTTTTTAAATAACAAATATTTTCATTGTTTAAATCACGTCGGGATTAATACTGTTATTATTACTGGAGCTATATTTACAAAATTATAAAATATTATATTTTTCTATAATAATACAATTATTATTATTATTATTGGCAGTAAAATAGTTTTAACTGTTTAATAAATCTATATTATTTAATAATATAATATGTTAGTACTTCAATGTTGCTTTCTGATATTAGAAAGTATCTTAATTTATCATCTTGAACAACTAAAACATGATTATTATTATTTTTAAATTAATTGTAGACTCTGTAATCAAAAGAGTAATGATTTTGATTATTTATAATTACATAGATATAGCTATTTTTCTTATAATATTATGAATAGGTAATCTATATCATAAATCTAGAATTTTATGATTTTTCTTTTAAATTACATTTGTTTGGTATTTGATACTTTATTTCGTGGGATTTCAGTCTAATATTCTACTTATTGAATGGAAAGTTTGATTCTACTTCTGTGAACCTAATGTTGGTTATTTGATTTTAATTATACTGACGAGATATTTTCATGTCAAAATAATATAAAGGATAAAAATAAACCTAAATAGGTAATAGTAAGCTAAATAAACTTTGCACTATTATTTTTTTAATAATATGCATGACAAATTTATTCACTTTATAATAATTATGTTAACAGTTGTATCTGACACAAATTTTGTTTTGCTAACTAATAATTGATTCCTATTATTAAATTTTATATTCATACTTAATATATTTTAGTTCTGTGAAATATTTTGTATACATAACATGGAAATTATTTAATAGTTGATTGAATTCAATATTTAATAATTATTAATCTTCTCAAAAATAGACTGTTAAAATATATTAAAGAAATATAAATTTGACAATTAAAAGATAAATATTAAAATGGTTAAATTCCCAGCTGTCCATGTTTATTTTCTAATTAATTATCGTTAAATGTATTTATTCACATAAAAGTTAATTGCTATTTATTTTTCAATTTTTTTGGAATGTAATTAATATTCTTCTTATTTATGAGAAGTATTCTATAAAAATAATCCAAAATAACTGTCATATTTTAGTGTGGTTACTTTTTCTACTTTTACTTGTAGCAAATGTTATTTAGTTGTGTAATTCACTTTTAATACGAAAAAAATTATTTTAAATCCCAATTAAGAACAATAATAATTACTTATACAATTAAAACTTATATATGTTTCTAGTCATAGTAAAATTAACTAGCCATAATTTTGGTTTCTATAATTTTTTTCCTTATTTTTTATCTCTAAAAAATTGAAATTACCGTTTTATTTTCAATCAAATGTATCAATTTTTAAATTTTTCTTTTCTTTTATTCTAAAAACTTTTCATTTTAGTTCTCAAATTAAACTTTTTTAAGTAACAATATGTGAACAAGTATTTATTAATCGAAATGATCATTTAAATTTGTATTCAATACATAAGAAGTTAATTAATATATATAATACTAAGGCTTAAAAATAAAAAAACTTTGAATTTCATTAAACCAAGAACAATTTTTCTTACAATAACGAAAATCACGAAAATCAAAACGAACGCAAAGGCATTTTCGTTATGATGATAGTCAGAAAATAAGGAAGAATAACAGTAAATTAATTAATAAACGGTAAAACAAATCGAAAAGGCACTGTAAATTTTGTGGTAAAATTTGTTTTGATGTGATAATTATATATATTTATTTGGAAGATTTTGATGAGTTATTTGATGAAGCTTGTGGAGCAATTAAGTGTAGTGTACGACTGAATTGTCTTTAATTGTGGCTACCCTCCCCACCATTCCTCACCTTACCACATCCTTTCTTTCCTTCTCGCCTATTCTTTCTTGGTAACAGTAATATTTGTATCTTCAGCTGCCAGGCGCCGTTTCCTTTTACTCTCTCTTTCTCTCTCTTCCTTTTTCAAAATCCAGTTTTTACTTACTCTGATCATGCCTCCACTGCCTCACTCTTCTCCATAACCATCGCACACTCCTCACTCTCACTCACCCAATTCTTTTTCCTTCTTCTCCCCCTGACACACTCACACACGCAAATTCAAATTTCACTACCAAAAACAATGGTGGGTACATACATACTACACACTCATACACATATTTCTGCTTCAATTTAATGACCTTTCACACACCTCACTGCTTTCTTCTTTAGCTATACCATTTTTATGCCTCTTTTCAACTTACTTCGCTTCACTCTCCTGACGCAAACACTCATCAAAATTCAAATTGCAAAGGGAAAAAAATTATCATGGTGGATTCCCTTTCTTCCTCTTTGCCTTTCTCTCTTTGCTTCTTTCCCTTGCTTCCTCTTTTCTTCTCTTTCTTCTTCCATTTTCTGTTTATTTTAACTCAATTCCTTCTTTCAGTCACCCGTGCAGTTCGTTTCTTCCTCCTCTCATGCTCCTCCTTGGCTTCAACTCCTCCTCACCGAGAAGTTCTACAACGCTTGCATAATTCACGAGGAGGCAAAGAAGAACGAGAAGAACGTCTATTGCTTGGATTGTTGCATCAGTCTCTGCCCTCACTGTTTGTCCCCTCACCGCTCTCATAGACTCTTGCAGGTACTGTTGTTCACTACGTTACACAGAAGATGCAAACAAACATCAAGACACCCAAAACAAATCCTCTCATGAATTCTTTTAACTTCTCTTTACACCCTTTTGCAGATTAGAAGATATGTGTATCATGATGTTATAAGGTTGGATGACGCTGCAAAATTAATTGACTGCACTTCAGTTCAAGTATGTTTTTACCTTTCTTTTTCCCTTTAATTTTCAAATACAGGTTCAGTTCATTCGGCATAATTGAGCAAAGTTATAAAGTTTCATTAAAACACAATTAAAAGAATTCTGGCGGTGTCTAATTTCCTTCGTGCAACTTCAACCTCAACCTGGTGTTTCAAGCAAGCTAATTAAGAAGAGCAATTTGTCAAGTTAGAATTTCAGTATATGTTTTTTTTTCCTTTCATGTCTGTCTTACATGATAGTGGGTGGAAGTTGCACAAATGGATGGTTCGCTTTGTGAAATGTTTTAAGCTCCATCCCTCACACCCACATGGTTACTTTCTCTCTCTACAGTCCTACACGACCAACAGTGCAAAAGTGGTATTTTTAAACCAAAGGCCACAGGCAAGGAACTTCAGAGGCTCCGGCAATTTCTGCAGCACCTGTGACAGAAGTCTGCAAGACCCATACCATTTCTGCTCCCTTTCTTGCAAGGTCCTCTTTTATCACTCCTAATTTCACCCCCTTACCAACGTTATCATTATTGTTCCATAATACATAATGCATTCCCACCCTTTTTTGTGCATATTATATATATATATATATATATATATATACTTTTTCTCTTTTCTCATTCATATACCTGTATTGTTTTTCTCACAGATCAATTATCTGGTCAGAACTAAGGGTTCTCTCTCTGGTTACCTCTTCGAGTGCAACTACTTGCCGCTACCGGAATGTGGGCTCGACGATGGTCTGATGACCCCTGACTCGGTTCTGGAACCGGCCGGTTCGGCTAGAACCTCGTCAGGCTCCGGAGGGTATGGTGGGGTGGATTGCAGGACCACCCTGGCTTGCACTGCAACCACTGAGATTGTGAGGAAGAAGAGAACCGGAGGCTCTGGTTTCCGACCACCGTGCCGACCGGCGTGTTCGCCTGTGTCGGAAATCTCGGCGGGCCTGATGAATCGGAGGAAAGGGAACCCCCAGAGGTCCCCGCTGTACTGAAGGAGTTGCGAGAGGGTGAGGAGGTTCTCTGAGATGAAAACGAAAAACCGTCTCACGAAAGAAAACAACTTTTTGGTATTTTGCTATTATCATTATCAATTATTCTAAATATTACTATGGAGTTAAAATCTGGGATTGGAACTTAATACACTTTACAGGGAAGAAAAACCTCCTAGTTTTGTAGATTATCACCCTCTGCTTTGTTGCTGCTGCTATGTATCTATGTACCGAGTTTGGTAGAACAATGTAATGATTTATTTTGAGGTTTATGAGTGTTACTGTTATAGTATTATATAATATATGGAGCAATTGGTGTTGGTGTTTTGCACAAGATATTGTGGAGGAAAATGTGATATTTGGTTGGATTAGGTGGTGCAGATAGAGGTGATTTTTTGGTTTACTTGAATGAGGAAAAAGCACAGAGCAGGGTTTTTAAGAGAAAGTGGCTATGTGTTGAGTGTGTCCCACACTAATCTTATGGTAATCCCAGAATAGAAAGGATTGGGTTTGTACTGCACGATAATTTGTCCTATTTTTTTCCTTCTCGTTTCTGCTTCCTAGTGCAGCGTCGTGACAAAATTCAAAGACAGTGCTCTTTAATTTATTGCTATTTGTCCCTATCCCATTGCGCTGCATTTGAGGTCTCCTATGGGAAACTTGCAACTTCTTTAATCAACTTCCAACCATTTGAATCATATTCATTAAATGGTGGGTTTTTTTTTATAAGTTTACGTCACCATAAATATCCCCAGTTTTAGCATAATAAATGACCCAAATGCTATTTCTGTATATTCTTTTTTTATATTTTGTTTACCTCTTTCTATTTCATTATCTTGCGCAAGATTAACTTATAAATTGTTATTTTTATGGAAGATAATTCTGATGAAGTAAGACTGTTATAGATGATTATTTTTTACGTCTATTTCATTATCTTTCTATTTCATTATCTTTCTATTTCATTACATGTAAATGCATTTTTTACGTCTTTCCTTGATATACTTTGCTTTCTTCTTATCTCTTTTAAATGACGTTTAAATTCAATTTATTATTTTAATAATATTTCAGTTTCTTGTGCCACTAATAGCATAAAATGCCGTATTAATACTTTTAATTCATAAAGATTAAATATGGCGACAATTGATACAACCTCAACAAAGGTAATGTAATTTTTTTTCTTTTTCTAATCAATGTTTTGTTGCCGTTTGTTTTACTATATAGAATACTAAGATGATAATAGAATTATGAAAGGGTAATTACTTTTATTTTTAAAAATAAGTAATATTTCAGAATTAATGAATGATAATTGATAAATGTGAATTGGATGTGAGTGGGGCAATTAAGTATGTTTTTGCAATCCTTGGAATCGAAAGTAATGGAATACATGGCACCAAATAGGAGAAAGTCTGGAAATGTCTTAATTGCTGGTTGGCAAGTGGAGTCCATTTGACCCACCATACCTGAGCAAAGGTCACAGCTACTTGTCCTTTTCATGTTCTGGGTAAAAGGGTGACTCTTCATGTATCATATCCCATTGGATATCATATTGGCCTAAAAGCATAAAATGACATAACATCTAAGAACCCTTTATTTAACGTCTTGCATTTCAAGCAACAACTACGGTTCAATGCCCCAAAACCCCTTCCTCGTTATCACATCACAATAAACAATAAAATATACATATCCTTTTCGATTAATTTTCCTCCCTGTCCTATGCTGCAAGGCTTTATGTGAGTTCATTCAGTTTTGTCTTATACTTTCTAATTTTGTCTCTTCCACCACAAACTAAATCTTTTGAGTTGTTATTCAGCTGTAGCCTTGGAAATATTCGACTTTATTAACTAGTAATGTATAATGCTTTTTTGGCGCGTCTAATATGTATTTGTTTCTCCGTTTCTTGACTGAAATCGGTGAAGTACTTTCTTGGACGCACATATTATTGTAGTGGACATTCCTTTGCGACTATGCACTACAAGTTAGGTTTAAATAACATTGTTAGGGATTAATTAGCACCTTTTAGGAATATATAGAGTTTCGTCACAATTTTATTATCAAAAGACATATAACTGAGTTGAAGACAAAAATGGTATTTAAATTTTTTTTCTTGACTTTTAAATAACATTATTTTTTACTATTGAGTGTACCATAACATAAGTCTCCTTATTGAGGTACAACGGGAAAGACAATTCATCTTCAATGAAAAATTAAGGAAAATCATTTTCGTTTTCTAAAAATGGCGCTAATGTTTCGAACTCAAGTATGATGAAATAGCATCCTTAGGGGTTAATTACCGCATCTAAGGAGAACTAATGAGCTTGAAGTCCTATAAGATGATTCTATCAAAAAGGAGAAAAATATCATGTTCAAATCTGTAAAGAAGACGTCCACCAAAGCTCTCAGAACTAATGAATCCTCCGAGGAGTCAGACAATGAACAAGACTTCATGGACGAAAACGATGAAGAGGAGCTCTCATTGATTTCGAGAAAGCTTCAGTCTATGTGGAGGAAAAGAAGAGGCATGGTGTTCAAGAGCATATGTTTTGGATCTGTCTCAAAGAACAATCCTAAAGACATACGATTGGAATACATAATTGTTTGTTATAAGTGCAACAAACCTGAACATTTCAGATCATAATGTTTCGAGTTTGAAAAGATGAAAAAGAAATCAGTCGAACCTAGATATGTAAAGAAGGAATTGACTACACAAAAGTCTATGCTTCAGTAGCAAGGTTAGAAGCCACTAGTGTAGCAAAAGGAAATGACAACGGTTGTTTTTTACAATACGTTTCGATTTTCAAACCGAGGCATATCTTGACGAGGTAAAAAGGTGGGGAACTTTTGGCCTCGGTTCCAACCGAGGTAATATCTCAAAGGGTACTGCCTCGGTTCATCAGCAACCGAAGTAGTATGGAAGAAAAAAAAAGAGGGGGGAGGGGTTATTACCTTGGTTGAACCGAGGTAATAACATGGACTTATGGTGGCGGTTCTAGCTTCCACCGCTGCCAAAGCCCTATTTTTAAAAAAAAAAAGTTGTCGTGCACCCTATGGCATCGGTTGTGGTTGAACCGAAGCCATACGTAGGTTTTCTACCTCGGTTTTAGCTACAACCGAAGCTTATTCTCTTGCAATTTTTTTAATAGCAGGTATGTTTTTGTGATATCCACTATCACAAAAACAAATTTGCATATCAAACAATATAATAACAACACAGATTCAACACAATAGTCAATATTTACATCACATAATGTTTAAAGCATAATGTACAAAGTCTAATAACAATAAATCAACATGTGCTAATGTATTTTAAAATCCTAATAACTATGAACTATTGAATAATCTAATTAAATATTTTGCAAGTGTCTTCCTTAAGTACGTAAGTGGCTTCTTAGGAAGTGGAGTAGGAGTCTTGAATCTCTGCACAAGACACATGATATTAATTAGTGGATATGAATTCCAAATGATGGAGAAAAGTAAAATTCATTAAATCTAAATATTACTGTTTCCCAACCTCTTGTGATATGGTCACAAATAGCGTGGGTCATCCAATACATTGCGTAGTATTCGTACTCATATGACCCACTTTGTCTGTTATACTAATATATCATCACAGTTGTAAATAGTTAGTGAGAATCATTAAAACAAAACAATTATAACAAAGTATGGCTTTAACATATGTCAAACCTTGAGAGCAACCCATGCAAGCTTTCTACCGTTAGCAGTTGATCTCCCAACCAACATCATACGTGCTGCAATAGAACTAGAAAAAAAGGCTTTAGCATTCATTTATATAACAAAGAAAGTCCAAACATTGAGGTTCTTACCCATCAACTGTTTGTCTGAGATTTTTGGGAGGAGACTTGTGCAATAAGCAGAACCACACAGCATAGCTCTCCGGTATGGAAACAATAAGTAGCTGCCAATGGTGCTTGAAATTGATAACAACTTAATTGTTATATATTAAAATCACATATGGAACTTTGAAGTTAAAAAACTTCACTTACCCAGATATATAAGGAATAAAGTATATGTCCTTCCCCCTTGCAAAGCTGCTGATGAGATATGTTGTGATTTCATCAAAATTATTTGGTTCATGTGTGACTTGGGGATCAATAAACCCATAGACATCATTGTACCCCAAGTTGTTACTTACACCAAACATATACCAGAAATCAAAAATTACCTTTGATATAAGTATACTTGATATATAAATCAATTTTATATAAATAATTACTCATAGACTTACATCATCCATAGCTGAATTATTGTAATATTCAACTTTTTTCTTCCCGACGCAAGCTCCCTAACATCTTGGCATGCAGGTATGATGGGACCTCAGAGCCCTCCCAAATACATTAGCATCATATTCAACCTTCATAGGCTCATTTGAAATCATGTCTTAAAGTTGTTGCAATGCACCAAGAGGATCGTCCTTAGATAAACGAATCTTCTCCTGTCCATGCGTTTGTTGTTACATGAAAAAATAGGATAAGTTTTGACATCAATAACATGTAAACTTTAAAATTGAGAAGTATAAAGTAGAAGTCCATACCAGGGGGTCAGAAATCGAACCAATCAAGTGTTTAAGCCAAGCGATAAAAGACTGGAATGCTTGTGCCACAGTGAAAATATCATCTGTGGGCAGAGGAATTGAGGCATCTGATATGATAATGTCGTCTACTGAGGCCTTCACCTCATCCTCTGATAGCTTCATACCATGAACAAGAGTCGCTGCCTGAAACATTGTTCGATGGGCTACCAACATCCTCCCGGTACCATCTAAAACGTATAGCAGACATGGACTAGCATTGTCCATGTCATCCCCTAGGACGGTTGGTGTTGAACAACTTCCTTTCCCGCTTCCCCTGTCAGAGTAAATGTTAGATTATACAAATAATAAATTATTCAACCTAAATGTTTATTAATTTTACTTATGGGAGGCACAAAAGGTTCCTGTACTGGAGATGGCTGCAAGCGCATCCCATAACTCTCAAATTCCTGCTGAAACTGGCGCATAACTCTGTCAGTCACTTATGTAGTGACTTCATCATATAATTTTGGCCTGAGCTCCTCCCTAAGCTATGTCCTAAGCTCCGCCCTAAGCTTTTTTGAGATCTCTTGTATTAGCCTTTGTTCTTGTTCTTCGCTGTATGCATATGAAGTCTGACGCGAAGAAATCCATAAATAATTTCTAATGCCTGCTCCAGTACCAACTACACACACTCGTCCAGGGTGCTCAGGTCGTCTAATTGCAGTGGTATGAATATCCTGGCGACCCTCTTGAATGAATTGACCTTGGCAGCTCTGACCAAGGAGTCATGTAACATCAAAAAATACCATTATTCTTTAAAAAGTTCAATGTAGTATGTATAATGAAACTATTATTATTTTAGGAATAGTGATAACTTACAATTCTTTCATATATTTCTCCTGCAGTCTCAGAAGAGTAGTCCTCTGATGATGTTAAACAAGCCAACTTCCACTTCTCATGCCGAGAAGATGGAGAAGGAGGCTGCGGGCTACCACCCTCAGATGAGGGTCTACCTTTTTCCTTTTGCTTGAGGATTTTCTCCTCAAGATTCCTATATCCACCAGGAGATAATAGGTGGGGGTTTTTATTTTGGGCACTTATTCCTTGTGCTTTGGTTCTTGTTGCCTATCACATATAATGAATTAGTTTAGATGATATAAATTTGTTAATAAGGAATTGAATAATATCAACTATATTAACCTGCCATTCCTCTGATGTCCGACTCTCTACAAATTTCAACCAAGTCTCCTCATCAATGGTCTTATATTGTGCACATGAAGAATCATTTTTTTGGCTCCAAATACATATCTCGAGGTTAATTTAGTCTTAAAACCCCGAAATTTTTTAGCAATAGATAATAAACACTTATTTCTAAGTGTTGTGACATTTGGAATGTCAAATGTCATCTGCAATAATCATAATAAAGTTGTATCAGTAAAAAATTATCAATATAAACAAACTGTAATTCAAATGATATCAATTAACTTACCAATAGATCGT
Source organism: Vigna angularis (assembly GCF_016808095.1). Taxonomy (NCBI): domain Eukaryota; kingdom Viridiplantae; phylum Streptophyta; class Magnoliopsida; order Fabales; family Fabaceae; genus Vigna; species Vigna angularis. The sequence continues at coordinate 28,662,422 of NC_068971.1, read as the reverse complement.
TCCATATAATGTTTCGATTAACCTTAGACACATGGTCAAAAGATGGAGTAAGAATGTTAATCCTATCACGTGCCAGTACTCCAAGGTATGATTCCACACCAGTGATCACATTAACATCCACAAGTGTTCTTTCACCACTATTTCTTCTAACCATCAGTTGTCTCAACCCGGTGGCTCCTCTAGTAGGTCTGGATGAGGGAGCCTCATCCCCTGATGAAGGTGGGTGGTCAGCCATATATCTGTCAAAATAAATAACATGAAATATTAATAAAATACTTATGTAATATCATATAATTTAACAAAACATGTAATAAAAGTCATATGAAATATTAATAAAAAGACATATGTAATATTAATTAAAAACTTATACACAAATTTGAAATTCATACATAAATAAATGGATTGGTCATATGTATATTCCTTCATCATGATCTGACCGAATTGCATGTACATCGTTAAGTAGACGGTGGTCATCCAAATTTGTCGTTGTTTTCAATGAATGGTTGTCAACAATATGAATATTAATCAAATTGTCTTCGTTAACTTCAATTTTTTTTTGCCTTGAAGAGCGACATACCAATGATCAGACGCAAGATCTTTGACATAAAAAACCAGATATGCTTGATGTACCATGATAAACGGTTTGTCTCGATAACCCACCTTTCTAAAATCAACTAGTGTCATAACCGATTCTTTTTTTTTCACATCACTCTGTATTGTCAAACCACTTACATTTGAACAATGGAACAAAAAACTTAGTGTAATCAACCTCCCATATCTCTTCTATTATACCATAATATCTCATTGATCCAAGAACAGGATTTTGATCTTTTGATGTGGAAAATTGGAGCGACTCAACTTCTAAACTAACTCCATTATTTTGTATTGTGCTTTTATCATCCAAAGTCTTCTTATAGAATGTGCAATTATTGATTTCATAACATGTACAACATACGACATCAAACTTTAAACCATTTGCAAGCAATAACAAAATCTGAGAAGAATGTGGCTCTTTGTCAACTTCAGATTTGAACCAAGACATAAATGTTCTGTTATGCCCCATCAACTGTCATTTCTCTGATTTTCTTGGATTTTTATTCTTCACAATGGATTTATGTGCTTGGAAAAAAGGGATCACTTCATCTATGTTGTTCAATATATAAAGATGTGCTTGCAACAATTCTTCGCGATCTTTCGTCACCACATTCACACCTCGAATGCTTTTACCTGTAGAACATTTATTCAACCATGATGTGCGAGGAACTCCTATTGGATATGTTGATGTCATGTAATCTAAACAAAACTCGATACTTTCTTTAGCAATATACCTTTCAATCGATGAACATTCAAGACAATATGGATTTTTAACGTGCTCTTTCAAAATTTTCATATAACCCTCAATAGAATACATCCATCTTAAGTATTTCAGTCCACACAACTTGATTTCTCTAACCAAATGAACAAGTAAATGTTCCATGATGTCAAAAAAATATGGGGGGAAAAACATCTCTAGTTGACACAAGATGATAACAATCTCGCCTTGAAATTCATCTACCTTTGTAAAATCAATAGCTTTACTACAAATTGACGAGAAAAATGAACACAACCGAGTTATGGTCTACCTAACATTTTTGGGAAAAATTCCACCAATAACCACCAGTAACAATTGTTGCATTAAGATATGACAATCGTCAGACTTCATGCCAACAAGCTTTAACTCCTGCATCAACACTAAACTCTTCATATTTGAAGAGTATCCTTGTGGTACCTTGATACTCTTTAAATAAAGGCAAAAACTTATCTTCTCTTGTAGGGACATTGTATAGCATGCAGGAGGAAAATAAGTACGTTTACCAATCTCCCTAGGTGTTAACTCTTCTCGGATCTTCATGTCAACCAAATCCAAACGAGCATTGTAACACCCCAAATAATTTAAAGGGTATTACTGATAGTAAAGACTAAATTAATTTGATATCTGAAAAATAATCAAACTTTATTTCAATTCTTCTAAAGTACAATTCCAAACTTACAAACTTTAAACAATATAGTCTTCACCACTTAACATAAATTTGAAATTAACTTATAAGTCTTACACAACATATTTTTCCAATGCAAATTTATTCTTTTTACAAAAATCCCTGAAAGTTTTTCCCCGCATCTCTCTCATCATCTCTAAGCTTTTTCAACCGTATCTGCAACATTATCTGCTCACATATAACATGAGTTATATGATCATAGCACAAACAAATAAGGGTAAGCCAACCATATCATACAATCATTAAACTTACTTATAATATAAATGTTTCAATCATGTATTTCTGCAATTTATAAATACCATTATCCTGATGTCATTAATTCATTTTTTTTTCTTAACTTCTTCAAAATCATCTTTCTCATTTTCATAAACCTTACAAGTATACCATGCTTACTCACGAAGCATTATGGTCAGACCGCTCTCTGCCTGCTTCCTTAAGCCTTACCTGTATACTATGTCTTACTTTCTGAAGCCTTATGGTTAGACCTCTCTCTGCCTGATTCTATAAAACTTACAAATCATATGTTTATGTCAAAGCCTTATGGTCAGACCATTTTCTGCCTGCTTTCATAAACCTCGGGTGTTACTTTGCTCATATCAAGCTCTCATGGTATAAACCGAACATACTACTCCCAGTAGTAAACATCATTTCATAAGTAATGATTTCTTATATCCACTCCAAGAAAGGATTAGTTCCCCTACCATCAAAATAATCTTAATATAAAAATTCAGGGGAAACAAGAAGTTGAATCTGGCAGAGCCGGTTAGACAACTCCCCATCCTTCCAAAAAGATGCAATAAAAAAATAGATAAAACAATAAAATTTATGCAGAAACAAGAAGTTGAATCTGGCAAAGCCAGTTAGACAACTTCTCATCCTTCAAAAAATACAATATAAATAAGAAATAAAAGGTCTGGGAAACAAGAAGTTGAATCTGGCAGAGCCGGTTATACAACTTCTCGTCCTTCCAAAAATACAATATAAAGAGATAAGAAACAATAAAAGCTCTGGGGAAACAAGAAGTTGAATCTGGCAGAGCCGGTTAGACAACTTCTCGTCCTTCCAAAAATACAAAAGAAACAAATAAATGTTCTAAGTAACAATAACGTACAATTAGCATAACATAATCAATATCACGTTTTACAACTATCAAACTTGGGTCTCATCACAGAAACATGTTCTCATTCAAAATTCAAGATCATCCAGAAATAAAATACTCCATATTCAAAATTTAGGATTAGACAAAAGCAAAGTATTGTATACTCAAGATTCAATAGTAGCTTCCCTTACCTCTATTACATACTTAATCTCCTCGTTCCTCGAAAACTTTCAGAATGTCCCCTTTGCAACTAGAAATTCTTCCAACTCTCTTCTCTCAAAAATTTTCTAAGTTTTTGGTGTAAATTTTCAGCCTTCCCCCCTTGGCTATTTATAGCAAAAAAAATTTACTATTCATTTTTACTATTCATTTTTCTATTCATTTTACTATTACAAAAATAATTTTTTATTCACAATTTGATGAATTCTGATCTCTTATGACTCAAGACAACGTGGAATACTTATCCCTTCCACAAATTTTTTTTTTTTCACTTTTTACTATTCACTTTTTACTATTCACATTTTACTATTCACTTTTTACTATTTTTTTTTAATCTAGTATCTGAATTACAAATATTTTCAAGGGTCTTACAAGCATTCACTCCATCTTTTGTCTTTCCCAGAATGTCGAGTAGTGTACCAATCAAGCTATCACACACATTCTTCTCTGCATGCATCACATCTATGCAATGTCTAACATCTAACTTTGACCAATATGGAAGATCAAATATTGATTTCTTCTTCTAAGGGGTCGTTACAGATGACTTCTTGGATGTTTTCCCAAATACATGATGTATTTTATTAACTTTTTCAAGAATTTGAAGGCCAGTAAGTGGATTTGGTGCTTCGTCCCTCTCTTGATATCCATTGAATGCTTTTTTTAACCTTCGATATGGATGATTACATTTTAGAAATCTCCGATGATGCAGATACACCGTCTTCCTTCCGTGTTTCAATTGATGAGCTGCAGTGTTTTCTTCACATATAGGACATGCTTTATGACCCTTAACACTGTATCCTGACAAATTATCATAAGTTGGGAAGTCATTAATGGTGCAAAGTAAAATTTCATGCATCACAAAAGTTTCATAAGCGAATGCATCAAATATTTCAACCCCATCAACCCACAACAACTTCAAGTCATCAACTAGTGGGCTTAGATAAACATGTGTCATTACCAGGCTGCTTTGGACCAAATATCATCATAGACAACATCATGTACTTCCTCTTCATGCACAATGCAGGAGATAAGTTGTAAATTATCAATATAACTAGCCAACAACTATGATTTGTACTTAAATTACAAAATGAGTTCATTCCATCAATGGCTAAACCAAACCTAAGATTTCTACATTCTTGACCAAATTGGGGAAATTGTTGATCAACATTTTTCCATTGCTCTAAATCAGCTGGATGACGAAGCAGCCCATCAATTTTTCTCTCATCTGCATGCCATCTAAGGTTTTTAGCATCTTTTGGATTCGCAAACAAACGCTTAAGTATGGGCATAATTGGAAGATACCAAACTACTTTCAAAGCATATCCATTTTTTTCTATCTGACCATTATCTTCACTATTGTTTTTTGATTTGTATAATGATAACCCACATTTTGGTCACTTTTTCGAAAATTCAAACTATTTCCTATATAAAATGCAGTCATTGGGACAAGCATGTATCATTTTATACTCCATACCCATCGGACAAAGAATTTTCCTCGCATCATAATTACGAGTGGGTAGTGTATTTCCATTTGGCAGCATTTTATTCAACAATGTCAACAATTATGTGAAACTCTTATAAGTCCATCCATTAGCCGCCTTCAAATTCATGAGTCTTAACACTGCTGACAACCGTGTGAACTTAGTTGAACCAACATACAAAGGTGTTTCCCATCAGTCGACATCGTCTCATACACATGAGCTTTGGCAAAATTTTCTGCGCCAACATCGCGGATCATGTCCTCTAATTTGTCTTCATCTGGTTGATCTTCTTCCATGGTGGAATCAATAACTTATTTAGTTTGGGAGACAATTGGAAAGTGCATTTCTTCGCCGTGCCATATCCATGTTGTATAGAATCGTAGGAAATCATCACAGACAAGATTTTCCTTAATTTGGGTTGCGTTCAGCTTTCTCCCAATCACACAGTTCACACAAGGACATCTAAATTTAACTTCATCATCATTTCTATCCTCATTACGTTGCGCAAATTGTATAAATTCCTCTACTCCTCTCTCGTACTCAACACTAATGCATGATAAATTAATCCAATTTCAATCCATACGTAAATATTCTATAAAATTACAATCATACAATCGTACAATTATACAATATATTCAACATACAATCAATTCAATCATACATAATTAATCATATTCAACATACAAAAAATTAAAAATTAACAAAATGAAAATTAATAACAAAAATAATAGGAACCTGAGAGCATGAAAAACCACAGAACAATGGAGAATATGCGTCAATCCACGGTCTAAAACGGAACATATTTCAAATCAAAAACACAATACGTACAAAACAATACAAATAAACATAAGTTTGATCATTCAAAACAATAAAAAATGAATCAAACCAACCCAAAAATGCAAAAAAAAAAACGTAAAAACTCCGACGACCAAAGCCAAATTTGATCGGATACAAACGTAGGTGATGAAAAATGAGGAAGGGAGCCCTTCTAAAGTGAAGACGAAAGCACAACAGTGGCAAGGAAAAAGAGAGAAAATTGTGGCAGCGCAATGTGTAAGATCCTTGAAAATATTTGTAAGTCAGATACTAGAAAAAAAAAAGTAAAAAGTGAATAGTAAATTGTGAATAGTAAAAAGTGAATAGTAAGAAAAATATATATATATATATATATATATATATATATATATATATATATATATTTTTGGAAGGAATAAGTATTCCACGTAGCTTTGAGTCATAAGAGATCAGAATTCATCAAATTGTAAATAAAAAATTATTTTTGTAATAGTAAAATGAATAAAAAAATGAATAGTTAAAATGAATAGTAAATTCTTTTGCTATAAATAGCCAAGGGGGGGAGGTTGAAAATTTACACCAAAAAAACTTAGAAAATTTTTGAGAGAAGAGAGTTGGAAGAATTTCTATTTGTAAAGGGGATATTCTAGAAGTTTTCAGAGAATGAGGAGATTAAGTCTGTAATAGAGGTAAGGGGAGCTAACCTTGAGTATTTCGTTTTGTATTATCTTGAGTCTTGAATATGCAATATTTTGCTCTTGTCTGATCTTCAATCTTGAATATGAAGTATCTTGTTTCTGTATGATCTTGAATTTTGAATGAGAACATGCTTCTGCATTTAGATCCAAGTGTGATAGTTGTAAAATATGATGTTGATTATGTTATGCCATTTGTATGTTATTAGTTGTTTATTTTTGTATTTTTGGATGGATTAGAAGTTGTCTAACCGGCTCTGCCAGATTCAACTTCTTGTTTCCCCATACTTTTTATTGTTTTCCTTATTCGTTTTATTTTTGGAAGAATTAGAAGTTGTCTAACTAGCTCTGCCAGATTCAACTTCTTATTTCCCCAAACCTGTTATTGCTCTTATTATTTAATTACATTGTATTTTTGGAAGGATTAGAAGTTGTCTAACCGGCTCTGCCAGATTTAACTTCTTGTTTCCCCATACTTTTTATTTCTTATTTATATTGTATTTTTGGAAGGATGAGAAGTTGTCTAACCGGCTCTGCCAGATTCAACTTCTTGTGTCCCTAGAAATTTTATTGTTTTATCCATTTTTTATTGCTCCTTTCTAGAAGGATGAGAAGTTGTCTAACCGGCTCTACCAGATTCAACTTCTTGTTTCCCCTGAATTTTATATTAAGATTAATTTGATGGTAAAGGGGAGCTAATTATTTTTATATGAATTTATTTTATAAAAATATATGCATGTGAATGTTGAACTGGTGTGCTCTTGTGAAACTGTTTTATGACTTTTATTATATTGGATGTTATAACTAAAACTGTAAAATAGTACATGTTGTGATGTGATGAATTTAATCTATTTTGAATGAGTTTGTTGGGTGAAATTGATCTTGTTGGAAGGTCTGGAGTAAGGGTTTTGTAATAGCTTGTATATGGGTATTAAATAGATGTATAGATACTGTTTGAGGTTGCTGTGAGAGGAAGTGAAATTATTAAAATTTGGCATTTCAGATTTAGAGCATAAGAGAACAGGGTAGATAATTTAAATAAATCAATTGTTAATTATTGAGGGCCTTTCTTTGTTGGTAGGATAGAGGAACCTTAAAAACCTGAGTTGGCACATCCCTGATCATAGAGCAGCCCTGACCTGGTCCAGTCAGTTGTCACTAGTCATATGTGCTGGCGTCGAAGGTGAGTTTGATGCGTTCAGACATCTGGGTCCTCTCCGGTGACCAATTGGAGTAAAGAAAGATCTCTACTAGGATGAAAATAAAATAAAACAAGTTGATTGTAGATGCATAAAGTTATCATGGTAAAAACTTCATATATAATTACCGCTACATTGAGCCCATATTTTAATATGTAGTTCCTAAGACATGTTGATGTATTTTGGCTGATCTATGACCTTTGATTGGTGAAAATATGTTGAGTTATACTTGTTAAAAAAAATGAGTTTATAATATGAAGTATGATATCTGGCAATGGGTTTACTTTATTTTGGGTATTGACATCAAAATGGGTTATTGTCAATTTATAATTAAAGAATGAACATGATTGATTTAGGTGGATAAGAGGGTATGATTTGTTGATTTTATGAAATGTTGGATTGGATATGAGAAATCATTACTTATGAAATGATGTTTACTACTGGGAGTAGTATGTTCGGTTTATACCATGAGAGCTGGATATGAACAAAGTAACACCCGAGGTTTATGAAAGCAGACAGAAAGTGGTCTGACCATAAGGCTTTGACATAAATATATGGTTCATAAGTTTTATAGAAGCAGGCAGAGAGAGGTCTGACCATAAGGCTTCAGAAAGTAAGACATAGTATACAGGTGAGGCTTAAGGAAGCAGGCAGAGAGCGGTTTGACCATAAGGCTTCGTGAGTAAGCATGGTACACTTGTAAGGTTTATGAAAATGAGAAAGATGATTTTGATAATGATGAATTAATGACATCGGGATAATGATATTTTATCAATTGCAGAAATACATGATTGAAATATTTTTATTACAAGTTTAATGATTTTATGATATGGTTGGCTTACCCTTATTTGTTTGTGTTATGATCATATAACTCATGTTATATGTGAATAGATAATGTTGCAGATGCGGTTGAAAAAGCTTAAAGATGAGAGAGATGCGGGGAAAAACTTTCAGGGATTTTTGTAAAAAGAATAAATTTGTATTGAGAAAATTATGTTGTGTAAGACTTATAAGTTGAAATTTCAAATTTATGTTAAGTGGTGAAGACTATATTGTTTAAAGTTTGTAAGTTTGGTATTGTACTTTGGAGGAATTGAAATAAAGTTTGATTGTTTATAGGAGATATCAAATTAATTTAGTCTCTACTATCAGTAATACCCTTTAAAATATTTGGGTGTTACACAGTGTGGCAAGGAGGAAGAAGAAGTTACAAAAAACCCTGGAGAAGAAGGAACTGTTCGCGTTTTCGTGAAATTTTAACTTGGACAGGGGATACTACCTCGGTTCTACAAGGAACCGAAGCAGTAGGGGAAATACTACCTCGGTTCTACAAAGAACCAAAGCCTTAACTCCACAGAAAAAAAATCAAAATTTAATTTAAATGGCATTTTTGAAATTTTAATCAACCATGTTACCTGGGTTACGCGCCCAATCGAAGCTGAATACGGTTATTACCTCGGTTCTTAGAAAACCGGTGCCAAAACCTATAAAAGAAATATATTTTAATTATTTTTCAGAGTCAGGAATTCAGATCGTTACAACTGACATCAAGTCTATTACCTCGATTCTTAGAGAAACCGAAGCCATAGATCCCACTCAGAAAAAAATGTCACTTCAAACGTCAGAGTGCTTAAGGGGAATGTCAGTGACGTAGAGGTTTTTTGGCCTCGGTTCTGAGAGCAACTGAGGCCAAAACCCATGCACAAAGATTTTGTCAGTCTGTAGATAGGATTGTCAGTTGGAAAGTCTTTTGTTGGCAGGTTTCACAGACTTTATGGCTTCGGTTACCTTCATAACCGAGGCAGTATAGGCCCTATGGCATCGGTTAACAAAGAACCGAGGCATATACATTAGCAAAAATTTAACAAATTTCACCGCGCCATATTATGCTTCGGTTTCTGATCAACCGAAGCATAATAAGTGTGTTAGTATCCTCTTTTTTCACTAGTGAGCCATTCACATTCTTTTATCATTCACGACGTTCAATGGGATCAGACTATATCAAATGGATGTCAAGAGTGCATTCTTAAATTGCGAGATTAAGAAAGAAGTATACATGGAACAACCTCTTGACTTTGAGTATCAGTCGAATCCCACACATGTCTTCAGACTTAACAAAGTATTATATGGATTAAAGCAAGCCCCCAAAGCTTAGTATGAACGATTAAGTCTCTTCGTTATAAAGAATGGTTTCACGAGAGGTTAAGTAGACACCACGCTATTTAGGAAAAATGTCAATCAAGACTTCATCATCATTTAGATATATGTTGATGACATTATCTATGGTGCTATTGATGGAAAATTGTGCCAAGAATTCTTGATCATGATGCAAGAAGAGTTCGGGATGAGCATGATGGGCGAGCTAAAGTTCTTTCTGAGACTACTAATCAAGCAAGAAGACGATGCGATCTACATTCATCAAACAATGTATATCAAGGAGATACTAATTTCAACAATTGGTATTAGAGCTTACTTTGATAGTTTTTCAAACTTTATGAAAATGATCGGTCATAACCAAGTTTATGCTGAGGGTGCTTCCATCCACAAATCACCACTTCTTACTAGTGATAATTATGCTTTCTGGAAAATGAGAATGCAAATCTTTATGGGGTCTGTTGATAGAGGCATTTGGGAAGCAGTTGAAAATGGTTCTTTTATTCCAATGAGAATTGTTGATAATGTTGAACAAAAAAAACCTTTTTTGAATTTGACTGCTAAGGAAAATAGAAGAACTCAATTTGATATTAAAGCTCGTAATATAATATCTTCTGTTTAAATCTTAAAGTGTTTTAAAACTACATTTTCCCACTATGATAAAAAGTTTTAAAATTTACCAGTTTTTGTAAACCCATGACATCCCAAAATTTGGGGCGTTATAAGCGCAGACTTTCTGAGCAATGAGAACGACATCGTAGTGACTGATGCTCAAGCCGTAACTTAGTTTCTTGAGTCGACCGATTATTTAATCGAAGTGCACCGCTTCTTGCTGTTTGTCCCTCTTTACGATGTACATTTTTACAAACACTTACTGGAAATGGTGGTTTTGTGATGTTGGGTTTGGCGCGAATAGGAGAAGGTACCTTGACTTTAATATATAGGGGAGGGAAGAGGGTTTTGGAGAAAGTGGTTGGGGTTGCGGTTGAGGCCATTGTAGAGGGAGAGAAAGAGAATGCGAAAGAAAAGGTTTTAGAGGGGAACGAAGATGAGTCGAAAGGATGCATCAAAGATAACCCTTCGAGAAAAAAAATAGAAATTGAGAGAGCTTTTATGACAGGTGATTTAATATTTGTCATAATATGTTTTGAATTTTATTACGAAAATGTCACCACGTCCAACTTATTATTACAGATGTTGATTTAACAATCATAGTAAAGATCTATTATGATAGATCATCCTAAACCTGTCATAATACGTTTTGAACATAATTTCAATTTTGTCATCGTATCTACCTATTATGAACGTAATAACTTACTTTTATTACAAAAATATCACCTGTCAATTTATTATGACAAGTGGATTTCACCTGTCATAATAAGTCATTATAGAATCTTTTTTTTTTCACTAGTGATTGTAGATATACTAAAAGTTAAGTCAATTTTTTTTTAAATTCAAGTGTCAAAACCATGTATACAATCAAGTTAAATAAACATTTATCAAAAAACTATTTATTTATAGCTTTTTTAGGCCTATAGATATCGAGTGTATATCAAAAATAAATATTATTGATTGATTATGTTTATATCATATATCAAATATTATCATAAATCTTGTAAATATTATATTTTCTTTATTTTAGAGTGGTTAAAATATCACATGATCTCATACTATCCTAAACTATTATATCTATTTTAGACTTGCTAATACTTAAACATTGAAAAATAAAAGAAATTTAAATTGAAATATAAGTGCATTTGTAAGATGAATCTTTTATTTTTCATTTATATGGTTATGAAAAAAAAATAGCAAGTTTTAAAATACTATTTTATTTGATTTTGTTTTGAAATACTTAAGTGTAAAACATGCTCTTTTAAGCTTTATTGTAAGTGTTTTTTTAATACAATTGATGTAAATAGGGTGACTAAATAGATGTATATACTTTGTCTGATAAGTTTTGTCCAAACAAATACAAGTTGATACAACCCAAATTGTAATGGGATGACGAATAAAAAAATACTTTTTTAAAAATACAGTTGAGATTAAATTTTGGATCCAAATAATAAGTGATGTGTAAAAAGGTGTTAGCGTTCTATAATGCTTCTAATATCTATTAAATATAGATGAATAAAAATAGTTTATTTAGAAAAAAAGTGTTGATTTTTAGTTTTGAAAACTTTTTATATTTTATGGTATTTTAATTTTTTTTAAATAGATGTGAGGGCAACAATCATACAAACACCACAAAAATAAGCACAGAAAAAGACTTTTTAATTTTAAAATTTTCATATTTTTAATAGTTTTTTATTAAAAGAAGCGCATAACTTTAAAAAGTAGGAAAAAATATATAAAGAGGGGTGTAAGTGTGTGAGATTTAATTACAAAAAATAAAATAAAAATTAAATAAAAAAGTGTGGAATGTGTGGGTAATGTAATGAGCGTGGAAAAAGTAAAATATAAAAAAGAGAATGAGGGTGAAAACATTAAAAGCGCATGGTGCAAAGAGTCATTCCAAAACAAAATAGTGTGTATGAGTAATGAACATTCGGGCATAACAAACATATGGGGGTGCGAATAGAAAAGATTAAAATAAAAAGGATGGGTGTCGAAAAGTAAAATATCGGGGTGCAAAGAGCAAGGGTGGCCACACCTCCACCTTCTTCTCCATCTTCGACTAAATTCCCTCTCGTTCCTGTTTTTCAGGTTCTTTTCTGTTGTGTCTGTTACTTCTGCATGGGTATTATATATAACCCTTTTCTTCACCTTTTGTAATAACAAGTGAGAGGTTTTCTCATTGTGTCACTTTCATTTACATTCTTTTTCTTTCTTCGCAAAAGAAAAAGATTCAAATAAAATGACCAATAAATCTTTAAAATTTAAGTTTATTTAACAAAATTTTTTCATAAATTTAAATTTTTGCTTTTTGGACTCCACACTCCCATCTTTCATATTTTCGTTGAAGTAAAAATGAACAATTATTTCTCTCGTGGTTGACCAGGTTCTTGGCAGCTGGAATGTCAACTTGTTATCTACTCAAATTAGCACATTTATGTGAGATCTCCAACATGCTTAGTAAATTTCCGAACCAGATTGTATGGCAGACATTCTAGGATGTTACTACATATTCTGTCTCATATATTGAAAGTGTTCCAATAGATTGTTTATTCGAGAGCCAAGTAAAGGTCATGTTTCCTATGAAACATGTCCCTCACTCCCTTACTTTGACAAAATTTATGTAATCTATGCTCTTCTTCACTCATGGCTTTGGCAGAAATAGTATAGGTCTCTATTTCGCTCTCATTCACGGGTGTAGAGATTAATATTATCCTATGTTTCACCCTAAAAACATCATAAATACCTTAAGCTTCTCCCTAAACTTGTTGGCCCTCATCTATCCATAAAACTTTCCTAAGATAATTGTGTTAAAATGTGACTAAACCAGTCAAAAGTTTTCTATCTTGGCTATCCAACATATCAAGCAAAATTCGGATGAAATCCTTTGGCTTAGAATGTTAAACATATAATCCAAACTTACCATAATTATCTCACCAAATCAAACTAATGATATGCACATTCAAAGTAAGGAAATACGTTCATTATTTCCTTAAATAACAACCTAACGTGTAAGTGTGTCTAGCTCTAAAACATGGCAGTAACAAATAAAATAGATAATACAAGACAAAAAAAGATATTGACTATCAAACCTTGCACCTTAATCATAATGTGACATGCTCAAACCAACCAAGAGTAATAAAATTAAAGAAAATAAATTATTACACACATGTAGGAATTGAACACAAGACCACAAATTCCATAACAAATGTTTTCGCCAACTTAGTTGCATAACACTTGTAAAAAAAGCCTACTCTTTCTTATTAATAAACACTTGGCACCTTTAATATATTACATTTTTTGAGTCTTAGAGGTAGAGAAGGGGATTATGATATTGTTTGGATTAAAGAATTTGAAAGGATGAATAAAGAGATCTGAAGAAAAAGCTTATAAAAGTTTACGTGTGATGTAACGAGTATAATAGATAAAAAAATGTTTTAATGAATAAAATTATATTTTTCAAAAAATTAAATTTTAAACATAATTATTTAACTCTATTTAGAGTATATATCTATTTTATTTTCAAAATTAATTTTTATTTTTTTATATTGTTTACCTATAAATATGTCGTTAACAAAATTACTTATATTATTTTTATCATTTTGATAATTTTCATTTTATATTAATTAAAATATTTTTTTATATGTCGCATTCATCAAATTTATACAAATTTTTATAAATTTATTCTCAATTATTATTTAAAAATAATAACATTTAATTTATTTTTAAATACAAATATATGAAAGTGAAAATAGCCTTAGGACATGTTTGTGTGCATGTGTTGTTGTAAAAAGGTACAAATGCTGTAAATAAAGTGGGATGGGTTAAGTGTTATGAAATAAATATTTGTAAAATGATTAAATAATTTTAATGAGTAAGAAGAAAAATGTGGAGGGGACAAGAGAGGATAATTAGAAAGCAGATAGTAGTAGGGTTGGGTGGTGCAGAAGATTGAGAGGTGCAGACAAAGAGGGGTTAAGTTTTAGGAAGAGGACAAAGCAAAGGAAGCGATTGTGTGACCATCGTACCACAGCATACCTGCCATCAATCAGCAGCGGCAGCAGCTGTGACAGCCAAGCCAAGCCACCATCTCCTCTGCACTTACTCTTACCTCTATTCACACTCCACCTTAGGTCAAATCATTGCGTTTAACTAATCTCAAAAACATTATTTGGGAGTGAATGGTGTGAATGCAACAGGCATTTATGACGGGGAGGCAGGTGAATGAATGAAGGCGGCTTCAAAGGACAGTAGAAATGATAAGCAAATGTGGAAGCAAAATGAAAAAGAATGATAAATAGGTAGGCACAGGATGCAAGGTAGACGTAGAGATAGGTAGAGGCATAGCATTTGTACCAGATGATGAAGCAAACCCTCTACATACCTATTCTATATAATCTCATTATCATAATCATATCGTATCCTTCCTGCCCCCAAGATTTCCTTCTTACTAATTTCCAATTTTTTCTTCTCCTCCTCTAACATGCTCAAACTTTTCATTCCCCTTCATTTTCAACCACAGACAGGCCTTTGTCCGCTTATTAAAATATTTCAAATTAAAATATTAAGTGAATGGATACACGACGAGAGGAAACTTCTCTTTAGATAAATCAATTATAATTTTATATTATTTTTATTATTAGATATTTTTGATAATTTTTAATTTCTTTCAATTAAATAATTTTTTATTCCTTATATCAATCAAATTTTACATTAATTTTTATAATTTTTTTTTTCAAATTTACTTTTAATTACCTTTAAATACTTTCAAAAAAAAAATTAATTTACTCTCAAATTCCTTCGTATCCATTCACTCTCAAATTCCTTCGTATCCATTCACTGTCGAATTTCTTTAAATTTATCCACTCAGTTCCCTCCAAACCCTTAAAGACGGTTTGATATTTTTTTCAAAGAAATATGAAAATAGGTTATAAAGTAAATTTAAAATAGGTTATAAAATAAATTTAAAATAAAAACTTGTGAATAATTTAACTTGACACATACAATTACCTATTAAAACAACTTGGCATCACTCCAAAAATCCAGTATATATGAAACTACTCTGTTACACCAAAAACTAGCTAGACAACACCCGTTAACAACTCAGTATCACCCAAAATGCACTACAGTATGTTAGTGCTCTTAGTTTTAATGCGGAACATTGAGGGAATTTTAAGAGAAAAAGAGAGGGTTTTCAGGTTTTGTCACGCCAAAATCTAGAAGTTGAAAGAGATAGAATTTGAGTACGAATAAAGGTTTGCTTGGAGTAGAGGTAAGGAGGGACTAGCCTTCAATGACTATGATTAAGTGATCATGTGTAAGTGCATGTCCATTCTATTTTGTGTGCTATTTTATTTGTTTTAATATATGTTTGTAGGATTGTTTAATGATGTGTAGATTCTTGTTCATTATATTTTTTGGTGATTTTGTAGACCATGGTGTGGCGTGTCATACATGTTGTTTCCTTAAGCCAAATATTATTGTGTTTTGATGAGTTATGATTGTCCCTGTATTCGTAATTTATTATGAATAATTTTAGGGTTTAACCTCAACTATAATAGGAAAAGATATTATCATTAACACAGAGACTATTGTAGCAACAATTAACTATCCTAAGATTGAAAATTGCTACTTTAATGACTAGGATGATGCTTATGATTTTGAATGAGTTATTGAACGTATTATGTATGGTGACAATTTCAAAAGGAAATACACTGACAATAAGATCATCTACAGAGAACTGTGCACACATGCAAAAGTTGTTCATCACATTTTTTCAAGAACATTCTTGCATAGCGACACCAACAACTACATCATCGATTTAGAAAAGTAAACCATTTACCATATTATGACTGGATCACCTTTCAATTTGCCTCATCTCATCTTCATTCATCTCACTAAATCAATAGAAAATCTAAGGGACAATGTGAAGCAACGAGAGTCATGCGAAAGCAATGGATTATTGAAAAATCATTCCCCATAACTCTCAACAAGGAGCAACCTCTAACAAAACCCTCATACTTCTAAACCGACCACCAGCTCACCGTCTAGATGAGTTCCACCTTCTTTTCCTATTAATTTGACCACTTAGGCAATAATTACCCATGTTGAGCAATTGATTGCTGAAAACAACGCACAACAACAAGTTGTGAATGATGCCTTACTTTTTAGCAAATAAGGATGAACAGAAATCCAACTTCCACACTTTCCTCAATAGTACAGTTGACCTTGTTCCCAAATCCGACAAACCACCATCATGCTCCGGGAAATAATCCTAAACACTAAACTACAATTTGAAGTTTGTTAATTAGCACACACACTTTGAACCCTATTTAGTATTATTTAATTATTTTATCTATGTCTTCCATGATGATGAATATCATAACGAATTATAGTTTACAAAAATTCATGGATAGTTCACCAGTTTGTCTAGTTAATAATCATTTGTATTGACTACCTTGTAAATAATCTAAGTAACATTCCATAGATAACTTAAGCATAAATAAACAAACAAAGTCAGGCAACTAGAAAAACAGGGGAAGTCGATCACCAACTAATCAAGATAGAATACTTCATTTATACATACATACTCTAATATATTCCTAAAATATACTATGATTTCTCTAAAAGTTAAGTAATTTCAAATGAAGTACATTGCCAATTATTCTGATACATAAAGAGGAATCAATCTGACCACATACACATTGCCAAATTGAAGAAATATTTACATACATCGTTAAAGCACTTTTTGTAAAAACCATTTGTAGTAGGCTTTTACTTTCACTTGTAAACCATTAAGAGTCTTGTAACTTGCTTTTTAGTATGTTTTACTTTTGGCAACAATCGATTATCATAAGTGAAATTAAAAAAAGACTTCAATTTGGTAATAATCGATTATCACTGAAGATAATTGATTATCACTGAAAGCTATAATTGTCCAGGGTTTAGCAATAATCGATTATCACTAAGGTTAATCGATTATCACTATTTTCAAAACCTTATAACGACAAAAAATAATTGATTATCACTTTTGGTAATTGATTATACTGGCAGTTGGAAGTTTCCTTTTCAGTTTCTAACCCTTGGCCTATAAATAGATTTCACCATAACCTTGAGAATGTAACTAAACTATTACAGAGTACATAATTGGTTCTGAGGAAGCTCTAAGTGTTTAAGTCTTGCTTGATCTAATGCTTGAAGAAGGAAAAGCTTATCTAAGTGTGTTTAAGGTGGAAGTGGTTATCTACCAAGTTGTTCTTCTTTCCATCGTGTGTCGAAGGAAGGTGTTGTTGTCATCTCTTATCGGTTAAGAGAGGTGTTTTCTACTTCACTTTGTTCATTACTTATTGTATTGTTAAACTAATTTTAATGAAAGGTTACTCACTTATTTTAAAGTTATTAACAATTGGACGTAAAATCTTTTGATTCGAACCAATATAAAAATCATCTATGTGATTTTCTCTATCCTTTCTTCTCTTTACTTTACTTTGTTCAAAGAAAAATTGTTAAAAGGGAAAACAAAAATTTTAATAGAACCAATTCACCCCTCCCTTCTTGGTTTTATGTTCGAACATGTTTTTAAACATTCCATTGCGCGATACCAATTCCTACAATTGGTATCAGAGCTTGCTTTGATATTCTTTCAAATTTTTTGAAAATGGCTTGACATAACCAAGTGTATGTTGAGGGTGCTTCCATCAAGAGACCTCATTTTTTTACCGGTGACAACTATGCATTCTAGAAAGTCATAAGGCAAATCTTCATGGGGTCTGTTGACAAAAGCATCCGGGAAGTAGTGGAAAATGGTCCTATAATTCCCACTAGAATTTTTTATGGCGTTGAGCGAAAAAATCCTTATTTGTCATGGACTACTGAAGAAAATAGGGGCAAGCTCAATTTGATATAAAAGCTCGAAAAATAATTTCATTTGTTGTTGTATGAGATGAATTTTACAGGATCTCATTATGTAAGACAGCTTAGAAAATGTAGGAGGTTCTTCGAGTAACACATGAAGGGACTGACGATGTTAAGTGTGCAAGGAAGAACACATTGATACAAGAATATGAAATGTTCAGAATACAACTTGGAGAAATGATAACGGATGTGCAAAAACACTTCACCCACATTGTTGATCATCTCACTAGCTTAAGTAAAGAATACTCACAACCAAGAATGGTGAAGAATTTTGCACAACCAGGAGTTGGTGAAACTCGTTTCTAATCAAAGTAATAGGAGTTACTTTGAGTGACTAGGTAATAACACTAGTTGTGAGAATACTCACCTGTAATCTTGTTGAAGATTATAATGGAACCCCTAGCATTATAGTATTAAGGCATACAACCCAGTACACCATAAAGGTATCTTGGAAATAGTCCATGCAACCCGGCAAATCTCTAAGAATCATGGCAGGAAGCTACCCAACCTAGGGACATGCAAGTATACCTCGGTATATCCCTAAAAGCTTCATGGTAACAATTAAATTAACATGCACTAGTACAAAAATAGCGTATAACGTAACATGTTCAACGTCCAACCACTCAATAGCCAACGTTAAAAATGATCAGTGATATTTTTGTAAATAAATGCAATTGTAGAACGTCGAAGCCTCATTCAATTCGACGTTCTATGATGGTAATTATTTAAATCAACGCGTCATTTTCTTTCTTCTTTCTTTTAAACCATCAATAGTACGTCTCCTGTAGGGGTTCGACGTAATATTTGTCAGTCAAAAAGTCACTCTTTTTAATTATTTTTTCTTTTTTCTTTTAAACAACAAATAATACGTGGAATTCTGTAAGGGCTTCGACGTATTATTTGACAGCCAAAAGCCAAAAAGTAACCCCTTTTTAATTCTTTTTTTCTTTTAAACCACATATAATACGTCGAATTTTGTAGGAGCTTCGACGTATTATTTGTCAGCCAAAATTTTCCACTTTTGAATTTCAGCGGGAGATTGAAAATTCATTCATTTTATCTTAGCGCGCGAGACCCTCTTCTCTTCTCAAACTTTTCTCGAACGAAGTTTGACGACCATCACATGTAATCTTTCTTTCATTTGATACAAATGCATCTTAATTAACTACTTTATGTATAATTTTCGTTTGTTTTGACCGATTATTTTTGTGTTCTTGTCCTTCATAGGCGCATTCTGTTTTCTCTCTCACTGGTGGAAACACTTTATTCCAACGAACCCACCTTTTGAAGGTTAGTTTTCGTTTTCGTTTTCGTTTTGAAGAACTTATTTGTTGAACTTGTTTGTTGTTGTTTTTTTGTTGAACTTGTTTGTTGTTGTTATTTGGTTGAACTTGTTTGTTGTTGTTGTTGTTTGATTGAACTTGTTTGTTGTTTATTATTGTTGTTTGTTGTTGATACTATACTACACGTTCATAGTTCATGCTTTATAAAATACCAAAAACTGAAATTTGTTGTTTTTCTGTTTTTCAAGTCTCTTGAAGTTGTAAAAAAGGATTACAATTAATTAAAAAAAATAAAAAAAAAATAGCTTAACGTCGAATATTTACATAATTCGATGTCAATTTGATTAACGTCGTCAATTTAACGTCTCCCGATATGACGTCGATCTCGAATTCGACGTGAAAGGCCAAAACACAATGATGTTATACGATATTTTTGTACTAGTGATGGCACATATAGTTACCTATTAAAATAACTTGGCATCACCCCATGGGGTTGTCGGGTTATGTATGGGTCATGTCATATTGATATATGCCTAGACCGTGTTGTTTTGTATAATTATTATGTGGTTGAAATCGATGCCAAGTTGTCCAGGGTGTATCCGTTATGTGTATGAGTTTCCAAAGTTGATTTCCAAATTTCCTATGTTCTTATAATTATGTTTTATGATTGTGTTGATGAGTGCCTTGGGTGTTTTCATGTTTTTATACATTGCTGGTCTACTATGGGGGAATTAAGGTGTGAAATTGGGCTGGCCGAATTGTGGTTGGGTTGGCAGAGCTGTCTCGCCAAGTTGGCCAAGCTATCGAGGTCTGAGATGTTTTAGACCTTGGTTTGGAGGTTCTGGAACTCGAATTTGGATGTTCTTAGGGTCCTTTTGGGGAGTTTTTGTATCCTGGTCGACTTTCTACTAATGTTGGCCAACTTGTTTATGGTGTTATTTGAATTGTTTGTGTTTTGGCCAAGTTTTATGGTTGTGTTGTATGAGGACCTCTGTTTCGGGGTTCTGAAAATTGTTTTTGAGTGTGGATTAAGGGTTTTAGCACCTGGTCCAACTGTCTATGGTACTGGCCGAGCTCATTGAGCACTTTTCTGAGTTGGTCTAGGTAAGGCTAAACTGTTTAAATTACTTTTCAAGTTGTGTGATGTTATTTCCAAGTATTATAATATGTGTCCCGAGTTGTTTAGAGTGTTTATAGTGTTGGTTAAATTGTTTTCCTTATTATTGGATAATAAATCATGTTATTATGTTAACTATGGTTATATATATATATATATATATATATATATATATATATATATATATATATATATATATATATATATATATATATATATATATATATTAAAAACATTAAATATTCTATAAGTTTTAATTAACACATTAATATTTCTAATAAAATAAAGTAAAATAATTATTATCATGTTAAATTACTTTTATTATAATTAATAACTAAAAATAATATTGTATATTTATATCTTTTAAATAATATAACACACAAAAGTTAATTTTCTAAATTATTTTTATTTTTATTTTTATTTTCATTTAAAAAAAAGCATGTTAGATGAGACAATCAAAGTAATTTAATAAATTGAAAAGTTCAACTTAACTCGTCAAATTTTAACATATTAGAAGACTGACCCACATACTCGTATTTGTTATGTCATTCCAAAAATATATCCTTACATATATTTTTGTTGAAAAGATATGAAATTTACTTATTTAAAAATTTCTTGAATTTATTCTGAATTCAATAATGTGAAATTAATTTTTCAATGATGTTTAGCTAATTAGGTTGTGTAGTTATACTTGATGATAGTCTTCTGCGTCGATTATCAAACTCCACATGTAACCACATGTAACAAGAAAGCATACTATTTTATAGGCATTTACCTCGAAAGCCAAAAGTTGGAACATATTTTAAATATTTGAAATTGTAAAGAAGACATTTTTTGGGCCACTCAATTTAGAATATTTCGGGCAAAATTGCATGAAGAAAAGAACATTCTTAACATTTCTTACCATATAAAAGTGCAAGAAGAAAATATAAAGTGTAGAAAGTAATAATGGACAAAAAGAAGCAAAACCAAGAACTATAAGCCCAAATATTAGGTAATACCACGTGCTGATTCATCGTGGTCCATATAATTATTTGGCAAACAATTTTGGGTCCACGGAGGTTAATAATTTCATTTATTCACACTATCGTGAGGGGCTTTCTTACCCCATTATTTTCTTCTTGCACCTTCAACTTGTGCTGCAATTTTCATTTCACTCTTACAAAATATACATTCAATAAATAAATAATTGATATATGTGCATATGATATGTAAGAAATCCGTAACGCATATGAAATGACTCCATACTAATTATAAAATATGGTTAACCAACACAAAAATTTACATAATTAGATTTTAAAATTTGATTAAAAAAATTGTATTTAATTGTGTACTATATAATGGATTGGGCAGACGAGCAATTAACAACTCAGTAATCGATCGTAAAGATAGACGTTGAGGTAGTTACATGATAATCAATAATAATAACAGTTATTTATTGATAGTTAATGAGAATAATAATCATTTATTAGTAATAGGTCAGGTCTAAGCTCATTTTAATATTTATAAATGTATGTTTGACAGGTTAGGTAACTATTGTCTGAGTACTCATTTTTTATTAAACATTATTACGCAAAGTTATTGACTTGAGCGTCAGAGTGCCTTTGACAGATACTCTCCACACGGCTTGGAGAAGGAGGAAAGGGAGCGAGTAACGCAATTTGGATAATGGAAGCTTATCCAGTCTGCAGAACAACTTTAAATGCTTTGAGTAAGGGATCTCAACCCTTACCCGATCAATGTCTGTCGTTCTAGAGTGATGTCTAACAATACAGTCATGATCAGTGTTTGTCGTTATTCTTTTGTGCAGGTTGAAGGACATTAAGCACTAACATCCCGACCATGACACATCCTAATATGGACTCTTCATTTGTGGCCTTCAAACGTTCAACTGAAGACCGAATGATCTCGCTTGCCTGGCCATCTAGCTTCATAGCCTAAACTTTTTTTATATTAATTTGATTGGCTATATTTTTCTAACCATTCAAATTCGAATTGTTATTTTCTCTTAAGTGTAGATGACAGGATATTGCATACAAACTACTTGGCCAACTAGAGCTTACCGTTGAGTGATGAACGTTCTCTGTGAACTCTCACTTGAGTTTCATCGACCTAGGGAACGTTCTAAGTGAACTCCTAGTGTCCGCCGCTTGGTGAGGAACATTTTCGTAACTCTCACCTGAGCCTCTTCGACCTAGGGAACGCTTCCATAGCTCCTAGTGTCCGTCGCTTAGTGAGGAACGTTTTCGTAACTCTCACCTGAGCTTCTTCGTCCTAGGGAATGCTTTTGTAGCTCCTAGTGTCTGCCACTCGGTGAGGAACATTTTCGTAACTCTCATCTTAACCTCTTTGACCAAGGGAACACTCTAAGTGAACTCCTAGAGTCTGTTGTTCGGTACAAAAATGAAGACTTAAAGCACATCGAAAATAGACTCTCTAATACAACGTGAATAACCTCTTTCAAACTCACAATAATCCTTACGCACCTCTATAGAGCTTGCTTGGGCTTGGGGGGCTTATGTACTATATGGATTGACTGTTAATGAGAATAATAACCATTTATTGGTAATGAGCCAAGCCTAAGGGTAAGCTCATTTTAATATTAATAAAAGTATGTTTGACAGGTCAGGTAACTATTTTCTGAGTACTCATTTTCTATTAAACATTATTATGTAAAGTCACTGACTTGAGTGTGAGAGTGCTTTTGATAGGTATCCTCCCACATGGCTTGGACAAAGAGGAGAGGGAGCGAGTAACGCAATTTGGATAATGGAAGATCATTAGGAAGCTCATCCAATCTGCAAAACAACTTTGAAATCTTTGAGTAAGGGATCTCAACCCCTATCCAAAACAAATCGAATTTTAAAATTTGTTAAAAAAAAAATCACCTTTACACATTTCCAAAACTAATGAAAAAAAAATTAACATTATAAAATCTAATAAACACAAGACACAGCTTCATTATAGTTTCATATAATTATTTGACAAACAATTGTAGGTCCACGAAGGTCAATAATTTCATTTAATAACACCATCCCTGAAGGGGTTTCTTCCTGCACCCCATCGCTTTTTTCTTGCACCTTCATTCAACTTGTGTTGCACTTTCCATTTTTCTCTTACAAAATATATTATTCAATAAATAAATAATTGATATAAAATCCATAACACATGACTCTATCGAATTATAAAATCCGGTTGACAAACACAAAAATTTGCATAATCAGATTTGAAAATCTAATGAAAAAACATTAATACTTAACCAAATTTTAAGATGTTGGGGAACAAAACAATTTATACATGAATTTTGAAATATGGTGAAAAAGAAATTAACACCTAAAATTAATAAACATATAATTTCATAAGCAGATTTTAAAATTCACACACAGAAATAAAATTGAATTTTTCGATAAATATGGATAAGTTCGTGTAAATGAACTCACTACACACGGATTAAAAGATCAAATGATTAGGCAAGACATTGCTTGGTCAATTGGTCAAATGAACCAGATCGAAGAGGGTGTTCTATTATGTACTTCCAACTTCTCATTCTACATTTTTAACTTTTTTTAAAATTTCATTTTTAATCTTAATAAATACTTTTTTTAATTTTTCTTCTGTCTTGTTAAAAACTCTGTACCCTTTTCTGATTCATAAGTTTTTTTAAATTTAAAATTTAATAATAATTTAATTTAATTTATAATTTTAATATTATTTAATATATATATATATCTTAATAATTATTAAAATATATTTTTTATTATTATAATTATATTAAAAAATAAAATAAAATAAATTAAAACAAAAACAATAATAATGAAAATAAAAAAGTAAAAATAATAAAAAAATAAAAATAATAATATAAAATATGATTTAATATTTTTAAATATATTAAATTATATTAAAATATTAAATTAAAAATAATTATTAAAATTTAAATAAAAAACAAAATTTAAAAAATTTGTTAATTGAATATCCAAATCCGTTAACATAGGTTAAGATATCCGATAAACAGTTCTTTTTAAATTATATTTTATATTATTATTATTATTATTATTCTTTTGATTATTATTACTTTTATTTATTTTTATTTTTATTTTTTAATATAATTATTATAATAATAGAAATTATATTTTAATAATTATTAAGATATAAATGTATATTAAATAATATTAAAATTTTAAATTAAATGAGATTATTATTAAATTTAAAATCTAAAAGTGAAATTTAAAATAACTTATTAATTGGATTTTAAAATTTGTTGAAATTTTGAAATCTGAGTAGAATGATTTTAAAAAGAAAGAGAAAATAAATATAAAATGCTCATAGAAAAATAATAAAATAATAAAATGCTCATAGAAAAATAAATTTTTCCGTTTTTAAGAAAGAAAAAAAAATAATGTAAAATAAATATAAAAAGTTTACTTGCTTCAAAATACTCTATGTAAAAATGGAAAAGTTTAGAATTACTCAAAAGAAAACGTGGAGTGCAGAAAGAAGCGCCATTAGCTTGTGACTCTTGAACATTCGGTGGTTGTCTTCTTTTATATAATACTTTAACAACATTCTTTTATATAATACTTTAACAACATTTTTTTAAATAATATTTTAACACTCGTGATTTATCTATATTAATATTTATTATTGATAATGAAATAATTTATGTTTTGATCTGTTTAAATTGTCCAATTTGGAGATAAAAAAACACTTTCGGATTGGTAAATATGACTTCGGAATCATGTAATTTGGAAGTTAAATAATGACTTTTGAATTGTACAAGAACCAATTCTTTTCTTAATCTTACCAGCTTTTGAAAGTTATTTTTATCGTTGAATTGCATAATTTGGAAGTATTTTTTATTTATAATTATGAAAATCAAAAGAAAAAAACTATTTCTAGATTGCTGAGTCCGGAAAACTTCCAAATTATATAATTTGAAAGTGTAAATTAGAAAACAAAAATTATATGAAAGAAATATATTGGAATGGAGGAAAGAAGCTGCCGTGGCATAATCTTCTGTAGCATAGTTTTGCATAGCATATATAACATGGTTCATTAAATTGTTTTTCTTGTGGCACTCAAAACCCAATAGGAGCATAAAGACATTTCTTTGGGCTTTTACTTTGTGTACCTCCACAATTTCTTCAAGACCCCCTCAGGTTCTCAAAATGACCATTTTTAAAAATGCATATTCAGGATTACCCTACATGAAATGTATTCTAGAAACAGCTTTTTAGAACACATAAAACAAGTTTCAGAAAATATTTTCTAGAATAAGTTGTATTTTTTGCATTTTCTTTCTTTCTTCTTCCTCTAGTGTTTTTCCTCTCTTCTTTTTCCTCTACAGCAGCTGCGCCGTGGTGACAGCAGTGGCAATAGTGGTCTGATGTGGTGTAATGCAATGGTGTAGAGTGTTAGAGACTTTTCCTAATAGTGGGGGTGTAGGAAGAAATGGTCTCTCTTTTTTCATCTGAGATCACCTTTCAACTACAGTGATATTTTAACGTTACTGTAACATGTTAATTGACTCTTTTGTCTAAACCAGACTTTCGATCTTTCATTTTAGTTTAGAAATTTGTTCTTTAAATTTGGGCTCATTTATTCCTTTCAAAAATTTTATTCTTTTTTACAATTTTGGAACACAATTTTATACTGTGTTTTGAGTAATTCAAGATGAAAATTTTGTGGTGTTACATTCACTACATAAAATTGTTGAAAATCAACGTACGTTAAGGAAAACATGGAGAAACTTGCTAAAAACAAGTTCTACAAAACGACAATAAATTAATATGATTTATTTTTTAATTTTCTGGTTATTTGTTAGATTCACTTTAAACCCAATTTTTACTACATTTGTGACTATTGTTTGCTTAAAAGCTGTTTATAATTTTCACGTTGTTAAATTTAATAAAGGAAGTTCCATGTTTTCAATCAATAAAAATGTTTAAAATCATGATCAAAATATATAAAAAGAAACTACTATATTTGTTAAAGACTTAATTTGATCTAACTTTAGAAGATAAACGATCAAAATTATTTTCTTAAACAGAAAGACTCAAATAAATATAATAATTAAGACAAAACAACTAAAAATTTAATTTAATCTTCTTCTTTTTTTATGAAGCTGTTCGAAAACATTATTAGTGGATGTTGGATACAACCCGAATTTAATTTTTGGATTTCTTGGAAGCTCTACTTGGGATGCTGGAACTTTTATTAAGAGAAGTAACTTCATCTATCACCTCTGAACACTCATTAAATAAAATTACGAAATGTATCATTTATTCTAATCTTCTTCCATATCTCCTGTTGTTCCTTCTTCCACCTTTTCCACCTTTACCTTTGTTGGAAACACACCATTCCTTAATTAAGAGATGCAATTCCTATGTATGGAAACTGATAAATCTTTTTTATTCAAGCTCTCGAAATTATTTATAACTTTTTTTTTAAAAGATGCACATGCATCTTTGAAAAGGTAAACAATATTTAATATTCATTGTATCACTCTTATCTAAAAACTTCAACTTTTCATTATAATAAATAGGAATTTTGAGATAGTTGAAGACAAATAAAAGTAGTTGAGTAATCTAACTAGTAAGTTAAAGATTAACAACAGAGTATTATTCGAGAGTAATGAGCATTACATTACCTCATGTTTTCTTATGTATAGGACATGTTCATGTGGACATTATTCATATTTTTCAACATATTTTTCTTTTTGAAGAAAGTATCAATGCAGTTATTCTATGACAGAGTAGCTTGTTTCAATTAATATAATATCTTCTTCAATTTTAATACTTTTTTTTCTTCTCGTCTTCTCACATACCTAAGTGGTTGTTTAATATAAACTTCTTCCTTCATGACTCCATTAAAAAATGCCTACTTCACATCTATCTGAAATATCGATGACTTGTGTTGAGCTGCTAACAAAATCAATTGCCAAACAGTCTCCATTCTTGTGATTTGTGCAAACACCATGACATGGTCAATTCCATCCTTTTATTTATAGTCCTTTGCAACAAGTCAAACTTTGTATCGTTCTATCTCACATTAAGTGTAACGTTCTATTTCAGGGTGTCCCGAGTAACTATTTTCTATGAATAACTGAATATAAAACATTAAACAATTCATAAATAATAATTTTGTCTTTCGAATATCCTTAATTTAAACTTGAAACAACTGTTTAACATCAAAATGATCAAATGTATATGTATAATATCAAAATTTTCAATTCTTTTACAACAAAAAGAGATCAACAAAAAGAGGTCTTCTTTTACAATTGGTAGAAGGGACCTCTTAACAAAAACAAATTACAAAATATTGCTTCTAAAACTAGGTCATCTTAAAGGAGACACATGTATGGAAGATGTGACATAAACTTATCCTCCAAGGATCTCTATGTACTTTTAACCTTTTAGAAAGGTCAACCTTTGCTCCTCTAGTTTTATGTGAAACACTCCATGCATTGGGCCAAGCCTAACAATGTTCTTCTCCTCTCCGACAAGGACCCTACCCTTTCTACAAGGAGGGTTTCTCCCTCCACCTCTCCAATTTCTCCCTCTCCTCCCCAAATTTTTTTAGCTTACAAAAATGGACTTTGGTAAAAATGATTTTACTTTTACTTTTATTTTTTTTAAACCCTAATCCCCTTTCCCTTTTACTATAGTGTCGCAACACCCCCACCTCTAGTTCCACACTAATTTCTTCTCCTTCTCTCTTTCTCTTACCCCCACACTTTCGGATTTTCTCTCATACTCTCTTTCTCTTGCCTCTCTTCATCTCTTCTTCATGTTCAAAGGCTCCCTTTCAGTCTCTATGTGCTTTCATTCTTAGGCTTGGTTCTCGTTCGTTTGATCTTCAAATTATGGTTGATTCATCTCTTCGTTTCAGTGTTTCGGTGCTTTAATTTATTGGTTTAATGTTAGAAGTGTTTGATGTGGATTTCTGATTTGGATGTATATTTATTTGTTGGATCTTCAACGAAAATGAAGAACCATTGTATCTTCAATGGAAATGGAGATCCATTGGATCTTCAACGAAAATGAAGATCCGTTGAATCTTCAACGAAAATGGAGATCCGTTGGATCTTCAACGGATGTCAATATTCGTCAATAGATATCGATATCTGTTGAAGGCCCAACGAATCTCCCATTTTCGTTGACGCCTTCAATGATTTCTTTTTATTTTTTAACCTTTTATAAGGGACAAATGTGGAATGAGGTGGTGAAGGAAAAATCATATGGTGGTGTAAGGAGAAACCCTTTTGCAAGAGCTATAAACAAATAACAGACAACACAAACAAAATTAACAAAAACTAACACTAAATAAAGTCAAATGTAGAGCAGAAAACTCATTGTCATGCTCCTCGTAGTTTTATGCTAGGAAAGTATTTTGTATTGTATGGATACTCATCAGACCAATGGACCAGGCGGGCAAGCAATTAACAACTCTATAACCGATCGGTAAAGATAGTCGTTAAGGTAATTAAAGGGTAATCAATCATAATAACAATCATTGATTGACAGTTAATGGAATAATGAAAGTTGATAAGCTCATTTTAAATATATGTTTAAAAGAGGGTCATGTAACTAATTATGAGGACTCATGTTGATTAAACATTATTAAACCAAGTTACTGACTTGAGCGTCGGAGTGTCTTCTGCAGGCACCCTCCCCTACGGCTAAGACAAGGAGAAGAGAAAGAATAGCGCAACTGGATGATGGAGTGGACAACTTTGAATGTTTCGGATTAGGGATCTCAACCCTACCGAACCATTCTAACTTTTCGATCCTTACGTCCTTCTGCACATCCCAAATTTGCGTCTTCTTGGTTTTCCTCTTCTGATGTTTCGATGTCCAAAGTCTTGCCCGAGGATTATTCATGGCTTCCGGACTTCTTTGTTGGTGCTTTTGATTTGGAATGGTGGGAGACGCTTATGCGGATAATGCAACTGTGGATGTCCAAAAAAGAGCCAAGAAGGAACGCCAACAAATTGAAGAGTTGATTAGAAGTAGAGGAATTCGTCACATTGATTTGGGTGCATTCTACTCTTTGTGTCTTGAAAATAAAATAAAAAAGAATTCACAACCACTATGCTCTAGTTTCGATGATGTGATCTTCAGGTTCTGTTACTATAATGGAAATAGGCTTAAATGCTTACTTCGTCCCCATGTTAAGAGGTGAATTTCTGTTTAGTATCCAGTTTTAAAAGTGAAGACATTGAGTCCCAAAATTGTAAAAATTGTATGAATAAAGTCCTATCCGTTAAGTTGGTAGGAATGACGTTAACTTCACGCTTACGTGGCTACACTTTTTTCTCTCTCCTCTGCTCTTCCGGCCACCTTTTTCTCTCTCTCTCTCTCTCTTTCTCTTTTTTCTATTTCTCTCACCATTAACTAAAAGCAGAAAGTGAGAGATCTATAAGTTCGGTGGAGAGGGCAAGTCGAGCTTGGAAATGCCGGCAGAAAGTGAGACCGACGATGGAGGTTGGAATCTGGCCGGAGAAGGTGTTGGCGGAGAGGTCAACGTACTTGAGATGCAGGGAAAGTTCGACGAAAGGCAAGTCGAGCTTGGAAATGTCGAGTTCGTCGGAGTTGGAGGGTTCGACATGGAGAGAATCGGAGGAGTGTTCGAATTGGTGGTCAATTTGGTCGAAGTGGCGGCCGAGTCCTTTGAAGGCTTCTTCGCTTAGGAGGGAGGAATTGGGCGTGGTGATGGCGGAGGAGAGGAAAGTGGGAGTGGGCTTTAGGCCTGTTTTGAAGGTGGGCCTAGGGGAGTGGTGGTGGGCTCGGAGGAGGTTGTTGAAGTGAGACTTGGAGTCCAAACATTGCAACCTAACAGAGGAAGTGGAAGTAGTGTTTGGCCTCTGGTAGTGTTCGAGAGCAGGCGTTTGGTAAATGGAAGAAACGCCTATGAGAGAAGCCATTTTTGGAGAGGAAGAGATAGAGTGAGTGAGGAAGATGATAAGGGAAATGGTGATAGTCCACGTCGTACGGGAATGAATGTATGGCCTTTCCAACCTCCACCTTGCTCTACTTCCTCCAGATATATAAGCTCTCCATTATTAGATATTTTTTCATTTTCAAAATTCACCTTATCCTCTCATTCTTTCTAAATTTTCCTTCCTAAACAGATTATATGAATATTACAAGTTTGAAAAAGTTGTGATATATGATTCTGTAGAGGAAGATTATTTTTTTGGATGCCATGATGAAGACCTAGAATAATCTATCCCATAAAATTCTAAATTCCCTCTAATTTACTTTAGATAAATTTACAAAAGAATTGGTACAAAAGAATTGGCCAGACTCCAACCACCATCGCCGGTCTTTCCAAGCTTCAGCTTATAGTTCTCTCACTTTCTACTTTTAGTTAATGGTGAGAGAAATAGAAAAGAGAGAGAAAAGGGTGACAGGAAGAGCAGAGGAGAGAGAGAAAAGGGTAGTAAGCGTGAAGTTAACGTCGTTCCTACCAACTTAACGGATAGGACTTTATTCATACAATTTTTACAATTTTGGGACTTAATGTCTTCACTTTTAAAACTGGGTACTAAAACGAAATTCACCTCTTAATATGAGGACGAAGTAAGCATTTAAGCCATGAAAATAAAAACTATATCTAATGGTGGAGTTACAATTATAAGTCACTGTTAAGTTTCAAATTCCTCATGGTTGTGATATTTCACAACTTATTACAAATCTTACTACACGTCTTGGAACGAAGGCTGAAGTCCATGGAGGTGGTTTAGACCTGTTATTATGAGCTTGGAACAGCCAGTTGCTTGGCAACTTACCCTTCCATCAGAAGAAAAACATATTCCAGGGGATGGCATGTCATCGAATGATATAAATGTAGAAGATACAGATCTATGTATATTCATATTTCATTCTCTCGTTGGCTTAAATAAGGCTGAAATTGAATTCATTAAGCAAGGGGAATTAAGTCCAGAAGAGGTTGATGCTTTCATATCTTTTTACAATTAGCTAGTTACAAGTTGGGAGAAAAAAGCACCCTAGAAAGAAAACCAAAGGAAGAGACTGAAAAAGTACATCGAAAGATGCTGAGATATCATGGGACAACATTGCTGGTTATGAACATCAAAAACAATCACAAGGCATTAAGCACTAATGTCTCAGCCATGACACATCCTAATATGGATTTCTCATTTTGGTCTTCAAAGGTTCAATCAAAGACAAACCAAATGATATCGCTTGCTTGGTCGTCCAGCCTTATAGCCTAAGCTATCTTGATATTAATTATCTAACCTCATAAATGTGTTGGTTTGATCAGCTATACTTTTTCTGACAATTCAAATTCAAATTGTTATTTTTCTTCAGTACAGATGACAAGACTCTGCATACAAACCACTTGGCCAACTAAAGCTTGTCGCTCGGTGAGGAACGCTTTCGTAGCTCTCACCTGAGCCTCTTCGACCTAGGGAACACTTTCATAACTCCTAGAGTCCCCCGCTCGGTGATGAACGTTCTTCGTGAACTCTCACTTGAGCCTCTTTGACCCAGGGAATGCTTTCGTAGCTCTTAGAGTCCCCCGCTCGGTGAGGAACATTTTCGTAACTCTCACCTGAGCCTCTTCGACCTAGGGAACGTTATAAGTGAACTCCTAGAGACCGCCGCTCAGTTAGGAACATTCTTTGTGAATTCTCACTCGAGTCTCTTCGACCTAGGGAACGTTCTAAGTGAACTTCTAGAGTCCATCGCTTGATGAAGAAAGGAGCGAAGACTTAAAGCGCATAAAAATACTCAAGCTCATAATAATTCCTGCGCAATTCTATACAAAGAAGTTGTTTGGGCTCGGAGGGCTTGTGTATTGTATGTATACTCGCTAGGCCAATGGACCAGGCGTGCAAACAATTAACAATTCAGTAACTGATCGGTAAAGACAGCTATTAAGATAATTAAAGGGTAATCAATAATAATAACAACCATTGATTGATAATTAATGGAATAATGCAAGTTGATAAACTCATTTTAAATATATCTTTAATAGTGGGTCAGGTAACTAATTATAAGGACTTATGTTGATTAAATATTATTAAACCAAGTTACTGACTTGAACGTCAGAGTGTCTTCTGCAGGCTTTCTCGTGGTTAGGACAAGGAGAAAAAAGAGAATAGCGTAAGTGAATGATGAAAGGAATAACTTTGAATGCTTTGAGTTAGAGATCTCAACCCTACCTAAACATCTTTTATATTTTTATGTAAGGATCTCATCACTTTTTTATCTACTGCATAGTAAATAAATAGAAACAAACACATTCTACATATATTGAATTAAACTCACAAATAATAAACCAAAGTACTAAAGAAACCTTATTTTTAAGTATAAAGATGTGAATTGGTTTTATTTTAATTTTATAAAAACTTAAAATCAATGTCTTTATAAACTTAAATGAAATTTAAATTTATTTGAAGTGGTTAAAATATTATTCAAACTTAATATTTCACATCTATCTAAGAAAGCTCGACATGACTGAAATCACTACCGTTATTTTTTCATTCCTAATTTCCTTTCCGCAAAAAGTATATATTAACGGTCAGAATACGACGAATTGCCACCTCCTCCACGCCATTCTTTTCTTTCATTTTACCGTTAACGGGAATCAGAAGAGAAGGCAATTCCCCTTTCAAAAGGCATAACCTAGAGAGAACAGTACACACACAACACAACATCCAAAAAGGCCACATTAAGAAAATAAAAAACATATGTTAGAAGGAAAAAGAAATCACCGAACTAACCCCATGTGCCCTTTCTTCCAAGACATCCAAAGCACATTCCCACCACCATCATTCAGTACCGCACCAACAAACACTATAGCAGAATTGAATTAAACCTTTCACTCCAAATCCCTTTCTAATTCCCCAACCACGATGCCTGAAATGGATGGTTCCTCTGCCAAACCCCCACAAATCTCAGAAATGTTCCAGAAATTCGCCCTCGCTTTCAAGACCAAAACCTTTGAATTCTTCTCCGACGAAAACGCTTCTCCCCTTGACGACATCGACGGTTTCTCTCTCCTTGACTCCACCGAAGAGATCATCCCCGACCAAAAAGTCGTCGTCATCAAGCCCGACCCCGATCCCTCCCACAATTTTTCTCCGCCGCCGCGCTCCCCGCCTCCACAATCCCCGCCGGAATCTCAAAATCCGCCGCCGCGATCTCCGCCTTTACAATCCCCGCTGGAATCTCGAATCCCCCCGCCGCAGATCACTCCTCCGGCCCCCAAATCTCCCGAGCCCGAAAAGGCGCCGGCGTTAACCGAAGCTCAGATCAAAGAAACGGCACACGCCCTGATCTCTTCGGTCTTCGCTGCCGTCTCCGCCTTCGAAGCTTCCTACTTCCAGCTCCAGAGCGCGCACGTGCCGTTCGTGGAGGAGCAAGTAACGAGTGCAGACAAGGTGTTGGTTTCGCATCTGCAGAGGCTGTCGGAGCTGAAGAAATTTTACCTCGCTCCCGAACATCGTGGATTTCCATTCGGTTCGTGTTTGGAAGCTGAAGTGGAGGAGAATCAGAGCAAATTGAGAACCCTCGGCACCGTCTCGAACCGCTTGCAATGGGAGCTGGAGCAGAAGCATGACGAGGTGGTAGCCCTAAGAGCCAAACTGGACGAGTTTCACAGGGGTAACGTGAATTTGTCTAAGAAGCTTTGTGCTAGCGCTTTGAACCCCTCTTCTGATGTTTTGTTAACTGTTAAGGTGTTCGATTTATTGCTGCACGATGCTTCTAGAGCGACACATCGGTTTACCAAGATTTTAATCGGTTTGATGAGGAAAGCAGGGTGGGATTTGGGCTTAGCGGCCAATGCTGTTCATCCCAATGTTGATTATGCCAAGAAAGGTCACAACCAGTACGCGCTTCTGTCCTACGTTTGTTTAGGGATGTTTCATGGTTTTGACTCCTTAGATTTTGGAATGAAAGAAACAGTGTCCAACGAACACGTTTGTTCGGATGTGGACAAAAGAGACAGTTGTTTGAAGCAACTGCTTGAGCATGTGTCTAGCAATCCCATGGATTTGTTGGGTATTCACCCTGGTTGTGAGTTTTCGCGGTTCTGTGAGCACAAGTATGAGAGGCTCATCCATCCATCGATGGAGTCGTCCATTTTTGTCAATTTGGAGGAGAAGGAGGCTGTGTTGAACTCGTGGCGGTCCTTGAGTATGTTTTATGAGGCGTTTGTTGGAATGGCCAGTGCCGTTTGGACACTGCATAAGTTGTCCTACACGTTTGAACCCGCAGTCGAGATTTTTCAAGTGGAAAGAGGAGTGGAGTTTTCTATGATATACATGGAAGATGTAACAAAGAGGTTGACCTGGCCAAACAAGGGAAGGGCCAAGGTGGGATTCACTGTGCTTCCTGGTTTTAAAATTGGCACGGTAGTTATTCAATCGCAGGTTTATATAGGTACTTTCAGATGTACAGACAAGTCTAACCAGAGTTCTTCTTGAAGTTGTGGGCAGTGTTTTATGAGACTACTATGTGCAGGAGTCAAATGAATCCTGTTGATATTTCTAGTGTTGGGGTTTGTGTCTCCCCTTGAGTGAAACATACCACTGTTTTGCCAGAATTTATCTAAAGACACGCCTGGATTGGAAAGACGATGCCAATGTTGCCCTATATTCCTAATGATGTTTGCTTCTTTGTTTGATACTGAAGCAGGAGCAGTAACAGATTTCAAGTTCAGTATTTGGTGCCAATACAATGAGGATCAGTAGTATTTTTGTTGGTATTTGTTTATCTCTTTCTGCTTTCCTCCCAGTTTTGCTTCATGGTTGTTTTAGGTCACTTGTGTAGATTTAACTGTACAGAATATTCCTCTCATTCTCGGTACAATAACAACAAATACATCAGTAAATTGTGCATGTATCACTTGTAATGTAAAATTTCCTCTCATTACTTATATATGACAAATGACATTGGTTTTCTCAATACTCAATAGAAATTCTTTGTCTCTCCAGTCTCCAGAATATTCTATAAAATATATTTGTAATGTAAAATTTCTCTTAGAATGGATGAGTGTTGTCTCCTCAAATCAGTTCAATTGATTAAGCTGCAGACATGAATTGTGAGTGCACAGGTACGATCTCCTACACTATCCCCATTGGAACTGTTATTTAGGGCCTACTTTTGATTAGTTTCTAATGAGGGTTTTTTAATTATAAATCCTACTGTTTAGACAGTTTAAGGGCAGAATTTGAGGTTCTGTTATGTTTATAGATTCTTATTGTTAAGTTCATTCAAAGTAGATTTTAATCAACTACTTTTCCCTTTTTCTTTTACTTGTAGTTGGGTCCGGCTTTTCCCTAAGTGAACTGGATCAACTGCATTAGACCTGGAAAATCGGGAGCAATTCTTAGCCGTCAGTCAAGGCACCAAAACCAAACTTTCCAACCAGCCAAACCTCGTAGTGATTGAATTGGTATTTTGCAATAGTAATTAGAAAAATTCAATTTGAACCAATTTGGAGCTTAATTTGAATGATGAAAGAGAGCAGCACTCACTTGTTTGGTTAATGAAAGTCAGGAGGAGTCTTAGTATGTTGTGTTAATGAAAGTCTAATATTCCAAAGTTCATAAAGTGCTTGTTAATTAGGTGTGAGATGAATATAATCTCCCTCATAGCTTTTAGGTGTTTCACTCACTATCAAGTCAAGCGTTTACTTAATTTTCCATTTTATACATGTTTCACTCACTATTTAATGTAGGACTTGGAAAGACTGTGCAGCATAGTGGTTATTCATTCTTTGTTTTACCACCCTGGACTTTCGAAGACTATACACAAGGTTGGTTAGTTAGTTTAAATCTTTCCAGTTTCTTTTTGTTATAATATATTTTATAGTTTCTTATATACTTAAATTTTCGGTTTAAATATTTTTCCTTCATAAAGTATTGAATTTTGTTGTTAACTTCTAAGAATTTTTATTTAATGTTTTCATCCCTAATGAACTTTTTTATTCGTTTTTATTTTAAAAAATCTGTTTAAATAGTACTTTGATCAGCGAAATAAAAAGTGTTCTGGAGACAAAAAAATGAAATAAAAATTTATTGGAGATGAAAAAGTTCAAAAAAAGTTATTAGGGACAAATAACAAAATTTATAAGTTATTAGATATTAAAACTATATTTCATCCAAAAATTTATATTACTTTTAACACATTGTTAAAAAAGTTATATTATAAACTAAATAGGTCCACTCTATTAGCTAAAAGCAAATGCAGAATAATTTGCTTTGTTGTCCTTTAACACAGTTAAGTTATATTCGTGTAATGTTGGGAATGTTTGAAACTTTGAATGTTAGGCTTCGGAGGGGGCAGGCACGGGTGTAAGGTTTTTCGGTTTTAAGTTGATATATTTATATTATTATATCTACTAATAGAAACACATGTACATGTATCAATTATTTTTATATGACAATAAAAAGTAATAAAATTATTATTATAATTATTATTATTATAATTTTATTATAGATAATTATTTTAACTATTAAAAACTGTCAGATTAAAAAATAATTAAATTTATTAAATTGATAAGAATATACTAACAGAGAATCTTTTATTAATGTTATATATATAAATTCCTGAAAAAATTATGATTGTATCAGAAAAACTTATTGTTGGAATCATTTTTGAAATGAGAGATTCACGTATACTTTCCTTTTTATCTAATGCATCCATCCTCTAAGGGGAAAATGCCCTTTCTTCATTAAAGCATGGTCCAATTATCTGCGTCGTACTGAAATAAAATTTAGATGCATGATAAATCCCAAATCAAAATTCACGTTCCAAAATGAGTGGAACCTGCTTGCTTCCAATTCTGCGTCGACTTTTGCGGCAAGGCACTTTTGTGTCATCCTTCAAAACGAACGTATTAGACTAAATTAAACTTTAAAAGTAGGTTGGAAAAACTGGATTACTTGTGTATGATATATATCATAGATTGAAGGATTAATACTAAGGATAGTTCAGTCCATCCGATATGTTTATATTGATCGTTCAGTTTATCTGCTATGTCAACAATGTTGAACCATAATTAGGTTAGCGTTTAAATTAAGATATCTGATTAAAAATATTGATAAGCCGTTTATGAGTAGTTAATCAAATCTAAAGGTAACTTTATTTTTATTTTATTAGATCTGTACTAGTTTAGGATCCATGAAATGACTTATAAATAAGGTCAAGGTCAAAAGTCAGGTACGTTTGACCAGAACTTAAATACTCAATTGTAATATATAATTCACTAAACCACTCCTAACTTGAGCATCATAGTGTCTTTTGCAGGTATCTCTCCCTAGTCAAGAGTGCAAGCAAGCGAAACAGACGATTCAAACATTGAAAAACAAGAAAAGTCACATCAGAAAGGTACGTCTCTCAGTGCTACACATTATGCAGAAATACATTACATAATGATTTTAAATGAATTAACTAAATTACATGATAGAACTAAATTAAATTACACTAAACTATTCCAAATCACTTGACTTTTAAGGAATTATTTGCATTACTATTATTAATTCTCAAGTGAACACGGTAATCAGCTCATTTCTTTGCTCTAAATAACCTCTTGACAATACAATAAATTTTCTTCAGTGAACACAGTTTTAATGGGATGCCATGGATGGAACACGTGACAATGAGTAGCCGCCAAACTATCATCCCTTGACCAAGCTAATATTGTCCATGTTTAGGACACATGCAGCGACGAAAATATACTAGTTATTCAAAACTACTAAACATATCGCAACTACATGGACAAAATATAATTTTAAAAGCAAATATAACTGCAATTTATAAGTCACCGGTGTATTGGAGTACAATATTAAGTAATTTATAAACTTAAAGAATATTGACTCTTACATTAATTAGAAATAAATTCTAATTTACAAGATATAAAATCAATTTAATGTAGATACAAACTCACTTTATAAACTGAATTTGTAGAATTAAATTAAATTTAAAATCTATTTTTTAACACAATATCAGAATCAGATTAAAATCTATCCTAATGATATTTATTATTTGTTGATATATCATTTCATTCACTATCAGACTGTTATCAAACCACTTATTAGTTTATATTTACGCCTGATATATATATATATATATTAATATGAAAAAAAAAGTATGTTAGAAGTCCCACATTAATTAGATATAACACCAATTTATAATATATAAAAAAATTTAATAATACAAATTTATAATATATAAGTAAATTTTACCTTATAAGTTGATTTTGTAGGATTAAATTAAATTTAAAATTTACATCCTAACAAACATCATATATTATTTGACAAATAATTTTCAGCTAAAATAATAAATATAATTATAAAACAGAATAAATATATTTTTCGAGGTTCTCAAATTATTATATTTTTAAACTAAATTATAAACTTTCTAATCTCTAAACTTAATAAAAATTATGTAAAATATTCTTTTTAATAAAAAAATATATAAATGTGACAAATGGAATTAGATAATAACCTATAATATAATCTTATGAACGTTTAAGAACAAAATATTCAATAATTCAATTTAAGAACAAAACAAAATTATTATATTAGTTTAGAGACAAAAAAAATATTTATTTCTTATAAAACTAATAAAACTATTATTGTTACTTGCCATTGTTAATAGAGATAAATATATGCATTTATGACTCAAATATCAAAGTGCTTGAAAAGAAACAAGAGGCACAAGAGCAATGCCTTCTCAATTGACACTATTACATTATTTTTACCGATGATGATGATTATTATGATTGATTATGATGCTTGCAGCATCAATAATACTGAGTATATAATATGTACAGGTTTATTTTTTTCTTGCAATTGAGAGGATTCAAAACAAACAAGCTAATCCAACAATTTTGAAAGAATCAATTTCTTTTCTTGCTCTGTAAGAATGTAATTCCTCTATTCCCTGTTAAGACACGATAAAAGAAACAAAATACTATAAGCTACCATAGTACGGCAAGTGATTCAATTCAATATGACTGAACTAAACTAGCATTGCAAATTATACCGATGAAAACACTAAATAGATCTAAACAAACCCCGAGTAACATAATCCTATCTAATGCTTCAGTTCATAACTAGAGAAAACACATGACATTGTAAATATCTAATAGTTTACAATGACTAAAATACGACTTCTTGTTTAAAACTTGTTCGTAATGTTGAGTATAAGAATTCGATTATATCATATTATGTTGAAATGGATTTCAACTTTTTTTATCACACCTAGAATCCCATATACCTATTATCACTCTTGCAAACAGATTCCTACCAGAGTATTTTTCCTTGCAGAAACTACAGTAAAACAAATTTGTCATGCTTCAGGTGTTGTAAGAAAGAAGTGAACATGGTACTTACGGATAAACTTCTAAACAGACTTTATAAAATAAAATTAATTTTATGTTTAAACTAATGTGTAAAACTTATACCATAAATCAACACTCACTCTTTTATTGGATGATGAAATTTAAATTACCTTCTAACAAGCACAAAGAAAATATATATAGAATATGCACCTTGTCTAGACTATATAGGCTGACTTGACAGTGACACAAATCTATGTGGAAGGTGTTGGAACTCGAAGTATTTGTTGCAGAAAGCGTGCTGCAAGACGTTGAGTGATCCCCCCCATAACACGTTCCCCAAGTCTGCGTGCCTCAGGTTGCTGAAGAACCTGTTCATGTGCAAACATAAATTCATCTAAAATTAAACTACTGGCAGATTTGATTAAGAAAAATGAAACTGAGGGTCAAATATAAAATGCCTTAAATTCACTTCAACTAAATATTTAAAATTATTTCATTTAACATTACTTTCAATGTTTCTTTCTTTTCGTCAGAATAGTTTTACATTACTTTCAGAGCAATTTGGTTGTTCCTATCTTTAAAAAGGTACTAGGTGTGAACTCTTTTTTATTATTTCTTTTCCTCTCTCTATACATTGGTCGCAAGATTACAAGTCACCATAAATATGAATATGGGTATCACAATGAATCAGCAGGCTCATGTATTTATAAGTCCAATGGCCTCATTATTCAAATATAGAAGAAATATATTCTTCTTCTTTATAGCTCTAGATCTTGGCGAGTCTTTGACCATAACCTTCATTGTGGCTTTGCTGCGCCACTCTCATCACTATTGTAGCCTTTTCTGTTGCATAATATACCTATATGGCTGAGATCATGAATTCTGGACGGAAATTGGGGACAGATCCCAAACTACTACGGAATTGTAGAATGTCCAGCTCACAAGTACGTGCACTCTAATATATTCTAGTAAGTTTTCATTTCAATTTTTTTTGGCCTTAATGCTTTAGATACACGTTTTTTTGACTATTGGATACTAGACTATGGAGTCATTGGAAATATGACCCCACTAACCAAATACTTCTCCACATATTCTCCATGTCCTAGCAACAAGAAAACTTTCACAGCAATAGTACATGGAGAGGTCCAAATAAGCACATCCATAACCTTAAAAAGTGTCCTTAAATTGTCCTCTAATCTGACTTTTGTACTAAAACAAAAAAGATCCTTCATGTAATGTTTTACATAGTAAGATTTATTACAAGACAAGAACTTGAAGAGGACGATTGAACATGCTAGAGAATGGAATAACTTTTATTATATGGAGGACCCTATTCAACTATCAATAGTCACTCCCTCATCCAAATCCAGCATGACCAATAAAGAAAAAAGTTCAACTATACCATTATCGGCTGGCACATCCTTCATTCCAAGTTGTAAGATTTATTTTCCCTTTCTTGTTTAAGAATTTAAAGGTGAAATGTCTCCTTGTGAGGTGTGCGAGTTTACATACTAATATGAGAAGTCTTGTCCCTTTTTATCTTGTACATACTAATATATGGGGTCCCACTAATGTTTCTAATATCTAAGGTGCTAAATAGTTTATAACCTTTATAGATGATTGTATCCGAGTAACTTGGGGTTTTTATCGAACCACAAACTTGAGGTTAGTTCTACTTTTATTCAATCTATCACAATGATTAAGAATCAATTTGGAATCAGTAGTAAAAGAACTAGGTCTGATAAGGCCGAGAACAACTTTAATTTTGAGTTCAACTCCTTTTACCGAAAAGAAGGGGTAGTCTTCATGTGCCAGCCCACCTCAAAAGAATGATATTGTTGAAAGAAAAAATGGGCACTTAATAGGACAAACTATACTTTCTAGTATCATGTTCCTAAGAAATTTTGGGGGGAAGTCCTTCTTTCTTACGGGACACTTGTCAGCCATTCTAACATTTGAGGACTTCCTATCACATCTTTTGGGCATAAATGTCTTTTAAAAATAATTGGTGAACATTTCAAATGTATATGGGTATTTAATGAAAGATCCTTAGTATGTGCTTTTGGTTGGTGTGTTTTGTCGTTGACATATCTCCAACTTCACATAAATTTTTTGTTGTAATTTGAGATAATATCTTTAGAATCTTCCTAATTAGAGGAAATAGATATATAATCTTTTATTTTATTTTATTTTCCTAGTTTCCTTATTTCCCTTTTTAGGAGAATTAGATTATTACAAATAGAGGGTATCAGAATGTATTTTTTATGATTGAGAATAATAAATCAGTCTTATTTTCCACTCTTTTGACAAGAGTCACCAAATGTGTCTCCTAGGATACTCTCTTCTCCGTAAAGAGTATCATTGTTATTCTCTTAAAAATAACATACTATATGTTTGCAAGTGTTACAAGTGTTTGCAAGAGGTTCACTCTGTCCAACAAGTCTTCCATATTACATTAGTTGAACTCTTGGTCTTCCTTGCTCATGACACCCTCAATCAAATCAACACTTTTTCTCATAGTCATAGTCCACTAAAACCATCATCGTCACCTATTGTATCAACAATGATTAATATTGACTTTTGAAACACTGATATTTGTTTTAATTGTGGTTTTGGATTTGTGCTTATGGGGATCTCAAATTAGCATGTGTTTCAATCACAAATATATCTTTAATGTAATCTTATAGTATTTCTTTACTTTGTATTCAATCAGTGAGCTGCAATCATATGTAGTACTCTTTGTATCAGAGTTGTTTTGTACTTGTCTTGTTTCACATCATTGCTACACAAAGTTGTTGACCAAGTGCTATAGCTGTGCTAAGTTTTTGTTACATACGAAATCAGTTCAATAAATAAATTAACACCTGCCGAATGTCTCTATAGTCAGTAAATGGTTCATATTCTATAGAAATACAATAATGCAGAAAATGCTTACCTGTAGTATAGGTAGTAAAAGATCTGGATCAAAATCATTAGATGATTGCAAAAGTCCCCATATCCTGAATACTTGATCTCTAAGCTCTATCATGTTTTGTGTTTCAACTTCGGACATTATAATGGGTCCATTTGCATTGCCATTGAAAACAAGAGTCTTCATAAAATCAGGAACTGACTTGTATGTATCAGAAATTGTGCTAAGTGTAAAAGCTTCAGTCACTTGAACAGCTTCTTTAATAACAAGGGTCCTGAGTTCTTCACCATCTGGACTCAACAATACCTTCAGGACAGGTTGTAAAGCCTCTTTTGCAGAAAAATCCCTGTCCATTCTCCCCTGGACTAGCAGGTTTTCAAGTCTAC
This sequence comes from Vigna angularis, assembly GCF_016808095.1. NCBI lineage: Eukaryota > Viridiplantae > Streptophyta > Magnoliopsida > Fabales > Fabaceae > Vigna > Vigna angularis. Next base: position 28,619,198 of record NC_068971.1, on the reverse strand, counting down.
CCCACCTGCACTCGACTAGATCAATGTCTATTCAAGTAAATTTACTAAAAAAAGTATTCTATCATCATGTTCAATGAATGAAACATGGACTTTATATAGCTGAATGTATACCTGAATCTGCCATCCTGGAAAAGCAACTCTATAAGAGCATCTCTTAGATAGGGGTTTGGGTCTGTCAACAGCCGCTTAGCAAAATATGGGTATGATGCCGCAAGAACCTTAAAATTGGGATCAGCATAAAGTGCTAAACCTTCTAAGACAGTGAGGGACCTCAATATTAAAGCATAGTAGGCTGGGACTGCCAAAAGAAAATGAAAAAAGAACCCAAATCCAAACCATCAAACTCTGCAACAAATAGCAGGTATATGTAACAAAAATTACTTGTTGAAATAGACAATATCAGTCAACCATTTAAATTGAAAGTTCTAACAAAAATAACAAAATGTTTTATTTTCTTTCACAGGTAGAATATAATTAATATCAATGTGTTTTTCGGAAGTGTGTATCTATCCCTGGCTGAAATGACTCAAGAATCACTATGAAACAAGTACAAGATAAAAATGAGAAATCAATAAAAAGCATTCTGTGATCTCACCATTAAATGGAAATTGATACAAAACGTTTCCCAGACCATCCACCAGTGTCTTGAAGTTAAGTTCACTCACAGTATAATTAAGTGCATCATCAAAAAAGTCTCGTAGTGCTGGTACAATTGGTGATACATCAACATCAGGTGACAGGAAATCAAGAGCATAGTAGTCACGAGCCATAGCTTCATAGTCTCGGTTAACCAAGTGAACAACATGGCCAATTATGGCAGATCTTGCTTCTTCCGGAGTTTCACTCATCATCCCAAAATCAAGAAAAGCAAGCTTTCCCTCCGGTGTTGCTAAAAGGTTCCCAGGATGTGGATCTGCATGGAAATATCCATACTCAAGTAGCTGTCTGAGACTGCACTGAATGCCTGTATTAACCAGATCCAACACTTTTAATCCTTGTCTCTCAATAGCTTCCTGCTCGTTTAGTTTGACTCCATCAACCCACTCCATCGTCAGTACTTTGGCACTAGTATAATCCCAGAAAACATCAGGGACACAGATATCTTCCTTGTCAGCATACAATTTTTTGAACCTCCTTGCATTTTGTCCCTCCTGCAGGAACCTGTCAAAATTTACATTCAATCCTGAAAAAGAATCTTACATAATTTACAAATAAGTAGTTTTACTATCAATAAACAGGGAGCATAACACCCCATAACAACAAATGAAGAAAGCTACAACTAGTAGATTCAAGCATTTTCTAGACAAAAGTCAATAGGCTAAAGATTCAATGTTTTATCATTTTATTGTTTTTTTAAAAAACTTACAAAATGAAAACAAAGTTCAAAAGAACATATGGAAATGATGGAAGAACTTACCTGCACATAGTTGAGCTCCTGAAATACTCTACGTGCAAATTCATCAATAAGCGCAACAACATCACTAGTGATTATGTCAACATATTTATTAATGAAAAACCCAAGACCTCTTATCAGGTAGAAGTCCAATCCTATTGCTTCCTCAATACCAGGGCGTTGCACCTTCACAGCGACAAGTCTTCCTGAATACTTCAACTGAGCTTTATAAACTTGTCCCAAACTGGCTGCTGCTATGGGTGATGGTGATATAGAAGAGAATATGGAGTCAAGAGATAGACCCAATTCCCTCTCAATGCATGCAAAGGCCTCCTCATCAGGAAATGTAGGTAAACCATCCTGGTAAAGTACATCCAGGATCAAAATTACCCTTACTTTTAATTCTTTAATGCAGAACTTCATAGCAAAAATTATAATAAAGGGCATATACCATCGTACACCACATCATCAAATAAATTTTCACATTGCAATAACTTTGATCAAGTCCTATAAGAACCAAGACATTATACACAAAAGTGTATGGTAATTTACGCTACAATATTGATGAGTCACTCAGCAAACCAAACTTCTTAGGCACCGTTTGGATGGACTTATTTTCAGCCCTTTGTATAAAGCTAGTTGAAACAACCCACATACATAAGTTGTCTGGTCTTACTTCCATAAGCTACATGCTGAACCTTAAGAAAGCAAGCCTTCGGAAAATCAACTCTTGCTTATTTTCAAACAAAATACCTTCAATATATCATCAAACTTCCATTCTTTACCCTTGCTGAAATGTTTATCCCAACAAGATTTATCTTCTTTTACTGTAATATAAGGTCTACTCAAACAAATACCTAGGCTCTACTTGAATAAATTTCTTTATATGTACTTAATGAAGAGAAATAGAAAGTAAACTGAATTCAACTTTTCATACACAGAAGCTCTCATCTAACTTTACGCATTAATTGATTTTAACTTGTATACATTTTACTTTATATTTTCTTCTTCATGTTTTCATACAGAATTTTATCTGAATTAATATTAACTCGAGTAGTTTCTCCAAACAAAGCCCTTAAAGGTAGTCAACCTCTAGAGCATGCTCTAAAATTTTTAAGTTTTATGGAGTTATAATCGTTAACTAACTAACAAGCAAAAGAAACGCTGATTTTGAATCAAAAAGAGTCAAAGGGAAGTGAACACAACACTTGAAGCTCAGAAAGCTCTTCCAAATACTCCGGTGGGCATATGTCAGGCCTTGTGGACAATCCCTGACCCAATTTCACAAAAGTGGGGCCCAGCTTCGTAAATATGTTCTTAAGCTCAGACGCACGAACTCTTCTATTCTTATCAAGCGCTCCATTCCTCTGGTCCAGCAACAGCTTCAGCCCAAACGAACCCAACGCAACTACAATCTGAAGGGTCCTCCGCACCACCTACCACAAAAAAGGGATCAACCAATCCTCAGAATCCGAGCCGTACCCACGAATGAACTTCCAAAAGGGTATCCAAAAAGGGTAAGAGAGAAGACCTTAGCGGGCTGGGAGCCATACATGGACGCTATTAGTTGCGGGTTGTAGACAGACGCATTGGCCGCGCGTGTCATGGCTCTGGCCTCGGCTTGCAAGTCATTGGCACGTGACAGGGTGAGGACCTGAATGGAGCTATTGTCTCTGGGCGCGGAAGGTGGAGGAGGTGCTTGGACCAGAGCAGCTTGTGGGGTGAGGCGCGTGAGAGAGTTGATTCTGCCCCTGAAACGTCGTCGTGTGAGGCGCTTGGAGAGCGGAACAGAACCGCTCGTCCATGAAGGACACGGCTGCGCCACCGTTGCCATTGTTCGTGTCGGGTATGTCAACTCTTATTATGCCGTGGACAGTGGAAATTTAAATGGCGGTTGTTGTTTTGGACGAACCGAAAATGAGTCAAACGAGTAATGGGAAAGGCATACACGAAATTGCATTTGGGCCATTTGATTTTCAGGACACAATATTTTTTGTGCACGCCATTAATACCCATATCAATATAAAAATATTAGATATGTATCACTTTTTCTTTTGTAATACGTAGAATCATTGTAGGACAAATAATTGATACCAAAAACTTTCTACTTCCATTTTATATTATTTTATTATCTTTCTTTTTATATTTTTCTGTAAAATACAAAAAAAAAATTTATTAAGATCATTTTATTCTTATACTACATTGTCCAATAATGATATTTATTGATGTCATATAATTTTTTTCTTTTTTGTATTCTTACACTAATGTACTTAAAGATATACTCATACATGTGTCAAGTGATATGCCAAATAGAGTGTGAGCAACGTTCTCTATTTATCTAAAAAGACCTTGTTTGTTTTTTCCTTAAGCAATTATTTTACAAAGTAATTTTATTTATAGGTTGAAATTCTTTTTTATTCTTCCCAATTTTATGAAAATATAGTTTATCATTAAAGAGGAAAAAAAGTCTAGATTTTTATTTTGTATTTTTGTGTAACATAATTAATTAGAGTGGCGTAGAGTTGTGGTCATGTGAATTCCATGATCCACAACCACTTATATTCGGATATTTAAAATTCTATTCCCACAAGTTTCAACAAACGCTTATCTTTACTTTCTTCTCTGAACTTCTGAATGAAGAAGCCATATTTATGGTATTATCTATTTCGCACTAATGACCCACATAGATGCATACAAAAGAATTTTTGGACTTTCCTTTTCACTACCTCCCCTGTTCATTGGTTTTCTTTTGTATTGCTATTTCATTTTCATCCAATGAGTAAGAGAAATTAAATTTATGTTACACCATCTCTCTCTTATCCGAATCACTTTCATATTCAAGATATTATTCCAAACAGTTGTTTCAGAGAAATAAAATAACTAGTATGTCTATTTTTTTTCTTGGAAATAATATTATATACATATTTTCCTTTCAATATTTTTATGAACCAAATAAAATTAAAAAAAAAAGCAATTAAACCTGTGGTAGGAATATTTAGTATAGTTTACAAAATAAATAAAAAATTATACTATTGTTAATTTCATAGGTAAATACCATTATTTATGAGTGAATATTTGTTTTAAATATATTATATTTATTTTAGTTTAATCAGATTTTTTATTACTTATTATTTTATTCAAACCAGATTTATTATTATTTATCATTTTATTTGAATCAAATATTACTATTTCCTTACTTCTATCTATAAATACAACCTATGCGTATATGAAAAACACACAATAACACAAGTGCTCATATTGAAAAGTTTTTCCGTTCTTTGTTATATATTATTTTTTAAAACATTGATATTCATAAGGAATAATATATTTTTAACAAATATTTTATGTAATATTTCAAAAATTATTAACACCTTCGTAACCATTTAGTTATAAACAAAACTTAATTTCTAGTAAAATCCCTCTAATAGAAAGATAATAGAAAGAAAATAAAAACAAAACAAAAACCTTTCCTTTAAAATTTGAATCATTTAATAGTTAACTTAACAATCTAATAGTTTAAATCTTGAGTCACGGACTAAAAGTGATATTTATAAAGGTTTTAAGGTTATTCCATTTAAGTATTATTTTAATAAGATTTTGGAAGTGATTATCGTGTATTTAACCATTAGACAATTTAACTTCTTTTAAAGTTATTCTCAAAAATCATGTTTTGAAGATGTTTCATTAGAAACCTAAATGACTTTAAAAGTGTTAAGAAAAATAGAGATGTTACATTTGTCTAATCATACTTAGATGCTTAGAAGTACTTATGGAGGCATGCTCACACACGTCTCAAATCATTCAAGTAGACATGCTCATAACTTATCATCAATTCATTAACACAAAACATGACAATGTATATCGATACTCATTCTACAATCACAAGAAATATTAATTTTCCTCTCCTAGATTTAGTATGTAAAACTTCAAAGCTTCTCCTATGTTTGAATCTTACTCGTGTTTTTCCTCCAAATATGCTCAGTCACGTTCTTCCTCACCAAGCATCACGTTCATTCACCCGTTTAGTATGTATATAAAATACAAGAAAACACTAAAAAGAAGAGGGGGTTGAATAGTGTTTTAAAATCTTTTCGCAAACCAATGTTTAACGACTCTTGCAGTGGTTAGATGGTCTGCAATAATTCTTAGATGTTGGTGTATTTAAAAAGCGTTTAGGAAAACATTTTATAAAGCAAAGCAATAACACATAATTTTTATACTGGTTCACTCTAAGCTGAGTTACATGTTCACCCTTAAGACCTCTTAAGAGGTTCCACTAATCTTTAAAAAGATTATACGAGTTTAACCACTCCTAGTTTACAACAAGTATTATCAACCACTTCTGGTTTCAACTTTAGTCAATTGACTATATCGTTTAACTCAACTAAGCTAAAAATTAAGTGTTCTAATTCACTTATGAATTTACCACACAACTAAAAAGGTTTTTCAAACAAGTTGCAGATTTAATAACTCTCAAAGAGATAATAAGTTTTCAATACAAAGCAAATCTGAAAGACTTGTAAGATTTTCTCTTTAAATGAATGTGTTAGACGACGTAAAGAGACAGCATAACAACAAGTTTGATTATATGTACATATTATTCTTGTCTTCTCTTCATGTAATCATCTATATGTAGTCTTCTTTGAGAAAGATACGTTAGATTGAGAGTTGACTTCCATGTAGACTTTGTTGCCTTTTTAGGTAGGTAGTCAAACTTAGGTCTACATTGCAAAGCTACAGTGCTTTATCATAACTTTGACAAAAAGTATTTTGTACGATTCTATAGAGCTGAAGCTTTAAGGAAACATTCTCGGAATGTCTTCCTATCTCTTAACATCTTTATCAATCTTGTGTAGGAATTCGAGTAAACTCTTGTACTTTCATGACTGCATAGATAAAGAGAACAAAGCATACAAGCAAAGAAATATTTTTTTCGTACATGCAATAAATGTTTTAAATGTTGGTAATCGTTTAGGAACATTACATGTTTAAAACATTTTGGCATATGTCAACTCGTTGATAAAAGCATAGTTTAGGAATCAAAGCGATTAATATAAAATCTTTAGACGATATAAAATATTAGACGCTTACTTTATAAAATTATTTGTAAGTTATATTGTTTACCGAGCTTTTCCTAGACGATTCTTTTTTTTAAACGCTTATACGTTCAACACTATTTAGGTATAAAATTTTAAGCTTCAATGTTTTGTTAAGCATACACATAAATGTTTCATTTTGTTAGATGTTTTTTGTAAAATATTATCGGTTAGACAATACATGTTAAAAAATGCTATTTTTACATAAAGTTATTTTAATAGACATTTTATTTGTAAACTCTTATTTCGTTTAACGTTGTTTGTTAAACTTCAAAATTGGAAATAATCATATATTGTCTCATTTCTTTAGATGATATTGTCTTAACATTATATTTATAAGCTTTACTCTCACCCTTAAAATCCTATATACTCTTAAGAGATTTTACATAAGCATATTAATAACCATAAAATATCATATATATATATATATATATATATATATATATATATATATATATATATATATATATATATATATATATATATATATATATATTCTTACCTTTCTCTTTATTTTTCTCAGAAAAATCCTATTAGATCTCTCAAATAAAATCTCTATCTTTAAAGATCATCCTTATAATATCCTTTGAGATAAAATAAGAGAAATTACCTTAAAGACAATTCCTAACAATCTTTAAAATTATTTTTGTATTATCAAATCTTTTATCTCTTAAGAAATATAAAAATATTCAAATATTCAAATTGTACATCGGTATTCATCTTATTTCTTATGTAATCTTTCGTTAACTGCCAAATATTTTCTATGATAACAAATTCCATAATAAATATATTCTCAATATCCTCCTTGATAATTCTATGAAAGATAATCTTACCAAAATCTTCTATCGTCCAACAAATGTATCATCTACTTTCTTTAGTTATATAGTCTTTCTATTATTAAGGTCATATAATGCTCGTATTGTCTACTTCTCCAATGATATAATGTTCACACTATTTACTCCATTCACAAGTCTAGTACTCACATTTCAACAATAATACTCTTATTGTCTACTTCTCCAATCGTCTAGTGCTTACATTGTCTACTCCAACAATCGTCTAATAGTGACATTTTCAACAGTAGTCGTCTACTCTACCTTATACCTAGCATCTACTATCCATAATATTTATTACATTTTATATTTATACAAAATACATTTCACAGATCTTACATTTTAGGGTGCCAAAATTTTCTTTTATAAATATATACAAAATTGAGGAGATATATTTTAGGTGGTTTTCAAAAGATTGAAAACAAATATTGAAAAGGGTTTAGATATGTTGGAAAATAAAAAGAGAGAATAAGAGAGAGGGTTGCACTCTAGAAACCTTACATGAAAATAGAGAGTGAGAGCGAGAGGGACGTTTTTCTGGAAAGAGGATTCAACTGCAGAAACGTGATAGGCTTGGGTGTTATTGTTTGGTCTTTATGGGTAGAGAAAGCTCTAGTATTGTCCAAAGTATAAGGAAATTGTATGTTGTATGTGGTTATGTTCTTGAGTGTCTTGAATGATATGAGAAATGCATAAAAATGTGTTTCTGCATTATGATATGTTGTATATCATGATGGTTAGGAGTTTTTCTATGATAATAGGGCTTTCTTAAGGGTTGTGTTAATTGTATATGTGTGATGATTGGTTATATGAGAAATATGCAGGTTGAGGGAGTGGTAAATGTAGGTATGTGTTGTATAAAGTTTTATAGGGTTGTATGATGATTATATGTAGTATTATATTTGATGAGAATGAGTGGAATCTATATAATGGGTTTGGGATGATTTCTTTGGTAATATGTGTTTAGGGTATGTTTCCATGTATCTATGAGGCTTAAATGTATGAATGATGTGCCAAGTATGTTTCCAAGTGGTTTGGGAATGATGTTTGTGTGTTTTGAACATTTGATATTTGTCTAGAATGAGTTTGGATTTGACAATAATCCATTATCATAAGTGATAATCGATTATTTGCACATCGTTTTGAGTTTCGTCACTAGAATAATCGATTATTTGATATGATAATCAATTATCCTTTCACACGTTGTATAGCTAAAAAATTGGGTGTTGAACCTCTCTAGAATAATCGATTATCATTAGTGGTAATCGATTATCCCAGTGTACTTTTGTTGGAAAAATGCATTTTGAAGAAAAGTGGAGGATGAACAAGCTTCAAGGGTTGTAGAACGTGATATTGAACAGGGAATGGAGCTGTTTGATTTGGTTGGGGTTAGATTGGACTCTTGTTTGACATTGAAGCATGAATGTGTGATTGAATGCGCTAAGGGTGGTTGATCAATGAGCATGAGAGGTGAAGGACACATGTCTTCTTGTTGTACTAAATATTGATTTGGACTATCTGTCACCCGATACGGGATATGACTCTCTTTGACCTTGTGTGCGAAAAAGGAGTGATGTTAGAGTATTGAACCTTCTTTGTATGGAGAATGAAATGTTGAATAATGAGATTTTTGAAAAAGATGTTTTTGCGCTATAAGAATGTTTTGAAATGTTCAATTTTTGTAATAACTTGTGACATTTGGAATTTGTAGGGGTGGGCAAACTGCACTATTTGCACTGCACTATAAATCTATTACAATTAACTATAAAATAGTTTAAAAAAACTAAACTGCACTAGAAAATAGTTCAAAAAAACTAAACTAAACTATTTTTTAGTTCAGTTAACTACAAAACAATTCAGTTAACTACAATGCATCTTTTTCTAATAAATAAATGTGATTTTACATTAGTACAACTGTCAATGGCTAATCATCGATAGAGTTAAAAGAATTAGTTCAATTTGATTTTTTTTTAATAATTACAAACAAATAAATTAATATTCAATAACAACACAGCATTTAAAAAAATTAAATTATAAATTTATATAATTAGAATTAGTAAATAATTATAATAAAAAATTTTAAAAAATTAATGAAATATTATTGGTACTATTTTATCATATTATTAAAATTAAATTAATAACTATAATTATTTATCATTACTATTTATTATTAATTTAAAAATATAAAATGTCTAAAATTTGATTCTCATATTAAATATAGTTTAATTTAATAATATAAATTTGTTTATATATTATTTTATATAGATTAAAAACTTAATCTCTAAAAAATATTTCTGTTTATCTCTGTTTTGCGTTATTCGAAATATTTTTATTTTGACAATTATCTAGTTTAATATAAAAACTCTCATCTTTCTTCTCTTCTCACCTTTTTCTGAATTCTCATATATATATATATATATATATATATATATATATATATAATATTATATTTTATAATTATTTACATAAGTATTTTTATCTTTTTATTTTTATAATTATAGTTAATTTTATTAAGTTATAAAAATAATTACCAGTTTTTGAAATATAATTACAATATAATAAAATTTAGTTTTTTTTAAAATATATAATTATTATAGTATAAATTTAATAATATCATTTTGTTTTAATAATTATTATAATAATAGTTAACTTTTTAAGAGACTTGAAAAAGAACATTTATTTATTTATCTATCTCTATATATATATATATATAAAAGTGACGTAAAAAGAATTGTTATATATATATATATATATATATATATATATATATATATATATATATATATATACCCGTGTCTTTATTTTTTATGTTTGTGTTGCTGAAAATAGAAGAAGAGCAAAACAATTAAACAAGTAAAAGTAAAATAAAGTACATAGTTTGAAATAGTTAACTAAACTGTTAATAAAAGAAGTTCAGATTTTTTGAACTGAACTACAAATAAGTATAATTCAGTTTTTATAAAAAGTAGTTTAGTTTTTATAGTTCAAAATAGTATAGATAATCCATAGTTTAGTATAATTTAGTTAATGGTTTAATTGCTTGCATTGTCCACAGTTTGGCTGCAACGTGTCAAGTTAGTCCATCTTTTTAAAAAAGTTTCAATTACGTCCAAACTTGGTTTAAAAGTGTCAATTTTGTCCAAACGTATGTAAAATTTGCTTCAATCAAGTCCCTTCCGTTAAATCCACATAAACGGACGTTAATTTTTTTTTCTCTCTCCTCTGCTTCTCTGCTTCCCACTACAGGAACTGATCTCAGGAATATGTCCTCCAAACCCATTATACGATAAATTGAGATAGGTAAGATTTTGCATTTCAAGGACACTGAACGGTGCCAAATCAGTGAACCTATTACTTCCAAAATCCAAATGTTCCAGACTTTGGCGTGAGGAAATGAGCTCCTGCACGCTCCCTGACAAGGCATTGTTTCTCAGCGACACATAAGACAACCTTGGAATGCCACAAAGCTCGGAAGGGACAACCCCACTAAGGTTGTTGAAGGAGAAATCAAACCCTTCAAGGTTAAAGCAGTTCACCAAGGAGGCAGGTATTGAACCGGCGAGGTTGTTATGAGAAAGAGAAACGAACCTTGTTTTGTAGCAGTACCGAAACAAAACCGAAGGTATCTCCCCAGTGAAGCCATTCTTGGATAAATCTAGAAACCGAATGCTAGGCAAATCACCAATGAACTCGGGGATAGAACCAGATAAAGCATTGGAACTCAAATTGATCTTCCACAGTGAGTGGAGCAGAGGAGCAGAGGAGCAGAGGAGAGAGAACTAAAAAATTAACGTCCGTTTATGTAGATTTAACGGAAGGGACTTGATTGAAACAAATTTTACATACGTTTGGACAAAATTGACACTTTTAAACCAAGTTTGGACGTAATTGAAACTTTTTTAAAAAGATGGACTAACTTGACACGTTGCAGCCAAACTGTGGACAATGCAAGCAATTAAACCTTTAGTTAATCATGCTCAGCCCTAGGAATTTGGAGTGTTACACTCTCTAATACTTTCATCATTTGAAATTTTGTCCTATATTGTTATTGTTTGTTATAAGAGTTTTTTTTGGCTTAATCTTATTTTATTTATTTCTCTAGGTGTCAAAATAATATACTCAAACTAAACATAATTTTAATATCTAATATTCATATAAATATATATAATTTTTTATTTGTTTTAAAATAACGTGAGTGAGTTTCTAGACCAAGGCTACCCCTAACCCAAATAACTTATGCTAGTTTGTGTGTGAGCGTGTATGGTTTGATTTTGAAAAAAATTGAAATTCATAAAAAATGTAATTATATTATATGTATAGAAATTTCTACAATTGTGAGACAACGAGTAAATGATATTTACTAGATGATATATTATTAGATGATAAGTTAGATGAGTTGTGATAATATAACTCTAAGCAAAGATATTACCATTTTCAATTTAAAATTTTAATTTTTTAATTTTCTAGACAAATATTCCAAAAGTTGTATAGACAAATATTCCAAAAGTTGTATATAATATGGGTTTAAGAATATAATTATTATATTTCCATTAACAAACAGGAACAATTTGATCTCTATATAGAAATATAGACAATAAACACATATTTTACCATTTTCAACTTTACGCAATGAAAACTTTACATAATGTATTGAACTTCTAAGACAACAACTTCACGTAATATATTTTTTATCCATCTTAAGTTACCTTATTTTATTTAGCAACCTTATGATATTATATATCAGACCTTTATTCAAAAAATTGCTTCAATAAAAATTAGTTTGGTTTAAAGAATACTCATGCTTATGTAGAAGTGGATGCCTAAAGAATGTTTGTAATTTAGACAGAAACGACCAAAAAATATATTTAATTTAACCAGAAGTGATTGTATTCAAATAATATATATTTGTAGTTTAGTCAGAAATGATTGGGTCTAAATAGTACTATTGTATCTTATAATAATAGTACTTTATCATAGTGAAACATGTTTGGACAGACCAAGAATTAACCATAGTGTGCATGTTTCATATGAACCTATATATAAAAAAAGCCACCAGAAATCTTTATACCTTTAACTCTTATATTGCATGTTATTATTTTGAAACTAACTTAAAGAAGAAAGTGTTGTGAAAACATTTTCTTTAGAATGAAGTTTTAACTGTTCCATTGAAGTTGTATATGACGAATTTCATAAAATGCATCTTTGAAAGGAAAACAACATTAAACTTTGTTTGTTTGTATTTAACAACATTGTAAAAAGTTTTTAAAAATATTAAAACACAATTCAACCCTTCATTTTTGTATTTTTTTTTTGCCTCTATTGTCATTACGCGAAATATTGTATTGATCATCATAAGAAACATTTGTGTATATAATGTTAAGATAAAAATAATCTTCACATGTATTCTCTGTTTTACAAAAATCACTTGAAAAGTGTGAACCTTTATCTAACACTTTGCAAACGAGATATATTAAGAAAAAAACAGTGTTAACAATTAATTGTTTCATTTAACATTTTTATCTTGATAGTTACTGCAGTACAATTTGATTTTGATGGTGTAATATAGCATAATACCAAAAACAGTTATACTAGTATAATATAGCATAATACCAAAAGAAAGGTCAACATTTTTAGTTTGTAGATCTTTCACCTGCTTGCTGGCCATACAAATGAATTCAGTAAATAATTTGATATAGTTGATTGATATGATCGCTCCTTTCACAAATAAACTTATAAATATGTGCAAACCGAATCCTATGTAGAAAGGAATTTTCTATATCGAAGGGGGTTTGATAAAAAAGATGAAAATTTACAATTTGTCTTATACACTTAATTATTGGATTAGACACTAATCATACATTAATCATACACTAATCCTACCTATAAACGATTTTAACCTTAGGCAAGGTTGTTTAATAGACGAAATAAAATAATGTTTAGAAGGATACAAATATCTAGGCTTGTGCATCTCATCCGGAAGTGAGTTGCTCAATCATTAACAATATCTTGAACTTTTTTAGAATAACCCCTGTCGGCCTTGTTGGCCTCCATTATCTCTTCATGCTACCTTCCCTTTATAAAATTGTGTTTGTCCCTTGCTGTTCCTTTATTTGACTTTTCTTATTTAATAATAATAATTATTATTATAATTATAATTATAATTATAATTGTTTCGTGTTTAAGTTGAATGTCAACAGTTCATTTTTGATGTGTAGTTTAAAGTTCAAGTACTATAATATCAAAGTTAGATGAATTTTTTATACATAAAAATGAATATTATAATTAATCTGTAACCTACCTTTATATTATCTCATAACCGCCAAATATGTTAAATGATTGTCCAATTTCAATGACTTGTCTAAGTTTTAAAGTTAATTCACTTTGATCTTATTTAGACCATTCGATCTCGTGAATGGTCGTCCAATTTATTCAATGATTATTTGGACTCAATGACTTGCCATTTAAATTGTTTAATTGTTCATCTAGACTTTGTGATTTGTCTTTGGTGGTCCAAGTTATGATTGATTGAATATTTATACACTACAATAATTAATAATGTGCTTTTTATACATTTTATATTATTTTATCCTTATAAACAATACGTAATTCACTTATATATAAAAGAACTACCCACCACAAATTATAGTTATTGTGAAGAAAAAAAAATATAAGTGTTTTCATTTCATTATATAATTATAATATTTTAAAAATTAATAAAAGTTCATTTTTATATGTTTTTCATTTTAATAATTATTTTTTAATTAGAAATATTTTTATTATCGTGAAAAAATGGACACAAAAACAATTCACACCTAATAATAAGAAGGAAAAATTATAATTTATATCAATAATAAATAAACTACACTACTTATAATTTATATCAATAATATTTATAATTTATATCAATAAAAAAAATAACCAAATCATATATTACATTTTTTTTTCACAAAAATGTTTATTATTTACATAATTAAAGGCAGCCTACATAAGTGCCTTTCTTAAACAGCTGTTTAAACAATGGCTTTTTCTTCCTGCGTCGTCCCAATTATTTCTTCTGATACCTGCATATTATAGAAAAGGACTAAAATGTCCTGCTTCACTACATCTCATCCCCACCGTTGTCATTGCTATCTCTGCTGTCATCATCATTCTCATTGTAACTCTGTTCTTTACTGCAGAGGAAGGAGAGACGGAGCACATTCCAAAATAAAGCTCGTTCTGAAAAACTCATTCTAAAACACATTTTATGTGTTCTGAAATGCTTACTTTAAGAAAACTTGTTCCAGAAAATATCACATGTTCGAGAAACTTGTTTCTGAAAATTGTGTTCTAAAACACTCATTCAAAAACACATTTTATGTTTCAAAAGGTTAATTCCGAAAATCCTATTTTAAAAATGTTCTTTCAAAAATCCTATCATGTAATAAAATTTCCAAAAACTTGTTCTGGAAGGTATCTAGAAAAGAAAATCCAGAGATCACTTTTACAAAAAAAAGTATTTTCAAAATTATAGTGGTGCAACTAGAAATTAGGGGTGTGCCGGAAGAAAAAACCTAATTAGTCTCTTTTTTTTCATGGTCTTTTTTCCTTTTCAAACAATATTTTTATTATTTTCTTAAATTTTATTTAGTAAAAAAGTACAACAAAGGAATAGAAGAAATATGAACAGTCATCACGCCTGTGTATTTATATATTAGTAATAATAATATTTCATTAAGTAATCTATCTCTACACAGCTTTGATGAACTCATACAAGCATTGGGTTTGGTCTACAACTCGTAAGGAATAAAATGACGAAGTCACATTCACATCTCCCTCGTAAACTATTTATGATCAGGTGTCACCAAACCAAGAAAACCCAACATTTTAGATAAAAAGAATTCCATGCACCTCAATATTTCAGGTAATCGCATGCTCTTTCTTTAGAGTGCACGTATAATTACTGTCCATCAGGAATTTTGCATATTGCATATGCTTTCTTGCCAATCTTACATTCAATACCTTTGAATTTACAGCTAAAAATACTCTTGAAAGATTTTCCCACAGCGCACTTCATTTCCTCGTCGACAACTTTCTTCAGTGAATGGGAAATGTCACCCAGTGCCCATGCTAAGGATATGTGCGGACGAGGATCCTGTAATGAGTAGTTCAAGTTCAAATACTAGAAGAGAAACAGGGATAAGACAGTAGTTATGATGCAGTGGTTGTGGTGGCAGCATTACTCAATAAAACTACTGACCTTGTAAAACTCGGGAAGATTATGAAGTCTGTAAACTGTATTGACTGCTTCGATTTGCTTTGAAATCTGCAATTAATTGGAAGGAAAAAGCACATTTCACATTCATTGATAAGCTAGATGGATGGAATGAATTGGCCTAAAGATTAAACAGTGAGAAAATAGTAGTCTTTTCAGATATTAACTCTACTTTCCGGATGTTCTCTCATCACATCTCTAGTCTTTTTTCCAATTCTGTGTGACTTTCCATGCAAGACCAAAATAATGTACAAGACTTATGAAAATGTACAATTCACCTTTATTTAATTCCGTTTCACATGTCACTCTAATGGTTTAATTCAGTTTCAAATGCAATTTTCCAAACTTCCCGTAGTTATATTACGAATAACATGATTTCTGTTACCAAGAGAGCATTAATATGTTTTAAATCAGCAGCTTTATAGGCAACCAACCAAGATACAAGTATTAAGCAACTATCAACACACATTTAAGCGACAAATGCAATACATAATCCCAACTTGAATATGATTAAGAGTAACACAAGCAACAGGGGCATGCAAAAAAGAAAAGTAAGGCTAGAAATCATACCTCTATTAACCCTCCTTGAACAACTTCTACTGAGAGAAAGGTGCGAGTGTGATCATCATTAACAAAAACCTCCCACTTGTTAAAGTCTATCCAAAACCTACTTCAAAAGGAAAAAAATAAGGAAAACAGGTGGAAACAAAAATAATGTTCCATTTTCATAAGTGAAAAATAGAAGAAATAAAACTAACTGGCGCTGAATTTGAAGCTTCTGTTTCAGCATTGAGATCACTGAGTCAATCTGGTGCACTCGTATTGGAACAGTTCTTCCCAAACTTATATGAAATTCTCTTCCTAAGGCAACTTGTTCGAGCTTGTCGTCATTTTTGCAGAGCACGTTTAATGGGACATCAACATCAACAACATAAAGATTTGGTTCCCGGGATGAAACTTTTTTCAAGAAAGCAGATAGTTCTTTCTTCGATGGAGATGAAATGTTAACTGTAAAGAAAAACTGTACCTTTTATTACCATGAAATTTTTTTGAACAAATTTACTGGCATGATGAAGTCTATTAGAGATATGTGAATAAATCATTGACGTACTGGTAAGGGAACAAGAAAATACAAAATATCCTTGCATGTAGTGCTTGAGCACGATCTAAAGATTAGGAAGGAAAAGACCTTTTGAATTCAAATCGTAAGTGAACTTATAATGTCCCATTCAATTTTAAGAATATCACTTTTACAACTAAATCTTGCAGGTGATCTGATTATACACCAGAAACTTCTAGGGTTCAAGAGCAGAAAGTTCAGACATAGACTGTAGTGAAATAGCTCAAACAAATTCATAGCAAATCTTCTACCACACAACGAAGAAAACAATAATAGAGTAACTTGCAAAAGAAACAACTAGAAGGTTAACAAGGAAGGACAAGGAAGAACCACACAAAATTTTTGTTCAAGTGTTAACAAACTTTAGTTTACGTCCACGTTAGAAATTCAGAATGAAAATAGGTATTACAACATGAAGTTTCTGAACCAGAGAACTCTTGTTCAACTAAAAGTTTTCCATTACACAATTGAACTCACAACTCCCAATTAAACAAAACTATTAATACAAGGTCCTATTGTTCAAAATAATTGTCGTAACTAACTTCTGTAAATCATGCCTAAACTAGCGGAGAAAACCTGTGACCAGTGCTCTTCTACTGAGCTTGAAACATGGAGACGAATTTTATAATGATAGATGAAGATAGGAAGTTAAGATCTGATGCAAGGTAGACGGTTTGATACCATCAAAAAGCCCTAAAAACATACGCACTGGTCAAGATAGATGCACTTGGGCCATCTCAGACGATCTCAAGGGTTTGATTCAGAAGGAAGGCAAAGTTAAATTAATGTGTGAAACTGAGAGATGTTGTGAATAACAGATTACTAATATTAAAATATCTTAAGAATTTTCTTATTCATTTCCACATATTTGTATTTCCTTATTTTAATGAATTTGATTATAACAAATAGAAATGATGAGAATGTGTTAGGATATAGGGTATTTGGGATATAAGGATATAATGGGAAATGAGATTAGGATAGAAGGTAGAGGAATTGTATAAATAGATTGTTTGGATAGTTAGAAGGCAGTTTTTTGAGTACATTGTTTGTTAACAGGCCATTGACCTGTGAAGAGGGTTATGCCTCTGGATCTTGTCTACACACACTATTCTTTCTGTTAATAATACACAATTCACCATATATTTCTCTCTGTTTTCTGGGTGTGAGAGACTGTGAGGGAGTTCTTGATTAGGTTCCCAGATTAGGAACCTATCAATTGGTCCGACCTGCCGGATCCCAATTCGGAGAGGTGAAGTCGCGCTTGATGGACGGAAGAGTGGCGGTAGTAGAGATTGCGATAGTCGAGACGAAGGCTGATACGGTGTTCTTGCAGCATGAAACTGGGGCATTGAGGCATAATTACGAAGCAATGCGCCAAGATATCCAAGCGATTATGAAGCTGTTAGGGGATCGCAATCGCGACCCACACAGGCCACGCCGAGAGGGAAGTCAATCCTCTGTGAACGAGAACGAGGGCGAAACGGAGGGGGAGAGAGGAAGACGAGGAGAAGGGCGACAGGACGGACAAATTAATTGGAGAAAACGGGTGGAGTTACCCGAGTTCGAAGGTGGCGAACCGTGGAACTGGATCAGTAGGGCGGAAAAGTTCTTCGAGGTGGAGAGAGTGGACGAAGACGAGAAATTACAACTGGCTTTCATTAGTATGAAGGGGTATGCTGGGATTGGAGAGAGAAAACCAAGAACCATTCTTGGGAAGGGTTGAAGAGAGCTTTGGGGATTAGGTTCGGGGGAGGAACATGGGGAACGGTGTATGAGAGGCTATCGGCCATTAAGGAGGTCGGGACGGTGGAGGAATACGTAAGAGAGTTCGAAGTGTTGGTGGGGCAGACCACCAAAATTCCAGAGGAACAGATTATGGGCTACTTCATGGCGGGACTCCAGGAGGAGGTGGGCGACCATGTTAGGCCGCATGATCCCCAAGACTTGATGACAGCCATGCGAGTCGTGCGTGATGTGGAGAAATTAGGTGCGCATACGAAGACGGGAGGGGGATCGGCGCCCAAGAACCAGAGTTCGTGGGGACGAACAACGGGGGTGGTGGCGCGAGTAGAGTTCCAACACAATACGCAGAGTCAAGGAGGGGCCGCGGAAAGTGTCGGTTCCATGAAGAAAGAGGCGGCGCCGCAAGAACCACTGGCGACTGGAGGGAAAGGAATACCCGCAACCTACCATATTCGGAGTACGTGAAAAGGAGAGAAGAGGGAAGATGCTTCCGGTGCGGAGGGCCTTTCAGCCCAGGTCATCGATGTCCAGAGCGGGGATTGCGAATGCTGCTGATCTTGGCCAAAGAAGAAGAGGAAAATTTGCCACCGCCCAAGCCCCCTGACTTGAATTGAAGGGCAAAGCCAGTGGGTTTCCTTCATATGGTAACCCGATGAGGAAGAGGAGCCATGAGACCAAGCTTCCCCATTCCAACCTTGAGGACAAGGTTGTTCTGCAGCGGGGTGTAATGTTAGGATATAGGGTATTTGGGATATAAGGGTATAATGGGAAATGGGATTAGGATAGAAGGTAGAGGAATTGTATAAATAGATTGTCTGGATAGTTAGAAGGCAGTTTTTTGAGTACATTGTTTGTTAACCGGCCATTGACCTGTGAAGAGGGTTATGCCTCTGGATCTTGTATACACACACTATTCTTTCTGTTAATAATACACAATTCACCATATATTCTCTCTGTTTTCTGGGTGTGAGAGACTGTGAGGGAGTTCTTGATTAGGTTCCCAGATTAGGAACCTATCAGAATGTAACTAGTGTGATTATTGTCAATAAAATCATTCTTTATTTCCTTGCATAGATCAAGTAGTTGCAAAGCTCCTAATCTTGGGAGTCCTACTTTTTGTGCCACGTTAACAACCACCACCACCGTTGTTTGCCATTGTCATCGAGGTTAGAGGTGGGTCATAAAGGTACGTCTCATGCTGGTGATTACAACACTGACAGTTGCATCATTAGCAGAGTTGTCACACTATCATGTGCCACCACCAGCATTGATTTGTGCCCACTTGTTGTCATTGACATAAACATGAGCAAGTTTTACATACAGCTTCATCATAAAAGACTTTGGCATCCCTCATTGAATCTTATAAAATCCTTGTACCCTCGTTTGTTTACAGAAGAGTCCATTGAGTCTTTCAAATGTGATATTTGTTGACTGTCTAAGATTGTCATGTATCTTATTCCATTTGTGGTAAAGAAAATAATTTCTCATTTGACTTAATTCATTTTTTATATTTAGGGATCTACTTTAGAATCTATTTTTGGAGCACAGTGGATTGTTACTGATGTCAACCCCTAGCCAGAGATCCAATCACAAGAAGCATGACCAAGCAAATCCAAGAAGAGTCAACCATGGAAGGTGGAGTCAAACTCTTCTTCTCTTGGGCCATCATAGAATAGAATAATTTTGGGTTTTGTATCATGGGTCTAGTAGTGTAGGATTTGTTTTTGGGTCTTGTATTTTGGACCAAATAGAATAGGGTTTTTGACACTCAAGTCAACAAAGGGTCAAGGTCCAATGTTGACCAAAGTGGACGTCCAAAGCTTGTTTGACCAAGGGGTCAACATTTTCAAGCTAGCTTGGTGAGCAAGGGAGTGGGCGTCCCACCTTTTTAGGTTTTGATGCTTCTCATGGCAATGAATACCTAAGCTCTCCATTGTTGGAGTTAGATGTTACTCTTAGAAAGTAAGCAATAGGCCCAAGTGCAATTTAAATCTAAATGTAAGGCATCCTAATGTGCATAGACAAATAAATGAGTAAATTCAATAAAAATCACTCCAATGGCAAAACCATCACATGAAAAACATATAATGGTATGTTGACACAAATAAATTCTTCTAAAGATCATAATTAACTTACTTGGTATGTAAATATGCAAGGCATAGTTACCATCGACATGAGGGAAGCTCCTAACTCTTGTTGTCTGACCTGTCTGCAGATCTAAAGGCCATTTACCATAAAAGCCATGAACAGTTGTTAACAAAATAAACATTGCATACCAGCACATAATAAGAAATGAATTAATGACACTTCCAACATAAGAAATAAGAGTTTATGAATTCAGAAAAAACTTATAAAATCAACTAACATTTTGAGGTTAATAAAATTTGTGATTCTTATTAGTCTCTAATGGATCACCTAAACCTATCCAACAAGATAAAAGCTTCATTTTCTTTTTTCCTTCGATTAATAAGTAAATAAAATCATCTTAAAACGTAGAATACCAAGAAATGCTGATGGGTCAAGGAGAGAGATAGGAGGTGGTGGCAGGGGTGTAAATACAGCCGAGGGAGCAGAGGTTGGAGCTGACGGTACAGATTCAGAATCCGAATCAGAAGATCCATCCCCATAACATGATTTCAGTGCCTCCATTTGTCAGTCTACACTTTATAACATACAAGATCTGCACATAAAACTCATAACATTTATGGTACCTCATATAAAACAAATATAATAATTAAAGAATGATCAAAATCTGCAGAAAGTAATCCCTGTGTGTTTATGCAATTATATAGCTCAATTATAAGCAAAAAAATATTTCTCTCCCATTTAATTTGTAACTTCATCCTTTATGTACTTATTAATTTGCACTTATAAATCTAACATAGTTGGATGCTAAATGAGGTTACTTATAAAATAATACTTTTAAAGGACTGCACATTCAGGACTTGGCATGGGATTTCATTACTTTCTACTGGTAAAGCTCGAGCTAAAACCATTAAGCATGGCAAACTGTTTGTAATGGAACAAAACGCTAAGCAAATTTCACCATAAGCCATTCCCATATGGGCAAAAGGAACACGTATCTCATCAGGTTCTAAAAGCTGTACATACAAAATATACAGGTTACAAGCAATCTTTTGTACAAATGCCACCGCAATCCATAAATCCAACCCTTGAGGCATTCTAAACAAAAAATTAAAAATAAAACCATTAGAATAAGATAAATCAAAGTCTGATCAAACACTAAAAAGAGATTACAGAACCATTAGAAGAGTTGAGAATTAGTAACCTATGGCCCCCGAAATGAAAAAAAGGAAAATGATGAAAGGAGGATGGCACCATGTTGCTTGCAGAGCATTTATTGCAGCATGCTTGGAGAACGAAAAACCTTCAAGACTATGCAACAGCTAGAAAGGATTTTTAAATGCTATTTTTCGTAAGACCTCTATACATTGAAGACATCTTTAAGAAGAAAGGGGTTGATTCCACATAAGAATACATCTTTCTCATCCTTTAACCTTTTTGAATTGTATATTATAAACCTATTGTTTAACAAGTTAAAAAAGGTGATTTTTTACAAGGTTTGTGAAAATACTTTTGACTGTAACTCTGTCAACAAAAAACTACACCTGATAATTTTCAGTCTTAAAACCTCTTTATCAACAAATCACACATTCTAGCTAAACATAGAGAAAATTTTTAATACACAATTCAATCCCCCTTTTTGTATATTTCCCTTCTTTTCACATTGTCATTAATAGCAAACCGTGATTAGGAGCTACAGTACTAAAGTATATTTATCACTAAGAGAGAAAAGGTAACAAGACAATAGATACTCAATAGAACTAGTGTCATTCATGACACAAAGGAGTAACCTGTAAATGAGATATAAGGCAATTAAAACAGCTTCTCGCCAATGCATTTTGGGAACAAAAATCTGGAAAAAAAAGATTTCTAGCTACTTCTAGGAGATGACAATTCTTCATTTTTGCAACCCCATTTTGTTGTGGATGATAACACATTAGTTCATAGACAATACTACTAAGGGACAATAATTTGGAGAATTCATGATTCATATATTCAGTATCATTACTGGACCTAATTTTTTTGATGTGTTTTCCAAGTTGATTTTTGACAAGACAGAAAAAACTAACTAGTACAACACCCACCACATTGAAATAACTCTAATTTACTTTCCATATGAGTATAATCATCAATAAAAGTAACAAACCATTGTGCTCCAAAGATAGATTCTAAAATAAATCCCCAAACATCAAAGTGAATTAAATCAAAAGGGAAGTTACTTTGTTTATTGCTATTTGGATAAGATGCATGTTGGTGTTTCGACAATTGACCAATATCACAATTGAAAGACTCAACAAACATTTTGGTAAACAAATGAGAGAACAATGATTTGATAAGATTGAACAAGGGATGTGCAGGTCTTCTATGATGAATCCATATTTCAGAATTTGCCCATGATTTTGTTGTATCTTGTTGGCTTATAACCTCCTTTATTTTGTTTGGGTACTTGGACTCTAACACATAACTCAATCCGCTCCTTCACAATCAAAATCATTGTGGCAAGGTCCTGAAAGACATAGTAAGAAGAGGAGAACATTACTAAACAACTAAAATCTTTCGTAAATTTTTGTATAAAGATATTGGTCATTTGAGGGACATATAAAACACTTTAATTCAATAGATGATTCTAAAATTATATTGCCTGATTCGCATAGAGGTATACTATCACCATTTGCAATTGTAATGAATTATTCTCTGTTCATTTTAACATACAAATTAAAAATTATGGGAATCAAAATCATGTAATTAATTTTCCCTGAATCAAGAATACAAACACCTGGAGACACATGCCCAATTGAACACATGCGCAATTCTATTGAATGAACTCTTACCTCTAATGGACAAGGTACACAATTCAAATGACTTACTCATTGATTCAATCTTTGTTCTCACATGATCAAGTTTCTCCTTAAATAGGCTTTCATATTAAGATTTAGTTGACAAGGAACACTAGGTTGATCTGTTTCTTCAAGTTCTGAGGTAGTATTGTTTGCCCATTCATGTGAGGTTTCTTTGTTGCCTCCCATGCACTCCAATACTTTGTTTCCTCGATAGAATTTGAAGCATATTTCCTTAGTTTGCCCATATCTCTCACAATATTACCAATATTCTCTAAGGTTGCATTTTGTATAGGGTTTTTGGTCGGATACTAAGAGTGTATGAGAGGAGAAGGAAGACAGGGGGAAGGTTAGGCCGAACGGCGGAGGAAGAGAGGCCAAACGGTGGGGAAGAGAGGACGAACGGTAGCTAATCGAAGAGGAGAAGAAAGGCCGAGGAACACTAGACCGAACAATATCACTAGACCGAATGATATCACTAAGCCGAACGGTTGTTTCAGTAGGAAGGAGCACGGGAGTGAGATATTATAATGCGACACTATAAATAGTCTTCTTTGTTTTCTTTTCGAGGGGATTTCTCATTTTGGGTATAGACTAGCCATATTTGCCCGTGGAGGAGGTTAGGCTTCTTTGGGGGAGATTATACTTGTAATTTTCTTCACTTTACAGTATCAACATACTTTCATTTGTGTTGTTCGAGTATTTGATTGAGAAGAGAGCATAGATTTAGGTTACTCGCATAAAGTAACCTATCAATTGGTCCGACCTGCCAGATCCAAATCGGAGGGAGAGCAAGATGGAAGGGAAGTTACATGCATTGGAGAACCGAATTGAAGGGAGGATGAGCGCGTTGGAGATGGCGGGAGAAGAATTGAAGGCAGACAATATGGGCATTCGCCACGACTTGAAAGAGCTAACACGAGTGGTAGAGGGGTTGGCGCGAAATCTGGAACGAAATTCGGAAGGAAGTCAGGGGTCCTATAATAACTGTTAGGATATTTATCCTATTTTATCATCATTATAGTGTGTCAAGGGTTACCCTATTTATCATGATTATATTGTGTCTAGGATTACCCTATTTATCATGATTATATTGTGTCTAGGGTTACCCTATTTATCATGTACTTGTGTATCAATTTATTCTTATAAATAGAAGATTGTGAGAGGGATCAATCAAGCCCTCTAGAATTATTTTACAGTTCAATCTTAAGTTGGTATCAGAGCGGGTCGATCCCGCTCTGGTTTCTGTCTCGTAATATATATCTGTCCGGTGCCACAGTTCTTTGTCGCCCGCCGCCGGCCACTGTCCACCGTCGGCCACCGCCGTCCGTCGCCGGCCATCGCCGTTCGTCACCGGCCACCGTCCGGCCACCGTCGCCGCCGGCCACCGTCATCCATCACTGCCACAGTTTCCTTCATCTAAAACCCTTAGGGTTTTCTTGTTCCTCGCTAGTACTATTCGTCTTCTTCAAAAATGGCGTCTGGCAGTACTCTTTCCTTCTCTGGAAGTCCATCAATTACCTCCGAGAAGCTAAATGGAAAAAATTATTTGTCATGGTCTGCTGCCGTGGAGATGTGGTTCCTTGGCCAAGGGCATTATGACCACCTTAAGCGAGATGGAAGCCATGTGCCTACTGAAAAAGCTAATCAGTGGAAACAAGTAGATTTCCAGTTGTGTGCCCTGTTATGGCAATCAGTGGAACCCAAACTTCTTGTATCTTTGAGGGCTTTCAAAACTTGTCACTCCTTTTGGAAGAAAGCCCAAAGCATTTATGCCAACGATATTCAACGTCTCTATGACACTACGAACAAGCTTGCATCTCTTAAAATGGCAGACCATGATATGGTGTCCTTCATGGCTGAAGCCCAATCTGCTGTCGAAGAACTTAGGATGTTTTTGGAAGTAGATCCATTAGAGGATATCAAAAAGAAACTAGACAAATTTTACATGGTGTTGATCCTTCGTGCCCTACATCCCGATTTTGATCATCTCAGAGATCAACTTCTAACTAGTCATGAGGTCCCCTCTATGGAAACATTGACCACTCGCCTTCTGCGTGTCCCGGTACCTCAAACTCAAGAAGCGCATGTACTAGTGGAACCATCTGTCATGGTTGCCACACGAGGAAGAGGAGGACGTGGCACTAGAGGAGGACGAGGAGGTCGGGGACGTCCTCAATGCACATACTGTAAAAGGATGGGTCATACTCAAGAGAATTGCTACTCCTTACATGGTTTCCCTTCCAAAACCGCCAATATTTCGAAGACTGAAACTGCCACTTCGAAGACTGAAACTTCCACTTCTATGTTTTCTGAGGATGAATATCAAGAGTATTTAAGGTTAAAGTCTAACAGCTTGGCACAACCATCTCAATCTCCCAATACATCAACAGCCTGCATTTCTCAATCTATGGAAGGTCACAATTCATGGGTAATTGACTCAGGTGCTTCTGATCACATTTTTGGTAATACCTCTTTGTTCCCATCTATTTCCTTTCGAGAAAAACCTCATTTCATAACCCTTGCAAATGGATCTAAAACTTCTTCCAAAGGAGTCGGTCATGTTTCTTTATCTCCCTCCCTCAATCTCAACTCAGTCCTTTTTGTCCCTAATTGTCTTTTTAATTTAATTTCCTTAAGCCAGTTGACTAAAATGTTAAATTGTTCAATAACCTTTGATCATAAATCTTTTGTTATACAGGAGCGTGGTTCGGGGAGACAGATTGGAGAAGGATATGAAGCTGGCGGATTATATCATTTTGGATCTCGTCCAAGGGTGTCCTGTGTTGCTGCTCCTAATCCTAAAGTGCTACATGATTGACTTGGCCATCCTCATTTGTCCAAATTAAAAAAAAATGTGTCCTGAACTGAGTGGTCTCCAAACCTTAGAATGTGAGTCATGTCAATTAGGAAAACATGTTAGATCTTCCTTTCCTAAAAGGTCTCAATCAATATGTAATTCTAGTTTTTCCATCATCCATTCTGATATATGGGGACCTAGTCGTATCTCCTCCTTTGGTTTTAGATATTTTGTTACCTTTATTGATGAATATTCACGATGTACTTGGGTTTATCTTATGAAAAATCGTTCTGAATTGTTAGCTATCTTTACATCCTTTTTGAATGAAATCAAGAATCAATTTGGTCAAGTAATCAAAATATTAAGAAGTGATAATGCAAAAGAGTATTTCTCATCCTCCTTTTCTGCCATCTTGAGTTCCCATGGTATCTTACATCAGTCTACTTGTCCTCATACACCACAACAAAATGGTATAGCAGAACGAAAAAATAGACACTTGGTTGAAACTGCTCGTACCCTTTTGCTTGGTGCCCATATTCCTGTCCATCACTGGGGGGATGCCATCTTAACTGCATGTTATCTTATTAATAGGATGCCCTCCTCCTCTCTTAATAATAAAGTCCCTTTCTCCATTTTGTTTCCTAATGATCCTCTCTTTCATACATCTCCCCGAGTGTTTGGCTGTGTATGTTTTGTTCATGACATGTCTCCAGGTCTAGACAAACTCTCCGCTCGCGCTCTCAAATGTGTCTTCTTAGGCTATTCTCGACTTCAAAAAGGATATCGGTGTTACTCTCCTGAAACTAAGAAGTATTACATGTCTGCCAATGTCACATTCTTTGAACAGACTCCTTACTTCTCTCCATCTGTTCAGGATGTTTCTATCCTCCAACAGGTCCTTCCTATTCCAATGGCTGAGTCAAATAGCTCTACTATCTCTGTCATTCCAAGTCTTGATCACAATCCTTCTACACCTGTTTCTCCACATACTGAGATCATCCCACACAGGGCCCCAATGGATAGTCCACCTCCCCAAGACAATGGTGAATCTCCTACTTCAGATTCTTCTCCCTCGTCACCTCCTCCCACGCCTCCTGGTGCAAATGATTCAGCATGGCCTATTGCCCTCAGAAAAGGTACTCGTTCCACTCGAAACCCTCATCCCATTTATAATTTTCTAAGCTATCATCGATTGTCGCCCTCCTATTTTTCTCTTTTATCCTCAGTGTCCTCTGTTGTTATACCCAAGAATGTGAAAGAAGCACTTGATCATCCTGGATGGCGACAAGCTATGATTGCAGAAATGCAGGCTCTTGACCACAGTAATACTTGGGAGCTGGTGCCCCTTCCCCCAGGAAAAAAGGCAGTTGGTTGTCGATGGGTGTATGCAATTAAAGTTGGCCCTGATGGTGAAATTGATCGGCTCAAAGCTCAGCTTGTTGCAAAAGGTTACACTCAGGTTTATGGTCTTGATTATTGTGACACTTTCTCTCCTGTAGCCAAGATGACTACTATTCGTCTCTTCTTTGCCATGGCAGCCATTCGTCACTGGCCACTTCATCAATTGGATATCAAGAATGCCTTCCTACATGGTGATCTTGAGGAAGAAGTTTATATGGAGCAACCTCCTGGGTTTGTTGCTCAGGGGGAGTCTGGTATGGTATGCAAATTGCATCGATCTCTATATGGCCTCAAGCAATCCCCGCGTGCTTGGTTTGGAAAGTTTAGCTCCATTGTTCAAAAATTTGGGCTAAAACGCAGTGAAGCAAACCATTCAGTTTTTTATTGTCATTCTTCTCTCGGGAAATGTGTTTACTTAATAGTATATGTTGATGATATTGTCATTACAGGAAATGATGTTGTTGGAATATCTCAACTAAAAGAGTACTTGTGTAGACATTTTCAAACCAAGGATCTTGGAAGTCTCAAATACTTTTTAGGCATTGAAGTAGCGCAATCAAAAGATGGAGTTGTAATCTCCCAAAGGAAGTATGCTCTTGATATATTACAAGAAACAGGCATGATTGATTGTAGACCGGTAGACAGTCCCATGGACCCAAACCAGAAATTAAGGACAGAAGAAGGTGAATTATTCTCCGATCCAGAGAGGTATAGGAGGCTGGTTGGAAAACTGATTTATCTCACTATTACAAGGCCAGATCTATCCTTTGCAGTTGGAGTGGTTAGTCAGTTCATGCAGGCTCCATGTATTGACCATTGGAATGCTCTCATTCGCATTCTAAGGTATGTAAAGAAGGCTCCCGGGCAAGGATTGTTATATGAAGATAAAGGAAGCATTCAGGTCTCTGGGTATTGTGATGCAGATTGGGCAGGTTCACCTATTGATAGACGGTCTACTACAGGATATTGTGTTTTTCTGGGAGGAAACATTATTTCATGGAAAAGTAAGAAACAGAATGTAGTAGCTCGATCAACTGCGGAAGCCGAGTATAGGGCAATGGCATCACTAACATGTGAACTTATATGGGTGAAACAATTCCTTCAAGAGGTTAAATTTTGTGACATCCATATTATGAAGATGTATTGCGACAATCAAGCTGCTCTCCACATTGCATCAAATCCAGTGTTTCACGAGAGGACTAAACATATAGAAATTGATTGTCATTTTGTTCGTGAAAAGTTGTTAACCAAAAAAATATGTACTGAGTTTATTGGGTCAAACGATCAACTCGCAGATGTATTGACCAAGTCATTAAGGGGTCCTCGGATTGAGTTTATTTGTTCCAAGCTTGGTACATACAATTTGTATGCTCCAGCTTGAGGGGGAGTGTTAGGATATTTATCCTATTTTATCATCATTATAGTGTGTCAAGGGTTACCCTATTTATCATGATTATATTGTGTCTAGGATTACCCTATTTATCATGATTATATTGTGTCTAGGGTTACCCTATTTATCATGTACTTGTGTATCAATTTATTCTTATAAATAGAAGATTGTGAGAGGGATCAATCAAGCCCTCTAGAATTATTTTACAGTTCAATCTTAAGTATAACAATCGACGAAGGAGAAGAAAGAGTTCGAAGAGGAGAAGAGAGAGCTCGGAGGAAGAATTGGAGGACGACCCGGGAGACGCACCACCTAATTGGGTGAAATAGGTAGAATTACCCACTTTCGAAGGGCTCGACCCGATGGGATGGATTGCTCGAGCGGAGAAATTCTTCGAGATTCAGAGGGTAGCGGAAAAGGAGAAGCTCTGATTGGCCTTTATCTGCATGGAAGGCAGCGCCAACTATTGGTTTCGGTTTTGGAAAACGGAGGTAACAGAACCCAAGTGGGAAGAATTTCGTGACACTGGTGCGGCGGTTCGGTGGGAGAGAAAAGGGAACTATTTTCGAAAAATTAGCATCGCTGCAACAGCGAGGATCTGTGGAGGATTATGTTCAGGAGTTTGAGATGCTAGTCGCCCAAACAAGAGGAGTGACGGAGGCACAATTGATGGGTTATTTTTTCGCAGGGCTGCAGAACGACATTCGTAGCCAGATCAGACCTTACAATCCAAAAGACTTACTCACGGTGATGGAGGTGGCGAGGGATGTAGAGGAAGTCGGCAGGAACCCAAAAACGAATAGCGGAATAATGAACAACAGTAATACAGGGTGGAGTAGGTATCAGGGAGGATCAGGAACGGTGGCCAGATCTGAACCGTTCAAGGGGGGACAGAGTAGGACAAACGCTTCAGAGAATTTAAGTGCGACGAAGGAGGAAAGCATTGGAGGTACGGCGGCCGCGAAAACTAGTAGCAATTACCAGGGCGAGACCAGAGGGCGTGGGGTAAGAAATCTACCTTACCCAGAATATATTAAGAGGAGGGAGGAAGGCCGATGCTTCCACTGTGGAGGTCCTTACAGCCCAGGGCATCATTGTCCAGAGAGGAGTATGAGGGTGACCATTCTGGCGGAAGACGAGGAGGAAGAAGAAGGGGAGAACGAGGAAGAGAAGGAACCGAAGCCCATGGAGCTATCCTATTTTTCAGCAGGGGGCCTCACCCAACCGAAAACTATGAAGCTTCAGGGATGGGTGAATGGGAGAAGTGTACTGGTACTGATTGACAGCAGTGTCAGTCACAATTTCATAGCCAGAAGAACAGTGGAAGAATTACAACTGCCTGTGGAAGAAACACCAACCTATAGGGTATGTTTAGGAGATGGTCAAAGAAAGGAAGCACAAGGTTGCTGTGAAGTTGGTGATGTGGAAGTGACGCAAAAATTTTATTTGTTCGATTTGGGAGGAGTGGATCTTATCTTGGGAGTGGCATGGCTGGCAACTCTGGGTGAAGTAACCATCAACTGGGGTACTTTAACAATGGGGTTTAAAAGCAAAGAGAAGATGGTTTCGATCAAGGGCGATCCTACTCTGGCCCGAGAGGTAGTATCACCTGCGGCTTTGTTAAAAGTCAATGAAATAGAAGCTATAACACTGGTCTGGGATCTGGGGCAGACAGAATGGGAAGGAAAACAAGCAGAGGAGAGGCAATTGACGTCAACACAGAGGAGAGAACTGGAAGTGGTGCTGGAAGAGTATGAGCAGGTCTTTAGGGAACCCCAGGAATTACCTCCTGTTAGACAGTGGGATCATAAGATACCCATTAAGGAGGTAGTAGACCCAGTGAATGTAAGGCCATACAGGTACCCTTATTCAATGAAGGCCGAGATTGAAAGACAAGTTGCAGAAATGTTGGAATCAGGGATTATAAGGCCTAGCAACAGTCCCTATTCTAGCCCAGTAATTTTAGTTAAAAAAAAGATGGAAGCTGGAGATTCTGTATAGATTACAGGGCTTTGAACAGGGCAACAATACCTGACAAGTTCCCTATTCCAGTGATAGAAGAGCTTTTGGATGAACTTAAGGGAGCTAGATTCTTTTCTAAGGTGGGTCTGAAAGCAGGATACCACCAAATTTGGATGGGGAAAAAGATATTCCAAAAACGGCTTTTAGAACACATCAAGGCCACTACGAATTTTTGGTCATGCCGTTTGGGCTTACAAATGCACTAGCAACGTTCCAGTGTGTGATGAACAATTTACTGCAGGCCTATTTGAGGAAAAGTGTACTGGTGTTTTTAGATGACATCCTGATATATAGCAGCAATTGAGCAGAACACAAAAAGCATGTCAGGGAGGTATTGGGCACTTTACGAGAACAAAAGTGGTATGCCAATAAGAAGAAGTGTGCTTTTGGCAGAAAACAGATTAGTTACTTGGGGCATGTGATATCTGAGGAGGGAGTTGAAATAGATAGGGAGAAGGTGGCAGCTGTGATCGAATGGCCAGAGCCTAAAAACATCAAAGCTCTGAGAGGATTCCTGGGCTCACAGGATATTACAGGAGATTTGTGCAGGGGTATGGTAAGATTGCTCGACCTCTAACTGATCTATTGAAGAAAGGACAGTTTTGTTGGACTTCTCAAGGGAGTGAGGCTATGAAGAAATTGAAGGAAGCTATCACATCAGCCCTCGTTCTGTCCTTACCTGATTTTTCTCAACCCTTTCACATTGAATGTGATGCATCAGGTAAGGGAGTAGGAGCGGTGCTATCACAGAACAAGAAACCAGTGGCTTACTTTAGTAAAGCAATTTCAGCGGCTTCATTGAACAAGTCCATATACGAGAAAGAGTTTATGGCCCTAGTCCTCGCAATACAACATTGGAGACCATACCTTCTGGGCCAACAGTTTGTAGTCCATACAGATCAGAGGAGCTTAAAGTACTAGCTAGAACAGAGAATTACCACACAAAACCAGCAGAATTGGCTGGCGAAGCTGCTGGGATACAATTTTGTGATCAAATATCGCACTGGAGTGTCTAACGGAGGGGCAGATGCGTTGTCACGCAGGGGAGAATATGAGGAAGAGGAGGACAAGGAGGTGAACTGGATTGCCAGACCCTACTGGCAAGATTTTCAAGAAGTCTTGAAGGAGGTGGAGGGGGACCCAGTTCTACAGAAAATCACTGAGGAGTTGAAGGCTGATGCAAACTCACATCCATGTTATACATTGGAGAATGACAGATTGCATTACAAGGGGCGGTTAGTTCTCTCAACTACATCACAGTGGATTCCTAAATTGCTGAATGAGTTCCACGCAACCCCAACAGGAGGCCATTCAGGTATCTATGGAACTTATCGCAAAATTGCACAATCCTTGTACTGGATCGGGATGAAGAAAACTGTGACAGATTTTGTAGCTAGATGCTTAGTCTGTCAACAGCATAAGTACCTAGTAGCATCTCCCCAGAGACTAATACAACCCCTACCCATATCGCAGGCAGTCTGGGAGGAAATTAGTATGGACTTCATAGTCAAGCCACCGAAATCACAAGGGTTTGATGCATTACTGGTGGTCGTGGACAGACTAAGTAAATATGCTCATTTTATAGCACTGAAGCATCCTTATACAGCTAAAACAGTGGCAGAAATATTTGTTAAGGAGATAGTTAGGCTGCATGGGATGCCTCTGTCCATTGTCAGTGACAGAGACCCACTATTCTTGAGTATGTTTTGGAAGGAGTTGTTTAGGCTTCAGAACACACAGCTGCAAATGAGCACAGCTTACCATCCGAAAAAAGACAGACAGACTGAAGTGCTGAATAGGGTGCTGGAATCCTACTTAAGGTGTTTCTGCTCAGAGCAACCTAAGAAATGGTGTGTTGTTTTACCTTGGGCTGAGTATTGGTACAATACTAGTTATCAAGGGTCGACCAAATGCACTCCATTTGAAACAGTATATGGTAGGCCTCCACCAACCTTAACCAGATACATACCCGGGGAGACTGCAGTGGAAGTAGTAGCTCAGGAGCTACAGACCAGAGATGAAGCTTTAATATAGCTAAAATTTCACTTACAAAAGGCTCAAGATCAGATGGCCAAATCTGCCAACAAAAAAAGGAAACCATATGAAATAAAGGTGGGAGACTGGGTCTATTTAAAGATTAGACCGCACAGGCAATCGTCCATGCCAGCAAGAATACATTCGAAGTTGTCCGCTCGTTATTATGGGTCGTTCAAAGTACTGAAACAGGTGGGTCCGGTGGCATTTAGACTGAAACTACCCGAGACAACAAAGATACACCCGGTTTTCCACGTGTCACAACTAAAACTGGCCGTGGGCACCCAGCAAGTGGAGAAAGAATTACCCTCGGAGTTGCAAGGAGAGGGGCCTAGTTTCTGGCCGGTAAAGGTCTTAGACAACAGACATCAACAGAGCGATGAAGGCAGAGTAACTCAGGTATTGATAGAGTGGCAGGAAGGAGGGAGAGAAGGGGCGACCTGGGAAAATATTCTGACCATACAAGAGAAGTTTCCAAATTTCAACCTTGAGGACAAGGTTGAGGTTGAAGGGGCGGGTAATGGTAGGATACTAAGAGTGTATGAGAGGAGAAGGAAGACAGGGGGAAGGTCAGGCCGAACAGAGGACGAACGGTAGCTAATCGGAGAGGAGAAGAAAGGCCGAGGAACACTAGACCGAACGGTATCACTAGACCGAACGGTATCACTAAGCCGAACGGTTGTTTCAGTAGGAAGGAGCGCGGGAGTGAGATATTATAATGCGACACTATAAAGTCTTCTTTGTTTTCTTTTCAGGGGGATTTCTCATTTTGGGTATAGACTAGCCATATTTGCCAGTGGAGGAGGTTAGGCTTCTTTGGGGGAGATTATACTTGTAATTTTCTTCACTTTACAGTATCAATAATACATACATACATACTTTCATTTGTGTTGTTCAAGTATTTGATTGAGCGCATAAAGTAACCTATCAGTTTTTGTCCATTGTTTGATCCCTTAACAACTTTTTTTCCTATTGTCATGGTAGAGCTTATGTTGGAGGTTCTTGCATTAAGCATAATAGCTGTCCAAGTTTCTACTCCCTAAAAATAAAGTATACTTTTGACAGAGGAGGCAATATTTCTATCCCTAAGATTTGTACTTTGATTGGATCACATTCATTGTCCAGACCATATAGGAATTTATGTATTATTCCTCTTTCAACAGCTTCTTCATGTGCAACAAAATCTATTTTACACATCTTCAAATTTTGGTACTTATCTAGTTTATCCACAACACATTCAAAAATTTTGTTATATAGATGTACAAAGATAACTATTGTTTGGTATTAAACACCCTGCTTTCAATGTTATAAGAAGCAGCAAAATTGCGCTTCAAAGAAAGTGTTATTTTGGTCATCCCAAATTTCTTTAGCAAAGGATAAACCATAAATTTGACTTATCTGAGGAATCATGGAATGACATATTCCGGTCATGATTAGTGAAATCTTCACTATCCCAAATCTCAAAAATAGGGTCATTTGGCCCTAATCCTCCTCCATTGATGTGGTTTGACTTTAACTGTCCTTTTTAGAATCCTCCAAATATACTAGTTCCACTACAAATATCTTTGACCATCTGACCTGACCAGTACGGACACTC
The DNA here is from genome assembly GCF_016808095.1 of Vigna angularis. Taxonomy (NCBI): domain Eukaryota; kingdom Viridiplantae; phylum Streptophyta; class Magnoliopsida; order Fabales; family Fabaceae; genus Vigna; species Vigna angularis. The sequence goes on along the minus strand of NC_068971.1, from coordinate 28,584,596 downwards.
ACCACTTTGGGAGATAATTAGGTCCCATAGGGGAAATTTTCACCTTAGCCATTGAAGAAAAAAGTGCAAAATGTAAACATAAAAAAGGGAATTGTTTGTTAAGAGAGCAAAAAACTTAGATCTACTCAATTCGGAGACAAATACAATGTTACCACCCTTGGGATGGACTCAGGGATATTTGCGGTCCTGTCTGTGGTGGCAGCGGTGGGAGGGTTTCACCAGAACAAAGTGCATGGGCTACACACACTGACTCTAGTAGTGGGGCATGACAGCACATGGTGTTTCTGTAGGTGATGCAACTGTCAGTGTTGTCATCTCCTGTGTGGGACACACACGGCAGCAGAGGAGGCAGACGGTGGATGATGGCAACAGCAACAGTAGCATTAGCAGAAACAAAGCCCCAAAATTGAGAGCTCTGGTGCCAACTAAATAATGATGGAATAAAAAAATCTATTATGAATTTTAATCATGCTAATTGCATTCTCAACTCCTATATATGTAACCACGTTTTATTAATAAAATAAATTCTATTGGAATGAATGTGAAGATTATAAGGATATTTTATTCTAATTACCATGGAGATATTAAGATATTTTTATCCCAACATTCCCCTATCAACAAAATCAAATACATCAATTCATAATTTTACATTGTCACAAGTGACTGGAATCAACTACCTCTCAAGAACTAAACATTAGTATCCTCAACAAACTTTTACATATTAGAAAAAAGTGGACAGAGTAGCTAAAGCCCGTCTAAGCTCACAAGTGATTGCAGATACCGAAGGGAAAAAAAACTGTTAGATTTAAAAAATATTTCCTTCACAGATTTGTCACATTTTCTTGACAAACAAAATACAAAAGTTGAAAATCAGATGAGGAAAACATATTAGTGTTCTGATGCAAAAGATTAGCAAGCATCACAACATCAGAAGACAAAGAAAGAAAACGCATGGAATATAGTTTAACATATTAGATGGAAAGATCCTCTATGATCGTCCCGTATTCATGATCCAGTTTCAAAATATGTCAATAATTAAAATTGTTTTATATCACCTCATATTGAGAGAAATTAGATACCCTAAAATTAGTTTCAAGAAATCACAGGATTAACCAAAATAAAAACGAATTTCATCATCAAAAAAAGAAAAATCATGCTAGATATTTTATCAAACACGTGACTTACAAGCTCAAACTACCAAGAAATCAAACAAAAGAAAAATCTCAATCTAAAACGAAACCAAAAGGACACCTAAAATATTCAATGCATTGAAAAAGAAAACTGAAGCAAATGTTTGTCATCTTATTTCAGAATTCACCAAGAATAATACATATACATGTGTGCGGTCATCTATAAATATACAAGAACGAAAGAAAATAATTTTCCAGACACAAGAAAAAGCAAAATTGAAGAGAGCTATCATTACAAAAATCAAGTTTTAACTGATGTCACTATGGAGCACTGTTAAAAAAAAGCTACCAAGGTCACTGACTAGGTCGAGGAACTGTCCGGTGCTTTAAATATATTGGAGCTTGCAGCTCATAAAACTTTTGGCTATAGGGAAGGAAAATTAAAGTAGAAACAAGAATAACATTGGAGTAGCAAATTTTAGTCAAAAGTAAGCATAACAATGCTAATTTGGACTATAAAAAGGGAAATACGAGATATTGAACAAATGACAATAACAAATGGGAAATTGATTCCTAATAATTGTTTAATCTAAAGCAAAAACGGCGCACGAAAACAACAGTTGCATTATTGTGAACATTGCTTTTCGTTTTCTGTATGAATTTTCAGCTACAAAGAATCAGTTAGATTAATTGTTCATTAAAAAGGTTATCTATCAGTTACGAAGAATATGCCTAAGGTTTTTCTGCAGTTTGGAGCACGGCTATGTTATGTGCATTTAATTTATATCCAACCAAATTTAAAACATGAACAAGTATGTGAAGGGAGAAAAAGGTTACCTCAAAGTTTGCGTTATGGTGAACCGGCCACGTCCGCCACTGTCATCAGGTTCGCGATGGAGAAGAAAGGGGAGAAAAGCTAAAAACCGAGAAGGGTTGCGATGTTGTTCTCTTTCTCAACGTCTCTGTGAGCTTGGGACTATGTCATGGTTTTAACTTTTAAGGATCTAACTGCAAAATTATGGGGAAATATTAAAATGTAACATATTACTTAGCTTAATTTAATAAATCTAATAAAAAAATAATTATGTCTAAGATAAGAACGAAATTACGAAATTTAATTAAAAATGTTCTTATTAATAATCATCTAAAATTCATTTTCAAAATAAAATAGTAAATATTTTCAAAATATATATAATAGTAAACAAAAAATATTTTTATTTAAAAAACCACTTATCTTGTTCGCAAATTTAAAAAATAAATTAATTTCGTACCATAGGAATAATAAGGGAAACATTCGAAATAAGTTCATGATAAATATAGTTGTTATTACATAAAAAATTTATTAAAAAATAAAAAATAAAAAATAGAAGTACGAGAATCATACCAAACTTCATGATAAAAAGACAAATTCTTCAACACATTAAAAAATTTATCATTAATCAATTCTCTTACATTTTCAAAAGGACATTTATTTTTAAGAAGTTTTTGCTTGGAAGGATTTAGTATTAACATTAAAACTAAGAATATTCACTTCGTTAAGTCCCGTATTATTGCATCAACCTCTAAGAAGAAGAAGATGCTTGTTAGTCTTGGTAATAAGAATATTGTCCTCAACATCTCTCATGTTCTTTTGAGCATTGATCTTAATTTTTAACTTTGAGACGGTAGAAATGAAGCTCTTCAAGCTCCAAGTCTCCTTGAGATCAATCTCCATATGAAGAGGGGAGAGTTGTGTCCTCCTAGCCTTTGCTAGTTGCTCAACATCAAACAGTTCAAGTTTATCAATGAGCTTCACATCAATGCCCAATTGCATTTGCTCTGATGTTGGCGACACTAAACCTTTGGCCTCTAAAGGCCCCAATCAATAATATCTTGTTCCTTCCTAGAAGAGGAACTTTAGGAGAGGCTAGAAAAATCCATCACTCCTTGGTGTTGAATTACTTGGTATATTAGATAGTCATAGCAGCTCCAATATATGTCAAGGTCAAAATTATTCATACTAGGGACTAGGTTGATGAACAAGTGAGGGAGGTTGAAGGGAATGCCCGTTAAGAGATGATAAAGCACAGACCTTCCTAGCTCCATCTTATGGTCCCTTGCATTGCTCTTGTGAAGAATGGTCTTGGAGATGACATGTTGTAAAATCTTTGTGTATGGGGTGAGCAGCCGGTAGGTGATCTCAATTTTTACATAGGCTTGAAGTTGATCCCGTATAGCCTTCCTTCAACAATACAATCAAACTCATACATGTGGTCCCAACCCTCGTAATAGTATTTGTCGAATTATTCATAGTTTACACCAGCGACAATGGAGGCAATATCTACTCGGACCTCCTTTCTGATGACCTTGGAGACAATGCCATTTATGCTGACGTCTACATTTGTCTAGAATTGCCTTATCAGCTCTAGCAAAATTGAGGTATCCCAGTCGAATTATTTGTGAATGTCACATAGATGAACATTGTCGAATTATTTGTCAATGTCACATAGATGAACATTGGTGAGAACATCAACCCCGTAAGCATGGAGTTCTTCAAGGTCAATCCAGTGTTCTGTTGGGTCTATCGAGGAGGAGGTTCCCTGTGGGTTACACAAACACCAATAAAATATTAGCCAACTATATAAGGGATCGACACCACTCTTTACCCAAAACCTTAAGACAATAGGTTAATGGGTCTTTCACCTTTATATACTGCTCTACTTTCTCATTTCTATTCAATGTGGGACTTAGACTCACACTTGGATTCTCAACAATCTCCTCCTCAAGGGTGAGTCCCTTCCATATAGGTACACTCTCCCTCCAGCGGAAGCATTCCCAACCAACCACAACCACGAGTAATCCTTTCCAACTGCCGTTCATCTTAATGGAACTCGCTTATCTGAATACCCTTTGCTAGGAAGACTTTCGGTATAGGGATCATTATACTCATCTGAGCCGGTCACCAAGACAAACCATTGCTTTGATACCACTGTTGGGTCTATCGAGGAGGAGGTTCCCTGTGGGTTACACAAACACCAATAACATCTGAGCCAATTATATAAGGGATTGATACCACTCTTTACCCAAAACCTTAAGGCAATGAGTTAGTGGGTCTTTCACCTTTAGATATTGCTCTACTTTCTCATTTCTATCCAATGTGGGACTTAGACTCACACTTGGATTCCCAACATGTTCCACATATAGTTGGATGGGTTTTTCGAGGATCAAGTTACTCATGCTAACTAGCCTTGAGGCATTACATATCTCATCCAGAGAAACTTCAACAATCTCTTGGTTCGCAATGTGATCATAGATGGGAAAAACATGAAGAAAACAAAAGAGTAAAGAGAGTAGAATAAGTTTCATTGAGGCTTGTATTTCTACCTTAGTAATGTAAGTTGTTGATTTCCTTGTTGTACCTTTTGATCTAGTTTGAGTTGTAAGAAGCTTATATATTCTTTTCCTCTTGAAAATGCAAGCAATGTGGGACATAACATAGCTTGAACTTAAAAGAAAGAATAATAAATAACTCTTCTTCCTTTAGATAGCTTGTAGCACAAGGCAACTCTTTCTTAGCATTAATTTTGCTCTTTTAACAAGTTAGGTGGGTTATATACCTTTAGGATGATGAAGAATTGGGTGATGTGGGACTTAAGCTACCTTGCATGTGTGCTTATGTAGCCCTTGCATCTAAGTCCCACATTCCTTAGCTCAATCACCAATGATTTTGTCTGTTGGGTGATTCTTTGTTATTAGACGACATGATCCGCTAGCTTCTCTTAACTCTTCAGGAGACTTGTCTACTTGTTTTGACAATCTAGGAGCAGACGATTCGTTGGAGGGCCTAGACGCTTTAGGATCAGAGGATGCTTCTCTATCGTTTCTTTTGTTTTTCATTTGTTTATCTGCATATATGCAAATGCTTCATCTAGCTCTGACATTTTATTGTCAGGCTCATTTTCGTTAAATTTAACATGAATGCCTTCTTCTACCTTAGATGTTTTAGAGTTATACACTTTATATGCTTTTGAGATTTCTAAGTAGCCAAGTATGATACCCTCATCACTTTTTGAGTCAAATTTACCTAAATTCTCTTTAGTATTTAGGATGAAACATTGACATCCAAAAGGATGGAAGTAAGAGGTGTTGGGTTTTTTGTTCTTCCATAATTCATATGGAGTCTTGCTAATGATTGACCTTAAATAAACTTTATTTTAAAGATAACAAGTTGTATTGACTGCTTCAACTTATAAGTGTTTTGGAATGTTAAAACGTTTAACATTGTTCTGGTCATTTCTTGCAAAGATCTATTCTTTCTCTGAATGACTCCATTTTTTTGTGTCCTTAGAGTTGAAAAAATGGGATTTATGCTAGAGTTTTCACATAAATTTCAAAATTGTTTAATTTCAAATTCTCCTTGATGATTACTTCTGATTGATACAATCTTACAAACCTTCTTATTTTCTATCTTGTTACAAAGTTTAAAAAATTCTTCAAAAGCATCATCCTTATGGGTCAAGAACTTTACCCAAGTCCATACAATAAAGTCATCGACGACTATTAATTCGTAGTGTTTACCATTGACAGACACAGTTCTTATAGGACCAAACAAATCAATATCCAGTAGTTCAAGAAGTCTTTCAGTTGAAATATTATTTTTACTTTTAAAAGACTCTTTGACCTGTTTACCTTTCACACAAGTATTACAAAAGATCGTGTCCTTGAATGACACTTTAGACAACCCTCTCATGAGGTCATGGCATTACAACTTTGAGATTAATCTCATATTTGTATGTCCACATTTATTGTACCATGATATTGCTTCATCTTTTATAGATATTAGGCATGAAACACTTTGATTCTACAGTTCGTTTAGATTTATTTTATACAAGTTGCCTTGTATATTAATAGTAAATACTGTTAGACCTTCATCGTCTAATAATTTACATTGGCCTTTTTAAAAAATAACATTATATTTGTTATCACATAATTGACTTATGCTAAGCAGATTATGTTGGAGGCCATCAACTAATAAAACATTTTCAATAGATAGGAAAAGGTTTATACCTATCTTTCCAATGCCTATTATTTGGCCTTTTTGGTTTCCACCGAATATGACTATTCCTCCCTTCTTGTTCCTTAGGCTTTGGAATATAGATCTTTCTTCCTTCATGTGACGTAAGCACCCATCGTTTAAGTACCATGATAGGGATTTCTTTTCTACTATCAACCAAAAAACTCATCACAACACATTTGAAAATGATATATGCAAACACACGAGTTTTAATTGGTTTAACAACTAATGTAATCGATTCAAACTAGTTGTTTTGCCACAGTTCCAAAACCAAGTTGTCTGATGACCTTAATTGATTACTACAACACTGTAATCGATTATGTCATGCATATATGCTTTTGTGCTTGTGATTTTCAATACACATAAACATATAGTGTGCATACATAGATATAATCACATCATAATCATAATAGTATGCATAAATCACACAGTATGTCCAATATATGCATTTGTCACAGTATATGCATTTATCATAGTAAGCATGTACAAATTCACATATGTATAACGCAACACAGAAACATTTTTCTGTTGTGACATTACAACATTCATGTGTTGTTTCTATTAATGTGTTGTCATCATCAAAAACATTATAAGAGAGATTTGGTTCAGCTATCACTTTGCTCCCCCTATCAACAACTTGTCAGAGCAGAAGTCTTCAATAGAAACATTCCCATAATGTTCTTCACTTCTTCTCAACGTATTTATCTAACGTGTGAAAATATTCTGACTAATCCTTTGTGTATTCTTGTTCTGCACATATAACAAGGACAAAGTATACAAGAAAAATAACACTTTACAGTACATGCCTTAAACGATATTAAAAGTTTTGAACATATATAGACATTAATTTATATTGCTTTTCCAAAACATCTTATCACATGTCTTGTCAGTAACTAATGCATCGTTCAAGTATAACGTTCAAGAAATGTTAGATGATGTATAAAACATTGACAGTAGACGATGTAAAGACTTAGATTCTTATGAGAATTTGTTTTAGATGTGGATTTTAACGTGCTTTTCATTAGACGATATTCATAAGACACTTTAGCTTATAACACTATTTCTAGATGTAAGACATTAAGCTTCAATGTTTTTATGATTCTCAAGGAAAGATGTTTCAATTAAAAAGCTTCAGAAAACATCTTATTGTTTTGCACATATCCTTGGACGATACCTTTGTAAATTGTTTTTTTTTCAACACTTCATGAATAAAAATCCTTAGACTTATTAACACAAAAGGTTCGTGTAGGTTCTGCTTATTGATTAGACGCTTCTTGTAAACAACATGTTAGACGGTATATAATTCAGGGAAATATTGTTTTATGTGTTCTTATTTTGAAAAAACTTTGTATTAGCATTTGGACGATTTTTGTAACTTCTTGTATAAAACCTTAGGTTTTTCATTGAAAATGTTTAAACGCTTCAGGTTAGGTATGTGCTTGACTTTCTAAACAGATGTACTTACTTATTGTTAAACTTCAAAACTTGGATTACTAAACTGCCTAATCTTTCTAAAATACAAAATAAATATAAATGAAATTATAAATGAATATTACTAAAATTGTCTAAACATAAACACACAAGAAAACACAAATCATAAAAAATAAATATAAATGAAATTACTAAAATATCATAAAATAATAACAATTATATCTAAATACAAATAAAAATAGATTCAAAATGTTTTCGCAAATTTGTCTCAAGGCGTGATATTTCTAGGTCGTGACGTAAAATTAAGAGTATATCAAGTGACAACATTAATTTATTTTGACATTTAATTATTTCTGTTACTGTTGTTGAATTAAAAAGTTGTGTCCCACTCTATTTTTTATAATTTAATTTCTTCAATTTAAAATTTTCACTTTAATCACTTAAATGGACATATCGAATTAAATTAGTCATGCATTTATCATACTCATTTTTTCAACTTGATGATATGTCGTAGGAAACTACCAAAAAATGTGACGTAGTCAACGTTGACACCACAACGCAAAACCAAATTTTTAACAAACTAAATAGAACCTTTAAAATTCAAGATATCATAAGCAAACTTCTGTTTTCTTTAACGCCAGACCGTAAGCAAATTTAAAATTAAAATAAAAGATTAACCTTTTTTAATTGAATCTACTTTAATAATATCTGTTATAAAGAAAAAAAATAAAAAAAAATCTGCATAATATTTATTTTTCTTTCTAAGATTTATGTACCGTTTCCTTCAATTACTCTTCCCTATTGCCATCTCTTCTTTTATTCCCCTTTCATGTCATTATCCATATTTCTTTTATTCATGTACCACTCTTCTAATTATCCACCATGTTTCTTTTAGTTAAAAAAATAAAAAAATAAAAAAGAAAGAAACAAATTGATAAAGGAACCCACCACCACCATTCCCCCTTTTTAATTATTATAGTGATGACTTGCCCAAGATTGAAGGGTGGTCCTCTCCATTTTCTTTTATTTATATATGTTATGTGGGACACACAGCGCTGCTCTCTCAGAAGGACCACTCGCATGCATAGCTAACAAAATGAGTATTCATCTTCTATTTGTGAACCCTAGTTAAAATATTTGCAACCTGCTTAAAAAAAACAAGTAATGCCGCATAACAAGTACCATCTTCGGTTAGTATTAAAAAATGCATTTTGCAAATCTGTTCTGGGCTAGCAAAAGCACCTTATTGTCCAGGAAAATGACGTGTTTGCCATTCTTTCTTTCTTTTTTTTCAAAACAAACTAAAGACAAGAATAATTATAATCACAATGAGAAGCCAAACATCTCTCTCATGCAACAACATGGCCTCAATCATTAAATATTATTATTGTGTTTGCTGAAAGCATAGTTAAATGAAGAGTTTAAACTAATTTCAAGTGGGGTCCAGTCACACTAGACCCATGTGATTTCATTAGGGGATTCATTAAAATACAATTAGTCGAACAACTTCTAGTTCAAAGTATTATTATAAATTCATAATACAAGCGTTGGCATGCCCAAATAAAATGATACACAATGTCTTAAATATTCGGCGACGTACGTATTATAATAATATTAATAATAATAATAATCATAATGCTAATAATGGTAATAAAAGAGTAATGAATCCAGCGACTTACTTAACCCATTATGATTGACCATAGGAGAATTATAAAATGAAGATTAGTTATACCCTATAGATACATGTGTTTGAGAGAATTTAGGTGACAGGATCCTACAAAAAAATTTCAGGATATCCTTGGTAATATTCATGAGAGCAAACGAATCATAACGGGAAAAGTGAAGTAAAAATAATGAGGAATTCAAAACTCCAGCAGTTACAGAATTTTGGATCAGATTCATTTTTCAATTAGATTTTAGCATAGATTTGGGATCCTCACTCTTTCCATCGTGATATGAGAGAAAAGATGATCCAAAAGTATTGCCGCAAACATGCACTACCCTAGTATCTAGAGTTATTTTCAATCTCCTGAGATCAGCCGTGACAAATGGCAATTAACTATGACTTCTTTGGGTTGATTTACTAAGTAATAATAAACAAATTAAGGCATTAGATTGAAGTAGCTGGCTGGAAACTAGGCATAAGGGTAATGATGTAAGTGCAAATGGAAAAAGTGTCAATGCTATGAAATGTAGAATGGAACCTTACTATCAGAGTAGGTTATGATACACAAATGAGGGTCTGAGTCCAAAAAAATTATTGGTCAACTTTAAATTTAAAGACTTGATGAAGCATAATTGTGCAGATTAGTTAATAACTAAGTTGTGATGAATGGTACAGCAACAAGTGCTCAGATAAGTACTCAACAACCACAATAAGTATTCATAAAAATTTGGCCTAATATGAATTCTTCCAGGGGAAAGGTATGCATACAAAATTTATATCAAATGGAAATTTTGCAAACTACCAAACTAACTAAAGAATTCACACCGAATAAAATAGGGTGCAGTTCATGAGCTATTTTCAACTACATGAGTAGTTTCACAGAGCAAATTGAGCTATTAGCATTGCTAGAGAGAAAGAGAGACTTTATCAGGATCAAACAAAGCCTCAACTTTACAGGATAATTAGTTACTTGTCAAGCATACAATAAAAGTCCATCACTTTAAGCAATGAAAATGGGGCAAAATGCAGAAATAAAATGCCCATATTTATAGAAATACACTAAATATCAGAACTCATAAATTGGCATTCAGTTGCTAATTAATATGTTCACTTGCTTTACTGAAAAATAAACCCTAAAAAAACAGTTCATTAGCATGGAACCATGGCCAAGGCAAATTGAAGCAAGAAAGATCATAAAAAGCAGTAAGTTGTGCAGCACCTTTGAATTTAAAAATTAATTGGCAGTTCAAAGGTGCATAGTGCCTCTCGTCAGCATCTCCAGGTTGAAACTGAGATGAGATCCTTCCTTTGCCAGCAAAGAACCAGGGAAGACTGTCTTTTCTCAACATGAAATCCCTTACCTGGAGTCCTCTGCACCAAACACTCTGCTTGAGATTCTGTAAAGTTACTGAAGGTCAATGGTGAAAACCCAGATGACAAGAGAAGGTTTTTCCAAGAAAGTGTTCTTTCCTTAAAACCATGTCGACCCAAAACAAGCTTCTCCATTGCGGGTTGAAGATAATATTTCTCAATCATCTGAAGGACATCTGGGTGAACATTAACAGCATCAAGTGATTCAAGCAGCCCCGAATAAGATTGAAGTGCAAAATTCAGATGCTGAGGAAATGGTGCATCAGTTCGATCGCAACTTCTATCCAATGTAACCACAACTTTTGGCATGAGCTGCTTCACAAAGCGAAGGGCCAAAGGAAGATATGATGGGTAGCTTGAGAATGAGCCAATAGGCATGTTAACCACCACAGCTTCGCAATCACGAAGTGGCTGGGGCCATGAAGCAGAATTTAAAGATTCAAAGCTCAAAATCTCAAGCTCAAAGGACATGTTTATCTCGCCAGCATATTGCTTCAAATTCTCCCGAGTGAAACTGAGCTCAATTTCATCATAGTGGGAGGGTGACACAAATGCTGTGATCCTGAGTTCAGGAGCACCTCCGTTTCTCAGTGCTAACTCTTGCATGAAAGAAGACCACTGTCCACCAAACCCAATATCAAAATCAATTATGTGAATGCGATCAAACCCTTCCACAGCTTCAAGCAGTGCTTGATTACAAGTGAAATTGGCGAATTGCAGAACTGGTGAGATTTCTGAGAATGATTTGTAAGCACCAATTTTGAGCAGAAGGCCTGTGGGTGAGAAGGTCATAGAACTGTTGTTGGCATTTGAATGAAGTCCTAATTGCAAGGCCTCTTTGAAATAAAAAGCAGCCCTCTGAAAAGGCCTCCCAAAGGGGGAAAGTTGGTGATTGAGCCGCGCCAATATCCCGTGCGCGAGTTCCAGATTACCGGCATCGATCAGCTCTGCAGCCTTGAAAAGCTGTTCAGTTATAGCCTGTTGAAGCTGGTGGGTTGCCAAATCTTCACCGCTGGGGCTCGCCATTTTCTGCTTTGGGGCCACCAGCATGGATGACCTCTGCAGCAGATGGTGAGGAAGCAGTTGAAGCTGCTGTTGCTGCCTCCGTAGTAACAGCTCTTGGCCAGAGTCCAAAAAGGGTGCCTTAGGAACCTGATAATTTGGGCCACAATTCAGGCGTTTTGCCGGAGGCTGTGGGAGAAGCTGATGATGTTCTTGCAACTGAGCATAATTCAAAGGCAAAACCGAACCTGGGTTTGCCATAAACTGAGCTTGATTTTGGTTCAAAATAAATTGGGGATTGAGAACTTGCAGCTTCTCATCAAGAGGCTCTATTGCTGGATGCTGTTGTTGTGGCTGAAAAACACCCTGAGAGAGTGAAACTGGTGAGAGATTGCTAGCTGAATCAGGAAACCCATGGTTAGGCGGATTCACACCAGAACCAACTCTGGAAATATTGGAGTTAACATTACTATGGGAATTAAAAGGGAAGTCGGAACAATTCCCAGGACCAGAGGGATCAATGCTGCTCACAAAGTTGACACTGGGAATGGGATCAAGCACAGAACTTTGATCCACCAAACTAAAACCCACTCCAACCCCATTGAATTCAACATCCTGAGAGGCGCTTCCACCCTGCAAAAGCTTGGTCAGGCCCATAGATGGGTCCTCAATGTCCCCCATAATCAATTTCAAAATGGAATTATCTTGAGCAGATGACTCAGACAACACACTCTCCCAATCCTCCATTCCCAGTCCACATCTTCCCTGTCCAACCTCTAACCCTGCTTGAGGTGGGTTGTTCTCCTTCTCAGTCGAGACCTTCGCTGCTCCAGCGCCGGTGGTGCTATCGGTCGAGCCGCAACCTCCACCGCAGCCGCTGCTGCCGCGTGAGGAAGACAGTGTAGAGGAGGATGTAGGAGGGCTTGTTTTCCTTTTGAGGTCCAAACCAGAAGTGGGCTCAATGCCCACATAGCAATAGTTTTCCCTGTGGGGATTCCACCTTTGCAGAAATTGCTCTTGCTGTGGGAGTAACAGCGAATCTGAAACAGCAACAGCACCAGAAGCAAAATCTAACACCCCGTTCCCTCTAAATTCCTGAAAGGGTAGGGGCACGGCCTTCATCTAAATCAACCCCAGCAAGTTGGTAGAAGAGTAAACTCCACCCCCACAAAAATCACGAAATTGGGTTTCAGTCAAGGACTCGGTGCACAAATTGATGACCTCAAAATACCAAGTAGGAAATTTGTGGTGAGAACAAAAGACAAAGATCTGAGCTTTAACACCCTAGTTGTCAAATACATGGAGTAAGTTCGACAAACCCATTTCAGTAACAACAAACATCAAAGAACAAAGAACAATAACAAACACACCTCACCTCATTCATTCTCCTCCTCCATCTTCTTTCACTTGCACAGCTTCCTCTTGTTTTTCTCCAATATCCCTATTTCTTTTTTGTTTCTCTCTATTTTATGTGATGGTTCAAAAACCCATCTTTGTTCTTCTTGTGATGTGCACAGTACAAAAAGAAAAAAGCTTTAAATGGGGTTTTCTTTCTTTCTCTTGTCTGTGGAGTACCCTTGTCCTCCTTGTGTTTTCTGCTGTGGATGGATGCGTGCAACATATAAAAGTGGTAAAGTGCTCTCTCTCTCACTCTCTCTTTCTCTCTCTTAAAATTTATGCTTATTAATATAATATTTATGTGGCTTTTGTCTGTAGACGTTGTTATCTCGCATGGTAGGGTCTCTGTCACACTCTGTCCCCACTCGCAAATGTAGTGCGCACAATTTATAGTTTTGTTTTGAGAAGTGTATGTTATATTATCTCTCCATTTGTTAACATTCTGTTTGTTTTTCTAACTATTCTTTAAGAAATTTATTAAATACTTCCAATATTATAACATTTTATATTAAATACTCATAACAAATTTTCTTAAAAAAAATTATTCGTAAAATCTAAAATTACAGATAACTAACATTATGTTACATAATTGAATGAGAAAAGTAAAAAATATGTGAATGAGAAATTACATAATCTCTTTAAAATTCCATAACTTTATAAAAATTCATTATATATGTTTTGACATTAACTATTATCACAGCATTTAACAATTGCCCATTTTCCTCTTTTTGTGAAATAACTTATTCAATAACTATATATCTCAAGAACAAAGATTAATTAATCATTTAACTAAACTGTTTAATCAAATAATACTTTTTTAAATGATCAAATATAAAATAAATACCAGAAATTGAAAATTGTCTACTTATTAAAATATTAAATATAAAATATTACTATTTAACTGATAAAATATATTTTTATATAAAATAATAATAAGTTCTGAAGAATTATTAATTGATTAAAAAATAGATATGAATTTGGAAATTGTACATATTTTAATTATTGGTGGCAGAATTTAATTTAGAATTTACCTTTTAAAATAAATTTCTTACAACTTTCTCAAATTAATTTCTTTTATTTTTTAAAGTTAAATATGTTTTTCCTTAAATTATAACACAAAAAAATTGCAATTAGTTTGTATTAAAAAACTTTGATTATATTTAGTCTCTCATTATTTAAAGCAATAAATTTAGTCTTTTTTTTTTAATGAGGGTTGATAGAGGAACTATGTTTAGCTAAACTCATCTCACATATGATTTTTTTGATAATGAACAAAAGAAATGTTTTATAGTTTCTTGCACAACAAATGACAAAATAATTGCTTGATCATATTTGTGTGTTTCTGCTTGAATTGATTGGTATATGCATTCATTGTATGAATGAATTAAACATATTGCACATTGTATATCTCAAAGAAATAATCGATTAAACTGTTTATATAATTTGTTAAATTTCTTCATATTTCAGTATATGCTTTACAGGGGCAAAACAACCATGTTTTAACCCATTACATTAATTGTATAATCGATTAAAACATGTTGTCATGTCATCATGTGTTTGCTGAGTGCATTGATGTGGTTTGAAAGGAAAATGATTTTGAAATTTGCTTAAGTATGAAACTTAACTAATTACATAAGTTTCCTAATCGGTTAAAATGGTTATATTGTGAAAATCATTTTCATTGAAAGCCATAATTGTCCGTAACGGTCATATTTGAATGTTCTTGGCTTGTATGATTTACATAATCGATTGCATGTGCCATTTAATATGTTAAATATGAAACAGATGTAAAATTGTTAAAGTAGAAGGAAAAGCTTAACAAATTACATTAATAGCGTAATCGATTAAACTACGTCAATGTTTGAAAATTCTATAAATAGACGCATTGTTTGCTACTTCAATATGAATTAATGAACTTACACTTTCATAATTGTTTTTTTTTTAAGAATTGATTGCAGGAGCGTCATATACTTCTTTGAGAATCAAGATCATTCACTTGGAAAGAAATCATCAAGATTCTTGCAAGATAGTCGTGCTTACACATTGGTGATCATATTTTGCACTTGAGGTGTACTCTTTGAGGATCAATGTCTACCTATAATCAAAATGATTGTGTTCCCTATTGCTGTGAGCCAGGAAGAGAACCTGTGTGTTCTACATTTAAAGTTGGGATTGCTCTAAAGGTTATAGAAAGTTGGGATTGTTTTTTGGGTTGTGAGACTGTGAGGTGTTCACGTATTGTGTTATAAGTGATATTGAGTTGGGGAAGGAGAGTGCATTGATAGGAGAGTTCTCTGTATTCTTGCTTGTATAACTCTATCATTATAGTGGTTCCCTTTAATTAAGGTTGTTGAAGGAAGATTGGATGTAGGCTTGGCCGAACCTGTATAAATCTGTGTGTTGATCTTTCTATTCCTTCTATTTTATTATTGTTCATATACTTGTCATATTGATTTCAAGAAAACCTCAGATTTTGAAAAGCTTTTGAAAGAACAATTTTTTAAAGAGCTAACCAATTCACCCCTCTCTTGGTTGAGAAAATTGGCATCACTTTTTCTATAATGACATTAAATTTTGTTTCATGTGGCAAACAACGTTCCACGTAGATATTTGCTCTACATATACGTGTACTGGCATGTGACAGCCATGTGTTCAATTTTTTTTTAATAAATATTACCCTTTCTTTAAACATGAAGCTCTTGATTTCATGTGCTAGTATCGCCCGCCTTCATAGTGACAACATTATAGGTGTCACCAACATCATCTTCTCCCTCTACACACACGGGGATATCTCTTCTTCCTCTAAAAAACAGAACTTGTCATACCTTGTAGCCACACAACTCCCAACCACCACTACTGCTTGTCACTCCCGTGCCCATAGTGTCATCGTTGGCGTTACTCTTTATAAAAACTCGATAAAATCCTAACTTTGAAGAACTTGTTATGAAACTATAAAACAATTATGAAATCAAGATGTAACACAAAAGCACAAAAACCCATCAAAACTTAAATATGTTGTGGGTTTTATATTTTAATGATGTAAAATGAAAATAAAATGGCTAAACCAAGAAATAACGACAATTTGGACTAAACATGACATTAAACAAAACATCAAGACCATAAAATTCAAGAAAAAACACAAAATAGAAAATACTACACATATTAATCAATTATAATTTATCCTAATCAATAAAAACAGAAACAAAAATGGAAATCCTATTGCACACACATGGATGACTAAGAAGAACAAGTGGGTTTGAATCAAATCTAAAGACAACACAAAACACATATATCACTCAAACAAAAACACTAGACATATAAGGAAAGCATGAACAACACATATATGGATCAAAAGTACTTATCTCTTAAAGATCCATGAATGAAACTCAAGCTCAAGGATGTAGACTTTGCTCTTGATACCAAATGATTCAACCTTTGTTATTGCTACTAAATGATGGAAACCTTCTGATGAGTGCATATATATGTCCTCATCTAGCGTTTAATATCAGATTCTTAATTGGTTTTTGTAGTTTAATAGAATATTTTAATTAGAATTTTTTAATTGTGTTTATTGAGCATGTGATACAAAAACATGATAAAAATAAATTCTTAGTTGCATAAATACTCGTTGGATATATTTTGAAGTGTGCTAGTGTAGCTGCAACTAAGTTGAGCTCATGTAGGTTAGAAAATAATTTGGTTAAAGTGTCATGGAACCTTAAAGATAAATCCAAGAATAAAAGGTAATCAAGACCATAAGAAGTCAATCCAAGCATAGCATGAAAAAGTGAAGAAATTTGGCTAAGCCAAGAAGAGGGAACCAACAACAAAAATGGGATCTTGCTTTTTTCTCTATTTTTTCTACTAAAAGAGCTTTGATAATTGATAAATGCTTATGATCAAAGATAATTTGGAGAAAATATATCTTAATATATTTTATTTGATATTGTTAAATGTTGATAAGCTTCACTCTCCATGCATTCTCCCATTCGCGCACGTGAGAGAAGCTTCCACCAACACAATCCAAGTAGGTCGCCCTTCGCCAACCACTCATGTTGGATGTTCGACACACCATATGGCCACCTCTCGCTGTGCATGATATCCTCAGGAGCAAACTTTGTACATTTTCTTTCTCGGCGGCGACGCGACCCTTAGCCTGGCGATCGAGCAAGATTTATGGTCCTTGTCCATTCGCAACTTTGTCACCACGACCTTCGAAGGGTGAATATAGACATTAACGGTGGAGTCGTTCACCTAGGATTGAACTTCATTTTCTTCTATCCTTTTGTGATGACAATGCTAATGAAAGGAGAATGTTTGAAAAAAAAGTGAGATTTAGGGTTTGCTATTTCTTTGACGGCAAAGACAATACAGAAGCTAAAGATTGAGCAATTAGAAAAGAAAACCTAATGGGTAAAATTGTAATTTCATTTTCAAATGGATAGCGGACACCCACAAATACGAATAGTGTGATGCCCAAACGCGACCCGTTAACGAGCGAGTATTAAATTACCTGCTGGTATTTGCAGGTGCGGGTTTTTTTGTCATTCCTAGAGAGAAGGCTCAAAAGGGAAGGCTCAATCATATATAAGGAAGAGAAAATTGATAGAGCAATGGAAACAAGAAATGGAATGGTCAAATGGGGCCAAAGAAGAAAGGCTGAAGAGAGGTTGAAAGTGATGGGGTTAGGTGAAGAGGGGTGTTGGTAAAGTGGAAGAACTACGTGCGTAAGGTAGGTAAGTTCTGAGTATAGGATTAGGAAAGGAAGTTGATGAGTTATCATGTGCATCTTGTTCTGGATAAGATGACAATGAAGATCATGAGGTTTGGAAGATGGCTTCATTGGTTTGAAATGTTGAAGGACTAGGGAATCAGAGAGTGTATGGGGCATGATTGCGAGAGAGAAATTAGGGTTTTGAAAGAATGAAGCCAAGATTTCCTTTGAGTATTCGCACCACTCCTAGTACTCAGCAACCTTAGCCGAAATTTCCTTTGAGTATTCGTACCACTCCTAGTACTTAGCAACCTTAGCCGAGATTTTCTTTGAGTATTCGCACCACTCCTAGTACTTAGCAACCTTAGCCGAGATTTCCTTGAGTATTCGAACCCCTCCGGTACTTAGCAACCTTGCTAAGATTCATCAACTCAAATTGAGTTCAGTTGTAAGTATTTTAATTCTCTTCATAATTGCAATCAACGATTGCTTACAAGTAGTTCAGACTATATCTCTCGTAGAGAGGATTTCTTTACAATACAAAATAGTTTAAAAACTTGTAGGTGTTTCTCTCTTTTCTCTTACAATAGTAAGCAATATAACAATGAAGTATGAAAGGATTTCTTTTCTCTTTTTCTATTATCTTCTCTTCTCTTTTCTCTTCTTCAGCTCATATGTATTCTTTTTCTTGGACTCTTTGCTTTCTTCGCTCTTAAATTCTTATAGGATGTATATTTCGTTGTAAGCTTCTCACTTGACTATCCTCTTAAGCTATCCTCTTGATTTTCTTTTTGAAAGCTCTTCTATTTAAAGGTTTCATGAATATTTGTCCGTTAGACAGAGCTTTTAGCCTTGTTACTCGTATTTTCTCTTTCTTCTTCGTACAACAATCGTTAGGTAAGTCAACTTGCCAGAACATATGTGCTTTTTTAGTATTTTTCTTGAAGTAGGTGTTACGTTCCTTTTGGTTATGGCTTCAAGAGAAGAATATTTTGTGAATATCTCCTTTGCTCTAACGTCCAATTTTGATATTTGATTTGTAGCTATGTGAATGTGTGTAAAATAGCTTATCTACAAGGAATCAAGTAATTTGTGCATGCAACAAATATGTCTTTTCTTATCACTTTTGTTGTTTTTTAGCATTGAGCATTTGATGTCATTTAAGGTTTGATCAGAATAATAAAGTGCTTTTTGATTTCCTACCGTTAGGTAGCTTTTTGCAATTAAGCTCTTTTCTAAACATACCAAGTATTGTATAGAGACTTCATCGTTGGATGGATTGTTGTTTTAAGCTTATGGTATCATCTAGTCAAGTAAACGCTTCTTTTGGTTTTGTCTTTTTTTAGACAGATAGCGTTTAACTTGTTAAATCTTTCTTTTTACATTTTAATAAAGTTTTTTAAACTGTTTTGTAAGAGACATTGTCTTGACTATTTTGCTTCCGAGAGTTATGTTGAATACCTTTTACAAGTATGATAAACATTAAGCATTTTATTTCAACTCTCTTAGACGCTTTACACACAATAGCGTTTAGCCATGCGTTTGAGTGTTTTAGCCTAGATGTTTTTTTGTTACTTAAAATCCTAAGTGTTTTCCTAACATTTTCTGTGTCGTGGAATCTAGTTCTAAGTCTTTGTGTAGGTTTTCTATGTTTAGGGATTTTGGTTCTAGGTTTTTCACCCTAAGTTGTTTTCAGGTTATTATCCCATTTTAATATTATTTGATTAAACTTCAAAGCATGAGAGCGTTTAGGTGAATAGACGATTTTTGTCTTAACACTTTTCTTGTCCTAATTTTTAAAACTAAGAGTCTATATATTTTGGCTAATCATAGTTTCTAAAACAACTTTTTCACTAAGAGGTTTAAAACTCTGACTTTTAGAGAAACTCTATGTGTTTATGAAAATGGGTTTTGAAAAATCTAGGTGGGTAGAACGATAGCTTTCACCAAATGGGTGATTAAGTGTTGTTGTTGCTAGGAGAAGTTGTTTATCCTTTGTGTGATTCAAAAGAGGTGTTCGTTCCTTGTTGATTTCAAGGCAATTGTTTCTTTATCTCTTGTATAATTCAGAGAGGTGTCTTCGTCATTAGTGAGACTCAAAGGAGATGTTCATCCCTTGTATATTTCAAGGGAGATGTCTTTCATCTCTTGTGGCTTTAAAAGAGATGTTTTCTAAACCTAAACTATCTTCTCTGTGATTATAAGTTATGGTTTGTTTTAGTGCTTAGTTGATCTCTCTAAGATCTCTCTTTAGAGAGATTAACAATTAGATGTAGAATTTTTTGATTTGAACCTGTATAAAATTACTTGTGTAAATCTCAATTTTCCTATACTCTTTATTTTTATTGTCATATTTAAAAAGAATCATCTTTATTTGTAAAGTTAGTTTATAAAAAGGGAAAATTTTTAAAACACACAGTTTTATTAAAGAAACTAATTCACTCCCTTTTAATTTTTTTTCCAAACATAATTATTTTGCTATGCGATTTTAACATGAAAGTTGTATGGTGTTATCCCGATTTTCAAACAGAAGTCATGTGATTGATACACAACTTGTCCTATAATCCGTAATAAATTTGAAGATTTTTCCTTCTCATAATTTTTCCCAAAATATACATATGTGTAAAAAAATCCATAAATTTGTATTATATAATAATACAATTAAAACGTAATTTTTTAAAAATTTGTATAAAAAATATACAATCTAAAATATAAATTTATATTATGAATGGTATAATTTAAAATATAATTTATATTTTGAATTGTCTATCAAATTTGTATTACAGAAAAATATAATTCAAAATGTAAATTTGCCCGCAAGGGTGTAGCAAATTAAAACCCAACAACAAAAGAAACATATATGGGCTTACAAGGAGTAAATACAAGAGACGCAGTCGTAAAATAAAAATAACGGTGTAGAAATGGAACTGGGAGGTGCAAGAAATAAATTTTGAATGACCGGTTCCACATTTCATCTCCTTCTTAATCACACGCGTGGAGGGACCTCTATCACCAATCTCCATTTTCTAGCTCCACGAAGACAACCAAGAATGCCGCTGCTGGTACCCCACCGTTGCGCTGCGTCGACATGACCGGAGGCGTCGCCGGTGGCACCTCCTTCGTCTTCCAAAACACGTGCAGCTTCTGACGCCTCCCCACTGCTGCCGCGTTCTCCCCCACGACCGGTGTTGCTACCTGAGGCGCCGCCGGCACCTTTCCTCCCCTCTCTTTTCCGAACGCGTAGGGACTCCTCTCCTCTATATTTTGAAATCAGATCCAGCCACCGCTCCGTCTATTCATTCACCGCCGGCGGCCGCCATTGCAATACCCTCTACCGGAGACGCGCCGACAGAGCCCACAATCTTTCACCCAAGACATCCAAAACGGAGCCAACACTGATTCCCCTCCTCCGGCGAGCCACCGCGAGACATTGCCCCCTCTCGTTACTTGTTTTTTTTTATTAATTGATTACCCTGTACTGTTGGAATATTTGAGATAGGAGCGGAAGAACAGAGGATTTAGGATGGAGTTGAATGGTAGAATGGAAGAACGTGGACCTGGGTTGTGATCCGTGTGACCCCTGTGTTGAATATGGAAGATGGAAGCTGTTGGAAATTGGGTGAAAATGTTGATGGATTGTGTTTATTGTGTTGGAATTGCAGGTGATGAAAGGATGTCGTTGGGTGATGAAAATGGAAGAAGAAGGTCACGCGTGATTGGGTTTCTCTGTTTGAGGGTTGAACGGGTGCCGTGTGATTGTCCCTGTTCCTTGGTAAAATGCTTATGGAGTGATAATGGAGGGTGAAGCACAAAGGTGAAGTAGTGCCCCTGTGTGTGTGATTTGATGGAGTCACTGAGTGTATTTGAAAGTACCATGGGCGTGGGGAGGAAGAATTTTGGAGAAGAAGACGATAGTGATAATGGAATAGTGACGGAGCTCCAGTGACGCTTGAATGTGAAGATTCGACGATGAAACCATTTGAGTGCTAGAGAAAAGAAACAAAGTTTGTTAGGGGAGAGAAAATCACACGTGGTATTTTGTAAGTGGAGAGGAAAAACGGTAGGTGTGAAAAGTAACGTAGACGAGGTCAAAAAATGAAAACGGGCCTGGGCTAATAGCCCAAAATATAAAGCATTGAAAATAAAAACAGGTGTGAAAATAAAAGGGTAAGTATAGGTAGAAAATCATGTTGGGCGTGAACAAGGTAAAAGAGGAAAATAAATATGGTTGATGTAGATATTAACAAAAATAGATTGGACTTATAACAAGATGTAAAAAGAAAGATTGGGTGGTAGTGGTGGTGTTGCATGTGCCTAAAAACTAAAATAAGGATTTGTTAGAAATTTCATTAGTCGATTTCATTTTGCTTTCTATCTCTCTGCACTCATCCTTAAATTTTTTTTTCAATGATGTGTACATTTCTATTAGTAGGGTTAATAATGTGGGTCCATCCGATCCATTTAACTCACCTTATTTTCACTAGTACAAAAACTCATTTGAACTCGTTTTATATGATTTGGTTTCGTGAAATTCAAAGTCTTTTATAGTGGCATTTTTTAAATTAAGGAAGACCTTTAAGCTTCAATTCTTGAACTGATGCCTAAATTCAAATGTTAGTCCTATGACTTTGGTTGTCCTATAACCAAAGCCTAAAGGTGCCAAAAAATTTTCAAAATGTAATTTTTATTTTTATATACTTTTTCTGAAGAACGGAAATAGGTTTTGCTTCTATTAATAATTGAACCTATTCCAAGATAAGCTTCGGTTGCCGCAAAATTGAAGCTGAAAACGTGCCACAAATTTCTAAAATATAATTTTTATTTTTGTTTTCTGAAGTAGGGTGATGACATACCCCATCAAATACTATTAGGGATGACAACAAGTCGGGTTAAACAAAGATAGTGTCTACCCACAATCCATAAAATTGTACCCGCTACTCACTTCGCTACTCGCTACAAACCTGAATAAAAAAAACCCGTGAATTTTTTTCAACCTGCGAGTATCCATTGGATATCCGTTTTCAACCCGCGAATATTTTAAAAATATTATTTTATAAGTTTTTAAATGAAAATGAAATTAAATTGCAAACAAAATACAAATAATATATTTAAAACATATATTCAAGTAAAGTCAATGGATAAGTAAATAAAAGTTAAAACTTAAATTCAAATTACTACAAACTAATAGTGAAACATATATCCAAATACAAGTAATTTTAAAAATAATTGATCTAAAAATAACATTCTAAGATTTATGTTTCTTCTCCCACATCTTCATTTTGACCACTTAATTCCTAAAACAAATAAATACAAATAAAGTTATTAATCAATGACAAATTGACACTATTAATAAAATTAGAATAAAATATCATAACCAAACTACTAACATCATCATCAATTATTTCCTCTAGTATTGTATTAAGCTTCATGTTATCCACTTTCAATTTTGAAGAACGTGGAAAAGGAAAATAAATTCATTTGTCATAGCCAATCGTTTGAATGAATATAAATATGTAATTTGAATTGTTCATTTAATTACCTTGTATGTCACTCCATAGCCAATCTTGAACACACATCAATGCCTTTAAAGTGTCTGGGTGTAATATACTCCGATGTGGAGTAACAAATCGACCACCAATACTAAAAGAAGACTCAGAAGAAATTGTTGAGATAGAAATGACTAGAAAATCTCTTGCAATCATTTGTAAAATTGCATATTTTAATCCATTAGTCTTCCACCAAATTAAAATGTCAAATTCTTCATCTGAATCCGATAGTGTCGGTTCCTCTAAGTAAAAATCAAGTTCTAACTTATAATTTGATGGTTCATTTTTCTTTGCAATTTGATGGTTCATTTTTATTTGCAATCCGCAGACACAACATGCGGTGACAAAACAATGCACTAATACTCACTATGTCTTGACCAACATACCAAATAAAGAGTTGTCGTAGCTACTTCAGTTGGAACTAGTTCCTCTTTGCTACTTCAGCTGGAACATTCATTTATCAATGATTTTTGCATAACAAAAGCACTAAAGAATTACATAAAAGACAAGAAACAACACTGAGAATATAACCAGCAGTAACAAGCTAAGTTTGTTCATTTCATACTATTTTATGATGAAATAACAAAAACAAAGATTAATCCCAATAGATGGAATCAATTCAAACTACATGAATCACACAACGCTAACCAAAAACGAGTTAGAAACCAAAGCTTGAGGATAAATTCCAACGGGTTACAACAGAAAAAAGAAAGAAATTCGCTTATCCACCAACTTAGTACCAGAAGAAATCCAATTTCTTGAAAACATAAACAAAAACTATAAACACTAAACAAAGACAACATAAACACATAAAATAATTTAATAAAGTCCAAACCAACATCAACAAGCTAAGATAAAATAAAACAGAGAAAGAAACAATGTATAAGAATGCAAAATCAACTATTCCTTACAGGCAAACTCGAGGAAACAATTTGTAGGATTTTGCAAGAGTCTGATAATGAAGGCAATCTCATCATATGCAAGGTTTGTTCGATTTTTCTTTCGTCTGAACCGTAATGGGAAAAGGGTTAATTTTGTTTTTGGATTTCAGCTTTCAGAGAAAAGAAAGGTGAGCATTCAAGATTTCAGAGGGCAAGTTAGGGTTTGAAGAACTTGACGGTAGAGGTAGAGAGAATACGAACATAGAGTGAAAGTAAGAAAACTTAGCAGGGTAAAATTGTAATTTCATTTCTCAAACGGGTATGAATAGTGTGATACCCGAACCCAACCCGTTAACAAGCGGGTATCTCTTACCCGTGGGTACTAAATACCTGTAGCAGATTTTATCCGCGGGTACGAATTTTTCTGCCATCCCTAAACACCACCATAGCCTCTCCCATTGCTTGAGTCATATAGCTTGGAAGAGGAACCACCATCTCATCACATCAAAACCACAATTTGTGCACCATATTTCCACCACTATCAAGCTTCCAAAACACTAACCCATTTGGAAGTCTCCACCTTACTTGAGTCATATAGCTTGGAGGATCATATTCCATCAAAGGGAGTAAGTAGGCTTCAATTATACTAATAACTAAAGCCTATTCCATAATATGCTTCTATTATTAATGTAATCAAAGCTTATTCTCGTACTAGGGTTAAAATTTCAACAATGTTAATTTTCCTGATTTTGAATGTGCCTCTACGAAACCTATCTTCTCCTTTATTTTCGTTCTTTACAAAAGAAAGTAAAGCTTATCTTCACACCCTTTCCTTCATTTTAAATCTCTTTTTTTCGAAAGCGAAGGTTATCCAACTCTTTCATCACCTTCATCCCCCTATTTTTGTTTCATTCATCGCCATTTGTTTGAAAGCAAAAGGTCCCACCTTTCCCTACAACGCAAAGCACTTTGGAGTTTCCACGCCACTCACTATTTGAATGTGAAACCTCTATAAACAAGGTACCACTCCATTTCAATCTTGAACTTTTTTTCTCTATTTTGTTTGTTAATCCACTTTGATTATTTATTGAATGAGAACCATTCTTGCATTTTGAAGGTGAACCATTGCTACACTTTCGAATACGAAGCATTCACCACTATCAAACATCCTTCGTCGTTGAAGCACACGAAGTCTAATTCCCCATTTTTTTATTATTTTCCATTATGGTTTTATACTTCAGTTTTGGAGGAACGGAAGCCTAATTTGGTAGTTTAGGCTTCAGTTCATAATCAAAGCTAAAAGTCATCATTTTTTTTACCTTGTTTGGATATGCTTCGGTTGTTGAAACGAAGTACAATATAAAAAATAATTGGTGCTAAGGAAGTGCGCATTATAGAAGTTTTGGTGCTCATCTTGTGCTACATTGAGCTCATGAAGTTGAGTTAGAACAACTCTTTCAATGGGTGAATAAGTAGGACCTATATCTTCAAGTGAGTTGTAGGGAATCAAATCTATGACCATAGGCTTTGCATAACTTGGTTCAACATTATCTTGGGTAGTACCACTTAGATTAACCTTACTATCATGAGTTTCAATTGGTGCACCATCTCCCTCTGTTGTCCAACAATTGTTCACTTTTGTAAAGCCCATCTTGTGTAGATTAAGATAAGAGATGTGGTTATGTGTGCTAGTAGTATCTTGCAACTCATCTTCCAAATCAACCTCAAAGTAAACTATGAATTTTGAGATGAGTACAACATAGGGAAAACGAAAATCTATTAAACTTTTTACCTTCTTCATGTGATCACACAATATGAAAGTCCAATCCACTTGAATCTTGTTTTTGGATGCAGTACATAAGCACCAAATCTCCCCTATTTAGGCTTGAGTGGTAGCTTCCACAAGGAACCATCGTCCATGTGACTACGGACCAACAACCTTTCTTCCACTTTAAGACCTCCAACATGGAAATTTTTTATTTTTCCACTAGGCTTGCATAGGCAATGAGAGTAATATTGGACTTTGTTGAACTCTTCAATAACTTGAGTCTCTCATTTCCTTACTTGGATACCTCTTTCTTCAAACCAACCATGACCTTCCATACTTCCTTATGATCTCCATCTCTACCCCTTTGATGCATGATTTCATAACTTCACCATTGAACTACAGGTTGGTGAAGAACACTTTCCTCCAATCTGGATAGACTACAAGAAAATAAGAATTACCTCCCAAAATTTACATATGAATTTTGATCCGTAGGTAACAAATATTACATACATATTTTACATACAGATCTTGAAAAGCAAGTTACATACGAATTTTACATACGAATATTACATACGGATATTACCTACCGATATTTTTGTATGTAAAATCCATATGTAATATTGACGTGCTTGGGCAGGAATTTTGCCTAAGGATATTTTTCATACGTAAGTATTTAAAATCCGTATGTAATAAAAACAACATTACCTACTGATATTACATACAGAGTTTTATAACTAATTATTAAAAATAATTAAAAAATAAAAGTAAAACTTTTATTTTTGTTTTCTCCCTTCTGTTCTGCGTCCCTCACATTTTCGTTGTGCCTCCCTCACATTTTTGCAACCTTAGTCCATCTTGTTCTGAGTCAATTCTCGTCATCAATTCATTTTTGTCGTCAGTCCTTGCCACCGTCACTTCCTATCATCGTCTCGTCATCACTCCCTCTCACTATCATTGTGAGTATGATCTGGGTTTGTTTATGAAATTCTCATCCTATGACCACGAAACTCTTGTCATTGTGTCATTGAACTCTCATTCCACGACCACTATCGCGTCTTCTCACCTTCAATGAAACTTTCGAAGGGTAGGATAGACTCCCAAATTGAAAAGGTATGAAATCTAGATCCTATATCTAAAACCTAAATGGTTTATTTTGCACTCAAATCACAGGTTTATGCTCTATTTATCTTTGCCAATGACAAGTCTCAATAATTCTTTTGTACTCAAACCTTAGGGTTTATTTTGTACTCAAACCTGAAGGTGGATTAGTGTGTCGCTCAGTGCAAGAACTTCAATACAATGTGATTGGTGGAACTAAGGTGGTGTCCAGGGTGACTATAGCCCTTATAACATAAGAGGTTATCTCAGGACAAGTCTTAGGTGTAAGAAAGAGTCACTCAGGTAAGCTTACAATTCAATTTCAATTTCATTTCATAGTAAGAGTCACTCATTTAGGAGTAACTGTTGGAGAAATTTTGCAAGCAAGTCAGTTTTCCAAGGAAATAAGTCTCAACAGGTTGTAAGAAAACTGTCATAGATGACCCAAAAATTCTAATTTCTCAACGAAACAACAAGAAAGTAGAACTTGAAAACACGACAACAATAGTCTTGCAAGACCAAGTCCCCTAGCATATCATGAAATAGGGGTGGAACTTCTTACAAGTTTTTGATCAAGTCTCCATCGTCCACTTCCAAATTCCTACCAATTGTGTCTACTTTCGTGTAAATGTTTATCATTGTGTCAATTCTTTATGTCCACAATTGTGCTCTTATTGTTTTTCCTCTTTGGCTTTTAGAGAAGGTGCAAGGATTTTTCTTTAATGTTCATACCATTTTTTCCTACTCATTTCAAGGAAAATCATAGTCAAATACCAACTATTCGATGACTAATAACATAGACGATATATGGAATATTCATAAAAGTAAAGGTTATTCCCTTATCCTTATCCTAATTTTAAGTTTTAGCTCTTACATGGAAACACTGTTAAGTTTTAGTCCCATATAGGCCTAGGTGTTTTAGCCTATGAAACTAGGGACTAAATTTCAAATGATATGAAAATATATAAAGTTGTTTTTGCATGACAAGACTTTAACAATGTGTGATAAAATGAAACATGTTCCATACATTTTAGCTTTCATTTGATGTATGTTTTATAAGTCTTCATTTTATTTATTTTGATATATGATTGGATAACTATTTGGATTAGACATCATTGTAATTATCTCTTTGATTTTGATAAAGATGTTTGGAATTTGGAGGAGATTGTACGTATGATTAGTAGGCTGAAGCTTGATGTGTTTTGCTTAGTTTGGTGATTTGGCACGAAATTTGTTTGCAGGTGGACATGGAAAGCCTTTTGATGACTTGCCAACTTAGTATCCTAAGGCAATGTGCCCAAATGAATTTTATAATTAACTTTATCTATTGTTTTGATTTTAAAGGTTGGATCCTAATGCATAGTGGTTACTGATAATTATTATGAAAAAAGTTGCATTATTGTTCATGGATTGGGTTAATATTAAAGTGAATTTTAATAAAGTATCCTATGAGAGGGACTTTGACATTCAACCAGAGAAACTAATTAATGTCAACCATTTAGAATCAGAATTGAATTACTCATTCCATGACAATACTTTTTAGTGGAAGCTCTAGCCCATGGTTCTTACATGTTGCCTAAAGTTCCTAGATGTTATCATGTATTTACTTATGCTTACTATTCATCATTGGAACCTTGCATTAGCACAAATTCATTATATATGAATGAAATTTCTCCAACCCTATATTTACTAGCCTATCTTTTGGTAGGATCTGATAAATAGTAATGAAACGCATTCTTCATGATCAATAATTTTTAATTCATATTCTTTTTACTTTGTTCCATTATCTTTATTTGTAAATGATGTACTCCTTGCTTTGGAGAGACTAGAATTTCTTGGAGATTCAATGTTGAATTATCTGATTACTTGGCACTTTGTTAGATCTTTCTCCAGCTTTAACACCATAACATAAGGAAAAGGAGGCCCCACGTGGGAAGAACAAGTTCTTCTTTGTGGTTTGGTTTTGGTTCAAAATGAATACATCCCATCCATCAATGCCATTGGTAACTTAAATTTTGTGAATTCTTGCATTACTTTAGTGGTTTTACATACGAATTTTTGTTCGTATGTAATCCTTAGGTAATACTGCATTACATACGAATTTTGGACCTTACGTACGGATTTTATCTATAGATAATGTTTTTTCTTGTAGTGATAAATGTTTTCAAAAAGCTCTAAAAATGTCTTTAAATGTTGGTGCTTAAACAACTTCTGCAAGTTTTCAAAGCTCTCATCCTTCAAAGTTTTCATTTGGATTTTGTCTTCATTCTCCACGAACCAAGATTCCAATCTACCTTCTTAACTCATCATCTAAGGCTAGTGTGAGAATGAGTACATGATTTGAAATTCGATTTCTAGTCTCCATAGAGCTTAGGAGAAAAAACAAAAATGATTTATAAAGATGATAACAAATATATGGAATAAAACCCGTCCACCGTGATGTCATGTCTATATACAAGTAATAAAACTTACATTTCTAATTATTGGTTTTCTGTAAATTAAATAGCTTTCATTGAAGATAGAAACTCTCCTAATATGATGTTATAGTATATGTTTCTACAAGACATGTCGGATACTCCTAATTCCCAAATAGCTTGTCCTCTGTCCTTCCTATCCTTTGTTTCTTTGGTCTTCAAGGTCTCTCGTTCGTCCAAAATTGTTTGAATGGTATTTGCATAATGTACTTTGACACTCAAGTCAGATATTTGAGTAAAAGAGTATTAAATGTTATGATGCATGTGTTTAAACGATCATACATTAGACCTTTATTTACAATAGTTGTTATGGGTTTTTACCTTTTTGTTAGTCTAATAATGACTCAACCATACCTTAATCAAAATTAGCTAGATAATTAGTGGTAATAATTGGTTAAGTTTTAATCTAATTATTATTCTACAACTAGTCAGTGTAATCAATCGATTTGGATAGTCAACCTATTAGTCAATCAAGATAATTGACCCATCAATATGTAGAATGGTGAGTCCAAAGGTGTGTTGATTAGTTTGTCGATGAGTCTAATGGACTAAAAGGGTGTATATATATAATTACAATATATTTTTTTTACTATTATGCTGTAATTTAATGTTTCTCAAATAATGTTAGAAGTAAAAGAAGTTAAACGCTTATAAGAGTTATAAAGAAAAAGAAATCCAGAGACTAAAAATAAAAAAAATAGTAAATTACATAAAGTCAAGTCATGTATATTGTGTGTGTAATGTACATTAGTATAGAGTAAGGATTAAATTATCGAAGAAAATAAGCTGTTTATTTTCAACGAAACAAGAAATCGGCGTAAGAGCAAACATTCAAATTTTGGGCCGTACGCAATTGGACTGCGCATTTCCAGTTAAGTGCAAGCAATACGGCTGCAGCGTGTACGGCCTATGAGCAACCGCCGATCTCTCTCTCTTCATCGTTATTCATACTCAAAGCTACAAAACATGGCTTCTTCTTCAAATTAAACTATGGACTATGTATGAAGTAACAAATAATATGAGTAAATTACACTCCAGTTTCCTGAGGCATTTTCAGATTACATTTTCACTTACTTTTCTTTTCAGCATTTCACCATCACTATAACTTTTCATATGGAAATACATATGTAATGTATTTACAATTTAACATATGTAACGGATTTAAAACTTAAGGGGACACATATGTAATAAATAAAGAATACTATAATGTTTAAAAATAATAAGAGGTTCACGTAATTTAGTATAAATCGAAAAATTCCTGTGTCTGTAATTTAGTGAATAATATATTTCCAAGTGCTTATCAATCTCCAGGATTCAACTCCTTGTATGCGCTATCTATGCCTTTGATTATACTACACAATGTAATAATTTTAATTATCTGTATCATGCATTGGCTTATCATATGCATACTCATCCAAAATCTTATCTTACGAAGAGGATTTATCAACAATTTATTCATGAAAGAAAACACGTGAAGCTCAACATCTTTTAACTTTGTTGCTAAGATTATGCGTTCAATGTATATAAACGAGTTGTGTTATATGGAAGCAAATGCTAAATTAAACTTGTGATAAGTTAAATTAATTTATAAATACAACGATTTAAAGAAGTCTCCTAAACACTTGTAGATTTTTAATTTAATTTGTCCATAAATGAATGCATTTACAATTTTTTTTATCTTAAAATAAGTTGTCCTTCAACATACCTTTCTATATAACTACATCTCAGTTCATTTCAAGTATCAAGAAACACAAACCCGAAACTGCGACTGAGATTCTTAGAGAGCATTTTCTACATTAGGGAACATATACCTAGAGATTATTAGAAAATGATTAGTATTCTTGAAACTACAATGTTGGCCATTTCATGTATTTTGTGCAGTGTTTTGTTAGGGTTTTCCAATGCAGCTCCAACTCCTACATACAATGTGGTGAAGTTTGGGGCAAAAGGTGATGGAAAAAGTGACTCGACAGAACCATTCATAAAAGCTTGGCAATCAGCATGTGCTAATCCCAACCCTGCCACTATTTACGTGCCTAAAGGGAGATACTTGCTGAGAAACACTAACTTCCGAGGTCCATGCAAGAGGAAGGTGACATTCCTCATTAATGGGACTCTTGTGGCTCCTGAAGATTACAACGCACTAGGAAATTCTGGATTCTGGATTTTATTCAATCATGTGGAGAATCTAGTTGTTTCTGGTGGAAAATTAGATGGTAAAGGTGCTGCTTTCTGGAATTGTAGGAGATCTGGAAAAAGTTGCCCTCCTGGAGCAAGAGTACGTTCATGCTTCATTTTCCATGTTTTTTTTTCTATACCTTCTATCAGTTTCTTTATGAAGAGTTGTATAAAATAATTGCAGTCAATAACATTCAACTGGGTGAATAACTTGGTGGTTAGTGGGTTAACTTCGGTGAACAGCCAAGTAAGCCACCTTGTAATCAACACATGCAACAATGTTGTCGTGAAAAATGTAAGGCTTATTGCGCCTGAGCAGAGCCCTAACACTGACGGCATTCACGTTGAAGGCTCAACTGGGGTTACCATTAATGGATGTACCTTACAAACTGGCGATGACTGCATATCCATTGGTGATGCCTCCTACAACCTCTTCATCTCCAACATAAAATGTGGCCCTGGCCATGGCGTAAGGTACCAACTACTCAGCAGATTCAACTTTAGATCATTATTTTTATGGTTTCATTGTATTTTTTATTTTGTAATATATTTATCCTAATTATAATAATGTAAAAACTTGTATTGTAATTTGTATATATAAATTATACAATTTGTTCATGAACATAAGAGGAAGTTGAAATTTGTAATATAATTGCAATATTTAAAAATAATTCAATGCATGTTTTTTCTGACAAATTTTCATTATATTTCAGAAAAATATCAAGTTTTACATAAAAAATAAATTAATAGAGTTATACATAGTAATCTAAGTGTACATGTTTGAACCAGCATTGGAAGTTTGGGGAAAACGGTGGACGAAAAAGGAGTAGAAAATGTGACTCTAACGAATGCTATTTTCTCTGGATCGGACAATGGGGTGAGGATAAAGACATGGGCCAGGCCGAGCAATGGGTTCGTCAGGAATGTTGTCTTCCAAAATATCGTAATGGACAAAGTTGAGAATCCCATCATCATAGATCAGAATTACTGCCCCAACAATCAAGGTTGTCCTGGTCAGGTAATAAAAAATAATTAATCCAAACCATCATCATTATATATTTTCGATCTTTCTATGGGAAATTAATTTTCTGTTTGGATA
This sequence comes from Vigna angularis, assembly GCF_016808095.1. Lineage (NCBI taxonomy): Eukaryota > Viridiplantae > Streptophyta > Magnoliopsida > Fabales > Fabaceae > Vigna > Vigna angularis. Next base: position 28,551,787 of record NC_068971.1, on the reverse strand, counting down.
ACAAATATGTTATATTTTAAAGACTTCAGGAATTAAGATCAGTCAAATTACATATTTGAACATAAATGGAACTTCAGCAACACCAGAAGCAGTAACTTTCGATTGCAGCCCAAGTAATCCATGTCGAGGGATCAAATTTCAGGACATAAACCTAACCTACAAGAACATGGCTGCAACCTCATCGTGTAAGAACATTGAGGGGACGGGCAGTGGAACACTGGTGCCAGAAAGTTGTCTATAATATTAATAGATTGAATTATAAGTCTCTATCCATTCTTCAAGATGAAGCAGAAGCTGGATGGGTGTGCGTCACATGCTATGCTGGTATTGTTTAATGGTTTACATGATTATGTGTAAAGGTCAAATGAACTTGCTCAAACTTTTGTCTTTCAAAATTTCTGGAGGACACAAAATGTATTTCAACTGCGTTCTATACTCTATTCTCCACACACAACGACCCCGCCCTCGTCCCCTCCCCGTCACAAAAAGTCTAACAGAAGAAAAACTTGTATAAATCATAATATTTGATTTCTCATATTGTTCATCTTCATTAAAAAGTATAACTTTTAATTTTGGTTCATCAAGAGATAAGTTAACAATTTCAAGAATTTCATTGTCATCAAATGAAAAGACATCTTTAATATTTCACAATTTAGTTTATTCTTTGTGTGAAGAGGAGATTAATAAAGAAGACACAAATTACTATGGAGAAATACCAAATCATCTACCCTCTTAGGTGTCATCTTTTCAAAGAATATATAAAAGATTAGGTACACCTAATACAATCAAGAGTAACAACTATAGTTATTTTTTATGTTAAATTACGGTTAATAATTAGGATCCTGATATTTTAACAACAAATTTTAACAATTTTTTGACAATGGGCTACATGTCATTGCTTTATTGGTCTGTTTGAATTTGTTTTCAGAAAAATATTTGAAACCAACCCATCATAAGCCACCACCTCAGTGTTGTCAAAAAATTGTTAAAAAAGAGTTGTTAAAAAAGACATTTTTTAATAATTAACTGTAACATATCAAGTCATAATGAAAAAGAAGACCTTTAGACTAAATGGACTATGTTTTATAAAAAAAATAGTTTTTAGTAGTTCAAAACTAACCAATAGGCTAAAGACAATCGTAGCTTTAATGGTTTTCAAAAATAGATATAGACTATAGTTGTCTTTAAAACCAGCCTATTATTATACTAAAAATAGTGTAAAAGAGATAAGATAAAACAACATAGAAACAAATTAATAAACATTTATTTCTTTCCATGCACTTCACTTGTTTATTTATTTGTTCAAATTAATTTGTCATTTGTCTTGACTTTTATATACGTATGGTGCAGCCATTAATACTACATATTTTTTTTAGTCATGCATTGTTTTTAGGCCTATGCCATAAGGTGCAGGTGTCGTTAAGGGTACATCGTATATTGCCTGTTGATTGAGTTAGTGGGTGTAAGACTAAACTATTTTGCATTAAGGATGATGTTGTATATGAAGTTGTAGTATTTTATATGTTGTTATGGTAGTTTATAAGAAGTCCTAGTATTTTTATATGTTTTGATATTGTATAGAAAGTCCTAATATTTTTATATGGTGTTGTGGTGTTTTATAGTAAGTCATAATATTTTTCTATGATGTTGTGATGTCTCCTGAATGTATGATGGTGTTAGATACCTAGTGTGTGTTTTGGAAGTGTTCCTAGGAAATCGATGATGATTGTTAGGGCTGGGCAAATGGAACTAAACTGCACTACTAAAAACTGTACTAAACTAAAAACTAATTTGTTTAAACTGAACTGTAAAACAGTTCAAACAAACTGAACTGAACTGTTTTTTATTTTATCAAACTGTACTGAACTGTACTATACTAAATTGTACTAAACTACAATATAAACTGAACTGAACTAGTAACTATACTAATTTTAAACTGAACTGAACTACTAACTATACTAATTTTAAACTGAACTGAACTACTAACTATATTAATTTTAAACTGAACTGAACTACTATCATCACTTCATCATGTGCACTATCAACATCATCGATTTCACTGTCTGACTCTATTGACAAGCAGAATGCTCCCGAAGCAACAATGAAGTTGCATCAACAAGCTGTGCCAAGTCTGCAAGTATAGAAATCTCAACATTAGCATCAGTTCACCAGCAAAATGACTCTTACAACAGACATCTCCATACAACTGAAAGAATCAAGTAGACTTGATATGCTGTCACACAACAGACATCTCCATACAACTGAAAGAGAAAACCATCATTTTGGTCTTTGAATTATAACACCTCAACTTAGCCTGATATTAACAGAACTCAAAAAAGGCACTAAAATATGGAATTAACAGACTGTAACATGTTAATATAACCTGATTAACCTCAATAAAAGAACACAAGACACTCCAAATGTTAATATCTCCCATTTATTTCCCTTTAAACAAGAAAGGAAGAATTAAAGCTCAAAAGCAAAAACTGCACAAAACGAAAACCTTTAACATCAATAGCAATTGTATCTGATATATTCATATGCACAAGAAATACTTTCGTCGAATGCATATCCATCATATCTCTTAGGGTAAAGGGAAGTGATTTTCTAAAATGGAGAAATCCTTACTTGAATCTGGATTAGCCGACAATTGCATACTGATTAATAGTTATATCCTTTTGGCTCTCTGATGCTCTCTAGCCTCCAATTCACTATAAAAGTGGGAAGTGAGTGCTTGCAAACTTTTCTTTTCCATTCTCTTACAGAGATTAACTTAACCACTGCAGGGCATTTTACATGAGTACTAATTTCATCGCTGAAATTAATGGAGAGTGAAAACTCTTGGAAGCAGCCTTATCAATTGTTCAAATAAAGATATTCGAATTCCCAATTTGCAAGTGAAGATGATGTGAAGAACCAAGGATAAAAAAGTTATAGCCAGCAATGTCCAGATTAAGAACTTGAAAAATTCGCATTTACAAGTAAATATGACGCATGCATATTGCTAGTGAATTCTGGAAATGATTAAAGCTTATTACTGGACATACAAATATATTTACTTGTAAATTAACACTAGTGGAAAAATGACTTTTTATAACGTACAAAAATGATCTTTTATAACGAAGTTACTAGGGATATAGTTCTGGGCGATATATATAATAACTCTACGCATTTTATAACGTAGCAGAAATTTACGTTATAATATGTTCCACATATTATAACGTAGTTTCTGAAGTACGTTATAATATGCACAGACTACTATGACAAATTTCCATTTGTATGTTATAATAGGGTGAAAGGTATTATAACGTAGAAGTTTTTGTACGTTATAATATGTTATATATTATTACGTATATATTATTGTACGTTATAATATGTGATCAACGTACCCCAACATACTAAGCAATGTACGTTATAATATATGTTTTTCTTTTTAAAAAAAAAATATTATTAAATTTGACATCCAATGAAATTATAATAATATATTATGATCTCATCCAATCAATTTATAATCAATAGAGCTCTAAATAAACAAATTTAATGAAACTAACAAAATATAATTTATTTCAAATATTAAATAGTCTAATATTTAATACATCATTTATACATGAAGCTATATATTAAATATAAATATTACGTTAATATACATACACTATTTAATTGTAACAGTTTCTACTAACACTTAAAATAAAAGAAGCCGAGTTCCTCTAATGTCTTCAATGTCTGCAGCAGCATCCATGGGAGATGAATCATTAAAGATCTACAAATAAAATAATAGAGTTAAAACAATATTGTGATGAATAGTTGGATAAGTATTTAGTTAGTATTTTAATACCTTATTCCATGATTCAGTAATGTTTGTACAAATAATGGTATGCATGTGTTTCATTACATAATACTCACACTCATAGCTGTCCAATTGACGTCGACACTGCAAATTAAATACAAATAATGAAGACTCATTCAAACCAAAGACACAAAATATCATATTATACTCTAGCTAGCCTTTGCACCATGTAGCTCTGTATAATCTACTAAACCATATTTCACAAAACCAACAACACAGCCAATTCCTCATAAAAATAACAACCTTTGTAGCCTTTGCATCTTCTTTCTAGAAATAGATGGAAGACCCCACAACCTTAAATGAGCTTCCAAAGACCTATACAAAAGTTAGACATCCATGTGCCATAACCCATAAGCATAAAATAAACAAAGCAACCAAGAACCTTATCAAATATCTTTATATCCTAATCCTAGTTACACAAACCAAAGAAAAATACCCAAGAGGAGCAAGTGGATATTGAAAATTCATTAAGATCATAAACATAAAACACACTTATTTATTCTTCATTCAGTTACATATAAGCGAATACCTGTTCTACACAAAAGAATATATAAACGATAAAAGGGATAACCAAATAGTTTTAGTAGCCTTACAAGTTAAAGTGCCCATTTTACAAAAGTTATAACAAAAATAATTGATCATTACAAGGTTACAGGGAGTTTAGTTATTTCTTTATTGTATAAAGATTGGACAAATTTTCATATGAAAGGATAACTAGAAAAAGGAAAGTACAACTGCTTCAGATGAAACATAGAAATAAATATTATTTATTTTATTTTATTTTTGTACGGGACAAATTTATTGATTTATGTTACCTAATCTTCAAATCTTCAAAATATAGATAGATCATTAAATTGTTAATTAGCTAGATTGTCACTTAAGTTATTTGTTGAACAAAAATAGGAACAATAATTGATCAAAATTACTTTAAATTAAACGAAACCTGGTCCTACAATATTTAAAGCAAAATTTTAAATTAACTAATGTCTCTTGATCCACAAATCTTACTATCTATAAGAAGAGATTGTTATTAATCATATTCAAATCTATAAAATTTCTTCCATCTAACTTAAGGAAAAAAATACAAACTAAATATTTAGAGCTGAAACTCTACCATTATCTTTATCAACTTTAAATGGTCCTCGACGGCTATAATGTCATTCAATTTCCTACAATCGCAAACACAGCTTTTGCTCGAAAAGTAATTAAATTATAAATCTGTCAAAAAGGTAATAATTAAAGTTATAAAGAGAGACCTATCTAATAAAAAAAAGCACTCGTGTTATTAATAAAAGTCCTAACTAAACAACCTTGTAGACACAATCCTCTTACATAATCCATATATATATAATGATTTCTACATATAAATTAACATCAGCAATAATAATATATTAATATTGATTTCTAGAATGTTAGAAATGCCAACCTTGTATGCCACTTTTTTTCCCCTTTCACATCACATAATCAACATAAGCTTTGAAAGTATGCATGAATAAAAAGTAACAGGTTAAACGACTGAATAAAGATGAATATTAAATTCTCTAGCATATATAAACTATTATTCTACCGTTAAGGTTGTGTGGTTAAACAGCAGAAATCACGAAAAACCAAACCAGATCATCTAGTGATCACTGATCATACAGGCAGTGTAGAACTAACTTCAACTTCAATTCCATAAAATTAGTCACTAATTTTTAGTTATCATGTAAAATGGTAATAATATATACTAATATGTTTGTATCATTCATGAGCACAATAGAATCATATTCAACTGGTATCGTCCACGAGCAAACAAACTAATTAGAAGGCAAACAGTAGCAGCAGATTTGCAACGAAATAACAGTAATATAACACCAAGATCGAGAGTTAAAGACTCATGTTGAACATTACTCATAACACCAAAATTCTCAGACAAAACATTCCTAATAGCATGCTATTTCAAGATGAGAGCCATATGTACAATTTTCTGCTTCTGTTATATGAGGGATTAGTTGTTCTTATTTTTTGTATTCTGTTATTTGAATTTGAAAGAATGTAGATCTAAAATAATAGAGTAAATTACAGGATGAAAGATACACAAATCCTAAAGAAAACCCCTTCTTCCCTGAAAATTTCCCTGAAAACACCACTACTCTGCTATTTTTTCTCTGCCACTTTCATTGGCACAAGGACTAAAGTGAATAACACTTTCCAGCATCAATGATTCAGAAAGAAACGTTTTTTTTAATTATAAATAGTCTATGATTACACTAGTTTATTTGTAGAAATATAACCCTAAATCCATAATTTAATTTGAAGCAGATTCTCGTGCAGGAGATTTAAAACCCAATCTTTTTGTTCTTCAAGAATCAATGAAAACAAAATTAACAGGATAAAAAGAGGGGGAAAGTGTTACAGATATAACTACCTTCAAAATTCTCCAATCACCGTCGTGGATTCGGCATTCAAGGCTCCCTCCTCCTCTCTCTCGTGCTAACGCCGTTAATTTCTCCACCAATCCAAACACAATCCCCACCAATCTAGGAGAGAAATTAGTGAAATTAATAGAAGAAAAACATAAAAAATTAGGAAAAAACAAAATAGTAGAATGTATGAATCATCACTACTACAAACGAACACGCTATGGACTCCTTCGAAGCTCCCTCAAAGAGTGAAACACAGCGGAATGATACGAATCCAAGAGCAAATGAACCAAAACTGTGAATGAAGCAAGAAACCCTAAATCGAACGGTGAAAGAACCTTAAAACACTAGGTTAACCGATTAAACGGTGGAAAGTGTTTAATCGAAGCAAAAGAGGATTTAAACGGTTAAAATCAAAGGAAAAGATGAAAGATGAGGGAAACCCTAGCGGAGGCCATAGATCGAAGAACTCATCGGTGAAGATGGTGTTTCTAAGGCCGAAATAGCTGAAATAAGGTAGAAATGTGAGGAGAAAAGGTGGATATGTGAAGAACTGTGGCTATTGCAGGAGAGAGAACTCGAGGTATGGTTTGATGGCGATGCTTCGCGAGAATGAGAGAAGCAACGGGAAACTGAAAATGAGGTGCAAGCACTGACGCAAGCACAATGAAGATGTGGCAAAAGATAGGGATGAGAATCAGAGGAAACGTGAAATGAAATCTAGCGAGAGGGATATGGGAAATGAGAGAGGAAGAAATATTATAACTGATTTCTAAAACTCCGTTATAATACATCAATAATAGATTTTGAACTTATTTACAAGTTTGCCATCACTTTTTATATTATAACTGATTTTCAAAACTATGTTATAATATGTCTTAAACTTATTTACAAGTTTGCCATCGCATTTTATATTATAACTGATTTTCAAAACTACGTTATAATATGTCTTAAACTTATTTACAAGTTTGCCACCGCGTTTCATATTATAATTGATTTAAAACAATACGTTATAATATCTCCTATTATGATGGATAATTTTTGTCCGTTATAATAGGCTTGTTATAAAATGTCATTTTTCCATTAGTGTAAATAACAGCATTTGGAGAATAAACGAGTTTTGTAAATCAAATTCAATACAAGTCTCCAGATTTCTAGGACTTTCTTTTGGAACAAAAACATCAAATATGAAAACCAAACAGTGAAAGACAATATTGAGCATTTGTGTACCGTCTCCAAGACAAAACAACATGAAAAACAAAGCATTAAGGTTATAGTCTTACCCATATGTACTTTAGATAACTAACAAATTGTGGCAAAGCTTCAATCATCCAAATTAATAGCAGCACTTGAAGGTCTCACTTCATCTTGAGAGGTTATCTCTACAAAATTAAAATAAAATATTTCATAAACTTTGAACACTTTTACATATTTAACTGCACTTCGGATTTTTGAAATCGAATCTTTGATCTCTTTTAAGCCCTCCTTCACAATCAAACTCAATATATGAGTACAGCAATGCATATGAACATATTCTCCCTTTAATACAAGACAATTCCATGATAACATCCTTCTTTTGAGGTACTGGACCCCAACATCATTTGCCGTAGCATTATCCACGGTGATACTAAGGACTCGCTTCAACTCCCAATTATTCAAACAAGCCTCAACATGTTTAGCAATGAGCTCCCCTGAATGTCCAGTTGTTTGAGAAAAGTTCAAAATTTTCTTTTGAAGTTTCCAATCATTATCAATAAAGTGAGCTGTTAAACTCATGTAATTTAGGTTTTGGATTGAAGTCCATGTGTTTGTAGTTAAACAAACCCTCTCACACTGCTTTGACATAAACATTTTCAACTTTGCCTTTTCCTCTTCATAGAGTTCCCACATTTCACGCCTCAATGTAGTGCGGGATGGGACTTCAAATCGTGGTTGCAAGGACCATACAAAGTCACAGAAGTCCTCATTTTCCACAAATCGAAAAGGAAGCTCGGACTTCACAAACATCTTCACCAACTTCATTCGAGATGCATTTTGGTCAAATTTAGAAATAGTTGGTGAAGGGCTAACACTAACTTCTGTAGTTGATGATAAAGGCTTTTGCCTTTTGAATGCTTCTCTATTAGGATTTCCTTTGCATCTCTTCAAATGATTCCTCATCCCGCTTGTTCCACCCGAATATTTAATCAAATCACCACAATAATTGCATTTAGCCTTCTTCTCAGAATAAGGTTCTTGTTTAGTAAAATGTTCCCACACATCTGATCAACCTTTACTATTGTCAGTTGACGATGAATCGATACAAGGAGGTAAATGATCCATTCTAGAAGTATTTGGTGTGAGGGTTTCTACCGTTTCTGACATTCACGTCACTACATTAATTAAGAGTTCAAATTACTATCTATGATTTAATGGTCTAATCTTTTAAAACTAAAAATATATGAAGAAGTGCAGGTTATCAACTATCAGAATCATCTAAGAAATTCAAGCATAAAATCTAAAAGCACATCTTAAAACCTATATTATCAACTGTCAGAATCATCTATCTAAACTAACCCAGCTACGAATATGACCACTAAATGTCGTACGACATCATCGTATTCATTAAATTGGTTCATCATCCCTCCGTATAAAGATTCTTGGGATCGCAACATATCACGTGACTTAGTTTGACCTTTCATGAAAATGTACAGTGATGATCCCTAATAATGTAGGAAAAGATTTAATTGGAATCAGCTAGAAGAATAAAATTATGAATGCAAATAAGGCCTTAAACTCTGCTTCCAATGGAGGTAATTGGAATCATCAAGTTTTTCTACTATGGAATTCATAAAAAACTGGGAAACAGATGGGTGTGAGCTTGAATTGACCATTGCAGATCAAATTCTAGCCATATCAGAAAACGATATGAAGAGAAGATAAGAAGATAAACAAAGACTGATCTTGTATATTATTTCACTTGACTAGAAACAGAGAATACAAGCCTAGTACATATAGGCACTAAACTGTACAAGATACAAAAGACAAAAAACTAACATCCAGTTGAATAATGGTTTTGCATCAATATCTTTAATAGACAACAATGAAGCATAACAGGCAAAAGAATATACTAAGGCCATGAGATATGTCTTGATGTCAACTTTGACTCAACAATATCTTTAATAGACAACAATGTAAAGGGATGTATTGAAGGTCAGATAACAGATGTAAATGGTAGTCCCTAAACAATAAAGACATCAACTGCACAAACTTGAGTGAGTTATTTGCCGATGAGCTTATAGTGAATAGATCCTGGACATTTATATATTCAGAATATTTAGAGTCTGTGCATAAAATTCAAATACAGTCTTTAATTATTGCAATAATCTAAAATGAATGTAAGGACTGTAGAAATGAGTTTACACCACAATATATACCTTAATCCAATTAAAATTAAGATATTGTAGTAAGTTTTAAGTAGGCAGCGTTAGGTAAACATATTCTATCTTTGGTGTATTCTAAAATAAAAAACAAAACACAATGTTGTGTTGAGAAGTGGCATATTTTTATTCAATAAAAAGGAGAGCAACCAAAGATAAAAACCTACTCTAGCACTATGTCTTAATTAAAGGTTTTCAATGTCAATCAAAGATCATTACTATGACCCATCAATCAGAAACAATTGTTCTGCACTAATATGCTAAGTTATGTTTCTTTTCATCAATTGTTTAATGAACATTTATAATTCAAATATATCCTCTCTGATGAATACGAGAGCCAAATTCATATTTAAATACCCCTCACTATTCAGAGAGTACAGTTTGAATTGCTTCACAACCAAGCGCACCCCCATCCTCTTAACACGAACCAACGTCCATAAGCAATTAATAGTTCCTTATACTTGCTCCCTCTCTCTCTCTCTCATTCCACACCAAAAAGTACTAGTAGATTTCCCCAGTTTCCAAGTTTTAATAGGCAATAAGTGCACCAACACACCTCTGTTTTAATTTACCAGAAAAGTTAATATTAATATGACCCTATTAACCATAAGAACATTACATGTGAAAAAAAATGCCTTATAAAAAAATCTCACATTTGGCTTCATAAAAAACATTTATACACAAAGAAATAACAAATTCGTTAAGAAAGCAAAGAGAAAAAATAAATATGATACTCATAGTTAACATTCCTGCGTAGAAAATGTAGAAAATAAGGCTTAAAGTAGAAAAATCAAATAATGGAGCAATGTCACTCACAGTTTTCAACCCAGTTGACTGTTATGCTGTATGAAATTGATATCCCTTCTTGGCAATTCAGAAAACACTTGGATCATATCTGAAAGATTAAAATGGTTCACACACCAATCAACCCTAGTTTAAGAGAATCATATAAGAAACAAAATCATAACATGGAACTGAATATTAACAAAAATTCATAAAAGATTGGTTTAAGGAAAGTACAGCAGCATAGGCAGAGACACAACACAAAGAGGTAGAGGCCGCGGTGGAACTCTCCTTTGTCGACAGGGTCACGGTGGCAGCGACCGCGCGTTATCTTTGGAGATCTCTTTCGACGACAACGTTGAAACGCAAGCTAGGGCAGAGTCACGATAGATCACTGTGAGATTTCGTTGAAGCTCTCCTTCGTTAACAGCGTCACAGTGAACAATGCGAGATTTCGCTGAAGCTCTCTCACGGTGGAACACGCGAGCTAGGGCACGTTTTAGGAATAATTGAAAAATTAAAAATGAAAGAGGGATGGATAACAGTTCTAGCAGTTAACTGAACTGAAAATCTTATAAGTTCAGTTTTTAAAAACTGAACCATAAAATAGTATATTTAAGTTTTAGTAAAAATGGATCAGTTATTTTTAGTATAATATAGTATAATTAACTACAGTACAATACAAATAAGTTATTTTTGCCCAGCCCTAATGATTGCAATGTTGTTGTAGTGGTTACATGCATTATTTGTACTATTGTTCTTGCATGATGTAGTTGCCAAGTTAATTGAATTGTGTGCCAAGTGGAACATGAATTGGTTGAGTTGTTGTTTACCCTTTGGTTGTTTGATAAGTCATGCTAGTGAGTGACTGTTAATCATGTGTTTTCTTATGTACTTATTGGCGAGTGACACGAGGAAGTTCTACATTGGTGTGTAGGTCTTGTTTTGGTGAATAGGAAAGTCACCGTTGGTGCGCGGATCCAGTTTTGGTAAATCAGAAAGTCCTACGTTGGTGCTAGGCCTTGTTTAGGTGAACTGGTCGTGTGTGATAGAGTACTGAAGAAGAAATAGGGCGATAGTGATTAGGGGTAATGACATGATTTGTTTGGGTTGGAGTTGGATTAACAATGTGTCATTATGTTGTGAATTTGATTTATGTAGGAGTGTTGTGAGCTTATTCTTTAATTGATAATTGTATTATTATAACTATATTATGTATGATTTTGATATTGATTCTCTTAGCTCACTCTTGCATTTGTGGTGGTAGTTTCCACTTGTGATGATCTTATTTATACGATGGTAAATAATATAATAGAGAATGTTATTGATGATGTTGATGCGGTGTAGAACGAGAGACGAATGAGGAATTATTTTTGGAGTTTTCAAAATGTCATTTTTTTATTTAAATAAATTATGTTGAGGAGTTTTAATACGTTATTTGAGTAATTATTATTCCATATATTTTTATTTATTTTCACGAAAACTTAATAAAGTTTAAAATTTTCACTATTATATTGTGATGATATCATAATTTTATTTTTCCTAAATAATAGTTGTTATTTTATTGAGACTTGACATCATAAATTAAGGTGTTACAAAATCAATAGATGAGAAGTAACATAAAGATAATATAACAAAATAGAAATCAAAAATTGATTATAAGATAACTAATGCTTCTCTTTTTCATAAACAAAATTATAATCTATCGAAAAAAGCTTTAATTCATTAAATTACATTTTTAATACCAAAAAGATTAAATGACACAGATAATAAATTAATTAAATTTTATTTTTAAGCATAAGGTTATATTTAATTTTATCGAGGTACATTAGTACTAAAATTAATTTAATGTAGATATATTAGTATTAAAAGAAAGTTGAGACCTTTTATTCATAAACAAAATTTTATAATTAGTTTAACAGGTAAATATTATTAATAATTTGTTTTTTTGAGAACTTTATTCTTTGAAGACCTAAAAATGGGTTAGAGTTTGTTTAACGTTAGACTTGGTTAAAAGAATAGAATTAAAGTTAGTTTAAAATTAGAAGGAAAATTTTTCATTACTTTTGAACCAACTTTAATCTTTTTTTACATGTAGCAAAAATTAAACATAAATATAATAATTATACTCTAATATTATAGTTAGATTTGGTTTAAAAATAATGAAAGAAATATTTAATAAAAATGTGAATTTTAATAAAATATGAGTATAACATTTATATAAAAAAATTAAATTTAGTCTCAATTTGGAGAGGAACAAAATTGTTCCATTTTAAAAAAAAATGACACAAAATTAAAAAAAATAATGAAAATTGGAACTAAAATGAATATATGACACTAACATGTGACACGCGACATTGACACATGACATTAACAATGACATATGACACTATTACCACCACATGACCACATGAACCACTCTTATAAAATTAAGAAAGAATAAAAAAGTAAAAATAACACAAAAAATCAGGAAGTGACATGTGACATAATATATTCATGTATTGTTAACTATTTATAAAATTAAGAAAGAATAAAAAAGTAAAAATAACACAAAAAATCAGGAAGTGACATGTGGCATAATATATTCATGTATTGTTAACTATTTAAAGAGAGTTACTAAAAAAGACTAAATAAAACAAAAGTAACAAAAAATAACATCTCATTGAAAATAAATTAAGAATAAATTGAATTAAATAAAAGTTATAATATAATAAAGGCTTAAATGCTTACTTCGTCCCAAGGTGAATTTTTGTTTAATATCTGGTTTTAAAAATAAAGACATTGGGTTCCTATGTTATGAAAAATATATGAATAAGGTTCACAAAAAAAAAAACAAGTTCAACTAATCATCAAAGAAAAAGCTGAACAAGAGAGAGAAAAAGCTGGACAATAGAAGATAGAAGAGAAAAAGTACGGCCACATTAGCATAGACTTAACGCCGTTGCTGTCAACTTAACGGACAGGACCTTATTCATACACTTTTCATAACATAGGGATCCAATGTCTTCATTTTTAAAATCAGGTACTAAACAAAAATTTCTCTCTTAACATGACGACGAAGTAAATATTTAAGCATATAATAAATGTTAGGAATTCAAGTTTGAGTTTATGTTTTAGGGGTAGAAAAGAGAAAATTAAACATTATTTAAGGATTGTGACTTTAAATTGGAGGTGGTGCTAATGCATTATGGTTGGACTTTGATCTCATTATTGTTTATTTCCTTCCAAAAATCCTTAGCATCATAATCAATGATTTGTTTAAGTGATTGGTTTAAATGATACAATATGATTCTTACACTGAAACTCTTCTTTGATGAATGATTCAAATAAACATGTTTTATTAAAATGAATGATTATATAATGAAAATGATACTTATAATTTAGAATGCTTTCGTTCTAAGAAAAATGTAACAATATAGAAGAAATTCATCTTTAAAAGAGAAATTGTTAGAAATGTCAATTTAAATTTCACAATAAAAAAATAAAAAAATTGAGTATTATATAAGAATAAAAATCCATCTTCATGAATTAAAGTATTATTATTACTATTATTATAATTATTATATCTCCCAAATAAATTTTCCTTCCATGAACCCGTCAATGTACAATATTATTCTCACCACGAAGGGCATAAGATATTTAACTAATTAATTAATAATGAACACGTACGACATATTTATTAACATAATTAATGTATAGAAAATTTTAAATGTTACATCAAAGTGACAAGAGTATAGAATATTATTATTTTAAGTTTTTAATATATTAAAGGAGATAATATATATATATATATATATATATATATATATATATATTTACAAGTATACCTTATTATTAATAATAGGCATACTTCAATTTTAATTATCACAATATATGATAATGAAAAAGAAATATTCCGTGTAGCGCAAGAAAAATCAAATACAAGGAGGAAGAATTTGCCTTCATTTTCTTTCTCCGATTGCATCACGTCACGCCCTCCCAGTTCTCACGTTCAAGTATCCGTGATCTTCCAGTATTTTTTTGATTACTTATTGAAATTCAATTTCTTGATTGCTTACAATTTCTTAATCAAACAAATGGTGACGAGTGACGATCCAATTGTATAGCGGTTAATTAGAGAATTTGATGCATGTGGGTTAGGGAATTGTTTTTAGGATGTCGAATTTGTACGGGGATTACAGCCAAAAGATTGATTACGTGTTCAAGGTGGTGTTGATTGGGGACTCCGCAGTTGGCAAAACTCAACTTCTTGCACGCTTTTCAAGGAACGAATTCAGCCTCGATTCCAAGGCAACCATTGGGGTTGAGTTTCAGACTAAAACACTCATCATTGATAACAAGACCGTCAAATCTCAGATTTGGGATACCGCTGGCCAAGAAAGGTATGCATTTAACTTTTGCCAACAAAGCTTATTTACCCATTTTTTATTTTTTGATGGAATGGTTGGATTGGATCAATTCATAATTCAGAAAGCATATTAGGAATCAAATTATTTCCTAGGTTATGATCATGGATATCGTATGATACAGGAATAATCTCTAGATAGAAGAAATATTAATTCAACTTAGCATACGGTTAAGTTCAATTTAATGATATTTGTTGGATAAGGAAAACTGGTAAGTATTATCATTCAAGAGTCTTCAGCATGTCAATTCAGTCTTCTGAAAACTCCACTAAAAGGGCCTAGCTGTACAGTTATTTCTGTGGAAAAGTTTATAGAGAAAGGTGATTTTTGGCTTAACGTATACTGGAACTTAACCTCTGCTAGTGCGCTTGTGTAGCAATGGCGTATACATTTGAAATTAGTTGTACTAACTTTTTGATGTGAGTTTGTTTGCATTTTTATCGTCACTGCTAGAAGTACCATTTCTAGTCGATCATAGTGGATATTGTTCAACATAATGAATATTTCTTGAATGGTTTATACAATATTTTCAATCATCTTTCCATCCTCAATCTTACCGATTAACAGATGAGCCCCATTCATGTTATTAGTATAACAATAGATGAAAGAATCATACCATAAAAGCCCGTTACTGCTACTGAGAACCAGTACAGAGCCCTTCAATGGAATCCATACTTCGATATCAAATATGAAAAACTCGAGAGAAGCACCGCACAAAAGTTAGACATTATAATTAGAAAGTCCAAGACCTTATAATCCTCACACTAAAATCTAATATAATTGATACGGGATTCAAGACCATACCTTGCAAGTGTACTGTAACACCCACACTATAATGCATTAAATAAGATTACCATGCACATATACTTCCAATGGTGACTCAATTTCTACACTTTGCGTACTAGGCGGCAATACTGTGAAAATTTTGATCTAATCAAATTAGTTTTGAGCTTTCTACCTAGAAAACTAATATAACTGAAATTAAATTTGGTTATTTAATGCAAAGAACGAATGATTGCGGCTACCTGAATCTCATGTTTTATATCAAATTTTTTTTACCTATAAAGAAAACTTTACTTGGTATCTTGTGAGCAAATTTTAGGATAAAATGTACATGTTAAGCTGTTTTCGAAAGAAGAAAGGAATCACTAGCTTTATTTGTTGTATTGTACTTCCTTCTTGAATAGATTAATAACATTATTAGGTGGATCCTGCATAGATGAAATAGGTATTGATTTTTATCTCATATGGTAACTCTTCCCACTAGGTTTTGTTGACAGTACATTTTCTGTGTCATGGAACTGTTCGTAAATATTCTCCCTTACCTATGGAGATCAAATTTATGTGATAAACAAATATTATAACTGAAAAATACCAAAAGGAATGAGTTTACTGGTTGCATCACAAAAATATTCCACTACATCGTAACACATTTCAAGTTTTTTCTTAACAAATAAGAGAAAACTTTCTTCATTTCAAGAACACCCCTCAATTCTTAGGGTAGTAACCCCTATTAGGTGCGTCTTCACGCATTCGCCACATGTTGAAACACAGCTCGACTTCTACCGACTTGCAAGTGATCCCTTGCCTCTTTGGTTTGGCTTGCTTACATATATTGTCTTTACGTCTTCCTTAAATTCCACCTGAATGATTGAGTTTCTTCTTTCATTGAATCCATCTGCAATAATAGACTTCACAAATTTGAAGCTTTGGTTTGGTATTTAGTTTAGCCTGTGAAAATTGATCTCTTTTTCTCATACAGGTACAGGGCAGTTACAAGTGCATACTATCGAGGTGCTGTAGGGGCAATGTTAGTTTATGACATGACTAAGCGTCAATCGTTTGACCACATGGTAAGGTGGTTGGAAGAGTTGCGAGGTCATGCTGACCAAAGTATTGTCGTCATGCTAATTGGAAACAAAAGTGATTTGGCAAGCCTTAGAGCAGTGCCAATGGAAGATGCAGAGGAGTTTGCACAAAGAGAGAATTTATTCTTTATGGAGACATCAGCACTTGAGTCCACTAATGTTGAAACTTGCTTTTTGACCATTCTAACTGAGATATATCGGATTCATGCCAAGAAATCACTCTCTGCGAATGATGATGATAATGGGGGTTCAGGGCTTCTTAAGGGAAGCAGAATAATTGTTCCCAACCAAGAAATTGATAATGGTGGAAAAAAAGGTTGTTGTTTTTCCTCCTAGCTTTTGTGTATTTTAGCTCTTCTTGATTGTTAGATCTTCTTGGGAATCGTATTGCTGACTTACGTTTTGCCTATTTACCTCATGGGTGTTTGTAGAGAGTAATTACTTTTCTTGATGATTATCCCCTTAGTCACCAGCCATGTTTAGGCTATGTGTATTTAAATTTGTGAATACAATCATACAAATTCTCCCTTCGACAAGGTGATCATGGTTATCGAAAACGCGAGTTAACTCGTTAACTCGACCGAGTTTACGAGTTCAGACAATGCTTTCGAGTTAACTCGTAAGCAAACTCGTTTTTAGAGTAGGATCGGTAGACTCGGTTGTTGACTCGCTAAACTCGCCTAAAATCGCGATTTTGGTTCCGATTTTGCGAGTTTGGAAAAAAAATTTGAAAACGCAAAACGGCTATGTTTTTAGGACGCATCAGATTAGGATTTATAAAAGATTCACTCACTGTTCATCTTCTTTCTCGCACTCTCGCATTCTATCTCGTTCGATCTCGCCTTTCGTCGCTTTCTCGTCCATCAGGTTCGCAGTCCGCCGCGTCGTTGATCTCGACTTTCGAACTCAGCCTCCGTCGCGCCGTCGATCTCAACGTTCGACCTTGCCTCTGTCGCACCTTCGTTCTCATCGTTCTGTAAGTGCAAACCCTCTATCACGTTCGACCTTGCCTCCCTCACATATATTTTAAACACTTTCTGGCACTCACAGGCACTACAACATGATTTTTTTTATTGATTTTAAGTTGAGTTGATGTCACGGGCCAACAACATATTTTTTAAACATTTTTATGGCACTGCAATACTTTGGGTTCACGTCACGGACACTGCAACTTGTAATATTTTATTGATTTTAAGTAAAGTTGAGTTCACGGGCACTGCAACATGATTTTTTTTATTGATTTTAAGTTGAGTTGATGTCACGGGCCAACAACATATTTTTTAAACATTTTTATGGCACTGCAATACTTTGGGTTCACGTCACGGGCACTGCAACTTGTAATATTTTATTGATTTTAAGTAAAGTTGAGTTCACGGGCACTGCAACTTATAATATTTTATTGATTTTAAGTAAAGTTGATGTTACGGGCACTGTACTACAGCAAATATTTTTTTAATAATTTTATGTGGGGTTCATTGGTATGCAAGAGCAACACGTATTTTAAATATTGTTTTGTTTTCCAACTGCAACATAATAGTATGTTATGGGCACTGCACCATTTTACAACATCATTCCTTTTATTTTTTTCAAAAATAAAGTGTTGCATACTGCATTGCTAAAAAACCGTGCTGCCACAATATTTTTAAACTTTTGGACATTTTATTTTTTATATTTGTAGTGAAAAAGATTACCTCACTATGTCGGGAAACACATCAAATTCAGGAGAAGTTAATCCAAGTGTATCTTCATCAGTTAGTAGAAGTAGAAGTAAAAATGCTCCAGGAAACCGATCTGATATTGGATAGAAACATGGATTTGATGTTAATGGTAATGGAAGAAAAGTGAAATGCAACTATTGCTCAAAGATTGTAAGTGGAGGCATATTTAGATTTAAGCATCATCTTGCTGGAACTAGAGAAGATGTGTTAAATTACTTATGTGTTAGATTATTTCTGATATAGCATGATTGATGTAGTTATGAAGAGGTTTGGAGAATAATTGATGCTCGATGGGATAATCAACTTCATAGGCCTTTGCATGCAGCTGCCTATTTTCTAAACCCTCATTTCCACTATAAACCTAACTTTAGATCTGATGATGGTGGAGAGGTGAAAGAAGGATTGTATTTTTGCATGAGAAGATTGATACCAGATATGGCAGAAAGAAGAAAAATTAATTTACAAATTGTTGAATTTCATAATGCTAGAGGCCTGTTTGGAATGGAAGATGCAAAAGAGTGTAGGAAAGAGTTAAATCCTGGGGAATGGTGGGACATGTTTGGTGATGGAACTCCAGAGTTGAAGAGATTTGCTATTCGAATTCTAAGCTTGACTTGTAGTTCTTCTGGATGTGAGCGTAATTGGAGTTCATTTGAAATGGTAATTTAAATTATTTTTAATTTATAAATTCCTTTATTATGTTTATATCTTCACTAAAAATATTATCTTTCATTTTAGGTTCATACAAAGAGAAGGAATCGTTTACATCAAAAAAAGATGAATGATTTAGTTTATGTGATGTATAACTCCAAGCTGAAAAGTAGACAGATTCGAAAAACTATAGCTCTTCCATTTGATGACATAGAATCAGATGATGAATGGATAGCTGAAGAGACAGATGATGTTGTTGAGATTGATCAAGTTGAAGGTGAAAATGATAGTGAAAATGTTCACTTAGATGGAGCAACAACAGATCCTGTTTTAGATGCTCTTGATCTTGATAACATAACATTTGAGAACAATGAGGATGCACAAGCACAACATTCATTAGAGGAAGAGTTAGATGATGATGATGATGGAGATGATGATGCCATTATTAGAGGATTAGAGGATTAGGCATAGAGACTTTGACATTTCAATTTATATTTTACATTATATCTTTATGAACAATATTTCTATGAACTTATGTATTTCAATTTATATAATTTTGTTATCTTATTTGAATTAGAACGTTATTTATATTTTTTTCATACAAAGTAAACTGTTACGAGTTTACGAGTCGAGTTTACTGGACTCTCACGAGTTTACGTAAACTCTCGAGTTTGACAACCTTGAAGGTGATGGATGATGAATAGAAGTTACAATTTTAAAAGGGCTTTAATTAGGACATTTATTAAAATAGAAATAAGTGAATCCAGTGAAAACACCATAGGCTTGTTTTATAGACAAAGTAACATCCCAAGCTTGTTTCCAACATCTCTTATCAGGCAAACAATCTAGATGAATGATTACAAGTAGTTTGAGCCACAATTGCATCTCTAGCAGCTTTAACTTCTATACTACCCCTCTTCCGATTAACAACAAATCAAAAACCTCACAAGTTAATTGGTTATGAAAGTGATCTAGAATATGCAACAATTCCACCAATGGTCTTTCCAACCATATGTCACTCCAAAATCTGATTTTGATGGCATCGGCTAGCTACCAATTCATATGATCATGCACTTCATTTATACTACATTCAATACTAGACTCGACAAAAGAAAGGACACAGGAAACATAACCACCATGCCTACTAAAGACCCTAGCATAAAGCATATCAGCCTAAGATATATCCTCAACAAGCATGCCTCTTCCAAGTTTAAGCGTGATAGTTTTTTTTAAACTAGAGGGAAACCTAATCCCCAGTCCATCAGAGGATCCAAACTGACATGCCTGTATCCATGAAACTGTTGCAAACTTATTGATAAAACTGTCGCCTGACTAAAAGACGTTCTCGTCCACCCATTCTCAGTTTTAGCAAACTGGTTGGCCAATTGTAAACACGAAAATTGTGTAATAACATAGCGTATTTCCTTTCCACTTTTGAAATTTTTGTTGTACACTATCAACAATTGATTGCAAATATCATTTCCTTGGCCTATCATGAAACAAAGGAACCCCTAAGTACTTAAAAGCAAGATAACCTACTGAAAACCAAGTATGAATGAACACCTATGCCTCTTAGTTGTTGACCAATAATGGACATAAAATTTTGATTTATGAACATTCATAGCTGTTCTTACTGGGATTCATGAAATCATAGATAAACTCTAGAATTGGGGTGTTTGAATAGAGTTTAAAACTATTTACAATGAAGTGTTAGATGTTGTTTGCAAGGGTTAGACAATCTACATACAGTGTTAAATACTCAAGGATTTTTATAAAGCGTTAAGAAAGCCTTTAAAAAGATAACAAAGAAGAAGACTTGTTTTTATACTAATTCACTCCAAATTGAGCTATGTCAAGTTCTCCTTTAAGCACTCTTAGGGGCTCCACTAATATTTTAAAATATTACAACGAATTTAACCATTATTGGTTTGTAACGAGTATAACCACTCTTGGTCCAACTAGCTATATCATTTAACTCTCCTAAATTAAACAAATAAGGAATTTAAATCACTTCTGATTCTACAAAAGTAGCAAAGTGTTTTTATGAAAACAAGTATAGATAATGACTTTCTTAGAGGGGATATTTTTGCAATACAAAAGATATTTGAAAACTTGTAACAAAGATTTTCTTTTCAAAGAAAGCTTAGACAACGCAAGTGAAAAATACTTTTGATGGTGTATATGTAATAATGATTCTTGATTCTTTATTCTTGTTGTCTTCTCTTCATGTGATCCTCTTTATGTATGTCCTTTTTGAAAAAGTTCCATTACTTAGAGCATTGACTTTCACGTAGGTGTATAGCCTTTAGGTATAAGGTCAGATGTTATGTTGCATTACTAGAGGAGATTGTGCTACTTATACGAATATGTCAAATAAAAGGCATTGAGGAAACATTCCCAGAATGTCTTCTTATATCTTAATGTTCTTTTGAACCAATGCAGAACTTTTGAATAAAGCTTTGTCCTTTATGATCTGTACAGATGAAGAGAGACTAAACTATCCAATAACTCATGTTTTGAAGTTTAACAAACAACGTTCAACGAAGTATTGATCATAATATATAATGTGTAATGTTGACATATAAGGATAATATTAGATGAAACATGTGTCTATAAGATATAACAATATATCTAGAGTATCAAACAAGATAAATGTTTATAGAGAGTATAATGCTTGAAGTAATTTCTATCCAAATGAAAGCAGCGTCTAACACAATGGAAATATAATCTACCTAAACATTGAAGCTTAAATGTCAATGCACAACTGTGGTAAGCAACTAAGCGTTTGATAGAACGAGTTATCAATGATATAAGTATAACATGCTAAACGCTATCAAAGAATATATAACTATCTGATATGTCAAACATGTCTAAGACATAAGATATATAAGATGCCAAACGCTATAGAACCTCCAACAGAGTATCTAATCGCCATAGCGCTTTAACAAAAGTTATAGCATATGAAAAGAAGCTCTATTAATCATGTTTAAACGATGTACTTGAAACAATAAGTGTAACATACCAAATGCTCTATCTTCAAACAAGAGCTTAAGAGATGACATCATCTAACTGTAACATACCAAATGCTTTATCTTCAAACAATAAGTGATGACATGTGACAAAATATTTTAAACACACAACGTGTTTAATGATCACTAATGTTTAAAACAATTAATGTGTGACGAAAAAGTGTCTCTTTTTTGCATGCTTTGTTCTTGTTGAGAGATAAAAAGACATTCTTAGAATGTTTCCTCAAAGCTTTAACATTGAAAGGCCGTATATGAAAGAAAGCCTTGATAAAGCACTGTCACCCTACAACATAGACCTAAGTCTTACCAGCTACCTAAAAAGGCTATGAAGTCTATCCAGAAGTCAAATCATGTCCAACAACCATTTGTCAATAAGGCTATATAAAGAAGAGATCCACAGTGTGGAGAACTTGTTGAAGTTTAAGAAGGTGAAAATAGAAGAGAGAAAAGGAAAGCAGAAGAGAACATGCACAAGAAAAATCATTGAACACTAGCTCTACTCTACCTCAAATCTTATATCGTTTATTGCTCTTCGACCTAAGAGAAAGAACTTCATAAGTTCATAGATTGTATTGTATTGTATTGATCCTCTCTTTGAGAGTCACTCAAATCTATATTTGTAATCAAACAATGATTGTGGTTGTATTAAAACACTTGTATTGAGCTAAATGTACTGGTCAAGATTGACTAGGGGAACCAAGAGTGGTTGATAATACTCAGTGCATACTAAGAGTGGTTATAATACTTGGAAACCAAGAGTGGGTAAACTTAGACTGGTTAGGATTTACTAGGGAAACTAGGAGTGATTTATAATACTCGGATACCAAGAGTGGTCAGAATACTTGGATACTATGAGTGGTTATAATATTTGGGAACTAGGAGTGGTTAGAATACTTGGTGTATACCAAGAGTGGTTTGTACTCATTTGAATCTTGGATAAAGATTAGTGAAACCTCTTAAGATTTCTTAAGTGAGATTGGAAGTATCTTAGAATTAAGTGAACTAATATAAAAATACTTGTGTTATTGCTTTCCTTATTTGAAACGTTTTCCTAAATATACTTTATTAAGAACACATGTTTAACAACTATTGCGAACCGTCTAACCCCTGCAATAGCTATTAACGAAAAATATTTTGAAACACTATTTAAACTTCCCTTTTCTAGTGTTGTCCTGTGACTTCATTTAGGATTTGTTAACACATGTAATACATTTAATGTGTTATCCTAGACGTTTCCTTTTTAATAGACGTTATTTCATTAAACACTATTGTTAAACTTCAAAACAAGGATTACTAGATGATTTTGTCTTAACAATCTCCCCCTTTTTTATGTTTAACAAATACTTACGCAAACACGAAATAGGTATCAGATAAGGAATAAAAGATAAGATAAATACTTATCAAAGAATTATATGAATTCTATCATGCTAGTTTTTTAGCCAATATATTATAGCATGAACATATAGAATTGATCAAAGCAACTATTGGATATTGATCAGAGCAAATTCTAGAAAGAAAAAAAAAACTGTCATACTAGTCGTTTATCTAGTTTTTTGATATATCAAAGCATAAGAGCAACTTTATCATGTCAATCAATTAACTATCCTTTTATATGTTCAGAATATCAGAGCGTATATAAGAGCATTTATTCATACATAACATTTATCTAGTTGTTTATGTAAGAGTTTATGATATACATGTAGTTTTCATCGGAGCGTGTATAATGTATGAGAGCATATAAATTCAATATGATAAATTTCATATAATTTATCAAAGTATATGAGGAATAAATAATATGAATATGTATGAATGATAGATGACTTCCCATAAGTCATAAATCATTGTTTGCAGTATATGTAAACAAATGAATTAATGTATCAGAGTAAAATAAATAACTAGTCATCAGAGCGAAAACAAATAGTAGTGCATAAATGCATTGTATACGAGTTATCAAAGTAGAAGGAAGATAAGTATCAAAGCAAAATCAAACTTAATAACCATTAGAGTATTAAAGCGTAGCAAAAAATATCAGAGCATGTATGAATTATATGAAATTGATGTACATGAACATGGTATTAGAGAAAGTAAAAAAAACAAATTTTCTTCCTAGAATGATGTCTTTGAAAATAATATCCCCCTAGAGACAAGTATTTGCCCCCCTTAAACAATTTTTCTCCCTTTGTTTTCAAAAAGATTTCCTCCCCATAAACAAAATGTTTCAGCATAAATTCCTGCCCCTTATTTGATAAAAATCAAAAGGGTTTGGAAACAAAATCATTTCCCAATTGGAGGTGATGGTGGTGGTGGTGGTAGGGTTGGGTCAGGTCTTGGTGTAAAGAGTTGGTTAGCTAAGGCATTAAGGTTGGTGATGATGGTGGTAAGTTTGGCATCCTATTCTCCTTATTGGCTTGAAACATCACGACTTTCCTTGTTGAAGTGCATTGTTGTCAACATTGAGGATATGCATTTGGTCAAGGATGGAGGAGGTGGATGTGACATTGGATAACATTAGGGAGTTTTCGGGAGGGATCATGGTGAGGGGTTGTGGTTATTGGGTGGTAAAGGTTGTTGTGATGGTAGGTTGAGGTGTTGGAATGGTAGGTTGAGGTGTTGGGCTAGGTGGTTTTTCGTTTGAAACAACCATTATGTCATCCATTGGCATGATTACTTCCTCATTAGAAGCATATTCAATGATTACAAGAGTCGTTGGATGAACATAGTTTTCGTGATGAACTGCCTCCCTAAGCGCAAGCATAACAACATTGAGAACCAAGAGATGAGAAGCTTCAGGAGATTGATTTTTTCATCATTCATCTTTCTTCGCTTTTCCTTCCTTTCTTTATGGTTATTTTCTACAAAGTTATACAGTGTGTGATTGTAATGTTGGGTCTATCAAGGAGGAGGTTCCTTGTGGGTTAAACAAACACCAATAACATCTGAGCCAACTATATAAGGGATCGACACCACTCTTTACCCAAAACCTTAAGGCAATGGGTTAATGGGTCTTTCACCTTTATATACTGCTCTACTTTCTCATTTCTATCCAATGTGGGACTTTGACTCATACTTGGATTCCCAACAGTCTCCCCCTCAAGGGTGAGTCCCTTCCACATAGGTACACTCCCCCTCTAGTGGAAGCATTCCCAACCAATCACAACCACAATTAACCATTTCCAACCGTCATTCATCTTAACGGAACTCGCTTACCTGAATACCCTTTTGTCAGGAAGACTTTCAGTATAGGGATCATTATACTCGTCTGAGCCGGTCACCAAGACAAACCATCGGTTCTGATACCACTGTTGGGTCTATCGAGGAGGAGGTTACCCTATGGGTTACACAAACAACAATAACATCTAAGCCAACTATATAAGGGATCGACACCACTCTTTACCCAAAACCTTAAGGCAATGGGTTAATGGGTCTTTCACCTTTATATACTACTCTACTTTCTCCTTTCTATCCAATGTGGGACTTTGACTCACACTTGGATTCCCAACATGTAATTATGGCATAGCTAGCTACAGTCACTTGTGGACATTTTTCTTTATGTTGTCTTAAATGTTCTATAGTGGACCTTTGTCCTTGTACTTATTTTCTCGTGACGTTTGTCTTAAGGTGACCTTGTGATAACAGTTTAAAATACCGTTATCTATGATGTGATTTTGATACTAAATGCACCCCTTTTGACTTAGAAACTTGCTTTAACTCATGTTTTTGCTTTAGTTTTGTGAGTAAGAGAGTTGAGGTTGAATTTGATGATTTTATGATTAATTCCCTTTGTTTTGATAGAAAATGAGTTAATACAAGAAGCAGAGATGAAGTGCTAAGGAGTTAGAGCTCAGAAAGGCTTGGAAAAGCACCTTAAGGAAGGACAGTACGAAGCTTAGGCGTCCTGCAGAGAAACTCCGGCGCAGAAAATTGACGTTCGCCGCCCGGGCGCCCTCATAGGCCGCTCGGGCGTCGGACCACGAAGCCTGGGCGTCCAAACTGGAGGCTCAAGCCCTACGGAAATCGACGTCCACCGCTCGGGCGCCCTAAATGGGGCGCCTGAGCGTCGTGTTTCGCGGGTCAGGCCCAGTTCTTGCTCTGTTTCGACCCTTTTGGACCGGGCCCTGTTTATACTCTTTTCCGACTCTATTTAAAGGACCCAGACGCTCTAGGTTTTGCATCTTTGGCTGGAGCAACACAACAACACACTCTTCTACACTCTAAAGGCGGATTTGGAGGCGGGAGCTTCCTCTTCTACTCTTAGGGTTTCACTATCTCATGCTTTTCCATTATTCATCTAGTTTCTCCATGTCTATGGGGAACTAAACTCTATTTGTTGTTGGGGGATGATGTAACCTTGTGAACTCTCATGTATTTGAATTGATTCTTAATTTATATGCTTTTTCATTATTTATTAAGGAATTCATATGTTTCAATGGTTGCTCTATTTAACTTATTTAGTAGCATGATTTATGAATTGCATGAGTGTCGGGAGGTTCCTTACAATTCAGGTTCTTGTTGAATTCTCCCAAGGGTAATATTTCTCAGGGATGAGGGTACGAGTACTTGGTCGTCTTAAGCTCTTAATCTTCAGACTTAATTTTCTAGGAACACTAGGAATTGCACGAACTAGGAATTAAGGTAGGCTTATTGCGCCGAGGGATCGAGTTCTAAGTAATTTAGTGAGTGGCGTTAATATTAATGTAAAAAGAAGAATTCTTATATACATGAGAGTAAACTTGGTGAAATAAAACCCTAACAACATATTCATCTCATATTAAACAACATCCGTTCATCTTTGTGTTACTCTACTATTGATCAATTTGCATTCATATTTAATTTTATGTCTTTGCATTTGAAACCAACAATCTCATTTTATTTAAGTCTTAATTAATTGAGTTATCACACAACTGTTTAGTGCCGAGAGTCCTCTGGGATACGATACTTGGTCTTACCATTTTATATTACTTGTGCGATTTGGTACACTTGTCCATCCAACAAGTTTTTGGCGCCGTTGTCGGGGATTAAAAATATTGTTAACACCTTGCTAATCACTTTTCCATTAAGTTCTTCTAGCTTGTAGAATTTATTCTTGAGGGAGTTTGTAATGCGATATGTTTTCTCCCAGTTGGGTGCAAGTTTTCTTTTTGCTTAAAGTTTCAAGCGTAGTTCGACTTTCTCTAAGCTAGGTCTACCTTTTACATCGTTCTTTCTTAAATACAAGTATTGTAATGTCGAGTTCTTATTTGTTCATGTACTCAGGTATTGAAATGCCAAGTTACTCTTGTACTCGGATACTTGAACACCAAATTGCTCTTGTACTCGATCATTGGAATGTTGAGTTTCTCTTGTACTTGAACATTGGACCGACGATTTTCTCTTGTACTCGACCATTGGAACATCGAGTTTACTATTGTATTCAAACACTAGAACACCAAGTTTACTCTTGTACTCAATCACTATAACGCTGAGTTGTTCTTTTAGTCGAGCATTGTAAGGTCTAGTTGTTCTTCTACTTAAGCACTAGAACATTGAGGTGTTCTTGTACTCGAGCACTACATAACTGAGTTGTTCTTGTATTCACTGAATTCTTCCTGTACTTAGGTATTACAATGCAAGTTTTCTCTTACTCTTGTACTCGGGTGTGTGAAACATAAAACTACTCATGTACTTGATCACCGAAATGTTGAGATGTTGTACACGGGCATTGTAACACTAGGCTCTTGTACTAAGACACTAGAACCCTAAGTTGAGGTACTGGGATATCAAGTTCCTTCTTAGTCTATTAGGATTGTGCACCCGTTAGTTAGCAAAGGTGACAGTGATAACCCTTGGATTATTCTACTCTTGGTTATGAACTATGGTTGGCGCAACCTCATATGGTAGTCGGGCTGAGTGTTAGGTGTTGGTCACATTTGTTAGATACCCAAGGTGTGAGGTTGTGAACTGTTCCTCAATTGTTAAGGTTATGTTCATGGCGACTACTCTGTTTGGAGGGTGCATTCTTGAAATCACTAGCATTAGGCTTTGCTCTTGTAGGGTCATGAGACCCAACCACCCTTTCATGTTAGTAAGGTGGAGTGTGATCTCTCTTTGACCTCTAAGACTCTTCCTATAATCCACTCTACTGATCCAAATTTTTTGGTCATCAAGATTATTCCTGGCCTTTATGGTTGCGGGAGTGATTAAGTTGTTCCTGACATTTAGGCTATTGTGCTCCTTTTGGAGTGGTTTGTGCAAGATTCTAATATGCAGACGAAGTTCAGCTATTTCTTCTTGGCTTGTTCCTGTTCAAAGGGATATTTCCTTTTCTATTTTGTCAATCTTCTTGATCTTTTACTCAAGCGTTGCATTTTCATGCAACTCTATTTTGTTTTTGCTTCTCTTATGCAGGCTAATTCCCAAAATTCGTGAATGAGATTCAAATTAGCACAAAGGTTTTTTTTTGTTGTGCTATTCATTGAAGTGTTGTCTTGTCGGGTTCTAGTAGTGAGTTACTCCCTTTTCTTGTGAGGGTGATTTTGATGTTTTTTAGGGGTAAATTTTAAAGGTTTGTTAAGTAAACTCCCAAGAAAGAGAAGTGAATCATAATGGACAAACTTATGAACTTGTCTTTCTTAAATAGAGTTTTTCTCACATCCTTTTGTATAATTTTCCTTGTAGAAATTCATGCTTTTGATTTCATGAAACATTCATCATTAGTAAAGACACTAACGTTGTGTCAAAGAATATCATTTATACTCTTGGATTTCTTCTTGTTCCTTATACATATCGATCTATCAATATGCTCATGCATTGAAGGTTTATTGGTTGTCGTGGTTGAGACCAAGTTGTAAATTATCATCATTGTGAGTTCATCAAAGCTTCATCTTCCAGTTGGAGTATTAGGCTCTCAAGATCCGAGCTTTATTTTGATTTTATACCTTTGAGATAGTCCTTGATGAATTTTCATATGAGCTTATGTGCTGTTCTTAACGCTTTTGATATAGTTTTTGGATGACTTTTCATTCGAGATTATTGTTATCAGATTGTTGAAATTTAGGTTGAATCACTTTTCCTATCTTTTGTTACCACTGACTTCTGATTTTCGGTACTAAATTTCTTAATTTTGCTATATTTGTGTTACGATCTAAGTAACTCGAATGTCTCTTTAAAACCTTATCTAGCCAAGTCCATTTTTTTCATTATTTTTTTCTTTTTTGACTTTCTTCGCCAAAATTATGTATAAGTAGACATGAGAAACCTTCTTTGGCCATTTTAAGTGGTCTTGATAGCTGAAAACATGAACGTTTGCTTTCCCTTTGAAAAACTTCATTGCTTCAGGACATATTTCTCGTCATGCTATTAATTGTGCTTTGGATAAGGTCTTAAGACGGGTTGAGTTTGGGTTCCCTACCTTTGCAAACCTATAGAACTTGTCAATTATGTCAAATTATTAGAGGTATTTAAATAATTTCTGAATTTTTTTTATTTTAAATTAAAATTAAATTAAAAAATAAAAATTATTAAAATATCCATGTTTTAATAAGAATTTTTTTTATTATGAATAAGAATTTTTTTTGTGAAGTAAAATTTGATAGATTTTAGGGAATTACATAAATTAGCAAACCTATATATATATATATATATAATTTATTGCAAAAGAAACATTTTAATGTGGTTAGTTTTTCTATTATTCATTATTATTGGCAAAATATTCCTTGATATAATGTTCATTTTTTATTTATTTATTTATTATTCATTATTATTGGCAATTGTTTAGACCAAGTTTCTCACTAGGACTATCTTATGCTCTATAAATAGAACATTTTTTACATTTTTAAATATACAACATTTTTTCTCATTCTCTTTCCTCTTAGTTTCGTCTCTATTCGTGATAGTCATCTGAACAATAATCACTTTAATACTGATTCGTATTTATTGTCATAAAAAATCTTTTATCCCAGGGATTGTGCAGTGTTGCTAAATTGTTTTGGGAACAAATGATATTCATCTTAACCCTCCACAATACAACCGTTGTCTTCTAGTAAATTTGGAAGAGCTTTGCATTCTATGCAAAATTAAAGGAATAAAAATGAAATATTTTAATAGTGATAAAGAAAAACAATTTATCCAAATTGGATGAATAAAAATATATTTACCTCTTTAATAATCTTTCAAAAAATTATGTTACTCAATTAAATTCATATGTTAAATGAATTTAAAACCAACATTACAATCTTGATACAAAAATTTGACAAACATTTTTGCGTCAACCCTTCCATCTAATCCAACTCTGATAGCCACTTTGGAACATTGATAAATAGATACGATGGTGCAACAACTTCTTTACTTTGCAGTATAACGATGGATTTATGGCATGTCTCCCAGTATCTTCAGCAGCTATTCATACAGCTTTTCTGAGAAGTACATATTAGGGGCAATATGTTTTCAACATAACTACAAATGCTTTAACCTTGTAAATCAAAGATCACGTTATAGAGCTAGGTGCGGGAATCCCATTTATGTTAGTTCAAAATATTAAACTTTTAATCACGTGAAAGTACTGAAAAATTAAATCAACGATGAGACAAAAAGAAAAAAAGATGATCACATCTTCTATGGCCTTCTAAACGTCTATGATGTTGGAGCTTGCACATTATGAAGGTATTTGTTTATTTGTTGCAAACTAGTTTCCTGCAGGTGTTATAACCGCACTATCCTGGGGAGGTTTCACCATCGTAACTTCCTTTGCAGAAATTCCACCAACTGAGTCAGTGTTACCATTATTGCTTGAACCTGTAGCCTCACCCAACTACAATGTGACAGAAGGAATCTGACCTTTTGTTCTCCCATAATGATTTTTACTCGTCTCAAAATATGCCATGGAATCTGAGACTCGAGTCTTTGTCAAATTTTGAGATGTTGCTTGATGACTTGATCCTCCCATGAATGCTGGTGCTTGTATTTGATCAGCCACAGAACCTGACAGTGGTGCTGTTGGTAGTACTTGGACATTGGATAGCACAGTCACAAGGAGATGAGCCAGAATGTTCCGTGGATCACCAATGCCCGGCGCGACACCTACACCTTATTGGACTGCAAAATTATTTACATTTGACAAAGCATTAATACCAGGAGAGTGAAGCGATTTGATCCCTACTTCTCCATTCAAAGATTGGTAGCCATGGACACGCTTGAAATTTGACAGGTGCTTTTTCCCTATCAAGTGACTATTGTAGACAACTTGGGAATCACATTTAACATTGCACAACTCGCATATGATAGATGTAACCGACTTATGCTTAGGCTTTGGAGGTTCCACCAGTTTTTTGGACCCATCATCACTCCTCATAAATTTACCTCCTCTACCAACACTCAATGTACGCTTGAATCCACCTCCTTGCATGAAGGAATTTTCTCTAGATTCTTCTTGAGGCTCTTCAATTTGAACTTCGGAAACCCCTTCTACATTACTCTGAAGCTCAGTTTCATCTTTGTGCTTATCAATTATAGCTTCAGAACCAACATTTTCTGATGGTAATCCTTTTATCTAATATTTTTGAGATTTTTCATGTTCGATTGTTAAATTCGATTCAGAAGTAGATATATTTCCACTCTGTTGTCCATTTAGAGCTTTGAGCCTTTGTAGATCTTCATGTACAATCATGTTCATCCTATGCCGCTTTCCATTTTTGTGCTGCTCCAACATCTTGGGAGTATTGCACTTGGCTTTACAGATTTCACACCATAACTTACGTTGTGGTGCTTGCAACGGTGCAGATGGAACTTGTGCCAAATTTGGTAATGATGAGTGCCCAGAGACTGTTGATGGTTGCATCACTGAAGTGGCTCCATCAGTAGGTGGTACCTCTGCTACATTAGCAATCGTGGCTTGAGAAGAATTAGATGAGATCTGCCTACCATGACCCCTTCCACGTCCCCTACCATGATGGTGATTGAATCGGTCACGATCATAGCCTCTAAATGGTTTGCGACCCCTGCGACCTTGAGATAGCACATTCTGCACATAAGCATTCAAATATTAACTCTAATATGCCTAGAAGATCCAAATCTCAGCTACAAATGATTAATGCAGGGATGAGGTGGGAGAATTAAAAAAAATGTGCATATATAAGTGGCACCATAATCATAAAGGAAGGTAGTTTGAAAGTGAGAGACAGAATGACAGAAATAAAAGAACGTTTAACATAAGAACTCAGTAATTCATCTAAATTTGCAAATAATACGTTAAATATAAACATCATATTGAAATTAACAGGGACGCATTACAAAAACTTATAGCACTACCATTAATATTTGATTAAGGAAAGCAAATCATGACAAGTCAAGGAAACTTTTGGACAGAAAGAGACTACATTCAAGGCAGTCTTAACATTTATGCTTATCTTCTTAGCTTATAAAATTTTTAACGTGAAACATTAACAATGTTTATTGAAATTCCGTCAACTTCATTGAAAATGAAATGCCCCCACTGCATGCTCTACATGAATCCCGAATTGCATGATAAAAAGGAAAAACAACTTTACAGTTTGATCATGCATTCACTTCTGTTTGTCGCTAGCAAAATTAAAAGAAGTAGACCCAACATGGATCCAGAATTCAGTAATGTTCCTATGTTCCTACAATTCACCTAGTCTATTTAATCTCCTAATAAATAAGTATATTTTTCAAGGAAAATATAGAAATAACAAACAAATATTCATGCAAAGAAGCACCCTGATTTTGAAAATAAGATAGCGTTCAATGTTGCCAAAAGAATACTTGCATACTCATGATTCTTAGAGTATGGGAAACAACAAGTTGACACACACGGCACATTGGGAAATGCATAGGCCGTAGTGGGATCATGCAGTTGCTCATGAAATTGGCAGATTGTGCACGATATTGATCCTTTGAGCAGCTAGGGTACGAGCTAAAAGAGCTTGACAAGAGATAAAAATGAACTCGTAAAGATGACTGTTTCCCCCTAGGGTTTCCATTCGCAAATCAAAACAAAACCAAACAAGTCTGCACAACTCTTTTATCATTAATGACACTCTCATCACCACTGTTGTTGTTGGCCATTGCAACACTGATGTTGTTGTCACTGACATTAACTTCGCTATGTCGACCATTGAGCACTCACCACCACTGTCGCAACCGGAATCGCGACGGGACGACGATCCGAAAAATAAGAAACGCGTTTTTGAAAAAGAGATTTTGGAGTCGCCACCATAGTTTATTCTGAAAAAACTACGGAAAAATCATAAAATGTAAAGCATGGTCTGCGAAAATGAGATTCTTGGTTCGGGAGTCGGTTACGCGTAGGGAAGGTATTAGCACCCTACAACGCTTGTCTGAAGGCAGTACCTTTAATTAAACGTGCAAAGTCGATGTGGTTTTCAAAATGATTATTATTCTCCGAATATAAGATTACAAGACGATGCAAAGAAAAATATATTTTTTACTTTTTAGGAAGCCCGACAAGGATTGACCTTGCTCCTACGTATTCTCATGTGAGAAATCAGGGGTACGTAGTTCTTTTAGAAAACTGTTTGAAATTTTGTTTAGGAAATTGTTTGAGAATTTGTTATGGATAAATTTGGATTTTTGGGAGAGTGAACCTGACAAGGGCTAGCCTTGCTCCTACATATCTCCATTTTTTATGGAGAATCAAGGATCACGTAGTTCTGGCTAGAAAGATTGTTTGTTGTTTGAAAGTGTTGATTTTTTGGTTTTTGAAGATTTTATATTTTTTGGTATTTTTTGATGTAATATTTAGATTTTTGTGTAATGAGCACTAGGCTGATGCGTACGATCGCACGAGTGCCCACACGGCTTTTTCCTTATTTTTTTTGCGTAATGAGCACTAGGCTGATGCGTACGATCGCACGAGTACTCATACGGCTTTTTTTGTTTATTTTATATTTTGGGTAATGAATACTAGGCTGATGCGTACGATCGCACGAGTATTCATACTGATATTTATATTATTACATGTTTTTTAAAGTTTCATATTTTTTATTAAGAAGGATAGATGAGTTGAAATATATATGACACAAAAATGTGAAAAGCATAAAGAAAAATTGTGATAGAAAACAAGATAAATTTGTAAACTAAAAAAAATGATCAAAATGCATATATAAATAGAATGAAGAGAAAATGTGTACCTTGTTGAAGATTTGTGTGATGAAATAAAACCTTACTTGTAATAAGTTGTGAGAAAGATAGATGGAAGATGAAGAAGATGAATTTATAGTAGAAATGTGGTATGGGATTTACTATGTATAGAGAGATTAGGAAATAGTAAAATGTGAGAGAAAAATGAAGTAGAGTTTTGGGATGGAATGAATAGATTTTGAGAGAGAAGAGATGAATATTATGTAATTGTGTGTGTGAAGTGAAGAGAATGTAGCTATTTATAGAGTTAAGGATGAAGAAAATTGATGAATAAAAATAATATAATAAGTTGGTGGAAAATTTAGATGAAATAAAATATAATAAAAAAAAGATGAATAGAAAAATTTAATGTGAAAAATAAGTGAAAGAAATAATATAAAAAGTTGGTGGAAAAATTAGGTGAAATAAAATATAGTGAATAGTAAAAGTTAATGTGGAAAATAAGTGAAAGAAATAATATAAAAAGTTGGTGGAGAAATTAGGTGAAATAAAATATAGTGAATAGTAAAAGTTAATGTGGAAATTAAGTGAAAGAAATAATATAAAAAGTTGGTGGAGAAATTAGGTGAAATAAAATATAATGAATAGAAAAAGTTAATGTGGAAAATAAGTGAAAGAAATAATATAAAAAGTTGGTGGAGAAATGAGGTGAAATAAAATATAGTGAATAGTAAAAGTTAATGTGAAAAATAAGTGAAAGAAATAATATAAAAAGTTGGTGGAGAAATTAGGTGAAATAAAATATAGTGAATAGTAAAAGTTAATGTGGAAAATAAGTGAAAGAAATAATATAAAAAGTGGGTGGAAAAATAAGGTGCAAATAAATGGATAATAAAAAATGTTGATGGAGAAGATATAATTAAAAAAATGTAAGTGGAAAAATTAGAAAAGTTGGTATATAAAAATTAATATGAAAATGAGGTGGAAAAAGTAAATGAAAAAGGTAGATGATGTGAAATGAGATTTGGAGGGTGATGTGGATGGTGATGTGGAGAGTAGGGTGTGATAAAGAGAAAAGGGTTGGTGAGGAAGTAAAAAGTAAGAGATTATTTTGGGCCATTGGATTAAATGTTTAAAAAAAAATTTGGGGGTGCAAAAAGTAAAATAAATAGTATTTTTTTATTTTGGTTTTTTATGTTTTTTTTTATTCTTTTGTTCTTTTTTTTTATTATTTATTTTTGTGAAAGTTTATTTACCTGGACGAAATTGGGTATTGAAAGTCGCCGTCTCAAACTCTCACGTTAACAGTACCAGTGCTTCCTTCATCCGGACTCTGTCTTGTTCTGTAACTTTTCTTCACATTTTCTTGTTATTGCTGCCATTTCAGACATGGCAAGTGTTCTCTTCTGTTTAGAATTTGAGAAAAAAAAAACGGCATCAACTGAAGGTGGTTTGAATCACACTCCTAGAAGAGGAAATGGTTATCGGATCAAGAACTTATCCTGCGTGTAGTGATTGCATTTCAATTGATGGGAAAAAGGAAACATGAGGTGTTGATATTGTAAAAAAAATATTATCTGGAGAAATTTATTGATTCAAACATCATTTAGCAAGAAGTTCAAAGGATGTTGGAACATGTATAGCAGTACCTAAACATGTTAAAAAATTAATGTTAGGTATTATTTAATAACTATAGGAAAATTTGATTAAAAATTCAAAATTTAAAGAATTTTAAGGATTTGTATGTGTTATGTTGGAACATGACAAAGGTAAGAAGAGTCATTCTTCATCAAGTACATTCAGCAAAGGGGAGTGAGCAGTCAAGCTACTATCAATGTCAATCTCCAGAAAAGTGAGACAACGAATGTTTGCCTTATTCTTTTACAACAATGCTATGCCATTTAATGAAGAAAAGAGTGAAAAGTTCAAGAGAATTCTTGTGTTGGTTGCCAAAAGAGGTACCATATTTAACCCACTATCATTCTATGAAATTTTGGTGAAATATTTGAAGCAACAACTTGAAAGAACTTCAGTTTTTGGAAGAACATAAATGGTTGGATGAATTGATACGAGGAGGGCTATACTTAACCTTTTGGTAAATAGTTCTAAGGGGACTGTCCTTTTGTAGTCTATTGATGCTTCTGACATATCTGAATAGTTGAAAAAAGTTTTCAAGATGATGGATGAGGATGTTGTTGAGGCTTAGGGAAAAGAATATGGTCCAAATTGAAACTGATATGCATAATTTTCCATTTTCTTCAAGCACCCACATTTGAACCCGTTCCAGCAGGAAATAGCCTTAAAGTTATTACCATGCAGACCAAGAATGCAAGTCAAATTGTAACTAATAATACACCAAAGTACAAGGAAATTGCAGAATTGTTGATACAAAAGATAAACAAATTATATTGGACACCTTTTGCAGCTTTTAATATTGGAAGATTTTCAGAAGAAAATACAAGCTTATCACTAGTACAAAATTCAGAACCTACATACATTCAAGAACTGGTCTCATTTCCTTAGTGCACAAATTTACTAAAAGAATGGATTTGATAAGACTAACCAATACTTGTCTTCCCACTTCATATTTGATTTTGGTACGCTTGAATGAAAATAAGAAAATCATTTATTAAGATGTTCACATACAAGGAGTGCCAATCAAGTCAATTCATAAACATTAGAGACAGAATGCTTGTGGAACATTTGATATTGATTAAGGGATTGTGGAAATATTTTGATTGCATGCTGGGCGTGACAGTACATTATAGCAACATCGTTTCTTTGCAAACAAGAAAAAATGTGATTTTTGGAAGAAAGAGGTCATGTATTTAGGCCATGTGATATCACGCAAAGAAGTAGAAATGGATCCAGAAAAAATTGTAGGCATCCATCAGTGGCCTATTCCTAAGTCAACAAAGGCTCTAAAGCGTTTTCTTGGCCTGACAAGATACGAACTTGAAATAATCTATAAAATGGGAGCCTCTAACAAGGTAGATGACACCTTGTTTAGAAGATTTGAGGATGTGACAGAGGAAGAGGAGTTGTGTGTCTTTTCAAAATCATTTTGGCAAGATTTTCAATCAATTACCAAGGAGGTGGATGGAGATCCAATTTTGCAAAAGATTAAAGAAGATTTAATGGCCAACCCGGAGCCACATGCTAAGTATACAATAGAGCATGGTCGCCTACACCACAAAGGCCGATTAGTGTTGTCAGCCATGTCCTCTTGATTCCAAGTTGCTTTCGAAGTATCACATGACTTCTACAAGGGGCATTGAGGAGCTTGAGCAACGTAAGTCACTCATTTCAGGGAAGATTCTTTTTACCAAAGTAAATGTTATATGTATGCAATATTCAAATTCATACCCAAGACACAAGTCTAGCTTTTCATAGATGCAGCATCAGGCAATGTATGTGAGAGGAAGAACATGACCCTAATGCACATATTAATATATACATCATCTCATAAAACATTTAATAAAAAATATGACAAATATAAGCACCCACCAGAAAATATTCATTTCAAAAAATGGCTACTACATTTTTCAGCAACAAGTGAATAACATTAAGAGGATACAATCCTACATTGTTACCCACTTACCTATGACATCCCACTCATAGCGACACAAAAATTCAAAATGTAACATGCGATTCCCTCTCATACTCTATGAATCAACCAAATAATCGTGTTAATGAGAAAGGAAAACTGGAGTAAATAAATAAACTAATCTCTTTTGCTTTACCAGTTCTCGTGGTAACCCGTCAACGTTCCCCACAAGCTGCGCGAGAGCTCCCGCTATGGTTGCGACTGCGGTAGGGTTAAGGAACCTGGAACCGGCGCAGGGTGGACCGGGTTCATCGCGTGGGAGTGTGAGGGTTCTGTAGAATGAGGCGGTTCAAGGGCGATTAGGATCGAATTGGAGAGTTGTTGGAATTGGGATTGGTTATCTGGTGCATAATAATTATTATTATCATTAGTATTATTATTACGGGAATAACAAGACTGTGACAATTGATCATAGGATAAAGTTTTAGATGGGTCGTTGCCATGATGTTGATTATGTTCGTGGCCAGAAGAATCCATCGATGAAAAAGAAAAAGAAAAAAAACAGATTCTACTACTGTGCAGTGTTTTTCATGAGAAAAATAAGAGTAGTAACTTGATAAGTCAACCTGTCAATTAGACTCATTTGACGTGTCACATCATATTTAATTTAAAATATGCACGATGATGTGAATGTAAAATAGGAAAATATATGTTTTTTTGAATTTTTTTTTCTTATTCTTTGATTTTACTTGTCTTGTTCTTGAACTTTTATTTTTTTTCTTTCTTTGTTAGATTTGTTGTTGTATTTCTTTCTTTCTTTTATTTAGTGTTTTCTCTCCGTCTTTCTTTGATTTGTTGTTTTATTATTATTGTTAATAATTATGGTTTTGTTAATGATTCTGGTTTTATCTTTGTTGTCGTTAATTATTTTCGATTGGTCTAAGTTAGTTAGTGGTTTTGTAGGTTTTTCGGTTCTTGTAGGTGTGAAGGTGTTTTGTCCTAGTGATAATTTAGGGGTTTGGTATGATTGTGCTTGTTTGTTTGATTTTTCACTTCGCTTATGTTTATGGGTATTTCAGTGATTGAGGGCATTACGTTTAGGGTTTAAGAGCACTGAAAAAGAAGAGTGGATTATGGGTTCGCGGTTGTTTATTTATGGGTTTTCTATTTCGTAGTTCGCGATTGTTTATATTTACCCTTTCAAAACTCTGTAATTTTTTTTATTCAGTTTCTTTAAAATTCTTTGTTGTTCTCATTTCACCCTCAAATATTTCAGTTTTATTGAAAAGGATGATCTCTTGTGATTCATGAAAAATGAAGAAGTGGAAAATGTGATTCCACTATTTGAAGAAGCAGTCAAGACTAGAAGAATTAAGAGGAAGTCTCTCAAAACCTAGCGGGTAAAGTCACTTCATATAGTCTATGTAATGTTTACTAAGCATTTATGTAGTGCCAATTTCCAAAATGTTTCCTTTTGTTAGAGAATTTCCTTTATTATTATTTTCTTATTCTAAGAATTTGTTAACAATATATCAGGATCCAATTTCTTTCAAATTTATTGCACCAAAACTTGTGGAACGTGTATAGTTGATGCTCACTTATATATTTGCTAAGTTTGCACCCCATGACCATGCATGTAAAGTTGTCCTTCACGGAATGAGTGTTTTATTTCTAGTTATCAAGTTAACTCATTCCAATTTCACATATTATTGTTATCAAGCGAGTGAGGATATCATATCTTTAACTCCTAGTATTTTACACTTTCATGTGCATGCGCATTTGGATATAACTTCTTTAGTCTCTTTCAAACTTTAATTTTTACATCTTCCTGCATAACTTTTTTATTTAACAAGCCTATGCTGCTGAACTTTTTGGAGAAGAACATCGAGCTCTAGGACTATCAAGAGTAAGCATCACCAATTATTTTACAATGTTAATTCTTAGAACTGCATTTCCACACCAATGAGTCATGCTGTGATTATTTGCTTTTAGGTAAGCTCATCTAGGGGCATATGTTTAATAATTGATCCATCATCGGGAGGCTATTTGGCTTAAGTACTATTCATATTCTTAGCCATTTGGTGTATAAGATGACCCTTTGATAAAGCCTTGAATCTGTATGTTTATAAGATAAAATGTTTTGAACTGAAATTTTTATGGCTTTCTGAGAAGGTTAAATGCTGAAATTTTGTTTTTAACTGTAGCTAGTAGAGAAGTACCCAAATATTTTTTTGAATTATTCCTTTTAGGATAAGTAAGTGGACTTTCATATTTAGTTTTCCTTTAAATTTTGTCCTTCCATTACTTTATCATTTCCTTCTGGTATTCATGAAACTATATATACAATTTACTCTTTTGTGTATGTTGTATGGAGAGAAGATGCTGCAAATGGAAGTCTTCTACCTATAGTAGTTGAATCTAAATTTCTTATTGCCCTTGAAAAGAACTGGTTTAGTTCTCTTTTCTTTTAATGTAATTTATGTTATAAAAGAATTCCTTAAGGTGCTCTTGCCAAGATTTCAACACCTAATGTTGGACAAGGCCTTGTTGTAATAGATATCTTAGTCCATCTTAAGGATGTTAGAAATTTTTAATTCAACAAGGTACATGAGTTTAATTAGAATTGTTTAGTAAGGTTCTATGTCCAATATAATTCTTAGTAGTATTACTAAACCAATTCATCATACAATTTGAAATCATGGTAAACAATTTATTGTTGTACAAAAAGAGTATAACAATTAAGCATATAACGTTGACTAGATAACAACAAACTGGACCAAAAAATATGACCATTTCTATCAATCTCAACCATTTTGTTTTTGATAGAATAACAGTCACAAAGAACCACATAACATTAATTAGATAACTACTTAGTGGACTAAAAAATCAAAAAGACAATTCTATTAATATCAACCATTTTATAATCAGTTTTTAATCTGTAGGTTTGATTGTGGTGTGTTGGTAATTAAATATATGGAGTTATGGGAGGATGTCCCTAAATTTAACAGGAAGACAATGCCGGAGTACACAACGGTGTATATTAATTAAGTATATATTTATTTATATAAGGTTTATGATAATTGGTTCAGTTGTGTAATATTTGACAGTACTGATGTTGTTGTGGGAAGAATTGCAAACGATTCGATAAGACATGGTCTGTCAAAACTTGTAGGTAGTGGTTGGTGTTTTTTGTACAGATTGTCATGCCGATCATATTGAATTTGTGAATAGGTTTAATGACTGAGGAAATTTGGTTATATGAGATATTTAAATGGGAGAAAGTACATTGATTTCCATTGTTAAATGACTTTTAGTTGGAATGGGTGTAATTTCTTTCCCAATTACCCTTAATTGTGGATGCATATGTTCAATGTTTGTTGTAATTAAATGGAAATGTGCATAATTCTAGGTTTTTACTTGAAAACCATAAGTGTCTCTCATGTTAACCATTTTGGTTGTTGTGCAGAAGAACCCCATTAACTAACCATAAAACAAGTTGCCATAAACCAGTTACCACATGAATAAAATAGAGAACTTCATTCATGTTCACCCTTATATTTTAGTTCAGAATGACTATCACAACAAACCCCATAACCAGTAGTGGATAACCATAAATTGTACCATCAAATCAAATAACTTGAAATCATGTTTAACTCTCAGTACTTGAGATGTTGTTGAGGAGTTTCTTATTATGCACAATGACAACTACAACTCATCACATAAGATGATGCCAATAGTCACTTACTTAAGGAACATGTCATACAACTTCAAATGAACATGACTAATTTTATGTTGTACAAAATGACTATAATAACTAACCATATAATGTACATTATATGACCGCTTATTGCACCAATATATTAAACCACTTATATTCAGACAAGTAGAACAAAATGACCTCATGTTTAACTCTCAACACTTGAGATATTGTTGAGGAGTTTCTTATTGTGCACAATGACAATTACAACTCATCACAAAAGATGATGCCAATAGCCATTTACTTAAGGAAGATGTCATACAACTTCAAATGAATATGACCAATTCTATGTTGCACAAAATGACTATAACACCTAACCGCATAACGTACCTTGCATAACCACTTACTGCACAAATAAATCAAACCACTTATATCCATATAAGCACAACAAAATGACCTCATGTTTAACTCTCAACACTTGAAATGTTGTTGAGGATTTTCTTATTGTACACAATGACCACTACAACTCATCATATAAATTATGGCAATAAGAACTTACTTAAGAAAAATGTCATACAACTTCAAATGACCATGACTAATTTTATGTTGTACAAAATTACTATAACAACTAGCCACATATCGTATCTTGAATAACCACATAATGTACCTTACATAACCACAAAACGTTACCCAAGAGATGATACTCACTTCTCCTGAAAACCACAAAGGATGAACACCTCTGATGGCAACCCCTTTAGGGACTTCCCATCCAAAGAAGTATCAACTAAAGAAAGGGAAGTAGAATAAAGATTGCTAAAGCTCTTTCCTTATCTAAGTCTTAGATATATTCTCTTTAACTAAATCCATTTACATTGTTTTGTAGGACACTAATAAAGAGTAGAAAGTTCCTAGGATAGTTGCCAAGAAAGGAGGCAAAGAAGAAAGTATTGTGTAGCCAGTCGTGTAGCTTCCTTGAAGAATGATTTCAACATTTTCCATGTGAAATATGCAGCCAACAAGATTGCCCACGTGAAACATGCAAGCCAACCGTGTGGCTTCTTCTGCACACCTCCATTGGAGCTTCATACACGTTGAAAATTTTGCAAGTAGATTGATAGCCGAGCTTCTCTTCTCCTATAAAAGAGAGCTTCATCCTTTGTAAAAACCAACTTGAGTGATGTAAAGAAATGTTGCTGCAATGAATCCAGCCATTCTTACTCTCGAGTTCAATCTTGTGCTAGTTTAGCAACTCTATCCTCTAGCTCCCTTCCCCGTTGGAAGGTCGTCTGAGTTAGAAACTCACTTCAAACACATCCAAACACTGCAACACATTTTCATAAACACCTTGCAAGTACCGCCAACTTCATCTGTGATGTCCATTCTGTTGCCACTTCTGGTCTGAGAAGCCGCTCCAATCTTAAACAAGGAGGCTGCTTCTATCATTTGGCATCTAGAGCCTGGCATCCACACTGTGCCTCAAGAGCTAAGTTGCTCTTTCCTTTAATTTCCAGTTTTGTCCGTGTTGTGCTGTTCTCTGTCACCAACTGTTTGATTTGTTTTTCTGATATTCTGTGATTTGATTTTATGTTTGAGTGAATAATTGTTTTCGTTCACTATTCCTTAATCGTGCATCTTCTTTAAGTTTCGTTTCCATTCAGTTTAATCATTGTTCCAGTTGTGGCTCGGTCATGTGCAAATGTTTTTGTAGTTTTACCTCTGTCACAATGATTAATTTTGTTCAGCTATGATTTCTTTCTGTTTTGTTTGAGTCCAGTATGTTGCTAGCTATATGTTGATCATGAAAAGCAATGGCACCATGTCCAACTTTGATCATTTGAGCTTACACCATTACACACTGATTTTTCCAATTCAAATTCTGCAGAAACTGTATTTTCGATTTTGATACATTGTTAATCTGATTTCATCCAGATTTCTGTTGTTTTAAGCTTCGAGCAAGTTTGTCTAATGATTTCAACTGTGTCTAAAGTAATTGCAAATCATATGCATGAAATAAAAGCAAAACGAGTGGCTGAGTTCATCATACTCTGATTTCAAACACTCCACAAACAGTCATATTCTGTTGCTTTTTGTATAAGTTGTTTTGTCCAGATTTTTGTGCTTCTTAAGTTTTGTGCAAGCTTGCTTACTGATTTTAAATAAGTCTCAAGTGATTCCAACTCCTAAAATTCTCAGAATTGTAAAATCAGTATTTGAGTTGATTTAAAATCTGGATTCTAATACTGTCACAGCTTTCAATCAAGTGTGTGCACCGT
Organism: Vigna angularis; assembly: GCF_016808095.1. Lineage (NCBI taxonomy): Eukaryota > Viridiplantae > Streptophyta > Magnoliopsida > Fabales > Fabaceae > Vigna > Vigna angularis. The sequence goes on along the minus strand of NC_068971.1, from coordinate 28,508,054 downwards.
ACTTGCTATCATTGCTTGTTCATAGGCATAAAAATTCTGCTAGCTGATTCTCTGCAGTTAGATCTAGTGTTTAGGCATTCTTGAGTCTTTAATTGAGCTATCCAGCTTTGAATCCACTACTTTCTCAATTCTGCAATAGTTTTAGTGCATTTTTCTGCACTTTTAGCCATTGCAACTATGTTTTGATGAATCTGATTGTTTTGGTGCATTCTTTCCATTTGAGCAAGTTTATTTTACCATTTTAAACTTATGTGCACTGTTCCTTTGGTCAAATTTGAGCTGATGTGCAAAATCATTATCCAAACCATTTAATTTGCTTGAATTTGGCAAGTGGACCATTGATTTTCTGTTGTGGTCCCTTTCTTTGATGTTTGATTGTTTGCACACCTTCAAATCATTGATACAAAGTTGCTCCAAACATCAAATTTTGTTTCCAAACGTGTTTATGCAGAATCAGACATTAATCCATCAAAATTTGTTCAATTTTGGAAGTGAACCAGTGAAATTCTGCTATGGCCTTTGGCTTTGCTGTTTAAGTGTTTGAACATATTCCGTTTGATGATACAAACTGCTTTGAGGTGTCATTTGATCATTTGCATCACTGAAACTCATTTTGGATACGGTTGTTCCATTTTTCCAGCCACATTTTTGGTGTAGTTTGCCTTTCTTTGCTGATTTCCACATTTCAAAATTTTCAATTTGCAATTTGGATTGGCAAAAGCTGGGGATTTCGTTTCCAATTAATTTCAATTGCTTAAACAAGTTTAACACAATCAGAAAAAGAACGTAATCCCTACAATCCAGTTTTGAAAGGTCAAAACCAGAAAAACCCAAATTCTACATCTCTTTGTGGCATTTTGTCAAACAATTTGGAATTTCCATCAAACACTTACAATGCACACGGTTTACAATCTGTTTTTGAGTTTTTTTATTGCTTTTGTGATATGTTCTAGACCTTCTCTTAGGTTCCTTTTGTGTGTCATCTCTTTTTCCAGCCTAAAATTCATTAGAAATCAACTTTATTTGTCTTTCCATTGTGTTGTGAAGTGGTTTGCAATCTAAAATCTTATGCAGTAAAATGTTGTGATGCTCACGGTTTTGTTGATTTCTATGGATGTGTGACATTGTGGTGCAGATTCTCAACTCCAGATAGCCCTCTCCAAAGGGGTAGCATATTAGGGAGTGGAAGACTTGTTAAATTGGCTACAAGTTTGGACTCCAAGTGCACTTTATCCTTGCTGTTCCAGCACCATGTCAGCAGCAAAAACACACCACTTTTGACAGTCCAGCAATATGAAACAGCAGCCACACTTGGTTGTTCATTTGTAAACACTTTTAATTGTACTTTTGTGCTATATCACGGAACATTTGTGTTTCATATTTTCCTTTACTTTTACAACTTAAGTGACTTGGGAAAATGCTTTTCAAGCAATTCCAAGAGCACCATTGAACATTGTAATAGTCTAGTCTACGCATCTTAGTGTGAAAGTGTGTCAAGGGGCTCCAAGTGTCACTTGCACTTTCACTTAGGTCGTTTCTCATTCATTTCCATTTGCTTTACTTTACATTGCTTGTTGACTTTTATGTTTTAAGTCTCCGTGGTACTTAGGAGCGCGTTTCATATAGATAAACCTTCATTTGGTTTCTAGGTGCATTTCATTCTTGCATTCCAAAAAGTTTTTGAAAGATTTCTACCTATACACTAAGGTAAGAAACAACCAAAGAAACTCTGGCTAAGGAAGGACAAGGTTCTTAAGCCTGTCCATTGTGACTCACCTCTTCTTCCTGGGAGCTATTTGGTTTGTTTTACCTCTAGAATATGTCTAGAAATCCTTCACCAAAATCTAAAGAGTTTGATGTCTTGTTATGATTCCTATAGGTCTTCTTCTTCATATAGGTCCTCTCAGTCTTCTAGTTTTGATCAATCCATTAGTTTCAAAGAAATTAAAAGAAAACTTGATGAAGCTAGAAGAAGGACTTGTTCCTTTCATGAATTTGATCGGATTGAGGATGAGTTGTATAAACAAGCTAGGGCAAATATTCCATTCTTTGGTAAGGATATTGGTGCATTAACATACCTAGCTTGGGAAAGAGATATTGATGACATGCATCCATTCATTGCTTGAAAAAGTAAACCTGAATCCTATTTCCATTCTAGCAATAGTACATCTTATGTCCTTAGTCTTTACACATCTAGATTTGAAGTGCATGCAAGAGAGTCGTGGGATGAAAGACAACATCATGTTAGGATAGGAAGAAAGTCCCCCATTCGTGATTGGTATGAATTAAAATCTTGCATGAGAAAGGAGTTTGTGCCTTCACATATTAAGAGAAACCTCAAATTCTTGAGAGATTACATTGAAGACGAAAAAACATTTCTTGAAAGCTTAAACGAAAATGGGTTCCTTCTTAGAGAACTAGAATTTGAAATTAGGCTTAAGGAGTTAAAAGCTAAGAAACTAGAGTTGAAGGTTAAGAGACTACAAAGCAATGTTGAGAGACAACAAGAGGAAATAAGACAAGACAAAGAGAACAGAGAGAAGAAAGAGAAGAAGAGAGAAGAGAAGAAGAAAAAAAAGAGAAAGAAGAAGAGCGAAAGGAAAAGGAGAGACAAGAAAGAGAGAGAAGAGAAGAGGAAAAGAAAAGAGAGGAAGAAAAGAAGAAAGAAGAGGAAAATAAAGAGAAGGAGTTATTGCTATTGAGGGCAACTCCTACTCTTACCATAACCATGGAACCTAAAAGGAAACGTTTCTCATTCTTTACTTCTTTTCCAATCATTGTGCAATCTTCAACTATAAATTTTTATTTTAAATCCATTGCCATTCCATATTCTGTTCAATCTTTTCCAAATTATGGCAATTCGACTCTTGAGTTAATGTTACCCTTGCGGAAACAAGTAACTCAAGACAAAAGTAAAAAAACTTGTGAATATGGACTTCTAAATTTTTCCAAGACTATAAAACAAAATATAAGAAGTCCTTATTCTCTTGTTTTTATAGAAAAATTATTTCTTGGATCGATATTAATTGCAAATATATTTCATGTGTGTTGTAGATATATTTTTGATCCAGGAGGAAAATAAAAACCAAAGTTGTGCTTCTTTCTTTCTTCTCGATTTGAGGACAAATCGTTTTTAAAGAGGGAGGGAATGATGGCAAACCCTTTAGGGACTTCCCATCCAAAGAAGTATCAACTAAAACTAAGACTAAAGAAAGGGAAGTAGGATAAAGATTGCTAAAGCTCTTTCCTTATCTAAGTCTTAGATAGATTCTCTTTAACTAAATCCATTTACATTGTTTTGTAGGACACTAATAAAGAGTGGAAAGTTCCTAGGAGAATTATCAAGCAAGGAGGCAGAGAAGAATGTATTGTGCAGCCAGCCGTGTAGCTTCTTTAAAGCACAATTTCAACATTTTCCATGTGAAATATGCAGCCAGCAAGATTGCCCACGTGAAACATGCAAGCAGCCACGTTTTTAGTGTTTCCCACGTGAAACATGCAAGCCAACCGTGTGCATTCTTCTGCACACCTCCATTGGAGCTTCATACACGTTGAAAATGTTGCAAGTAGATTGATAGCCGAGCTTCTCTTCTCCTATAAAAGAGAGCTTCATCCTTTGTAAAAACCAACTTGAGTGATGTAAAGAAATGCTGCTGCAATGAATCCAGCCATTCTTACTCTCGAGTTCAATCTTGTGCTAGTTTAGCAACTCTATCCTCTAGCTCCCTTCCTCGTTGGAAGGTCGTATGAGTTAGAAACTCACTTCACACACATCCAAACACTGCAACGCATTTTCACAAACACCTTGCAAGCGCCACCAACTTCATTCGTGATCTCCATTCCGTTGCCACTTCTAGTTCGAGAAGTCGCTCCAATCTTGAACGTGGAGGCTGCTTCAAATGAACATGACTAATTTTATGTTGTACAAAATTACTATAAGAACTAGCCACATAACGTATCTTGAATAACCACATAATGTACCCTACATAACCACATAACGTTACCCCAAGAGATGATACTCACTTCTCCTGAAAAGCACAAGGGATGAACACCTCCTTCGAATGTTTCACAAAGGATAAACACTTCCTTTGAATCTTCACAAAGGGTGATAGACTTCACTCAATAATAACAACAACACTCAATCACACTCGTAGTGAAAGTTCTCGTTCTAGGCCAACATCAAGTTCTCAAAGTCACCGCACAAGGGTTACACAAACCCTAGATCACACTTTACTTTTCAAGTTCAGTTCTGTGTGTTAGAATGAGAGTCTAAAACATCTTTATAAAGACCTCATTTAAGGACATCCCAAAAAATATGTTGTCGGCCTTTTCTTGCGTGATAATCGATTATGGATTTAATGAATGCACAATGATAAAAAAATATGCTTGAAAACTCTCATAATTGCATGTGATAATCGATTATGGTAAGTCATAATCGATTATGTATAATTGATTATCATAAGTTGTTAATCAATTATTCCAAGGCAAAATGAGTTTTTAGAAAACTTTTAAACACACAATATATGTAATCAAGGATAAATAACACCCTATACATAAAACTGCTTAATTACAAAAGCTTTAATATAAAACAAGTCTTCATGAAGGTCTTCTTACAACTTGAACACTTGAGACTTGAGTTTGGACATCATCAAAATATCTATACTTCATCTTTATGCTAACAATCTCCCCTTGTTTTTATGATGATGAAAAACTCCTTTGGTTTAAGGCCTTTTGTAACCTGTACTAATCTATAATTCATATATAACTTAAAGAAAAGATATTAGTAGACAAGAGATAAATAAGATTAAGCTTTTAAACATATTTCTCCCCCTTTTTGATCATTATTAAAAAGAGTTATGTATGATTAAATAATTTATCCCATTAATATAAAACTTTTGTTGAATATAAGCGTTAAGAAAATAAGACAAAACAAATAAATAACAGTTATCATAATTTTTAAAAGGAAACAAGAGACATAATTTAAAATATAGTAAATACAAGAAATTTAGAAACCATAACAAATAAATAAAAAGAGTGTAAAGAAGTACTTCCCTTAGTGAGTAACTTAAACAAACTTAAATTTCCCTAAAATTTAAAACCTTAAGGAAGAAAGAGTAGTTTAAAAAAAATAATTATCAAATTTTTCTTTTAATGTTAAAAGCTCCTCCTTAATTTGACAAACCATATTTTACCAAGTTTTTGTGCAAACCCAAAAGCTTCTTCCTTAATTTTGAACTAACCTGCAAAATAGAAAGATAATATTTTGGTACACAAAAATACTTATTTGGATCCTTTAAAGTTACAAACATGTTAGTTTATAATAGGAATCCATGCATATAATCCATTTGGAACACCATAATATTTTATTCTACATTTATTTGATGTATGACTATTTTTCATACAATAGAAACAAGTAACAACATTTGGGTTCCTATAAGTAGTTCTTTCTTCTACTCAAACTCTACGGGTTTTTTTAGTTCTATTTTTATATTGAGGAACATACATATTTTTAGCAACCTTTTTCTTTTCTATAGAGCTTTTACTACATTCTCCTTTGGTTGTTTCTTGTAATTTTTTCAAATTTATGCAAGATGTACATTTATCATTACTAACAAAATTTCCTTGTCTAAATAGGAAATTTTAGTTTTCAAATTTCATTTTCTTCAAGCATATTTTCAAAGTTTTATTTGAATTCTTTAAAATCAAATTTTAATTTCTTATGAGCAAGATCTAGTTTTGTTGATTCCACTAGCACAAAAACAGTGTACAACGTCATATATTTTTGGTCTTTCACGTCGAATTTAAGAACGACATCATATCGGGAGACGTTAAATAGACGTCGAATTTAAAAACTTTGACGTTAATTTAACGTCGGATTTTATCAATATACGACGTCAATCAATTTTTATTTTATTTTTTTAAATTAATTGTAATCCTTATTTACAACTCTACGAGACCTGAAAAAGCAGAACTATGAATGGTAATATAGGATCAACAATAAATAATAATAACAAACAACAAACAAGTTCAATCAAACAACAAACAAGTTCAATCAAACAACAACAAACAAGTTCAACCAAACAACAACAACAAACAAGTTCAACAAAAAAACAACAAACAAGTTCAACAAATAAGTTCTTCAAAATGAAAACGAAAACTAACCTTCAAAAGGTGGGTTCATCGAAATAAAGTGTTGCCACCAGTGAGAGAGAAAGTAGAATGCACCTATGAAGGAGAAAAACACGAAAATAATCGGTGAAAAAAAACGAAAAATCATACCTAAAGTAGTTAGTTAACATGCATTTGTATCAAATGAAAGAAAGATTACATGTGATGGTCGTCAAACTTCGTTCGAGAAAAGTTTGAGCAGAGAAGGGGGTCTCGCACGCTAAGATAAAGTGAATGGATTTTCAGTCTCCCACTCAAATTTTTATTGAGTTCACTAACCTTTTAACATCTAACGCTGAGGCATTTGACGTTTTATATCCTTTTACGTCGAATTATAATTCTAAACGACGTTTAATAATTGCATTTATTTACAAAATTGTCACCGGTCATTTTTAGCGAGACGTTATACGCTGTTTTTGCACTAGTGTTCTAGCAATAATTCCTTAAATGTATCATGTAATTCATCTTCATCAAGATCTATATCATCAGAATTATCATAATCGTTAAAGGTACTTACTTGGTGATAAGTGCATATTTATGGCCGTAGTTATTCTTTAAGATTTAAAATTTTGATGAGATTCTTGTGTTTAAATGATTGATTTAAAGTGAATTTGTAACAATTGGATTTATTGGGTTTGAGAATTAAAGAGACATAAAAAGTGATTTTTAGTGCATAAATTATTCTTGTATGTTATAACATTTGTTGATGCAGCTGAAGTTAACGTTTGACTGAATAAAAGGGTTAAATTTAAATGTCCAATAAACAAAATAGACCCTCAACGGATGATAAACTCTGATTAAAGCTGGTCCAATCTGGTCAACGTAGGGCTCATATGCAATTTTGAAAAGAAAGAAAAGGCTAAAGTACAATTAGAGGAAATTTCTGAATTTTGAATAAAATAAAAAGGGTTGAAATGTAATTTTTGGCAAGTTTAAATCTGTTAGATATTTTAAAAGATAATTTGGAGAAAATATATCTTAAGATATTTTATTTGATATTGTTAAATAATTACCTTATTTAACTATATCAATAAACATCAAAAGATAATATTTGCCAAATCTTTTTGAATCTAAAGAAGATATTATCAAATATTCTCAAAAAATGATTAAATTTGTTGAATATTTACAAGATATTAGATAAAAGATAAAAGATTTTATCAATAGAAGATTCAGAGTCCAAGCCCAATCAAGCCTATATAAAGAGACCTAGAGGAGGCAGAAATCATAACCCATTCATTCACTTAGACTCCTTCATTGGAAGCAAGCATCCACCACTGCTCTTATTTTATTTTATCATGTATTCCACTCCATTCATGGAGGGTTAAGCTTCTAGGGCTATTCCACTTAAACTTCATTATGGATTCTGAGGTTAATTTGAATTAATGAATTTTTTCTTTTGATTATTGATTTGAGTTATTCATATTTTATGTCTTTCATCTCTCAATCATATTAAAATCAATGATTTTTGCATCATAAGGTGTTTGAATCTACATGCATATTAATCATGTGAGTTCAAGGGTTTCTAGGTTTGATTAAGAATTCACTTTGATTGAATTTAGGAACTTTCATAAGATTAAATAGGTTTTTGCTACTAATTGAGAATGTACTTTGATTGGTGGTAAGAATTTGAACTATAATTAATTGAGAATTTACTTTGATTAATTAGATTTTAACTTGGTTAGGAGATTTAACAATATACATGATTAAACACAATAGGATTTGATTAATGTACTTTGGTTGAATTCATTGTGAATAATCTAGGAAGGTCTTACATTTGATTGCGAATCTACTTTGGTTAATTGTATGGTCGCCCTCAAGTTAATTAAGAATATATTTTAATTAATTTGAAACTCGAGATAATCAATTGAACAATTATCTGTGGATAACCGGTGATGAATATCTTGGAAAACTAGTGGAATTATACTATTTCATCATAATTCTTTCTAAGTTTCCTATTTGTTCTTCAATCATTCTCTGAACATTAACTTCATTAGCATAGTTTCTCACTTTTATTCTTGATCATTGCATAGCATTCATAAGAGTAAAATATTGAAAAGCAATTTCATATTCATTGAAGACGACTCAGGGTTACTTTAACCATATCTACTTTCTTGAATACTACTTGGCAATACTAAAGTTGTCCTGAAAAGTAGTATTAATTTGATAGCTTTAACGACAGTGTATCACTTGGCTTCCAACTATATCGTCCTCCATTAAACAAATATTTGTTTGCTCATTAAAGTCGTTAATGCTTGATACAGAGCTTGATGAAGAGCTTGAATTATACTTTTCACACTCCTTTATTTTGGAGAATTTTCTTTCTTTACTTAGACAATTTGCTTTGATATGTCCTAATTATCCAGAACCATAACACCTAAATTTTAAGGAGGATCCTTGATTCTTCCTTTTGCAATATTTGTATTTTCCTTTATTCTTCATGAACTTTGTGAGCATTTTTATCAATTGGTCTAGATCTGCGCAATCAGAATCATCATCATCTTTGACGCTTTTGCTATTGACAACCTTAGATTAAAAACAATATTTCTTTTTATTCATCGATCATCTTCTTCTTTCAACCTTTCAAGTTCAATATCGTGCTCTCTTAATTTACCAAACAGATTTTAGAATTTTAATATTTAAATCTTCAATGTCAAAATTCTTACCTAAATTGGATAGTTGATTGACAATGTATGTAAAACGATTCTACACATCGTGGACTGTTTTCCAGTGTTTCATCTAGAACATGTCATATTCTTTGACTAAAGAGTTCTTTCGAGCACGCTTAACTTCATCCATGCCTTCATGTGTTACTCTTAAAATTTCTCATATTTCCTGAGCGTTTTTACAAACAGAAATCATGTAAAACTCATCAAGGGTTAAAGCAAATGAAATAATATTTCTGACCCTAACATCATATTGAGTCCTCTTTTTCTCATCAACAATCCATTGGGCATAGGGTTTAGGTTCTTGCACGTTATTAACAATGATATTAGGAACAAAAGAACAATTTTCAACAACATTCCAAATACCAATATCGGTAGACAATAACAATATTTGCATTCTTATTTTCCAAAAAGCAAAATTTTTTCAGCAAAAAGACGGGGTTTGTCAAATGAAGCACCCTAGGCAAATGTTTGATATTGTCCAAACATTTTCAAAAAAATTTGAATAACTATCAAAGCAAGCTTTGTTATAATTGTTAGAGCGTTGCAACAGAATGATTAGCGTGTTTGGACAAACATCAAGATGACAGGGTGAATTGATTTATTGTTCTTTGAAAATAATTTTTCTTCTCTCTTTATAAAATTACTTAACAAATAATATCAACAACAATAAAGAGTGTAGGGAAAGAGAGATTTGCACAAGAAATTTTATACTGGTTCAAATCTCAAGGATCTTACGTCTAGTTGCTATCCCAAATAGAGATTAACTATCCGCTATCACAAAAGCAATAAATTATTACAATCACACAGAAAGACAAGTTTAAGGGTTTAGAAACACCTCTCTTGTTACCCGAAGAGGTGATACTCACTTCCCTTGAAAACCACAAGAGATGAACACCTCCTCCGAATATTTCATGAAGGATGAACACTTTCTTTGAATCTTCACAAAGGATGATAGGCTTCACTCAGTAACAAAAACAACACTCAATCACACTCCCAATGAAAGTTCTCGCTCTATGTCAACACCAAGTTCTTAAAGCCACCACACAATGGTTACACAAACCCTAGATCACACTTTACTTTTCAAGTTCAGTTGTGTGTGTTAGAATGAAAGTCTAAAGCATCTTTATAAAGACCTCACTCAAGGACATCTCTAAAAATTCGTTGTCATTCTTTTCTCGCGTGATAATCGATTATCTAAATGAGATAATCGATTATGCATTTAGTGAATGAACAACAGTCAAAAACATGCTTGAAAACTCTCATAATTGCACGTGATAATCGATTATGGTAAGTCATAATCGATTATGGATAATCATAAGTTGGTAATCGATTATTCCAAGAAAAAAATGAGTTTTTAAAAAACTTTTAAACACACAAAACATGTAATCAAGGATAAATAACACTCTATACATAAAACTACAACTGAATTACCAAAGCTTTAATATAAAACAAGTCTTCATGAAAGTCTTCTTACAACTTGAACACTTGAGACTTGATTTTGGACATCATGAAAACTTCTGCACTTCATTTTTATGCTAAAAATTTAGGTAATGAAAAGAAGATCTTATTAAGGCAATAAAGGATGAAATGAAAAAAAAATATGAATTTTGAAATAAAGAATATCTTAGAAGATTCCTCAATAAAAAATAAATAAAAAACATAGAGGCCAGCTTCTCACGGGATAAAAATAAGAGACTGATTAAAATAGTTTATCTAGAATAAAGCTAACCTAAGTTAGAACAATTAAGCCTACGTGGGTGTATAAAATAAAGTCTCATATTTCCATTCAAAGTTGATAGGATGATGTTACTTAAGCTATAAAAGAGACAATAACTGCTTATGCAAATGAACCTTTGAAATAGAAATTAATTGAGTAATTTTGATAACCTTTAGTGTTTCTTTGGGAGAGAATTGCTTCCTTAATTGAGATTTTCTTAGTATTCTCTCATTCTCTGGCCTTATTGGAGCTTTTAAAAAGTGAGCCATGAGACCTTCCAAGACTTTTAGACAACCTTCTATCCCTCACCTTTTCCATCACCTAAGCTTGTCAAGAACCACCAAAACACAAAATAAAGTTTTTAACCAAAGACACACCATACCACCACCAGTGTATCCAAGTATCTCCAGCAAACTACCAAGAATCCTTGCCACCACCTCATCCCTTTAGCTCTTGGCATCATCATTTTTTCCCACCCAATTTTCATATAAAATTCAGCAAACCTAGATCAATCTAACCCTTGTCCCATCCAGAACAAAATCATAAGATTGGATTACCAAAAATACCCCTAAATATAACCACGAAACATCTTGCACTAGATACCTTTAGTTTCTCTGATATTTCCTTGAAGAAGCCCTCCAATACTCAACCCAATTCCTCGTAGAATCAATCTAAAGCAGCCTAGGTCCTAATCCTCTCATTCTTAAGGTCAATTGATACCATAACCTACGAAAACGAAGCAAACAAACCAAGAATCCTGATCTTGAAAGTTTAGTATGTTTTGACATCTTATTTCATCTTGAAGCTTTAACAAAATTTCCTTGACAATATTTGAAAGTCTAACCATATCCGACAAACTAAAGAAACCTAATTATAACTTTAGAAGAGAAAGTTTCATTATAAATAAAATAGATAAAACCTCAAGAAGAGAAATTCTAACTTTAAAAGAAGTTTCTTAAGTTCTTGGCCAAAAGAACTTCCTAATCAAAGAAGAAAAAAATCTGAGATATTATCACATTTTTCTCACTTTAAATACAACTATAACCATTTTTTATGCAAAGTAAACCAAATAAATCAATCCAAATCCTATTCTGATCCAACCGATAATAAATTGGTAAGACAATTAGTTCAAGACTGATGAAGGCTACGATGTCACATTAACAAGGTCAACGCAATCAATTCCAAGAGCCAAAGAACTTGATAATCTCTTCCAGCAATCTTTTTCTGATTTGTTAGATTATTATTATTGAGCAGTCAGATTTTCTTTGAAGTGAAATTGTAACATCCTAGCTGAATAAAGTCTCAAGTCCTGCTCACACCCTCTGTTGTTTTCTAATTGACGAAATCAATAAAATACAAATAGGTGAAAAATAAGAAAAAAGTCTAAGGAACGTATGTTATGCCATTTATTACATATTTAATGAAGGTAACTTAAAGTCCCTCATAAAGCACCAAAGACCTGCTTGAGCTTTATAACTCAAGTTACGTCCAACTAGGGATCTGCTTGAAGTCCCTCGTAAAGAAACAAATTCATCTAACATCAGCAAATAAATAAGGAACAGGTTTATTTTCATTTAGAAAGAAATACCAATAACACAACTACACAAATCACCATCAAAGACAATCAGATTAAATCGAAGCAATTAATATTCTGATTCACCTTGCAACCTCTACTAGCTACAAAGATGTGTTGAAAAGTTGGAATCAAAATGTAGAAAAAAGAACTTGGGACATAATTTCCTCTCAGTCGAAAAAAATATATATAAAAGGAAGAAAAGGGGAAAAAGATACGGAAGTTCTTAAATGCCCAGAGGGGAATTTAAGAAGATAATGAAAGAATTTTAAAGAACGATGAGGGAAACACATATCTTTTTCATGGAACTGTACAATGTTCCTTGAAGTCAGAAGTGGAAAACTAGAACTGTTACTTTGTATTTGCTTGGAAGCTGAAACAGAGCCCACTAAAACACGCATGCGGCCAATTCTTCTGCACTACTTGCTCCTTAGCAAGGGGTAAAAGAAAAGGTCCTCTGAATCTAAATTAACACAACAAATAAGCATAACTTTCGAATACTCCATTGATTGATTCCTTATGACGTTTCTTACAGAGATACAGCACAGATCAGAAGAACTGGATTACAGTTAGAATCTTGGAAGAATTATATGATTATAATTTATAACATTACATGAATAATATAGAGTAACCATATTATCTAATTTGCAGAACATATATAAAACTTATCAAAAATAAATTTATCTCCGGGCACCAAAAAATTTGATCCTTTCTCTTTTACCTATCGGGTTTTGACGAATTCCGCATCGGAAACAGCAGAGTTCTCGATTTGGCTAGCCTCGTCTTCGTCAATCGGAGCCGGCAGGTTGAGATCTATGAAGCTGTTTCCAAACTTTGCTGAAGTTGATGGAACTGTTGAGGGTGCTGACCCAGTAACATGGGTTCTCTTGTGTCCTCCAAGTGCTTGACCCGAAGCGAAGACTCTGAAACAAACGGGGCACTCGTGGATTTTCTTCTCCACGCCACACGTCCCACTTTTCTTCCTGTGCTCAACTTCCGCTTCTTCACCGTCCACTTTCACGTTCACTTTGATCTTCTTGTGACTCGCTCGGTGGCCCCCCAAAGCTTGGTACGATCGAAACACCTTGTTGCACGTGTCACATTTGTACCTTCCTCGTACTCGGTTCTTGCAAAGTTTCATCGTCTCTTGCGATTCCTCGCTCTCCTCGAATGCTTCGTCTTCCTCCTCTTCTTCCTCCTCTTCCTCTTCCTCCTCCTCGTATTGATCTTCCACATCCATGAATTGCGGTTGGTCCTTATGTCGCTTCCATTTGTCCCTGGAAAGCAGCATCAGACAGAACGCCACGTCTTCCTCGGTAGTTGCTTCGGAGACCGAGCTCGCAGGTTCGTGATCCACCCACGATTCTGTCTTACTCTTCTTCTTCATCAGGGCTTCATGTTCGGTTCCGAAAACTTGCTTCTTGATGCTGGGGGTGGTATAGTTGTTAGTATCATTATTATGATCATTATAATAATAATAATTTCTGCTATTAATATTATTATTATTGTTATTCCATGGCCTTTTGGATCTTTTACGAGTTGGGTTGCTCTTGGATGACTCGGACTCGCTCTCTCTGTCATGGAGGATCGCGGAGCCAGTGTCTGCAGCTGCGAACGAGAATTCGGGATCCACGAGGCGAATGCTTCGTTTGGGGTTCTCTCTGAGGCCATAACAGAGACACTTGTCACCGTCTTCGTCATCATCGGATGAGGAAGACGAGGAAGAAGCTGATTCGGCTTCGAAGCTGAGTTGGATGGTTCGCGGGGACGCTTCTTCGGGCTTTGAGAGAGGAAGGTTCATCATGTGAGAGCGCATGTGACCCCCCAAGGCTCTGCCATTGGAGAAGCTCCTGAAGCAAAGCTTGCACTTGTGCTTGTCCATGGCGAATCAAAGGAACGGAGTTCAAGAGAGTATTAGCATTTTGGTGAATTGAATTGCGCTGCTATGATTATTGCTGTTGTGTTGCGCTTTGAGAGAGAGAGAGGGAGAGAGGGAAGGGAAGGGATGGAGTACCAAGTATGAGAGGAGTAGGTGACAAGCATTCCTCCACCGAGAGATATAAAAATGTAGAACAAATAATAAAAAGTCAAAAAAATGGAAGAGAAAATTAAAATGGGGGGTTTTCTTTTCTTTATTTCCCTTTTTACGGAAACCGTAAAAAGAATTAAAATTTGAATTTATTGAGGTTTAATTAAAGATGTGCATGCAAGAGAGAGAAAGAGAACATGTAACATGCCACACTTGCCCGTTTCTGTATTTATTCCCCACTCAATCTCTCTTTTCTTTTATTCATTTTCAAACCCTTTTTCCATTGCCCAACCTACCCCTTTTGCACCATATCAAGAAACTTACCAAAACTGAAGCACACGCTGTTCCTTTAATGGAAAATCACATTTTCTGATTTCTTTCATATCTTCCCATAAATTTTTTGTTTTCTGTTTCTTATATTGAAAAGGCCTCTTTGGTTTTCAGTTTCATTACGTTCATCAATGAAAGTCAATGAATTTAATATATATCATTCAATGACAATGAACAAAAATTATATTATTTATTATAATTCAATAAGTTTAATAATTGACTGCTTTAATACCAGTCAATGTATGAATTACATATTTTTAAATCAAATATAACGAAGGGCATTTTCGAAATTTAACAGAGATCTTTGTTTCAAGAACGAAGCAGCAAGAGGACCTTCTTTAATGACAGAAACAAAACGACCTCGTTCCGTTTCCAACGTCACTGAGCTGTGACCTTCAACTGAAGGATAACGCACAACCGTCGAAAGGAAGAGTTACACGTAACTCACATCACCCACGTGTCATTTTAATACCAAATGGATTTCGCAAATACTGGTTTATGATACTGTTATTGGCAGATTAGTTTATTATTAATAATAATGCTATTATTATTATTATTATTATTATTATTATGAATAAGAAGTTTTGATTGTGTGTAGATAATCTGAGATCCAATTGTGAGCAATGGTAGGTTTAGGTTGCGGATGATATTTTATTTAGTTTGAAATAGTATATAAGTATCCCAAATGAATGAATGTGTGTTTGTTTTGTGTTTCTTAAGAAATTGTATGTTGTGTTGGGGTGTGTGGTGTTGAGATCGATAATGATTTGCCTTGAATTTTGGATCTTTTTGTTGAACAAGAGTGAGATGGGAATGAAGGGTGAGAAATGGGTAAGAAACTAACTGTCCTTCCTTTGAGTATTCAAATTCCACGAGAAGTAAATGCCGTTTTGTTAGGGGTTGGTAGACCAAGTCCCACTACTCACTCTCATTGGTAGTGCCCCCATACATACACACATACATACTTTCTACTTTTCCTTTTCATTTTCATTTCTTCAAAACAAAATGCAACTTGGCATCATCATTTGTGGACATGCCATGTGTTTCAAATTCATTTGGCTAAATCTACTTTCTTTATAATATAATTCTCTAAATGTGTCTTTTTAATCTTCATCAAATTTTAATTATATATTTAATTTTTCAAGTTTTAAAATTAAATAACTTTAATGCATTACTAATATACTATCCACTTGTTAATTAAACAAAAACATATATTTATTAGAATTACGTGCATTAAAGTTTGCTCTTAAATTTCACTATTACTTATATAGATGAGGAATTAATTATATTATCACTTATATACATTTAATATTTTCAATTAACAATTAAATAACATATTAATTTTGGACTTAAATTGCTTAAATTAATATAATTAGAAAACCAAATATATATTTAAAATTAAATGTGTATAAAAATATATTTATACATTTCTAAAACTATATAAGCAAATATAGATTTAATTCAATTATTTATTTTTCATATTATACATGTCACCCCTCATTTTCTCTCTCTTCTCTTTTATTTACTTTTCCTTTTTTCTCATTTGCTCCTTTTCAAAAAAATCAGAGTGAAAAAAAAATGTAACTTTGCTAATTTTTCAGTTTTCTATTCACATTTTTGTTAATTAGCATATCAACCAAATACCTCTATATGATATGACTAATAACAAAAAAAAATTGTGAATATTAACAACTACGGATAGTTATTATTTGTAAATATTTATTATCATGGATAACAAGTAGTGAATACAGGGTGTGCATTATACTATTTGACCAACGAGAATCCGTTATTTACAAATAATAATGAAAAGATAATTTATATTTTTTTAAATTAAATTTAATTAAAAATAAAATTAATTTTTATTTTATTAAAATAAATTTAATTAAAATTAAATTTTAATTTATATTTAATTTAATTTATATTATACTATATATAATTTTTCTATTTTTATTTTAAAAATATATGCAAGTGCATACGAATTTTAAAATATTCACAGATGTTTTTTAATCGAATACTCATTAGATAATATCTGCGAATAACACTATCGACCCGAACTATTTTTATTCTAAAATCTTCATAATTCACCGTGGTTACGTTAACTAAAATATTATATATTTCCTTTTTTGCGGAATATAGTTTAATATTCTTTTTTAAATAATTTTAACCTACATAGTATTTTAATATTTTTTGTATTTACAAGAAAATTATAATATATGGGATGGACGCTGAAGCAAATGAAGTCTGAAATTTAATTTAATGTATATCAACGAAAGACTAGGAATAAAAGGGTCAAATGAGAGGGAATTTGGTATTATTGTCTTCCATTGACCAATTTCTAAAGTACTATATAATTTCAGTAAAGTAGAAGTCAAAGTCCTTGTGACAAGTGGTTGGAAAGGTAATATAATAACGAGTTATTAGTAGTGAGGAGTTTCGTAAGTTTAAATTTCGTGATTATCTTGAATGAAAAGAAATAAAAGGAAGACAATTAAACATAGGGCTGGGCACAATTCACTTAAAAACCATAAACTATAGTTTATCTATACAGTTTTGTACTTAAAAAACTTAAACTATTTTTACTAAAAACCTGTTTAATAGTTCAGTTTGAAAATACTGAACTTACTGTATAGTTAACTGTTAACTGGAGTTAACTGGAGTTTAGATCATTCTCTGTCTCAATTTTCTCCCAACTCACGGCCACTGAAAGCTTGTCACTGTGCCCAAATGATGAACACACGTTTTCGTGTATAATCTCCAAGGTATTAAAATGTAATTTTTTTTCTTTTCTGGATTGTCTAACTTGAAAACAAAACCGTAATACTTTCGAATTGTTTAATTGAAAAGGGGAAGATGATGTTTATGTAGGATTCTAAAAAATTTCTCGAAATTTTGTTTCAAAAATGAGTTGAAACATGTAGTATCATAGTTACTTATTTTAATAAGATTTCTTATTTTTAGATCTATTGATTTTATAGAATTAAATTAGATTTAAAACTAATTGTTGTTAAAAACTTGTTTCAATAACCTTATTTAAAAAATTTTGTTTAATAAAACTTATTTTGAAAGGCTTCGTAATAAAGAAAACATATCATAAAAATTAAAATGGTCATTTCAAAAATTATAGAACAACAATTAATAATTATGGGGTGCAGTGAGCAAAAGCCTGACACGTATTACTATTCATAAACAATTTGCAGAAAGATTTGGATCACTGTTAATTTTGAGCGCAATGCTAATATTTAACAGCAGTGCCAAAACATTTCGTTAGTTTGAGTTAAAATAGTTTACTGAACTAAACTATAGTTAACTAAAAAAATACTTAGTTCAATTTAGTTAACTGAACTATTTTTTAGTTCAGTATAGTTTTCATAAACTAATTTATAGTTAATTATAAATTTGTATAGTGCAGTGAATTATAGGGCAGTTTGCCCACCCCTAATTAAACAGTAAACTGATAAGGGTTAAAAGGAAACCACATTTATGTT
Source organism: Vigna angularis (assembly GCF_016808095.1). NCBI lineage: Eukaryota > Viridiplantae > Streptophyta > Magnoliopsida > Fabales > Fabaceae > Vigna > Vigna angularis. The sequence continues at coordinate 28,490,086 of NC_068971.1, read as the reverse complement.
ATCATTATTTTGGTTATGATACACTGGTTATATATTTTTCGGATTATGTGTTTCAAGCTCTGACTTCTTTTCCGTTTATTTTCTAAATCATTCAGTTTTGATTGGGAAGTTAGCTGCTCAAGGTAGATGTCAAAGTTAATAATTTTGTTATTAATGTATAATAAATATAATTTTTTTTTATTTCAAATTTGTATTTATAAATTTTGAAATGAATTTGAGATTACTGACGAAATAATTCTGATCTAATTAGTGTTAATTGTATTTTTTCATAATTTAGAATCTACTTAGTGTTCGGTATCCTCACTTATAATCTTAAGTCCCTGAAACTCTCAACTAAACCCGACTCTCGGGTTATCATTGCTTACACAAGCCCTATCATTTGCACTTTATTCATCCAGTAATTCACATTTGAACAATTTTTACATACAACTCTCTTTATCCTTAACACTCCTAGCAATACCCTCAGATGTTCCTCATGCTCCACTCTAATTCATCCTTCTTCTTTGCCAGCAAAACAGGCGTACTCCATGACGAAATATTTAGTTCTAATAAACTGATTCTTGAGTTCCATACACTCTGCTGAAGTTACTCTGTAAGAAGCTACCGATACTGGTCCAATACCTGGTATTAGTGCAAAAGAGTCTCAACTTCACTCTGAGTAGCTAACCTAAGCACTTCTTTAGGAGAACCTAACATTCCCAAACGTTTCTTATTACCATTCGGCTACCCCTCTTGCTACCGAACGATCTACCTCAATAACTACCGAGCGGTCTACACACCATTCTCCTATAATAAATTCCAAGTTAGGCAATTCCTGAAAATAACACGCTCACTCAACTACTAACGAACATCTATCTCTCATGTTAGATGTCCAAATTAAACAACATGTTGGTGCTGACACCACCAGATCAAACAACGTCCTTCACACTACAAATAAAACAACGCACAATTTTAAACAAAGAGTAAACAAATGATATTACCTGCACCGATCGCCTCTATACCGAACAAAGCATAAACTCTTCTTGTAGCCTAAGGTCTGGTACCTCTGCTCTTCTGAAACCTTCCTACCGAACGGTTTTGAGTAAATGCTTTCCTATCCAAAGGACAGTCTTCTACCAAATGACCTTCACTCCTGAACCTATAACATCTCTTGTTTCCTCTTAATTGAGGACAAACTGACTTCAAATGAGGCCTTCCACAATTATAGCAACTTATTGGCCTTTGCTTCCTAGATTGACCACAAGCACCGGATGACTTTGTAGAAGAACCTTTGGAACCAAAAGGAAAATAAGAAGGCCAAGAGTAAGGAGTTCTTCTGGAACTAGTACTACCTCTAGATACGTTCGGTCCATCCATCCTCTTTTGCTGGTTTTGCTAACTTTCTACTTCATTCTTCGTCTTTTCAAATACTCTTGCTCTCTCAATCAAAACTGGTAACTTGTGAATGCACAAACACTTGATCCACAATTTAATGTCGCCCCTCAAATCGTTCTCAAACTTTCTGCACTGCCATTCTTCATTTGTTGCTAATGTATAAAACCTTAGAAAATGCTTAAACCGATCGGCATACTCAAACGCAGTCATACTCCCTTGAACCAATTTCAGAAACTCCACTTCCTTTTCAAACTGAATGCTGTTAGGAAAATACTCAGCGTAAAACTTTTGCTTGAATACTTCCCAGGAAATAAGTGTATCATTTCCTTCCAACAACATCCTCATGTTACTCCACCAATGACTTGCTTCCCCATTCAGCAAATACTCTGAATAATTCAACCTGCTCTCGTTCGGACACTTCTTCACATTGAAAATCCTCTCCATGTCTTTGAACCACTAGTCGGCCTCATCTGGACTGCACTTCCCACTGAACTTAGCCGGATGATGTTGTAGGAAACTTTCTAAGCTCCATTCTTGCTGATGAAGAGTAGAAGAAATAGACGGCCTAGCTGTAGTCCTATCCTTCAACATCAAGTCCACATACTGCTGCTGAGATGTCTCTGCTAAAATCCCAGCGGTCTCCAAATGCTGAAGAGCCACCGTATTCTGCTGAACTAATGTGACGTTCTGTTGCTGCATATCCGTGATTATTGATTCCATCAATGCTGTGGAGTTAGTTGTATCCATATCCGTAGGTGAGGGAGGAGGAGACCTAGATGCCATCTTCCAATTATACAGGGAGAAAGAACCATCAGTCTAACTCAAGGACACAAGGATACTATCTAAACCAAATGCTGACTACAGCCAAAAGCCAAATCAGCATAGCCAAGTAAATAACAAAGACAAACAATACATGATTGAACGATAAGAGATAAAACGTTTGGTCACACGAAAGTTAATATAAGACCGGACGATCACTATGAAACCAAGCGGTCGAATACAATAATTAGAAGGGTCAAAATTCCAATCAGAATTGAGAAAAGAAAATCATTTATGGTAAAAGTCATGAGTGTGCACCCTCATTACTTCTATCAAGACATTCTTTGCTCTCAAAACTTCTAGTTGTATCTAAAATTTGATTATCTAAAATTGAAGAAAATGGTATAATATACCATTTAGGCACAACTTTCCACAGGAAAGTCACGACAAACCCACAACTCACAGGTAGTTTTAGGAACTAACTGCTCTGATACCACTAATGTAACATCCCAAAAATATAGCTACAAACTATATTCAAGAGTACTTACATTTACAATAAAAATAGAACAGTTACAAGAAATAAAGTTTAACTTACAGTTATCCTAAAATAACCATAAATTAAAAAAACTTTACAGAAACCTACACTGAGAGGACCCAAAAGGGCAGACCGATCGGTCATACAAGAAGTGTATTAACCGAACCGTCCTATACTAACTACCAAAACAAAGTCAAGACTGAACGGTCTTACTCTTAGCTGAGACCATCCTCTTTTGCCAGTGCCTGCTCCAGAGAAACTTCTGCACCTTCTGCTCACACCCACAGGGTGATCATTGCAAAGACAAGGACGACCGAACGGACAACATGACAAGATAGGAAAATAAGGGTAAGCTAGTGTAATTTAATTAACTATGTAAACAGATAACTCACATAAATCTGATATAAATCAATAAGTCCATCTTGCAACAACCAATCATACATTTCCAACCATAATCATACAACAATGCATGCAATGACTGTTCACTTTACTCTGACTGTTCGGACTGTATGAATTATGTAGCTACAACGTTCTTGCACTCGTGGAAAGATAATCTGGAAAATCATTAGAATTACCATAGCTGGAAACCCAAGCCGCCACACGATGTTAGCCCTTCATCCCTCACTGTAGCTGGAAACCCAAGTCTACACATGAGTTTAGTCCGATAGCTAGAACCCCAAGCTATACGCAACCAGGCCTCCTGCTATTCTCTTCACATGCGCCATCATTCTCTACTTGAGACTTGGTGACCATTAGAATGTCAGGATGAACGACAACATAGTCTGACCATATTCATACTTTACAATTCCATAACCATTTCTGAGATATTCCTCCTTGGAACACTCGTTCATATCCATATAATACAAATCACATCATAGTTCTTCATATTCATATTATTCCATTCATATCACATTTTAAATATCATACCTCATTAACAACATCTTTCCTCATCCATAACACCTTTAAATAACTTCAAACTGAACATTAAAACAACATCACCTTGAAGCATAACTAACTTGGAAAATATCAATACTTATTATGAACAAAACCTGACGGAAGAACACCTCCTATCTGCGAACCTGACCGTACGGGATATGGTTTCCCTATGGTAAACCTGACCGAACGGGATATTGTTTCCCTATGGTGAACATGACCGAACGGTCATGTAAAGAGTGAAACTCCAGCATGAGCCGAACACTATTAGCTTGATCTGAGTACTATTGAGTTAGACCAAACACTTATTGATTAATGCCGACCACTAGTAGACCATACCGAACACTATTATCTTAGACTAATCACTATAGGCTTAGGCCAAACACTTAGGACTTAGGCCGAACGTTATAACCAGGCTAAACATTTTAGTTGAACCAAATACTTATTGTGAGACAGAACATAGTCTCATTTTTCAAAGACTATAACCGAACTGTATTTACTAGACCGAATCCAAAGAATTGACTGAACACTATAGAACATCTATAATTGGACATAATCAAATACTAAAGCTTATAATCAAAATCTAAGAGCTTAAACCAAATACTACGAGCTTAGACCGAACACTCTTAGTTTCAATTTCAATTACATAATTTTGGTAATATGACGAGACCGAGTGCTTAGTGCATCACCGAGCACTATTGACACCGAGTGTTGGCATCTGACCGAGCACTACCAACACAGTTCAAGACCAAGCAATCAATAACAGTTATAGCCTATGACAGACCGAACGATGTTTATAAACAAAGCTATGTCTAGACCGAATGCTACAATTCATTGAAAATCAATACTAAACCGAACGGTCATTAACTGAGAATCCACAATAGCATAACTCAATTAAGACCAAACACCAGATAAAAGTCGAATGGTCAATTAAAGACCTTCGGCAACTGCATAATTATGTAGAATAGCTACAAAATTAAGATCGACACCAAACCCTACCAATTTCACTCGACCATTGTTCCATAATCATAGAGATACACAATCATCATAAACACAGTATCAATTATTCCACATCAACAGTACCGAAAACCCAATTCATCCAATTTTACATTCATACAGCTTTATCCCAATCAATTTCATACACATGCATATTTATCAAACAACATCTTCATACATCAAAACCAAGTAATTAAATTATCTAACTTCCCTTACCTCTTAACTAGACCGAACAGCTCTACCACTTTAGAAATTTTCTCCTAACACCAGAATTCTCAAGAACCTACAGTTCACTGATTTTCAGTAACGGACCAACCCAGAATACCAAAAAAGTGATCAAAAATCAGAAGAAGAAGCTGATGAACACATGCAACCAGAAATGTGACTTGCATGTGTCAGACTGTTTCAGAATCCTACAAGAACCTAGAGATTGAGACTTACCCGTTCTAAACGAGATGTTGATCGGTGAAAATTGAAGTTCTTGATACCAGGGGTGATTGAGTGTGCTCAGATGATTGAAAAGATGAAATGAGATGAAGATTTTCTAGAGAGAGGGAGGAGAAAAGAAGAGGTTTGAGTTTTTTAGAGAGATGCAGATTCTGAGAAAATGGGATGAGTTGTGCTTTGAGAAAATTCTATAAAATTCTCAAACTCTTTTAGTTGAGACATTTGTCCCTCTCTTTCGGGTGTTATTTTCAGGGTTTTACAAAATATATATATATATATAATAAATAGATAGACAAAAGAGATTAAATAATATCACTATAAATTACACCAATTGAATATTTCATAATTTTCTATACAACATATATTTTTTTACAATATGACTTTTGAATGCTAATAAAATATATTTAAATAAAAGATTAGGATTAGAATTTGCTTACCTTTGTGCTTTCTGAAATATTATGAGTAATATATACACTTTCTTAGAGTTTAAATTTTCTTATATAAAGAATTGAATTAATTATTATTATAATAACTATTGCACAATTTAAATATATATAAATGAAATTTAAATATATATATATATATATATAAATGAATGAATGAATAATAATAATAATAATAATAATAATAATAAATTATTATTATTATTATTATTATTATTATTATTATTAAAAATAATAATAATAATAATAATAATAGAGTTTACGATAACTGCAAATTGTAAAACACGGTATTTTCATCTCATAAATTTAGACCATACAAAATTAAATGTTTATTGTGTATTATAAATATAAATCCATTGGAAAGTGCTTTATAATATAGATTTTAAGAAAATATAGATTAATAAATTAAACAATAATGATAGTAATAGACAAATTTCATATATGAATAATAATCTTACCTGTCCAAAACAGCCGAAAACAAAAGTTGGTTCAAAACTTAGTATTGCCAAACTGAAGCTAATGCCTTTAAAATAATTCAAGAAAACAATTTAAATATTTTTTAAATAAATAAATATTCAAAACTTATGAATTATAAAAAATATAAAATGAAAATACATAAAAGTAGTATTTAAAAAAAGATAAATAAATACTCAAATTTAAATTTTGTATTTATTACAATTCTTTTAATTTATATATTATGTACAAGTATTACGTCATTATTATATTAAAAAAACACTATGTGCAGTTATAATCTTTTAAAACAACTTCTCTATATTCATTAAAAATGTGATTAATTAATATGTTATCAAATATTTTAAAATTTAATTTATTATTAAGTATTTATTAAAGAAAAATATATAATTAACTGAATTTATGCACCGCACAAATTTAAAATACAGTATATTAAACTAGACTTGGATGTTTTTACGTTGATACAAATTTTAAATTTACAATGGATTGCTTTGACAAAATTTAGTACTTATAATTTTCATATTAAGATAATTAAAAATAATTTTATGATACTAAAATATTATATATATATATATATATATTATATTAAAATTAGAAGAAGAAGAAAAAGAAGTGAATGAGGCTGATTCGGCACAAAGTAGCTCCGTGCTCATCGTTGCATTTAAAAAAAACTGACATTATAAGGATATATACCACAAGGGAGTTCAAAAATGCATATTATAAGAGTATAAAATATTTCTGGAAACTTTAAACATTTTTTAAACCCATAAAGGCAGCCTCTGTTCTGATGATATTGGATGGGCTTTTAATATAGATTAAGATGTTCATCCAATGATGATTTTTGTAGAGTTTTCTTCTAAATAACTGTTGTAATTTATGTACATGGTAACAATAATAATAAAATCTTTTAAATAATGATGTTTTACTTCCAATGATTTTAGAAAGGTTTTCATAAACTTTTTACAAATGCTGAAGAGCATAAAGACTCTAAGAAACAATGATACCGAACACACTTTTATATTGATTTACTCTTAACTTGAATTTTCTCTAGTTCCATTTTATCAACTACAAATTATTTCACTAATCAATTCATAATTACATATATTTTAAACTATTAATTTACACTCAATTTAATTAAAGACATTGCATAAAGTAAACTTAAGATTAATCTATCCTAAGCAATCTTAGACTATGTCGGACATAAATTAAAAAAAAAACTTATATAAAATATGTATATATAGACTCGATTTTCAAAGTAAAAATTGTTTACTCATTTATTATTAAGTTTGTTATATTAAAAATAATTGACTTAAACATCCATCTCACATTTCAACTAAGGAGAAAAAAGTTAAATCACGTGAAGGACAAGAAATCATCTTAGATTGAATAGGAGAAAAAACACAGTCTTATAAGAGGATTTTTGTCCCTCATAAGCACATTTGATGCCCACATAAGGTTCACGTGTGCTTAAAAGATCACATGGTGTAGACAAAGAACACCATTAACAATGAGAAGTGATAATAGGATAAGCTACATAATAATCATAATGGAGGGAACATAATATGTTACTTGAACGACAATCTCAAATGTTTGAATTAAGAAAGAATAATGAAGAAGAGATGAATACGCTTGATTAGTGCATATTTATGTCGTCATTTAGTCTTTAATAATGTATTTTTAATTGGTTTTTGTACTTTAATAAAATATTTTAATCAAAATTTGTTATAATTGATATTATTAAACATGAGATACAAAAACATGTTAAAAATAACTTTTTAGTTGCATAAATGTTCTTTAGATATTTTGAGGTGTGTTAATGCAACTGCATAGGTTGAGCACATCATTACAAGAAAAATGATTATTATCTACCGATAATTATATACGGATTTTGATCCGTATATAACATGGGTATTATATACAGATATTATATACAGATCTTAAAAATGAAATTATATACAGATATTATATACGAATTTTATATACAGATATATCCGTATATAAAATCCGTATGTATTTTTTGCGCATGATGGCAGAAGAGTTTCCTAAGGATAATATCCGTATGTAAGTATAGAAGCAAGTGTTACCCACCGATGGTACATACGGATCTGAAAATTAATTTTATTTTAAAAAGATTGAAATTATATTTCATTCGAACCTTGTTTGGTGGAACACTCGCTTGAGGTGTGTTCTCTCGAATCTCTCTCGATCCCTAGCTCTGCATTCTCCACTAATTCTCCAAAATGTCTCTGCAACCCTAACCTTAAGTCTCCACTCTCTACGCATTGATTCTCTCAAATCTCTCTCGAACCCTAACTTCAACCATCCACTCTCGATGCATTGAAACTCTCATCTCTCGAACGCACTGAAACACTCGAGCTGTGTTCGTGCGAAAAACCTTTTCCCTAAATCTCCTTGTGCCTCGTTGAGGAATCTCGTTCAGCACCTTCGTTTCACCTCCGTGGTTCAGTGGCGGTCTTCGTTAGGATGATGCTAAGACCTTCATCTGGTAAGTAATCCTTTCTTCCTTAATTTTCGTAGTAATCTCTAATGCTAGTATTGCGTAAAATCGAAAAAGGGTCGACCCTAATCTGTGTTTAATTCATTCAGGTTACCCACAATAATTCATTAATAAGCATGAAAAGATTTTAGAATTAAAGATTTACTAGTTTTTATCTTCTGAATCCACAGCCACAACCACCGCCATCGCCACTGCCACGGCGAGGCTTGGATAGAATCGGAGCAACCATAGCAGCAATCATGTAAGTGCAAAGCCATAACTTCAACTTTGATGTTTCAATTCCACTCGCGTCAATATTATTGTTAGGGTAAATATATAGAACGATGTTGTGTCGATTTCCTTTGATGCTATGATCATTGTATGTTTAAACATTTTCGAATTCTATATTTGAGATTAGGACAATGATTAGTAGGATAATAAGTTTAGATGTATACCATGGGAACGTAGATATTTTTTCTCTATTACAGAGTAATATGATAAGCAATATTTTGCTTTTTTTTTGGATGTTATGGGTTTGATTTTGAATTTCTTAATTTGACATCTGAGTGGGTTCAGCTTAGTTTTGTTAGATTGTAGAGATTTGATTTTGGTGAGGAGGGTTTTTCCTTTTTCAAATAATGCATTTTTTTCATTTACTTTCAACTGTTTGGATGCTAGACTTTTGAGTTTGACTTTCGAACTCTGAAAAAAATTATGAATTATGGGGAGCTTTGGGGAAGTTAGCGCTTGTGTTATGTTGTGGAGGTAAAGGTAGTGGACAATAGTAGTGATAAAAACTGGTTCAGAGGTTCAGTGGATATGAATATTGTTGATTGATGAAAAGAAAGAACACAATTTTTCTGGATATTTGAGAGATCCAGGACTCTACTTTGCTGCAGTACCGACTCTTCAATTGACTTCCCACTCCTCTCAACACCTCTCCCTATTTATAGGCAACACCGTTTATGTCTCTTAACTATTCTAGCTCTCAACTACACAAGCCTAATTAGTTTAGGTGAATAGCCTGAGGCTGCTGGCAGAGCTGACCCCACCCAGCAACTCAAAATAGATTTCACTCCTCCTAGATTAAACACAAATATTTGAATGCTTCAATGCTCTTCCTGCACACATGTCTCCTCTTTCTCTTAAACCTCCCCATTCTGTTTTATCCACTCTTCCCCTCCTCTTTCTCTTTCTTTCTATTTCTTGCTACCCCTCTCTATTTCTCTCATCTATCTCACCCAAATTTCTTGAGTGAAGTTTTCCTTTGGAAATGTACCCTTCATACATTAAATTGACTTTGTCTAATATATATATTGACCTTGTGACTGACATGCATTTGGTATTTCAGTTCTTTTTCCAATCCTTTTTTGCTTAACTTAGTGCCACCATTTTATAACTGCCATGATATTTGCATTGCCATAATTGAGATACTTTTTAGCATAATCTTTTCGTAAGTTATTTCTTTTTTTTATCCTATGATAATATATTATGAGCATGGATACAAAAGCTTACATGTTTCTCTAATTTGTATACATTCTCAAATCTTGCTTGTGTAATTTGATTAATGTTTAACTGGTACATTGAATTCTTTGTCACAACATCATCTTCTTTTAAACAAAGTTGGTAGACTAATTATGTGGTTAATAGTTTGTGTTAATCAAGCTTGTGGTTAAACCTCCTTTGTAACAGGGCCAAGGTTTTTCAATCTATATCTATCAATATATATAATTAATTCTAGTTGTTCTGATAAACACAATTTTTTTAAGGTATGAGCAAAGCATAGATAAGATTAACGGTTATATTTTTTTTCCTATAAGTTTAAAAACTCTTACTAAGTCTACCAAGTACAATAACTAGATAAAATTTTATTATTAATGAGTAGTGTAAACATTTCTAATAGTGTTAAATGATGTGTTACTCTCAGGAGAAGAGCATGGTGGAAAGAATGAGAAGTGTTCCTCAGCAAAAGTTTTCGAACTTGGCTTCATATTTTTGCAACATTGGCAGGTATTGCCACAAGGCCTTTATAATCAAATGCATCATCATCAAGACTTTTCTATACACTTGGTAAATCTTGTACTCAACAATACAAGAATTGAAGATTCTCTCTATTTGGGGTTTAGAGTCATTGCCTTGATGATAAATGACTAGTTAGTGGTGTTTCAAACACTGGTGGAACAATTCTTAGATAGTTTTTCACAGATAACTAATTGTATAAGTAGTTTAATTTACTATTACATTTGCCATATTATGCATTGTACTATTTATTTATGACTATTATACATTTTATAAATTTAATTCACAGTCATGATTTTGTAATATTATAATATATTTGACTTTTAAATGTGAAAGACTTGTGTAATATGATCTTTGACTGAATGAATGGTGTAATACTATAATGGATTAAACAAACATCACGTTTTAATAAAAATTGACAAATATTTGGTATTATTTTTTTACAATTTGGTAGTTTTATTTTATTTTTATTAGTATATGAAACTATTAGTTATTGGGTATAGATGTGAGATCATCTAATTTTTTTTTATAAAATTATAGTTATATACGGATTTATCTGTATGTAATTTACATACGAATTTATATACGAATTTCTCCGTATATAATTTATATACGGATTTTACATACGGATTTTATATACAGATTTTTCCGTATATAATTTACATACGGATATATCTGTATATAAAGTAGCTACGACAGTTTTATATACGGATTTTTGTCCGTATGTAAGTCGTATGTAATCAAGTGTTATATACGGATTTTAGGTCTTATATATGGATTTTGGTTGTATGTAATTCAATTTTTTCTTGTAGTGCATTGAGGTGTGAAAATAAATAAATCCAAGAATAGCAAATACAAGAAGTCTATCCAAGCATAGCATGAAAGAGTAAAGAAATTTGGCTAAGTCAAGAGGAGGAAAGAAGCAATAGGCAACAAAAGTTGGATGTTGTGGTTTTCTCTATTTTTTCTACTAAAAGGGCTTTGATAATTGATAAATGATTATGATTAAAAGAAAATTTGGGAAAATATATCTTAAAATATTTTATTTGATATTGTTAAATAATTACCTTATTTAACTATATCAATAAATATCAAAAGATAATATTTGCCAATTTTTTTTTAATCTAGCAAATATCTTCTCAAATATTTTTAGATTTCCATAACAGTCAAATATATCTTAAAGATATTCGATTATGTAGAAGATAATTTAAGGAGATTACATTATCATAAAAAAGATTACAACAATAGAAAGACTTGAAACAAAATCCAATCGAAAGGGTTTCTAAGCTCTCCTAATGTGGACTTACATTATCATACTATTCCGTTAATGAGCTTTTCTGTCAGAGCCTCTTTGGTTGCTAGAGTCCAGAGCATCAGTAAGTCCACAGGAGCAGAGCCTAACCAGGTTAAAAGCACACCATAAGACAAAATCAAACACCAAAAAACCTGAGATATATAGAGAATAGGCAAGAGAGAGAAAGGTACAAGTAAAAGCATAACCCCTCACCAGTTTTCTTGCGAGGTTTAGAAGGGGTTGTTTCATAATGACTAGGTAAGAACACCCCATTTCCACCACATCCCCTTTTAACAGAAGATCCACCCTTACCTACAGCAACCCGAGACCCAGATCCGCCAAATTGCACCCGATTGTTTTGTTGCTGAACTTGACAAGGGGACCATGCAAATTGGGGAAAACATGTAGGACGAGTGCATTTCACATTCACACTCTCATGGCCAAACTCACACGCTCTATTATGAACCTGAACCTGTTGTTGCTGAACAATCCAGTTATGCTTGGTTGGCCTTCCCCAAACCGAACCACACTGCTTCTTCGGTCTCACAACCTACGGAACCAACAAAACATTAGTCATTATTAGAAACCCCACATAAGACCGGTAATAGGAGTAAAACATAGTGTATATCAACGCGATAAGGCAAATAAGGAACCAAGTGACGAAATAATAACAAAAAAAAGCTTCTTTACCTGATTGAAACACTGGTTGGGGCGAGAATGAGTAAGTAATCCCCTACTCTTCTGAAAGTCATATTCAAAAACATGGTTGTTGTTTATCTTCAACCTTGTGACTTGTCCGGCGACAACGTATATAGCTTCCCAAGGGTCGTTGTTTTCGTCAAATGGAGTCGTCGAGAGCGAAGGAACGCGCAAGTACCCATTCGGGCTTCCGTCGCCGAAATCGGCGCTTCAACCCGACCAGCTCTCGAATCCGGTAAGCGTGGACTGCGGGGACCCGACTAAACCCTGAGTCTTCCTTGGAATCTCTGAGAATGTTCCGTTGTCGAGTTGAATAGGTAGCGTAGAGAGGTGTTTACGAGTTTCGTTAAGCGAGGACTGACTGAGTCGACGAGTGAGGGCGACGAAGAAGTCCTCTTCGTCGTCGCTGCTTTCGATCTTTGTGGAGCCGGCCAGAGATTCGAGCGGCAGAGAAGAGAGCCCAAGGTCGTAGTGGAACTCGGAAGGAAAGGAGAAAGGGGCGTGGAAGTGGACGTTGTTGATGTGATGGTCGCGGGCGACAAGGAAGTGCGAGGGAATCCAGAGGGCAGCATCAACCATGGTGGTAGTTGGGATGGGTAAGGAAGTGATTGTGAGAAGTGATTATGATTCAAAGAGAGGGAGAGAGAGTAAGAGAGAGAAGTGAAGACAATTTGCTTTTATTAAGGTTCCGGGGTCCTTTTGAGGTAGTGAGAATTTTGACAAGAAAGGTCTGCTGCATTGCAGAGAGACAGAGGAGAGAGAGAATAAAAAGTTAACACTGTTAGTGAGTTTTAACGAAAGGGATTTGATTGAGGCAAATTTTACCATGTGAGGATGCAATTGACACTTTTTAAAAGGAGAGACCTAATTGACATAACTCACCAAAATTGTGGACAAAATAAGCTATTAAGCCTTTTTAATATGATGATACATAATTGTTGAACTCTCTAAGTATTATTTTAATTCAAATATTAAAGTTCACACACACACACACACACATATATATATATATATATATATATATATATATGTAATACGTAATAATTTAAAAAATATTTTTTATTTTTATTTTCTTACGTTAAACTAACTTGGTAACATATATTCGATACATTACCAAAGACGTCATACAACAAAGTTAACCATAATCGAATAGTATGTTTACTAATTTAAACTTTGATTGTGTAGTATTTTTAAATATACTATTTTTCATGTGCTACGTAAAATATTAAAAAAAAGCAGTTTCAGCTCAATTCGGAATTATAACTCGGTACATCAAGTCTTTTGTTTAAACGACTTATAAAGTAAGAGTTACAATAAAAATTAAATTCTACAAATCAATAATTATGTTTTTTACATAATGATGAAGCATGACAGAGGCATTAGCGTTGAATGGTGACTTAGCCATACGAACCACTAAATGAACACTTTGGTTCACTGAACATGTTGGACAGCTACTTCTTGCACCCCTCCAAATTCTACCCGCATCCCTACGGTTTTGTTCACTTGAATGAATTTGGGGGAGAGTGATCGAGTGAATTTGAGAGGATTTGAAAATAAATTTTGTTATAGCTTATTTGAGTGAATTTGGAGATAAATGAGAGTGAATTTGGAAGTAAATTTTTTTAATCTGTCACATTAATCAAATCCTATACTAATTCTCACATACGTTGCTTTCAAATTCATTCTCACTTACCTCAAAATTCACTCAAATAAACAACAAAAAAATTTATCTTCAAATGCTCTCAAATTCATTCAATTACTCTCCCCCAAATCCATTCAAGTGAACAAAGGGTACAAGATTTGGAATGCCCATTTTGACCGTCGGATTTTTATTTGAAACTCCATGAAAGATATTGTGTTGTGCTGGTGGCTGAGAAACTTGGAAGAGAATTATTTCGGCAAGTGCTGGTGGAGTTCGTGGTGGTGTTTTGAAGCCACCGAGATCGGTAACGGCTGATGGTGTTTTTCGAAAGTGTTGGAAGAACGTTTAGGAAAAATAAATCTAGAACAACGGTGGGAAGTACAAATTGTGTTCCAGATTCGTGGTTTTGAAAAGCTATTATGTACAATCTGAAAAAAGCATTTAGGAAGTATATATTCAACTTGTTCTCTGACTATTCCGAAATAGAAATGTTTGTTTACTGAAAAAAACCAATCCCAAATAGTAAAGGTGCTCCACTTGAAACATCTTAGTAATTTATAAGGACAGTTTAGACATTTCACGAGGATAACTTGGATATTTCATTTACTAAAAAACAAAAGTTTTGCTTTGTGTGACTAGTGAATTGCTATCTCCAGCTCACTAAGTTTAAATATCTATTTTACCCTTTAGTATTCTATTTGAAAGCTGTTCGTCCTTCATTCATAATTTTTTTCGCTGCTGGTTTCTCCACCAAAATTCAAAGTACAAATATTCCTTTGGACAACGTCGGATATGTTTTAAGAACAAAAATGAATCTATTTAGAGAAAAATACTTGCCTTTTTTTTCCGAATCCTATAAGATTTGTGTTCGAGATAGTCAGTTCATTAACAATATGATTAAACAAGAGGATACCACACTAAAAAATTCATATACAATAGTACTCGACTTAATTTTTTAAAATAATTTCTTCAATTTAAATTTTACAACTCGAAAATATAATGTAAAATTATAAATATGGAAAAATAAAATTAGTTTAGACTATCGGTTGGTCTTCGTGTTTCTTCGAAAATCGATCATCGTCTTAATTAAGTTTTCATTTTTGAAATATGATGTATTTGATACTTTCATTATTAAAGTTAGTTAACTCATATGCCACTTGTTATATTTTTCTAATTACTTTTAAACTAGACAAAAATAAGAATCAAATTAATTAATTAATATTTAAGCCTTTATTATAATAAACCTAAATTTATTTTTAAAACTTATATAATTATTTTGTTTTTAACTCAATCTTAACGGTCTCATATTACTTAGAAGTTGAGGCTAAAGACAACCTTTTCTTTTTAAGTATTTTTAAAAGACAAAATCGTGAACAAAATAGACTCCAAAAAGAACAAACTTATTATATTGATGTTCATATCAAAGACAACCTTTAAGGTTCCATGAATAATTAATGTTCATACCAATTATATTGATGTTCACTAGTTTTGGTTTTCTAGTGTCCAAAACAACCCGACGATAATGATTGTAGGATATTACATTTTTTGCTATATGAATGAAATTATCTCATACTATGAAGAAGGGACAGTTCCAACTGATGTAAGTTATGTTGATTGTATACATAATTAATTTGTAGTAAAACTTTAATTGATTAATTTTATATTATTTTTCTTTGCTGTAATATTTTCCTAGTTGCAAATATCAAGAATATTATGACAATCAAATAAATAATTGAAGTTAGGGAAGATTGATGTTTATATGTCATTAATAAATGCTTATAGGTTAGTATGTTATAGTTGTATATATTGTCTTATAAAAGCAAAGTCATTGTTCGTGATATGTAATGGACGACTCTGATCCTTTATGTATTTTGCAATATTGTATTAATAATTTTTTATTCATACACTAAAGTAATGAACATTCTTTTTTAGACCATTGTCTTTTTCATATTTTTTCAAATATTTTGTACATAATCGAACTAATAGACAGTGCATGTTTGAAAAGACAATGTTTATTGAAAAATAAAATAAATAATTTATAGGTTTAATCACTTCGGAGGTTCCTATATTCGTATCAATTGGGTCCTCATATTTTGAAAGCTCTTAATTAGGTCCCCATTTATGAAAAATTGAATCAATAAAGTCTCTATCATTAAATTTTGTGGACGGCGTTAAAAGTGTTGCCTAGTGACTAGGTGAGGTGGCAACGTGGCACGCAAAGACGTTAATAGGTGGACTTAAATGATTTTTTAATTTTAAAAAAAGTTTAAAATAAGGTATGCAACGAGAACGCGAGAAACCCTAGGTCTCCATAGTGCTATGCGATGACGCTTGAACTTGGCTTCTGGTTTTTTTGCAGGTCTGATTGTGGTTGCAGGTGGAGGCAAGCAACAACGCGGTTAGTGGTGGAGAAGAGTGGCGATTCGCGATCTGTAGCAGCGGCGTATGGTGGACGATTCTATGGTGGAGATTAGACAGCAGTGCTGCTGGCGCGACAACGATTTGGCTGGTGCGAGGGTGAAAATGGTGAAGTTTGGTGGTCGCGGCATAGCAAGGGATCGTGTTGGGTGGTGACGTGAGAACGAAGGCCGAATCGCGATGGCTTACGATTTCCATGGTGGTGGTGCTGCGATGTAGAGCTTGCCTCAACGGAGGGCTTCGCGATTTGGATTTTGGGTTCTGTTTTCTGGGAATGATTGGCAGGTCCGGTGAGATGCAAAAGTGATGGAGGTGCAACAGAAGGGAGAAGACGCTTTGGTGGTGGCACGTGGTGCGTTGGAGAGGACGGTTGCCGACGAGGATGGCGGTGACGGCGTTGGATGGTGCGACGGATAAGGTTTCTTGGAGAGAAATTAAGGTTTGTCTGGAGATGATGATGATGATGATGATGTGTCAGGGTGGTGATGTGGCAGGGACTTTTTTAAACTTTTTTTAAATTAAAAAATTATTTAAGTCCACCTATTAACGTCTTTGTGTGCCACGTGCTTATGATATGCCACCTCACCTAGCCACCAGGCAACACTTTTAACACCGTCCACAGAATTTAACGGCAGGGACTTTATTGATTCGATTTTTCATAAATAGGAACCCAATTGAGCACTTTCAAAATATGAGGACTCAATTGATATGAATCTGCAGAAATAAAGACCTCCGGAGTGATTAAACCTAATTTTTAAAAACAATTTTGGACCAATACACAACTCTTTTTAAAAAAGTGTTGTTTATTGAAAAATTAAAGAAATTATTTATAACATCTTTACACTAATAGACAACGTGTTGTTTATTTGTGCTATTAATAGATAACACTTATTAGAAAAAACGTTGTTTATTGGTGTTTGTCGATAGACAACACTTATTCAAATAAGTGTTGTCTATTACTAAATAGTGTTTTTTCAAATAAGCGTTGTCTATTGGCGTTTATCAATAGACAACATATTTTTTAGACAGTGTTCAAATAGACAGCGCCTAACAAACGTTGTCTATGAGAAAAACACTGCCAAAAAAAAGCTTTTTATACTAGTTAAACATGTTTTTTATACCTATTTTCGAATAGGTATAGAAGCTGGGGGTATAAAAAATATTTAACTTTTTATACTGGTTCTAGAACAGGTATAAAAAGTCTCGCTTTTATATCAGTTATTTCCTAGAATCGGTGTAAAAAATCTCACTTTTATACCTGTTATTTCTAGAACATTTATAAAAGATCTCTTTTTTATACTTATTATTCGCAAAACATGTATAAAAAGTCAAACTTTTATAGTGGTAATTTTTTGAACGAGCATAAATAGTATCTCTTTTATACCTATTATTGCCCCCAACCGATGTAAAAGTTCTAATTATGATAATTTTATTTCAGATGCCCTTTCTCTCTATTTTCATATTTATCAAACATTACTATCATATCATAATAGAAAGAGATAAGAGAAAATTATTAGAGAAAATGTGGAAAAAGGTATCACTAAATTCATTATTATTGTGTTCCTTATCATACATAACCCTGTAACTTTATAGAGCACACAAAATTTACATAGACTAAGCCTAATATAGACTACTAAGAGACTCAAGCGTATAAAACCTATAAACTGTCTAAAATAAGTTATTGAAACTTTTAATAACCAGTAAAACTAAGTACAAATTGCCCAAACTAGCTAAAGTAAGATTACAAGACTAATAAGAATTAGGTAAAACAGGTTAGCTTTTCTAATCCATTGGCTAGTGCAGGTTAAATTAATTTTCAAGCTATGTCCAATAGAGCCCTTCACAACCTATTCTAGATTACGAAGCCAATTTAGACTAGTTCCAGGTTACATGAGCTTAGTCTAGCTAACTTTGCAACCAATGTGATGCACATTCGAGCAAGCTTCCTTTATCAATATTTATAATTGGACCTAATGCTTCATTGCATACACTTTCACAACAGCAAAAATCGTCTAAGCTAGACTATCCTTTCGCACAAACAACATAATCAAGCTAAGAAAATAATTGCATTGACCACTACCATGTAATGCTGAGCATCCTTTCCTGAAAACGAACACAAAACAAACTCTTCACTAGCCTTCAACATGATAATATTATATGAATTCTCATGAAAATAACAAATATTTAGGTACATCTTTTCATTTTTTTCACTAAAAGTAATAGATCTAAAGAAGTCCCGAATCTGTTATCAATTTTGTCAATGCTAACATAAGGCTTAAAAATATAAAGAAGGAGATGAAAGGAAAATTGCTTTCAAGACCATGTTTGGTTTGTATGAATGGTTAGTCATGTCCTTTGGCTTGACCAATGCCCCTAGCACCTTTATGAGGTTAATGAACCATGTCCTTAGGGAATGTATATGAAGGTTTGTTGTAGTGTACTTTCATGATATCTTAATCTATAGCAAAGGTCTTCATGATCATCTTCGCCAACTTAGGCAAGTTTTGATTCTTCTTAGAGAACATTATCTTTTTGCCAACTTTGACAAGTGCACTTTTGTCAAGACAATGTTATTTCTTGGATTCCAAGTTCAAAAAGATGGAGTGCATGTTGATCTTGAGAAGATCATAGCTATACAAGAGTGACCCACCCCTAAGATAGTGAGAGAAGTGAGAAGTTTTCATGGCCTAATTAGTTTTTATAAGAGATTTGTACAGAACTTTTCCACCATTGTCGCTATTTTGAATGAGCTTGTAAAGAACTTTCATTTGAGACCTTGGAAACTAAGTTAACTCATGCGGCGATTCTAGTTTTGCCTGACTTTTCTAAAAACTTTGAACGAAAATGTGATGCATCTGGGGTAAGGATAAGAGATTTTTTACTTCAAGGAGGTCATCATGTAGTTTACTTTAGTGAAAAACTTAGAGAACCTACCTTGAACTATCCTACCTATGATAAGAACTTTATGCCCTTATCAGAGAGCTCTTAAGAATTAGGAGCATTACTTGGTAACTCGAGCATTCAGTATACATGATTCTTTCAAGTATTTGAGGAGGCAAGGAAAGTTGAATAAAAGTTATGCTAAGTGTGGAATACTTGGAGCAATTTCCTAATGTTGTGGCCGATGCATTGTCTAGGAGGCATACATTATTAGTTACCCTAGGTTTACAAATCTTATGCTTTGATGAAATTAAGGAGTTGTATGAAAATGATGAAACATTTGCATCCATATATGCATCATGTCTTAAGAAGACTTTTGGCGGGTTCCATCTTTCTGAGGGATGCATTTTTAATAAAGGAAACCTTTGTATTCCTCAAGGATCCATTAGGAAGATTCTTATAAAGGAAAGTCATGGAGGAGAACTCATGGGCCATCATGGAGTTGATAAAACTCTTACTATTTTGAAAGGTAAATTCTATTGGCCACACATGAGAGTAGATGTCCAAAGGCATTGTTCTAGATGTATTGAATGTTTACAAGCTAAGTCTAAAGTGTTGCCTCATGGACTCTACACACCCTTTCCTATAGCTAGCATCCCTTGGGAGGACATAAGTATTGACTTTGTTTTGGGCTTACCAAGGACTCAAAGGGGTTATGATTATATTTTTGTGGTGGTGGACCGATTTAGTAAAATGACTCACTTTATACCCTGCTACAAAGTAGATGATGCTAGCCATATTGCAAGACTTTTGTTTAAAAAAGTTGTGAGATTGTATGGATTACCTAAGACTATAGTGTCTTACAAAGATGTTAAGTTCCTAAGTCCTTTTTAGAAAACTTTGTAGGAAAAGTTAGGACTAAACTATTATTTTGTACCACATGTCACCCTCAAACTGATGGGTAAACTGAGGTAGTAAATATGTGTCTATCCACATTATTGAGGGTAATCTTAAAAGAAAATAAAAGTCTTGGGATGAACATCTACCTCATGTAGAGTTTGCTTATAACTGAGTAGTCCACAAGACTACTAACCTTTCTTCTTTTGAGGTTGTATATGGTTTTAACCCTATCACTCCTCTTGATTTACTTCCATTTCCAAACACATCTTCCTTATTACATAAAGGAGTGTCTAAAGCAAATTTTATCAAGAACATTCATGAGAAGTTTAAACACCAAATTGAAAAACAAACCCAAAAATATGTTGAATACAACAACAAAGGGAGGAAGAAAGTAACTCTTAAGGAAGGTGACTTAGTTTGGCTTCATTTAATAAAAGAAAGGTTTCCAACTCAAAGGAGGTCCAAACTAAGCCCAAGAGGAGATGGTCCATTCAAGGTGGTCCAAAATATCAATGATAATGTATATAAGTTAGAACTTCCTATTGAATATGGTGTTAGTCCTACTTTTAACATATGTGACTTGATTCCTTTTGCAAGATATGATCAATAGGATGAAGATATGAGGTCAGATCCCTTTCAAGAGGGAGAGTATGATGGAGGACCATCTGAAGGACATCTTGGACCACTTACTAGAAGCATGGTAAAAAGGATAGAAGAAGAAGAAGAAGAAGTTTCAAGAACACTACTTTAGTGGAAAATCACATATTAGTCTTCTTCTTTTATCTTTATTATCTTTTGTAAATGTTTAAAATAGTTTCATTAGGCCTTGTATTTGGCCAAAACACTTTGTTTAGATTTGTTTAGTAAGTTTGATGGCCTTAAAGGAGAGCTAGCACACCAATAGGCCATGTTCTAGAGGATTTACGCCTAATATAGGTCTTGGAAGATATCAACATGAAGGGAGGCTCCCCTACATTGAATATGAACGGTAGTTAAGAGAGAAGGCTCCCCTACACGAAGACCACACCATTCAAAGCATCATCTTCATCTCTTCATCAAATTTGCTTATGCTACTACATCTCTTCCATGGAGTTCATCACTTTTGAAGGAGCTTCCTCAATCCATTCTCTATCAGGTTAATATGAAGTTAGAAGGGTAAATGGAGTGCAAACTTCAAACCTATTCACATGTAACAACAATTGGGATTAAAGAACCTACACTATGCCATGGAGAAAAGATGAAAAAAATAAAGAAAACAATCATGACTTAATTGGTGACATGAAACTGACAATTGGAACTAATATTCAAAGAAAACAACAAAGAAAACAACCTAGAACTGAACTTGCCATGAATTTGATCAAGTGAATCACAATTACTCTTAAAAAGACATTTTGAAAAAACCACAAGCCCACTTTAGGGTCTTGTATGTTCTGTTAAAGAAACTTAAAAGTGATCATTCTCATTCAAATAACCAAACACGACAATGATCAATTCTGGATTATGCTCAAAATTGAATATTTAATCATGAATGCAATGTTGGTACCAGCGAGTCGCGCAACGGAGTAGAAAAATACGATCAAAGAGCGTTAAGCGTGTAGCGGTCAATTTAAAAAATGGTTTCTTTAATTTTCTTATAAACGTTTTATCGAACAGTTGATGTGCAGAAAATAAAAAAAGAGTCTGAGTAGAAAAATTACACAAATGATTTTTATCCTGGTTTGAATCAAAAGATTCTACGTCCAGTCGTTAATCACTATGAATAATAATTAACCTTTTCACTAAAAACAGTTTCACAGTTACAAAATAGTGAATGGAAATTTAGAACAACAAAACCTTCCTTCAACGAACGAACCGGAAGAGACTTCCTTCGACAAACGAACCGGAAGCAACAACTCTCTCAACTTAAAGAGAACCGCTCCAACCTTTGACACACAAAGCGCGAGCTTCTCCTATTCACAAGACTTGACAAGAGCAATAACTATCACTTGAGAACTTCCTCAGACACACTGTATTCTCAATCTTCAGATTCCTCATCCTTTTCTAAACTCTTACTTTTCGAATGTTCAAATTTGAAGGCCAATGTTTTCTTCTTTCCTTGGGCTTCCTCAGCACTCAGTCTATTCAACTCGAGATCGTGCTCTCTCAACTTTCCAAAAAGCACAGCCATAGGTATGAACGTCAAGTTCTGAGGCTTAGTTATTGTAGTAACCTTTGGTTGCCATGTCATGTTCAAAGATTTCAAAATTTTAACATTTAATTCGTCAGTGTCAAATTTTTTACCTAAAAAAGATGGTTGACGATATGTGTGAAGCGTTTTTGCACATCAGGGATGGTTTCACCCTGTTGCATCCTGAACATCTCATACTCTTGTATTAGGGTGTTTTATCTAGCACACTTCACATCCTCGGTTCCTTCATGGGTTACTTGAAGAACTTCCCACATCTCCTAAGCCATTTTGCACACTAAAATCCTGTAAAATTCATTTAATACCAAAGCAGAGGATATTATATTGCGAGCTTTCATATCAAATTGGGTTTGTCTATTTTCTTCAGCAGTCCATTGAAAATATGGTTTTTCTTCCTCTACACTATTCAAATTTACAATAGGAATAAAAGGACCATTCAAAACAGTTTCCCAAATACCCATATCAATAGACTCCACAAATATTTGCATTCTTATTTTCCAAAAAAAATAATTTTCCCTTGTAAATAAAGGAGGACTATCAATAGAAGCACCCTCAACATACACTTGGTTATGACCGCCCATTTTTGAAAAATTTGAAAAACTATCAAAGCAAGCTCTGATACCAATTGTTGGTACCAGCAAGTCGCGCTGCGGAGTAGAAAAATACGATCAAAGAGCGTTAAGCATGTAACGGTCAATTTAAAAAATGATTCCTTTAATTTTTTTTATAAACATTTTATCGAACAATTGATGTACAGAAAATATAAAGAGGGTAGGGTAGAAAAATTACACAAATGATTTTTATCCTGGTTCGAATAAAAAGATTCTACATCCAGTCGTTAATCACTATGAATAATGATTAATCTTTTCACTAAAAACAGTTTCACAGTTACAAAATAGTGAATGGAAATTTAGAACAAAATCTTCCTTCGACGAACGAACCAGAAAAGACTTCCTTCGACAAACGAATCGGAAGCAACAACTCTGCCAACTTGAAGAGAACTGCTCTGACCTTTGACACCCAAAACGCAAGCTTCTCGTATTCACAAGACTTGACAAGAGCAATAACTATCACTTGAGAACTTCCTTAGACGCACTGTATTCTCAAATGACATAGATCCATTTTCACTCAAAGAGAGCTTCCCTTAGGCACACAACTCTATATACTCTCAAAATGAAAAGTTCAATCTAAGAGTTGTGGAAAACACTATTTATAGCCTAAGGTTCATGCAAGGTCGGAAAATGAAAAGACACATTACAACTGCCAGTGATAATCGATTATTGTAAGTGATAATCAATTATCTGCGAGACTTGGAACAGTTTGAATAATGACTCTTCAAACCAGTCGGCTTCAGTTCTTCAACTCCTTCTACCGTTCAGCTTGATCCCTCATTGCCTTTTGCTGTTCGGCTCTATTCCTTGTCACTTTTTACCGTTCGGCTTGGTTCCTCACATTTTTCCAACGTTCGGTTTGATTCCTCACTAGTCTCAGTCATGCCCTCTGCCACTCGGTCCGAACTGCTCAATCTTGATTGCTCGTGTCCTGATTGCTCAGTCTTGATTGCTTGACCTTGGTCATCGTCTGTTAGTGACCGTTTGGTCTTGAACTATGTTCGGCCAGTGTTTGTCCTGTGTTCGGCCTTCAACCGTTTGTGACCGTTCAGTCTCAGTCATGCCTCTGTTTGTGACCGTTCAGTCTCAGTCATGCCTCTGCTCGGTTGCCAGGTTCAATTCTTTCTACCACCACTTCACCGTCCAACCGCTCGGTCTCATTCATGCCCTGCTTGGTCTTGGTCATGCTTTTTACCGTTTGGTCCTAACTGCTCGGTCCTGGTATCTTCTGTTATACAAAAATGCTTTTAAACTTCATACAACAGGGGTCTTCATATTCTTCACTTTGTAACATCATCAAAATCATTATCTTCAAGACACCAATACTCCTCATTAGTAACATTCAACTCAATAAAAGGACGTAATCTATGAAAAGGGTTTGTGCAAGGTATATACTAACCAAATAAACCAAGGATATATGCCTAAAACTACTAGGTATTAACAAGACTGCACATAACCTAAAACCATCAAAATTATTCACTTATTAGGCTGAATAAAGTGCAAAGATAATAAAGAAACAACATGTGGAGGTTTTTCTAAGAAGCAAGGCGGAATTCAGATATCAGAAGTGGTCCATTTAGGTAATTGAATCCCAACTTGTCTCAAGAAGACATCTGGTTAAAGTCAGGCCCACTTTGGGGTTTTGCATAATATATTTAAGACTTGAACATGTGCAAGTTCTCATCCAATTATCAAACAAATTGCTTTCCCAAACCTAGATTATTCATCTACGAAGAAAAAGCTATTTTAATATGGTTACTACAAGACGAGCCAAGAAGCTACGAATGCACATAAAAAAGGGTAGCAAAACTAAAACAATTATCATCTACTTACTCTATCTTCGAAATAACAATGCAAAACCAGAACAACTATGAACAGAGAATTCAGAATGAAAGAACAATATTAATAAATTGCTGGAAAACATAAAATCTTGCAAAAAGAAGTGAAGAACATAAATTCAACATCTTAAACGCAAAAACATAAACGAAGATTTTATTTTAACATAAAATAAATATTATAACGTATCATAAAGTAAAAGAGGTACAAGAGATTTACTCAAAAGAATTCTCACGGCCACTTTGTGCTCATTAGACTCCTTCGTGCAACCCTCAATGTAAAGCAGAAGAACTCTGTATTATACTAACACCATTCCTATGCTCTATTCCTAAAGATACAAAAACTAAGGGAAAAGAATGACTCTGTTTCGATATCTGAACATGTCCTTACTCTATCTACTATTACATGAAAAGGGAACTCCCTCCCACTCTCTAATTACAACTATTCAAAGAACCAGAAGCAGGGAAACAAAAAGGAAGAAAAGAACCCGAGCCATGAGCCACGCCTGATGTGACAATCCAGGACCGCGAACCAAGGCTTCTCTTTAAGCAACCTAGCAATCCTCTCTGTTTTGGCCCGAACTAAGGCTTCTCTTCCAATGGCCTCTACTCGCCTATGTAACCAGCTTCTTCAAGGTCCAAACTCACTCTGGTTCAACTCTGTTCAGACCCTCAAAAGGGTCTCTCAAACCCTAGCTTCAGAATTGGGGAATAATTGTTCAAACCCCCCTCGCAACACTACTTCAGCTCTGCGTTTGGTAAGCAAAGCAGTGCGTTTTGGGCCTCTGCTGCACCTAAAGCTGTGTGTTTCACTTAGGGCAAGTAAGTTCTCAATGTTGACTAAATCAACCACTTTTTATCAAAGGGCTCATTTGCAAAAAAAGAAAAATGGAAAGGAGTTAAAAAGAAAATATGAAAAACAAAATATTTGCAATTTTTATTTTGATTTTGTTACAAAAACAAGAACCAAAATTTAAACAAAAACTTATTTATCCTCTTAAAACACTCAATTAATTATATTTTTCCAAGAAAACTCTATTTAACATCATAATCACAAACTAGCGTAATTTTAAAAATTTTAAAACTAAAAGGGTTTAAAAAGAGATTTTTACAAAAAAAAAAAAAACAGTTAGTGAGATTTATCAATAGGTTTCTCAACTTTTGGATATTTTTCTGCATATATTGAGGAAGTCCAATACTTAACACATAATATTTATTATCTTGACGCACATACTTGACTTATAGTTTCTTTTAGGCTTAATTACTTAGTCTTCATGTTAGGAGCTAATTTTATGTTTAGTATGCGGTTTTAAAAATGTAGGCATTTGGTACCTATGTTTTGAAATTTGTATCAATTCAATCCTATCCGTTATATTGTAAGTAACGACGTTAAATGTTAAATGATGTGGAAATAAGTTATCTGACCTGGCAAAAAATTATTTGAAACCAAAGGCAGGCAGGTATGAAATTATTATTTCATTTCAATAAATTAAAGGCTTGCCCTAAGACATTGAGGTGAAGGAGCTGAGGTTAAAGAGGTGAACTGAGGTGGGGGTGGCCTTCGTTGTTTGGTTGGTGTGAAGTGGGTGCCCTATGTTGAGGAACTATTGTTGTGTTCTGAGGTGAAGAAGGTCGTTGAGGTAGGGTGCCCTTCGTTCTTTGCTTCGTCTGAGGTGGGTGTCGTATCCCTGTTCTCTTCTCTGATTGTGGTTCATTTTTGGGTTTGGGGTTGTTTTGTTGGTGTGGACGACGACGCAATGTCAACGAATGACTGTTCGTCTTGGTCACGGGGGAGCTGTCGTGGTGCTTCATCAAGAGGAATGCTTGGCACACAAATATGCTATTGTGGAGAGCTTGTCGTATTGAGAGTCGCAAAAACTGCTAAGAACCAAGGCAAGCCTTTTTGGGCTGCCCTAATTACAAGGTTTCTTCCCTTCGTGGTGTTTTTTATTTTCGGATACATTTATTTGGTTTTGGCTGAGATGATTTTGGTTGCATGTTTTGTACAGCGTAGTCGAAATGAAGAAGTGCGAGGATGTAATTTCTTCAAATGGGCTAGTGAAGATAATGTTGATGAAAGGGATACTACAATTGGGTGGCAAAGGAGAAAGATTATGAATTTGGAAAAATCACTTTTGGTTTGTCAGAGAAGGGAAAAGGTCTTAATCTGAATGTTATGTTTGATGGGGTTGATTAATATCGTCTTTGTATGTGTTATGTTTCAATTTTGTTGAAGTGTTGTATCAGTCACATTCTGTGATGAAGAAGTTAGTTAAATTGTGAAGAAGTTAGTTAAATTGTAATATTTCTTTGACACTAAATATGATTGACAATGTGGTTGTAATGAGATTGTGCTTCTAATGCCATTGTATTTAATGAAGAAGATGGTTATATTAGAATGTAATTTTCAGAGAAGCCAATGAAATGAAGTTTGAAATCAGAGAAGCCAAATTTAAATGTGTATGAGAATAAATAAAGTTTGATATTGCTATGACAAGTTTCAAATCAGACAAATATAAACAAGACAAATATAAACAAGCCAAATATAAACAAGCCAAATATTATCAAATCAAAGAAGGCAAATTGCTATTGGTAAGTGTATACATTGTTAAGTGCAAAATATCAAATCAGACAATAGAATATGACAGAAAATACTTCAGAAAACATCACATATCATCCAAAATAGTTCAGATACCATCCAAAATGTATACATTGTTAAGTGCAAAATACACTACAGAAAGCAACACTATTTAAAGTCAAAGTACATATCCAAAATAGAACAAAGATGTACTTAATGTTTGAAACTAGAACAATCTAAAGTTGTGCTGTGATTTCATCAGTCTGGGGTTCTTGAGTTATCTGACTTGCTTGAGTTGGGTGTGGTGTACGTTCTTTGTTTGATTGTTGACCTGGTTGAGAAGGGTGTGGGTAGTGTTGTTGTTGACTTCTCTGTGGGCAATTAGTTTTTCTATGCCCAAGTTCTCTACATATGGAACATCTCTTAGGGATTCCTTTTTGTCCAAGTTGTGTATCATCCTTTTTTTTCTCCCAACTCTCGAGCCTTCTTTTCTTTTTTGGTCTACCTGGCAAGACCCGTTTTGGTGGAGGCAAAATATCAGGATTTGAAGTCCTTTGCCATAGATCAGGTCCATTGAGAGGGAAAATGATTGGAATGTATGTTTCTTCATAGGTGGAGGTTCTGAACCAGTGTGGGATGAAGTCTTCTGGATTCATGTTCAAAAACCTCATTGCTGTGAGTGCATGAGAGCAAGGAATTCCTGATACACGCCACTTTCTACAACTACAGTCTGTTTTCTCTAAATCAACTACATACTTTTCACCTATGTTGGATGTATGGCAGATCTCAAATATTTGCATCCCTGACCAACTGCAAAATCATAAACAATGAATGTTAAATGGAAACAGTTTAAACAACAATAGTAAAGGAAATCACAAGTTGTCATACTTTGGTAGCCAATATTTTATGCACTGTAACTCTTTTTGTAGCCTCTTTTGAATTTTGGGGCAAATGAGACCTTGAAATCTACTTATCATGTCTCTATTGGATGCCCACCTCTTCATCAAGTATATACGAATCTCTTCCAACATTGTTATGATTGGTTTCCCCTTTGCATCTAAGATCACACTGTTAAATCCTTCTGAAATGTTATTAACAAGTGTGTCACAAATAGGTCTTCCTGTAAATCTGGATCTAGACCAAAATCTGGAAAAAAATATTCAGTTAAACATTTGGAAAAGAACAAACATTTACAAAACATGAAACAACAATTACAATTTGGAATACTAGCTTGGGTGGAATAGCTATCAAATGTTTGAATGCATCTTCATTAACGTCCTTAATTTGTCGCATCACTGACTCCCATGCTTGAGGATGTGTTGATGATGCTGCCTTCCATAGTAATTGTCTCAGAGTTATGCCACTAAATTTCTTCCTAAAATTTGCATATATGTGCCTTACACAAAAACGTTGGTCCACCCCAGGCAATAGATTTTGTAAAGCTGGCAGAAGTCCCTATCACAGTAAAAAAAGAAAGTATGAGTCTTAAATTTCAATCCTCATCAAAGTAATAAATAAAAGTTACACATTTACTTACTTTTTGTTGATCTGATACAAATGTGCACCTTGAACAAAAGCCCCCACCTCCAAGATCATCAATTAACAATTCTAAAAACCAAGTCCATGTTTCCTTATTCTCTACTTCAACAACAGCATATGCTAACGGACACATCTGGTCATTGGCATCTCTTCCAACAGCAGTTAAAAGTTCCCCTCTATATTTCCCTTTTAAGAAACAACCATCCAAATGTATAATAGGCCTACAACTTACAAAGTTGTCCTTACATGCTTTCAAACACACATACATTCTCTTGAATATGGCCTTATCCTCAGTTGGTTCTACCTTAACTTTAATTGTTGAGCCAGGGTTTGATCTCAGTAACTCGTGTGCATAATCAAATAGTCTTTCATATTGTTGTTCGAAACAACCATCAATATTGGCGGATGCCATTGCCTTTGCCCTACTTGTTGTAGACCTAGACACACCAATGTTGTACTTTTTACAAAATTTATTGTGCAGGTTTTTCATATTCATATCCGGATTTCCTTTCATGCTCTTCTCTAACCTCCCACTTAACCATTTAGAGGTAACTAAACCAATTTTGAATTCCCTACTACATGTATGATTGTCTACAATTTTCCTTAACTGCCATGTACGTTGGCTACTACTATATCCACAATATGCATACCATGGACATTTCCCTTGTGAACCAATACATTTGACGCATATTCTTCTGTTGTCATTCTTAGAAATCTTCAACTTCCTACCGTTATGTACTCCATAAGTTCTAATTGCATCAGTGAAATCTTTTTTTTCAGGAAAGTATGTTCCCAGTTGCCATTTATATTCTTTCATACTAACTGGCTCTGAAAAGATCCCAAAATCTCCATATCCAGTTGTTTCATTATCTGACTCATCACTTAAATAAATACTGCCACAACTATCAAATTCCCACTCACTATCAGATAATCCCCGGGCCTGTACATGCTTATTTGGAGTAGGACATCCACTTCTTGTACCCACTTCAGCAAACAAACTACCTTCGTATTCCTCTTATTGGGGTTCTTCATCTCCTTGCACTATAACATCCACCAAATCATCTTCATTCACAGAAGCGTCTTCATCAGAACCTACCCAACTACTAACATCAAACTCATCCTGTACATCCCCTACACCACCATCTACACCACCACCAATGATATCATCCTAACCATCCCCTACACCACCACCAATGATATCATCCTCAACATCCCCTAAACCACCCTCTACACCACCACCAATGATATGATCCTCACCATCCCCTAAACCACCATCTACACCACCATCATCCTCAGCAACTTCTTCTTCACTCCCATCTTCATCAACTTTATCTTCACCATGTTCAGCCAGTTGACCTTCAACATCCTCACCAATGTCATGGACATGATGTTCATCATGTTCACTAACTTCAACAACTTTATCTCCATCCTCACCAACTTGTTGTTCACCATCCTCACCAATTCCTTCTTCACCACCATTCTGACCAACCTCACCAACCTCATCATCGTGATCTTCACCTTCATGACAATGTTCCAACATTTCTATATAATCTGGTTCGGACACCGTGTGAACCACAAATAAATGAGCTTGACCATTCAATATCGCAATGCTGACCACATGCATTGCACATATGTCATCACTTAACAATTCCAACCTAGCTTCTAATACAGAACCACCCAGGGAATACCACACCTCCTTAACATTTCTATATCTCATCTCCTTCAGTATGGACAAGATTTCAAAATAACTCCATCTGTCTGTGTCAACCATCAAGGTACTGGTAGAACCTCCATGGTATCTAAATGACCCATCATTCACAAACTTACCCCCATGGTGAAACACCACCTCAACATCAGGGTCTGACATTTTCTTTAATTGTCAACTATTATATGCCTATATAAAAGTAAGTGTCAGACTACATATGGAACAACTTAATGACCTTCACATGCATCTACTATCATTATTTAATGACCTTCACATGCATCTACATTGTAAAGATGCCACGTTTTTAACAGCTATTAAACGTGTAGGCATACAAAGTTAATCACACCAAATCATTGTTTCACCTACAACATTCCATTTTGTCTCAATGCTTAAATAAATACGCAAGGACCACACAATAAATAACAACCACACATTCAACAATACGAAAGTGAAAACAGTACGCACTTAAGGTACACAAAACAGTACGCACTCATGGGGGACCAAAAACATACAAACAATAAGCATAAGAAAACGACAGGCACTAAAGAAAGGGACCACTACAAACACAACAAAGGGGACCACGACAGGAACACAACATGACACACTAAGGGGACAAGAAGCCAACATATTACCATGGGGGACCAAAACTACATAAAAGAACTCATAAAAAGTGCACCTTTCACCTTTCCGCCTCCAAAGGGATACCACCGCTACCGCTATCGCTCACCCGCCGCAATAGCTGACACACCGCAAGATACTTCACAACGCCTTTTCGCTCAACAAATCTCGTTCCACAACCACGACAATCCTTCACTCAGTATCAACCTTTGCTCGCAAATCCTTCCACACTATCAACCACAATAATGAATGAAAAATCCCCAATTTCTAACTAACTATTCCTAATGTTTTTTAACGTACAATAAAAAAAACCCTAATTAGTTTATTTCCCCAATTTAAAAAATGTAACCCCATTTCAAATTCTCAATTCTGCCTGCCACGTCAAGTAACTTAAGCCACCTCATTGCCACGACGCAATTGATTGCACAAATCACATCCACAGTCAGAAAAACGTTATCAATTATAACGCCGTTAACTGGATAGGATTGAATTGATACAAATTTCAAAACATAGGTACCAAATGCCTACATTTTTAAAACCGAGTACTAAACAGAAAATTACCTCCTAACATGGGGACTAAGTAGGTAATTAAGCCTTTCTTTTATAAGTATACTTCTATTTCGAATTGGAATAACATATACACATAGATAGATATCAAATCACCTGACACAAAAGAAGAACATTTCAATTTGAAGACTAAATAATGTAAAAAGGAGGTTGTGGAGTCTTTATAATGTGTTTTTGACATTGTTATAACAGATAAAATTTATAAGATAAGTATAAAGTTTCGATACACAATCCAACAAAAGAAGAACATTTCAATTTGAAGACTAAATAATGTAAAAAGGAGGTTGTGGAGTCTTTATAATGTGTTTTTGACATTGTTATAACAGATAAAATTTATAAGATAAGTATAAAGTTTCGATACACAATCCAATAAACATGATGCACTATTTATTTCGCTATATATTTATATAAGGAATTATACACATGAAATGAATTTATACATATTGTTAAACCTCCTTTATGCTAACACATAAATTATTGGATTTAATTATATTTTTATTATATGAATTTTTTGATATTTTAGTTTTGGTCCTTCAAATTTAATTATTTTAATTTTTTTAAATCAAAATAATATGATTTTAGTTTTTAAATAGCAAATTTAAGTGAGTAAAAGTATATTCAAATCTTAAATATAATAAACCAGAAATTCTAAAGTTAAAATATAATTCCGAAATTTAGTAAACTTATTTCATTTTCTTTAATTTGATATTTATCTATTTACTAATATCGTATTTTTTAATTTAAAAATAAATAAATTTAGGAGATTAAAACTAAAATTATTCCAACTTTCTTTGCCTAAAAATATCACTAAATCGTATTATTTCTAGAAAGAAAAAGGAGTGAAAAGGCAGGAGGAAGTGGAAACAATCATGTTATTTCTGGAACACGGTAACACCAACGACAAAGTATGAAAAAGCGTTTCCCACTATTCTCACCAACCCCACTAAGATGACTCAAGTACTTGTTCTGATATCAGTGAGATCTCTCAAACAGCTTCAGTGCATCTGGGAAGAAACATCACCTTCCAATGCTTAAGCTTTTTGATTCTTCTCTGAGGCTCTGTGCAGTTCCTTTATCAGTGGCAACCATATGGGTTACTGTCACTAACCAGCAGGACAACAGCAGCTATGGAATGTTGAAATATTACAAATTCTCGGCTCTCAAGTAAGAATCATATTGACTATCCATTTTCTAGGCACTGATTCTCATAAGTTCTTTCTTTTTGCATATCAATCACTTAATTTTACAATTGTTTTTGACAGGTATATGGTTTTAGTCAGTACCCTCTGTGCATGTTATGCTCTAGTTGCTGCTGCTTGCTCATGGGTCAGATACTATGCATCCAAAGCTTGGATTTTCTTTGTCTCTGATCAGGTTTGATACTTTTGTTTTATGCTCTTAATTCCATTCAAAAGGGAATTAAGGAAACAAGCATTGGATTAAGGGACCCCAACCTCAGAGCCTATTTCTCAGTTTCAGTTTAATTCTTAATTTATCTTCTACTTCATAATTCTTATGTATTAGAAAATTTGAAGAAAATTGCATATGGCTTTTAGAATCTTTTGGCTTATCTATTAAGGTATCTACAATTGATGCTTCTCACAGATTATGGCATATTTAACGATCACATCAGTTGCTGCAGTAACTGAGATATATTACCTGGCTTACAATGGTGCAAGGGAAGATTCTTGGAGCGAAGCCTGCAGTTCCTATGGCAGGTTTTGCGGCAAAGTGAAGTTGGCTTTGATTTTACATGCTATCACATTTTGCTGCTTCTTTGTTTTATCCGTTATTTCAGCTTTCAGAGCATTTAGTGTCTTTGATCCTCCTTATGTCAATTCTCTAGAGGTGCAGGGAGATTAGATAATTAATTAGGATATATGAGCAATTTAAATTGATGTTAGCGCAATAATATATATATATATATATATATATTTATATTTATATAATCCAATAATATATATATATATATATATATATATATATATATATTTATATTTATATTTATATCGTGGAGCTTAAATTTATGTTAATATTCGCGTTGATTCAATTACAATTCAATATTCACCCGTACAATTCACCTGTTTACTTACGTATTAATTTAAAAGTTACACGGCCTTAAATATACTGATAGATTAATACATCATGTTTATCATGGACATTGACTTATTACTTCGCTAACTAACGGATCGAATGAGACACTGTACCATACACTTTTACTTCTTTAAAGTAAATATGAACGCTGTATTATATTTTGGTATTCGTTTTGTTTGAAGTGTTACTGCGTTTATTCTAACCCATATTAGTTTTGCGGGTAATTAAGAAAAAAATAAACGAGAACAGGGGATGGGCCTTATCTTACACATACGTACGGGGGTTGGGAGTTACTCCCTCCACCACCACACACCGCTCTGCACCTTCCCATTCCGTTTTTGTCTTTTGTTTAAACAGAGGTGAATATCCGTTAATTTCTCCTCAATGCAAATCGCCGAGGGAGTACTTTACAGGAGAAGATTCCCGGTTCAACCAGAAATGTTCATTGTTCTTGTTGGTAATAAAATTCCCAGTCCAACTATGAGCAAGCTCATGAGTCACAACCTCCGCCCATACTCATTGCCCTTACAGTGGGCGTCAAGAACACCATCCTTGGATTCTCCATCCCCCCATAGGGAAAACTAGGTGGCAAAACCAACAAATCAAACCTCTCCCACTCGTACGCTCCGAACAGACTCTCCCTTCCCTCACCAAATCCTCCGTATTGGCAAACTCAACCGCCGCCAAGTCCAACATAGAGGCCACATCCTCCGCATACACCGTCGTCCTGGGCCCCACCTCCCTATTTCCAAGGCCCCGACAGCGAGTGCGAAGAGATAAGGTGGCACAGACTGTTCGATCTCAAACTCCTCCACCACCCTCCCTTCCGCGCACCATGGAGAGGGCGTAACAGACACAAGCACAAAAAGGTACCCTTCATAAACAGACACAAGTAGGGATGGCAAGGTCGGGTCGGGTCGGGCACGGGTAGTCTCTACTTACAACCCGATCTGTCAGATAAAATTGTATTTGCTACCCGATTCGCTACTCATCAAGTATCCGTTTAAAAAATACCCACAGATATTTTAAAATCCGCAGGTACCCGCGGATACCTGCAAAAAAAAATATATTTAATACATATTTAAAATAAAATTTAAATAAAATTACAAATATATATATATATATATATATAATATAATATAAATTAAATATAAATTAAAATTTAATTTTAATTAAATTTAACCTAATAAAATATAATTTTATTTTATTTTTAATTAATTTAATTAAAAAATATATAAATTATTTTTTTTTAATTTTTCGCGGGTAGTGGATACCTGCAGGGCAAGTAGTATACTACCCGTACCTGACCCGTTTAGAAGCGGTTATTAAAATATCCGCTACCCGTTACCCACGGGTAGTAAATATCCGTGGATAGTTACTACCCGCGCGCGGATTTTACCTGTGAATACCCGTATCCGCGGGTAAAATTGTCATCCCTAGACACAAGCATAAAAAGATACTGGGAGAGGTGAATGAGAGTCGTTGCAATAAGACACTGAGGAGATGTAGGTGTAGAATATTTTCGGAATAAAAAAAAATAGTGGAGAGGTTTAGAGAGTACATAGGATGGTAGAGGAAGCAACACCCACGGACTTTCATAGACGCAAGTCTCTAAATTACCTTAACTTTTAATTAGATTGTTAAATTTTATAAAAACAATATCCTTTTATGCAAGTTATTTTGAAATTCTTGCATACCGAATTAAAAATTGATAGAAATTAATCAAGTTTTACTACGTGAGCTTATATTTCTCCCTTATTATGGATTTTATTTCGATTTAAGAAGTATTCATATTTTATTTTATTTACTTTAATTATTTAATGTAATTTATAAAGTCTATATAAAGGTATATAAAGGAATTTAAAAATATTATGTTATGTAATAACAAATGATGAGTTAAGAAGTTATCTTATTTTTGTGAGTGTGAATTTTGTTTTGACAATATAATGTCTCGTTAATATTAAATTAGTATCAGAATTTGCTAGATCCAACAATTGCTATTGTGAGCCTAAAAGAGAATGTGGATATGCAGAAAAGATATATATTGTGAGTGAGGAATAAGTGAGTTCTCATAGCCATTAAAAAAATATAAAACAAGAGTTATGTTAGTCAATTATAAATTATATAGTTACATCGCAAACTAGATGAAAAACTTCATTATAATTATTGAGAGTTTTTTATGACTATCCATTTGAAAGCTCACAGTATTTGGAGTTTCGTTAGTTTAGACTTATTAAATAACCAATTAACTCTATTACAAATCCAACTAGGTGTAGACTATTTTATTTTTTGTAAAATTATAAGTAGACTATGCGACCTAATAAGGTTAGAATGCATTTAGAACCTTTAAAACTCTCACAAACTAAAAACGATGCACTATAAGAAATAAGGTTCTAATTAGGATATGAGATTGAACAACAAAAGTCCCCTAAGACACCTAATTAGGTCAAGTTTACAAAATAAAACAATGAATCAAAATACAACTCAGAAAGAAATATGTGAATTTAAACAAAGTGGTGGTACTCCTCTCCGAGTCTTTCTCTCATTCTCTTGTCTTCTCCTTCCAAGATTTCAAGTTCCATCTAGATCTTCACTTCCTAAGATACTACATCAAAGGATTGGTTTACCTTGAAAGAGAACTTCCACATAAATAATCAAAAAACCGAAAAGAAAGACCAAAGAAGAAATCAAGAAAAAGTCTAAATGAACAAAAACTCACTCAAAGGGAGTTTATTGACAAAACTAAGAATGATTTACAATACAAGCAAGAAAATAAGGCTATATATTAATAAAGGATAAGTGCACAAAATAGAGGCACCAATAAAAAGGCACAAGGATAGATAAAAACAAAACAAAAAACAACTATAATATGAAGTGAGGTGCTTCTTCTATAATAAACCCAAGACTTAAAATATACTAGGACACTCTTTGCTCAAGATCGAGACACTCAAGCTGCTGTAAAAATAGTTTGCAGCCCCAAAAATAGATTCAAAGGCAAGCAAAATGTAACACACCAAAAAGGCTAGCGGTAATGATCATATGCACATGTTTTTCATCACTTTTCTTTTGGTCTTTTGATCACTTCTATTCTATCTTTTCTTTTGATCTTTTGCAAATTGTTTTTTCAATATTTTTCATAAGCAAACCGAGACCATTACTCACACCAAAATAGTTTATATATTCCTTTTGAAAGCTCAAAATAAACAAGAAGCACAAAATGGAAAGAAACCTACTAGAAGCAAAAGTAGAACTTGAAACGCAATAAGACATAATGAAAACCTAGATCTATGAACTTGTTAATGAAATAATAACAATTATGAACTGAAAAATGTAAAGTATAAATACTCAAATGGATGTATATGATGTAGTTTTGAAAACACACTTAAATAATTTTTTTTTTTTGCAAAAGCTCAGTTAAGAGAAAATGACACAAAAAGGACTAGACAAAAATCTATACAACATGGGTGGATTTACAAAATTTAAAAGAACCAACACATGTGAGGATTGAACCACACATATTGACTTAATAAAATTTATAAACACATAAAACAACATAAGATATGAGAGCCTAAACCAAACGTTGAATGGTTCGTGATAAAGCAACAAAATAGAACCATAATAATCACAAAAGTAATTAGTAAAAATTCAAGACAATAAGAAAAAACATATGATGACAACTTAGACATGAAGAAAATAAGATATAATGAACCACAAAACTTAGCTCTTGAAGACCAAGATGACCAAAGCTCCTGATACTAAATGATATTTTTATTTTCAAAATATAATGATGATTAAAAGAGGAGCTATTGTTATATAGTTCACTTTAATTACAATAGTGCCACCACACTTTAGTTTTAGATAGTTTTTCAAAACAATATTATATGCATCCCTACAAATGGAGGATGAATTATAGGAAAAATATTTAATATACTTAGATTTAAAAAAACAAAGTCTTATAAATTCCACCTAAGTCCTCTTACTATAACCAAATTCTCAAGCTAAATGTAAATAAGTTTTATTCTTCAAATGAATAATAGAAACCTGGAAACTACCATTCATTTTAAACTTAGAGACAATAGATCATTTAATCGTGAGCAATCTCATTTTTGTGTATCACCAGTTACACAATTCTAAATCCATTGTTCCACCTCAAAAAGGATATTTAGAGGTTATTTATAAACATGAAAACTATACTATAACAAACCAATAATTATTGAGTTTACTTATTGAATATCCCCATCTCACTAAGTAGTCTTCCTTTTCAAGAAGAAAGCTTAACCCAAACCTTATCAACCAAAGACTAAAAATACCTAGCCTTAAGCACCCGACAAATATTGGTAGACCCAAATAATTAGAGGGAATGAATCTTTGAGCATATAAGAAAGTAATCTCTTAATTGGTCTTACAACAACAAAAGAAGACGACAAAGTGTAAAATTGATTTTTAGAAGGACGACCCATTGCTTAGAAAAAGTATCATATGCATACAAAAAGTCTTTTAGGTGTTGAAGTGTGCTAGTATTTCCTCGACAATAAATAAAAATATCATTAACATATAGAGAAGGATAAAAGCATCCTCCAAGGGGTCATGCCTCCAATGTCTTTTTCACTTGAAGAGTGTAAATTAATCTAATTCCTGCTCGATCATAAATATTAAGGCTTGGAATGCATGACGGCTTGATTTTCATCTAGTTTTTTAATTTTAAAAATTAATTTTAAAATAATTTATATTTCTTAAAAAATAATTAGTTTTTTAATTGAAAATCTATTAATGTTGAAAAAAATATAGTCCTACACAGAAGAGACGAGTTTGATATGAGTGTCTCTTCTTTACTGTGATCTTGCTTATATTGTTAGATACGATACGAGTTAGTGTATTTGTCTTTTTTTTTTCTTTCAAATAAACTAAAAGAGTCTATTCTAGCTTCTTCAGAAAAAAAAAATAGCCCAAGTCAAGTCACATATTGGATGTAAGGTCTTCTAAAATAATTTATAATCAAACATTACAAAGACTTGATAAAATTTAATCTTTCCTCCTATTACTTGTTCTTGTGTCAACGTCCCTTGAACATCATAAAGGAAATGGTGGTTTGACTTTTCTAATCAATTTCTCACGTAAGCAATTCTGCGGAAATATTTCAGTCGAAAATAAGAAAACGAAAAACAAATACTTTAATTACATAAAAAAAACAAGTCCTTTTTTAATTATGAGATAAGTTTTCTCAGAAACGAATGACATGATTTGGTATTGTTAGCTTATATAATAAAGTATTCCCCTCTTGACATAATTTATTTTATATCCAAAGTGATATTGTTATAATTTGAGTTTTAAGCCACTTAGTTCACGGACACAAATTGCTATCACGTGTCATACAACGTTGTTTTCAAACATAAAGTCTTTTTTTTTTAATTTATTTAATTAATGTGTCTGTTTATTCACCAGTGAATTTAATACAGGATTCATTTCAGCATATAGATAAAATAAGACATGAACCCATAACAATAATTAAAATGGCTAATAACTAGCACAATTTCATTGATAAGGGATATTACAGAACACAATCAAAAGTCCACTAATAATAGGATGGCATTTGATTAGATTATATCTTGATAAAACTTTTTAAGTTTCAAAATTCACAATTGATCTATAAGTCTGACCAGGAGTCCACTGAGCAGGAATCACATTATTGGCCACAATGGTCTTGCCAGACTCAAGAGTGGTGAGCCTAATAGAGAATGGTGCCTTCAATGGTGAGCCTTTGTCAAGTTTCCAAACCGCACCCCACGATTGTTGCATTGAATCCCATGAATTTGAATCATCATGTGCTTCTTTGAGTTCAACCTTGGCAAGGTCACCATCCCCATCCTCATATTCAACCAAGGTAGCAAAATACTCTTGGTTTGACCCAGAGTCCACGCGAAAAGCTATTGATTTACCAGGATAGTTGCATTCGATTCTGCAAATAATGTGTTAGTTGCAATATTGTAACCTAAAGGTTGAAAAGAAAATATGGTAATGACAAAAACACAAACCACATATATATGTCAAAAGAATATAACTGAAAGTCAAGAATGTTGAAATATTTACAGAAAAAGTATAAGGATATTAAGAATTTGGATACTACCTTCTATGTTGAATGTTTATTTTTCCTGCATTGCGTAGATTCTGATCTTGACCTGAAACCGCCATTGCTCCAAAAGCACTGCCACTCAAATCAAAATGATATTGAGCATCTGAGCCACACCCAGCACACTCATCAGTGATCACTACTTTCACCGGGTTGCCCGAGCATGCAGAATTCCCTGTGCATTTCACCTAGAAATAGAACAATAAACCTAAGTACTAAACATAATTTTCTTTCATGGAGGCATTGATCTTGTCAATATGAATCTCCTTTACTATTGCTTTTTCAAAAATGGAAATTAAGCTCTAATATATTTTTCAACATTAATTATATTAAAACAACATTGTTAGAGTTCATATATGCATTTAATATATAATTTGTTTTAGAATTTTAACTTCTCCATTTTTTTTATTTTTAAAAACACGTTAACGAATTGGAAGAAAAAAATGTATTTAACCTTGACTTCAACATAACACAATATATTATATGTATAAATGGACGTAACTGAATTCAGTAATATTGGGATTAATAAATTTGATAATATATTTGGATTATAAATTTGATAATACTTGGATTAATACAAAATCATTTTTAATATATTTGAATTCAGTAATATTGGGATTAATAATTTGATAATATTTTTTTTCATTTTGTAATGTAGTTGGTGTAGTTGACTTAAACTGATAACTGTAAGTTGCCTCATTATACACATCATTTCATTGGTCCGGAATAGTAATGAAAATAGCGTTAGAATTGTTATACGTTTTGTGACAGACGTTTAAATTTACATGCTGATTAAACGTTCTCACCTCGTAACAAGAACCACACCCTTTGCCGGAGTCATAAATGAGAGGGCTTCCTGCAGATATTAACGAAGAGAATGGAGGTTGCCCAACAGCGTTGCCATAACCACAAGCTCCACCTGCATGTATATTTAAGGACAAAATATATAATAATCACTAAAATAAACTATTTAAATCATAATTGCA
This sequence comes from Vigna angularis, assembly GCF_016808095.1. Classification (NCBI taxonomy): domain Eukaryota; kingdom Viridiplantae; phylum Streptophyta; class Magnoliopsida; order Fabales; family Fabaceae; genus Vigna; species Vigna angularis. The sequence continues at coordinate 28,448,934 of NC_068971.1, read as the reverse complement.
GCAATATTTGATACAACACATCTTATAATATATCCTAATAACTATGCATTCCTTTTACCTTCACTTCCATCTCCATTAGCAGGTCCATACCATGTGGCCAGTGAAGGTGACCAATCTGAAGCAGATGGAGCATAATAAGAAGTGTTAAAGAGCTTTTTGGGGTTGAAACAAAAGGAAGGGTTGACTAGGAATATTGAGAGTATAACTACTAGGGTTTGTAGATAAAATAAAGCACGTTCAAGTGTCAGAGCCATTTTATCACAATTCGCAAGCTACTGCTATATATTTTGTAGTTTCTTTGGTAGTTGGTAGCGAAGTGTGAAATATGGTGTGGTATTTATAGAGAACTAACCAGGTTCTTAATTGCTACCAAGTAAAATTATTCCACTGGGCAATATAAAAGAATATTATTAATCCATCAGAGAGAGGTTTGTGCCTTACTTTCTTCAAAGAACAAGACAAATGTCACGTTTGAATTTCAGGTGCGAGACTTCTCTATCAGGTATTCATCATCCTTCTCTGTCTAGACAATATCTTATTGAAGATTTGCAATGTCATAAAACGGATATTATATATGAGTTCACATTCAATGTGATTGAAAATGATAATTTTCCTAATATATATACGTCAATGAGTGATATTTCATTTTCAAAGTTATCTTTATTAATGACCTTAAACATGCAAGACTTATATTTTTCTTAGTTTTCTTTATTAATGATTCGAAATTAAAGATAATTTTATATTATATATATATGAATTGTTTTGTTTCTAATGTCATTTGTCCAAAATTTATAGTTGGACTCGTGCTTAACGATTGTCCGATACTTTTTTCTTAATAATTTATTCTTGAATATTAGGCCAATACTTTGTACTAGACTTTTTTGTTATATATTGCAAATTGGGAACATGGTCTGAGCTAATTTTTCTAAAGAACTTCTTTCGTTTTTCCAAATGTTTGAAAATGTAAACAACACATTCTAAATGGGTCTAAATAGAAATATGTCTCTAAGATTATTCAAAGAAAAATTAAGTTATGATATCATTTTGATGAAACAAATTAACTTTTCAAGCATACACACTCTTTATTTTCTTGTTTCGCTGAAAAATTGTTGTAAAAGCATGAAGGAACCACCAAATGATCGAGGAAGCTAGGTTTACTTAAATTATTCCTGGTAGTATATAAGTAATTTTGCCTAATTGCAGTTACTTAACTAGTCTCTATATATTAAGAGATTCCCTACAAATATTAAACAAGTGAGAAAATTAACATTATAGGAGATTCGATACATATGTAGTTATTTGTATGCATTTTTTAATCCACGCCGCAAGATACTCTTATTTAAAAATAAAAAATAAAAAAATCATCATGATGCCTAAATTTAATTTGATAACATTTAAGAAACTTTTTACATTAAATCCTGTAGTATAATTTTTAAATTAGTTAACAAATTTAACATTATAATACACTTTAATATTTCTCACATGTATGTTAGAGATAATTTTATTTTGAGATACGAATCTAAGACATCTTTGATCTATCACATTTTACTTTTATTTTCCTTTTCCGAAAATGTCTAGGGAAAAAGTGGTATAATCATAGCCTTAGAAAACATTACCCACCCGCATATACAAAACTAAAATTTAACCGCTATTAGTTTATGCTTTCTTTTTGTGTTAGATAGAGGCGAAATTAGTGGGTTAGTGGAAATAAGAAGAAACAATGGGAAGAAGTTTGTTCTATAAATATATGATTATTTTTATTGTTACATAAGTTCATTTTGTACGAAAACTACTAGTTTATTGCAATTGTAATTATTGCCATTAGTTTCAGACTAATATATATCGTGTACGTTTTGTTGGACACAATTTCAAAAATTAATATTTAAATGAAAAACTACTGTAGTTATTATATTTTCTTTTACCTTTTAATATGCTTGTCCCGACTATGCAAATAAATTGAGTAATACGATTTTATTTATAGCAAGAACGTGTTTTATAGTGTGTACACTAATGTATCTACTAAAGTTTTTCTTAAAATATTTAGATTTAATAAAACTTTTCATAAAACGGTTATCTTTCAACTATAATTTCCCCAAAGATTTCATAAATCTTTTCCACAATACGCTTATCATTCAACAAATCATTTTTTACAAAGATGACATTTTACTATATGCTCATTTCATTTAATATTATTTGTTAAACTTTAAAACATATGAGGACATTAAACGGTTTAGTCTTATAAATGATCATGTCTTAACAAAATGGTTAGTATTTATGTCTCAGTTGTAAGCATCATATATAAAAAAAGTGTTTACATTTGGTTCTTCTAGATCAGACATAAATTTACGTCTCATATAAGTGTCAACCGTAACAAGTAAGATGTAAATGTGTTTTTTAAAATAAAAACCTACAATACATTTTTCTCTTCACTTTCTCCTTAGCATGAAGCTCCCTCTCGGCGATGATGACCATTTTGTGAGTTAGGGCTTTCATTGATGACCAAAAGTTGCATATTTGGTCATTCTTATGTGTAGTTCATTGGAAAACATCTTTCCTTCCAAATGTAAAATATGTCCTCGACGATATGGACCAAGTCAATTATACATTATATATGAGATAAAAAGTCAATATATATTCTAAATAATTTAATTAGTATAATAAAATTAAATATAATTATTGCGGTAAAAGTTAATGATTAATATAATATTTATTATATTATACAAATAATTTATAAGATTAAATATGTTTTATAGTCTTTGAATTTAGAGGTAAAACTCAAATTTAATTTTATACATCAAAATTGTAAAAATTAATGATATAGTTTTCTTAACCCAAAGTTAAAGTTCTTATATATCAAATGATATATACAGCGCAAGTGTAAAACACCATTTGACATATTAAAAAAATAACATAAGTTACAAGGATTATATTTATTTATTTCTAAAATTTAAGAATATTTTAAAACATAAAGCAATTCAAATTTTATATCAAAATTTAGAATTAAAAAATATTTAATTTTTGTATAAAAGATAGATTTATATAAATATTGATTTAATTTATTTAACAATATGAATGGTTTGATTCAATATTACATATATAAGTAGTATTGATGGAATATTATCTTTTTTTAAGTATATTTTCTTTAAAAAACCAAATAGCACGAAGAAAACATAAACAAACATGTCTTTCAAAGAGATATTGCAACAAATAATTCATTTTTTTTAACTAATTAACATCATTTACGTGTTTGGTGGAAGGATTTACAAAAGGGGCAAAAGCACATGGGTGGACCCACTTTGATGTTTAGGGTAACATAGGTAGGTTAATGTGGCCGTATGAGGACGACGTTGTCTCTTTCAAGGAAATACTACAAATCGTGGTGAAAGGATATTGAATATGAGAGACATATTGTTCGTTAATGTAGCCGTTAATGGAGGTTATTAACAGTTGAACTAACTTGTTCCACGTGGATAATCAAACGGTTCACAGTCATAGATCATGTCTCACGTGGGCGTCTGCATCACTAGAAAACAGGCTCACCCAATATTTGGCAACAATTAAGGCAGCTTCTGCTTCTTCTAAACGAGCTTTTCATCTTTTCAACATTATTTTTATCACTGCATGTGCACTGTGCAGTGCATTTGTGACTTTCTTTGTGTATTTTTCTGTCACTCCAAAACGAACTTCGCGTGTCAAATAAATAAGGAAAAATAGTTTTATACTTTTAACTCATTATTTGAGAACGGGAGCACAGGGCCAAATGTTTTTATCAAGACTTGAGTGTGATTCTTACGAAGAATCTGACGTGTACTCCTTGAGAGTTGGAACACAGGGAAGATCCACTTGCAAAAGACTTTCTGACGCTCAAGTCAATAAGAGACTTTAGATCTTTACGAGTTAGAGAAAATGAGTATGACTTTGAGAGTGAGTATTCCTTGAAAAATACCATATGTATTTATAGGGCTTTTGGTCCTTGGGTCCATGTTAAAAAATTGGTAATGTAATATAAAATAATATAAATGAAATAAAGACTTACCTCAAATATGTAATAATAATAACAATAATGTGGTACATTTCCATAAATAGCAATAATAGTATCGTGATATAATCAAACTAACGAGATTTGTCATGATTATCGTTAATATGTAAATATTTGCTCCAACAAAAGTATTTTAGACTATTTCAAGATGATGAGGTTTATTTGGCCTTGTTGGATTGTATTCTTTAGCAAATCTATTAGGTTGCATAGGAACATAAACCCCCCTCCCCCATGGGATTTTTATAAGCGTATGAGAGGTGCTCGTCATGGTTGTGACTAAACTCTTAGTTAAGTTGTGGCTGACTTTTGAGGTATGCAAGTTGATATGTTGTTTGGTCGGGCTATATGAGTGTTGCTGACGTATGGTAGTTTAGTGTTGTCAGCTGAGAAAGACATTATTTCGTGCTGCCAGCTAGAGTAGGCTTTGTTTTGTGCTACCGATTTGGGTAGACTTTATTTGTTGCTTGAAGTACCTGAAAAACACTAGAAGGGAGGGGGAGGGTTAAATAGTGTTAATGGAAAAACTTTTTTGCAATCCTTCTGATATAGCACGTTTGTTGAGTACGAGATTTATCAAGAACTTGTTAAATGCTCGACTTTCCAAGTGATTAAAAATGATAACTTATTTTTACGTGCTATTAAGAATATACAATGTAGTGTTTGTAAGAACTTCCTTCGTTATAGAACAATCGTTTAATATGGAAAGTTCCTTGTATGCAAAACTAAAATGCAACTGTAGGTTTTATAAGAGAAGCGTTTAGGCAAATGCACAAAATTTTTTATACTGGTTCACTTCAATTGAGCTATGTCCAGTCTACTTATCCATAGAGGGTTCCACTATAATTTTCAAGAAGATTATAATTGAGTATTCTCACCACTCCTGGTATTCCTAGGCATTCTTGGTATCCACCGATACGTTGCTTAGTTAAGTTTCACCCACTCTTGGTTGTACAATATTCTTCACCACTCCCAGTATCCCTAGTCTGCGAATAACCATATGTTACCCTAGACTAGTTGAGTATTTGCACCACTCATGGTACTAGACAATCCTGGTAGCCTCTAATACGCTGCTTAGATTTCTTTAACTCCTCAGATTTTCTACAAATTCTCTTCATAATTGCAATCAACGATTTCTTACAAGTCGTTTAGATTATTACTCTCGTTGAGAGGATATTTGTACAATACAATACAATCTAGAGACTTATGGGTGTTTCTTTGTTTTCTCTTTTTCTCTCTTCTTACAACAGTAAGCAAATACTACAATAAAGTTCGAGAGTATTGCTTGACTTTACTTGTTCTCTACTCATATATTTTCTTTTACTTGAGTTTTTTTGTGCTTCTTTTTTAAACGCTTTTCGTAGGATGAATATTTTCGTTGTAAGATTTTCTCTTGAGCTATCCTCTTAATTCTTCCTTTAAGTGATCTTTTATTCAAAGGCTATTTGAAAAGATATCCATTAGACTAAGCTTTTGCCCTTAAATCTTGTGTCTTCTCTTTCTTTCGTGTGAAGCAACTGTTGGTTAAAGTCAACTTGTCAGAGCAGACATGATTTTTCAATACTTTGCTTGAAGTAGGTAGTACTTTCTTTCAGACATATCTTCTTATGAAGATAACATTTCGTGAATATCTCTTTTGTCTTTAACGTCCACTTTTGATATATTTCAGATAAAGTAGTGGATGCGTGTAATGGATGGTTCATCCGTATAATACCATTGACCATTTATGATTCGCTAGATCAGTGACATAGAATATTTGTCTTGCTTAACTAAACATAATAAATGGTTCATCCATATAACTCATTATGCTAAGATCCACCAAAGTGAATCCAAAGTCATTTGTCACCACACTAGAATTGCTATCAATCCATTTATACTTGAAACCTAGAACTCTAAAACTGGCATAGTCAACTTCCCAAATTTCTTGTATTATTATGAAATAAGTCATGGATGTTGTAATTGGATTTTTATCCTTGGAATTGGAAAAAGTGTAAACCTTATTTTGTAGGGTAACTCCACTATTATGAACTCTTCTTTTATCATCTTCTTGCTATGAATAGAAATAATAATTCTTTATGTAATAGTTGTCGAATGTGATCACATATCGGTGTTAGGTTCATGAGCTAGCCTCAATAGACTTTCAAAAACATTTGTAGTTGCGTAAACCTTTTTCTTAAACCAAGTTAAGAATGTTTTGTTACGTTCATAAGTGACTATTTTTCACTCATTTATGGGTGTGCAAACTTTATTTCATCAATGTGTTGTTTAAGATGTACAAATGAGTTTGATTAACTTCTTTTCTACTAACACTTTCAATCTTCATTCCTCGAACACTTTTACCTTCACATTTACTTTCATGTCTATTCTTTGGAAGCCCTATTGGTTCACAACTTGGCATATAACTTGAGCAGAATTCAATGACTTCTTCTGCAATGTAGCTCTATAATCGAAGCTTTCGGTCGAAGTTGATTCTTAACATATCCTTTTAAAATCTTCATGTATCTCTCAACTAGGTACATCCACCTCAAGAAAACCGGCCCACATATTTGAATTTCTCTTACTAGATGGACTATTAAATGAACCATGATAGCAAAAAATGAGGGTAGGAAATACATTTCCAATTGAGATAATAATCTAATGGTCTCATTTTGCAAATCATCTAACTATTGAGGATCAACAACTTTCTTGCAAATGGAATTAAAAAACAAACTTAAAAGTGTGAGAATACCTCTAACAGAAGTTGAAGTTATCAAATTATTTCAAGGCAACTTCAGTATTGCCAAGTAATATTCAAGAAAGTAGATAGGGCTAAAGTAATCCTGAGTCATCTCCCAATGAGTACAAAATTGCTTTTCAATATTTGACTCTCATGAATGTTATGCAATGCTCAAGAATAAAATTGAGAAACTATGGTAGTGAAATTAATGTTTGAAGAGTGTTTGAAGAACAAATAGGAAACTTAGAAACAATTATAATGAAATAGGCTAATTTAACTACTTTTCCAAGATAGATTCATCATCGGTTATTCACAGATTATTGTTCAATTGATCATTGTTCGGGTTTCAAATTAATTAAAGTACATTCTTAATTAATTTAAGGGCGATCATGTAGTTAACCAAAGTAGATTCTCAATCAAATGCAAGACATTTTTACATTATTCACAATGAATTCAACCAAAGTACATTCTCAATCAAATCCTATTGTGTTTAATCATGTTTATTCTTAAATCCCCTAACCAAATAAAAAGCTAATTAATCAAAGTAAATTCTCAATTAATGATAGTTGAAATTATCACCATCAATCAAAGTACATTCTCAATTGATATCAAAGTAGATTCCTAGTCAAACCTAGAAACCCTTGAACTAATATGATTAATATTTGATGAATAACCTTGTGGAACGTTCACACTACTTATATACTGACAAAAAAATTGTTTTTCTTTTTTTGAAAGAGTGGGACAAGCTGGAGGAAGAAAGGCTTGTCTTCCAATTGATTGTGGATGTAACTCAGGATGGATGCCTATGTCAAATCTTGTTGTGCTTTTTTACATTTAGTAAAGTCCCGACGACAATATCACATAAATTTTTATCAATGTGCATCACATCTATGCAGTGTCGCACATTAAGTTTACACCAATATGGAAGATTAAAGAATATTGATCGTTTCTTCCAAATGCTTTTCTCAATGTTCTTCACCTAGTTGTATATTTCTTCCCCATTGCGAGGTTTGAACTCAACATCATCTTTAGGACTTTCATTAAATGCTTTTTTCAATCTATAGTAAGGGTGATTTCTAGGAAGGAATATTCGATGTCTTGTATACATAATTTTTTGTCCATGCTTCAATTGAAGATAACTAGTATTTTCTTTACAAATAGGATATGCAAAATGACCTTTAACATTGTAACCACTCAAGTTTTCATATGTTGGGAAATCATTTATGGTGTAAAAAAATATTGCACGCAAACGAAGTTTTCTTCTTAATATGAATCAAAGATCTCGATGCCTTTTTCCCACAATAGTTTCAAAACATCAATTAACGGTTTCAGATATACATCAATGTCATTTCCAGTTTGTCTAGGACTTAATATCATCATAGACAACATAATATATTTTCTCTTCATGCACAAATAGAAGATAAATTATAAATCATCAACAGAATGTGCCATGAACTATGTTTTCTACTTAAGTCCAAGTCTTAAGTTTCTTGACTCTGCACCAAATTCTCGAAATGTTTCATGAATCTTCTTTCATTATGGGGAACCAGTTGGATGTCAAAGAAGATTATCACACTTTCTTCCATCAACGTGCCATTTAAGATTCTCCTCACATTCTTTAATGGAAAACAATTGTTCCAACATAGGCACTATGGGTAAGTACCACATCACCTTAGAAGGTGGATGATCATTGTCTTCATAATCATTATTTGCATCAACTTTCTTCGTAAACCGTGATAAACCACATGTCAGACATACCTTCAGTGAAACATACTCATCTTTATACAATACACAATCATTGGGACATGTATGTATCTCATGGTATTCCAAACCCATTGGACATAGAATTTTCCTCACCTCGAAATTACGGATAGGTAATGTGCTATTTTCTAAAAGAATCTCCTTCAGCAACTCCAATAATTTCATGAAACTTTTATCAGTCCATCAATTATTTTCTCTTAAACAAAAATAGATCATCTCTCAAGGACTAAATATTGGTTCAATCATTAGATCAAACACTTGGTGGGGGGGTTGTGGACAATTTTTTGACTTAAAATCTACCAAACCAAAGCACGAATTCAAGTATTAATGGAAAACAGTTGATCACAAGCTCAATTACATTGTTCCAATCACATATTAACAACAATTACTCACTCCTATAACCCCTAATCCAACATGAACTAACCAACTAAGCGAAGATCAATCATGCTTTCATAAAAGCGAATGAAGGAAACACTTTGCTCATATTCAATCAATTCTGCACCACACAGTTTCATCGATTAAGCGAATATTAAACACCAATTAGGCAACTAAGCGTATACCCAATCACAAGCGCAAAACAAATTCGATATTAATCCAAATCAGAGTAGCAAAAACACACTTCCAACTCAAAAATCTCATAGAAATGATGCAATTTTTCTAATGACTAACCAAGCACACTTAAATTACCATTAAAGCGAGATTAAAACAGCAAAATGAAATGGAATTAGAGCACATAAAACGTGACAATAACACCAAATAGAATAAAAAACGCAAAGCTAAATTGGAAATGAAATCGAAAATATGAAATGAAAGCAAGAAACGAAAACGAAATTCAAATTGCAATTGGAAACGAAATTCGTTCAATACAAGAAAGCAGAAAACGAACCTAAACCCCCCAAAGGGGGGATGGGGGGGGGGGGGGGGGGGGGGGGATGAACAATGCTCCAAGACTTAGAGAGAAAAATGTGAATGAGGGAGAGAAGAGAAACCCCTAAATTTTATTTTGGGTCTTTATAACCCTAAAAGACGAAAATGTCCTCCATATGGGCTTTTCCTAATTTTGACCAAAAATGGGGTCCAAAGTCATAAAGTTTGACCCAATTAAATTATAAACGAATTTAAAACAAAATTAAACTATAATGTTGATGTGACCACACTCTTGTTGTGCCAAAATATGATTCCAAAATTGTCCTGCAAATAATAATTGGAATAATCAAAGTACACAAAATGAAAATATATCAGTCAAAACATACAAAATACACAATCAAAGTACATGGAAACACTTTCGCAAGAGTTAACTGAGTAAAATTTGACCTTTATTCTTGCTTGCACTCGTCTTTGAAAATGAAAGTTCAAACATAAATGAAAGCGCGAAGAAACAGTGAGAGTGGGTTAAGTTTTTAATAATTTTTACAAGATATATGACGTCCGAAAACCAGTAATTCTGATGTCCTATAGGTATATGACATCAGAATCTAGGGCATATGATGTCATATGACAGTAAATACTTACACTTGCCAGTGAAAATTTCAATCTTTTTTAGGGTATTTGATGACAAAATCCCCATTATTCTAATGTCTAATTGGTCAGTGAGAAATAAAAAAGGTCATCACTTAATCCTTACAACTTTCAAAGGGTATATGACATCACAAAATGGAGAATATTGATGTCATATATCCCTCGAACTCTATAGTGACAATTGTGATCATTTATTAAATTGTTGAGTCCAATGAGCAAATTGACATTGGAAGTCTTCGTTGTTCCGACATCTACTTAGTCTATGGCAAACCAAAGGTTACTTGTAAATTCTTACAACTGTACTTATACTCATTTCGAAGGGTGTACGACGTTGGGAAATGGAGAATACTGACATCATATATCCCTTAAACTATAGTGGTAGTTAAGATCATTTATTAAATTGTTGAGTCCAATTAGCAATATGACGTCGAAAGTCTTTGTCGTTCTGATGTCTACTTGGTCTATGGCAAACTAAAGGTCAGTTGTAAATTCTTACAATTTCGTTTACTCATTTCAAAGGGTATATAACGTCATAATATAGGAATTCTGATGTCATATACCATGTGTAGATGTGGTTTTGTAATCATATTACCTTTTTCTCTATCCAATGATCAAATTGACGTCATTAAAGAAAACTTAGACGTCAATTTTTCCTTAGTGACATCAATTTGCTCTTTAAACAAAGTAAAAGGTAATAAATTCTTACAATTGTCTACATTCTTGCATGGTATATGACATCGAAAATATTCCCTTTCAACGTTAATTTTCTCAATAGACATATCAAAAGTCTTTTCTGATTAGGGTTCATTCCAATATATAATCACTACAAGAAAAAATTAAATTACATACCATCAAAATCCGTATATAAAACCCAAAATCCGTATATAATACTTGACTACATACAGCTTACATACGGACAAAAATCCGTATATAAAACTATCGTAGCTAAATTATATACGGATTTATCCGTATATAATTTATATACGGATAAATCCGTATGTAACTTATATACGGATATATCCGTATGTAACTTATATACGGATATATCCGTATATAATATCCGTATATAATATATCAAAAAAATAATTTTCTTTTACATACGGATAAATCCGTATGTAACATAAAATAGAGAAAAAAAATATTTATAAAAAACAGAAAGCTTTAAAATAAACAAAAAAAACTTACAAATATAATATTATATAAGGTTATTGCTATTAGTTTCAACTTTCAACAAATGTAAAGAATTTATAATATATAATTATGCTTAAAACAAATAATTAAAACATAAAAATTTTATTGAAAGACTTTATAAATAGAGTTCAAAACAAACCGGCCCTTGTACAATATAGAATTGAATATTAACTAAACTATAATTTACACCTAAAACATAATCAAGCTCTACTCAGAAAGAAACTCTGAAACAATTGTTGCTAGCTCTGCAAATGTTGCACAAAATATTATTGGGTGGAAGACCTTCTTCAAGCTTGATGGAATCTGAAAACAAAGGGAGGGGATAAGAAATGACATAACTATAGTAGACTTGCAAGGAAAGCAGAAAGTAGAGACATCTATATAAAAGAGCCATAGACATTTCTGACCTCTTAGATTGAATCCTTTTGGCGGAACATAAACCAACTTGGGAACATATGTCATCAGGTTTCACCTACAGAATAAGATCAAACTCATTTAGGTCCAAAGAGTGAAAATGCAAATCGAAAAAATTTCACAAACCAAAAACCATGTTCAATTGGATACCTACCCCTGATACCAAGAGAATCTCCAGATATATCGAAGCACATATAGTTGGACTAGCACATCTCTAATAATGAAATTAGGAACAGATGAAACAACAAAAGAAATATTGAAACACACCATAATGGAACAACATTGGCAATTGAGATCATCCTACAGTTCACAGTAGTAACATTGGTAAGCATAGCTATCTACAAATATATATTGAGTGGAAACTCACAAAAAAGTACTCACCAGCTGCTTGACAATAGCGTTGCCAACTTTAATTCCCATAAAAATATTAAATTAAATAAATTCCTACAAAAATATCAAATTAAAATATCAAAGTAATAGGAGCGAGAATTTCTGCTGTGAAAGGAAAAAGAAAGTGAAGACATGAGCTGAGATTGAAGGGTAGTAGAAATGGGAGTGAGAGGTCATGATGAATACTGTGAGAAATAAGTTATTAGAGCAATTACAATGGTTGCAAGAACATGGCAATACACCACAAACACCCTTGGGTTCGTTCTTGCTGAGAAAACAAGTATCTGTGAAAGTGGCAACTTTGAATGAAACTTTATTCCAATTGAAAAGTTAACAGCAAGTAGTCTTTAATTAAAAAACAATAATTACAGTCAAACCAATATTGGAAAAAAAGTAATAAAGTCATTTAATTGCAAATGAAATCTATAACTTTTAACATATCAATAACACATTGTTAAAAGAGAAAAGAATTAAAATGTATAATCAAACATTTTATCTAAAAAGAAAGAGAAATGCAACTATTCCATCATGAAATACTTTTATTATTTTTATAAATAATAATACATGATATTTTTCAAATTTTGGCCCAGAATCCTATTAAAGTTGGAATGGAGACGGTGGTACCTTATATTCACTCCCATTATCTTAATTTTCTTTGTCTATTCATTAAAATTTTAGTAGCATTAGCAAAAAGGATGAACAAGGAAAAAATTAATAAAATACAACTTCATTATTTTTATTTTAATATTGTAGGTTTAATTCATTATTTTTCTAGTTCGTAAAATTAGCATAATTTTTCCTCTTTTTTACAATCATCTTTTTATCAACCTCCAAAAGAAACAAAAGAACATGTGTCAAAATAATTGGGCTAACAATGGCCCATAAAGACAGATAAACAACAAAAGAAAAGTTATTCTCATATTCAAATATCATTATTTACATGAGTTATTCATAATTCTTACCATATCAGGTAATTCTCTGATAGATGAGATTTCCATAAGAAAGCCAATTTTGCAATCAAAAGAGCTAGAAGTAATATCCTGGAAGAAAAGTTAACAGTCAGCTTAAAGTTGATAAGCTTTGGTACTTTAATTTTCAACTAGTTCATGAAGATTTGTGTTACAAGTGATCCCTAACCAATACATGCAGATTTGGCCATGGACATGATTTTTCCCAATTCATTGTACCTGCTGGTTAGCAACAAGGCCAGGGCACTTTTAGTTACTTTTATTTGATATTCTCCCTGTATATAGCCTGCAATCATATGTCACATTGAAGAAAATTGAACTTGTTTATGCATATCTAAGCATACCCTGCACCTTGGTCGATTATGAAATCACATAAGCAAACCAATTGTCATGTCCATTAGCAGGAATTAAGATCATCAAATCATTAAAATCTCCAAAATTAGGATTCAAAATCTCATAGATACAAATTAACTCATGAATCACTATGGTAAATTTCTTGTCTTATTAGTAAAATACAGCAGGGTACAAAAAAGAGTATGAATACTAGTAATGAAAGGTTACTTTGCCAAATTAGCTTCTAGGATAAAGTTTTCTTTTGTTTCTTCATTAATTTCTCATTCATGAAAAACACAAATCTCTACTTTCTTTCTCATGGAATGCTAACAACAGGTGGGTTTCACTTCCAAGCATGTTATACTTTTACTTGTAACAACAATGGTCAACTCATTAGGAAATAGTTACCAATATAACAGTAAAAACCTGAAGTGCCAATAAATACCACAAATAAGGCTAGCCACTGAACATGTTAACTCCACATAAAACTCCTTACCTGCATATCGTGTTTGCAAATAAGGATGAATCCATCGACTTGGTCAATTGCACAAAGTTAGGCTCCTGAATGCCCCTAATTAATCCATTAAGACCTAAGAACATGTCCAAACCAGGTCAGAGAGAATGATGAACAAAACAACATAACAAAAACCTCGTGAGAAAACAAATATCACCGAAACATACCTTACTACCACTTCGAATGTTTTCAAAATGCAACACCCTCGCCTCAATCGATATCTGGTAACAATGGAACAACGTCTTCCGAACTACACCACATATCGTTACGTGAAATAGGAAGAAAGAAGAAGCAAATTAGGGTTTTCGAGTTTTGCAATTTTAGGGATTTATGAATCAAAGAAGAAAGGGATTACTTACTAGATGAAGGAACTTTGTTAGCGTGACCGTGAGTGCAAAAAGAACGAAGCGTGATGGTCATAAAAGAGTATTTTCCTCTGGGACAAGTTTTCCATGATCTAAGGCATTTGCTCGTTGGTGATAGAGGTAGGAGCAAGGGTTGAGGTTCTGGCTGAAGAGCATAGCCATGGAAATGTGAGGAACTTCTAGAACCTTCGAGAGCCTCTACGCTAAGAGGTTCCTCCCAGCTCCAGGCTTCCCTATCATCACCCACTACACTCCACGCTTCGGCTTGCAACCCTGTGTGTCAAGCATGCCGTGTGTCGCACACTCCTCTTCTCGTCATTCTTGTAGTAGCACTATGCAACGGCCGTCGATCCAAACCCTCGGTTAGACCGGAGCACGAGGGCCCTCAACGGCACCGAGATCCCATTCCCTTTCTCGAAACCTCATTAACGAAAAACATGTGACGATGGTTTGTGATCGAGAGGGAAAGAGAAGAGAGGGAAAGCTCAGAGCGAAAGAGATGAGAGGGAAAGCTCAGAGCAAAAGAGATGAGAAGGAAAGCTGGGAATGGCGCGAGAACTTTTCAATTAATTCTCAGCCTATTAGGTTTTCACTTAGGGTTAAATTTTTAATTTTTTTATTATTTTTTAACATCCGTACATAATATCCGTATGTAATAGTTTTATTATATACAGATTCAGATCCGTATATAATAATTCGTATGTAAATGACCTTTTTCTTGTAGTGAATATCTTTAAGTGCATAGTCAAACGTCTAATATTCACATACAAATACCACTTTCCATTCCAATGTGTCGCATGTAAAGTTTCCCTCCTGAACATATTAGAATCCATTTTTATGTTTTTTTGAAGATATTTTTACCTTTAGATTTCAGAGCATTTGTGTCCTCTAAACCACATTTTGTTGTCTTGGATTTCAAAGTGCATCTTCATCTTCACAAAACATGTGCATTAATGTAGGTAATAAATAGATTTTGTGGAGATGAAGGTGAGTTTTGAAATTCGGAGATAGAAAAATGCGGTTTAGAGGATAAAAATGCAATGAAATATTATTGTAGGAGACATCTTCAGAAAACTTAAACCATGGATCACAAAATGTTCAATGGGGAAACTTTTAAACACGATGAGATCAGAATTTAGGCTTTACCAACTTCAAAATTGTTTGAGGAGTTAATAGGAATTAAAAGATAAAAAATTAAAAGACAAAACATTTAACGATTTGGAAGATGTGAAAGTTTCAAAAACTCTTTAGGGAAAGGAAAGTTCGGTGAATGGATGTGGGGGTTACAAAAGATCTGAAAACGCTTTAAGAAAGGGAAACTATAGTGAATAAGATGCATTTCGAAGATTTTTATCTTGTTGTGGACATTGAACATTGTCTATATAGACATTATATTTCTACTAGATTCTCAAAAGATTATATCCATGCCATAATATTCTAGTGGGAAAAAACAACGTTAAATGATGTCAAGATTCCCCTTTTCCAACATCAATTAGTATATGATGTCAGAATTTTGTTTTTTCTGACGTCTAAATTATTACATTTATTTACAATAATGTTATCAGTCAATTTTAACATTGACATTTTTTGTTTCTACCCTTAAACACTAGACATTAAAACCCTTTTTGTACTAGTATTATCTCCCTAGATTGCATAACATTTTACTCTATATCATTGTCAAAATGCACTATTGGACACAATTGGACTAGAGTTGAAATATTCATATGTTTAAGTTGGTGGAAAAAACAAATTTTCAATATCTATCGCATGGTAATATTCTTTATGTTTACATTAGCTTAAAATTTATTTACACTTATCATCATCAACACTTATAAGGTGAAATAGAAAAAAAACTATTTGGTGCTTAATCATCTATCAAGGAAGCACTTGCATAGTCATCTCTTTTTATCCAACATTTATCAAACACAACTTCTTCCTATTTTATGCTTTATAAAATGAAACACTTAACCAAAATAATAGGATGGTTGAATTTTACTCTAACAACTTATAAAATTTATATTACATGCACACATTATTAGTTGAAAATAGTCATACATTACCTTTTTTATTTTCTAATGCATCTCTTTGCCGGTCCATACCTTAACAAGCTTTTTTTTTATGACCATACAAGATTCACATATTCAACATCTATAGGCCATTGTGAACAAAGAAAATTTAATGTGACAACATGATGTTCAAATCCTTTTACATCATATGGCACTCTAAACTGGAATATACATGTTCACATTTAGCATTAGGTGTTACGAAAAGCAAATTAATGTGGTTTAGAATACTCCCAGAATACATATTTCACATTGGGAATTAGACATTTCAAAATGCATATCAAATATGCTGAATAAGACAGACTAAGATATATATATATATATATATATATATATATATATATATATATATATATATATATATATATATATATGTTATAGAAAGTTTGATCCAAAAGGTTTTCGGAACAGGTAATCCAAAACACTAATATTAGTATTTCATAATGCTTTATAAGTCAAAATTGTGGATAGTCCAATCCAGAATGATTACCTTTTTTTAATAAATAGCTTCGGATAATTTGCTTTTGAAAGTTCAATTTCATATTAGATGGTCCAAAAACCTGTACAACCATTAAAACAAATAAAAACTCCATTGATATTACCATTCATACTGTGCAACCACCGAAAGCTAAACAACTCTAAATGAATGCTGGTCAATTTCCTTAATTTTATAACAGTAGAATGCAAATTTCCAATGAAGTGAAAAACACACCGCAAGCAACAAAAATGAAAAGAAGAAGAATAAAAGCACAATTATATATATCACAAAAAAAATAAAATAATCATTTTAAAAATTTATAGAAATGCTGGTAATAATTATGTGGTGCATAAAGAGGAAGCCTTACAGAAACAAGAAGAAGCCTTTTGGACCTTTTACCATCTAGTTATGAGTTCTTTTGTCTTGTGCCAACTTTTTTTTTTATTTATTTTATTGTAAGTCACATCACCGACAACTAATGTCAACTCTAACAGTCTACCGACACTTTCTGTAATACGAAATATAATTTCTTATCATCAAAATTTATAAGTTCAAATCTTGCTCAAATTGAAAAATGGGGAAATGAAAAGAGACAACGAGGTTTAGTAAAATTATTTTAATTTGATTTAAAAGTTTAACTATTTAGTTCAATAATATTTATTTGAAATTTGGTAAGAAATTAAAACGAAAAAACGAGGAAGAGCATCCTTTGGAGTAAAATGTGAGTTCAAATTAGTAAAAAAATAATAAAAAAATAATTTTAAAACTTATAATTTTAAGATAAGTTAAATATAGTGGTATTTTATATATATTTTTTAATATTTACTATTATTAAATTTACATGATAAAACCCATTCAGCGATGATGTTCGAACATCTCTTAGGACGTGTTTGTTTCTGCATACGGAAACTTGTGAACGAAACGAAGCGAAGATTTTGCAAATAACGATGCATAAAATCAAGGAAAATGATACAAAATTATGTTTCAAACTTTCTTCGCTGAGATGCCAAAAAAAAAAACGAGAGAAATGTATTGTCATTATTAAAATATTTTTTAATTTATTAAACTAGCAACCCATCACTTATAAATTTTCATTTTTTTTTTAATTTATTCAAATTACACCATTTTTATCTTGATCCAAACAAACTTAACTTCGTTTCCAATCCCGTCAAAATCTTTTGAATCAAAACCTTACAACCAGCAAAAACAAGAAGGTGCACTTTAATGGCTTTAAAATGAAAAGCTGATGTGTCATCGGTTGGTAATACATCATATCCAAATCAAGTCATGGAATTATTTTTAATTAACATTACAATTTACACATGAAATCTTTTATTTGGGCACTATTTTTATTTTTAAATTGTTTATTTCTTATTATGATTACTAATACAGTATTTTTATTTCTCTAAATCGGCTTTTTTTTTTAAATTTTATCCATTTTTACCTCGTTAATTCTTGAAATATACCACTTTCGATGACGTTTTGTTAAAAGAAAAAAAAAAGAATCAGATAACATTTGACGAATTATAAGTAGTATATTTTACTATTAAATGAGCTTAAAATAAAATACTCAATGTAAAAATAAAAACATATTTTACCATCATGAAGTTTATTTTAAATATTTAAAATATCTGCAGAGATTATTTTTTTTGTTTACCTTTATATTTTTGCTTATTCTTTAAAATTATAAATATAAGTTGTTTGAAATCAGATTATTTAATTTTAAAGCAAATCCTAAACCAAAAAAAATGCAATTTAGTATTTATTATAATAAATAGAGATATCGGGATTTAGAAATGAAATGGACCCATTCTAGGAAAATTAAAAAACATGTTAAAATTAGTAATATCCCACATAAAACATTCAATTTGTATAATAACTAAGTGAATCCTGCACTAATATTGGTTCCATCATGTCATGTAATCATTTAGTTGATTCTCTAAATCCAGCTTCAAATTAAAAAGTTGGTAATCCAACTATTAATATCTTTTCTATGTTACTTGGATATATATCCCTGTAAAATTATTTATTATTCGTTCAGATCTTGCAATTATATATCACAGCAATCATTTCATGATAACACGCAAATCTCATAGCCATTTGATGCAATACTTGAATGAATGCATTATGATTATATTTACTTCAGTGGACCACAGCTTGCATAACTGATCACTAAAAATTATTAAAAAACTGACACCTTTGATTTTTACACTAATCAGCATTTTGATTTCATTATGATCTTCTATTTACAAGTTAAATAAGTGTATTATATAAAAAAAATTAAATATTTTTTTGCTGAATAGCTTTATCTTTAAAATAAACAGAAGACAATATTAAAATTTCAAATAATTTTAAAAGTGATAACTAATAGTTTAAAAGTGAGTTCTGTCAAGCAGTGAAAGAACATATTTAAATATCCGTACACTTAATTCATCTCATTTATTTTGGTAATTGTTTGTCTCGTTATCATTAATAATCAATCTTGTCATTTCATATATTTTAATGAAAAATATTGTTTTAAATAATATATTTCAATGTGAAATATTAAGTTTTAATAAATATTCCAATGTAAAATATTAAGTTTTAAATAATATTATAGAAATAATTAATGAACCTAATTTCACAGAAGATAAGTGTGTAAATTTTATTTTAATTTTTATTTTATAGGTTAGTTTTATGAAATTTAATTATTTTTAAATTTTACTTTTTTACAGAATGATATTTAGAGCTATCATTGTGGTTATACAGACCTTTATTTTTTAATGATTTTTTTCAAACCTTTTTATCCATATTCACTCTTTAATGTTTCTTCTCTCCTTAGTTTTTTTTTCTCTTATTTCTACTTTTTTAAAAAGAAATATCATATTTATCATTAACAATATTTGAATTTATCAACTTGTGGCACACAACTCCATTGACAACATTGTTTTGATAGCATACACTGATAATTCATCTACTTGTCTCACTTAACCCCTTCTTTTTATCTCTAAGTTATATACTCTAGTGCAAATAATTACATATATCTAATAATAATTATTTTTCTAAAGTTGTCAATTTGAATTTTATAACTCTTGATAATAACACAACTTTGTGTTTTTGTACTACCTAACTCCTTGTATCACTATTGACTCTCATTTTTATGTTCTCAATTTTTCTTTTAATTTTTTTATGTTTCTCACCATGATATTCTTTCATTCACTAAAATAATGTTATATTGTAGAATTGAATATTAGGTTGGACAATCAACCTCGAATGTGAGTTACATGATTTTTATTATTTTTATTCATCGTAGTCAATATATTCATGAACAATCTTCTATGATTATTCATGAGACATCCATGGTACACAAAATTATATAATATAGTGTTGAGTTTAAAATATTTATTACTTTAAACTGTGAGTTGAGTTAATTAGGAAACTATTAGTCACTATATTTTGTAATCTTAATA
Source organism: Vigna angularis (assembly GCF_016808095.1). Taxonomy (NCBI): domain Eukaryota; kingdom Viridiplantae; phylum Streptophyta; class Magnoliopsida; order Fabales; family Fabaceae; genus Vigna; species Vigna angularis. Next base: position 28,428,738 of record NC_068971.1, on the reverse strand, counting down.
AACGAGTTTTGTTTGTTTTTTGTTTACTTTGTTCTAATAAGAACTTCAACCTTTTTGCTTTTTAAATCTTTGCTACATTTATTTAGAATTATGTGAGATGTAGCTGAATTTGCTACATTTTAAATTTTTTTTAATAAAATAAAAAAACACAATGTGATATATCTATACGTATCTTTCATAGTGATAACGCTCATAAATATCTGTTTAACATATTTCAACAATTTATGAAATATAACAGTAGTGTAGAAGTGGAATAATTCAAAGATGGTAACATTTCGAAGAAAACATGTTGTCGATATTCTTGAAGTAATAAAAATGATAAAATGTTATGCTTATTCGATTATGTTTCAAACTTTTACCTAATCAAGGAGTTTCAAAACTATATATGTTTGGTAAATTATTTTTAGTCGTTAATTTTTTAATGTATTTCACTTTTCTTATTTTATTATCATACCGAAATACAAAAAAAAAACAGTTATATAATTTATTTTGGCTTTTAGATGCTATTACCACACGTCATCTTATTAAAAGATGACATCATAATATATTGTTCAAAAAGCGTCAAATCATCAAATTTATATTATCAATAATGTCACTTTATTAATAATAATAACAATAATATTATCCCGTGAATAATAGAATGACATTACCAAAGCTATGTTATCATGGACATAAACAAATATTTATCCTTTAAAGGTAACGAATAAATTTAGTTTAAATTACTATAAAACCAATTTATTAACTAATAAGAAAAATAATTAATAATGAAATGTATCACCTAACTATAGCTTTTGTTACCCAACTACCTTACATAGACTATTTCGAATTCATCACCCATTTCATCAAGTAATGTATGAAAATAAAATTAAAGAGCAATTTTAGCTATTATCCCATAGGGAACCTTTGAAAGAATCTTTAAATGTCTAACGAAAGAAAAAAAAAACTATTTATTATGCTTCAACTAGAAATGAATTAAACCTGACGTTATTCTGATATGACAATATAACTTATTGACAATTTTGTTGATAAAATATTAAAAGATCTGATATTATATATTAATACCATGACATCACCATGATATTATTATTGTGTTATTTTTAATTTAACATGACACATTCATAGCGATGCAATTTTCAATATTTTTGTAGGAAATTATAAGAGCAGGAAAAATAATAATAAAGTTATTGACAACCAATTAAAACTGATAATACATAATTTAGATATACTATTTGTTGCTAAATTAATTTAATCACACATCTTAAATATGTAATATATTAAATATAAATCTGATAAAGGCAAATTTACTAAATTATAAAATAACGGATCTACATGGAAGTAACCAAAGTAATTGATTAAATATTAGTAAGACTATTTCATCCGTCAATTATGCGCTCATTGTCGGTCCACATATGCATACGTGCCGCGTGCTCAAATTTTGATAAATAGTTACACTATTTTCTTTTTATACATAAAAAATTCCTACTTATTAGTGTCAATTTTCTGCATCTTTTGCACCCAAATCTCAGTTACCATATGTCAAAATAAGAACACAATCAAGTTACAATTCAAGGATTAAACCATGTTGATACAGTACCAATGCAAGCAAACTACCCACACAAAAAAATTGGGGATAGAAAATTCAGTGTTTAAACAGTGAAGAAACCAAACAAATTTGTACATTTTTCAAGCTTTAGCTTTCATCTCTCGTTATCCTAACTTCAATTACCACAACAAACATTTAGATTTGTATTATAACGATTTGTACACATAAACAGCCTTTCTTTATTTGCAGGCCAAAGGAAACCTTCCACACCAAACCAAAACTTCTAAGGTTACGACATCACACGAGCAATGTGTGTGAAACCCTTCTCTTCTCTATGCCTTGCTTGATTTCTTCTGCACACCTCAGGGTCCTCTCGATGTGGTACCCTCCTCCAATGCTGACTTCCCTCTCTAAATGGCAGCAATAGCTCTCAAAAACACTCACATTTACATGCAATTTGAAATCCATCAAGAATAGGAATTCCAGTTCCAGCTTGTTCAGCTCGTCAGTTGTTAACCCACCAACTTTTCCAAAGTAGGAATTTCTATAATTCCTGCCAGACAAAAAAAAAAATTAGTAAATCGTTTTTATCAACACATCATGCCCTGAATTTCAATCCAAGCTAATTTGATGGTTTAGAAATTGATGCATTATCAGACACCAGCAACACAGACCAAATCAAAATCTTAAAAAAATTGTCTCTTTCCTCAGTTGTTGGCAACTGATGTCGACGATTAAGATTGACATAAACAAGAAACAGGTGCAAGGCATAAAATGATATGAGATAAACAAAGTATAATTGGTTAATTAATTTGATGCGAGTGAAGAAATGCGAAGAAAACTTACATGTCTTCAACATACTTGGAGGCCAACATGATTGTTGTAATGAGAAGCCTATGAACATTTCTAGGATTGATTCTGAATCCTGGGTTGTTATGGCAAAACCTGTCAATGTAAACATAGGCCACAACATACACCGACGGTATTGCACGAGTGTACCTGAAAATTCTCTCTAGATAGGATTGGATTGTCATGTCTGGGATATCCCTGCAGTAAAAGATGTTTGTACTGATGGCCTTGGATAAAGAACAAGAACCATTCTTCACGATCCTCTCTGTTCTGGCCATGCTCCTCTCAATCAGCGAAGCCAGAACATTTATCACTAATGGGGTGCTAGAATCCTCCTGGTAGGAGTAGGAATACAAATCTGAACGAAGCTTTCTTGGGGAGATAGTCAGATAGGAAGAAGAAGAAGCCATGAGTGAAAGGGAAAGTTGGTTTTGTTTTATTTTTCAATAGTCTAAGGGGCTTTTTGTTGTGTGAAGGTGGGGTTTTGATAGTGTAACTAGGCTTTATATATAAATTGAGAGTAATTGAGTGTAATAGAAAGAGTGAATAAAGAAAGAGTGAATAAAGAAAGAGTGAAATGACACGGATTTTGGTCACTTGGAAGGTTAGTGGAAGCTTGAACTGAAAGATAATAAAATGAAAGGCATAAAGATATTATTAGATGAGTGTTGATGGTCTTTTTAAGGGCAAAGAACAAACAAAACCAGCTAAGCGTTTTGCACTGTAAAACATTTGAGTGTGATTGTGTCCTAGAAATTGAGGTATCAGAACAGTGTTGTGAAGGGAAAAGAATGGGAATCGAGTGGAGAATAGGATAGTAGGTTATTTGGACCCACAAATTTAGGGGGCATTTAAGCATTGACCCTTGCCTTCGAGATTTGTGCAGTTCGAGAGTCCCAACTATGAGTATTATAGTGAGATCTCTAGATACTACCACACATGCATGGGGCTTGACTCATCTTAGATCGTACAATCTTGGTTTTGCAACTTGCACCCGTACCACGTCTACCTTATGCATTCTACTTCCCTGTTGTTTCCTTTATTGCTTCTTTTATATATATATATATATATATATATATATATATATATATATATATATATATATATATATTGTTTATATTCACTCATTAATATGACAACCTACAGGTCACACGCATAGAATATATTAAGAGAAGAAAATAGTTCATTATGTTTGATTTTGTAATATATGAGGTTCATTTTGAATAAAACAAAAAATAATTAGAAAAAAATAGAAATGTTCTTCTAACAAGTCTAATATGTCTCAATTTTTATGAAACCGCGGTATAAAACGAAACGGTGAAAATTTTGTAAATATTGCTAATATATATAGGTTTCAGTTTAGCAAATGAATCAAAGCAATATATACATTTTTGCCTTCAAGCCTAAAGTGACACAAAATATTTCAAAAAATTAGAGAATATAATTCGTGATGATTGCATAGAAGCTTTTGTCAAAACGCATGTGTATGAGACGATGTTCACTGATCGGATACTCTTTTGTATATTGATTCAACTAAGTTTATACGGTTGTCAATGATTTTAAAGCTTATGAATTTGAAGGCAACCAATGAATGAACCGATAAAAATTTTACAGAATTTTTGTCGTTGTTGAATGGAATACTGCTAAATAGAAATACACTATCTACTCATAATTATGATGTGAAGAAAATTATATGTGTGATAGTTATGGACTATAAAAGGATTCATACATGTCTAACAGTTATGGAGTATAAAATGATACATGCATGTCCGAATGATTGCATATAATACAGGAAAGAGTTTGAAGGTTTGAAAAAAATGTCCAAACTGTGGGTTATCATGATACAAGCGAAAAAACAACATTGAAGAAAGTTGTTAGATAGAAAAGAATATTTGAAAGTAATTTTGTATCTTCCAATTGTTGGTATAAGTGCCTAAAATAAAAACCCCCACTTGTTATTTTGTGGTGGGTATAGAAAGCTTGAAGAGAAAATCAGGAGGCAAAAGTAAGAAGGTAGGCCCCCACTTTCGGAGGGTGATAGTCCCAAACCTCCTTCACCACCACTCATTATGAGAAGTGGAAGTTAGCCCATCTACGATCATTGGGCTCCTACACTTCTGAAATTGCATGAGAAATATCAGGAAGAATTATAAGATGTCACATATCTTATAATAATAATATTGTCATATTACACAAATTACAAGTTATTTTAAATAACAATGTTGTTTTGTTATGTTATAGAACTCGTTAGTTGAGCAGAGCTCCCAAGATCAATTCACTTTAGAAAGTTGTCATGATATTCTTGTTACTGCAATTGGACGACTTGAACACCCTGAAGAAGTACGTGTTGTTGGATCTGGGACATAGGCATTAGGCATTATTTTGGGGCTCATCGCTTCACACTTCTTACACAAACAATGTCGAGTATGAAGAAAGGCTAACGCAGAAGATCATTAAGAATATCAGGCGTAAATGTATGATGAAGTTACTTCAGAAGTGACTGAAAGAGTTATGCACCAGTTCAAACAACAATTTGATAGTTATGGCATCCGTCCATAACCATCTTCTCTAAATCAACATGTTGTGCTTCCCATTGGTAAAATTAATAATCATTTTATGCTAATTTATGAATTCGATTATTTTCTTCTATATAAGCTAACATTGGCTCTAACAAGTAGAAGCGATATAGGTAGTTTTTCATCTCCAACTGTCCTAGGGGATGACATAGACGACTCGCCTATGTCAGCTATATGTTTTCGATGGTCTCGAGACGATACTATTAGCTCATGGAACAATGTTTGAGGGCCACTGTTCTTCATGGTATGAAGCTATCAGACGATGAGGTCAAGGTTATAATAGAGGAAGTTGTCATACCAGATGCTTTAATTCCTTTGCTAACAAATGAGATATTTACTGTGGCACGAACATTTCAATCTTTTCTCGTCTAGCCTAGACAATTGGTTGGTTTTATTTTTGTTATTCCGGTATGGACTCCCACTATATACTTTTCAAATTTGAACTTTACATGTTAATGATGTCCAGACTTAAATATTTTTCCATGTAAAAGCAGACGTGTGGAAAGGAAAGTCTTACACCCAAGAAGATTAATTTATCTAAGGATGAATCTCTTGGTGCATTACACCAGCTTTGTGACATCGTTGTAGATGAGTCGATGGCGATTCCATGGAATTCTATTGTATTTGGGAGAGACTTTAACATCCCATTGTACTTGCATAAGCAAGATGCCATGGAGCTTGCGTTAGGGAAAGAAGAGTTGAATATTACCATCATTCAATTATGGATGATGTAAGTCTGTGAACAATTCTTTAAATAAAATTGATTTATCTAGTTACTTATATCAAATAAATTTTGTGTTTCAAGGTATATGTTTGGTGTAAGTAACAATATGGGGTTTAATGATGTCTATGAGTTTATTGACCCTTAACTCAGTCATGAAGGTAATAAATTTGATTACATCCAAACATACGTCACCAGTTGTTTTACAAGGGGGGAGGAAATACATTTTGTCCCTTATATATTTGCGTAAGTGTACTTTGTTAACTTCAGAGTTTCATATGTGATTTTAAGATATAACAATTAAGTTATTATTAATTTCAAGTACCATTGGCAACTACTTGTGGTTTTCCTACTGGACAACATTGTTGTGTGATTTTGCTCATTGCACAAGTCTTTTCCCAAACATCTCAGACAAGTAGTAGATTGGTAAAAACCTCAATGTTTGAACTTTCTTTGTTATATAAGTTCATCTTAAAAAATTTTCTTTTCATAGTTCAATTGCAGCACATATGATGTTGTTTGGAAAATCAACTACTACGACTAAAAAGCTTGGATGGTTAGCCCTTAAGGTTTGATATTTTGATGTATACTTTCTTATAATTGTTTTATTCCAATGGTCTTTTATAATTATTTAGAATTATGATCATATATTGTAGTGTAATAGACAAACTGGATCATATGAGTGCGGTTACTATGCAATGCATTGGATGACGATCATTATTCGTGCTCATATTACAAGTGGTTAAGAAACAGTAATATTTTCATTTAATGAATTTTTTCTCTCTCCATCGTTTGTAATTCATATACACTAATTGAAATAATTGTATGTTGTGTAGAGATTCAAGACTCTTCTTCCAATTCCCGAGAAGTCCATTCATTACATATGAAAAGTCCTTGCAAAATATGTAATACAACTGTACAATAATATGTAATTGTAAGGATCTAGTAGTTTGTACATTAGCATATCATCACTTTGATGTATAGTTATAATAATTTGTACATTGAGTTGATTTATGGTTATAATTCTATTTTGTATTGAAAAATATATTTTGGTCTGTATTTCTATGTTGTGCATATTGGTTGTAATATGCAGGTTTGTTTCTATGATAGAGAACGTTACAAAAATAGAACCATCTTTTAAAAAAATACAGACTTTAGACAACGATTGTGGTAAAAATTAAAGTTGAAAATGGTCTATGGCCTTGATTCAGACTCTAACCGAGGCCAAAGATCCGTAAATTAAATAAATAATTTAATTAAAAATGACCTTTGACAATGGTGGCCATAATAACTAAAACATAAAGTGCTTTTGAAAGCCCGTTACAAAGAGAACTAAGGTCATAGAGTATACCATATTTTAAGTAATTAATTAATTTAAAAGATCCATGGCAGCGGTACCGCTGTCATATATCCTATAAATTAAATAGTTATTTAAAATCTAGGAGGGTTTATGGCAGCAATTTCTTGTAGAACTGGTGCTAAAAACCTTATTTTTTTTCTTCACTTTACTACTTCGAGTTTTTTCAACTGAGACAAAATCATGACCTTTTTTGCTTCTATTAGTAATCGAGGCTAAAACCTCCCTTTTTTTAACCTCGCCTAAATATGTCTCGGTTCTAAAACCGTTGTCAAATTTCGAAAATAACCGCTATCATTTTCCTTTGCTATAGTAGTGAAAAATCAATTTCTTATTAGGTTGAATACAAGGAAATCTAAAGATAATTAGACATTTCATTATGTATAAAGTAACAAAGAAATAATTAAAATGAAAATAGTTAAATTCATATTTTTTTAATCAAGAAATAATATACATAAACACTTTAAGGGATGCTCAATCCTTATACAAAAGATCATAATTTTACTTTGAAGTCCTCCGATAAACCAAATTCATCCTAACATGTGTATATAGTAAAAAGTTTGAAAACAAATAGAAGTCCTTACGTATTCAAAGTGCAAAAAAAAATGAAAATATCATCCTAAGGATTTCTATTTATAGGTACTTGTTCAAATTAGTAATCATTGGCAATTACTAGATTCAATCCCATTAATCTAATGCTATATTCAAATTCATTTATAGGCTATGGTAAGAGTTTCTTGTTTAATAACTAATCATATAACATTTTGCTCCCAAATACTATTACTTAGAACTAAAACAACAAAGATTTGTGCGTAGATTAGAACACTACACCTTAGTGAAGACTTCCCCTATCAAATTATATATATAAAACCAATTAGAGCTTTAGACTGAATAGTCTAACTGGGTTAGAGCACAAGTTTCCTCCTCCTCAAATTTTGGGTTAAGGATTCTACGTTATTGATATAATACACTCAATAGGGTATATGTTCCAATCATTATAAGAGAATTGGACATTTGAGACTTTATATTTCATCCATGCCCAAGAATTTAATTGTGTCAAGTATATATTTCCTCTATATCTACTTTCCCTTGTTTAGATACAATCTTATTCCTATGGTTTCATATGTTCCAAATAATTGATATCCATAAGCCTTTCCATATTTTATTTACTTTGTTATTTAAAGCCAATAAAGAAAATTGTTGGAAATGCATGTTTAGCTAATTATGTTGCAGTAAACTTATACCCACCCATTTATTACAAAACTATGTTTGTAATTTTACACGTTAAGAATAAATGGGTTGTATTTTCCTCCTCCAACCCGCATAAAACACGTGATATTTCTATTATTGTGATCCTCTTCTGCTCAAGTTTTCCATTGTTGCTATTTTCTTTAATATTTCCCTCCATGCAAAATGTTATGGTGATAGAGCTACCTTTATACTCTAAAATATGTTAAACATATCATAATTTTCCTCGACAATATTATTTCTAGTCTAACTATTTAGCAAACTAAGATTTAGGAGTTTGTTTTAAACCACATAAAACATTTTGAAGATACACACTTGATTTGAAATATGAGATCAAAGTTTAGGGGACAACTTGATGTATATCTTTTCTTCATTCCCATAACACTTCGATTGGAGCACTTATTTTAATACACCTAATAGACATTCCTTAAGAGTTTAGGTCAATGACAATTTTAATACATCCTTCAACTCTATGAGACACCTTCTAAAGACAAAACCATGATAAAACTCCAAGTTTCAAAGCGGACAATATCTCATATGTGATTGACCCTAACGATGTTATCTCAATGGACTTGGATCGAAACAATCACCATACGAGAAAGCGTTATGAACATTCATTTAGCAAAGGTCCCAATTTCCCCAATAATAATAAGAAAGGTATGAATAATTACCATTTTAGAAATAAGATCTAAAGTTTCATGGCAATTGAATCCTTCAACATCATAATTTTCTAGTATTACAAATAATGCTTTGTATCTCTCAATGGATCCATCCAAATTATACTAATTCTATAAACCTATTTGCTTTCTATAACTTTCTTACCTGGGAGAAGAGATCCATAGTCCAATTGCCATTATTTTCTAAGGATACTAGTTTTAAGGGCTTGTTTCATGCATCTTTCTTAACTTCAATGGATGTTTGAAGTTTAGTATTGTTAAGAAAGTAGCCAAAAAGATTAGTATGGGTAAGTTAACCCAAAGATTAGTATAGTGTTAAATCTAAAAGCAAGAACTTTTTAGATTAATCATTGCAAATTTAATCAAAATAACTTCTCAATTAACTATTACTATATCTAATCATGTATATTCCTTTACCTGTTTTATCAAGTAAAATGCTAATTATCCAAACTAATTTCTTGTTTAATTATTAAAGTCTTCACCTTTAATCAAAGTAACTTCTTAATTATTGACAAAAACCCATCAAATAAAAGTTTATAACTTTAACCAAAGTGATTTCTCAATTAAAATTAAAAACCTTTTGTACTTATATGATTGTTATATGAAGACTTATTACTATGCTAACTTGTTACAATATAAATATCATTAATTTTACTTGATTACTAGATAAAATACATAGATGTAAAATAATCACAACAAAAAGAAAAAGAGCAAACAAGTTATTCCATCTAACCCCAATTAAGAAATTATAGCAGAATCAACCCTAGAGGCTTAACACTCCATGAAGAATAAAAATGACATAAATATGAAAGAAATTAGAGGGGATGATTTGAGAAAGAGAGAGAGGGGCATAGAGAACGAGGGATACCTGAAATAAGCCCCTAAAAAGGCTTCTGCAAATGTCTTCCCCTAAGTCACTTTATATAAGAGTTGGAATAGGCCATTTTCTATAATTTTTGATATAACTATGTTGAAATAATTAGTAAATCTATGTAATCATTATGCTTAAGGTAGGGTGTTAAGTGTTAGATAACATCTATACCTAATTCTCTTTTTAAGCAGTCTAGGACAATGCTTTTGATGTTTCATCTTTATATTGTACCAACCTTCAAATATATAAATAAAGAACCATGAAAGGGGTTCTTTAAGCCCTCTAGAAATATATTTCTTTGTTTTAATATTAGGTTGGTATTAAAGCATGTTGACCTTGCTTTGGTTTTATCTCATCTTATTCGCCGACACTAGTCATTATTGTCTGCAACTATCCGACGCCATTTGCCACTATCTACGATTGTCCGGTGCCTTTTCGCTATTGTCCACCTCTATCAACCATTATTCTTTGTCGTTTTGTCGTCGTTCGCTGTTGTCCATCGTCATAGTTTCATCCAACGACCACCGGATTTGGATCACTTCTCCACACGACGACCAACCTCGCTAGTGTTAAAGACCAGTTCTCCTCCATACGTTGCCACACACATTATCTTTGTACGGTACAAATAGGCACAAGTTGTCCATGCACATCATCTTAATGCGGTTTTTTGGCCAGGTACATTATGACTACCTTGACCAAGATGGAAGTCATGTGCCTACTAAAAAAGATAAACAGTGAAAACAAGTAAATTTCAAATTGTGTGCCCTGTTCTAGCAATCCTTGTCGCCAAGACTTCTTAAGTCCCTTTAGAGCTTTCAAAAATGTCATTCCTTTTGAAAGAAAGCTCAAAGCATATATTTCAACGATATTTAACGTCTTTATGATACAACAAACAAGCTTTCATCTCTCAAAATGACATACCATGATATGGTATCCTTCATGACTGAAGCCCAATGAGTTGTGGAAGAATTGAGGATGTTCTTGCAAGTCGAATATTTGAAGGAAATTAAGAAGAAACTTGACAAATATTATAGGGTGTGGATCATTTGTGCTTTACATCTAGACTTTAAACATATTATAGATAAACTTCTGACTAATCATGAGGTTCCTTCCACATAGACCTTGACCGCACGCCTTCTTTGTGTCCCAACGCCTCAAACTTAGGAAGGTCATAAACTAGTGAAACCATCTGTCATGGTTGTCACACGAGGAAGAGAAAGACGTGGCATTAGAGCAGAATGACATGGAGGTTATGAGCGTCTTTAATGCATATATTGTAGAAGGATGGGTCACACCCAAGAAAATTTCTACTCCTTGCATGGTTTTCTTTCTAAAATAGCCAATATCAGGTTGAAATTGCTAACTTCAAGTTCACTAAGGCCAAATATCAAGAGTACCTATAGTTAAAGTCTAATAGCTTGACAAAGACATCTCAATCCCCAAATACATCAACAACTTGCATTTCTCAATCCTTGAAAGTTCAAAATTCATGGGAAATTGACTCGGGTGCTTTTTATCACATCTTTGTTAATATCTCTTTGTTCTCAACCATTTCCTTTTAGCAAAAACCTCATTTCCCTTTCAAATGGCAGTAAAACTTTCTTAAAGGGAGTTAGTCAAGTTTCTATATCTCTCTCCCTAAATTTGAAGTTTGTCCTTTTAAACAACGAAAGAATCTCTCTTGAGCCTTACAGACCTATTCCTACTCTATTATTATATATTTGGTCCTTCAATCAATGCCTAAAATGAAGACATAAGGTCTTTATTTATAACTTTCCAGGGCGTGGCTTGAGTAGCAACTTTTGGTGCTTGAGTCGTAAAGGATTTACTCTAGATATTTCGAAACTGCCTTTTTACAACTTTAGCTTCACATTTTTGGGCTCAAGCCTTAAAAGTGATGTTCCAAATCCTTTCAAAGGTGGTTACTTGAGGTTTCCCACGAAGGTGGATATTTTTGTGGATTAAGCCTTGTGTTCTATGTTAGAGCCTCCTAAGATTACTTCTAGGTGAAGAATTTTTCATGGCTTTAGCCTTAGGTCAAGGCTTGAGGAAACCTTCCAAGATAGATTTTCTTCATGCGACTTAAAATACTTCACATTTCTCTATTTTTCTTTTCATTTTTCACTTTGAGTCTCTGTTTAATATTAAGAACTACAAAACAAACTAAATATGAGTGAATTAAGCGTAATCTAAAGAAAATCGAAACAAGATAAGTGCCAAAATTATCATAAAATTCACTTAAATTTGGTTCTTATTACTACATCCCACTTTAGAAATTTGTTTATTCACAAAGTCAGTTTGTACAAAATGATACAAAACAATTTTCACATTGGTTGGCCCAAGAACCCATATGAGATCTCAAGGCTTTTCTCACAGTACTAAATGGTGTCAATTTAAAATATCAAGATACAAATGCAAAATTATTCCATAGTCTTCAATTAATGCATTATATCCCATCAAAATTCTCATTTATGTGCAAGAGATTCTCCTCCTGAACTAAGTGTTTCACTCTATGCAATCTTGCATGCTTCCATTTAGTTTTGTATTTTTGTTTTCAATCAACATGTACACATAATTAACATGTATAACTAAGGTCTTTGAAGGGTTGTAAATGGGTTGGGCTATCAAGAAAATATGGTTTATCAAGATAAATAAAACTCAGAGATAAAGGAATTGCTTGTATGTACATGACATGAGTTTCTTTCTTTCCTTTCCAACCTTGTTTGCCATTTTTCGTTTCTTCATTCTAGGCGTATCAACTTTTTTATTCATCTCTTTGGATTGCATAAATATGTTTTCATTCTTTTTTCTATAATTAGGTGATAATACTTTTACCTTTTCTTCTTCTTTTTTTCATATCATCCTCCCTTTTTCTTTTTTTTTTCTTTTGACAATAAACATATTGTTCTCTCTCCCTTGTTAGTAAGGAATGTAGGATTTTTCACATTTTTAGGCTCTAGATCCATGTATGTAAACTTGAGGTTCAAAACAGAAAATTTCAAATTAATAAGGAAGGTAAGATTTTTACTTTTTCTAAACAAAATCAAAGCAAGATAAGTTCCATAATTATCTTAAAATTCACTTAAAGTAGGCACTTAACACAATACCAATCGAATAAATCTCATGAAAATCCAATTATGCATTCTAAGACAAAACACATAGAAATTCAACACCATTTCATCATGGATTATGTAGCAAAGGGGGACGGTAAAATCTAAGTCCATTTGTAGGTGGCATGGATGACGAAAATGAAGATCCCTTAAATTTAAGGATAAATGCTCTTGAAGAGGAATGGGTTGACGACAAGCCCCTAGCCAAGGGACCAATCACAAGAGATATGACCGAGAGCATTCAAGAGGAATTTAAGTCATTTATGGAAGGTGGGTCGAAGCTTTTATCTTTTTTGACCAAAATAAATTTTAATTAGTAGAGTAGGTTTTTATCTAACCTTGTATAATGGGTCAAGTAGTCTAGAATTTTCATTTGGACCTTGCTTTAGAACTGACATAAAACTCCATATGGAAAGGTAAAGGAAAACATATTGCCTTTACGAAACTTATACACCAAGCATAAAATCATCTTTTTTACCATAGAAAATTTATCACATTAAGTAAGTATATCACATCTTGTTTTCATAAGGGGAGCACAAGTTTAGCTTAACCCACAATCTCAGTGATATCTGAGTTTTTGATGATGACAACACATAATTAATAACACATGTGTATTCTGTGTTACATGTTCTATGATTACATGTTATATCCTTTTCTTTAATGTGTTAAATCTGTTAAATCATATCTGAGAACATGTTTGTGTTGTTCATTGCATATCACTGTGTTAAATATGTGATTTTATATGTGTATGCATGACATATGTTTTTGGAAAAGGAAAATCATAAGCACTATGGTTGAACTTTAAATGTGTGGCAAAACAACAGTTTTGTGTCGATTACATTATGGGGTGAATCGATTACAACTCGTGTGTTTGCACAAACTCTTTTGAAGTGTGCTGTGAGATTTTTCAAAGAGAAAAGTTTTCAAAACTGCGCAAAAAGATTTCACTTAATTGAATGCATGCTCTCCGTATTCGAATAAGTTCGTTGATGTTTTGAAAATCTGTTAAAGGCTTGTAACAACTAACCTAACGATCATATTTTAAATATGTTGACCAAGCATTAAATGATAGTCGATTGCATTAATTGTACATTCAATTTTTTGTTGGACTGCTGCTAAATCTGTTATAACTTATTGTTATATTCGATTATGTTAGTAGCTCAATCGATTAAAATGCGTCTGATATGTGTTATACTATAAATTGACGCATATTTGAATTCTGTAAGAACTTTTGTGATTCTAACAATTTCGTATCCTTTACAGAAAGTCGTGATCTTACAGAAAGAGAGGAAAAGCTCCAAGAAACAAGATTGACTGTGGTGATCAACAATTTATGATTTCTTGAAGAGCAAGATTGTTGGGTTTCATAGACTGATCAATCTGCACATTTGGGTGTTACTGCGTGATCATATTCTACAATCTCTTGAAGATTGGTTTGAGTTCCATGTTGTGACTACAAGAAGAAGAACATGTGTGTTCTTAACTTTGAGGGTGCCTCAAAGGGGTTAGACAGCAGGAGAGAAGATTCTTGCTGCTGGTCTTGTTGTGTATTGCCTATATTTTGATTAGAGGGTTAGAGAGGTGTTTTACATTTTTGACGTGATGTCTTCTGTAGAAACCTTGTTGTAAAAACCTTGATCATTATAGTGCATTTGTTTCCTATGGTTGGAAGGACACTAGATGTAGGCATGTTGGCCGAACCAGTATAAAAACGCAGTGTTTGAATTTTTTGATCCATACTCTCTTTTATTCAATCGATTACGTTATGTACTTGTTCAATTAAGTTTTCGCTGCATTGAAAATCTTTTACCTTGCGATTCAAAAAAAGTATAAAGACATCATCTTTTGTGAAAATATTTGAAGTTTTTGTTTTTACATTTCACCAATTCACCCCTTTTTAGTGTGAGAAATTGAGTCATTCTATTTTAACATTTATAAATTAAGAAAAAATAAAAAACTACTTTTCTATATTGATTATAACTGGAACATGTATAAAAAAAATTTCTACATTATTAAGATGTTATTGTACCTACTTTCTATACCTATCATAAATAGAACACGTATAATTTTTTTTATTTATTACAAAATTCCATTCCATTAGTTTTAACCAATATAAAAAATATCGTATTATTTATAAAATTATCCATCAAATCACTTTTTATATTATTAGTGAATTAGAAGCAATATAATACTTCCATATAAAAAGTATTTTTTCACTGTAGAATTCGAGTACACATAAATGCTTTCCTTTTACCTTTTTATTCAGCGACGTACTTACATAGAATTGATTGTCTCTTCAGTTTTTATTCTTTTGGTGGCAGAGAGGAAAGCTAGTTGAACCTTTTGACTCAAAAAGTTTGAACCGTGAATAAATTTCATTGTACTATACCCGAATCTGACACTTGTATAATTGATGTAAAGGATACTTATAAAACACCACACATTAATGATGAAGATTTCTTTGTCTCCTGCAATATCTATTCGTATAATTAACCACAAACATTGGGAACCGACACCCATAATTTATTCAGGCCATGAATTCAAGAAAAGAATAAATCAGAAGAAATTGGCCATTTTGTATTTTAGTAAGAGTTTATGGCCACAAGATATATAAGTTGACCCATGCCGACATAATCTGGGTCTAACCTTTCAAAACTATAGAATCGGAAGATCTTCTATGGTCAAGGTTGAATTGCATTTACTAATTTCTATTTACATTAGAATATAGGCACCATGCACTGAAAGATATTTTAGAAGAGAGAACTCTTGTGTAATAATATATAAATAATTTATATTCAATTTAAAATAACTTTTTATATGGATTATGCTGGAAAAACATTTATTTATAGTAAGTATTTATAATTACTAATTTAAGTAAAATTATTTTCCGTTTAACACTAAGATTAAATATTTTAACTCAGTTGAAACAATTTTAAAATGATATGAAATATTTTTGACTAATTTAACGCACTAAAAACATTTTATTTTTCTCTATAAACTTCTAACATTTCAAGACCATTTTAGTAAAAATTTTAAATAATATTTTTATTAATAGGTTTGAGTTTAATTACCTGATATCAACTATTGTTAGTTTTCATTAAGCATATTTTTCAAAATTTTGAAAATGCTTACAAAATTATAGCGAGTTTTACTTAATTAATGTTTTCAAATTTGATTTTTACATAATTTCAACATATCAGTTGTACTTTTTTTTGTATCATTTGTTAAAAAAACATCATATTAAGTAAACTACATTAATCTCTCATTTCTTTTTATTCATTTGGTTTAAAATTCCTCCTTTCAATTAAAACATCAAGAAATACTTTAATTGTTTTAATATGATACCCATCTAAATTACAATAACCTCCATAATTGCTAAAATTATTACCATAAATAATCCTTCAAGTGTAGTTGTTATAATAGTAAAAATCATATTCTTTTTGTCAAGAAAAAAGTTTAATACCATAATTTTGTGAAATGCTGAAAATAATAAAGAATAAAACATATCATGTTTTGTCTCCAAAAAACAAGTGTGTATTCAATAATAGATCATTAAAGATGTAATTGCTTTATCTTTTAGATCATGAAACATTATGAAGTCTTCATTTTATGCATGATAAGAATTGTTTTCAAGGGTGCATATTAGAATAAGATTAATTGTTCATAAATGATAGCTATAATTTGTTATTATTGAGCATACGTTTACACATAATATGTTATTTTTAAGATATTGTTTCCTGATAAGTTTCTTGTTTAAAAGTGTACACTTCTTATTCAAAAGCAACTTTTTCATAGTATTAGAGTCAGACGATCCTATGGTCCAACCCTTTCTATTCCTCAAAATCCTAATACTCCTACTTGGAGACTAAGGTAAAATCCTCTAATTTAAAAGCATGACACATGATCACTACTAAGGAGAAATCATCTATATTAGGAGCATGACACATGGTCACTAATAAAGAGAAATTCTCTCCATTAGAAGCATGACACATGACAACTACTAAGGAGAAATCCTCTCCATTAGAAGCATGTCACATGACCACTACTTTCCCAAGTGTTAAAGACCAATAAGCTCTCAACCTTGGAGAGCAAGACACTCCATGCGCATGTTGACTATGAAGTCAACTACAAAATATGCTCCAAGCTAGATCATCTCTAAGCCTAAAAATCTTTCACTACTTTCCCAAATCAAAACCTAGAGTACTTGGCCTATTATACAAGTCTCAAAGGAAAGCCTTATACTACTAGGCCCATAATATAAGGTCTAAAATAAACCTACTTTAGTAAGAACTCATTGATGGTTCATGATGATAAGAGCTTAGACCTACCTTTTACAAATGATTTAAACTCTTCTACAATGTGCTTGGTCATGACTTAAAGGTATGCCATCAATTCATCTAATGTGTACAACTATGGTGTACTACAATAAACAAATTGGTAGCTTTAAGTGTGGATACTACCTCATGCATGACAACCATTGTGGAAGCTAGTTATGACAACGGTTGGGATGAGGCACTATAAATATTTTACCGACAAATTTATTTTTGGCCGTAAATATGAATTACCAACAGATTTTACCGATAGATTTTGAAATTTTAATTACCAACGAATTTTAACGACAAACATTTTCATCATTCAAATTTTCAAAAATACATATTTTATTTACTAACGGAAAAATCGATTGATAAATCCATTGGTAACTCATATTTTTTTTATCAACAGAAAAAATTGTCGATAAATTTTCCAGTAAAGCTATCGCTAAAAAAAGTAAAAATTTTGTCACCTAAATATTGAAGTTGTGTAACCTTTACAATTCTTAGGTTTCTTGAAAGAAGAACGCCAAAAAACAAGCCAAGGAAAATGAAGGAGCAGCCCATGTCTCCATCACAACTCCAACAAAGCAGAACGAAGAAAGATAGATGTGCCAAAAAAAATACGCAACTACCAATGAAAAAGAAGAAGCAATAGTCCTTCACCGTAAAAAATGTAGGTCACCGCTGCTCATCACCACCTTTTTCGTCAAGCATATGAACCACCACATGTGACAGGAAGATTGCCTCTACTACGAAACCTATAAGGAGCTGCTTGGGAATGACGAAGGGAAGCACAAATCCTAGATTTCAACGTTAGGGTTCTTACAAAAATTGAGATTTTCACAATTATTATGCAACTTTTTATCATGGTTGTGGTTTCAAAACTTACAAGAAAGAAGTAAAACCCATGGTTGGAATGCCCTTGACTGGCATGGTTGTGGTGTGGTGTGTTGTTAGGGATGAATAAAGGAAGGTAATTTAGAGAACAGATTGAGGATTTTTCCCACCTCATGGGTTTGTAAAACAATTAGGGTTCTTAGGTTGGGTTTTTCACTTTGGTTTTGAAATGAAGATGTGTTTTGGTTTTGGAACAAAGGAGGACATTAATAAAAAATGAAAAATTAAAAAAGAAGGAGAGAGAGGAGGAAGAAGGTGAACTAGATGACAATATTTAACGACAAAATTTACAAACAGACTTTCCTTCTGTAATTATCGACGAATTTTTATTGTAATTGCCGATGAATTTTTATGTCGATAATTACCGATAGATATAAAATTCAATCAGTAAATTTTACTGACTGCATTATTACTTATGAATTTTGGTCCATGAAAAATCCATAAAGAAAAGTTGATTCCAACAATTTTTTTTATGTTTCTAAAGAATTTTATTAACAAACAACTAATGGATTTAAAAACTCTATTTTATGTTCAGAAAACGTGAGCAAAATATTTTTTTTTCTAGATATAACAATTTAGAAGTTCGATAGTTAGATTTTGTTTAGTATTTTTAAATATTTAAAAACTTTGTTCAAAGATTAAATAGTGATTATACAGTTGACTGCATTTTTTAAACTTTTGATAGATTTTTGTTAAAACAAAATTATAAATAAGTTTTTTGAAAAGAAATACCAACTTCCATTACGGTTAATGTCACAAACAGTTGTGATGTATGTTACTTTCACAATATTTAGAGTACAAACTCTCATGGACTCGTCAAAACCAAAGTTTTTAAATTTAAAATCAAAGTATTGGTTAAAAAGAAAATCATTGAGATAATTTAATTCTACATTTTAATTACTTTTACATAATTTATTTGTATAACTTCGATTATGAAAATGACTACTTTGTTATCATTTTAGTTAAACTTTTCATAACAACGTAATCAACAACAGTGGAAAAATATATAGTAACACTTTTCTAATGACTAGTGCAGCCCTCCTTTAAAATTCTGTCCATAAAAATTCTTTTCCAATGCCACTTTAACGTAGCTGTTTAAAAACTCCTTCAGCTGCCACATTTTAATTCACTTTCTAATGCTAATTATGTGCAAGTTAAAAGAATTCCAGTTCATAACTAAGAAAAGCTTTATCTTCACTTTAATGCACAAAAAAATCCAATCATAACTGAAACTATACAGCTTCCTCCAAATCCAACTTCCCGCATCCATCAATTTCTTTATTTCCACAACCAATCATTAACCCATCATAAATTATTATGATCCTAGCACAATTCCAATTAACCAAACAACATATCCAAATTCATGCACTTAACTCCATGACAACCCAACATTATACGCATCCATCACTTTCTTTGTTTTCTTTTTCATATTTATTTATTTATTATAATTATATTAATGCCTACCACTAGTGCAGAAAAGACTTTAGACGTATGTTATTTTGGGCTTTTTACATCTGATCCCGACCTGACGTCTTTACGGGTGACGTTGATGGGACATCGGTTTGCACTGTCAGACGTCTATATAGACGTTTGATACTACATATCAGACGTCTATATAGACGTTTGACACTACAGATCAGACGTCTAAAGCATCGTCATATTTGATTGGATCTTTCTCCGCTTGAGCCCTCTCGGGTTGCTCCTGGCTCATGGTGATTCGAATTTACAACTTTATATTTTAGTTGAAGAGAATGGATTGTACGTTTTTTTGTATTGGATGATTTTAAAAATGTAGTTGACGGAATTGGAGGAGTGCAAAACGCAAGAAATCGCTGCCCAAGAACGCCGCCTAAGGACACGAGCAAAACTGCACCAAAACCAACGAAAACGCATTTTAATCGGTTCAAATGAAAGATAATTCATCAAAGAGTAATGTAATCGAAGTAAAACTAATTTTAAACGGTGCAAAAGTGAGAAAACAAACCTGAAGAACGTAGCCCGTGGAGAGAAAACGCGAGGAAGATGATGAACATTAAGTGCGCGTAACTGTTGTCTCGCGTTCGCGGTGTTTTAATACAGCCATGTAGAAGTCTGTTCCCCCACATCATACGTCTATATGGCTTTAGAAATCGGATTGGCGGGATCTGACGTCTAAATGGAATCAAAAACTAACTTTTTAGATTTAAAAAATGAGTATATAGAAGTCTATTCCCCCACATCAGACGTCTATATGGCTTTAGAAGTTAGATTGGCGGGATCTGACGTCTAAATGGAGTCAAAAAGTGACTTTTTAGATTTCAAAAATGAGTATATAGAAGTTTGTTCCCTCCACATCAGACGTCTATATGACTTTAGAAGTCGGATTGGCGGGATCTGACGCCTAAATGGAGTTAAAAAGTGACTTTTTAAATTTCAAAAATAAGTATATAGAAGTTTGTTCCCCCACATCAAACGTCTATATGACTTTAGAAGTCGGATTGGCGGGATCTGACGTCTAAATGGAGTTAAAAAGTGATTTTTTAGATTTCAAAAATGAGTATATAGAAGTCTGTTCCCCCCACATCAAACGTCTATATGACTTTAGAAGTCGGATTGGCGGGATCTGACGTCTAAATGGAGTTAAAAAGTGACTTTTTAAATTTAAAAAATGAGTATATTAGAGTCTGTTCTCCCACATCAGACGTTTATATGGTTGTTTTATTTAGGAAAAAATATCACCGATCATTTTTTACGTTGAATATTCGAAAGTCAGACGTCTAAAGGATGACATTAAAGTCGTTCTCTAGTTTACCTAGCATTGTAATTCTCACTGCACCGCGTCACTCCATGTAGAAAAAAACAATGCACTTTAATTCACCCTACATTCCAATTAACAATTCCATTTGAACATTAAAACAATAAATAAATTATTTATAAGTTTTCTAGTTGAGAGTTAAACCCAAATTCTTCCATATTAACAAGTTCTAGTCATATAATTATTTTAATAATATAAATATTACCATAATCCACTCTTAATTTATTTTACCAATTAAAATTATTTTTTCTTGTTCTTACAATCACCTTCCACTGATGATACTTCTATCGAGGCAAGTGTTTGATCCATTTGCAATTTCATGATTAATAGTTGGTTCACAATATCATTGAACCTCAACCGCAGTCATTTATCAAGTGTTTTGAAACTGCTAAATGTTTCTAGGATGATCTCAAGGAATGATTTCTCATTGCCAACATTCTTCATAACTTTATCACATCTTTATCTTAAAGCTTCCCTTGTCACTATGAAGCAACATGGTGAGTCTATTACCTATTATGAGACGAACTTCAGTCTGTTTGTGATGATTGTGCTTTAAGAAATTGGTTCTTGTTGAGGAAGAACATGATTGTGTTTGTCAATTTCTTACGGGCCTGAATAATAATGTTGTCTATGATACTCTTTCATTAATCACAAGGCTCTTGTTCATTCTTTTGAAACTCTTTCATTAATAATGTACTTTACCGTTAGCAAAATTAAGCAAATCTGACAAACCATTGATCCTAACCCTTTTTAATAAAATACCAATAAAGTGATTAATACATTAATCAATCAATCTGCAAATCAATGATATTATCAAAATATAATTTTCAAATTAAATTATAAGACATAATCTACCAATCAATATTATAAAGACATAATCTGTCAACAAAAGATATTATAAAGACACAATTTGCCAACAAGTGATATTACCATATACAATATGCCAAATAACAGTATTATCAATTAATTACCTTAATGGTCTACATCTAACTATAAATATATATATATATATATATATATATATATATATATATATATATATATATATTTTGATAGCATACACCTTATCCATGGTCAGCTCATACAAAAATAGGGGCTCAACTACTGAGTGGGCCAAGTTCTTGTCTTTTGGGTCAACATTGTTGGTAAATAGAAGGTTTCTCCCTACACCACCACGTATGTCTACCTACACCTCCCCAAGTTTTGCTTTTTTCAAAAATACCCTTAGCTTAAAATTTTGTTACTTTTAAATGTAAAACCATAATTTCTTACCCCTTTACTCAACTCCGCAGCACACCTTACCCCACCCCCACAATCTCATTTCATTTCTTTTTCTCATTTTCTATCTTCCCATTCCTCCTCTTTCATCTCTTCCCCTTCCATTTCTGTTTCTTCCATTGCTTCCATTTCCTTGCTTGCTTAGTACATGTTGTGAAGGAGCTTCCAATTCATTGCTTCCATTGAGTTTGGTTTGTGCTGCGGAGGAGTGTGCTTCAATCAGGTTGGTTTTCACTCCTTTTTTTTATTTAAATATTTGTTTGCAAGTTAGTCGTTTGTATGTATGTATATTTAGGTTGTATTAATCTATGTGTACTGGTTTGTATTTGTATCTATAATTTGTACTGTATGCTTAGCTGTGTAAATCAAATAAAAACCATAAAAGGAAAATAGGGACGCGTCAACGAAAATGTGAATTTCGTTGGGTCGAACGGATTTCGATATATAGATCAAATTGATCTATATATTTTTACTTTTAATTTATTAGTTTTCTTCTGTCTTATTTTAGTTAGTAATTTTTTTGAAAATTGTAATCTCTTAATTTGAATATAAAATATGAATTTGTTCATCTTTCAAATTTCAATATATTTATGTCTTTAAATTTAAAAATAAATAAATATAGTCTCTTTTAATTTAATAATATTAAAAAAAGTTATGTTAAACGGTATTTAAGTTAAAATTTGTCGAACTGTATTAACATATTAAAAAAATGTAAGAAAAAAGGTTAGAAAAACTATATTTATTTATTTTTAAAATTTGAAAATTAAATTATATAAAATTTAAATATTTAATTGTGTTTGAAAGTTTAAAAATAAAAAAAAAAATATTTTCTAATTAGATACTGAACACCCAAAAAAATAACATGACAAAGAGAGAGGTTTTCACATTCCTTATTATTATATAGCCCATGAGAAGATAAAATAAGAATATTTCGACCACGCGTCATGTGATAGTATTACCAATTTCCAGTTTTACATAATTGGTATACATGAAGGAATAAGTAATAGCATTAAAGAATGAGTAAGAAAAGATAGAATGAAGGAGCCTCAAAGGGAGGGAATAGAATATGTGAAAAGGAAAAGAAATAAATAAAGATGAATGATATCTTGAATAAGTGAAGAAGCGTCACTACAATTCTTTTTAATATGCTTCAATCATAAAATAAAAACGATCGAAGAAGAATATTTAATCCAAGGCCTTGCACATGTGATGGATTGATAACCCAAGTGTTTATTTCTTCTCCAATCATTTACCCTTTTCTCTCTCATTTTCTGTCATAATGTTTTGCCATTCAAAATCGTATCAATGGAAAACTACAGAGGCTGAATGGTATACAACAGAATTACATGCCAATTCCAATCCAGATTCACATGTCTACATCTGTGCTATTCTTGGTCCAGCTGCAAAAGGTCAACAATTCTAATCAAGTAAAATACTGCGTATTGCATTCATAAATCTCTTTTATAGGTAAAGAATCAATAAAATAAAATAAAGTAAGATTTTATTTCTTATAGCTCTCATTTTATTTTTCTCTATTTCGTAGTTTTTAGGTCAGTGATCTTTTAAGAAGGATTTTTTTTTCTCATACCACGTTAACGATAATGTCGGACAGAAAATTAAGTAATGTTTTAATGACTACAACAAAAATATTTTTGACGTAAATTATTTTTTATATTATTTAAGGTCAGAAAATATTTTAATGTCTTAGTTGGAGCATCAAATTAATGTTGGAATTGAAAAAAGAAGTCAAAGAACGTCGATTATGGAAAAAGTCTGAACGGATTACACAATACATTGACGTCTAATTGGCGTCACTTCTAACAAAAAAAATTGACTGTATTTGACATTTATTAGTGTAATAACAAACATTATTTGCTACATTTTTTAAAATATTTTTTGTTTTAACAATTTTCTAAACTTGAAAAATAGAAAACGTCCAAAACAGTTTTGAATGTTTCAAGTAGAGATTCAAAATCAAAACTATACACTAATCAAAACTAACACTAAAACACTAAAACTAAATATATCAAAACTAAAATTGTTAAAACTAAACTAACCCAAGACTTTAAGTACAATACAATTTCTATTGTGGGTCATAACTCCACTCCTATCATATCTTCTTCATTATGTTATTCATTATAGGTGATGGATTCTTGAAACTTTACAAAAATAACACAACATCATTATGTATACATACTAATTTTTAATGTTTAAGGTAAATATTATTACCTTAGTCCAATGATCTCTAATTTTTGTTTGAATGATAGTTTTGATCCAAAACATAATATAATAGCCACATGCCTATGAATCTGTCTTCTTGTTACATTAAATATGATAAAGAAAATAATCACATATTAAGATCATAAATTAACATACGAAAATTAATAATGCTAAGATTGATGAGTTTCATCCTTTGGATAAAATATTTGATTTTTTTGCTCTGTACTTACTCACAACTCTAACTAAATTTGAAAAACATATTAATATTAATTTAACTAAGTAGATGATATGAAATAAAAATAACACTTACATGAATTTCAAGTCAAGTTTTGATGACAATGATTGTGATGATGCACCTCGATTTGATAAAATAATAAATAAATCAAAATAAATATAAAAAAATTAAAAATAAAATAAATAGATAAAAAAAGTAAAATAACTCTCATACACCTATGATAGAAAAATAAATATAAATAAAAAGTTAAAATGTCAAATTAGTATAAATTAATTTTTAAAAAACTTGTGAATAAAAAAAATGATTACACTATATTACATTATATTTGCTAATACAAGGATATATTTTATATTATAAACTATTTTGATACAAGTACAAATCAAAAGCGACCTGTAGAGTGGCACGGTCAACCAACTACTTTGATATAAAGTTTTGAATCCGAAAACTAGCGATGTTATATTCTATCTTGAACAAGCTCAATTTTTTGAAGTTGGTGAAGGTAGCAGTTACAAAGTCTTATGACATTTTTGCGTCATTTAGTTGTCCCGTGTTTCATGACTCATAAGGTTCAAGCTCATCTTTCCATTTGTGGTGTGGGGCCTGACTCACTGTTAGCTACCGATGGAAGATTCTGACTTCTTGCTGCTGATGAGTTGTCGGAGAAAGTGCTTTAGGGCCTTTTAAAAGCAAAAAGAAAGAATTAGAATACATTGAAAAGGAACACACAGATTTGTCAAACACCTGTTTAAAACTATATCTAAAATTCAATAACCAAACATGTTTTTCCTAACTTGCGATTGCGAAAATTAGCTTCTAAAATTTGTTATGGACACTTAATTATAAAATAAGGTTTAATAAGTTTTTTTCTTAATATTTTTCAAATTCAATACATCCCTCAATTTATGCTTTGTTATTAACGTAGTTTTCATTTTTATTAAAAATATGAATGTAATCTTTTATGTCACAATTATGTTAGTAATAATTTGACAAATTTACATAGATATATAAAAAATAATTTAAAATGATATACTATTTCGATATTCTTTGGACTTATAATCACTTTTATATAACTTCTTGAACATTGTTTGAATTCGTTATCACTTTTAGTTAATATTTTAAATATTTTTTTTCAAGTCATTCCTGGTTCAATTAAGTATTCTTTCTTAAGCCATTTCTTATTCAACATA
This sequence comes from Vigna angularis, assembly GCF_016808095.1. NCBI lineage: Eukaryota > Viridiplantae > Streptophyta > Magnoliopsida > Fabales > Fabaceae > Vigna > Vigna angularis. The sequence continues at coordinate 28,402,862 of NC_068971.1, read as the reverse complement.
AATATTTTTTTTACTCTTAGTCACTCCTAATTGATCTCGTTCAAGTATTTTCTTTTTCAACAATTCATTTATGATTTAAGCAAATACTCTCTCATAAGAAACTTCTTGCTTAAGCAAATATTATTTGAACAATATTAATTATTCTTAGCTAATAATTGGATATTCTTTATCAAAACAATCACTCTTATCTAAGATGTAGAGACTGAGTACTTTTGTGGTCAATTATCACACTTTTACTTGCTAAAGAAGATAATCATTTGTCGATATATATATATAACTTTGAAGCCTTCTTCTTTCTAACTTGTTGAGTTTGAACATTAGTAATTCCTTAAGATTTTTTAATTGGCCCAAAAATTTAAGCATGACTTTTTAATTATGTTTATTGTCTCTCCTTACTTTCTTCTTCTTTAATGATTTATATATACTCTTGAAGAAAGTAATCATTCTAATAAAGCTTCGATTTACATTTTTATTTGGGGTCAAAATTTTAAGGGCATATCCGTCGAGTTTAAAGATAAATTTACATTTATCTCAACAGTATGAATGAGACTAATAAATGTGAAATATATATATATATATATATATATATATATATATATATATATATATATATATATATATATATATATATATATATATATATATTGGGTATGGAGTTTGAGATATAATCATATCACTCCATGTTACACTTTTAATTAAAACTATTGATGTCGTCTATTGTCTACTATCTAAGTCATTAGGTTCTCCAAATTCTTATTGTTCCTCCTCCAAGTTGTGTATGAGAGGGGTATTCTGACACTTAAATCAGTTTATAATCATTAACTTAGTATTATAAAGTCTTAAATTCGTAATAAATACAATTATATGTCTCCTTAACTATAACTCATATTTATAGGTTTTGATGTAGGTTTATAATTAACGTAGTTTAATCATAGTCCAATATTCCATAAACATATATTTTAACTATAAACTTAATTATCAATAATGTTTAAGATTTTTTATTATAATTGTTTGATCAACTCCCTGATCAAGCAATTGATTATTCAAGCTTGATAGTGAATCATCCGATGATAACTAATCAAGTGATCATATAATATATATATATATATATATATATATATATAAACGGTGCGTGATTTTATAATTAATTGAAATTCATTTTCATCTACCAATATTATAGTTATGGAATATTACGTAATAATATTAAAAAATAGTTTGTTTTATATTAACATATATATCAGAACTGTTTTTCATTAAAATCCAAGTCGTACTTTGATTGCACAGTACGTAATTATTTGTGAGTTGGAAATGTTAAAATTATGAAAGTGAATTATTGGGATGGGATGGGAACCACCAGTACAAATGTGTGTGGCAAATCTTCGTTCCAAGTATGCACATGAGTGTTCAATCATCTGTATGTTGATCTTTAACCAGACAACGCATGTTAGGTGTCTCTTCAATGCCATACCGTAAGCATAAATGTTATCTGGAAGTTGTCCATAGTTCCACTCTTCACCTTCTTCTTTCTGTTCTCATTTGTAACACACATGATTTTACACGAGCGGTGAACTTAGCTCTTCTTATCCCAAACTACAGCAATTCAACTCCACCACTGTCACACCTTACATGCACCGGATATTGTAACAGTCTCAAATCCCACAACTTTAGGGTGAATCACCGCGTCATATCTATCCTATATCTACAATTTACTCTTTTAAATTTAGTCCCATATATACAAAAAACAAATATTTACTTCTGATAAGAGATAAATTATCACAAACAATGACTAATTAATTATATAGTTAAAATAAGCTTGTATAAATCATTGTTTTAAACGTCATTAAAAGTTTAAACTAACGACGATAGTTGTTAGAGTCATTGTCAAAACTTAAAATAATAATAGTCAAAGAAACCCGTGGTTCAAAACAAGGAAAAAAAATATTACTTAAACAAAAAATAATTACTTAGAATGGATAACGGTTACTCAAAATACAATGAAGGTTGTGTCGTTAACCGTCGTTTAAACGACGATGTTTTTTTTTTTGTAAACAATCATCGTTATAAGTGTGTGTGATTTTTTTAATATTATATTTTCTTTTTTTAAAAATCGTAATTTCTGCTTAAATTTTTACAACCTTTCAAGACAATAGTTCAAAACATATTTTAAACAAAGCTTGATAAGAATAGTTCTAAAGCCTAACATAATAAACTACTTGCCTATTATCTTATCTTAAATTGTTATATAAGTTAACAAAATGCTCACAACAAAATAATTAATATCAACATGTTTAAATCAAGCAAATATTTCAAAATCCTCACAACATAATCTGAATAACTACATGAAATGCATTTTAAAATAAATTGTTATCAAGAGTTTAAAAATAAGAAATTCTAATCAAATTTTTAAAAAAATATATTACAATATCTAATAGAAATGCAGGAATGAGAGAGTAAAGAATTGCATGGAGAAGACCACTGGAAAGGAGAGTGCCACCAGATAAGGGAAACGACAAGGAAGGAGGCACTAAAGAACGAAGAATCATGAACCACTAGAGGAGAAAATCGGAAGTACACGCAATGGACTTGGCAAGCATAGAGGAATGGCCAACGACCAAATCATGAGCGACACGGAGACCTCCAATAGTGGTAACATGAACCCCAACAACTGCACAAACATGAACCCTAATAGCGACACAAATGTCAACCACAAGACAATGGTAACAATGTGGACGCTCAAACAGCGATAGTATGACGATCACCAAGCTTGAAGATGCGATGTGCGATGAGCTTGAAGGGACGACTTACGAAGAGAGAAAATAAAAAAGAAAAAGAGGAATAAGTTACATGAAAAAAGAAAACACAATGCGATTGGAAAAGTGAAAAAAAATAAGTATTTTTGAAAAGGCAAGACTTTTAACTATGGTTGGACACTAAATTTTCATTGTATGTAAGACTTTTAACAACAATTCTCCATAGAATCGTTGTTATTGTATTCCTTGGTAGAACTTTTAATGATTGTTGATTGGAAAACCATGGTTAAAAACTTCACAATAATTACAATATTGTCATCGTGACTTTTTTTTGACAATGATTGTGCTATAAATGTTACTTATTAAAGTCATTACAAAATTATATTAGTAACAAAACCTTATAATGTCAATGTATATGCTAAAGATATGTATTATACACATTATTAAAAAATATTTAAATAAAAAGAGTGATGATTATTTTGATAATGCAGTCAAATTTTATTAATGAGTGTTATTTCTACAATCAAATTAAGTAGAGTAAAGTAGCCACTCTATTTAAAATGAGTTCAAATAAAGTTACCAAACATAAATCATCTTGTAACGAATTCAATAGGAATATCAATAAACCAACACTTATAAGAATTTACATAAGAGTATATATGAAATATCAGGAAAAATGGTTTGCTATAGATGATATAAATAAAACAATTATATAAAGATAAATTCATTATAAAGTTCATTCATAGTTAGATTCTTTATCAATTATCAAACGATTACCATTCATTTAATTCCTAGATAGGTCTGAATTAAGAAAACAAGCGTCAATTAATTCATTAAGATTCTCTTTCGTATATGAGAAAAGTTTTGATTTAAACCTCACATGTTCCAATTATTTACATATAAAGTTTTACCTTACATATTTCAAGCATATACATATAAAGTTCTACCTTTCTACCTCTTGCATTAAACATAGAAAATATTGTTAGAATTAAGCAATTTGGCAAAAATTTAATTAAAAAATATTATTGGATTATCAACTAGTGTTTTAGAACAATCCTAAAAGGAAAAATTCATAATCCAATAAAACTTTATCATGTTGAATAATACTTTAATTACACAAAACCTTATAATCAACTATAAAATCAGAAAAGAATCAAGTCAGAAGGTTTCAGCCTTGGATGTAAAAGACAATGCCAGACATTACAAATAATAAAGTAAAATTGATGTAGTGGTGGGTTGATGTGGGATGAAGGATCATTAATTGGACTTACTAAATTGATCCAAAGTAACCAATATTTAGATACAAGGATTCCGGTCTTGATCTTTATTTATATATTCTTTTGTAGATATTCAATGAGGAAGAGAAATCCAAACAGACTTTGTCACAAGATTTAATGTGTTTAAATGATTCAAAATAGTATATTTTGGTGTATAAAATTCAACATAAAAGATTTCCTAACTATATATTCTATTTGCATAAGGTTTAATACGATAAATGATCTAATGGGCATCCAAAGCATTAGACGATTCTAATGATACACTAATTGGATGACTTCAATAACACTACCTAAAAGAGTTGTCATGTACCAACTTCTTTTTTAATTTTTCAAGAACACTTTATTTCTTCATTAAATTTATAATTTCAACTTCTCTCAGTTATTAGAAAATCTCCAATTCATTTTTTTAGCATCATTTATAGGTTCATTAGATAGTCTCTCACTTCATAATCTATAGGCTATTTATGAGCTTGATAAAGCGCTTAGTGAACATCTATGTAGTTTATCATATGATCAAAACTCAGCAATTTGATGGTTTATTAAGTCATCAAATGAACTTCAACAAACTAGACTCTATACTTTAGACTCGTCTAATTACAACGTCTAGTGCAAGTTGTCTACCTAGAATGTTTATTGCCTATCATGGATTAAAAACCTGATTTAATGAATGCTTTTATTTAATTCTTAATGAATCCTATTTAGACTAATCTCAATTAAAATATTAGATTTAAGCTTGATTATTTTTAAGAAAGATAATATTAGGTGTTTTATATGTGATAAGAATAATACTCATCATTCACAATAAAAGTTTCTCAAAAATCATTATACAAAAAGACTATGGTTGTTTAAGCGTTCTGATTTATTTCTTTTGTTGTTTTCTAATGACTTAGTCTTAGGGGGAGATTAAGACGATATAACTAGGAGTGATCAATGTACTCGTATGATCAAAATCTGTTTATATACTCTAATAACCAAGAGTATTTTTGTAGACTTATGTAATTATTCATTTGAGTGGTGGAGCCTCTTACGTAATTTCTTTACATGAGAACTAAACATAACCATCAAGTTTGGCTGAAGCAGTATAAATCTTATGTTGTTTTTGGTTGTTTGTTTGTTAGCTGGTCTAGTCTAATTTTTAGCAAGAAAAGTCTAAGAGCTCTATTTTGTTTTTGGTTAATTCAAACATGTTTATTTGTTTGCGTAATTTAAAAGGTAAACTATTAGAATAAGAATTCATATGTACATGATGGAACTTGTGAAGTCTAAATAGAATTTCACTCGTAGATGTTGCAACAAATGGGAGACTTAACAAATAATCAATGCTTCATTGATTAATTTAAGATTTGTTTAGAAATTAAATTAATAATAATAGTACGATAACCAATGAAGAACTTAACCATGAAAGAGTTGGAGAATCAACATATCTACATATATATTTTTTTCTTTATTTTGTCTATACCTGCCTTTACTGATATTTTAACACTTTTGCAGATTTTGATAAGTGTTGATATAAGTAAAATTCTTATTGAATTCATTAAGAGACATGGGTTGGCTAACCCTTCTATCTTGAACAGAGTATAAGCTCTACTCTACTTTATTTTATCATACAAATAACAATGATGAGTGTGTAAGCTTACTTATTCTTCAACTACACAATACATGTTAGAATGTTTAAATTAGCATGTATGCATTTAAACATATAAGACACTTATCATCAAAGCTTATAGCATATAAATGGTTTGTCAAACTATCTCGCGAAGGTCAACCAATTAGACCATCTATAGTGTTATCAAACTATCTAGAATCTATTAGATTGTGTAGCGGGTCTAAAAATTGATTTTAATTAATAATTTTAATTAAGCAAATTACAATTAAAAATGGTGGATTTAGTCTTAATTATAATTTAATTAAAGTAAGATTAAATGTTTTAAATGTAAATGCAATGATAGACAAAATACATTTTAAAATTTTTATAAAGATATAGGCCATAAAAAATTAATTATTTGTAAACACACATATTTCTTAATAAGAAATTGCCTAGTAATTCTACCGTTGCCCTTTCAGACGTAACAAACTAAAATTAACTTACATTCAACTTAAAACTAATAATAAAGATAAGTTACTTGAAAATGTTTTTACAAATTACCTTATAGATAAACTAATTTTGACTTACCGAAATACTTTGTTTTTCATATTATTTCTAAAAGAAATGATTAAAATTCTCATTAGAATACATCTTTTTTCAATTTGTTGACAAAAACAAAAAGATAATTTAGTACTTAGTGTTAGAGACCATATTAATTTGAAAATTTACGATGGTCTAGAACCAAATTAACAATGCTTAGTCAATTTTAAAAACTAAATAAAATGGTTCGAGGTATTAGGTATCTGAATTGTTGATATATATACATAGGCAAATTGATTGGTATAATGTCAATTGAAGTTACTATTATATATGGTGTGAATCAGACCAAAGCCGTTATTCAATAAAATAGCAAAAGACGTTATACAAGTTGCAATGGTATGAACATACATATGATGGTAAAATAACCAAGAAAGCCACCTAATCTTAACAACTTCCTAACCCCAAATAAGAAAAGAGTGTGTATATCTATAGTGCTATTCGCTTGCTTTGGAGCTAATATACACATTTAAAATTCTCACAAAGAATAAGTATGGACATTCTTGTTTGTAGCTCAACACTATCACACCAGAAGAATACTACCCAGAAGCTAGCTCAGTTCTTGGAACCAGAAACTGGAGGCTGGTGCAGCTGCTGATACATCGCAGCAAGTCTACTGTAGGCATCCATGTTCATCGGCTGCAAATAATTATTCGATTTTATTAATTATATCTATATTTTAGACAGATTTAACAAAAACAATCATTGTTTTATCAAATAACTAAACACATTTAAAAGCATCTTGAACCAAATAATTTATACATTTCCAAATGCCAAATGGAGGTATATTCTAACTTAGCGTCTACTCTTCAATTGGCACAATGAATAATCAAAAGGGTGATTTCCATTGTAAGATTGCGATCTAGGAGATTGATTGATGAGGTCAAAGCGCTAATTAACATACCAGTGCCCAATATTAATGATGCAATCAATTCGATTTGACTGATTTCTACAACCCTTATCATTCGTGCCTCACAAATTGAGTACCCACCCAAATCAGCAAAAAAAACCAGGTTGCCATCAATCATTGTTAGAAATTTGAACTATTACCTTATCCGCAATAAATACGACCAATACAAAAATACACAGGATTAAACTTCATCACCAAATACAAAATCAAAGTAGAATATTATTCAAATAATAGGAAAAAAAGCCAAATAAACTAAATGGGCACATCGATCTCTAGGATCAACAGTAGGTTTGGATAATTTTAGGTTCATAACATTAGAGTGATGTCATTCCGTATCAAACAATGAACATTAAAAAGAGTAGTTAAAGAGAAGAAAGTTTATAAAATATATATTTTTTATTTATTGCTTCGTTTGAGAATTCGTAGAAATATCTGTTACCTGTGATTGGCATCCAAAAAGTGTGGACAGAGGGTCAGGCATCACGGTGGCCGGATTCCCTTGAAATCGGTCACCACCTCCAGCGACAGCGGCATCCCACGACGCCGCCATCGGCATGAAGGCAGAAGGGTGAAGGACTGGAGGGATGGCAGGGATGTTAGCACGATTCATGGAGTTCATTTCCATCCCCATTCCCATCCCCATCCCCATTCCCATCCCTAATCCCATGCCCATCGGAGACATCATAGACATTTGAAGCTGTTGTTGCATGGTCAATGGCAGCATCATCGATGACATGTTGATTCTATTCATCATTTGCACCTGTGCTTGCAACTGCTTCAAATACTCTATCACCTCATCCAACATTGAAGCTTTATCAGTCTGCATCAGTTAAAGAAAATTCTTGTCTATATATGTATATGTAAAATAATACATAATTAGTGTTCAACACATACGAAATTCCATATAGCAAGCGACGCAAAACTAGTTAACTATATAATCAATCTATTACTCAACTAATTGTTAATTAAATTCATAAATAAGCTATAGTCAACATTGCATGTTTCTTTCTTTTCCCTTGTCTCTATATATGATATAGTTAAGTGTGGGTTCTTTTTCTTTGTCTTTTCTCCCTCATGTTTGCCTTTGATTTGTATGTTTTTGGTGGAAAATGTTTGTTGTTTTAGTGTTTATTGTATAATTGACATGAGGGCCTACCACTGGAAAGGGTTTCCTGTGGGAGCAGTTGGGTGCCTCTTCACCAAACAGCCTCCTGTCAGAGCATGAAAACAAGTAATTGGACTTCTTGTGGACTCTATAACTGCACATACCACCCTAAAATTCCCACTCTCAGCCATATATGATTGAAAAAACTTCAAGAGCACAGTGGTCACTTTTTCTTTCATAGATTTTTATCAAAGAGAATACCGATCACGTAATATTTTTTAGTGTATCAGGTGTAGCTATATAAGTGTAAAACTAACTAAATTGATGACATAACATATGTTAAGACATTTTTAGTAGTTATTAGTTTTTGGTATTTTACCAGTAATGGCTGGACCATTTGTAAAGGGACAATAATGGTAGTAGAATATTATGTAAAGAATTTGAACATTTAAACTTTACTTGAAGTGTATGATAAATGCCGTGAAAGTAGATACCTTATCTACAAGGACAGTACCATAAATAAGAAAAGTCAAGAATAAAAACAAACAAAAAACATATCATATATATTAAAATCAAAGTACGTGCATCGAGGTCAAAAAAAATAGATCTATGAGCTGAAAATCAGGTTAAAATAATAAATATTAATATTAATATAGCAACAGTAATTAATTGTATTATGTATATAGGTACTGACTTTTAGAAAAGAGAAAAAAATCTTGAGAGGTAGGGCAATGTAAACTCCCTCTGTGTCCAGGACTGCCTATCATTTAGGTTTGGATAGAAATAAAAAGTAGTTAAAATTAAAATTAAAATGTATAGTTTACGTGAAATTGATAAAATTAATTTATTTTGTAACTGGGAAGAATCATGGAAAGCAAAAACACGAGAGATCCAGTGTGAAATGGTATTTATAGTGGCTATCGAATCCTCACGGGACCGCTACTTGAACCCTACGAAAGTGAAAATGGCAAAGAAATATGTTATGTCAGTATATAGCATCTGTTTCTCTCACAGATTTGGGACCAGTAGATACTAAATAATTGGCTCAGATACCACATACGCAATATCACGATTTCGATGACAATATACTTAAAAGAAAAAAAGTTAAAACAAACAATATCATGATTAGCTCAGCAAAACCCCACCCCACTAGTTGCAACTATGCTATATACCTTGCTGGAATTTGGGACCAACTTTTGCAATGTCTTCATTCTTTGGTTAATCTTATCCCTCCTTTTCTGAAAAGCCAATGCAAAAATCAACCAATGAACAACAAATTCTTGATTTTGTTCTCATAATATCATTATAGCAACTTGCAAACGTTATTCAACGTTTACCCTTTCAGATTGGTTGTGTATAGCCGCTGCTCTGCTCCTTTTAGTAGACACCGACGATTTTCCATTTCCTCTCTTTTTCTTCTCGTCCTCCCCGTTTTCACCCTTTACAAATTCACCATAAAACTAATGTAAAATAGAATTAAATCCTCATGTATAACGCTTAAAATTAATTATATGTCTACCATATTGCTCTTTTAAAATTTTAATCATTAAATAAATATTCCCAAACCTAAAATATCACTATTTTTATTTTCTAAAAAATTCATTAAATTAGTCTCTTCAAAAATTTAAATTTTATCGTATTTATTTCCACAAGGAACTAATAATTTTTTATTTTTTTAGTGCTTAAAATTATAATCATTCTTTTACGCACTTTTTCTTATACTTAAGAGAGGTTAGTAATACATAACTTGGTAAAAATAAATGAATAAAATACTATAGTTTTACAATAAGTCTGAAATTATCGAAATTTCGAGCGTAGTATTTCTACAAAAGGGACTAAAATTTAAAATATTATCAGAGAGAATTTTTCCGGTAAAAATAAATTCAAAGAAAAATTATGTTTTATATTTCTTTTAGGAACGAAAGAAAAATACTGTTAAAGAAAAGGAAATTTTAAAATAAAATAAAGGTATACGATTGTCATGAAATACAAATAGATAAAAAAAAAGTAATGCATGAACAAACGTATGTTAGTAGATACCATACATACGTGTAGAGAAAAAAAATACAAGTGTGGCATACGCAATATATAGATATAAAAGATAAATAGACAAAGATAAATGCGCATGAGTTACAAAAATTAGAAATTAGAGTTTGTAAAATTCTTAGAAAAATCATTAGAAATTGACTAAGGTGGATTTTATTTTCGGTTGATAGGATTGTTGAAAGAAAATAATAATAAAGAAATATCAGATAAGAAAATAAAATAGAAATAAGATGAAGAAATGGGAGAGAGAGTCGTTGGTTACCACTGGTTTACTGTGGGAAACAGAATCGTGGTCGTCGACGGTGGTGGTCTTGGTGCAGTGCTTAGCGGAGCTGGTGTTATCGAGAGAGTTGATAGAGGTGGAAGTGAAAGCCACACCAAGTTCTCTGTCGCACGTGTCAAGGGTCACGTGCTTGCTATCCCTCCCGAACGTGGCACTGCCACTCACGCTCTGATCCCTCCCACTCATCTCCTGTCCCTTCGCACCGTGGTTGCCGCAGCACGACCCCACACGTGTGGAGCACCCCACCATGCACGTGCTGGGGACGGACTCCATGCCCTGCTTGCTCTGCTCCCGCTTCGAGCACGGCACCAATGCGTCCATCGTCACCGTGTTCGCCGTCGCGGCGTGAGGGTCTAACCACGGCACCAGGAAGTTCCCGTACACGCCGCCGTCGCCGTTCAGCGTTGGCTTTCCACGGTGCGGTAAGCTCGTGGCTTGGTTCACTATGGACTCCAAGGTGCCACCGGCACGAGGCTTCTCCCATGTGTACTTATTGGCGGCGATTGTTGGAAGCTTCACCGGCACACGCGGTAGCCCTAAGCCATGCATAGAAAGTTGCCCATTTTCCCAAGTCAGCTCCGCAACCTCGTAGTCTAACCTGAACTCATCAAATCAAGCAAACAACAATCATTAGCACCTCCGAACTAGCATAAAGAAAAAAGGTTTTCACAGCCAATCTCTTCTATTTAGTTATTTTAATTAATAAATGTTTCTATAAGGAGTATAGTATGTTGGACACAGTTATGTTGACTCCTTTGGCGCCTCTGTGAGTGCTTATAAAAAAGGCTTACTCCTAAAAGAAGTTATCCTTTTCTGGGTTCATCGGAAAATGTTCCGTTGAAGATTAAGGAAAAGAAGAGTGTCTTGAATGATAGATGATTGAGTGAAAGCGTTTGTTTGAGAGAGATAAAGAAAAGAAGAGAACTAACATGGGGACATCAGGGGCAGTGGAACTGGAGTTGGAGCGAAGGGAGAGTCTTGGGGGTGGTGGGTTGTCGTCGACGTCCCAGCTGGGAACGCACTGGCTCATGGCGGAAGTGTGTTCTTGGTGGTGCGTTGTTTATTCACATGGGAAGAAAAGATTGATTGTTGTGTTTATGAGAGGAGTTGATCCGGTTTTGGTGTGTGAGGGTGGGTCTAATATGAGAGGAGTGATGAAAAGGAGCTTGTGGATTTGGTTTCACTACGGGAAAAGAGAGAATCTAGTCCATATGTATTGGAGTGAGAAAGGTGGTAAGTTTTGTGCGGAGTAGTCAGTTCTGCTTTGTCCTTTCAACGATTCGATTTTGCCAATTTGGTCTTCTCTATCATACTCTTCAATTATAAATACCGTCTTCTCTCTGACGATTTATCATAAGCAAAAACCCGTACACCCTCTTTTCCATGCTTAACATCACCGTATACGCTCCTTTCTACATACCATCTCATTAAATATTATTTCTGTTTTTAATAAATTTAAAATTATCAATCCTGAAAAAATTATATACATTCTGATCACATGATAATCTTCAAATATTTCCTATAACTTTTCTTTTATTTCATCTCTAATCCATTTTTCAATTTTCTCTTTATTCTATTTAATAACTTCTGTACGAAATATTCCAAAAATTGTTTATAAAATAAACTTTTAGGAATTTGATCAACATAACATAAAGAAGTAAATTGATTCTATTTAATAAATAAATAAAAATATAAGGATTAAAGTGGATTATAGACCTAAATATACATAACAAATTACTAATTAACTCTTCTAATGTATTTATTAAATTTTGTTATATTTATAAAATATTTTGATATAATATATCATGATATAATAATTGATTAAATAATATTTTCACTATATACTACTTTAATTTCAAGATTAACATTATACTAGAAAAAAAATTTATATCAATTGAAAAAGACATTTTATACTAATTTTTGAACTGATATAGAAACAAAGAGTATAGAAAGTATTCAACTTTTTATACTAATTCTATAACTAGTAAGAAAATTCACTTTTTATATTGATTATGAAATCAGTATAGAAAGTTTCCTAAGAGAGAGATAAATCTCTATATGATCCAAACATTTTATACAGGTTGGGGCTCTAACCAATATAAAAAATGTGACATTTTATACTGGTTATGACTTTAATTGCTATAAAAAAACGTAAACTTTTATACTAGTTAGTGTTGTAACCGGTATAAAAAGTCACTTTCTATATCAGTTCTAACATTAACTGGTATAAAAAAGTGACATTTTCTTTTCAATACCAAATCTGTATGTGTTATCATCCATATACAAACCTACATAAAATTCAATCCCAGAATACAGTTTATATATATATACAAGGAACAAAATAATCAATATAATTCCTACTATTTACACATAAATAATAATCCCTAACCTCAATGTATAATGAACATATCTAATATTTATTTAACATCATCTATAAACACCTAAAAGAAATGCAGTTCATTGCTCCTAAACATCCTTTAAGACCTCTTACTCCATTAGAGATGTGTTACCTAATACTACACAATGAACAATTTGAGTCAAGTTATAATAATAATGGCTTAAGATATTAGTTATAAAATGTTCACGTTACCAAATTCCATGAGTCAATGACATTTGTGGATATGATTTTCTCCATGTGTCTCATGACATAATATCCACATTCAAAGCTCCTTGGTTGATGCAGACACTACAAGTTAAATTCATAAATATATATAATTGTATTTCAATAATCTGAAAGATTAACTACTTACAATTGTTACAAGGAACTGTAACTTCTTTCTAGAAGCGATATGTGTTCCTTACAACCTCAAATAAGCCACAAGCACTATGTAAAGTTAAACGCACATCTGAATGATGTGCAACTACCATAACTCTTTTTATTTCTGTATCTTTGATTATGCATAATGATGAACAAAATTTATGCAAGGTTGATATATAGCAACCTCCTCAAGCTAGGTTAGACTGAAGCTAAAAGAGATGCAATGGTGATTATATGGTGCGAAAGCAAGGTGAATAATGGGGTGGTGTTTTGATGGTTTTTTAATGATGATGGGGTGGTGTTTTGATGGTGTTCTTAAAGAGGTTAGGCTAACTTTGGAGGAAGGTGGCTAGAGGACACCACATGGGATGTTCTAGCATTGACTTTAGAGACTAAGAGAATGACTCAATATTTTGGCAGCATTTCATTACTAATAGCAAAGTGGGTTTACAAAGGGGGAGACATCTCTATTTATAGATGAAAGTGTCTCCAAAGTAGACAAAAACCCTAAAATACTATCTTTCACCAAACCTTAAAAATCTCATCTTGGTGAAGGAGAGCTTGATATACAACACTCAACTTTTAGAAAAACTCTCCACTCCTAGAGTGTCATCCGGAAAGCCACTTTAACAAAAGTTCTCCACTAGGAAAATGACACATGAGCACCACCTTTGTAAGAAAAATCTCTGTTAAGAGCTTGTCATATGGAAAGCCACTTTATCAAAAGTTCTTCACTAGGAAAATGACATATGACCACTACCTTTGTTAGAAAACTCTCCACTAAGAGCTTTCCATGTAGAAAGCCACTTTAGCAAAAGTTTCCCACTAAGAAAATGACACATGACCACTACCTTTGTAAGAAAACTCTTTACTAAGAGCTTTCCATGTGACCATTATATCTCATGTGGGACACCCTCCACCTAGCTAGGATTACAAAACTAATAATCTAAGATTACCTTAAGTTACGTGCAAATATTGTCCTACAACTTAAGCAAGATTGTTAAAATACCCTACACTCTACTTGACCCTTAATACAAGTTCTAAATACTCCTAATCTATTAAAGGTGCTCTATGATGACCTAAGAGAAAGAGTTTCTCTTTACTTTGCATAGATGACTCTTAGTCTTTTTTAAAGTGTTTGATCATATGGCTAGGAGGTGTCCCATCAAAGGTTCTTTAATGCACATTAAGATATATGTATTAAATCACATAATGGACTGACAGCATATGAGTTAAGTGAGAAAATGTTAGAATTAATTGACAAATTAATTATATTAAATAACTTATTTGAAATGTTATAACAAATCTTAATGTGATTTAATAAAATATAAGGACCTATCGGTTATTATGAAAAATTATAATAAAAAAACTAACTTGGTAGATGTTGGTTTATAAAACTCTCGCTATAAACTTTTTCCACAATAAATGATGAAGAAAGTTGAGAAAAAAGAAAAGAAAAACAAAGAGATAAATTAGAAAAAAGAGAGTTAAAAAAGAATATTGAAGAATGCATTTTCATTGTATTTATCATAAATTAAGGTTAGTATCTGTCATAAATCAATATTAGTACCTTGTCTTGATTCATGTATATGAATGTAGGAGAATCATAAATTTTAAGATTTTAAAATAATTTCTTCAGTAACATAAGAAAATTACAAATTAATTTAAAGGAGCCCTTGAAACGAAGGCTTTTTACCATGTTGAACTTCACTTTTGTTATTTCCGTTCACATGAGCATATTTTGATACTGTGTTCTAGTTAGTAATGACCATTCATTTAGTATCTTTCCAAATGTATGGATGAGATTGAACGACTTCAGGTTGTAAAGGTTCTTTGAAAACTAACTTTTAGTCTCAACAAGCATGTTCGTGCTTGCAGAAAGGAAATCGTATAAATTTATTTGAAAAACAAGGACTCAATTGCTATAACAAGAAAACTGAAATAAAAAGAAAGAAAATAGAAGCCATACAAATCAGAAACGTGAGCTTCGCAAGGGTAAAATTTTTGAAAGATATGAGAGAACGATGGAATATTATTTATGTTTACATCTATTTAGAAAAAATATTCTTGCCTGGGCCAATATATTGAGGCTAAAAATTATAATTATGTCAACTCATTAAATTAAATATAGGTGTTTCTCAAAACTAGCTTATGGTTGATAGCCAATAAATTTCAAATTAATAACTTTTGAAATTGAAAAGGTAGAAGTGTTATATAAAACTAATTTGATAAGGTAATGTAAAAATGATATAAAGGATAATAATTAGTTGATAAATTTAAAATGATATAAAGAAAAGGTTATATAAATAAAATTTGTTTTTTTAAAAAGTATTATTGTATAATTATAATTTTATATTTTTAAAACTATAATTATTTTTTTAACATTTTAGTATTTTCATTTACTTTTAAATTTTTTATGCCTTTTCTATGTGAATAAGTAATTTTATTTAAATTATTTCACTTTATAAGTATTAATTAAATTTAATATTTGAAGTTGAATATTCTAGTTTTCAGTTTAAACTACTGTTATATCAAGATTATTTTTTTATATATAATTTTCATACTATATCATATATGGAGTATTAATTGCTTTAATTTGTAATATATAAAATTTATTTTAAGTTAAGATGCATGAAAATTGTAAAAATAACTCACTCAATACAAAGACTGGTATATTAATTAATTATTTTTGTAAAACAAAAAATAAATAATAATGGATAATAATTTTTTTTTAATTTATATTACAATATAAAGTATAATAATGAAAAAAAAAATTTAAATAAGCTTCAAGATGAAAGTTAATTGAAATAACTTTTAACTTTTAGTTATTTTTTTAAGTAATATACTTTACGATAAGAATCTCTATATATAAAGAAATACTTTAATTCTACGTACACGTTAAAAGTATCTTAAAGTAAATACTTCTACTAATTGAAATGGTTGCTATAAGTTCTTCAATTCTCCTAAAAGAAATGTTGCTTGATGTCAAAATATATAAACCATAATTTCTCAGGGTTATAATATAACTAACATCAAGTATATTTAATATAACCAGATCAAGAATGTAGCAATATTACGAGGTTCAGCAATCCTGAATGCAACATGTACTATGGTCTTCATCTACGACACAATATATATATATATATATATATATATATATATATATATATATATATATATATATATATATATATATATATATATATATATATATATATACTTGCACCACCTATTTTCTACCCGCACCTCCCTGTGAAAAGATCAAATTGTCGTTATAGTTTTTTTTTCCTTTTTTCTAACTTAGATATACTTTTGGGCTCTTTCTTCCTGTATCTACCTTTTTTTTCCTTCCACCTCCATAAAACTTGATATCTCCATTTTACACTTTATTTTTAATTATAATAAAAACTCTAAATTAATCTTCCAGTAACTCCTTTCTTTTTTTTTCCATGTGCGCCACAAAGTACCTCCATCTTTATCTTCAAGTTGCTTCATGGAGTGCATCACACCTCCCTGCATCTCCATCCCCAAACTTCTCCAAGCTTTAGCTCACATAATGATGCTCGAACCTCTCCCTCCCTCTCTCTCACAAACCAACCACAACAACCGCAAACCATCTGCATCATCATAATCACCTTCATCCTTGAGGAAACAACAACATGCAAAACGTAAAAGGAAGGAGGGTGTTGGCATAAGAGTGGACATGGCCAAGGCAAATCCAACTAGGAAATTTAGTGTGGGTCTGTGGTGGTTGATGAAGGCGAATCCACGTGAATAGTTAAATAACATGTCATTCACTAATTGCACAGTTGGACATTTGACCGTTAACGATTTAAAGGCATTTGCAAAAATAACTAAATTGAACATAAATTACGATGTTTAGAACTACATTGAACATTTTAAAAAAATTAGGACCATTTCGAACAAGGCTGACAAAAATTGGGACCAATAATAATATTAAGCCAACGTAATATGCAAAACATAAGAATACACTCTTAGTTTAAAGGACGACAATTCACTCTTGAGAAGAATACAAAAAAAGTCACACAACTAATCCATACTGCATGAAGTAAGAAAGGTTATTAAGGGAAAGAAAGATCGTTTAGTGACTTCACACTTATTGAGGATTAACGAACAAACTTTGAACAAAAAGATGCTTGACAAAGTATTATCCTCCTTGAGTTGACCTCACCTCTCTTGGAGCCATCACAAACCACCTCACCATCACCATACACACCAAAAATCGTGAGCTTCTACCCCCTTCACCACCATAGCTCGTCAATCTTGGACCTTTCCCCACCATTTTTGCACCATAACTCCAAAGAAACACCCTTCATGCACATCTCCTAGTTTTGGCCTAACTTAGCTAAGGAGGCTGCTATCATGTGGTATCAAGAGCCTTGGTTCTTCAAGAGCTAAGTTTCCTTGGTTTCCTTATCTTTATTTTTTGGGTTAAATATGTTTTTAGTCCCTCAACTATCATGTGATTTTAGATTTAGTCCCTATTTCAAACTTTAGTACACTTTGATCCTTGTCCTTAAAGAAACTGTAATTTTCCGTCCTCCAAAATCAACACCGTTAAAATTAGGCTGAGGTGGCTAACGGTGTGTCACGTTGTAAACTTAGAAACTCTCCCTCTCTCCACAACCACCACCACCTCTGTTTCTTTTTATCCTCTGACAACAACGATGCCAGGAAGATCAGTTCTTTTCTCACACCCTCCGCCACCAAACCTCCTTTTTCCTCCTCCCACCGAAAAAAGTGTCGCTACGTTGGCGTCTCATAAAAAATAGAGTCCCTAATCCACAGACCCGCGGACCCTCGAACTCAAGGTTCTGCAATTGTCGCAACTCGTTCTTCCTCATTCTCCTTCTTCCTTGCAAACTCTTGGCTCTGCCATCTCTTCCCCTTCCTCCAAGCCCCAAACCCTAGTTTGCAGCTTCGTGCACCGCTTCAACCTCTTCCCTTCATCCACATACAATTACTATACCCATAACTTGCTTTTGAAATACCTTTCCCCCTGCTTCATGAACGCATATAATGCCAGCTACATGATCCTAGGCCTACACAAGTCCATAAAAAAATGTATCACTGAATAAATTATCCGACTAGCTATAAACCTAAAAATTTATAGAATACCATATTAACGGGCTTATGTTTTGCTCGAAGAATGAAAATAGATGCTTTGCCAGAGGCCACCATCAAATACTTGCATAAACTGCATTGGTCCACAAGAAATCAAGAAATGGGCAATTGAAACAAAGAAAGGGTGAAAAATCAATAAATCTAACAAATATTGCCAATTTAACTCCATCAGATGATACTATCAACAAATTACAATATAGTAATCATACTTAAATGAATTAGTAATTATTAATTATAGCAACAACTTCTTTGTTCCGCCCTAGATATAATATATTATAACGAAGACTTCCTTTCAAAAGCACATTGCAAAAATTTAACTTAAAAAAACCTCAAGAAATTTAAGCAATAAAATAGAATAAGAAATAACACAAACTAACAATTGCTTTAGATTTTACGAACTACTACATAGAAACATCAAAGTTAAAGAAGTTTTGATTGCATGTAATCAAGTAAAAAGTATATGGATAATATTGCTGAGACCTTCCACAACATGTCCGCAAAAGATGGATTTGGTTGCTTCCTACATTATTAGCATAGCTTGATGCCTTAAATAAAGGACACAATGTCAGTGCATCCCATTTTTCACTATCTGAAATACAAAAATATGCTTTATGTATTACGTCAAACCTATCAACACACATCTGGTCCATAAAAATTCCTTATATAAAGATATACACATGCAACTTATCTATACCACTTACCTGAAAAGTAAATATATAAAAATTCCAATATCAACCTGTAAATAGATAAGGTCCCAATGACCAACAAAAGTCAACTAGTAAAAGTATGTAATTTTCATAAAACAAAAAAAAATAATTACCACCATTTTGTGTTATTCAGGAATGCAATCTGAACAAATTTGTCATACAACAACATAAACAATGAAGCCATGTATCAAATTTTTAGGAAGATTATTATATCACTTCACACCATTTAATATAATTGCTTAGATATGCCCACCCAATAGTGGCGGGCTTTGGTCCAAATACAAAATCATCTTGTGTCAATGATTTATAGGTGGAGCTATTTTTAGCAGTTATTGCATCAAACACGGTACCTGTTAAATTTCTTGATCGCAAGAAAGCAGAGTCCTCCTCAGCCACCAAAGGTATAGTAATTGTGCGTTGATGAAGGGAAGAGGTTGAAGCGGTGCACGAAGCTGCAAACTAGGATTCGGGACTTGGAGGAAGGGGAAGAGATGGCAAAGCCAAGAGTTTGCGAGGAAGAAAGAGAATGAGGAAGAACGGGTTGCGAAAATTGCATAACCTTGAGTTCGCGGGTCCGCATGTCTATGGGTTAGGGACTCTGTTTTTTATGAGACATTGGCGTAGCGACAGTTTTTCCGGTGGGAGGAGGAGAGAGGATGTTTGGTGGCGGAGGGAGGGAGAAAAGAACTGATATTCTTAGCGTCGTTGCTGACGGAGGATAAAAAGAAGTTGAGCTGGTGGTGGTTATGGAGAGAGGGAGAGTTTCTAAGTTTACCGCGTGACACACCGTTAGCCACCTCAATCTAATTTTAACGGCGTTGGTTTTGGAGGACGAGAAATTATAATTTCCTTAAGGACAAGGATCAAAGTGTACCAAAGTTTGAAAGAGGGACTAAATCTAAAATCGCATGATAGTTGAGGGACTAAAAACATATTCAACCCATATTTTTTTATGTGTTTATGTGTTGTTTTTACTTGTCATGATCTTGTTACCACTTTTGTTGTTTTTGTGGTTCTAGTTTGCTCTAATCTCGGAACCATTCATCTTTTCCACTAGGTTTTTCATGTGTTTTTGTTGTTTGATGTGCCTTTTCGGTTTTTGAGTCATTCTCCACTGTTTTATTCATTTATATATGTGTGTTTGGTGTCATTTTATTTTTTGAATTCATCCATGTTGTCTACAGTCATGTTTAGCCATTTACATGTCTTTATTTCCAAGTGTAACCTTGAAAAAATCTCCAAAAATACATGTTTAAGTCTTTTTTTGAAACCGCACCTTTTGAGAACCTTTGAGTTCTTTTTCTTTGAATATTTGAGTTCTTATTTGTTGTTAGTTCATCAAAAAATTCCTAGAGTTAGGTTTCATACATGTCATTTTTTAGTTTCTTGCCAATATTTTTGATTCTAGTAGGATTTCTTTACCATTTGTGTGTGTGACCTTATACACCTTTAAAGGCATCTTTAAAATTAGATTTGGGGTGTTTGTTTATGTGCTTTATGTTCTGGAAAGTTACAAGAAAAACAAGAGACAAAATAGCAAAAAGAAAACATAACAAAAGAGGTACAAAAAAAAGCACAAGTAAAAAGCAAAAGCAAGGTACTTTTCACACTAACACCACAATATTAGTAATATAACATACAAATAACAACATAAATCAAATAGGAATACAAGAGTGGGAGACACGTCTATTTATAGGCTAAGAGTGTCTCCAAATTGTAGAAGCTACACCTAAATATCCTACCTTGGCTAACTTAGAGAGCAAGAAGAAAATTCTTTCCAATAGGAGGTTGACATGTGGACAAAATCCTCTCCATTAGGAAGAGGACATGTGGCCACTAATAATGGAGAATCCTAAAGTGACATGTTGACACTAACTATGAGGAAAACTCTCCAATGAGAAGAGGACACATGGCTTGGATGTCTCATACCTCCTTGTCCACTAAGCTAGCTTTAAAACTTTGACCCCTTAGTCAAACTAGGTCCTTGGACGTCCCATTTGGGTCAATATTGGGCCTTGACCCTTTATTGACTTAAGTGGTCAAAACCTTATTCTACTTGACCCAAAATACAAAGGTCCAAAATAAAACCTACACTATTAGGCCCATAATACAAAGCCCAAAATAAATCGTAGAGTGCTTGGCCTAAAATACAAGGCCTAAAATTATTTCTACTCTAAAAGCTTCATGACGGACCAGGATGGCCCAAGAGATAGAGTCTAGGCTCATCTTCCACATATGACTTCAATTCTTCTTGAAAGTGTTTGGTCATGGGTAGGGGGTATACCATCAATTGAACTTTATGGTCGTGGTAATACCAAATCATCTTTGTAACTTGTCAGAGCGGTGCAGCGGAATGGTTAGCGTGAACAACAAACCAAGAGGGGGTGAATTGCTTTCTTATTGCAAATTGTGCCTTTAATAATTTTTTATTGTAATTTAATTTCCTCAACAATAAATTAAAACAATTATAAAGAATGTAAGGAAGAAAGAAAATTACATAGAGAATTTTATATTGGTTCAGATCACAAGGATCCTACGTTCAGTTGTTAATCCAAAAGAAGATTAATGTTCCACTATTACAAAACCAACAAACTATTACAATCACAAAGAAAACAACAAGTTTAAGGTTTAGAACACCTCTCTTGTTACCACAAGCGATGAAACTCACTTCCCCTGAAAGCCACAAGGGAGGAACACCTCCTTCGAATGCTTAGCAAAGGATGACCACCTCTCCTTTAAATCTTCACAAAGGATGAACACCTCATTTGAATCTTCACAAAGGATGAACACCTCCTTTGAATATTCACAAAGGATGACAGACTTCACTTAGAAACAACAACAACGCTCAATCACAACCCTAGTGAAAGTTCTCGCTCTATGTCAATGCCAAGTTCTTAAAGCCACAACACATTGGTTACACAAACCTTAGAACACACTTATCATAACAAACAAGCAATCAGATAAGAATTTTGTATTTCTGTATGTCAGAATGAGAGTCTTAAATCAATTATATAAAGATCTCACTTAAGGATACCTCCAAAAATTTGTTGTAAGCTATTTAACGCATGATAATCGATTATCCATTTATGGTAATCGATTATGCGTTTAATAAATGCACAATGGCAAAAAACATGCCTAAAAACTCAAACAGCTAGTCGCGATAATCGATTATGGTAAGTCATAATCGATTATGGATAATCGATTATCATTAGTTGGTAATTGATTATTCTAGAGACAAAATGAGTTTTTTGCTACTTTCAAAATCTCTATGTGATAATCGATTATCTTAAGTGCTAATCGATTATTGCAGAGATTTTTTGACTCCAAAACGAATTTTATAGCATACAATACATGGAATCAAGGGTACTCTGAAAAGCTTCTCCTGAGACATCTACCCCTTTATATTCCCAAATGTGAACTAGAATGCATACAAGTCATAAAGTATGAGATAACAATCGATTATGGATGCAAAATAGATGCAAAATAGGGTCGCTTATGACTGTTACAATGACTATATTTTGAAGAGCTTCCTTTACGTTCTTAGATTCTAACTGTGAAACTAAAGCCACAGTCGTACAATAATTTGCTAAGTTTCTTCGAGTACTTACCCCTTTTGTGACATTTCCAATAACATTATCTAATGATAATCCTCGGGGTTGTTGCCATGTCTTGAAGGTGCGGGGAAACACTAGAAGGGGGGTTAAATAATGTTTCTGTAGCTTTTTTGCAGCTTGCCTTCTGATCTTGATGTACGTGATACTTATTAGTTGGTAAACTTGGTTAGTAAATGTTGACCTAATGAGATTGTTTACTTGGCCAATACAACGTATCCAAGTTTGAACGTAGGTAGTAGTCTTAAGTAGCACAAACCATAATATCAGAGAGAATAAGGAGAAGTTAATAGACTACATCGTTTATCAACATATTAAAACATACACAATGTTTTATACTGGTTCACCTATTAAGGCTACGTCCAATTCTCTTCTAAGTTAACTTAGAAGGTTTCATTAGATATTCAACGAAGTACAATTGAGATTTTGTGACTCACTTATAACGGTCATCTTTGGTTGTCAAGTCTTGTCCAACAATTTAAGAATTTTTATATTTAATTCATCAATATCGAAAGACTTACCTAATCCAATGAGATGATTCATAATGTGAGTGAAGTGTTTCTGAACATCTATTATTGTTTCCCCTTGCTTCATGCAGAACATCTCGTACTCTTGGATTAGATTATTCCTTATAACTCTTATAACATCATCAATACCTTCGTGAGTGTCCTTAAAACCTCCCACATTTCTTGAGCAGTCTTACACATTGAGATTCTGTAAAACTCATCAACAGTTAAAGCATATGATATTATATTGCGAGCCCTTACATTTTGTTGGGATATTCTCTTATCGTTTGCGTTCCATTGATCACGAGGTTTAGGTTCCTAGAAATTGTTAATAAAAATAGTAGGAACAAAAGGACCATTTGTGACAATTTCTCAAATCTCAAATCTCACTTGTTACCACAACAAGTTTAAGGTTTAAAACACCTCTCTTGTTACCACAGGAGATGAAATTCACTTCCTCTAAGAGCCACAAGGGATGAAAACCTCCTCGGAATGCTTCACGAAGGATGACCACCTCCTTTGAATCTTCACAAAGGATGAACACCTCCTTTAAATCTTCACAAAGGATGAACACCTTTTTTGAATTTTCACAAAGGATGATAGACTTCACTTAGCAACAACAACACTCAATCACAACCATAATGAAAGTTCTCGCTTTATGCCAACACCAAGTTCTCAAAGCCACAACACAAGGGTTACACAAACCCTAGAACATACTTATCATAACACACAATCAATTAGATAAGAATTTCCTATTTTTGTATGTTAGTATAAGAATCTTAAATCAATATATAAATATCTTACTCAAGGATACCTCTAAAAATCCGTCGAAAGTTATTTAACGCGTGATAATCAATCATCCACTTATGGTAATTGATTATATATTTAATGAATGCATGACAGCAAAAGACATGCCTAAAAACTCCAACGGCTAGTTGTGATAATCGATTATGGTAAGTTATAATCGATTATGGATAATCGATTATCATTAGTTGGTAATTGATTATTCTAGAGACAACAACGTTTTAGCTACTTTCAAAACCTCTTTGTGATAATCAATTATCTTAAGTGTTAATCGATTATTGTAGACTTTTTCTAACTTCAAAATGAATTTTAAAGCATACAATACATGAAATCAAGGATACCAAGAACCTTGCCCATATGTGGCTAGTAGGGCCACACATGTTGTCTCGAATCCACCTTGGGTGTGACAGGTGTAATGTTTCTAAGACATGCTCGACTCAATTCACTATCACTTTTAAAAATATATTCATGATATATGCATTTAAACATAGTAATATGTTTATAGTGATAAATGGTAACTAGCTGGTGAAACGAACATGAGAAATGTTAATGAGTTGTTATGTTCTATTTTATATTAACCCTTTTGTTTGTATATATGGCTTTGACTGATTTTGTGTTACACAAAAACAAAGAATAATGTAGAGGTTGGTGCAGAAGTGGAAGATGAGTCGAAGGCTTGAAGTGGAACCTAGAGATCTTTTATTTCCTTTCATGTTTAAGTTTTGAGATCTTTTGATGTAAACTTAAGAAACCCCCAACTTCTAAATTTTTAATATATAGATGTAATGTATGGATGTTAAGTAACCTTTTGATATATTCAAGTTCGATGGTATTAGATGTTTCGTCAATTACTTTCCCTTACTAAGTCATGATTGATTTGAAGAATCAATCCCCTTCCACGTTAGACAATGTGTTTAATCAATTGCTAGAAATGTCTAAGTTAGCCCATATAATTAGAAAATTATCATATTTAAAATATGCCCAAATTCCCTCCCTCGAAACATTGTTACATCCAACTAGGTGTGTTCCAAAGACGGAGAAGTATAAGTTATTATTATTGCTAATTACCGTAAACGTAAGTGCTTCTCCATGTTTGTTTCATTATTTTCATTAAAACGATATAATTTAAAAATGTAAAAAATGAATATGTTTATAAAAATACATAAAATTGAATGGTTATTTTTAATTAAAAAATATGTTCTTATTGTTACCTACTGTACTATATGAAATATACCGATCGGAGTTAATGGTCATTCATGGGCAATTATCAGGTATTAATAAGTCAGATTACCTTACACTCTACAAATATACGGTATTAATTATTGATTATTGGGTTTGATTCCCTAAAATTATAATGCACTGCCACAAATTCTATAAATAATACAACTCTTGTCAGCCACAAGGATGTTCTTCTATCCTAATAAAATATAGACCTCTTTATGAAATATATCTGACTTGCGTCGAAACATTTTGGTGCCCACCATGGGGCCAAGCAGCATCCCCATGAAGCCACAAAGAACCAAACACGCTCTCGGTCTCGACATCGCTATTCGGATCAACACCAGGTTTTGCAACAAGAGTAAAAAATTCCGTAATAATTCCTGAAGGCATGACTTTTGTTTTGAGAACTTTCACGAACGTTGAGTCGTACATCCAACCTTGACACATTCCAGTTTTCATTATAATTTAAAAATTATAAAATATTTATTTAACTCATATTTTTGTGAGTAAAAATATCCTCCACAGAAAAGTACAGACGTGCGTTCAACCTTGTCAGGTTCTACCAACTCTTGAATTATAAAATATTATGTAACTGGTTCAGAGTTGCGTTCAACCTTGTGAGGTTCTACCAACTCTTAATTTTAAATTAAAAAATATCCTGCATAGGTACAGAGCTGCAATCAACCTTGTCAGGTTCTACCAACTCTTAAATTATAAAATATTATGCACAAGATGGTTCAAAGCTGCGTTCAACCTTGCCAATTTCTACCAAATCTTAATTTTAAATTATAAAATATTATGCATAGGATGGTTCAGAGTTGCATTCAACCTTGTCACGTTCTACCAACTCTTAATTTTAAATTATAAAATATTATGCATAGCATGGTTCAGAGTTGCATTCAACCTTGTGAGGTTCTACCAACTCTTAAACTATAAAATATTATGCACACGATGGTTCAGAGCTGCGTTCAACCTTGTCCGGTTCTACCAACTCTTAGTTTTAAATTATAAAATATCCTGCACAGGAAGGTACAGAGCTGCGTTCAACCTTGTAAGGTTCTACCAACTCTTAAATTATAAAATATTATCCACAGTATGCTTCAGAGCTGCGTTCAACCTTGTCAGCTTCTACCAACTCTTAAATTATAAAATATTATGCACAGGATGGTTCAGAGCTGCGTTCAACTTTGTGAGGTTCTACCAACTCCTAATTTTAAATTATAAAACATCCTGCAGAGGTACAAAGCTGCGTTCAACCTTGTCAGGTTCTACCAACTCTTAAATTATCAAATATTATGCAAAAAATGGTTCAGAGCTGTGTTCAACCTTGTCAGGTTCTACCAACTCTTAATTTTAAATTATAAAATATCCTGCACAGGTACAAAGCTGCGTTCAACCTTGTCAGGTTCTACCAACTCTTAAATTATAAAATATTATGCACATGATTGTTTAGAGTTACGTTCAACCTTGTCAGGTTCTACCAAATTTTAATTTTAAATTATAAAATATCCTGCAAAGGAAGGTACAGAGCTGCGTTCAACATTGTCAAGTACTACCAACTCTTAATTTATAAAATATTATGCACAGGACGGTTTAGAGCTGCGTTCAACCTTGTCAGGTTCTACCAACTCTTAATTTTAAATTATAAAATATCTTGCACAGGTACAGAGCTGCGTTCAACCTTGCCAAATTCTACCAACTCTTAAATTATAAAATATTATGCACAAGATGGTTCAAAGCTGCATTCAACCTTGTCAGGTTCTACCAACTCTTAATTTTAAATTATAAAATATCCTGCACAGGAAGGTACAGAGTTGCGTTCAACCTTGTCCGGTTCTACCAACTCTTAAATTATAAAATATTATGCACATGATGGTTCACAGCTGCGTTCAACCTTTTCAGGTTCTACAACTCTTAATTTTAAATTATAAAATATCCAGCACTGTTACAAAGCTGCGTTTAACCTTTTCAGGTTCTACCAACTTTTAAATTATAAAATATTATGCACAAGATTGTTCAGAGTTGCATTCAACCTTGTCAGGTTCTACCAACTCTTAATTTTAACTTATAAAATATCCTGCACAGGAAGGTACAGAGCTGCCTTCATCTTTGTCAAGTTCTACCAACTCTTAAATTATAAAATATTATGCACATGATGGTTCAGAGCTGCGTTAGGCCTTGTAAGGTTCTACCAACTCTTGAATTATAAAATATTATGTACAGGATGATTGAGAGCTGCGTTCAACCTTGTGAGGTTCTACCAACTCTTAATTTTAAATTATAAAATATCCTGCACAGGAAGGTACAGAGCTGCGTTCAACCTTGTCAGGTTCTACCAACTCCTAAATTATTAAATATTATGCACACGATTGTTCAAAGCTGCGTTCAACCTTGCCAAGTTCTACCAAATCTTAATTTTAAATTATAAAATATTATGCACAGATGGTTCAGAGTTGCATTCAACCTTGTCACGTTCTATCAACTCTTAATTTTAATTTATAAAATATTATGCACATGATGCTTCAGAGCTGCATTCAACCTTCTCACGTTCTACCAACTCTTAAATTATAAAATATTATGCACATGATGGTTCAGAGTTGCGTTCAACCTCGTCAGGTTCTACGAACTCTTAGTTTTAAATTAT
The DNA here is from genome assembly GCF_016808095.1 of Vigna angularis. NCBI lineage: Eukaryota > Viridiplantae > Streptophyta > Magnoliopsida > Fabales > Fabaceae > Vigna > Vigna angularis. The sequence continues at coordinate 28,374,913 of NC_068971.1, read as the reverse complement.
AAAATATCCTGCAGAGGAAGGTACAAAGCTGTGTTCAACCTTGTCAGGTTCTACCAACTCTTAAATTATAAAATATTATGTACAGGATTATTCAGAGATTCGTTCAACCTTGTGAGGTTCTACCAACCCTAAATTTTAACTTATAATATATCCTCCATAGGAAGGTATAGATCTGCGTTCAACCTTGTCAGGTTCTACCAACACTTAAATTATAAAATATTATGTATAGGATGGTTCAGAGTTGCCTTCAACCTTGTGAGGTTTTACCAACTCTTAATTTTAAATTATAAAATATCCTGCATAGGTACAGAGTGGCGTTCAACCTTGTCAGGTTCTACTAACTCTTTAATTATAAAATATTATGCACAGGATGGTTCAGAAATCCCCTCTCAAAGCAAGAAGTCAGAAAAATGACTCCTACCTAAGAACTGCTCGGGGGGAAGTCAGAAAAATGGCTTCAGAAATTCCCGCTCAACGTAGGAAGTCGGAAAAATTACTCCTGCCTCAGGACCGCTCGGAGGGAAGTCAAAAAATGGCTTTAGAAATTCGCTCAACGTAGGAAGTCAGAAAAATGACTCCTGCCTTAAGACCGCTCGGGGGGAAGTCAGAGAAATGGCTTCAGAAATCCCCGCTCATCGCAAGAAGTCAGAAAAATGACTCCTGCCTCAAGACCGCTCGGGGGGAAATCAGAGAAATGGCTTCAGAAATCCCCGCTCAACACAAGAAATCAGAAAAATGAGTCATTCCTCTGGACCGCTCAGGGGGAAGTCAGAAAAATGACTTCAGAAATCCCCGCACAACGCCGGAAGTCAGACAAATGACTCGTGCCTCAGGACCAATCGGGGAGAAGTCAGAAAAATAACTTCAGAAATCCCCACTCAACGCAAGAAGTCAGAAAAATGACTCCTACCTCAGGACTCCTCGGGGGGAAGTTAGAAAAATGGCTTCAGAAATCCCCGCTCAACGTAGGAAGTCAGAAAAATGACTCCTGCCTTAGGATCGCTCGGGGGAAAGTCAAAAAATGGCTTCAGAAATCCGCTCAACGTAAGAAGTCAAAAAAATGACTCCTGCCTCAAGACCGCTCGGGGAAGTCAGAAAAATGGCTTCAGAAATCCCCACTCGAAGCAAGAAGTCAGAAGAATGACTCTCGCCTCAGGACCGCTCGGGGGGTAGTTAGAAAAATGGCTTCAGAAATCCGCTCAACGTAGGAAGTCAGAAAAATGACTCCTGCCTCAAGACCGCTCGGGGGGAAGTCAGAAAAATGGCTTCAGAAATCCCCGCTCAACGCAGGAAGTCAGAAAAATGACTCCTGCCTCAAGACCGCTCGGGGGGGGGGGGGGGGGGGGGGGGGGGGGGGGGGGGAATAAGAGAAATGGCTTCCGAAATCCCCGCTCAACGCAGGAAGTCAGAAAAATGACTCCTACCTCGGGACCGCTCGGGGGGAAGTCAGAAAAATGGCTTCAGAAATCCCCGCTCAACGTAGGAAGTCAGAAAAATGACTCCTGCCTCAGGACCGCTCGGGGGGAAGTTAAAAAATGGCTTCAGAAATCTGCTCAACGCAGGAAGTCAGAAAAATGACTCCAGCCTCGGGATCGCTTGGGGGGAAGTCAGAAAAATGACTTCAGAAATCCCCGCTCATCGCAGGAAGTTAGAAAAATGACTCCTGGCTCAGGACCGCTTGTGGGGAAGTCAGTAAAATGACTTCAGAAATCCCCGCTCAATGCAAGAAGTCAGAAAAATGACTCCTACCTCAAGACTGCTCGGGGGAAGTCAAAAAAATGGCTTCAGAAATTCCCGCTCAACGCAGGAAGTCAGAAAAATGACTCATCCCTCCGCTAGGGGGAAAGTCAGAAAAATGACTTCAAAAATCTCCGCTCAACGCAGGAAGTGAGAAAAATGACTCATGCCTCAAGCCGCTCGGGGGAAAGTTAGAAAAATGGCTTGAGAAATCCCCGCTCAACGTAGGAAGTTCGAAAAAGAACTCTTATTAGTCAACTACTCAACAGGTTCAGCTTTGTCAAGTTCCAATGCCTTTTCGTTATAAAAATAAATATTGAAGCGTTTACTTTATTTAAAAGCATATTTATTGGAGTTAAAATCTCTTGGAGAGGAAAAAGTTTCAAAGAGAACTCTTAGCATTTTCTGTTCAGTCTCAGGATCCAAAGAGAACCCTAAAGTTCGCCGCTCGGTACATAGAGCAATGAAGACTTAAAACATCGAAGATAGACTCCCTAAATACAACGTGAGCGACCTCTTTTAAAGCTCATAATAATCCCTACGCACCTCTTTTAATAAAGAGCTTGCTCGGACTTGGGGGGCTTATGTACTATATGAAATATACCGATCGGAGTTAATGGTCATTCATGGGCAATTATCAGGTATTAATAGGTCAGATTACCTTACGCTCTACAAATATACGGTATTAATTATTGATTATTGGGTTTGATTCCCTAAAATTATACTACAGTGATAACTAATCAATGGACTTGACTGCCACAAACTCTATAAATAATACAACTCATGTGAGCCACAAGGATCTTCTTCTATCCTAATAAAATATAGACTCTTTATGAAACATATCTGACTTGAGCGTCGGAGTGTCTTCTGCAGGTCAACCACCAATCGGGAAGGATTACTTGAAGAGTTGGCCGATCGAAGCATAGCAAGGAAGGACAATCGACCCTCGGACAAATGTTACCGAAACACCTACTATTATATATATATATATATATATATATATATATATATATATATATATATATATATATATATATATATGGGTTTGCTAATACGCGTACGCCTGTTTTTTAGTTGGTACATTTTAGCAATGTGTACCGGGTTTTAGTAGACAAAAATACCCTTATATATCATGGATTCTAAGTTTTAAGGTTAAGGGTATTTTAATAATTTTCATTCTCAAAACTAAAAAAAAAAGAAACCCCCCAAACCCTTACTCACCTCTCTCATTCCTCTCAACCCTCTCTCTTTCATCTTTCTCATTTCAACCTTTTCTCTGTCATCTCTACTATAGCCCCAATTGAAAAAATTAGAAACAATTGCCGTTAAACAATTTGTCTTTGTAAAGAGTTGAGTCATTGACATATTCACTTTCAGTCAAAGGTTCATTCAATATCTCTTCAATTTCACCATATTCAGTAACCTCTCTAATTTCATCATTTGCATATGTTGAATCATCATCTCTAAAAAATCCATTAGATAAAATTATATACGATAAAAATTATAAAATGAAAACTCATTATAAAATCATTTTTTGTAAGAAATTGTTTAATAACGAGTATTTCTGATTTTTTCCAGGTCAATTACCAATTCCTTATGCTTGTGAAAATTGGATAAAATACAAAAATTATAAAATGAAAACTCATTATAAAATCATTTTTTGTAAGATTGTTTAACGATAAGTGTTTTTGATTTTTTCAATTGGGACTACACTAGTATGACCGAGAAAAGGTTGAAGGTAAGAGATGAAAGAGAAAGGATTGAGAGGAATGAGAGAGGTGAGTAAGAGTTTAGAGGATTTTTTTTTTTTTTTAAGTTTTGAGAATGAAAATTATTAAAATACCCTTAACCTTAAAACTTAGAATCATAATATATAAAAGTATTTTTGTCTATAAAACTCGGTAGACATTACTAAAATGTACCAACTGAAAAATATACGTACGTGGTTAACAAACCCATATATATATATATATATATATATATATATATATATATAAATATATATATAAAATATAGTGACGGGTGCTTCTTGAAGTTACTAATAAATAGTGGAGGAATATCCCAACCTGTCCCACCACCAGTTAAAGAACTGTGAAAAAGAGACGACGGATTGTTCTGCCGTGTTACTGCCCTTTCACACTGTTGATACTTTGCTCGGCGAAGATGACGTCGTCGCTTACGGAGCTTGACGATGATTTGGTTCGCTGCATGTCCATAGGAGCCGTCTTCTCCGAATTCGTAACTCTTCTATTCCCTTTCAATTTCATTCTTTTCACTTCATTTTAGTGCCCTCAGTCACATTTAGGCGTTTCTCGTTGCAAGGAAAAACATTTCTGTTAGGGTTCATTAATCTATTACGGAACCTTCTGTTCATATATCCAGCCTTACGCTTTTATCTGAACTTATTGCCGTTGTTCTCTTGGATCAAATTACTGAGATTATTGAGCTTTTCCTTTTTAAACTAATATTTTATATTATTTTTATTTGATTTAAAGTGTGAGTAATTTGGAATATTAACGAGTCAAATCCTTGGGTTCTTTCAATTAGTTTCTATCTTATATTCTTGTTGTTTTTGGTGTGGAAATGGTGGCTTCATCGTAACTGTGCCTTTTCTGCAATGCTTAACTATCTTTGTATTTCCAGGGTGGGAAGATACATTCCATTGATTTCCATCGAAAGGATGATTTACTTGTCACGGCAAGTGAGGATGACTCAGTTCGACTTTATGACATCGCTAATGCCAAGTGAGTTAACTTTTATGAGAAACAAGCAAATCTTACCCTTAATAATTCAAAGAACTTGTTAAGTTCTATGGATATTAACCTCACCAAAAAATATTATGAGCCTTGTAATATAAAGATAAGTTGATTTTTTATTTCGTTTTACCTTTGTATGACAGTATTATCTAGAAAGTGTTTAGCCAATAAATGGTGTTGGTTCACTCTTTCTACTTTTGTTCAAGTTTCATCAAGAGGTGTCCAATATGTGTTTGATCCTAATCAATTTTTCTTAATTGCGACAAGTTTGAGGGGTATTGGACATGTGTGGAAGGTGTGTTTGACAAGTGTTCTGTTTGAAAAGTGTCTAACATATTGACATGCTATGAGGTGTCACTGCTTCCTAGTTGTTTTCTTTTACTTAATGGTGGGTGATTTTAATTGTTGTTGAGAATATATTCTTAACTGAGCAAATGGCTGACTGGTTGCAACTGTGTGCACTAGAAAGGACCCAATGGTTATTGTAAACAATTGCTTTTGTGTTTGGTTACTATTTGATAATTGGTGTATCTTTCTTGTCATTCTTATTAACATTTGTGTTTTTTCAACAAGTCTTAGTATCTTGACCGTTATGATTCTATTAGCTGAAAACTGGTCGCCTGACTAACGATCTCATCTATACTATTATGTAAAGTGGATACACATTTTGTAATTATTTTTGATGTCGTTTTTAATTTAGACCATTTTATTTTTAACAAATAAAAATAATTTTCTAATTTAATAAAATATGTAATTGCTCGGCTTAACCTTTCTACTTAAATGTAACTACACGACCTTCCGCCCAAAAATAACTACCACATACATTTTCCTAGAACATTCTTACAATGTTATATATTTTCTCGAAATTGTATTACAATGATAAGTCCTTCGAGATTAAGAAAAGAGAAAGATAGAATCAAATACCAAGCAGCATTTTAGTTCTAATTTTGTTTCGTTTTGTCCAGAAAAGACATTTGCTTTATTGCATAAGCTTAATTTGTTAATACAGTAAACTTTTGCCCACAGTTAATTATACCGATTAAGTTTTCCTTTTTTCCCCTGTGAAATGGTTTGCTTAATAAATGATCCAGTTTATATGATTTACTTACTCTGCTTCATACATGAATAGTTTTTTTCTATGCATCCTACCGTGAATTCCAGGTTGCTGAAGACTACTTCTCATAAGAAACATGGTACAGATAGGATATGCTTTACTCATCATCCAAGCTCTGTTATATGCTCTTCAAAATACAATTTGGAGTCTACTGGAGGTGGGCTTCTCTATAAAACCATTTTAATTGACAAGTTGCAACTCGTCTGCAACTACAAGTTATGATTGCAGTTATTGACTTATTCTATTTTTTCCAGAATCATTGCGATACTTATCAATGTATGATAACCGATGCATAAGATACTTCAAAGGGCACACACAGAGGTTAGGTTTGAATGTAGATAAATGTTCTTCTTTTACCTTGCAGAAGGAAAACTAGCTGCTTTTTTTTTTTTTTTAATTGCTACACTTTAGGCAGAAATCAATTCTTATTTCTTATTGTTCTATCATTTTCTTTTTGTTTTGGGACATATTTGGCCTCTGGTAGTTGGGACTAAGGTTACTGTTTATAATTATTTGTATAAGCAGATGCTTGGAATTATATATGGCCACCAAGATTATGATTTCTTATATCATACATACAAATGAAATATAAATAGTTTTCAGTTTTTGGCGGATGGTTATATTATTTTATTTTTAAATTTTTTAAACGTTTTTTAATGTTTATATTGTGCTACTGATACATCTAAAGTAAGTTTTCTTTTGCCTCTCCCTTTTTTTGAACTCAATAGGAGCATAGATAAATTATTTTCATGTGCAATCAGAACAATAATTTGTCTATGATTCTGATTATGTTAATACCTTTGTTATACTTTCTTTAGGGTTGTTTCTCTTTGCATGTCTCCAATCAATGATAGCTTCATGTCTGGTTCTCTAGACCACAGTGTCAGGATATGGGATCTTCGAGTAAATGCTTGCCAGGTTGGTAGTTTTCTTTTTTGGGGGAGGGAGAGATTTAAAGTATTGATTTGAGTGTTGAATGACAATTAAAATATTGTCTAGATTCTTAGTTATATTGGTGAATATCCTATATAAGACAAAATTACTAGGTAAAATATTTAGAAAACAGGCCACTTTTTTGACTTATTCTTCTTTCAGTACTTAACATCTTGGTTGTGGCAACCACTACAATTGCATTGACTCAGTTGACATGCTGCAACCATAATGCAACCATGAGTGCACATGTGATTTAAACCCATGTTTGAGCTTCAAAATGTTAATAATTTCACAGTGCACCGTGCAAAAATTGTAAGAGATAATTATGATTTATGCTCACTTTTATAGTTTTCAGGGCATCTTACGTCTACGTGGTAGACCTGCTGTGGCATATGACCAACAAGGCCTTGTCTTTGCTGTAGCAATGGAAGGGGGGGCTATTAAATTATTCGATTCTCGTTCTTATGACAAGGTTTTGTATTTGTGGTCTTTATCTAAATTTTTCCATGATTTTCTTAACTTCCACAACTTTGACATTGCCCCCATATTGGTGTAGGGTCCATTTGACACCTTTCTAGTTGGTGGTGACACAGCTGAAGTTTGTGATATCAAATTCAGTAATGATGGCAAATCAATGCTTTTAACTACTACTAATAACAATATTTATATTCTTGATGCATATGGAGGAGAAAAGGTTAACTTCTTTGATCATTGAATCTTTTGCATTACATTTTCCTTATTCAATAGTGTGTTTGTTAAAATATGTGGAAGTTGATAGTTTTCTAACTTGTGCAGCGTTGTGGGTTTAGTTTGGAAGCATCTCCTGGTACTCCTATAGAGGCTACTTTTACCCCAGATGGGAAATACATGGTGGCAGGTATTAACATTTCATCTATTCACAATTTAGCTTTTTAAAACTTTTCTTTTTCTCTGCATCTCATTTCCTGGTTTGTATTTACCAGTTGCTATCGGGCTGTTATCGGATCACCCATTAATGTCTAGTCTCACGCTCGAGATGTATATACCTCGTCGTGAGGGGTGTGTGTTGGAATCCTACATTGACTAGAGATAAGGTGAATATATAATATATAAGTGGGTATAAACCTCATCTTAAAAGTCAGTTTTGTGGGGTTGAGTTAAGCTTAAAGTCCATTTCTTAACCGGCACCAAGAATTCACAATCTTCAAAGGTTGAGACAAATTCATAAATAGGCTTCACAACAAGAAATTTAAAAAAAAAAACACTCATGAGGAACACCTAGGGTTGTGCTTTCACTAACTCAATGCCTCTAAATTGACTTTGGTTTGATTCCATCTCATTACCTTACTGGAAGTACATAAAGTAATATTCCATCACTTTTGGTCATGGACAAAAGATCTTTTTGTAAAATTATTCTTAGTTGGTCATATAAGAATAAAATTCTAAAAAGGCTTAATAACATGAAAAAAAGGGAATTAGGAGTTAGATCACCGTGTTGCAATTCTCAACCCCAACTGGCCAATGAAAGAGTTTTATCATACAACACTAATTGACTAAAGTCATTTTTGCCTCCATTTATATAAGATGATGTAGGATTTCCACATTGAAGACTGAACATCTTGAGTGTTGATGTAGAGATCTATGGGTAGTGTCACAGTGCCTTGAAAGCGGGGTGGTATGATAGGCTCGAAAAACCTCACTAGGATATACTTTAATATCATATTAAAAAGTAAGTTTAAGCCTAACTCATCTTGTTAAAACTAGTTTGTAAGAAGAGGTTTGCATCTTACTTATATATTATGATTTTGGCATATCACTTGTCGATTTAGATCTCCAACAAACCCCCTCACCCCAAGAAAGGAACATTTCAAGTGTGAGATTAGACATCTATGAATAGTCTAATAGGAGTCTGATAGCAATAACATAATAGCCCAAAGAACTTGACTAGGACAGGTTTTGACACCGTCTTAATAAGTGAGTTTATGCTTAATTGAACCTCACAAGACCTGTTTGTAAGGTGATGATTGTACTCTATTTATATATTATAATTTTGCCTTATTCCTAGTTGATCTAGGATCTCCAACATGTATTAAGTGCTTTGCTTGAGTTTGAAGATGAACATTAAATTCTGTTCCACTTGATCCTTTTTTTGATAGACTATGCCCCTAAGTAGTCTTGGCAGGGCACCTGCTTACCTTTTTTCCGCTTTATTCACTTCATTGTTGTAGCAGAAAATGGGTAGCACTGACTGAACAAGCTTTTTAGAGCTTTCATATTTTCTGGGTTGTACCTTTTGATGTATAGACTTGAGAGATGTTTTCTAACTTCAAGATTTGACTGCAAATATTCTTGTTCGTGTCGTTTGTCTTTGTAAGAGTTACATTTAACTACCCTTTAAAGGGTTAAGAATTAGTGGGTAAGGTTTGGTCCTCCACTATTTTGTATTTTCTTCTTTCGTTTATGATATTTTGAAATGTTGCATGTGATTAATATAGTGATGTCTTGACACTCATTTCTCTTTAAATCCTGTCATAGACGAATAAATATATCAGGTGTTATATCCTTTAAATTAAATATTGAGACAGATGCATTAACAAGTCATGTTTCTGACAAGTTTCGAAGTTTATCATATGCAAAGTCTGGTCTTAAAATTAAAAGGAAGGAAAGACCGGACAAACTATGTAATTGTACAACATATATATGTTAAGCATGATGCATGCTCAGATGATACAATAGATTCTGTTTTTTAGTTTAAGATTATTAATTAATATTTGTTTATGCTAATCAAAACACATATTGATGGTCTGCTCAAATTTGACCTACAAATCTAATGATCCAACTTGAGGAGAAGTGTTAGAATTTTTCAACTTGATTAGATAGGTTAATTTATTAGAATGGTTTAGCTTATTCTTTTAATACTTTCTGTCTCCTGTGTAGTCTTTTCAGATATTTTTTGAGTAAGGACTCTTATAAATACATGAATCAGCTAAGAGATGAATTAGTCTCTTGAGCATTCTTTCTCATATTTTCGTTCTCAAGTGATTATAGGCAATTGATAAGAGAAATTTATGATTAATATCAGGTTGATGACTGGTCAAACTGCAGAAGTTGTTAGATCAGTAAATGAGAAATGTCATTTTATTTTCAATTATGCTTTCCTTTTATATTTTCTTATTGAATTTTGTTGAGCTCAAGAGTAGTCCATAAGAAATGTGATTTGTAATATATCATACATGGTTCTTAAACGAAATTATTGTCAATTATTGTCGATTCATATATAATGGATACTCTGCATCTACATTAAGTTACGTTTCTTCTACCATTAACATTTTCCTTAAGTTATAAAGAATATAAAATTTCTTATTTTTGATGTCTTAGGCTCAGGAGGTGGAACCATGCATGCTTGGAGTATTCAGACGAAGAATGAGGTATTCCCTATTTTCTACTATTATATGATTCTGCTATACATAATTTTTTATTTAATTCTAAAACGATGGTTTCAATTTGAGATGTTTGAACCCTCATCTATAATTAAAAAATGTAGACATGTTATTGATGCATTAATGGAATAATTGAACTGATGGTGTTGTAGGCCCAACATGATGCATAGATACCAAATGTCTGCGGTTCGGTTTTGAGCATTTCTGAAGTATGCCCATTGAATATGTTTTCATTCTATATTGTCATAAACATGCACATATAAATTTAAAATTGGTAAAATATACACAAAAATAGACCTTATATTTAGCTCCCTATAATTTACCCTCAAAATTTTCAAATTGGTAAACGGAACTGCTTTATTGATGGGCAACTAAAACCATTTGCACTTAGTGTCCTAAGTATTCCTCAGTTCATGACACATTTGAGTTGAAGAGAGAAATAATATACATCTATGTGATATATTTCTCTTATATTTCAATTTTAACAAACCAAGAGGGAGTGCATTAGTTTCTTATCGTAAATAATACCTTTAATAATTTTCTCATAAAATATAAATTCCTTAATAATAATTTAAACAAATAAAAGAGTAAGGAAGAGAAAAAATAGCACAAGTGACTTTTATACTGGTTTGGATCACAAAGATCTTACGTCCAGTTGTTAATCTCAAACGAGAATTAATGCTTCACTATCACAAACCAACAAACTCTTGCAATTACAAAGAAAATAACACAATTGAAGTTAGAACACTTCTCTTGTTACCACAAGAGATGAAACTCACTTCCCCTGAAGGGATGAACACCTCCTCCGAATGTTTCACGAAGGATGAGCACCTCCTTTGAATCTTCAAAAAGGATGACAAACTTTAACTCAGTAACAACAAGAACACTCAATCACAACTCCTGTTAAAGTTCTTGCTCTATGCTAACACCAAGTTCTCAAAGCCACAAGCACAAGGGTTACATAAACCCTAGAACACTTATTACAGCACACAACATATAAGAATTTCGAATACAACGTATTTTGTATTTTAGAATGAGAGTTCCAATCCAATTTATAGAGATCTCACTCAAGGATACTTTTAAAAATCCTTTGTCAGCTAATTAACGTGTGATAACCGATTATCCACTTATGGTAATCGATTATGTATTTAGTGAATGCACAACAGTAAAACACTTGCTTAAAAATTCTCATAATTGCTCATGATAATCGATTATGGCAAGTCATAATTGATTATTGATAATCGATTATGACAAGTTGATAATCGATTATCTTGAGTATAAAATGAGGTTTTCTGATTCAAAATGAATTTTAACGCAACCTAAGGCATACAATACATAGAATCAAAGATAAACCACATCCTGTACATAAATCTACTAAATTAAAAAAGCTTTAACACAAAACAAGTCTTCATGAAGATCTTGTTGCAATAAGAACACTTGAGACTTGACTTTGAGATATCCTCAAAACTTCTTTTCTTCAGCTTTATGCTAACAATCTCATTCTTTTTTATGATGATCAGAAACTCTTTGATTTACATTCTTTTGTAACCTATACTAATATGTACCTCATACATAACTTAAAGAAAAATGATTAGCAGACAAGAGATAAATATAATTAAATTAAGTCTTTTAATACATATTTCTCCTCCTTTTTTATCATTATTAAAAAGCGCTATGTATGATTAAATATTTTCTCCCCTTACTATAAAGGGAAACTAGGAGGCATAATTCAAAATATAGTAAATACAAAAAATTTAAAAATCATAACAAATAAATAAAAAGAGTCTAAAGAATTAATCCTCCTTATTAAATAACTTAAGCAAAATTAAATTGTCCCTAAATTTGAAACCTTAAGGAAGAAAGAGAAGTAGTTTAAAAAAAAAATTATCAAATTTTTCTTTTCATGTTAAAAACTCTCCCTTAATTTGACAAACCATACTTTACCAAAGTTTTGGTGTACACCCAAAAGCTTTTTCCTTAATTTTGAAATAACCTGCAAAACAGAAAAATAATATTTTGGTTCCTAAATATACTTATTTGGGTCCTTTAAAGTTAGAGACAGGTTATTTTATAATAGAAATCCATGTATATATTCCATTTGAAACACCATAACGTTTTATTCTACATTTATTTGATGTATGACCATTTTTCATGCAATAGAAACAAGTAACAACATTTGGATTCTTATAAGTAGTTCTTTTCTTTATCCAAACTCTACGGGCTATATTTAATTTTATTTATATTTTTATAATTTAATCATAATAATTTTGATTATATTTTGGAACATACTTGATTTTATTTTTATAATTATAATCATGATAATTATAATTATGTGGGAAAATTTTTAATTTTATTATTATAATTATAATCGTAATAATTATAATTATATTTAGGAACATTTGTAACCATCTTTTTAAGGTTTGAATTATTTTTACTACTTTCGGCATGGGTTGTTTCTTGTAATTTATTCAAATTTATGCAAGATGTACATTCATCATTACTAACAAATTTTTCTCTTTCTAAATAGAAAATTTTAGTTTTCAAATTTTCATTTTCTTCAAGCATATGTTCAAATTTTGATTTTAATTCTTTAGTCAATTTTTAATTTCTTATGAGCAAGATCTAGTTTTTTTTGATTCTCGCACTAATTCCTTAAATGTACCATTCAATTCATCTTTGTAAAAATCTATATCATCAGAATTATCAGAATCGCTAGAGGTACTTACTTGGCTTCCAGCTATATCGTCGTCCACTAAACAAATATTTGCTTGTTTATTAAAGTTGTAAATGCTTGATGCGGAGCTTGATGAAAAGCTTGAATTATACTTTTCCCAGTCCTTTATTTTGGAGAATTTTCTATCTTTATTTGGACAATTTGCTTTGATATGTCCTAATTCTCTACAACCGTAACACCTAAATTTTGAGGAGGATCCTTGATTCTTCTTTTTACGATCTTTGTATTTTTCTTTGTTCTTCATGAACTTTGTGTGCATTTTTATCAATTAGTCTAGATCTTCGCAATCAGAATCATCATTGTCTTTAACGCTTTTGCTATTGCAAACCTCAGATTTAAAAGCAATATTTCTTTTTATTCCTTGATCCTCTTCTTCTTTCAACCTTTCAAGTTCAATCTCGTGCTCTCTTAATTTACCAAACAGAGCTGCCATAGACATGGTTGCAAGATTTTGTGACTCTGTGATGGTCGTGACTTTTGGCTACCATGTCCTGTTCAAAGATTTTAGAATTTTAATATTTAGATCTTCAATGTCAAAATTCTTACCTAAACTGGATAGTTGATTGACAATGTGTGTAAAACGATTCTGCACATTGTGGATTGTTTCTTAGTGTTTCATCCAGAACATCTCATATTCTTTGACTAAAGAGTTCTTTCGAGCACGCTTAACTTCATCTTGCCTTCATGAGTTACTCTTAAAATTTCTACATTTCCTTTTACAAACAGAAATCCTATAAAACTCATCAAGGGTTAAAGCAGATGAAATAATATTTCTGGCCCTAACATCATATTGAGTCCTCTTTTTCTCATCAACAGTCCATTGGGCATAGGGCTTAGGTTACTGCACGTTATTAACAGTAATATTAGGAACATATGGACCATTTTCAACAGTATCCCAAATACCTATATCGACATACTCTAAAAATATTTGCATTCTTATCCAAAAGGTATAATTTTTCCCAACAAAAAGAAGCGGCCTGTAAATTGAAGCATCCTGTGCAAATGTTTGATATTGTTTAGACATTTTCGAAAAATTTTTTTGAATAACTATCAAAGCAAACTCAGATACCAATTGTTAGAGTGGTGCAGTGGAAGTGGAATGGTTAGCATGTACAACAAACCAAGAGGGGATGAATTGGTTTCTTATTGCAAATAATACCTTTAATAATTTTCTCGTAAAATATAAATTTCTTAATAACAATTTAAACAAATAAAAGAGTAAGGAAGAGAGAAAATTGCACAAGTGATTTTTATACTGGTTCAGATTACACAGATCCTACGTCCAGTTGTTAATCTCAAACGAGAATTAACGCTGCACTATCACAAACCAACAAATGGTTATAATCACAAAGAAAATAACAGTGTAAGTTTAGAACACCTCTTTTGTTACTACAAGAAATCAAACTCACTTCCCCTGAAACCCACAAGGTATGAACACCTCCTCCGAATGTTTCACGAAGGATGAGCACCTCCTTTGAATCTTCACAAAGGATGACAGGCTTTAACTCAATAGTAACAACAACACTCAATCACAACTCCTGTTAAAGTTCTTGCTCTATGCTAACACCAAGTTATCAAAGCCACAAGCACAAGGGTTACACAAACCCTAGAACACTTATCATAGCACATAACATATAAGAATTTCGAATACAACGTATTTTGTATTTTAGAATGAGAGTTCCAATCCAATTTATAGAGATCTCACTTAAGGATACTTCTAAAAATCCTTTGTCAGCTAATTAATGTGTGATAACCGATTATCCACCTATTGTAATCGATTATGTAGTTAGTGAATGCGCAACAGTCAAAATCTTGCTTAAAAATTTCTCATAATTGCTCGTGATAATCGATTATGGCAAGTCATAATTGATTATTGATAATCGATTATGACAAGTTGATAATCGATTATCTTGAGTATAAAACGAGGTTTTCTGATTCAAAATGAATTTTAACGCAACCTAAGGCAAACAATACATAGAATCAAAGATAAACCACATCATCCTATACATAAATCTATTAAATTACAAAAGCTTTAACACAAAACAAGTCTTCATGAAGATCTTCTTGCAACAAGAGCATTTGAGACTTGACTTTGAGACATCATCAAAACTTTTTCTCTTTAGCTTTATGATTATGACCCAAGCTCATACAAAATGTATATAACACTCCCTTTCAAGTTTGAGCATGTAAATCATATGCACCAAGCTTGGTACATATATAATCAATCCTAGGACCCCATAATGGTTTAGTGACGATATTTTCTAATTGATCATTGAGGTTAACAAATCGAGGCATAATGTCTCTAGATATAATTTTATCTCGAATTAAGTGGCAATCTATCTTAATATGTTTCTTCTTGTGAAATACTGGGTTTAAGGTAATATGACGAGCAACGTGGTTATCACAAATGAGATATCTTTGTTACTTCCTCAAGTCTTTGTTCTTTAAGGAACTTTTTTAGCCAAATAAAATGACAAGATGCAGAAAGCCTTTGCTATATACTTCTCTTCTCTACATGAATAAAGCCAACACGCAAAAAATTGATCATCTGTGTATACTAACGAGTAATTCGAAGAACAAGTGGATTTAAGGTATGGAAAGCTTCAGAATGCAAATGTGAAATCAAGATAGGAAAGAAAAATCCAACCTTTTCAAAGACATAATGGTTCAATGAATGCCACGACTCTTCATTGATTTTGGCTGCTCCAAAGGTGCATAAAGTGTGTGTATCCTATTCAGTCATGTGTCCAGATCTTCAAAGAGATGTGACATTTTGCTCAGGGCTTACTTAATGATTGCAGATACAGAAGAAGCCTATTGAATAAATCTACCTTCTCTTAAGCTTAGTCGGCTAAGGCTGACGGGTTGCCTCATTGGCAGATGGGTCGACTATGGCCTAAAGGAGATAAGTAAGTTCTATAAAATGTCACAAACACAAATTTTCTAATCCAAGGTGCGAGACTTTGAATAACCTCTCTTATGTTCTCATTTATATTGATAGAATTTTGATACAATGAGTGGAGGGAAGACTGAAAATCAAAAGACAAAACTAGAGTCTTAGATGCATAGATATGTACAACTCATAGGTACATCACAACAATTTTCCAATAAAATCTATTTAAAACCTATTCTAACAGTGTCCTTCAAGCATGAGCATAGAAATTTCATGTACCAAGCTTGCAACAAATAAATTCAATTTGAGGTCCTTTTAATGATTTTATTAACGCATCTACAATTTGATCATTGGATTCGTCAAACTTCGTACAAATTTCCTTGGACAACAACTTTTCTTAAATGGAATGAAACAATGTTTTGTCGTCTTATAGAGTGGTAGTGAATTTTTGTTTTTAGTTCTCATGGATGCTAAATCTTACATAAGTTTAGTTGTTGAAGAAATTGTTTCATCCATATAAGTTCACAAATAAGAGATGTCATTGGCCTACATTCATCTTAAGCAATTGATAGAGAAACTACATTGTGTTACTTGTTTTTTCAAGAAATAATATTTTCTCCAAGAAAAACACAATATCATGTAGTAGAAATTGTCAATGGTGGATCTTGTCTAATCAGCATCACAATGCTTGGAGATTTGGATATTTCCTTTAACTTCATAGTGCAACCTTGTCCTGAGGTCTTTTTAAAATATCTTAGAATTTGAATGATAATATTCCAATGATCAATACAAAGGATGATGTATGACCTAACTAACAAACAACTTTAAAAAGATAGATCATGTCCTATAATAGCAAGATTAATAAGTTGTGCCCTCGGCAGATGCTTGAAAACTCTTCTCTGTACAATGTTGTACAATGTTTATTGGCCTGCAACCTCATTCTAAGTTGTGCCCTCGAAAAAAGCTTCTTCAATTGTCTCAAAGCTTCACCTTTATCCATGAGCTCTCTTTTAACAACTTCTACTCTTACTTCCCTTGGTACAACTCGCACTATTTTTGGGGTTGATGCCGATAAACAACTTCAAATGGCACTGTACCTATTGAGTCATGAAATGTGGTGTTGAACCAAAATTCTGCCCATGGTATCCATGTCGTAATAAAAAATTGCAAATAAGTGTTAAGGCATCTTTTAGTCACTTCTGTCTGTCCATTTTATCGAGGATGATATGTTGTACTCATTTTCAATGAAGTCTCCTGCATTTTGAAAAACTCCTTCCGAAATGAGCTCATGAACATTGGGTCCCTATCACTCACCACTAAATTAGGAATGCCATGGAGCCTCACTACTTCCACAAAAGCTTCAGCAATCATCATAGCACTGTAAGAATGCTTCAATTGCACAAAATGGGTGTATTTAGTTAAACGGTCTACAACTACCAATATAGCTTCAAATCCACTAGATCTCGGTAATCTTGTAATGAAGTCCATGCTTAAGTCTCCGGAATTGGGAAGGGCTACAGTAGTCCTCCCGGGGATGTAGAGATGTATTTTTGCCTTTGACAAGTATCACAGGCTTGGACAAATTTGAGAAACTCCACACTTATACGTGAAATGTGTGAAACTGAGTGCCCTGCTTGGGGGGAGGCATGAAACTCTTCTAACAGATTTGGGATCCAATAGGAATTCTAAGCAAGCTCCAATCTTCTCTTGTATAGAAGAACTTCACACTTGTACATTAGCCCAGTGGAGACCTTATCATTGTTTCCTTGTTGCAACTCCTCTATCACTTTCCTCCACTTATTATCTTCATGCACTTTTGTCACCAGCTATTGGCAGTCCAACCAAACAGGGGTATATATCATACTCTTCAATTCTGATTCCTCAACTTTTCTTGACAAAGCATCAACACCTTATTCTTATTTCTAGGTTTGTACACTATCTCGAAATTAAAATCCAAAAGTTTGTGACGGAATTTTGTTGAATTTTATTTGTAATTCGCTGCTGCAAAAACTGTTTAAGACTCTTTTGGTCGTAAACGTTAAATTTCCTCCATATTAAGTAGTGCCTCCAATGTTGAATGGCTAAAGCAACAACCATTAACTCCCTTTCATATGATGACCTTGATACGTTCTAAAGCTCAAGGCTTTGTTGAAATACGATACAGGTCTTCCATCTTGCATTAAAATTGCCCTATTCCAACTCCTGACGTGTCATACTCCAACGTATTCTTTTTCGAAATCTGGAAGGCATAATACTGGTTCTGTAGTGATTTTTCTTTTTAGCTCTTCATACGGCTTCTGAGCTTCACTCCACCCAAAACTCTTTTTCTTGCTAAACCATCGAGTGGCCTTGCAATTTTACATTAATTACTAATGAATTTTCAGCGGTATCTCATAAGGCCAAGGAATCCGCGAACTCCTTTCATGTTTTTCGGTATGGGCCACTACACTGCTCACCTTTTCCGGATCAACAGTAAATTTGTGAATAGAGATTATGTGTCCTAGATACTCCACCTTCTTGATGTCAAAACTACAGTTGTCCTAGTTGGCATATAACTGGTGTTGTCTCAGAATTTCAAGCATCTTAATTAATTGCTGCAATGTTCTTCCCATCCCCTGTTGTAAATAAGAATGTCATAAAAAAAACACTAGGACTTCTTTCCTAAACAAGTCTTTAAAAACCTCATTCATGAGATATTGAAATGTCGAGGGTGCATTCATGATGAGCCCGAAGGCATTACAAGATATTTGTAATGACCTTCGTGAGTTTGAAATGTTGTCTCGTGTATATCTACGTTAATAGTCTTGGTGACGTTCATCAATCTACCCTTTGCTATGGGATTTGCAACTTGTAGATTACAAATTTGCGCTTTGATTTCGTCATAGAGTCTGAGTTAAATGAGAAATACTGCTCTTCATGAAGCCTGGGCACTTGTTCAATTAATAACTCAAATCGACTTATGTACTCCTCCATGGTCCGTGTCTGATGAAGGGTAGTCAGTTGATCAAAGACACTCCCTTCTCCCATTCCTCCATACTTGTCCAACAACTCTTTCTTCAGTTCATCCCATGTCAAATCAATGTCATCTTTCAATAGAAAGTTGAAGTGTATCGATCCTTCCATGAACTATTGAGTGAGGTTCACTCTCACAACTTCACTGGTTTCTTGTACCTTGATATCCAGTCAGCAAGGTCTTCCCGACTAAACATTGGGACTTCTATTCTTTTCACTGATTGATGGAACTCAGTGAGTTAATCCCCTTCTAAGGATTTCAACCCAGATGAGGTTCTCCCAGTGTTCATTTTTTAGCGTCTTTTGAGCCAACAAAGCCCTCTCCGACCTTGTTCATACTTTTGCTAAAGCTTCAAGTCATAAACTCCTTCAATTTTGATTGATTATCCACCACTTCATTCCTCATTAATTCTATTGTATTTTGATTCTGAATCCTTTGAAGACGGATCTCCTCCATTACTGCTTTCATATTCGTCAGTTCTTGTTTAACGAGATCAACTTGTGATTTCATTGCGACTACCTTTTTTCTCCTTGTTCCCTTTCTTCCTTGGTGGCACTCATTGATCGGTAAAGGGTATATGGAAGGTCGAACCAATTGTTACAGATTCACACCACACAACAAGCAACGAAAGAGAATAGGGGAATGAAATATAAGACAAATCTGAGATTTATTGGCAAAAGAAGAAAATACAACAAGATAACCAATCTTATTGTCGGGAGCAAGTCTCCTTTAGAGTAACCAACAAGGTTTCTCTATTCAACAAAACAACAAAAGAACCACACCCCTTGACTCCACACCTGATACTAATAACAAAAAATCATTCCCCCTCTTTCTCCTCGAACTAACTATTCTAGATCACGTCATTACCCTTGCTCTTCTTTCTCATATATACCCCTCCGCATCTTGAACTGTGCTTCATGGGCTAGAAGCTCGCTGTGCCCGTTTGCTCTTTGGGTCCTATCAAGGAGCGACATTGCTTTGGTGAGAGGAAGGCGGCGTCTGGACATCACCCACCTAGCATTATAGCACAGAGAATGCGTATGTGGTGGTGAGTGGAGCTGATTCAACCTTCGAGACTGACAAAGTTGGTCGTTGCTTGGAGAGATGCTCCAGATCTAGTGGTTACCGAAGTTAACTGTGACAATGGACTGGTGGCGGACAATGACAAGTGGTATACAATGGTGGAGACTTTGCAAGACAAGAAAGAGGCTACCGAGCATAACCGACCAATCTTATACCAACATGAAATAAATAAAAGAGATCACCTCTCTTATGTTCTCACAAACTTATGTTCTCATATAAACGCTGAGTAGAGAGAAGCATGATAGTTGAATCACGAATCTTATCGCATATAAGAGAACTTATTTTTTACATCGCAAATTGTTTCACATATTAAATAGTAGGATTTATAAACATTCAAAAAATGTAACATACAAGACATGCAAACATGTAAAGATGTAATTAATAATAACAACCATATTAAAAAAGATTGGTTGTATAGTGGTTAAATTGAGTTAATATTATAATGGTTGGATGCTCAGTAACGGATAAAAGGGACACAGTGGTTGCGAATGCTGTTCATCCGTAAAAAAGAAAAAGAAAACTGGAGATTGAAGATCGAAACTCTAATGTGGTTATGATACCATACAGTACCATATAGAAAGGTATATTTGTTGAATGTATTGTAGGTCTATTGCATACCGCACAATATTTATTTATATTAATTTATATAATCAATTATATAAATTTATACTTAATAATCAGGAATCAATCGTCTTAATTTTTTTAAAATATGTAACTATTAATTTTTTACAAATTTGTATCAGTTAATTACGTCTAACGGGATTGGCTTAGGATGTATGACCCAACTCTTCTGTTAAATGAAAAAAGAAGAATGTGTTGATAAATATTTGTGCCAAAGAGAGTAAGAAAGAAAGATGACAGTTTTTAGTGTAGTGGCAGTTTTTAGAGTTTCCTTTTTTAATTTTGTTAGGTGCTCTTATAATTTCCAGAGTCACCCTTTTTTTTGTGTATTAGTAATTTTAGAGCGAATCACCATTTACTAATTGGGCTTTAAAATGTCTTGAACAAAATGGGTTAAAATTTCAGGTTAAGAACGGGTTCAAATTCCAACCCACTAAAAGTCGTAGGGTTGTCTATCCTTGCTCACGTACACACACGAGACTAACGTTGAGGTCCTGCCACCGCGCCAGATACGTTGATGACATAAGAGTCGTCGCCGTGAGTAGCCACCGAGGGACGCATTGTTGTCGCAATGTCTTTCGGCTTCTTCTCGCTCATCACTGGAGGAATTGCACCGCTAGGCAGCGAGAGGGGTCACCGCGAGAGGCGCCGTCGCGAGAGTCGCTACAGCAAGAGAGCCGTGAGAGGTGCCACAACGAGTAGCATCTCTACCAATGAATGCTACGATTCGGGGCGATTCATGCAATTTGGAGATCGAATCGTACTATACGAACACGATACAGGAGCCAAAACGAGTCTTCAAGCGATTCGTATCGTGTAGGTGAAGATTCGTATCGTATAGTATCATATTATACTTACTACCATGAGTGTAAAGTCAAAGGACAAAACTAGAGTTCTAAATTCAATTCATAAGTAGAACACATAGCAATGTTCCAATAAAAAGTAGACGAGAAAATAAAATGAGCTTAAATTAAGAGATTACAATTTTATGGTTTAGGGTAATGTTCCAATAAAAATAGATGAGAATAAAAGATTGAGCTTAAAATTAAGAGATTGCAATTTGTACCAATATTTTTGATAAAATTCAAAAGAAAAACAAATACAATAATGAAGGGATCAAATCAAAGTATACTAAGAAAATAAAAATATGTAGTATTGAAGATCACATTTATTTATACATAAAAATTATCAGTAAAAGTCCTAAGGTCACAAGTAGGTAAACTATTTATACATTTGTTTTGCATTGTAAAAAAAATAAATTCTCTATCTTTAATAAACTTCAAAACAACATTATTTGGCAGGGTACATAATTTGTCAATAAAAAAGAAGTCACTTTAAACCAGTATTTTATATTTTATCAATGTATTAGCGCGAAATATGACAAGCATCTGGTTTTCTTCCATGCAGGTGGCAAGTTGGAGCAGCTCTATTGGCGTGCCTTCGTGCTTGAAGTGGGCGCCTCGCAGAGCCATGTTCGCTGCAGCTTCAAGTGTTCTCACGTTTTGGATACCTAATAATGATTCAAAGTTGAAAACTGATAATGGTGGTAATGACGCTGAAGGTGGATCTCAACCCCAAACACTTCTCCATTGAACTGAATATTTCCTTCCTCTCCCACCCCGCGACAATTTTGTTTGGCTGTTGTATCAAGAAATCAACTACGGCCTTGTTAATTTCGTAAGCTTTCTAGTCTGGTTTCCTTTCTTGAAAATTTTGTGATGCTTGAGGATGTCGCCCATTGTAAATTCCATCACTGAATGCAATTTATTTTGTTTAATGTCTTAACTACATTGAATGTTCTTTGATTAGACATTTTTTTCCTAGAACACTCTAGGGTCTTTCACATTTTAAACACGTTTTAACAAGATAACGTGGCTAAGTTTTGTCCGTTAGGGCTGCTTTTTATCACTATCCGGAAGAACTTTTATAAAGTTTAAAACATTAACTCTTGTGGCGGATCTTGCGTGGAAGATCTTTTAAGCTTTTGATTAAACTTCAAAACATCAAAACTTTTAGGTTTATAAACGATTTTGTCTTTAACCTACCTTACTTGGGAGGACTTTTCTCACTCGCTCATCTGCTCATCTTCATGTACTTCCTTAAATGTCCAGCCTGATAGTATGTCTAGGTTTTGATGGTACCGTCAATACTTCCTACTGTCAGCATTCCTTAGGATTGGATTCTTACTTAGCGGTCTTCCAAAATCTTGGCCCTTGAAGTGATTAGCGGTGTATACCAGTTAAACTTGGGTTCCTTGGGAAGATCCCTAGGCTTTGGACCACCTCCTACATCTCCTTGGTTGAACAACTTCTTACCTTCCCTTCGTTCCCTCTACACGGATGAAGCAATTGCCTTGCTTGTTGCCCCTTGCTTAAAATGTGCATCTCCTCTATACGCATGAATTAAGCTGCCCTTTCTTGCAACTCACATGGTTTTTGGGGTCTGGCATACATACTATCTACAAATGGGTCAGCCCTCAAGGCTATTAACAAACTATTCAATACAAATTCCTTACTCACCTCATTTACCTATCGAACGGTCTTGTTGTAATGGTCCGTGAAGTCTTTTAGCGATTCATCCTTACCTTGCTTAATGTTTATCAATGTAAGATAAATAAGGCTTTGAACTCGTCTGGACGCATACTATTGGCTAAACAAATTTGGTGTGGTGTTGAAGTAATTCATTGTGTTTAGTGGTAATGTATAAACCATGCCAATGCCTCCCATTTTAGAGACAGAAAATGCCTTGCACCATACCGTGTTGCTGGATGAGTAAAAAACTATTGCATTTTCCGGATCGGTTAATTCGTCATATTTCTCAAACACGGGGGCATCTTTTTTAGCATTGGTGCCTCCATTATCATAGTCGTGAACGGTGCAAACCCTTTGCCTGATTTGCTTGGACCGAACAGGTGGTCCTAGTTACAACACTGCTTGCTTCCTACCCTGTTTTGCCTTACTCTTCTATCTGACCATTCTCCCTCTAGGATCATGAGTAAGTGATATTGACTACCGGGTGGATTGTTCTCTCTGTCCAACAGTATGCTCTACTCTTTGTTTTTGTATAATACCTTCTTTGTATTTCTAGCATTTGTTTATGCATCTCTCGAACTAACTTCATTGGATCTTCATTGGATCTGGTTACTCTGCCATACTTCTTGTGGTTGCCATAAGGTTTCTTCTCTCGTTCTCGGGTCTCACGATGGTGTCAAAATGTTTCTATTTTAAGGGGCTGAGAATCAGTACTCCTTTTTCTGTATCCTGAGTCTTAATCACCAAATATGCTAATTGCTGCTCAAGGATTGATTGGTCTGCATCAGGGTTAACCTATAGAAAATTAGACCATGATATTTTAACAACTTTTTTTAATAATTTTTTGACAACATTAGACCATGATATTTTAACAACTTTTTTTAATAATTTTTTGACAACAGACGATGTGTTATTGGTCAGTATATTTGGAACGGATCAATCACAGTTGTTAAAAAATTTAAAAAATTGTCAAAAAGAGTATTTTCCTATAAAATTCTCTAACCTATCTAAAAAACTTTTTATATTTCCAATTTTAATTTTTCTAAATGGAATAAAGATTATTATATATATCAAAACAGTACTAAAAACAACTTTTTAAATGATTTTTCAGAAAACTCAAATATTTATAAAAAAGTAAAACCTAATTCTAAAAATTTAGAAACTAATTAAAACTGAAAGAAATTTTATTAAAGAAAAAAAAAGAAAAATGGAAGGTTAACATGGCCCAACCATATTTTAATAAGCATTAACAGTCTTTTTGTTACCGTTTAGTCAAGATGATCGATCGTTCGGTCATATCAGAATGGTGAGTCACGGGGAAATGTCCAACGTCTCGGCCGGTCAGGGTGATCAGTCACAGCCTGAAATAATGTGTGAAATAATGGGTCCAAAAAAAGTTCGGCCTGAAAACTCAGCCCGAAAAGTCATCAGTCTTAGATTATGGTTGTTAGTTCAAGGTTGACCGGATAATAATTGATATTTCTGCATCTCAAAGCTTGTGCTGAAAAGATGTTAGTGGCAAATCTAAAGGGTTTCTGGTTAAAGTGCTATTCAGTTAAGAAAACTTTCTTAGGTGGAATCTGTACGTGCTTTGATTTTTATTATGCTAAAATAATTAACAAATCTGTTTAAAATTATCGTTGTTTTAGAAGAAAGAAAGCGATAACCAAGGCAAAACAAATTTCACATTGAACTCAACAGTGAAGTGAAGACTACAGAACACATTTCCAGCGTCCATATACACCAGAGTGGCAACTAGTAGTACCCCTTTATATGGCATGAACCAAAGTACATCCCTCTACAAACCAAGCTAGACAACAAAAACTACAAACCAAGCCAGACAACAAAACACAGACCTACATACAATAACTGAAGACACAGCACTGACAAGTGCAAACCAAGAGGTACATTATTATTTCCGGACATAAACCGCATCATATCACATTACTAAGTCTGTTGTGGCTGTTGCTGTTAGTGGTGTTCTCTTCATCTCCTTTGCATCTTTTGCTTCCTGCGGACTCTTTTCCTTTGCATCCTGAGCCTTGTTCTGTATATCCTGCCCAACTTCCTTTGTCTTCTGCCCCACTTCCTTTGCCTTCTGCCCCACGTATTCTGCAGCATCCGCCAGCTGATGCTTCGCCGCTACGGCCAGGTTCACCGGCACTGGCCCCTGGCTCTCCCGGATGTAATTCAAGATCCACGAGAACGACGACACAGCCGTCAGCTCGAAAGCTCCCGCCGTCAAAAACCCCGCCACTGCCAGCCCGATTACCATGGTAGCTGGAACCAGAATTGGGCTGAACAGAATGAAAAGCGGGATCGCCACCGCCAGCCCAGTTAAAGTTCCTGCCAGAGTAAGTCCGGTCAGAAGAAGGAGGACGCCACCGACTGGAAGGCCGAAGACAACAGCGAGGATCTGGGAGGCGGAGGGAACTCTCTCGGCAGGGTAAGAACCAGTCTTACCTCCAGATTCATAAAACTGTGGGGGAACACCAGCACGCTCATATCGAGGTCCAGGAGCGACACCAGCTTCGTAGCTTTGGGTTGTGGTGTGGACCTGGACATGGTGGGGTGCTTGTGTGCGAACACTCATGATGGATGGTGAAGTTTTGAGTAACAATGAAGAAGATTCAAAAGATCAGGAATAATAAGTCTTTCTAGAGAAAGATTAGGACTTGTGTATTCGCGTTACTGAGAGAGAGAGACAGTGTCAGAGGTGGTCTTATAGAGAAAAGTGAGGGCTGCTTTTCTTGACACGTACATGATACATGGTGCGTAGAGGTTTTGCATGAGGAACAGGTTTCATTCTGCCCTCGACTGTCCAGCGCATAAATACTGACAAACAATGAGAAGAATAATATTATTTTTCTTACAACTTATATAACTATGAGAATTTAATTTTCATTTTCATATTTTAGTTTAATTTTATTTTCACCCTTAAATATAATTGGGATAAATTTGTTTCCCATATTTTAAATTTCAGTATACATTTTTGAAAGTGACCAATTTGATCTTCTAGCTGGTCTTTAAAGTTCTAAGAGTTTGACTTCAGCTAATACCATTAATTCATCGTGATCATCAAATTTTTAGACCATGTATCACATAATTTAATATGAAAATTGAGAAATTTATTAAAGATAACGTATTATTGAAAAAAATGCAATTCAACTTCAAACAGAGTAGGTTACGAGATAGAGTGAAAATTATATTGTAAGATGAAAAGAAGTAAGCAATGTTGAAAGTTTAAGGCGTGCAGGTATATTTGTGGAAGGAGGAAATAATTTTTGTGAGGCCACGAAGGTGTGGTGCAGAGAGTTGGTGTGTTGTGCGCGTTAGAGGCAAACAAGTGCCAAGTTTGGGTTTGGCTGTTGTCCAACATGCATGCAAGTATCCAATGTGGGCTTCCCTCGTAAATAATAGGTTATCTGCATTACTCCGGTCGGTTTGTACTGCCTCCGTATTTGTTAGCGGTTATAACAATAATTCCATATACTTAAATTAATTTAAATATTATTTAACATATATCTGATGGTAGAAAATATTCTATTCAACTTTCCAATAATTCTTAATTTTTTTATTTTTTGAGATTTTTCTGAAATATAAAGATTGACAACTTTAGAGATTATCACTTGTATTGTCATTAAGTATAAAATTTCATACTTCAACTCGGAATATAAAGATTGATAACTTTATCACATATTCAAAAGGTAATAAGATGCTTACGCAAAAGTCAATAACATGTATACACAAAAATCAATAACATGTATATATTCAAAAGCCAACAACATGCGAATCCAAAAGTCAACAACATACAAATTCGAAAATTAATAGCATCATATTCAAAAGTTAATAACATGCATATCTAAATGTCAAAAACATACATACCGAAAAGCCAATAAAATGCATAGACAAAAACTTTTAAACAACAATGCTACCCTTCTTAACGGATTACAAACGTAGTGGAGAAATTGGAGGAGTGGAAAACGCAAAAAAAAGATGCCCAAAACGCAAGAAATCGCCGCCTAAGGAAACGAGCAAAACTGCACCAAAACATAGCGAAAACTCATTTTAATCGGTTCAAATGGAAGATAATCCATCAAAGACTAATTTAATCGAAGTAAAAGTAAGTTTAAACAGTCCAAAAGAGAATAAACGAACCTGAAAATGCAAACGCGAGACAAATTGCGAGGAGGAAGATGATGAATAGTGCGCGTAACTGCCCCGAGTTTGTGCAAATGTAATAAAACAGCCTTAGACATCGGGGCCCTCCCCCATTGTACGTATATAGAGACATCAAACGTCCGACATATGGGGCCCGAACATCTATGTGTATTTAAAAAATTAATTTTGGCGAAGGCTATATACGTCCGATATATGGGACCCGGACGTCTGTAGGGACATCAGACGTCCGACATAGGGGCCCGGACGTCTAAAGCAATGGAACATGACAACTTTTGTCCTACCTATCAGGTCATTAGGCATCTGACATAGGGGCCCAGACGTCTATAGAGACATCATATGTACGACATAGGGGCCCGGACATCTATACTGCGAAATAAAATGACTTTTGGTATTCTTTGCCACCATCAAACGTCCGACATAGGGGTCCGAACGACTAAAGTAAATGGAACAGGACACCTTTTCACCTACCTATCACGTCTTTAGGCGTCAGGGCCCGGACGTCTATAAAGACATTAGACGTCCAACATAGGGGCCTGGACGTCTACACTGCGAAAATAAAATGACTTTTGGTATTCTTTGCCACCATCAGACATACGACATAGGGGACCACCCTGGTCGGACGTCTACAACATTAACTTATTTATAGAAGTGCCACCGGTTATTTTTTACGTGAGATATTCGAGGGTCGGACGTCCAAAGAGTGACATTAAATGCCTTTTCTGAACTAATGCGAGGGCTTTTGTCATTCAAAGACAAGAAAATGGTGTTTTTTTATCTGATTTTCGTTGGAAGAGAAAACCTAGTCGTCGGATGACTACAAATTTTTGTAACGTTGGACAACTTTGATAAGTTTGAGCTTCTTGTTAACTATTAGATTATGTTGAAGTTTTGATAACTAATATGTAACACATAATTCTTTAGTTTGATATGTGGAATCGTTGATTGAAGATATGTACTTAGAGATATGTCATGCATGATTACTATTTTTTATTTATGATGATAAATTTGTTTGGAAATTTTGGTACAATTATGTGTTAAGTTAGAGGCATTGAGTGTTATGAGAAAATAAAGCATGAAAATTGTATATCTTATTCAATAATAAAGAGAGAGTACAATTTATATATATAGTTGTTTAAAACAATATAAAAATAGAATATAAATATAAAAACATAATATAAATATATGAACAAATATGAACGTAAAATAAATTAAATCCAATACCCCCCTCAAGCTGCAGCATATATATCCTTAATGCTTAGCTTGGACAACAAAGATTGAAATTGTGCTGGATGCAAAGCTTTAGTATGAATGTCAAATGGGCAGGAGTTTAATTACACCAGCTTGAACTTTATCCCTTATGAGATGACAATCAATTTCAATATGCTTTGTCCTCTCATGCATGGCTGGATTCTGTGCAATTTGTATAGCAAATTGATTATCACAAAACAGAGGAACTGATTGTGGTAGAGGTTGTTTCAAATCATGGAGCAAATACAAAAGCCATTGAATTTCACATGTTGTGGAAGCTAAGGCTCTATATTCTGCTTCGGTTGATGATCTAGATATAGTACCTTGCTTCTTGGATTTCCAGCTGATTAATGATGCACCATAGAACACATTAAAACCAGTCACAGACCTTCTAGTGTTATGGCAAGCAGCCCAATCAGAATCATTAAAAGCCTTGAGATCATGTTTTGTGTTGGAGGGAAAGAATAATCCTTGTCCTGGATTATTCTTGATATATCTCAGGATCCTTATTGCTGTTGCATAGTGATCTTCCAAAGGATTGGAAAGAAATTGATTGAGAGTAATAACGAAACATAAATCTGGTCTTGTGTTAGTTAAATATAACCTGCCAAGAAGTCTTCTATAGGCATGCACATCTGAATAGGGTTTCCCTTTTGTCTTGGAAAATTTTTGTGCCTAGCTATATGGGAGTAGAAACAGGTTGACATCCCAACAATCCTGCATCTTCTAGTAACTTTAGAGCATACTTCCTTTGTGACAAATTAATGCCCTGTTGAGATCTTGCAATTTTTAAGCCCACAAAATACTTGAGTTGGCCTAGGTCTTTAATATTAATATTTGCATTCAACAGAGCCTTCACAGTTTGAATTTCCTGGATGTCATCACCTGCCAAGACTATATCATTTACATAAACAAGTAAGATGGTAATATAAGCAGAATCACTTTTGACAAAAAGTGAATAATCTGATTTTGATTGTATGTAGCCCAAAAAGAGTAAAGTAGTTGTTAACTTGTAATTCCATTGTCTAGAGGCCTGTTTGAGTCCATATAAAGACTTTAACAACTTGCAAACTTGTCTTGGTTTTTCAGTTTTGTAGCCAAGAGGAAGAGACATGCATACTTCTTCATCTAGATCCCCATGTAAAAAGACATTATTTACATCTAATTGATGTAAATACCAATTTTTGGAAGCTGCTAAAGCCAGAACCAATCTTACTGTTGTGAGTTTGACAACAGGTGAAAAATTCTCAAGGTAATCTAAGCCTTGTTGTTGTGTGTAGCCTTTGGCTACTAACCTTGCCTTGTATCGTTCAATACTCCCATCAACATGCCTCTTTATTTTGTATACCCATTTACATGCGATAGGTTGCTTTCCATAAGGTAGATCAGTCAAAACCCAAGTTTTGGTATTTTCTAAAGCTACAATTTCTTGATCCATGACATTTCTCCAACAATCATGTTTGATGGCTTGGTTATAGGTTTTAGGTTCACTAACTTGGGAAAGATTAATGACATATGATTTATGAGGAGATGATAATGCATCATATGAGAGATATGAAGAGATAAGATATAAGGTACCTGTAGATAACTGAGTGGCGGAAGAAGTAGATAACATGTTGCAATGATAGTCCTGCAGATAAGATGGTTTATGTTTTGGCCTGGTTGATTTCCTTTGTAGAATAGGAGTGGCAGGTTCAACAGAAACAGGTTCAGAAGAAAAAATAACAGGGTCAGAAACAATAGAAGGAGGAGATGTAGGTGGTAAAGAGGGTTGATCAATAACTTTTGAGAAAAAAGATGATGGAGTTGAAAAAATTTTAGTGACAAAATCCAAGAAATTTTGTGTATCAATAGGTGAGTGTTTGTCACTAGTAAGAAAAGAAAATATGTTTTCATAAAATACTACATTCCTTGACAGAAAAATTTTCATAGAGTTGAAATCTAACAAAAGGTAGCCTTTCACTCCTTTTTTAAAATCAAGTAAAACACATTTTCTTGCACGTAGTTGAAATTTTGTTTTATGAGCTTCAAGAGTTGAAGCATAGAAAAATGAGCTAAAAACTCGTAAGTAAGTAATGTCAGGTTTAACATTGTGTAACAACTGAGATGGAGAAAAATATGTCAAAACTTTGGAAGGTAAAATATTAATGAGTTCCGCAGCATAACGAACAGCTAAAGACCAGAAATTATGGGCAAATGAGATTGAAACATTAAAGATCTAGCAACATTGAGAATGTGTTGATGTTTTCTCTCAACGACTCCATTTTGTTGAGGTGTTTCAACACAAGATAATTGATGTTGTATCCCTTTTTGTCTATAAAAATTTGTCATTGCAAACTCATTACCATTATCTGATCTAACAGCTTTTACATCAATGCCAAATTGTTTTTTGATATAAGAAACAAAGACAATAAGTTGTGATCTTGTATCTGATTTACTTGTCATCAATTTAATCCATGTATATCTAGACATATCATCCACTATAGTTAAGAAATATTTGAAACCAACAGAAGAGGTACAATAGGGCCCCCAAATATCAACATGAATTAAATCAAAAGGAGCTTTTGAAATAGTAGTACTTAATTGAAAAGGTAATTTTCTTTGCTTAGAATAGTGACAAGTATCACAGTGAGTGTATTTTGTATCAGGTAAAATGGCATACATGTTACGTAATTTGATATAACAAGAAAAAGAAGGATGTCCTAGTTTAGAGTGCCAAATATCTATAGAGTTAAGTCTTATTGTAGACCAAGCAATATAATTCTCAAGAGTAATAGAAGTTGGTGAACCAAGGGATGTGGATGCAGGAACTATAATGATATACAAGCCATCTCTTTCTTCAGTTTTCCCAATCATCTGCAGGGTTGACTTGTCCTGTATTTCACATGGAAATTCAGAAATGGTAATTTTACAAGATAGAGATTTAGTTAACTTTGTGACCGAAATAAGATTATTGACCGAAAAATTAGGAACAAACAAGACATTATGTAAAGTAAGGTGTGGGCCAAGAGAAACTGTGCCAGAAAAAAGAGCAAATGAAGAGTTCTTGTTGGGTAGTGATACTGTAATTGGTGAGATTCTATGATAAGAAATAAAATGAGACAAAGAACTAAATATATGATCAGTAGAACCTGTGTCTAGAATCCATTGGGAATAGATATTACCTTGATCCTGAGAAGAAGTGAAAACATTATGAGAACTTACTATACCGGTAAAATGTGTGACTATGGGATTAGATTGAGGAAGAAGTGTCAATAGACCATGAATTTGCTCTTGAGAAAGTCCTAGAGTTGAGGAATGTGACTGTACCTGAGAATTATTAGAAGAAAGAACAACTGCAGAAGCCATTGAATTTTACAACCTCAAATTGAACAAAAATTGCACAACTTGAACCTCTGGAAACTCCTCCAAATTCCTCAAAAATCAATCTAGGGCTACGAGTGATTAAAGCACCCAATTGTTTTTCATTGAAAACCCTAGAAAGTAAAGTCCAAACATGAAACATAACAATGCGAGGGTAACAGAAGGAGTAGCCATAGAAGGAGAAGAAATTGTAGGAAAGCCAAGATTGAAAGGTAGAAGATGAAGATCTTGGCAGTAACAGAATTGGTTGCGGAAGAACGTGATCAAGAATGAATTTTCTTCTGATACCATGTTATGAGAAAAGAAAGGATGAAAATTGTATATCTTATTCAATAATAAGAGAGTACAATTTATATATATAGTTGTTTAAAACAATATAAAAATGAAATATAAATATAAAAATAAAATATAAATATATGAATAGATATGAACGTAAAATAAATTAAATCCAATATTGAGAGTTATTTAAATGGTATAATCTATGCAATGTTTTATGGTATGATGGTAATATATGTGGATGATTGGATAAGATTAAATTAGGTAATGTGGTTATTGCATTAGAAGTGTGTGTCTCAAGAAGAAGGGACGGATCCCTTGAAGTCTCTAGGTGTAAGCTTGGGCAAACCGTATAGATCTCACATGTAAATTCTCTGGGAGAGTGTTGGAGAATGGTTGACATGGTGAAGCTATACCAGGTTAGACTTCACTGAATTACTAAAATAAGAGTAATGCGAAGTGTACTCTATTCAAAGACTCCAAGGAGTATGAAGGAAGAGTTAGTTTGGCTTTAGGGTGAGCTGGCTTGGGTGGTAAACTACATGCGAGAAATTTGTTGTTGTTGGTATCCAACGTTGAGACCACATAGAAGGATGCGATTTTTGGTATGAGATAACCAAGTTTGTGAATTAATATATGATATAATGTCTTGGGTTGTAATATCTTGAGAGAGATAGTATCCAATTTGTTTTAATTTTATTGAAAGTTGGTGTTTTGTTTATGATTTGCTCAAAACCTTGCATATGTGTGTGTATGTGACTACGATGATCATATTTTATATGGGAGCATATGTTAGTGCAAATGAAGGTTTGGATGCACAGAAGTGAGAAGCATAAGGTCGTAGTGGGAAGATAATGTTTTCTTTATTTGATAATAAATCAGATTATGTATTCTGGAACTTTTTATATTCATTGTTAAAGGTTATTATAGGTTATTATGGATATTAGAAGTTGGAACTTATTTTGAAGGATTCAATAAATATATTTGTTTCAGTTAAGTGTTACGTTACACTTTAATGTTGTTATAAGAGTTGTGAATTAAAAGTTTTTGAAATTCATGAATTTTACAAAGGAATTTAGTAGCATTCTCTATGGGGTGTTACAAAAAGGTGGTTGCATGTTGAACAAATTTTTGTCGCTTAAAATCTCAACAAACCTAAATTTCCCACTAATGTAGTATAGGGACAACCTAGGGTCTAATCCGTGGACTTGGTACTTATTAAGCTAGAATTGTAGAATTAAGCCTATTTTATTTATTTACTAAAACTATCTAAAACTAGATGGGGAAAAAAATTAAATCTAAAGAAAGAAACTAAAAGACTATGCAATGCATGATACTTAATATAGATCGATGCATAATGCAGATGTGAACCTAAGCTGGAATGAAGGAATAATATGTGTATCAATTAAAATGCAATGCCAATGAAGCAATGACTATGATGAAACAGAAACTAAACTACTAAGCAACTAATAAAAAGAAAACTAAACTAATGAAAACTGCTACTCGTGCAATTCAATGACAAAATCCAAACCTAAATCTATGAATGACTAAAATAAGCAAAAGAAACTAAAATGGAAAACTAGGAATAGATGCAAACAGAACATAAATGCTAAATGCACACTATCTATATAAATGATCTAGAAATCAAAAGAACTCAATTTAATAAATATAAAACTTCATATAACAGAACCAATTAAAAGGAAACAAGGGATATCAACATTCAAACTAACCTAAGATCTACTCAACATTGATACAAAGAAATTCAAATGGAAACAAAACTAAGAACATTAGGTAAAAGCAAAATTCCGGGGCAAATGTGCATTAGACTAGACAAAGAATCTCAATTACTCTCAGAAAGACATTCTGAAAAGTTAAGCCCTCTTTGGGGTCTTTTTAGTTCATAGAACTTACAGTGGTAATTCTCATTCAATCATCCAATTTTATGCACATCTAACTCAGAATTACAACTTTAACCAGAGATATTAGAACCTATCTACAATACACAACCCAAATGAAAATATCTTATACTAAGTTCAACAAGAACAACCAAAACTCAATGAACATATCAAAGCAAAACGTAAATTCAGAAAAGTAAATCAAATTGAACAAAATAGATGCGAGAAACATAAAGGTAAGAGATAAAAATCAAACAATAGCAGTGCTGGAAATTTAAAGGTGCAAAGAGAAACGTAAATTGAAAAGAATTTAGAAAGATCAATTTTCATTAAGAACTGGAAATCAAAAGTACAAATACCAGAGTCAAAGATTCCATCGTCTGTCACCCAATGAAGAGATCAAAGAACCCCATCGAAGCAAATATCAAAGTTTCTACTTCTATGAAAACAGTAAATCTAAAACTAAAGCGAGAATTTGTAAAAACCTAGTCTAAGTATAGTGTATGTCACCCACTACATGTCTAAACCTAAGAATGGTGCCTGTCACCCACCACTCGTGCTTTACAAAGTTACAAAACCTCCCTTTTATAGGGAAAGTTCAAAGGCAGAAAAAGAAAAGAAAGAAAGAAAGGGGGAAGAATCAATTACAACTTTGGAAGCTTCTCGAATCAATCTTCAACTGACTCTAACCTCTCTTCTCTTTAACCGTAAACCGCTTCTCGGTTCGATCAGCATTCTGGTCCGATCAGTTTCTGGGCCTGCTTCCGTTGGGCCTTGGAGCTTGCGTTTGGTTCTGCTCTACTTCTTCTCTTTTCGGAGGGTTACTCCCTACACCACCACACATTGCTCCCTACACCACCACACTTTTTTTAAATTCCAAAACTATCCTTTATATTTTAAAATATCCTACACTTCCTCCATTTCTCTTGAACGGATGTCGACATCTGTTGAAGAAAAAATTCTTCAATGGATGTGCCACATCCGTTTAGTTTTTTTTTTTAAGTTTTTAGTTTTTCTAAGTTTTTAAATTAATATATAAATATTATTTAATTTTTTTTAAAATTATTACTTAATTATTTATAAATTAATTTTATTTTATTTAATAAAATAATTATTATTAATTTAATTTATGTATTATTATTTTAAATAATAATTAAAATACTTTTTAAAAATTTATTAAAACGGATATGGATGTTACCACATCCGTGAAGTTTTTTTCTTTTTAAAGTTTTTATTTTTTTATTTTATTATATTTTAAATTAATATATAAATATTATTTAATTTTTTTAAAATTATTATTTAATTAATTATAAATTAATTTTATTTTATTTAATAAAACGGATGTGACAACATTCATGAAGTTTTTTCTTTTTAAATTTATAGTTTTTAATTTATTATATTTTAAATTAATATATAAATATTATTTAATTAATTTAAAATTATTACTTAATTATTTATGAATTAATTTTATTTAATAAAATAATAATAATTATTTTAATTTATATATTATTATTTAAATAATAATCAAAATAGTTTTAAAAAATGTATTAAAACGGATGTGGCAATCTGTTAACGGATGTCGCCACATCCGTTGAAGGTGAAACGGATGATGACATCCGTTTTAGAGAAGGGCAAAATTGGTGTGGGATGGTGCAGGGAGCATTCGGTGGTGGTGGAGGGAGCAACTGCCCTCTTTTCGCAAGAACCCTGGCCATGAGTGAGAGAGTTGGGAGAAAGCCCTAAATTGATTTAAGCCTCCCTGCGTAGAATGAACTCGAGAAAGAAAACCCTGTCAGCTTTGCCTCTTTGCAACAGTATGAAACGTTGTGTTTCATTAAACTTCACTCTAAAAAGGCTTCAGCCCATTCCAACGCCAAGCCTTATTCAGCCACTGCCAGCCCACTTTGCTCCATTTCAGCCCAATCAACCGAAGACTTGATCTGTAGAAAAAAAATAGGATTTTAAACAGCAAAAAGAAAAGATAAAAGCCTAAAAAATTATTTATTTTTTTCTGAATATTTTTCTAAAAGAGAAATTACCTAATTATTTAAAAACCTATTTTATTTAACTAAAAAGAAAAAAAACACCATTTTTACAAAACTCTAAAATTAAAGAAAAATCTAAAAACTATCCTAATTCTAGAAAATAAGAAGTTAAAAGAAACTAAAATTACCTTCTAAACACAGAAAAATAGGCAAATTTAGAGAGTTAACATTGCACCACTGGGCTACTAAGTCACCAAATATAAGTGGTGTTGTCACCACTTGAACCCTGGTTCAAGATAAGACTTTGGAGCTTAAGAACACTCTAAGCTATCTTAGCTCGAGAATGGTTGAATTTGGTAGCATCCTCTGCGGGGTGTTACACAAGGTGGTCGCGCCACTTAGGGTACTAAGCAACCCAAGATTAGTGGTGGTGTCGCCACTAGAACCTTAGTTCAAGGTAATGATTGGAAGCTCAAGAACAGTCTAAGTTATCTTAACCCTGAATGGTTAAAGCATAATAACTTTACTATTCAAATCTTCAACCATTTACAAGTGGTGGGTAGACCGTTAACACTCCTTTTTTCTCTTTTTTCCTTCATAAAAATCTCATTTTAGTTTAAATTAGTTTGTAAATTTCTAGAATTATGTTAGATTTTAGATTTTGTATAAAAATTTGAGTTTTCTAAAATTTGAATTAAAAAGTTGTGAAATTTCAATTAAATTATAATTCTTGTTTCTTTTTGAAAAATAAAAATATAGAGTAAATTGAGTTTTGTGTTGATAGGTTCCATGTTTTACAATTTAGACTTTAACTTTTCTCTAATTTTTAATTCTTGCAAATAGGCCCCTAGTCAAGGAGGCTTATTTGGGAAAATTCAAGGTGTTGACCCATGTGCTCTTGAGCCCACAACACACAACTATTGGAAACCTAATTAGACATAGTGAAACATGCAACACGGACCCATGGTGCTTGGAGGTCTTGAGCTAGCTACAAGTGGTGTTAGACAAAACCAACCAAATCAAAAGCATTGAACATATTCATTGGCTTGAAGTCACGACCTACGCTCAAGATTTCCATATTTTCTAATTCCATAAAAAAAGGGGGCGTTTTGGAGATAGAGATTTCCTTATTTTCTAATTCCATAAAAAAATGAGGTGTTTTGGACATAGAGTTGGGACCACAAGCAACACCTTTATTTACCTTTTTCTTCCTTTTTTTTTTGTAATTTTTCCTCATTCTTAGAGTAGAGGAGAAGAAGGGTTTGGAGCGAGTTTAGTTTTCTTTTGTTCGTCTTCATCTCTTCTCCTCAAAAGGTCTTGAAGAAGTTCAACAACAAGATAGATTCTTCTCAGCATCGTCAACACAAAGCGACCAAGAGAAGGTGGATTTTATTGGGTACAAGAAGATTGCGCAATTTGCCTCCAAGATCACAAAGAGACCGGAAAGGTTCTTTGAGTAATATTCCTTGTACTTAATTTCAATTCTTCGAACATGTTCACTATACACTCCTCTTCTTTGAAAAAAAATCTATCTTTTTTAGTTTTTTATTCAATTATTTGAAATGTTCATTCTTTTAAGTTTTCTTGTGCGGTTTATTTTCTAGCATCTTTAATTCTCTTGTTCTTGCAAATTTAGATTTGTTAAGACAAGATCGTCTATAAGACACTGCCTAACACTTTTTGAAGTTTAACAAACAATGATAAGCGAAATGAGTATTTGACAAATTGTAATCCCTATAAAAATAATATTGTTGAATGAAAGACATGTATGAAACATGTGTTACAACATCTTACTGAACAAAGAAAAAGTTTCAGTAAACACGCTAGGACCAAATGATCCTATTAATAGTAGACATACTATTAAAAGATGTATTACTATGAGAAGGTCAATGCATGATAATTCAATAAATGCGTTATCAAATGGTTTTTTAGTAATTGTGCTATCATGACAACAAACGCATTATTAAATGATATCTTTGCTAAATGCACTCCTTCAATAGCTTGCAAAATAATCCAACATGTGATACACAATGTTTTTGGTAAACACGCTAAAATTGTAAACAATGCTCTAAAAACATTATGTTGAAAAAAACTTTCTTAAATGCGCTCTCACACTAAAGAAAGATTACTAAATGAAGCACTGTTAAGTAAACGTTTGGTAAAGGCTAAATAATGAAATCCTTATGAATCAATACTTGGTATATTGTCAAAACTGCTTAAACAATTTACAAAGTTGTTTTTCAACATGCAATGTAAAGCATTAAATGCACAACATTTCAAAAAAAAAGTAATAAGAAAAAGGACATATCTGGCAGCACACATTTCTACTCTACTTTGTACATATGCCTATTACGAGTATCGACCTGATCCATCATGATCAACATTCATGGAATGTTCTCTCAATCAAAAGTCGTGCAAAGGAGATCGTACAATCTACTTTGGATAAAGTATTGCAAAAAACATGTTAGCTTTAACACATTGACATCAACCTATGGCTGCTATCTACAAAAATGCTATGAAGATCCGAGGTTTAAAGACAAGCATTGTCCAACGGATCTTTTCCTATGAAGCCTATAAATAGAAGAATCCTTGGAAAGAAGAACAAGAAGGATAAACACACGAAAACTGAAAAGATCAAAGAAAAACTCTTACTCGTGTAAGAAAAAAAATTCGCTAAAAATATACTTCGAAGCTTCATGGAGTCATAAGCTTACAATTGTAATAAGAGAGAGAATCCTACAATGTCGATTACATTGAGTTGTATTGTAAAAACATCATCTTTGTGAGAGTTATCGTCTAAGACTTATAAATAATCTGAATGATTCTACATTCTGAAGTGATGGAAGAACACTCGAAGAAGAGGCCGATTAGAGCTACGTGAGCTGGATTGAGGCTCCTAGAAGCTTCCTCAACAAAGAACGCAGTGAAAAAAAAGAATGAGAGCTCTAGATAGAGAACGGATTCGAAGGAACACAGTAGAAAACCCTAGCTCGAAGTTTGTTTGGAGTAAGATCAAGGTTTGGTGGTTGGAGACAAAACAAACGGTGCAAAACCTTAAATGATGAAGGAACCCTAGGTAAACTGGTTAATAGGTGGAAAAAGTAAAATTATCTGGTAGAGATGAGGAAGAAACGAATAAAAGGCATTTAATCGGGGCAAAGGTGGATTTATTCGGTTAAAAACGAAGTAAAAGGAGAAAGAAGGAAGAAACCCTAGCAGAGGATTTGCGATTGGCTAATGGATCGGTGGAAAACCTAGTTGATAATAGAAACCCTAGGTACGAAGGTTGAATACTCGCGAGGTAGTGAAAGCTTTGCAAAGGTGGGTTTTGGTGCTACTATGATGATGAAGTGGTTCGCGAACGGAGGAACTCTCGAGAGAAGATGTTGAGGTCTCGAGACCGTGAACGAAAATGAAATTTGATTTGAGATGCATCAGCTCGTGAGAGGAGTGAATGAAGAGAATTCAAACACTTGGTGATTAACTCAGTTGAGTTAAACGCCTACTAGACAATGTAACAGATGTTACTAGGATTGTCTAGTGGAAACCAGGAGTGGGTGTGATGAAAGAAGCTCCAAGCTCCAAGCTCAAGCAACTCCATAACTCAAAGTGACGCAGCAGAATGAATTGATGAAGGAAAAGGAGGTGCACGCCATGTGTTTGATGAAAGGTTCAGCAAAGGTTTAGTGAGTGTATGAGGTTTCTCAATCTCAGAAACTCTTCCAAAAGGAAAGGAAGCTAGAGGAGGAAGTGCAGAATAAGCACAAAGAAGTGAACTCTGAAAGATAAACCTGGAGAATTCTCAACAACGTTTCTTTATCAAATGTAAAGTTGGAAATTACAAAAGGGGAGAGTCTCTCTTTTATATGTGAAGATAGGACTCTTAGGCCTTGCTAAGCTTCTCTAATCACAAAAGAAGAGTACTAGGTACGCTTCAGAGCTTGGGCTACAAGTCTCAAACGAAACACATTAAAAACGTGTTTAAAAGTGTAAAAGCTGTCAAAAATGGCTGAGCTCAGGAAGGTTGTGGCTAGGCGCCCTGCATAATCCAGAAGGCAATTTTGCCTTGCAATCTCAATCCGGAAGCCACTGGATGCAATCTAGAAATGATGTTTTCTTCTCCATTTTTGACCTCCTTTGCTTCCTTTAGCTTAGCAAGCCTCCTAGGATGCATAAGCATGGTTTCCAACCTTTATTTGTGACCTACAAAACAATGTAAATGTTATTTAGCAAAGCAAATCCATCTAAGACTTAGATAAGAAAAGAACTTTAGAAATCCTTATTCCATTTCCCTTTCTTTAGTCTTAGTTTAAGTTGTTACTTCTTGGATGGAAAGTCCTTAAAAGAGTTGTCATCATTCCCTCCCTCTTTAAAAACGATTTGTCCTCAAATCGGGAACAAAGAAAGAAGCACAACTCTGGTTTTTGTTTTCCTCCTGGATCAAAATTATATCTATAAAAGATAGCAAAAATTAGTATGATTAAGAAGATGTATGCAAAGATAAGTAGACAAGATGAAAGCCTTTTGACAAAATTTTTATTAGAAAGAGTCTTGGCCTTTAATTTATTTTTGGTTTCACTTTGTTTTGAACATTCCCCATGATGAAATAAAAAAAAGGGATGGTTTTGAAAAGAAGAGTCAAGGTATTTACCTGTTAATGAAGAATTTAACAAAATGTATACCTGTTTCTTCTCTTGAGAAGGTTGCTTTTCCAACCTATGTTCTTTCTGTTCTTTCCTTTTCAATTTTCATTTTTATTTTTATTTCATCCTCTTTCACTTGTTCAAGTGTAAGAGGAATTAATGTGATTTTATTTCCCTTGTGGAGAAAAGTTATTTTGTTGATGTAACCATCATGAGTGGAGTTATGATCATATTGTCATGGCCTACCAAGTAATACATGCCCAGCATCCATTGGAACAACATCACATAAAACATTTTATTCATAGTTACTAATGGATACTGGTATGGTTACTTAAGTTTTAATTATTATTTCTTCATCCTCTTTGATCCACTGAAGCTTGTAAGGCTTAGGATTAGGAATAGTAGGTAAGGACAATTTATCTACCACTATAGAACTACAACAATTGCAAGAAGAACCACTATCCACAATTAATGAACAAGGGTTTTCAAAAATTTTGCATCTTGTTCAGAATAGGTTCTCCCGTTGTGATTGTTCTAGTTCTTTAGATTGACTTCCAACAAGTCTTCTTACTAATAACAATTCTCCTTCACAAGGCAAGGCTTCTTCCTCAGATATGGAAGTATCTGAGTCAATAGAAGAATCCTCATCTTCACTTTGATGTTCTAAGAGATAAGTAGACCTTTTGTTAGGACACTCAGATGAATAATGTCCTCTCTCTCCACACTTAAAACATTTAGTCTCTCTACCCCTTTTTTCCCTTGAAGATTATTTGTGAGAGGTATTTCTTTATTTCTCTCTTTCTTTTCCTCTTTCCCTCTCTTTCTCTTTTTCTCTTTCTTTTTCTCGAGGTTCTTCATACCTCATTTGACTACCCTCCCTCTTAGGATCTTTCTTATACTCGGAGGAGGTGGTAGGTAATTCCTTTTAGTGGAAGTTTTTCTTCTATTTTACTCTTCCACTCTCACACATAGCTGAACAAATTCATTCAGCTCGAAGTAAGGTAAGAGTTCTACCTTATCACGAATCTCATAGTTGAGACCACTTTGAAACCTAGCTATGGTGAATCTTTCTTCTTCCTTAATTCCAGCCCGTAACATGAGTAACTCCATCTTTTGTCGATATTCCTCGACACTTATGTTTCTTTGTTGGAGTCTATGGAGCTTGTCCATGATCTCCCTAGCATAATATGCTGGAACATGTCTTCGATGCAAGGCCGCCTTTAGTTCATTCCAATAATGGATGGTGTATTCTTGTCACATCTTTTGTTCTCTGATCAAAGATGTCCACCAATATAAAGTTGCGCCTTGGAAGGTCAAAGTTGCTAAGGTAACCCTCTAGCATCATCAATGTGGTAGTAGTAAAAAATTTGTTCCACCTTCATCTCCCACTCAAAATATTCCTCTACATTGTCTCGGCCATAAAAGGGGGAAAGATCAAGTTTAGGCTCCATATGATGATCCCTATGATTGTGGTGTCTTCTAGGTGGCTGTTGATAGTAGTCATACTGATGACTACCACAAACATCCTTCACTCCTCCATTCCGCTGCGTCTATTCTGAGTCTAGAAGAGAAAAATTTGATGCAGGTTTTGCAAACTGGAAACTCTCGATCAATGCTCTAAGCTTATTTAATCAAAGCTAGACAATGTTTCATTGCTTTATATGATCAATATATAGCTAGCAAATGCACTTAACACAAATTAAAACGAAAAATGAAAGCTGAACATAATCAAACACGTAATGACAGACTTGAAAACTGCACAAAAATCACTAAGGAAAGGTGAAAGCACACACACAACAATAATAACACGAACATAAGTCAAAACAGAAGTGAGAAAAAAAAATCAAAACACAAACAATGTTGAACAGCACAAGACAAAAATGAAGAACTAAGTAAAACGTGACTTAGCTCTTGTAGACAAGAGTGGACGTGCTGACTCTGACTACCAAATGATGGAAGCAGCTCCAAGCTCCAAGCTTCAAGCTCAAGCAGCTTCATGACTCAAAGTGACGCAACAGAATGAATTGATGAAGGAAAAGGAGGTGCACACCATGTGTTTGATGAAAGGTTCAACGAAGGTTTGGTGAGTGTATAAGGTTTGTTAAGCTTAGAAAGTCTTCCAAAAGGGAAGGAAGTTAGAGGAGGGATTGCAGAATAAGCACAAAGAAGTGAACTCTGAAAGATAAACCTAGAGAATTCTCAACAGCATTTCTTTATCAAATTCAAAGTTGGAAATTACAAAGGGGAGAGCCTCTCTTTTATAGGTGAAGAGAGGACTCCATTTCAGGCCTTGCTAAGCTTCTGTAATCACAAAAGAAAAGTGTTAGGTATGCTTCAGAGCTCGGGCTACCAGTCTCAAACGAAAC
Organism: Vigna angularis; assembly: GCF_016808095.1. Taxonomy (NCBI): domain Eukaryota; kingdom Viridiplantae; phylum Streptophyta; class Magnoliopsida; order Fabales; family Fabaceae; genus Vigna; species Vigna angularis. The sequence goes on along the minus strand of NC_068971.1, from coordinate 28,332,121 downwards.
ACATTAAAAATGTGTTTAAAAGTGTAAAAGCTGTCAAAAATGGCTGAGCTTAGGAAGGCTATGGCTAGGCGCCCTGCACAATCCGGAAGGCAATTTTTCCTTGCAGTCTCAATCCGGAAGCCACTGGATGCAATCCGGAAATGATGTTTTCTTCTCCATTTTTTACCTCCTTTGCTTCCTTTAGCTTAGCAAGCCTCCTAGGATGCATAGGCATGGTTTCCAACCTTTATTTGTGACCTAAAAAACAATGTAAATGTTATTTAGCAAAGCAAATCCATCTAAGACTTGTTAAGACCTCGGCAAGCGTACCGGATCGTTCAAGTAATAAACCGGTAAGTCCGGAAATCGTTTTCCCAAGAGATTTGTTTTAATTCACAGATTGATTAAAGTTTACTAATTTAGCAATTAATAAACGTATTTTTATAACACAATTAAGATTTACATACAGATGAAATTAAAGTGGTAAAAACAGATGAATTAAAGTTCACTGGGGTTGAAATTCAAGTTCATCACTCCGGTAATTTTCTACTAACACAATTCCTCAAAATTAGGCATCGACATCCTAGGCGCATGCAGCCTTTGATCCCTCAGATGACAGTTCAGAATCACTCAAACTAAATTACTAATCCCTTAGCTAATTCAATTATCAGATTTGCCTTAAACACAATGTCACAAATGACTAAAAATTCCATCCTATGTCTAGGACTTGAAATCCTTTAGCAGTTCTATCCTAGGTCCGCGGTCTCATACATTTCCCAATGATTTAACCGTTCAAATAGCTCAGATTCCCATCATAGGCATGAATAATAAAGATAGAACACATAATTCAAACAAGTTCATGCATTAATAGAGAAATTACATAAAAGTTCAGAATTTTACTCTCAACCCCAGTGAAATGGAGTTCTAGCTACACATATACATCACAGAAGCGATAAACAATGGATTGGATGGTAGAAAGTGGTGATTTTCCACCTTGGAAGCACCCAAAACGAGCTGGACGTGAGCTGCAGAGTCCCCTCTGGACTTCTCCCCTCCAAGAGTGCTGATTTCTGCCTCTGGATCGCGTTTTTAAAGAGAAGGGCTGTAAGTGATTTTTCGTTGGGCGAGCAGCCTCTTCTCGCTGGGCGAGCGTCCACAGCTCGCTGGACGAGCGTCCACTGCAGGGTCACGGGCGTCCACTCGCTGGGCGAGCGTCCACATCTCGCTGGGCGAGCGTCTCGCTCTCTGGACGAGCGTCCACTTGCTGGACGAGCGTCCACTTGCTGGACGAGCGTCCACTGATATTCCTCGCTGGACGAGCGTCCTCTTGTGCGTCCACAGAGCGACGAGCGTCCGCTTGCTGTTCGATGAGCGTTCGTTCTCTGGACAACGAGCGTCCGCTCGCTATGTAACGAGCGTCCGCTCGCTATGTGACGAGCGTCCGCTCGCTGGGCAACGAGCGTCCTCTTGCTGGGCGACGAGCGTCTACTCGCTGGGCGACGAGCGTCCACTCGCTGGGCGACGAGCGTCCGCGCAGGCTTGGTTATTTCATCCTTCTGACAGGCAAATGACGCGCTCCAAGTCTTTGATAGTATCCAATCCTTATTCTACTTCGAAATAAACAAACAAAAGCATCAAAACACATTTAAACAGTCAAAATTATACTTATATCAACAATTATATACTTTTCATTAGAATTAACACTAAAACTTACTCAAAAGCACAACAATTTAAGCAACAAAAACAAGTAAAGTTTACACCTATCAAACTCCCCCAAACTTATATATTTTCATGTCCTCAGGAAAATAAACAAAAACAATAGAAAAACGAACCCAACAAAGCAGTTAGTATTCCATCACATAATCTCTGTTACAAAAGTAAGGATTGTACCTACACCTCCAAATATTCAGATCAAATGTTATAACTTCTATATTGACAAGTTCTTGAATCCAAAATGATAAGACAACCAGAAAAAGAATAAAACAAATATGCTCAATCAGTGTTTACCTCCACCTGCAAGTGTTTACACTCTAATTCACGCTTAGAGTGTCATAAACTACTTCATCAACTTTTGCAAGTCATCTCATAAACAATTCACACATTCTGATTTAAATCAAAAGGACTTTCTCAGGTTATAACTTGGCTTGGCTAGAAGAAACATGGTTTTACAGGGAAACAAAACAACACTAAAGAAGAGGAGAACAAGAACATAACAATATTGAAACTTATTTATCAACTACCTCTTCATTCATCACATAACGCATTGAAATAATTTTTTTTTTTAACATTATACAACGTTTTTCATCAGTTTAAGACTCAACTGATTATGATTTCTCCCAAACTTAATTTCTACCTATCTCTTGACAAATATGCTTCTTGTTCTCTTCTTCTGGAGTGTTGGATAAGTAGATTGTTCTGTAATAAGCTCGGGGTTCACAAAAAATATATATAAGGCTCAAATAGGATAACAAAGGATGAATATTCACATATGGGTAGTCATCTGGCCAAGTAGCTAATTTCATCAAACAAAACTGCCTTTCTCATTTCTAAACCAGAATGTATTTGTATTAATAAGAATTATGCAAAAACCAAATTCATAGCAATAACAACTTCTCACTTGCTCTCAAAGCTTTCTCAGTACACTCAGATATTCAACTTCTGGGTCACAATCACTCAGATTCAAGAACAAATCATATATAATCATAACACAAGTTCTAAAACTCAGATTTTGCAATAACAATCTCACAATCATGCCAGTTATCATGGACAAAATTCAAAACTCAAAATCAAACTTCCAACAAACATTACAAAATCAAATCAATGCAAACAACATAATTCAAACCATACAACTAAACAGATTCAGATTCAATCCACACAACCAAAAGAACTGAAAACATAAATAGATAGAGTTAGAAAGCTGGGTTGCCTCCCAGTAAGCGCTTGTTTAACGTCTTTAGCTTGACACTAAGAAGCTCTCTATGGTTGAGCCAATGGTTTGAAATCATCCTTCATGAATATTATATGCATGGAATAAGAAGAAGGACTTATTCCTTTCAGATCAGAATTTGACCAACCTACAGCTCCTTTGTCCACTTTCAAGAATTCAATTAACTTTTCTCCCTCCAGAGTAGATAAAGCATTGCTGATGATCACAGGTTTATTGTCATCTTTGTCAAGAAAAGCATACTTCAAATGTGAAAGTAGCAACTTCAAGTCCAACTTCTTTTCTTTTATCTCTTCTTCATCAGATGGAATCTCCTTCAAAACATCTAGACTCTGTATACATTCATCAATTAATTTCTCTTCATCTACAAGTAAAAATTCACAAGCATCAACAAGAGTTCTTTCAAGAGGTGATGATATATGCATCGTCTTCTGTGCCATCATGCAGACTTCCTCAAGTTCATCAGTTTGAAAGCATGTATCTTCATCATTTGGGTGAGACATTGCTTCAAAAACATTGAAATTTACTTCTTCATTCTCAACTCTCAATTTAAGTTTTCCATCATCAACATCAATCAATACTCGAGCAGTCTTCATGAATGGCCTTCCCAAAATCAAAGGAATTTCTTTATCCTCTTCCATTTCCATGACAACAAAATCCACTGGAAATAAGAATTTGTCTACCTTTACCAGAACATCTTCTACTACTCCATGCGGATATTTGATTGATCTGTCTGCCAATTGTAGAGTCATGCGTGTGGGCTTCAACTCTAATTCTCCAATCTTCTTAAACATTGACAGAGGCATAAGATTGATGCTGGCTCCAAGATCAATTAACGCATTCCCAATAGCCAGTTTACCAATGGTGCATGGAATTGTAAAACTGCCTGGATCTTTAAACTTTGGTGGAAGCAACTTCTGAATGATAGCACTGCACTGGCCCTGTACTTCTATAGTTTCTTCCTCAATATACTTTCTCTTCTTTGTGAGCAAATCCTTCATGAATTTCGAGTAAGCAGGTATTTGTTTCAGTGCTTCTGAGAAGGGCATCTTGATTTCCAACTTCTTGAAAATATCAATGAAACTCTTGAACTGTTTTTCCTTCTCGTTTCTAGAGAAAACCTTTGGATATGGAAGAGGTTTCTCATACATCTGTTCTTTCTTTTTCTCTCCCTCTCTCTCTTTTTCACTTTCTCTATCCTCTTTCTCTTCTTCTTCATCTCCCTGTTTACTCATCTCATCTTTTTCTTCACTCACTTTTTTCTCAATCTCTCTTTCTTTCAGAATTCTTCCTGACCTTGTAGTAATAACATTGCAGTCTTCCTTTGGATTTACTTCAGTGTTTGCCCCAAAGTCCTTCTCTGGTTTTTCTTCCAACTTCTTAGCTAATTGACCCACCTGAATCTCCAAATTCCGAAGTGAGGCTTCTGTACTCTTATGGTTGGAAATTGATACCTGCATAAACTGCTGAAGAGTTTCTTCCAATTTTGAAGTTCTGTCTGTTAGAGTAGGTTGTTGCTGAAAGTTCTGTGGAGGTGGTCTGTTGAAAGGAACAACTTGTCCCATACTCGGATGAGGTCTCCATCCTTGATTAAAACTTTGACCTTGATTGTAATTCATCTCAAGACCTTGATTTCCCATATAATTCACTTCTTCATGAGACATTCTTTGTACTACACATTGACCATTATTATGATCTCCTCCGCACAATTGACAACTCTTTAGGTAGCTGAGATAACTTCTTCATTAATGTCTCAAGTTGCTGAGTCATAATCTTGTTCTGAGCTAGTAAAGCATCTTGAGATTGAAGTTGAAGAACACCTTTTTGTTGAAATTGAGCTCTCTCACTCTGAACTTCATTATCATTTGCAGCCATATTTTCAATCAGATCATGTGCTTCTTCAGGCGTCTTCCATCTGATACTACCTCCAGCTGATGCATCTAACATTAACTTTGTTTGAGATTTCAGCCCTCCAAGAAATAGATTTAACATTGTAGGCTCATCAAATTCATGAGTAGGGGTTTTTCTCAATAGGCCTTTGAATTTATCCCATGCTTGACCTAGAGTTTCATCAGCATCTTGATGGAAAGACGAGATCTCCTGCTTTCCCTTATTGACTTTGGACTGAGGGAAGAACTTATTCAGAAATTTAGCAACCACATCATCCCAGATTGTCAGACTATTCTCTATAAAAGAATTCAGCCACATTTTTGCATTACCAGCCAATGAGAATGGAAATAAGCTGAGTCGGATTGCTTCATCTGGAACCTGATGAATCCTCACTGTATTACAGATTTCCATGAAAGTAGCTAAGTGAGTGTATGGATTCTCGTGACATAATCCATGAAACTGATTGTTCTGCACCAGATGAATAAGAGTTGGCTTCATCTCCATGTTGGCAGCATTCACCACTGGTCTTGCAATACTATTAAAGTGCAGAGGTCCTGAGAAAGTATTATAATCTGCAAGAGTACGTCTTCCTTGCCCAGAACCTTCTCCAGTACGATTATCTTCCATTTCTTCTTTTTCTTGATCAGATGAAGAGTTAAGAATTTCTTCAGAAATAGCAGAGGCTTCTCTGGATTCTCTACTTTGTCTTCTCCTTCTACTGTTGTTCCTTCGCGTAGTTCTTTCAATTTCCGGATCAAAAAGTAGATTTTCAGCCTGTTCTCTGCTTCTCATACAAAACACAAACTAAAAAGAAACAATTTCTACAGATGACAACAATTATGCACAAAAATTCAAATATGAACACAATAACACTTAAACAAAAAATAGCTAAAATCAACTAAACCAGATAAACAACAAACAATCAACGAAAACAAAAACAAATCCCCGCCAGCGGCGCCAAAAACTTGTTGAGACCTCGGCAAGCGTACCGGATCGTTCAAGTAATAAACCGGTAAGTCCGGAAATCGTTTTCCCAAGAGATTTGTTTTGATTCACAAATTGATTAAAGTTTACTAATTTAGCGATTAATAAACGTGTTTTGATAACACAATTAAGATTTACATACAGATGAAATTAAAGTGGTAAAAACAGATGAATTAAAGTTCACTGGGGTTGAAATTCAAGTTCATCACTCCGGTAATTTTCTACTAACACAATTCCTCAAAATTAGGCATCGACATCCTAGGCGCATGCAGCCTTTGATCCCTCAGATGACAGTTCAGAATCACTCAAACTAAATTACTAATCCCTTAGCTAATTCAATTATCAGATTTGCCTTAAACACAATGTCACAAATGACTAAAAATTCCATCCTATGTCTAGGACTTGAAATCCTTTAGCAGTTCTATCCTAGGTCCGCGGTCTCATACATTTCCCAATGATTTAACCGTTCAAATAGCTCAGATTCCCATCATAGGCATGAATAATAAAGATAGAACACATAATTCAAACAAGTTCATGCATTAATAGAGAAATTACATAAAAGTTCAGAATTTTACTCTCAACCCCAGTGAAATGGAGTTCTAGCTACACATATACATCACAGAAGCGATAAACAATGGATTGGATGGTAGAAAGTGGTGATTTTCCACCTTGGAAGCACCCAAAACGAGCTGGACGTGAGCTGCAGAGTCCCCTCTGGACTTCTCCCCTCCAAGACTGCTGGTTTCTGCCTCTGGATCACGTTTTTAAAGAGAAGGGTTGTAAGTGATTTTTCGTTGGGCGAGCAGCCTCTTCTCGCTGGGCGAGCGTCCACAGCTCGCTGGGCGAGTGTCCACAGCTCGCTGGACGAGCGTCCACTGTAGGGTCATGGGCGTCCACTCGCTGGGCGAGCGCCTCGCTCTCTGGACGAGCGTCCACTTGCTGGACGAGCGTCCACTGATATTCCTCGCTGGACGAGCGTCCTCTTGTGCGTCCACAGAGCGACGAGCGTCCGCTTGCTATTCGATGAGCGTTCGTTCTCTAGACAACGAGCGTCCGCTCGCTATGTAACGAGCGTCCGCTTGCTATGTGACGAGCGTCCGCTCGCTGGGCGACGAGCGTCCTTTTGCTGGGCGACGAGCGTCCACTCGCTGGGCGACGAGCGTCCACTCGCTGGGCGACGAGCGTCCGCGCAGGCTTGGTTATTTCATCCTTCTGACAGGCAAATGACGCGCTCCAAGTCTTTGATAGTATCCAATCCTTATTCTACTTCGAAATAAACAAACAAAAGCATCAAAACACATTTAAACAGTCAAAATTATACTTATATCAACAATTATATACTTTTCATGAGAATTAACACTAAAACTTACTCAAAAGCACAACAATTTAAGCAACAAAAACAAGTAAAGTTTACACCTATCAAGACTTAGATAAGGAAAGAACTTTAGAATCCTTATTCCACTTCCCTTTCTTTAGTCATAGTTTAAGTTGTTACTTCTTTGGATGGAAAATCCTTAAAGGAGTTGCCATCAGGGTGAAACTTAACTAGGTTGAATATGTCTAGTGGAAACCGGGAGTTGGTGAAACTCAGACTAGTCAGTGTAACAAATGTTACCAAGATTGACTAGGGTTACCAGGAGTTGTTTAGACAACTCAACTAGTCAGCATAAGAGGTGTTACCAAGAGTGACTCGGTGTAACCAAGAGTGGTGCTAATACTTAGTTGTAATCTTGTTGAGATTAAAGTGGAACCCACTAAGGACGCATGACAAAGTTCATGTTAATGTTCTCCCAAGTTTACGATAAAAATAGAATCAAAACACAAAAAATTCAAACAACACATCAAACAGCTCGACCAATATCTCTAGGAGGTCGGCCAACATCTAGAACCCCCAAAACAACTCTAAAAACGTCCTAATTTAAGCTCTAGAATCCCGAAACCGAGGTCTCAAACAACTCAAACAGACAGCTCGGTCAAACCACAAACAACCCAGCCAATACCTCAAACAACTTAGCAACATCACCAAGAGGTCAGCCAACATCAATCCCCCTAGCCTAAACAACTCTAAAAATGTTCAAATTCGAGCTCTAAGACCTGAAAACTGAGGTCCAAAACATCTCGGTCATGAATAGCGTAGCCAGCTGGGCCAGACACCATGGACAACTCAGCCAGCTTGTAAAAAAACACCTTAAACATCAAGAACATCTCATAATATATGAAATCATCCAATAAAAAAGCATGCTGAACAATTCAGTCATAAAACATCATTACAACAACATAAGATGCATGGAAATCAACTATAATAAGATATATATCAACATCGCATTACACATACACAACCCGACAACCCTATAAAATATCTTATACTAACTTAAAAACCCTAAAATATTTCATCATAATTTACGAGTACAAGGATGAACATAACTCCACAAAACACATGTAACACAATGACATTTGGTGAAAACAATTAACATGACTCACATGATGCATATCATCCCCTTCACGACAGACACACCATATAAAAGAGAAATGAACTCACACATAATTTCTCAAATATAGACGTTGAGGGCTAGCTCCCCTTACCTTTACTCCAAGCAAACCTTTATCCACACTTAACCTCCAACCCCTTCAACTTCTTGACCTTAGCATGAAAAACCTGAAAGCCCTTTCTCTTTCTCTGAAAATTCCCTCAAGGTGGCAAGGTTTTAATTATGAAACTAACCCTCAACAATTTAGTATTTATACATCTAACTAGGCCCAAATTTGTCATCCTTTGGCCCATGAGCCTAAAAGTACATGCACTTAATGATGCTCACCGTATTGAGCCTAAAAAAAATAATAACTTATTTTTAATGTTTTGGACCACTTCCCACCTTACATAAACGAACTATGCAAAACCATACTACCTTGGCCCAAGCCATGGACCAAACAGGTCTAGCAACGCAAAACTGACAAATAAAATCCCAAATTGCTAAAGTGTTCCAAGCAGGGTTTGAATAGTGGGTCTCCACACATGGAGTCCTGGACTAGTGCTTCCACCATTAGGCCAGGGCGCCTCAAACCAATATATATCGCTAAAACTAATATATAACCCCTTTTTAATTCTTTTGGTAACTCTCCGACATCATAAAATTTAACAATCACTTATATAGTATTACATGCATTCATCCAACACATTTAACCTATGGTAAATTCATACAAATATTATTTATAAATATTCTTAATCTTTTCCCGGGTTTTATAGGTCACATGGCAAGCTCTTAGTGAAGATATTTCACTAAGAAAGGTAGTATTCATGTGTCATTTTTCTAGTGGAGAACTTTTTCTAAAGTGACTTTCCACAAGGTAAGATCTTAGTGGAGAATTTTCTTACAAATGTAGTGGCCATGCGTCCTTTTTCTAGTGGGGAACTTTTGTTAAACTAGTTTTCTACATGGCAAGCTCTTTGTAAAGAGTTTTCTTACAAAGCTAGTGGCTATGTGTTATTTTCCTATTGGGAAACTTTTGCTAAAGTGGTTTTCCACATGAGACTTTAGGAGTGAAGAGTTTTTCTAAAAGTTAGAGTGCCTCATGTCAAGCTCTCCTTCACTAAGATAGGATTTTTAGGGTTTGGTGCAAGATAGCATTTTAGGGTTTTGGTATATTTTGGAGACACCTTCATCTATTAAGATTTAATTTAATTAATTTGAAATAAAAAATAATAATCAATTGAACAATGATCAGTAGAAAATGATGATGAATTTATTTTTGAAAAGCAGTGGAATTAGCTTATTTTACTATAATCATTTTAAAGTCTTTTATTAATTTGATATTTCATTTATTGCTATCAAATTCACATTTATATCTTTTTTCATATTAATCTTAAACATTAATCCCATTAGGTTATATTTTTATTTTTATCTTTTAGTATTTGCATTTTGTTTTATTAACCATACGTGCAAAATTTTATAAAAATCAATTGTTGAAAATAATTTTTGTATTTGTTGGGATACGACTCAAGGTTAACTTAATCATATCTAGTTTGTTAACTACTAACTTGGCAATACTGAAGTTGTCTTGGTCATGTAGTGATCATTTGTTGTCATTGCTTTTCGAATTCTACACATGTTCTTTTGATAGTTGTCTCTACAACTTGTTTGTTTAGTGAGCAGTGGTTTCTTAGTGACTTTAGATTCTTTGAATTCTTGTTAATATGCATTAGTTTTAGGCATATATCTAGTAATTCATGAATGTTTTCTTTGTTTTTTTGCATCTTTTCTCCACTATATAATATAGGTTCCTTAATCTCATTTATTATTACATTCATTTGAATTGTAAAATATGCATTATTTACATCAATTTGCATTGTCCCTCGCATCCTTAATTTCATTTGCATGCATTAGGTCAAAGTAGAAAATTTGCATCATCATACAATTCTAGACTTTTCCTCATTTCTTCTTATTTTGATATGCATTATTGAGCTTATAAAATGCCAACCAGTTCTGATTTTATTATCCATGCATCAAGTTGAAGTGCTAGGTTTATTTTTTTATGCATCTAGTGGTTAATATCTTCATGCAGAATTCTGACTTAAACATAGTTGGAAAAACATAGTATCTTCAAGTGATTTTTTTCCAACAGTTACTAAAGGAATTGTACAAAATCAAGGTTACGCTCGACTACATATTCATAAGTCAAAAAATAAGTTATAAAAGGTAAAAGGAAGGAGATGAGTATCAAACAAAATACAACTTCCTAGTCAGACCTTATATCACATCATTCAAACCTCTTTCTTGTTATGTTCTTCGAGGTAGAGGGCTATTATATGTGTAAGGGTACAACCAAAGATACAAAGTTTCTTTGCAAAACTCCATAAGACAATTACCAAATACCGACATCATGGTTTTACAAGTTAGTTAAGAACCAACTACTACTATTTTACTGAAGCTCTTTACTTGTCTTCAAGTCATGAAAAGACTGGGGGGTTGGTGTACTGTATATGGTCGAGCACCTTCGACATTATCAACATTAATACAGAGCACACCATGGTTTCTGTTTACAAAGGGTCGGGTGCTACATGCTGAAGGGCAAGTACTACCTTTTGAAGGTTGTGTACCACTTACTGAGGGTCGAGTGCTACATGTTGAAGGTTGAGTACTACTTTTTCGAAGGTTGTGTGCCACTTACCGAGGGTCGAATGATACATGTTGAAGTGCGGGTACTACCTTTGAAAGGTTGTGTTCCATTTATCGAGGGTCGGATGCTACATGTTGAAGGCTGAGTACTCTCTTTTGAAAATTATGTGTCATGTACTGAGGGTCGACAACTTCCTGTAAAAGGTTATCTATTACTTGCCAATGGTAGCATGCTGTCTACCGAGAGCCAAGTGTCGCCAACTAGGTACCGCCAACCAGAGTGAGTTACTGCTAACCAGAACCAAGTGTTGTCTATCGAGAACTAGATATGTCGCTTATCGAGGTCTATATGCCGCATATCAAAGCTAATGGAGAACCATCAAGCCACAAGCCGGCTTGTCTTATTGTTTCTACCTGGTCACAAGTTGACCTGTCTTATTAATTTTATCCGGTGACAAGTCAGCCTACTTGACTACTTCACCTGGACACAAGCTAGCTAATCTAACTAACTACTTTTTAGACTAACAAAGCTAATGACGTATTACTCTGTAATTTAGCAAAATCTGAATCAAACAATCGACTGATAAGGTAAATATAAAGTGATACATAAATTTTTTACATTTATTTAATATTATTTTTTTATTTCTTTTTTTAATATATAAAAGTTTATTTTTTTATAATTATTTTATTCGTAAAATATATGTGAAATGAATATAAAGATGCGTATCATTTTATTTTCTTAGTGTAAAAAGAATTGTATTGATGACCTCCGTAGAGGTAATGGTAATGATTGTTTTAGGAAGAAGCATTGTTTAGGGAAGAAGAATTGTGCTCCTCCTCTGAAAAGTACAAAATGAATTTATTAGAATTGAATGAATGAAGCAGGAATAAAGACTTTTGTGCTCACCTGGCATGTGCCTGAGTTCACTGGGCTTTAATTTTGGGCATGTCATTCGTCTCATCAATCAATCAAACTAAAGTGAGCAAGTCATTGTGATATAACTTTTGGGATGGAAACGATCTTGGGCGGTTAAGGGTGGCCCATTAGGTTTCAGAGTGAATTAGCATCATTTCCACACATTTTGTCGCCCAGTGAATAATAATCAGCGGAACTTATCTAGGAACAGATTTAAAATATCCATTTAGTTATAAGTGGAGTATTTTAGACATTAATTGCAAAAAAGAATAATTTCCTTTAAAGAAGGTGATAAGAAAACAACATCCCCGAAGCAAGCTTAATCATACACGTACTAAAATAACCTATTATGGAAATGTTGATCAGTACGCGTGCTCAGTTTTGCATGACAAAGGGAAACATTTGGTATCTTTTCCATGCCAATGTGTTGCCTATTCTTTAGTTCTCTAGTCCCTCTCTCTCCCAACTCTTCACCTATTATCTCTCCCCGTCTATTTCTACCACCAAATTCTACTTCATACCCTCTTTAATTCACATGTCTCCACAAAGAGGAAAAATAAAATACCTATCGTTAGATTCCTCTATAGAACCATGCTCACTATCAAATTCAAACCCCCCAAAACCATAAGTCTATCCTTCTCATTATATCCTTAAAATTGCTATCATGAAAATAAATTATATTTTACTAATTAGTTGGAACCATTACCTACATTAATTGCTGAGATACCTTAATGTTTCATGTAAATATATATATATATATATATATATATATATATATATATATATATATATATATATATATATATATATATATATATATATATATATATATATACATGTCATTTAAAAAGAGATATGTCCAATTAGGCAAGTAACAAGTAGAGGTATTTAACAGATGGAAGGGAGCGGATTTAGTGAATTGTTTTAATAACTTTTAAGTAATTTTTATGTGTTGAATTATTAACTTTAATTATATATATATATATATATATATATATATATATATATATATATATATATATAACTAAAAGTTGAATAAAATTAACTAAACTTACGTAAGTTTTTTTGAAAAACAAATCATTGAATTAGTTTTTTTAAACAGATAGATCATGCTACATGGACTAATAAATCTATCTAAGTTGGATATCGAAATATATACTAGTTTTGTTTCTAAAAGTGCGGTTATTATTTTACATCGTATATCATAATTTATAGATATAAAAATGAATTTAAATTTATGAGTCAACTCAGTTCGTCACAAATTTAAATTAAATTAGATTAGAAGAAAAGCACTAATTCGCTTAATTTACTAGTTAAGTGAATTTAAGTTGGATTAAAAATTAATTGATCTATAATTTATCAACAATTTTGTTATTTTTTTCACAAGTTATTTTATTATAATTATTTATTATTTCTAATTATATAGATTACTAATTTAATTTTTTAAATAAAATATTATTCAATATTATTTAAATAGTTTAAATTATTAATTATTTGATTTTCAAATTATATAAATTTAAACTTTAGTTTTTAACATCTTTAAAATATTTTTTATGAAATTTGTGATAGTGATATGAAAATTAATCGAATCAATATTTTTTTTTATAATGTAATAAATATATGTATATTAGAAGATTGAAACATATTTAACTTAATCTACAGTATATAATGAATCGAATTACAAAATATTTAATTAAAAAAAAATAGAGTTGAAGAGATCCAATCTTAACTCAACCCTTAATTATCCAACCTATGTGAGCAAAGTTAAAACCTTCCATAATTGTACCAATTCTAAATCTAGAACTAAAGATATTGAAACAAAAATACTCATTTAGTTTAGGCCAAAATTTATTTGATTTGAATTTAGAGACTTTCAAACCTCGTAATCTGACGAAGCGATATTGAGAGTGACAAGGAAACATATTCCTACAATTAATAGAATTTCTAGAATATAAGAGGAAGCCTAATTAAAGAGAAAAAAAAAATCCCTTTTGTTTTCTCAACAGCAAACAAAATAGTTTGACATATATAAGTTGATAATAGAAATTAAGATTGTTTAAGAGTAAAATTAAATCTGAAAGCATAGAATTTTGTGAATATAGTGATTGAGTTTAAGAATAGGATCTTAACCTAAAATTAATAATGGGAGGGAATAGCAGAAGGAAGTAGATGAGACAGGAGCACATTGTCATGATAGTTCCATTGGGTCAAGGAGATAAGTTGTTGAAGAGAAAGGACAAGTATAATTTTTCAAAGGCGAATTCTCAGGCATGCATAAAGCTTAACTTTCTCTTCTTGTTCCCTAATTTAAATCAATGCATTTTTGAGACATGTGCAAAACTTAAAGGTTTTGAGTATGCATTTACCCCTTTCTCTTTAATTCACAGTAAAAGTTGACGTCAATCATTTTCCCTTTTCTTATTTAAAACAATAGTAAAAACTGTATGTATCTTGCTTAATTTATTTTAAACATTTTACACAACACAGACATTTAACTTATATCAAGTAAAGGAAAGATGATTTTGTAAAAATGGATATATTATTAGAAACAAGTTTTTGTGAAATTTATTCTATTTTAAAAACTCTCATGAAAATGAAACTTCATCAGTTTAAGTGTTAAATGGGAATGTTTTCATTAAAATAAATAAATTAAGTCTGCAGTTTTAAGAAGTCTTTTACCAATTTACTTTACTTTAATAGATACATAAATTTATATCCACAAATGTTTAATTCTATTGATATTAGTATATATAGTTCTCTAGATACTATCATGATTAAATTTGTATTAGATAAAAAAGCTTAACCGGAGTAAAATTTTTTAGAAAATGTTAAAAATAAATATTATAAAAATAAATAAATTTGATTATTTATCATTGAATGATAGTAGCTTTTTATGTATATATGGTTCGATTAAATGTTATTAAACGAAGTCAGTTTTATTACTCGTGAAATAAGTGCCGGCCAAAAAGAAAAAATAAAATTCGTGAAATATAACAAATTCAACGTTCAATTTTACCTAACTTCATATAATACTATAAGGGATTTATACTCATTTCAGCCCCACTTGTAATTAAATCATCGTATAACTAACGTATGTACGGCCATATTAATGTTAACCACTCTAGGTTGGCATAACATTCACAAAAATTCGTTAGCCACAAAATAAATCGAAAAATTTAATAATAAACATTACAGTAAAAGCTACAATGAGAGTGCATCTCTATCTTTGTTTCTTCTTTTGTTTTTTTATTGAATGTTTACTGATCATAAAATGCACTGTTTAAAAATCACATATTTATAATTTTTTTTTAGTTTTGACATGACAATTAGTCTACCAGAACAAATTTCAAGTTAAAACCAAGTGATTTTGTTCTCTTTCTAACACAAATGTTTCATTTCAAAACCAAACAAATAAAATACTATCTAATTTAAAATTTGATAATTTTGTTAACACATGAATCTCGATAGATTAAAACAAGAAAATGCTTATTATAAACTATTAATAACCTAAATTCTTAAATGATATGATTATATGCTTGAGACATTACATGGTTGAACATTACCCAAAAAATTTAGAGAAAACAAGTACAATCATGTCGAGCCGTAGTTAAGATATTGTTCATATATAGTCGAATTGTTGTCAAACGGTAGTCGAATTGTTGTCGAACGAGAAGCTGTAGCCCAAGTTGTTGCTGAGTTGTAGGTAAGTTTATGGAAGTGATCATGTTGCGAAACTGTTCATATAATCAAACTCTTCATGTTGGCGAGTTTGACGAAGTTATGAGATCCTGTGAGAACTAATTCTGCTAGCTATAAGAATGGGAGGTATGACCTAATTAGTTACTAAACTGAAATGAGTAGTAATGGAGAAGAATGTTAGGCTATAAACGAAGGAGGGTTAGTATGAGGAAGATGAAAGGAGAGGAATGAGCAATAAGCATAATATTCACATGGCTGAGCGTGAGAGAAGGGGGCGAAGAAAATGCCCCGTTATATCCGCACCATGCACACTACTTGTCTAAAAAGGTTCCATGTACCCTCATCACATGCCGTTGAACAGAACAATCTCCATCCCTAGGCACCAGTACCAGTACCACTTACACTTGATACTCATCATAATCATAATGTTCTAATGAAGAGACGACATGGAAATGCAATCACGGAAGCATCACAAATAATATATTCTTTTCTTCATAATTTTTACAAGCACACCAAATAATCAAATATGCATATAGAAAGTCAACAATATTAGCAGGGAAAGTAGCAGTACACTTTGAACAAAATGTCTTATCCCTCTTCCATTTGTTCTCATTAATAAGGCTTTTAACTTATGATGAAAAAAGTGAAGCACACCGGGATACGAGGTAATCTGTCTTCTCTTTATGCCCATTTCAATGGCCTGCTATTATTAGGCCATATACACACACCCATTATAAATACATAATTCAACATCATAGGTAACCCATTACATTTTAGTGAAGCTTGGTATTTTCTCAAGATCGTTTTGAGATCATGGCTTCTCCATAATATCTAAGTCAGTAGTACATAGGAAGAGGGAGTTCATGCTCGAAAAGGTAGCTTCCAACTAGTGCTATATATATATATATATATATGTTTTCATTCTTTCAATATCAAATTATTTAGTTTTCTTTTTTACCCTATTTTTATTTTTATTTTTTGTCGAGATGCAAGTTAGATATAAACATTTTTTTTTACACAAAAGTTTAAATATTGGTTTATCATATTACCTAATTTCATATAATAGGCTTGATACCGTTTGAATAAAAGTAAACTATCTAATTGGTAAGAAAATAAAAGTCCAATATATATGATTATTTTTAGCTACCAATTTCTCACAATTTATTATGATAGATGGTTTGGAATGCTACGTGGGGCCATTTCGGGTATATTTATTAGTTAGGTTTCTTATCAGAAGAAAAGGAAAAATATAGTGCGAATTTAGTGGTCTCAAAGGTGAGTATAATATGTGTAGTAACATGCTTCCGAAATAGTGAAACATTTTTATCATTTTCTTTTTCATTTCGATGTTAACTAAGAAACTATATATATTTTCTCTAACATAAAGTTTTTTAGTCTGTATTGCCTCAGTATTTCTAAGAATGACTTATTACATGTTGGTGACAATTTTTCTATCAACAACAGAATATCGTTAAAATTACATAGTATAAAAAGTAGTGCAAACATTACAAAACAAATATTATATATACATATTTGTGTGTGTGAGCTGAAAAATGAACAGAAATTGAGTTTTATTATGAACCGAAAATTTCACTTATGAACTGCAGAGAAGTAGTAGTTCAGTTACATTTATAACAAGAGAGACATTTTATGAAATATGAACGGCACCCTTACAATAACATACAATATATTTTATTCATAACCACGCTATGACTATATATACCACCCCATGATGATAATAAATACTATACAATAAGAAACCCTAGAGGGATATAAGTGGTAAACTAACAGGAATTTTAATCACATATTATTGTCACCTCGGTGATAACCATCCCCAAGTGGATCATTGTTCCAGGGAGAAGGGTAGTAATAACCAGGAGACTGACCCAGAGAGGAAGCTCCACCTTCAGCCATTCTTCTCCCATCTTGAGTTGGCATTTCATTGCAAGTATAGCGGATCAAATCAGCGTTTGTGGCATCAAGTTCCTTTTGGAGCCTAATCACTTGCCTTTGGAGCACTGAAATTGCCCCAACACACCCATAAACTGGATCTTTTATCCTTGCCTCAGCTTCATAGGCTAGAGAATTCACTGCATCCTCCCTTTGGTGGGGTTGGACTTCATTCAGGAGTTTGCTCACGTTGCTCGCACCAAATATCTTGTGAACATTGGCAAACTTTTGAGGCTCTTCTGGTGGGAAATATGGAGCAAAAATGCAATCCGGCATGCATTTCCTTCTCAAAAACTTGCACGCAGCACAGGGAGAGTTAGAGTAGCTAGAAGAGGCCATGATCTTCACTGCAATTACCCAATATTTCATACCCAAAAAACAATACAAAATCTCAAATTTAGAATAATTTCATCATGATTTATTATTACAGTTTTTCTTATATCAGAAACAAGGAAATTCATAAAGGAGAGTAGAGTACAAAAGGTACTCCAACTCATGAACAAAAGACATTATCTAACATGAAAATCAAACACAAAAGAATCTATTACAGTTTGAATACTGTAAAAGCACGTATATGCTGTGATTAAATACAAGCATCTCATGAATATAATTTTAAAGTGGGAGCAAATAAAGCTATATATAAAGAAAATTACCAACAGACCATTTTTTGAAAATGATTAAAAGCTAAAGCGGGCTTAGTTAATCGTATAGTGATCGTATAGAATCTAAAATTTAGTGTCTAGACTTGCTTGAACATGGAAAAAACTAGGGTTAGGGAGACTTTACTTGCCTAAAGCACATCCTGCTACTTCCTTTTTTGGTAATAACATTTTCAACTACTGTTCTAACTTCTCTCACTTTTTATCCCGAAGCCGTCTTTATGTTGAATCAAAGTCCACTATTGAATTAGTGGATTGGAAAAACCGAAAAGAGGAGGCCCTATTTATAGATTTTCTCACTACACTACCCAGAACCCTTATTTCTACATGTGAGACGACAGTATTATTAATTGGGGTGTGTTTGATTTCCTCATCTCAGACTAATAAATTTCTTCCCTGAATTTCTCTCCCTGTCTCTCCTCATCTCTCCTTAGGTCTAGCCTTCTGTGTTTTTCAGTTGGAGAGGCTAAAAGAAAGGTACACCTACCAGGAATCTTTTCAGCTTATTGGTGGATATGACGCGTGGAAGTTTTCTCAATTTTCAACTCTTTCAGTAGGATGATATATCTATCATTCACACACCCAGAATTTCATTCCTTTCAAAAATTTCCAAAAACCAAAACCTGGATCAAGCCTCAGAACATAAATTTATTAGGAAAACACCAATCAGAAAGAAGAAAAAGAATCATATAATTGGAAAAAACTATACCTTGTACAGCTAGCTAGGTTTAATTGAACAAACGATATTGTAATTTAGATCAATACCTTTTTTTTTTCTCTCTTGCAGAAGGGTCTTTCAAGATCTATTCTTTAATAATGCCAGTGAAAAAGAAGTCTACAAGCACCGGGATAGAAGTCTTGGGAATTCACTATTGGATGTGAGAGTTCAGAGAGAAAACGGAAAACCCTAGTTACTTGCAGGACAAGATGAGAAAAACCCGCAAATACAATGACAACTAGATAAGCAACAACAAAGAGTATAGGAGAAAAAGAGCATTTCCAGTGAGAGAGTGGAAAAGAAAGCAAAAGACAAGTGCAATAAATGGGGCTACAAGTGAAAAAGAATGACTATGACACAACCTTTATAATAATACCCAATACTGTAGCCAAGGTTAACTGTAATAATCTGTCCCACTAACAACTATATATATTCTGGGATATCATATACCTTTGTATTTATAACTAGTTTATTTGTGGTAGTTCAATGCAAACCTTCTTCTTCCTTCTCTTAAGCAAGGGTTTAGGAATTGACCCATTAGTTTAAGTAGTTCCTCATATATATTTCAGAATAAGTGCAAATTGGACAGAAAGTGAGCCAACGATGAACATACTCCTTAGCATTTGTTACGCAGGTGTAATGAAACAGAAGGTTGGTTTTATTTTCATCTCTTCGGTTCTGTTTTCTTCTTTTTATTTATTTTCTTTTAGACAAGGCACACATATAATCAACTTCACATGGTACTTAACTTTTCATTCTAGTATGTCTGTATAATTGCACTCAGCTTTTACTCCCAGAATATTCAAATGGATAGCTTGTTCTCTCTCCTCAAATTCTATTGAAATAGAAAAAACTAAAATTAAGAATATATATAAATGAAATTATGGAAATGGAAAATAATATTTTCCACAATAAATTATCCGTATTATTAAAAACATACATAACAAAAGTGTTAGCCCTAATTATTATCACTTAAAACAGTTTTTCTTTATATATATATATATATATATATATATATATATATATATATATATATATCAATACTTATGATACATTAAGTAAAATATATATATATATATATATATATATATATATATATATTACAATTTTTACCTTCCTGTATCTTTATTTAAGTCCGTTTCACAGGACATACAGTCATCATTTTGTTCTTTGTTATACCAATCCCTCTTTGTTTACCAAATAGGTTTAAGTATATGATTCTGGTTTTTTGTTTCCATGTAAGTCGAAGTCACAAATAGCCTACCGGGTCCAAATTCTTGGAACTCAACACCAAATTGTTGGGTGTATACAACTCCAATAAATACGATTTTCGGAATATATATGGGCAAGCTCCCAAATTACATATATATTATTATCTTATATATATCAGTTAAATCATAATATTAAGAAAGTATTTAATTCATATATTTAATACTCATTACTACTATAATATTTCTGACTTAAATTCTGCAATGGATCTTTCCATGGATTGCACTTCAAACTTGAAACTTTGTACATATTGTTCAATAGCAAAAATTTTGCATTCGGGAGTTTCACTTCGCCACAAAGAATTCTCAGCGGATAAACACACACACACACACTATATATATATATATATATATATATATATATATATATATATATATATATATATATATATATATATATATATATATATATAATTTGTTTCTTATTTTTATCTTACAATTTTACTGAAATTTTGAGCGTGAATTTATGAACATATGGCATGATTCTAATAGTGACTTGAAAGCTTTTGTTGATCGAAATAGAATTCCTTGTTCAAAGAAAAAAGATCTACCTACAAAAGACTTTCTGACACTTGAAACAATAAGAAAGTTTGGATCTTTATAAATATGGTGACTATATATGAATGATTATTAAGTGAATATTCCTTGAAGAATACTAGATGTATTTACATGATCCACATAAGTCATGGATCTATGTATATCATTATAATAATACTTACCGCAAGTATAATAGCAAAGTAGTTTAATAATAACATAATCATAAATAATAACAGAATCATAAATAATAATTATAATATCAAACTGCCGAGATTAGTTATGATACGTGGACATTGTCCCAGTGGACATAGGTTTGAGCTACTCTAGAACGAAAAAGCTTAATGAACTTTGTTGGGTCATACTCTTTAGCATGACTATTTTGGTGAGATAAGAACATAAGCCCCCTTATCCCAAGAGTTTGATTTGGTGTATGTGGTCGTGTCTCATATCTTTGTTACCAATGACAAACGTTGATGCTTTGAAGAGATTTTGATGATGATATACTTGAAGACTAGAAGAAACAAATACAATAATTGTTAAGAACTTTGTAGAAATCATTTGTATAGGAATAATTTTTAAATTGTAAGCACTTAGAAGTTTTATAACTTATTGATTTCTTGTGGCAATAATTGATTATCATAGGAAATAATCGATTATTACAAGCAAAAGTAGAAAAGGGTTTGCCTCAATAATAATCAATTATCATAGGGGATATTATTGCAAGTTTTGATATTGTCTAGGGTTCGGCAATAATCGATTATCACTAAGGATAATCGATTATCACGTTTTCCAAAAACTCATAATGACCTAAAATAATTGATTATCACTCTTGATAATCGATTATCTCTTCCAGTTGGGAGGTGTCTTTTCATTTTCTTACTCATTGCTTATAAATAGAACCCTCATAAACCTTTTACAAGTCACAAAAAACTTGAGAGAACAAAATTGGTTATGAGGAAGTTCTTAATTAAGTTTAAGTTTTAGCTTAATCAAGTCTTTAGAAAGGAGAAGCTTGTGTTTAGTGTGTCTAAAGGTGCAAGCGGTTCTCTGCAAGTTGAATGAGTTGGTATTCATTCCATCATGTGTTGAAGGAAGATGTCTTCTGCTTTTATTGTTTCATCATTCTTATTGTAATCTTAATCTCATTTTTAGTGAAAAAGTTAATCACTCTTTTATAGTGATTAACGACTAGACGTAGAATCTTTTGATTCGAACCAGGATAAAATCATTTGTGTGATTTTCTCTATCCCTTCATCTCTTTACTTTATTCTGCTCAAAGAAAATTTAAAAAGGGAAAACGAAGATTTTAAAAGAACCAATGCACCCCTCCCCTTTTGGTTATTATCTGTTATCACGCTCTTTAAACATTCTGTTGCGCAATACTAATTTCAACAATTGGTATCATAACTTGTTTTAATAGTTTTTCAAATTTTATGAAAATGGCCAAACATAACCAAGTATATGTTGAAGGTGTTTCCATCAATTGACCACCACTTTTTACTAGTGATAACTATGCTTTCTGGAAATTCAGAATGCAAATCTTTATGGGGTCTGTTGATAGAGACATCTGGGAAGCAGTTGAAAATGGTGATTTTATCCCAACTCGGCTTATTGATGGTGTTGAACAAGAAAAACCTTATTTGTCTTAGATTGTTGAGGAATATAGAATAGCACAGTTTGATATTGTTGTCCTTGATGAATTCATAAAATATCTGTTTGTAAGACAACATAGGAAATGTGGGAGGTTCTTAGAGTCACTCATGAAGGTACATATGATGTAAAGTGTAGAAAACGTTATGCAAATATCTTAACCAAGAGTAGGAGGTTGAATTGGTTAGCCCTCTAAAAAATTGTTCTTTTAAAAGCTTTTCAAAATCTTTGATGTTTTCTTGAAATCAATTTGACAAGTATAAGAACAACAATTAACCTTAGTTGAAGAAAACCACTATAATGATAGAGTTATACAAGCAAGA
Organism: Vigna angularis; assembly: GCF_016808095.1. Lineage (NCBI taxonomy): Eukaryota > Viridiplantae > Streptophyta > Magnoliopsida > Fabales > Fabaceae > Vigna > Vigna angularis. The sequence goes on along the minus strand of NC_068971.1, from coordinate 28,309,490 downwards.
ATACAGAGAACACCCCTCTTAGTGCATTCTCCTTCCCTAACTCAATATCACCTATAGTACGAAATGTGAATCACCTCACAATCTCACAACCCAAAAAGCAATCCCAACTCTTTGTAACCTTTAGAGCAATCCCAACTCTAAATGCAGAACACACAGGTTCTCTTCCTGACTCTCAGAAATAGGGAACACAACCCTCTTGATTGTAGGTAGATATTGATCCTTAGTACACCTCAAGTACAGAATATGATCAGCAATGTGTAAGCACGACTAACTTGCAAGAATCTTGATGAATTTCTTTCCAAATGAGTAATTTTGATTCTCCAAGAAGTGTAGGACGCTCCTGCAATCAATTCTTAACAATCAAATCAGTTGTGAAAGTGTAAGTACATGAATTCATATTGAAGCAACGCACAACGCGTCTATTTATATAATTTTCAAACACTGACACAGTTTAATCGATTAAGCACATAATGTAATATGTTAAGCTTTTCCTTCTACTTTAACAGTTTTACATCTGTTTCAGATTTAACAGATTAAATGGCGCATGCAATTGATTATGTAAATCATATAAGACAACAACAAACAAATATAATTGTTATAGGCAGTTATGGCTTTCAATGAAAATGATTTTCACAATATAAACATTTTAACCTATTATGAAACTTATGTAATCGGTTAAGTTCCATACTTAAGCAAATTTCAAAATCATTTTCCTTTCAAAACACATCAATGCACTTAACAAACACATGTTGGCATAACAACATGTTTTAATCGAGTATACAACTAATGTAATCTGTTAAAACATGGTTGTTTTGCCCTTGATAAGCATATAATAAAATTTGAATAAATTTAATAGATTATATAAACAATTTAATCGATTATTTCTTCCAGATATGCAATGTGCAATATGTTTCAACTTAGGATTCATTTCATACAATGAATGCATATATCAATTCGTTTAAGCACAAACACAGATATGATCAAGCAATTGTTTTGTCATTTATTGTGCAAGAAACTATAAAACATTTCTTTTGTTCATCATTGAAAACACACATGTGAGATGGGTATAGCTAGATATAGCTCTCCCCATCAACAATATCCCCCTTTTTTGATGATGCATAACAAGAAATCTATTTTCTAGTTACTCTCCCCCTTTGGGCATTAGCAAAAAATGGCATAACAAGTAACATGAAAATAAAGTGCTAAAAGAGACATCAAAATGAAATCCTTAAAAACCAGTTGAAGAATGTGATATTCCCCCTATCACTAATCAATGTAGCATTATACCAGTTGAGCAGTATAAGATTTATCATAGTGTAAATCAGAACTCAAATTATTAATTGAAAATAGTATAACAGTATATAATATTATATAGATCAGAGTATATATATTGTTTTCAAATGAATGTATCAAGTGATATCATGTGCAATTTGCAAATACTCAATATGATTTATGCAAATAAAATGAAGCACAGAGTATGATTGCATTATTAATGTATGCAACAATGGTGCAATATAGTAGAAGAATATGTGTAAAGTGTTTAAGATTTTCTACAACAGTGGTGCAATTTTTCATAATGAAGCATATATATAGTTTTTCAAACATTTTGGAACAATATGCAACATATGACATGAAAGATATGTCAATTATGTATATAAGAACAGTTAAAACATGTTTAGCAATGAAGATCAACAGTTATAAACATGTAAACCAATGTAGTACCATTTAATCGATTACATTATGTATGTAACAAATTAAAATAACTGCATAGCGAATTCTTTAACAGATTATGAATCCACTTAATTTGTTAAAATGCGTAGAGTTGATCAATTTAACAATTTTGATCATATAACCTGTGATGATCATAAAACAACCTATAAGCACAACTTTCTCAACCATGTTGAGTGTTAGTAGCATGATAAACAATATAAAATCAATAATTGTGAAGCAATGTTTGATCTAAGAATGATTATGAATGAGAAATGATAAAGTAAAAGTGTAATATAAGATTGTGTTCATACAATTTCATTCATTCAACCACATCCAATCATTCACATAATGATTCCAATAATTTCAATCAGATATCAAACATCTAATCAATCATTTAGATTTACATTTAAATAATAAGCACAAGGATATTGATTCCAAAACAAAATATCATTAAACCAAATAGCATTCAAACATGACAGTACCAAGAAAATAAAGTGTTCATAACCAAAAGCCTTATGGATTAATTACATCATTAAAAAAAAACTTAATTCTAATCCCTATTCTAGTCTGAGATATCTATGAACTCTTCTTCAGCTTGATCCTACTCATCAATTTCCTCCTCTTCAGAAGAATTCCCAAAAATGTTGTCATTGTCAAAGCCATCATCTAGCTTTCTATAAACTCTAGAGAGGGATTTCTCAATCCTTGTAAGCTTGGCAGATTTCCTCTTCAACTGATTCACCACATACTTTTCAAATTTAGATTTTGGCTTGAAAGAGTACTGGGATTTATCAACCTCCAAAGGTTCAACCTCCTTAACAACTAGTACATGTTCATCCTTGAAAGACCATCCATTCTCATTCTTTCTCAGCCCATGTGGTGTAGTGCTAGCTTTTCAATTGTATTCTTCCTACTACAACTCTTAGTAACTTCATTTGTGAGATAAGTGTAGTGATGATGTAGGACCTTGCTTAGTAAAACAGCATAAGGAAGGTTGTCAATACGCTATTTAGAAACCTTGACCATATGATCACTTACCACAATAGTCCAATTTGTTTGAATTCTTCCTTTCAGAGCATGGATGAGGTACACATCCTCAATGGTCAATATGACATGATTTCCTCCTTTAGGAAGCATAATCCAAGCTATCACGAATGCGCAAAGTCTCTCATCTCTCTTCATTTCGCCAACCTTAAACAAAGTAAATCTCTTGGTTCATCAAGAAACCTCAAACAATCCTTGTAGATTTCCATTGACTCTAGGAGCACCCAGATGAGACTTGTGCCCATTTGGTTTAAAACCAGATATGGTAGTCCATATGTCTACACCTTTTACCCTTGAACAAATTAACTCATTTTTGACCCTTAAGTTTGCATAGAACACTTTAACTAGGTTAGGATACCAATCCCCAGACATTTCTACAAAGTGCTCAAGTCCCTAATATATTAACCAGTCTTGAAACAAAAACCCTTCATCTCGAAAATGTAAAAGACCCATGAGCTTGTGCAGAATTACCATCTTGAACCCCTAGAAGCAAACAAAATTTGTTTGCATTTCTTCGTCACTTATCCACTTAGTGGGGTTGACATGTCTAACAGTAGGAGCAACTCCCTTTCCACGTCTTGATGTGGAAGCCATTGAGAATCAAAGTTCAAGATGGTCTCTTTCTTAGAAAAGGACTTTTGGATTCAGTTGCAGAAAATGTACGGCTCAAGAACAAAATAATCGATTTAACCAATTAACCTAGTTGATTAAGGTCTAGAAGAAGCCCGTTTGAAAATTTGAACAAGCCTAAATCATTGAGACTTAATCGATTAACCACTTTATATAATCGATTAATTCATTGCAATACACATATTCATCAAACACAGCAAACAATGGAAAAATCTAATCGGTTATATTAGTTTTCTAACCAATTAAATCAAGACAGATCTTAGATTTTGAAAAATAAAGAAAACACTGAGAAAATTATGCACTTGTAGTCAAGTCTTTAGAAACAAGTTGGATGAGGATAGTCACATCATAAAGAACAAAGAAAGGCTAGTTGCTAAATGTTACTGTCAAGAAGAAGGCATAGACTATGATGAAACCTATGCTCCGGTAGCCAGGTTAAAACCAATTAGATTATTACTTGCTTATGCGTCATCAATGAAATTCAAATTATATCAAATGGATGTGAAAAATGCATTTTAAAATGGTTTCATTACGGAGGAAGTTTATGTTGATCAACCTCCTAGTTTTAAAGATTTTAAGTTTCCAAATCATGTTTATAAATTAAAGAAAGCTTTGTATGGCCTTAAACAGGAACCTAGGTCTTGGTATGAAAGACTTGGTAACTTTTTGATTGAAAATGACTTTTCTAGAGGAAAGGTTGATTCAACCTTATTCATAAAGAAAGTAGGAAGTCGTATCTTACTTGTAAATGTCTATGTAGATGATATAATTTTTGGGTCAACTGATAATTCCCTATGTGAAGGGTTGCTAGTATAATGCAAGGAGAATTTGAAATGTCTATGATGGGTAAGTTAACATTTTTCTTAGGATTACAGATAAAACAAATGAATGGGGGAACCTTTATTTCCCAAACAAAATATTGTAGAGAAGTCCTTAAGAAATTTGGAATGGATACTTCCAAAGAAGCCAACACTCTCATGGGCACCTCTTGCTATTTAGATAAAGATGAATAAGGGGTAGAAGTAAATCAAACTATGTTTAGAGGTATGATAGGATCTTTGCTTTATCTTACAGCCAATAGACCAAACATAATGCAAAATGTTTGTGTATGTGTTAGATATCAAGCCAATCCCAAATAATCTCACCTTGTAGTTGTTAAGAGAATTTTGAAATATCTTAAAGGCACTACTTCATTTGGGTTATGGTATCCTTTAGATGCAAAACCTAGTCTAATAGGTTATTCAGATGCTGATTGTGAGGGTTGTAAAATTGATACAAAAAGCACTAGTGGAACTTGCCACTTCCTAGGTTGTTCCTTGGTTTCTTGGCACTCAAAGAAACAAGCGTGTGTAGCCTTGTCTACCACAGAAGCAAAATACAAAGTTGCTGGGAATTGTTGTGCCCAAGTACTTTTAATGAAACAACAACTTGAAGATTTTGATATCTTTCTTGAGCACATTCCCTTAAAATGTGACAACACAAGTGCCATAAACTTAACTAAGAACCCCATAATGCATTCTAAAACCAAACATATTGAGATTAGACATCACTTCTTAAGAGATCACATTCAAAAAGGTGATTGCATCATAGAATACATAGACATAATGCATCAACTGACTGATATTTTCACTAAGACATTACCCAAGGATAGATTTTATGACCTTAGAAGAGATTTGAGAGTGTTAGATACATCTTAGGATTGAAATTTGGGTTCAATTTGTGTTTTTCGTAAATCATCGTGTAATAACCGATTATGGAAAGGTCATAATCGATTTTCTTTGAACTAAGAAACATTTTTTGATTTGCAAATAATCGATTTTTGCAGGGCACAATCGATTACCTCGAGACTTTATGCCTAACTGGGTTTTCATTTGAAACAATAATCGATTATTTGAAACAATAATCGATTATCTGTGCTTTTTCTAGAAAATTTTTGAAGCGATAATCAATTATCGTTAGTGATAATCGATTATCACTCGACGTTATTTCAAAAAAATAGTTGTTGTAACGGTCCAAAACGGCTATAAACGACTAATTTCCTCTTTCCCTCTATAAATATTGACTCATAATCAATTAAAACCCACATTTGCACCCAAACTCTGCCTAACTTAAGATCTTCGAAGCTCTTTCATCTCATTCTCCTACATCCTCTTTGCATTCTCTTCTTTCCATCTCTTTACTCTTCAAACTCCATGGCATATGCTTGTAAGAAAATGCCTACCCGAAGAAGAACTAGAGGTTCTTCCTCTTCTCGTCCTCATGCCACTCGATCCACAACAGTTGAAGGATGAATATCTGACCCAGAAAAGCAAGCAAAATTTTCCCATTTCTGGAAAGAGAGGAAAATCATGTCCTGCAAATATGTTCGATTGGGTTGATATAGATTTTTTGGGTTTCGATTTCCCAACCTGTTTGAAGGTCAAGGTTTGCAACACCTTGTTGAGAAGAAATGCTATATATATCCAGATATTATCAGAGTGTTCTACTACAACCTTCGTCTTTGTGATGGAGTAGCAACTTCCAAGGTAAAAGGTGTCAATATCATCCTTGATGATGATATTTGGGCCAATGTGGCCATGATGCTTATTCGAGATGATGTCGTTAAAGTTCATCTTGGCGTTGAAGGCTTCAATCGTCTTCTCCCTTTTCAATCTTTTCTTAGGAATCCTCAACAACAAACCAGGTGCCAACAACTTTTGGTGGGAGGATTCAAAGTGGAAGAACGATTGATTCACTACTTGGTAGTTTTGGTTTTATGCCCTCGTGCCACAATTCATGCTAAGTGCTTCGAACAAGACCTTCTCATCATACATGGGCTTCTAAATCATATTCACATTGATTGACTTTCTCTTATTGTGGACACCATGATGAAGGCACAAAAGTACCTTGTCTACCATCTTCCTTTTGCAATTCTTGTATCTCGCATCCTTGAGTACAAAGGAATCAATATCGAAGGAGAAAACACTATTACCATTCAAGTTGCTGGCTCAGAAATTGAAGAAACCACACTGCAACAAACGAGATTTGTCGAACGTGGTAATATTTTTCTTCCCAAAGATGAAGCCAATCAAGATGAAGATATTGATGTCCACATGGCGAAACCAGTAAATAAAGTTGATCCATTTGCAATTGGTCCTTCAGCCATTCCTTCATTCTAATTTTTCTCCATTGAAGAGCATCTTGCAAATCTCTTAAGGAAAATGGATGAGATGAGCATGCTTCACCAGACAAGGCATGAAGAACTTCTTGAGATGCATCAATCTCATTATAGCTATGTCACTTAGCGTCTTGAATATTTTGATGTTAGGCTTAACATTCTGGATCGTCTTAACATTCAACCTCTTGATCAACCACTGAGTCTTAACTTTTAAGTTTAGCTTATGTTTTGAATCCTTCTTTCCTTGTATTTCCTATTTTATGATGTACTTGACTTTGATTTTATGACTCTAAAATTCTATTATCTTTGTGTTGCATCATTATTTTGTTGAGGGGGCATAATTTGAGGGGGGGAGGTCTCTCCTTCTTGTGGCCTTTTTGTTATGATAAAAAAGGGGGAGAAACATTATAACATGTGTTGTTATTGTTTAAAGTTATTAACCTCTTTATGTTGTTTGTAAGTATAAGATAGTGTAGATAGACAAAAATGCTTTTAAAAAAGAAGATTCTTTATCATCATAAAGAAAGGGGGAGATTGTTACCAATGTGAAGCATTGATGCTTTGAAGTGATTTTCATGATGATACACTTGAAGACTTGAAAAACCTATATTGTAAATGTTAAAAGCATTCATTATAGAAATTGTTGTATAGGAATCATTTTTTAATTGTAAAGCACTTAGAAGTTCATTAACTTAGTGATTCATTACGGCAATAATCGATTATCACAAGGGATAATCGATTATCACAAGCCAAAACAGAAAATGGTTTGTCGCATCAATAATCAATTATCACAAAGGATAATCAATTATCATTGCAAGTTTTGATATTGTCCAGGTTTCGGCAATAATCGATTATCATTAAGGATAATCGATTATCACGTTTTGTAAAAACTCATAACGGCCTGAAATAGTCGATTATCACTAATGATAATCGATTATTACTGACAGTTGGGAGCAATCTTTTCATCTTCTAACCCTTGGCCTATATATAGACCCTTCCTAAACCTTTTACAATAAGTACCTAAACCATTTGAGAGCACATAATGGTTCTAAGGAAGTTCTCTAAGTTTTAGTGTGGTTCAATCAAGTCATATGAAAGGAGAATCTTGCGGTTAGTGTGTCTAAAGGTGTAAGTGGTTCTCTTCAAGTTTATTGAGTTGGTCTTCATTGCATCGTGTGTCGAAGGAAGGTTTAATCTGTTCTTATTGTTTTAATATTCTCTTTGTAATCTGATATTGATTTCTAGTGAAAAAGGTTAATCACTCTTTATTGTGATTTATGAATGGACGTAAAATCTGTTGATTCGAACCAGGATAAAATTACTTGTGTGATTTTCTCGATCCCTACAACTTTTATTTATAAATTGTTTGATAAATGTTTTGAAAGAGAATCATAATTTTGAAAACAACCAATTCACTCCTCCCCTCTTGGTTATTGAGCGTTTATCACGCTCTTTAAACTTTCCACTGCGCGATGCCAATCTCAACACATACTCCCTAGCCATGGCCAATCACTTTCAAGAAGAGTTGAATTCATCTAGAGATGATGAGCCTAGACTCTATCTCTTGGGTCATCTTGGGCCATCATGAAGTTTTCAGAGTAAAAATAATTTTGGGTTTTGCATTTTGGGCCAAGTAGTCTAGGATTTATTTGGGCTTTGTATTATGGGCCTACTAATGTAAGATTTATTTTAGGCCAAGTAGAATAAGGTTTTAACCACTCAAGTCAACAAAGAGCCAAGGCCCAAAGTTGACCAAATTGGGAGGAGATTTTGGGCTTGATGACCAAGGGGTCAAAATTTCATCTAACTTGGTGGACAAAGAGGGTTGGGTTGTCCATGCCATATGTCACCCTTCCTTTGAAGAGTTTTTCCATCATAGGTAGTGGTCACATGTCCCCCTCTCATTGGAGAGGATTTTTGCCACTTGTCCTTCTCCTAATGGAGAGGATTTTCTCCGTGCTCTCAAAGTTAACCAAGGTAGGTTTTTCTAGTCTAGCTTCTACAAATTAGGAGATACCCTTAGCGTATAAATAGAAGTGTCTCCCATTCTTGTATTCACCTTTGAATTAGAGTAAAGTTATGCTACCATTTTTGTGCCACACTACTCTTATTAGGTCACCCTAAGATAGAGCAACCCAAGTCGCCTCCTTTAGCCACCTTCCTCCAAGAGTCAGCAGAACCTCTCTTAGAAAACCCCTAAACACATCATTCAACATCATATTGCATGGAGGAGAGAAATAGAAATGCATACAGTAGTTGGGAAATGCAAGCAATGGGGGCGCGAAGAAGAAAAGTAAACATGGAGCGAACCAGAGAGGAAGTGGAGGTTGGACAAAATGCTTGAAGACATTGTAGGAAAGGCTTTGGCAAGTGGGAACTATGCTAGGCTTAGGGAGTTAATGTATTTCTGCTTTTGTTGAATTGTGTGAGTGCGTGTGTGATGAGGGACTATGTTTTTGTCAGATATTTTGACTACATAAGCTTATTGCTCTATTTTTAATGTGGTAATGGCTTTCATGTAATTGCCATGTTTTTTCGCTTGTTATGAATACTAAAGAGAAAACTAGACTATCATTTTACAATGATTGTGTCTCATACTGAGTTATCACTTTTATGAGAAGGAGGAAATAAGTTGTGTTGATTCTTTATTTTTATTTCTCCAGTATGTTATGGGTAGTGTAGAATTTATTAGAAAAATTAAACCGCTACATAATATGGTGATACTGTTAGTGTAACACCATGTGTTTAGATGTCACGAGTAATTCTAAGAACACTTAAATTTATTAAAATGCCAATAAAAGAAAGCTTATTCCAATTCTTGTAACTTCCAAATACAATTCTGAAATAACTATTGCAAGTAAAATGGAAATATTTAAAAGTAAAACACTAAGAACTCAAGCTCTCCTCACATCTCACTACTTTATTCTTCAATTGGAGCATCTATATTAACATTTGCTCCTGTATAACAACGCGAGTTATACGATCATCGCAACACATAACAAAAAGTAAGGGTGAGCTACAAAAAAACATCCAAATAGAGAGTATAAACAATATCCAACATACATCAAACTAATGTAATCAACATATCACACCAACCAAATTAGCTCAAACACATGTCATACCCAAAAAGTACCAGTACTAACTAGTTACAACTTGTGTGTTGTTCTCCCATACCTTACCGTACTAAACCTGTTCACCAAAATAGAATAGTTCTAGTCGTTCTCCACCACAGCTTTTGGACCTATCTCTCCTGGTCCTCCAAGACTTATGAGTAAAAACTCCATTACTGTCACAACAGACACTACACTCAGCTTGAACTGAAAACCTACGAGCAAAGCATCCTTCCTTTATACCCCCTCGAAAGAGGAAATGAGCAGTACTTGAACCTCAGTCCCTTCCACCACCCTTTATAGACGAAGAGACTTATCTCTTCTACTACCTCTCAAAGGCGAAGATATATCATCACTCCATCGTCCATTAAGGACGAAGAAACAACCCCTGAATTTAGAGGGTACGACCAGAAGACACACTAACCAAACGACCATCACCCATACTTTCGTCAATTTGTTCACTACAAAAATATATAATTTTTCCAGGGATTATTTTTAGCGTTATCGGTCGTTTTAACCCCTAAAAAATGTGTTACCCGCGTTTGAAAAAACTGCTATAGGAAATGTGGCGCGTTAAATATTACTAGCGATTTTTGGCTAAAACTGTCTCAATTTCTCAGGATTATGCTAAAATCGCCGCAATTTCCCGGGGTTTCAAGAAACCGCCAATATTTGTAGGGGTTCCATTAAAACCACTGAAACTAACCACGATTTTATAGAAACTGCTGGAAATGACCAGGGTTTTATAGAAATCTCCAGAACTGACCAGGATTTTATAGAAACCGCCGTAAATGGTCGGGGTTCTATATGAACAGCCGAAAATTTATTGAGCATGTCTAGGTTCCCAGTCTCCACACCTCTGCTAGCTTTGATATTACTGTTAAATAATTTTAGAAGAATATTATTACTTATGATTCTTAATGATATTATGTTGTGTACCTAATTAAATGTATATTTTTTTTTAAAGCTATTGAAATTTCAAGTCATTACTACATATTATCTGTAGTTATATAAATTTTAAGAAAATATATATGATTAAATATATGCATGTGACAGTTTTTTTCTCTCTTTTTGTTGATAAAGATAATTGAGGTGATGTTCCATGTTTTCATTTGATGTTAGAAGGAAGCCTTTGCTTGTCATTCCTCAACTCAATCTTCATGTTATTCTTGATTTGCTCAGTGTACTTTGTCGCCACATTTCCATAGCCCATTCTACCGCTTTAGTTAGGACCACTCTAATCTTTTTCTATATTTCATTTCTTTACACTTATCTTTTCTTCTTTTTTTCCCTCTCATTTTTAGTCATACATTGAAACTAATATCTATATTTTCATTTCTTCCTTGTATGAGTTTATTCCTCAATATTTGAAACATTTTTTTTATTTTAATGAGAATCCCTGGGTTTGAAAGAAATTAAGTTGTGAAAGGTGATTCGAAAAGGGTGTAAACAATAAAGAGTGGAGGTCCCTCCTCTTCCTAATAAAGTGAAAATGGCATCTTATATCTTTCTTTTAACACATTTTTGCTTTTCAACCTTACAATACAATCTCTATATGCCTCTTATACGTACCACCACTTCATCATCTAACCCTTCATCTTCCTTTTCATAATATCCACCTATCATTTATAACTAATTTTAGAAAACAAAATTAAATGTTAATTTATAAACTAAAAGTTATTGGTATGTAACATAATCTCTATTATTAATAAAAAATTGTATATATCTTTACCCTTGTCCAATGGTTTCTTGAATGGATGAACCCTTTTTTTCTTTCTGGCATTTGCTTTTACTTGCTCCATAGCTGAAGGTGTCTAAGGGAAACAACGACACTGCCTCATAATCAAGCCAGCACAGATGTGGAGACCGGAACCTGGCCATGCTTTTTCATATTGAAAAATAACTCCTTTGCAGTCAAAGGCTTTCTCACTTCATAGAACCCACCTATAAGAATGATATTTGCATCCTAAAAACTTCACTAACCAATGTACATTGTTTTTCTTTTCAATTCTCACTACAAGGTTCTTTTGTGCGTAAAAAGAAACTTTCTCGTTTAGCCTCTTATATATGCTAACCTGAACCCTTTAACTTCCCATTAATACTTGCTTTTAGGAAAAAAAATCACTTGGTTCAATTTTAGAGATTTCTTCCCCGAAAATCCAGGTTTCACCCAACAGAAACAAATATGCACCCAACAGGGTTTGAACAAAAAACCACCAACTCCGCATAGGGAGCTTTCACCAATTGGACTATACAACACCTTATGAAAGCATAAGCCTTTTCATAAAATCACTAGTGGAAAAAGAGTTTTTCATGACGGGTTATTATGACAGGTGAAATTCATCTCTCATAATACATTGATTGGTGGTAATTTTATAATAAAACTAAGAGATATTATGACGATTCCATTGCCTCCACGCCATTGACTCCATCTCCTCCACATCGTCGATGTCATTGCCTCCCGACATCCGTAGTACCATTGTGTCGTCGTCTCCCACACTCCGTGAACAAAAGACGTTATTCTAAGGTAATGTCTACTGAACTCCACGATATTTTCTATCTCTCCCTTTCAATCACAACAACAATTTGATTAGGCACATAATTTTCCTTTGATTATAAAAATTGCACATTCACTTGCATACTCATCACTTATCAATAGTGGAGAGTTGAAGTTGTAATTAGTCACACATGTCGATGCTTAGTTTCTTGTCCTATGTTTGTTTCAGCATAAATAGAGAGGAAGGAAACGGAGATATCGGGAGATAGAATTTAAATACCAAGTTTTATAGTTTGTTTAGTAGGTAGTTTTATTGAATTCCTATGTTAATTATTAATAGACTATATAATTGACTCGTTAGATCATTTATATTCTCTTTTATAGGAAGTCAGGCTAACTACCGATACAAATGCACACTGTATAAACCTGTTAGAAACAAGTTTCAATGTGACTAATGCTCATATCTGCTTAATCCTACTTTCACATCGGGAAATTAATAAGACTGCTTCTCTAAGTATCCTTATAATTGTTAGACTTTGTGTCTCATACAGGTGTTGAGGGATGCTCTATTTCTAGAAAGAAAAATGATAGGGTGGTTAACGAAGATCTTCTGAAAGATGAGATTGTTTCAGAACAGCTAACTAGGTATTGCAAGTGGTTGCGAATAAATTTAATTTAGCATTTTCTCTGAACTTATTCCTGACTGTAATTCTGTTCTACATTGTTGAGTTAATTGGTAAAACATGATCTAAGAAGCACCTGCAATATTGTTTCAATTATCAACTATTATAGTTTACTTAAGAAACTGGAGTTATCTCAGAGCTGATTGATTTCATCTTTCAACTATGACTTTCTCTGTCCTCACTCAGTTTTTCCTTTCTAATATTAGCTACATAACTCAGAGCTCATTGAATCTATACATATTGGAATCATATTTATGTTGGAGAAACTGTTCTGGCTATTGAATCTATACATAAACACAATTATATACACAGGTATGAATATACTTGTTCATTTACTTCGAGAGAAGTCCGATTTCCTTTGTTATTCCACATTTAACTTTTTTATGCAGGGTTATCTTTTAATTGATTCTCGTATAACAGTTAATTTCCAGAATATACTGTTAAAAATGTGAGACTTACATATTTGCTACTAATTTAAAAAGGATCTGGCTGTGAAAACTGTTGATGTATAAAGCCATATGTATTTGTTTGTGTTTATGTTTGAAACTAAAGCAAACTTAATCATTTATATAGTATAAGTCTGTCTCTTCAATATTTTGTGCTACAGGGATGGAATGTGAATGGAACTCCACAAAACTAAGAGCGGACAACTCCTAAACGTTCACAACAAGAACATCTTCAACATTATCTATTTTAATTTAACCTGTGATTAGTGTGATAAGATTTATATTTAAATCCGTTTTATTTTTAATTCTTGTGAGATTTTAATTTTTTTAAGAATATTTTTTATCTTAATTATTGGATTTAAAATGTTTAAAATTGCAGAAAAACGGTCTTGAATTCCTATATAGAAAAAAAGTATCACAGAACTGATAAAACAACTTCATGGATAAAAAACATTCAAATTAAGAAATCATTATTTCCTAATCTTTGAAAAGAAGAGACTTCTGGTAACGCAGATATGTTAGGACTCAATAAAAAGAGAAAAAGAAATATCAAATATAAGGCAAACAGATCTCCATTATCAATTAATAAAAAACATGATTGACGAGACTTTAAAAGTAATTTTTATAACACTAATAAACTTAACAAAATTATAATTAAATAACATTATAAAAATAATTAACTTTGTAATAAATATATATACCTTTTTTATTGCAATAAAATGCCATTGGAATCAATTAGAATTTTCAAAGTAATAGATAAATGATTTAAAATATAATTCTATTGACATATGTATCTTTCTTTGTCAATTCTTGAACGTGATATGTATTTCAGAATCATTACAGTCCATCGAACGTATAACTGTATGTTCTCATTTGTATTAAACTATTGTTGAGAGCACTCGTGATTTCTAATTCCTTAAGGGAAGATCATTAATTTCTGTGTTAACTTTCAAGCAAAAACTAGCCCTGGAGTTTCTCAGTTGGAATCTCCACCAGGTAATTAATCTTGATTTGCTATTTCTTCTCTACAATTACCAAAATATTCTAAGTCAAAATAGATAAGCACAATGAAAAAACGAAAATAAACGGCTTCATTAAACTAATGGTTAAAGATGGCATTGGTGTACATCTTTTTTGTGTGCTTGTAATTTTTAAATGTATAAACCTTTGTAGGCTTATTCCACAATTGGTACACCATTATATTGCTCCAGAAGTTCTTTTGAAGAAAGGTTATGGATGGAATGTGATTGGTGAGTTTTATAGGTGTGAATGTCGGCATGTTAAGTATTAATTTCTTTATGCTATAATGTATCTATATCATAACAATTGAGTTTGTCATTTTATTCATTTCTGGTGATCTTTTCAATAATTTTCATGTTCCAACCTAATTTCGCATTCAAATTTCTTACTTCCATCATTGGGATGCAATCTGGGATAGTTTTTTTTTTTCCTTTTCAAATGTTCTAAAAACATGTCACATTCTGTTTCATTTATGTGGAATTTGTGAACATAAGTCTTAGGTTACATATTTTATATTGATGCAATGATTGAGGTGTTTCAAAGTGATTTGTGTCTGGTTGGTAGTGTTAGTATCAGGTTAGTTCTAGGTAGGAAAGTATGGCTAAGCTCTATTGCTTAAAGTATGTTAGATTGATAGGATCTGATATAGAATTCTAAGTTTCTTTGTTGGATCTTAATACATTAGGTATTTCTGAGCATTGTAATATTATTTTAACTCTATTATTTTATTTGTAGATTTTTAATGAGTAGACTTTTTTTTATTTTGAGTGTTAGTAGAAATTTGATTACAATTTATTAGTGTATGTACGTTAGTGTAATGTTTGGATTTAATATATAGTTTGATGTAGAAATAATGTATTAAATATTATTAGACAATTTAATGTTTGAAATGACTTCTTTTTTTTAGTTCAATTGAATCTGTTGCTATATTGATTATATATTGATTGGATGAGATAATAATACAAGAAATTGATTGTAAATTGATTGGATGTCAAATGTAATAATGATTTTTCTTTTAAAAACAATTTTTTATGACATACATGACAATGATATTTTTTTTTTCTAAAAAACCTTAGGTTCTAGATACTATATTAATTATAGTAAAAATTATGTATGGAATTAATCTCCCTTGAGTTAAAGGATGACTCGTCTGAGATTCTGTCCAAAATTTGATTTTGGAAAAACAACATCATTATGGAAATGTACATACAATAGAAAAATTATGTCAATCCATTGAGATATGATATGTTACAAGTGAATATTTTCAACAAAAAATAATCCTAATTTTAGAATGATTGATCCTTTTAATCCAATCCATAAAATGTCCTTTTCGAGAGCGAAAGGAAATGCATCTCATCTCAATTAGTAGGTATGAGGATATTAATGTCTGATCTACAATGACAAATAATTGATTTATATGTTAAAAACAATTTATATTATCTAAAGAACAATGAATATATAATTTTTTGGTACGAAGCTCTTAAAGAGATTAAGTACTCTGTCTATAATAAAAAATATATAAATTAAGTTTAAAATACAAATAAATAATAATAATTAATTAATTAACTAAAAATAAAATAAAAATAATATATATAACATTTTTCTCATTTTTTTCAGTTGTGCTATGCACTTCCTTGATGTAAATGTTTTGCCTCACACTTTATTGATATAGATAATGTGACATTTTTTTGATTAGATAATGAGGTGGTGTAATGGAAGAGTTATTCAGAGATAGCGGCATAGGCGTTGGTGATGGCGGAGATGTACGTGGAGACATATATGTAATATTGTAATGTCTTTCGGGAGAAAGAAGCATGTATAGAAGAAGTTGGGGGAGTTTTTGTGTACACTGTTGTTTACATTGGAGACGCTGGTGAGGAATAAAGGAAGAAAATGAAGTTACAGAGGTGGGGTCGAAAACATCTTCCGGATTCATCATTCCTGGAAGATACCTATTCGTCATCTCTCATTTTTCAAAACCTTTGTTGCCTCTTTCACTCTCCAAATGTTTACAAATTCATTATTTTAATTGTTATTAATATTATTTAAAATAAATATTGCATAAATTTTATTACTTTTATAAATAATAGATTATATTCTTATAAATATTTAATAAAGTTTTATTGTAATAAATTTGTGTGCACGAGTCAAAATAGTACTTAAAAAATCTTATTTAAGTAAGTATTTAGGTGTAAGAGTTTTTCATGTGAAAAAGATATTGACACTACACCATTGGCCGTGGTTAGTATTTTCAAGTTCTAATTATATCAACAAGTTTTAACAAACAACCAAACATATGACTATATAAAACAAATACAAAAAATAAAAAATAAACAAATATACCGAGAAATTGGAATCAATGAAGTAATTTGTTATAGATTAAAACTAATAAATTATTTGATTCTAGAACTTATTTTCAAAGTTTTATTAAATGAATCTAATTTAGTTAATGTATAATATGGACCGACAAGTTAAACATTCAACGTTTGGTTGATTAAACATCTCTCATTTTTATCTGTTTTCCACCGAGTACATTTTAACTTCTGTTCTGTTTTTTCTATTTTAACTAATATTTTATTTATTTACTCTCTACCCAACAAACAACGTGAAAACAATTATAAGAAATAATTAGATTTAAATAGTGTATTAACCCTGAAAAACACGCGCACCAACACAGCTCGCTATTATTTCCTGACCCACCATTGATTCGTTGAAAGGTACAGGTGGTGGTGTTTGAGCCAGGTATGTTCTTTTTTCCTTCTATGGCAAAATTTTCTCACGTTTCCGTTTGGTTCTCGTGAAAACAAAGTTAAGAAGTGGAATTTCGTCAGTTTGCTCTGTTCTTTCGATGCATTTGTAGTGTCTAATAATTCTTATCAGGTGTCCCTTTGGTACTTGCTTTCTCATTTTTCTTCTCTTCAAAATGTTGTTTACACACACTACTTTATCCTTTCCTTGTGTTCTCAATTATCAGCTATTTGTACCTGTGTTTTGAAATAAATACTAAATCCATAAAAAGAGAATAAGAATACATTACACCGATTAGAAGGATAGTAGATCATCCGTAAGATCAAATTTCAAAACCAATGACAAACCAAACAATACATCAATGAAACAAATCAATCCAATTACTCAAACATAAGAAATAAGCCCTCTAAAATCCCCAACATGAGCATATTATATTTTCAACAGCAGCATGTAGTTGTCTAATGAGCACTTATTTTTTAATTTTTATGATGGTGGTGTCTTGGGGTGTGAAGACTTGCCCGTAATGACTTTCTTCACTTTGGAAATTGAGTGCTTCACCTTTGATCCTACACCTGACAGGATGCCGTGAGATTTTTTGTGCAAAACTTTGGTGCCACTGTCTTGAGAGTCTCTGGATATGACACCAACACTCGATGACGGGCTTATTTTTTCGAATTCTTCTCCTTCTTTTGTGTTGCCCGATGTACCAGTTTCGGCCTCTTGAGTTTCCAGTTTTCCAGTGTCTATATGTTCTGTGATATCTACGGAGACAGATTCAGAGACACCTCCAAGTTTGGCAACTTCACGTTCCTTTCCAAGTTCTTTAGTATCACTACTTGGACTTATTTCTGCAGTCTCCAGTTCTTCTAAATTTGGATGTTTTTTAATGGTCTTCTGGTTATTTGCTTCAGATTGGACTTCGACTTTCTCGTCATTTTCCACGGAGGTGTTGCCTGGCCCCTTTTTTAAATCAAATGTTTGACATAAAATTGCATCAGAACTCAGATATTTGTACGTTGGGAAAATGAAGATTTGGTTTTCTAGACAAACATTAAATTAAGATGTGCAAGTCTGACATGCAATGTGGCATATGTCAGTGTCTAGTTTTATTTATTGAATTGAAGTCAAACCTCGAGAACTTCCATGTTCCTCACAAAATCATTTTCTGGTCTCTGCTCTGCTTTGGAATTGATCACTGCGGGTTGAACATCCTTTTGTATTTTTTCTTGAATGCTTTCATCAACTATCCCAATTCTTACAGATGGTATGGTAGATAAAAAGGAGATGGCTTTATCCACAGATTCATCTGTCATTGTACAAGTAAGATGTTAAACACAATCTACTACCTGAGATTGGCTAATATAATTCATTTTTGGTACATTTATACGTTTTCTTCAAAACTTTTAAATGATTCAAAATGTCATTTAGAATTTTTTTTTCAAGAAACTTAATTTTAGTATTTGTTTTTTGGATTACATCACATTGGGTAAAAGTAAAATAGAAAGTTATCAAAACATAACTACTTTCTGTTTTAAGCTTATGTAATTCAATACCTGTGGCTTCTTTTATATCAGATGCTTCTTCTAGCTTGATTATTCTGCTATCCTTGATTTCTGAATTTTCTATAGTGTATGTGTTTATAACCTGTTCTTGTTCTTCCTCAGCATAACTTGACTTTGAACTGTTTTCAGTTATTTCCATTCCTTCTGAATTTACATTCTCCATGCTAGATTGTGGTGTCTTCTTGCCTTTGGTATATGTCTCTGAAAAATCTTCTTCTGGTTGCATCTCTTCTTGATTACTCTCATCAAGTGTTTTATTTTCGATCAATTCTGCATTGTTTAATGTTTTCGCTTTAAAATCAAACACACTATTCAAGCACAAATGAGATATTAAAAGAGTGATTTACGCAAGGCTACATATGTTTCTATTTTAGTACAACAATGTTCATGTTCTCTTCAAAATTAAAAAGTCCTAGAGCTACAGCAAATTCTTCATGGGGGCACAAAACTACTACTTATATTTTACCATCTACACACAAATGTGAATAATTTTTTTGCCATCTAAGGAAACTATTTTTGTAAGTGGATTAAAAGAATATTTCCTACATCCGAAGTCATGTGCTTGTTTTTCTTTTCAGGTTCTTGTTTTTGGTTATCAAGGCAACTTGTATGGTAAAATTTCAGAACATAATTACCTTCGTTTTTTGTTTTTTCTAACTCCACGCCAGTTGGTTGTTTGGCATCTGTTACTTCCTCTGTGGTCGTTTTGCTTGCATACATGATCCCTAAATTCTCTACCATCTGCAAGTTTACTGTCTTCTGTTCTTTCTTATCATAACTTAATTTTGAACTGTTTTCAGATGCTAAATGGCCTTCCGCTGTTATATAATCTGTAATCAGACTTTGCATGCTAGGTTCGTGTGATTGTTTGTCTGATTTCTCTTCTACTATGTTGATGTTTGCCTTGGTTTCAGGTTCCTATTTAAATAAATACAATATAAGTTTTAATAATAAGTTAAGGAAATAAATGAGTTTTTTTTTTCTCAGCAAATGCAGATGCTGCCAACCTCAACACTAGTGGACATTCTGTCAAGTTCATTTTCTGGAATGCTTCTCAAGTTGTTATCAATTGTGTCTAATGCATCACTGGGAAGTGTTTGTTGCTGTAAGATTTGATCAGTGTCACCTTGGACAGTTGCAGGATCAGGCAATTTTGGCTGGACTTCTTCTTCTGGTGGACCTGTCATTGTTTATCTGAGATTTTTCAACTGCTAAAGTATTACTCTTTATTGATTTTGATAAGCATTGAATCTCAAAAACATAAAATTTCAAATTTCTGTTGTTTAGGGTTTAGGGTTCCAAGGCAAAATGAATCTCACTAAAAGTAATGAAATTTGTGAGTTTTGAGCACATACAGTCTGTTGCTGAATTTAGTAATTTTATTTTTGTCATTTCTTCAATTCCTTTTGCTTCCTCTTCATTGAATATACTATCGTGGATCACTAATTTCTGCTTGGTGTGTGATTTTGGATTCACTTCTTTCTCTATATCACTAATGGCGTTTGCGTTTTCTATCTCTCCATCTGAATACCGATTATCTATGAATGTGGCCTCCTTGTTTAGTGATGCCAGCTGGGATTCTAACTTCTGTTCATTTACCACCCTGGTCTGACATGTATCTTCCTCTACCCCATATACCTGTTTCAGCAAACACTGTGTCAGAGGTTGTAGATGTTCTATTTCATGATAAGAAATAATGTCCTTTGTGTGTGAATGATCAAATAGTTGTACAAGTGTGAAAATGAAAGGTTTTATTTTTCTGCTTTTGTTTGTTGTAGTTTGCTCACACCTCAGGAATATGTTTTTGCATATTAAATTCATAGTGTGGCATCTTCACTTCTTTGATATGCGTCTCAGCATATTCTTCTCGTGGTTGAATCTCTTCTTGACAACATTCATTAATTGCATAATTTTTGACTGATGTGCTGGACATTGTTTGCATTCCTTTATCTTCAGCCACACCTATTGTTGTAGATATGAGATATTGAAATAAACAATTTTGTGAGAATAGAGAAACAATTATTGTTTTCTGATTATGTTTGGGTGAGTTTACACTTGGATAACTAAAGGGAGAAAATAAATATTATATTGATCACAATAATGATAATTGCATACTCAACTCCTCTATTTATAGCAATCACATTCTCTTAAAAAGGGAAATAAAGTCATCTGGAATGAATGTATAGATTCTGGGAATATTTTCTTAGTTACTAATGATATTAGGATATTTTTATTGTAATAATCCCCTGTTTACAACATTTACCACTCAACATATTCATCTATTTTAACAATGATGATCATAAAGGTAATAAATAAACAACTATTTTGAAGAGAACAACTATAACATTACAATTTCATGGTTGACAGGATCACCAGAATTACAGAAAACCTTCAAGACAGGTTCTTGAAAGACTTTCTTTAGAAAACAGAACAGTTGTCAATGTGATTGGATTACAACAATGCCTCCTAGGTACAAAGGTCTTTTGAGAGGACCTTAGCTCTCCCAAAACCCCTTTTCCTCCAGAACTCCAAAAACTCCTAACAACAACCTAAACACAGACCATATAGACTAGTATGTTACAATCTATAACAGTTACAAGATGTTATAACTAACTCCTTTATTTATTTCTTCTAGTATAGACTTTCCCACTGAACCTATTTATTAAGAAGTGAACTTTAAGCTTAACTTAATCCCGAAGAAACGGCTTATAAGGTGAGGTTTGCACCCACTTATATATATTCTAAATTGGCCTTATTTCTAGGCAATATGAGACTTCCAAGACATCCCCTCATACCGAGGTATATACATTTCGAGCGTGAGACTTGACATTAAAGGATGATGCGATAGCTGTTCGATAGGGGTGGAAGTTGGAACAATATGCGCAATACAAAACAATGCTCACTAGGATAGACTTTTACAATGGTTTTTATACCATGTTTAGAAGTGGATTTTAAGCCTAACTCAACCTTACAAAACCGACTTGTTCTAACAATGTTGGAAGTCCCACATTGACTAAAAATAAGACCAATTTAGAATATGTAAGTGCGTGCAAACCACACCTTACAAGTCGGTTTTATAGGGTTACGTTAGGTTTAAAGTCTATTTCTTAACATCAAAGCCTATTATAACGAAATTTGCTATTTGTTGGGCATATTGTTCTACTCGATATCGGATCACTATCGGACCAGCCAATAATGTCTTGTCCAACACACGAGATGTATATACCTCAGCGTGAGGGGTGTGTGTGTTGGAAGTTCTACATCAACTATAGATAAGGTCAGTTTAGAATATATAAGTTGGTGCAAACCTCACATACAAGTCGGTTTTGTAGGGTTGAATTAGGCTTAAAGTTCACATTACATAAAACCTTCAAGACAGGTTCTTGAAAGACTTTATTCAGAACAGAACAGTTTTGTGAATGTGACAGGATTACAACAATGCCTCCTAGTTACAAAGGTCTTTCGAGAGGACCTTAGCTCTCCAAAACCCCTTTTCCTCAAAACCTCCTAAAACAACCTAAACATAGACCGTATATACTAGTTTGTTACAACCTGTTATGGCTACAGGAGGTTATAACTACCTCCTTTATTTATTTCTTCTAGTATAGATTTCCCACTGAACCTATCAATGGAATACATTGAACTCAACTAAACACAATAACTAAGATACTAGGAAGGGTAATAAGAACTTTATGCTTCAATTTCCATTAAGATTGTGTATGTTCCTTTAAAACAAGTTTAAGAATCTTCTTCATAGCATGGCAAAATTACTACTTAAACTCACATAGAGTGAAAAAAAGTGTTTGTCATCTAAAACAAGTGCGTTTTCATTATCAGGTCATATTCTATGCTAAAATTTCAGAATACAATCACCTTCAGTTTCTGATTTTTTTATCTCCACATCAGTCAGTTGTTTGGAGTGTATTCCTTTTGCTCTGATTTCACTGGCATCCTTAATCTCTAAAAACTCCTCCAAGTGTGATTCTAGTTTCTTCTGTCCATCAAGGTCAACATCATCACTTAATTCTTTATTGCTTTCTGATGTCGTATGTCTTTCAACTATTATATAGTTTGTAATGAAACTTTGATCCCTCGATTCTTTTGATTGATGGTCTGCCTGTTCTTCTTTCACTAAGTCATCATTTGCCTTGGTTTCCGGTTGTTTAGATTCCTATACAATATTTACAATATGAGTATACTTGTATAACATGTTAAGAAAATAAATTATATCTTTTTGTTCATAGCAAGCTAATATGTATGTAATTTTTTACTTCTTTACTTCAATACCGCCTAACCTCAACAACTATAGACTTTCTATCAAGTTCAATTTCTGTCATACAGCTCTTGGCATTACTAATCACTTCTATTTCATCATCATGCAGTGTTTGTTGCTGTGACATTTGATCAATATCTTCTTGGACAGATGTTGGAGTGGGCAATGTGTGTTGTATTTCTTCCTCTGCTAACTGTTTCTCTATTGATTCTTCAATATCCTCTGCTTCTTCTAATTTGTCAGGATAAGATGTAATGTTTGTTTCTGTGTTCGCCTTTGTATTGCGCTGTGGTGTCTGCACATCTTTGTTCAAGTTCTCTGTAAATTTTTCTGGACTAATCTCATCAAGTCCTTCATTGCCATTTGATGATGAATTGAGCCTTGTTATCAAGGCTTTATCTTCTGGCTCACCTATTGTTGTGCTGATGTCTTTGTCTTGTAACTGTGTTTTTGTTGATTCTTCGATCCCTATTTTTTCTTCTTCTTGTTCAAATTTGTCATCATCCTTGTTTCCTGATTTCTCTTTAGGCTGAGATGTTGGAACCTCTTCTTGTTCCTCAGTGTCATTTGTGGTCTCTATTTTTTCCCTATCCTCAGTAAAATACTGTGGTGTCTGCACCTCTTTGTTAACTTTCTTAATAAATTCTTCTTGTGGCTGTCTCTTTTCTTGACTCACACTAACCGCTTCCTTTTCAACAGATACTGTGTCAGGCATTGGTTGGAGAGAGTCATCTTCAAGCACACCTGCTATAGAACAATAAATATTCAAAGGATTCATTTACACATTGGCTGCATATATTACTATTTTAATACAGTAATTTTGTCCCAGGGCCAAAAAAGACTCCCATGTTGGCCCAAAAGTTTCATATACTTATTTATCATCCTCATATAGTTGAGTAAAACTGTTTGTGTCATCTCATAATGCTAATTTTTTTTATTCTTATGCGGATTAAATAATTTTTGTTTCAGGTAAAGTCATGTGTTTATTTTTATTTTCCTTGCTTAAATATACACTTCGGCATCTACAAAATTTCTGAACACGATTACCTTTGGTTTCTGACTTTGGCATCTCCAAATCAGTCAATTGGTTGACATCTATTCCTTCCTCTGCTCTGTTTTCACTTTCATCCTTGTTTAAATTCTCTCTTACTCTGTCAAAATTGTCCTTGGTTTCTACTTTTTCACTTTTCTGGTGAATATATACAAGTATAAGTATAAAATTTGCATAAGAGGTTGCAATAGTAAATGATTTTTGTTTGTTCACAGCAAGCAAATATATATGTAAATTTTTATTTGTTTACTCACTAATGCCTAACCTGGACAACAATGGCCTTTTCATGAAGTTCAATTTCTGGGATGTAGCTCAGCTTGGCATTATGAATCACTTCTGATTCATTAATATGCAATGTTTCTTGGTGCAGAATTTGGTTAGTATCACCTTGGACAAAGCCAGGAGGGGGTGATCTTCTCTGGATTTCTTCCTCCTCCACTGAGTGTGTTTTTGTTGCTTCTTCAATTTCTTTTTCCTTTTCCTTTTGGTTGAATATATCCTCAATCCCTTCTTTTTCTTCTGCATGAGATGTCCCTTCTTTTTTTTCTGCATTAGATGTTGAATTTTTGTCCTTTTCCTCAGCCTCATTATTGATGTTTATTTCTGCACTTCCCTCTGTAATATATTCTTGGCTTTGCACCTCTTTGATAGATTTGTCTGAAACCTCTGCTTCTTGCTGTTTGTCTTGTTGACTATTCTTCTCAACTGCTTCAGTTCTAAGCAAAACTGCATTGGCTGTTGGTTTCAGAGTTTCATCTTTTGGCACACCTGAATGTTATGAAACTGAGTTATTGAGAGTAATCATGTACACAAAGATTGCATATGTTACTGAACATTGGAGATCCTACATTGACTAGTTACATGATCAAATTATATCGTAAAAAGGATGCAAACCTCAGTTTATTAACTTGTATTGTAAGGTTGAGTTAGGCTTAAAATCCAATTCCTAATATAGTATCAAAACCTATCTTAGCAAGAGTTGTTGAACCTATTGTATCACATGCTATCGAATCACCCAAAAATATCTAATTCTAAGTCAAGATGTCTAGTCCTTGGCATATGCTCATTATACTAACTATATAAATAAGTGCAAAGTTCATTTTAGCGGTCCATTTTGGAGGCTTGAGTTTAGCTTAATTCATATTCTAAGAATGTGTAAGTCATGTTTATATTCTCTAGACAACTAATAGAGTCCCAGTGCCTCGAAAGGCTCCCATATTGGGCCAAAGAATTACTATATACATGTTATCATCCGCATATAGTAGTGAGCAAAACTGCTAGTGTCATCTAAGGACACTTGCTTTTAAATATTTATGCACATTAAATAATATTTTGTGCATGCAAAGTTGTGTTGGTTTTTATTTTCGTTGTACAAATATACTATTGGAGTTTGTCTTCTGGTTCTTATTTTTGAGTCAATCAATTATAAAATTTCAAAACTAAGTTACCTTTGATTTCTGACTTTACGATCTTTACATCAGCCAATTTTTCAGCATCTGTTTCTTCCTTTGCTATGATTTCACTTGCATCATTGGTGCCTAAATTCTCTGTTACAATGCTGACATTGTTCTTGGTCTCAGGTTTTTCAGTTTCCTGGTTGAATTTATAATATAAAAATTGTATAACAAGTTAGGAAAATGAATGATTTTTAGTTTGTCCAAAGGAGATCTTGCGTTTGTAAATTTTTACAGACACCAGTGAGGCCTAACCTGAACGACAGTGGACTTTCTGTCAAGTTCAATTTCTGGTATGCAGCTCTGCTCAACATAATCAATAACTTCTGGCTCATCAACTAGCAGTAATTCTTGCTGAGAGATTTGATCAGTGTCGCCTTGAACAAAGGCAGGAGTGGGTGATCTTATCTGGACTTCTTCCTCAGGTAATTGCACTTTGTTCGTTTCTTCATTACCTTTAGCTTCTTCCACTTGACCAAAATTTTCATCACCCTCAGTCCCTTGGTTTACTTCAGCATGAGATGTTTGAACCTTGTCATGTTCATCAGTATAGCTATTGGTCTTTATTTCTGTAGTGTCCGTAGCAACATATTGTGATGATTGTTCATCTTTGTTAGATTTTTTCTCTGTAATGTCTTCTTCGATCTTTATCTCTTTTTGATTAATGTCGTCAACTGTTTCAATTGCTGCTGCCACTTCTATTGGTTGAGGAACTTCATCCTCTGGCACCTCTGTGTCTGCAAAAATGAGATATTGAAAGCAATATTTAACTTGAATCTAACCATTGAAATGAATGCATAAACTCTTACGGAAACTAAAATAGTCTTAGGTGCCACAAAAAGATTCCATAATCACAGTGCCATAAAAAAGACCTCGTGTTTGGCCAAAGAATTACTATATACATTGTGTCATGCACATTGACTAAAACATCTTCTATCATCTAAAGACACTTTTCCAATTTTTGTACATTAAATAATATTTATGCATATAAAGTTATGTTTTTTTGTTTTTATTTTCTCTATGAATATATTTGTTAGATATTTCCCATTCAGTTTATTATATTTCTGTTATTAAAGATATAAAGGGCTTAGATTCATTTCTTTGTATTTTCCTATTTATATTGATCTGCAACCCTACATGCTTCATAAACATTAGGGATTCAACCTATGTCTCTTTCACTTTTATTTCAAAATGGTATGTAGTGCTAGGGTTAATCTTGCCTCCCTGGTAAACCCACTGTTCGCTGGTGCTAAATTTTTATTTTTTATTTTTCTGAAAACTTTGTTATTTCCAGCATTGTTTTTAGTTTTCTTTTTCCACCCATTCTCACAAGCTTGGTCACGGAATTGACCATGTTATGCATTACATGGTCATCCTTCTCAATCTTCTATGGTTGCCCTAGTTGCTCCCTTGCCATTATCTGATCCTTCAGAATAGGATGCTATTTTCAATGAATTTCTCAAATGATATGAGGATCTTCGTAACTCTTGGTTCCATGAATTTTGTTGTACACACAGGTACATCATTTGCTAGCCTCACTCATTCCAACTCTCTTAGTCCTAGAGTTGTTGTCTCAGGTGCCATAGATCGCATTACTAGTAATAAATTGTTTTTCTCTTCTTTGACTACTTTGGGTTATTTACCTTTTGTTACCATGGCCAATGGCTCTAGGGCCTCCTCACATCTTGTTGGTATTATTTATGATAGGATATAATATAATAGGTTATAATGGGTAATAGGTGTGTAGGAGAGAGAAAACAGTTTAGGAATTAATTGTTGTTGGGTAGTTAGAAGTGGGTTGACTATATAAGAAGGCAAGGGGGGTCTGGTAGAGGAAACAACTTTTGAGTATTCTTTTGTAAAGACAGGAACATTTGTCCTGTGGAGAGGGATTAGGCTCCCTGGGTTTTGCCATTTGTGTACATGGTTTGAATAGTCAACATAGAAACCCATTCTTTTTACCATTTGAGTTCTTGATTGTGAGTGATTGTTTTAGATATGTTTCATACCCAGAAACCTATCAATTGGTCCGACCTGCCAGATATCCTTAGGAGAGGAGTGTCAGATCTTTGGAGGGAAGGATGGATGGAAGAATAAATGCCCTGGAGGGAAGGATGAATTCTGTGAAGAGGTGGGCCATCTAATAGAGAAGGGAGCTAGCAGAATGGAGAAGAAATATGCAAGAAATGAGAGAAATGCTGCAAGAAATCAAGATCCACATAAAGGGCTTAGAAAGAAGTGAGAAATCTGTCATGAAAGGATAGAAGGAGGGTTCAGAAGAAGAGCTGGAGGAAGATAGGGGTGAACAGACCTGGAGGAAGCTCGTAGCAAGGTTGTCAAACACGAGAGTTTACGTAAACTCGTGAGAGTCCAGTAAAGTTGACTCGTAAACTCATAAGAGTTTACTTTACATAAAAAAAAATATTAGTTCATAGATGGTGCTTAAATCTAGATATGTCTCCACTTCTCAAAACATTTTTACTTCTACTTTTAACTGAGAAAGATACTTAGATTAACTTGTACTGAATTTGATGCATTTCTGGACATAATGAGATAAAAATTTTCACTACAAATAGAAAAAAAATAAAATGTCAGAGCATAAAATGTTGTAGCAGCAAGGGTTTTTCAACAGTGCAGGGAACTTTATTTTTGAAAAATTAAATAAATGGTGCAGTGTTGTAAAATGAAACCCATTAATATTGTGCTATGAAATACTTTGCTGTTAAAACATAAAATCAATTTCTATAGTTTCTGTGGTGACATATTCTGGTGTTTTCACATCTTTGTTAGATTTCTGTGTAACATCTGCTTGTGGTTGTATCACTTGTTGACTACCCTCATCAATTGCTTCGGTTACTTTTAATACTATGTTTGCTATTAGTTGCAGAGCTTCATCTTTTGGCACACCTGTTATTATACACGTGTTATGGAAATCAATCATTTACATAAAGCCTGCTTTTCTTACTCTTTTAAGACAAGTATATGTTCTCTTGTATTTGCATGAAGAGTTGTTAGTTCTGTTATGATCCTCATATAGTAGTGTAGCAACTAAAATTGTTTGTGCATGTGAATTCAATAATTTTTTTTCTGTCATTTAAAGTCATGATTTTAAGTTTATTTTCCTAGCATGAATATAACCTTTGTTATTTTTTCATTTATGGTTTTGAGTCATGTTTGCTTCTAAAACTTGAACACTTAATTACCTTTGATCTCTGAATTTGGTATCTCCACATTAGTCAATTGTTTGACATATGCTCCTTCCTCTGCCTGAACTTCAATTGCATCTTTGTTGTCTAAATCCTCTGCTCCGGTACTGATGTTGTCCTTGATTTCTGGATTGTTAGTTTCCTGGAGGAATATATGCACCGTAATATAAGTATAATATTTGTTTGTTCAGATGAAGCTTGACATACATGTAAATTTCTGCTCTTTTACTTCAGTCATGGCTTACCTGAACAACAGTGGACTTTCCATCAAGTTCGATTTCAGGTATGGATCTGTGCTTGTCATTATCAAGAACTTCTGATTCATCAATTTTCACTGTTTCTTGCTGCAAAGTTTGACCACTATCACCTTGGACAAAGGCAGGAGTGGGAGAACTTGTCTGGAATTCTTCCTCTGGGTTCTGAGTTTTGGTTTTTTCTTCAATCCCGTTTGCTTTTTCTTCATGTAATTTTGCACCATCCCCAGTTCCTTCTTGTTCCTTGGCAGGAGATGTTTCAACTGTGTCATGTTCCTTAGTACAATTATTGGTGTTTATTTCTGCAGTCTTCTCAGTAATAGCAAATTTCTTAATTAGCACCTCCTTGTTAGATTCATCTGCAGTCTCCTCAGTAATATCTTTTTTTTGCTGTGTCTCTTGTTTACCACTCTCCTCAACTGCTTCAGTTCTGACCAGTTCCGCATTGGCTATTGGTTTCAGAGCTCCATCTTCTGGCACACATTATTTTATAATATTGAGATATTGAAAGCAATCATTTACACAAATACTGCATATCTTACTATTTAAGTACGTATCAAAGTTCTCTTGAAAACTAATATAGTCAGAATTCCAAAAAAGCTCCCTTATTCGGTGAAATAATTACTATGTCGGTTATCATCAACATATAGTATTCAGTAAAGTAATCTCCCATCGAATGACACTAGCTTTTTTTTTTCCTTTCATCATTTTAGGTGGTTTGAATAATGTTTCAATCAAATATCCCGTGCTTATTTTTATTTTCCTGGCATGAATATACACTTTCTGTTTGCTGCTTGGGTTAGAATTTTCAATCCAAGTCATTTCTAAAATTCAAAAAGTTATTACCTTCAATTTTTGGCTTTGGCATCTCTGAATCAGTCAACTTTTTGGCATCTATTTCTTTCTTTACTCTGATTTCAGTTGCATCCTTTTTGTACAAGCTCTCTGATACTTCAGTTTCCTGGTTGAATTTATACAATATAAGTAAAAAAATTTCTAACAGGTTATAAAAATAAACAATTTTTGTTTGTTCAGAGCAAGGAAATGTATAGTAAATTTTTACTTGTCTACTTCAATAATGCCTAACCTGAAAAACAACGGCCTTTCCATCCAGTTCAATTTCTGGTATGTAGCTCTGCTTTGCATTATCCATCACTTTTGATTCATCAGCATGCATTGTTTCTAGATATGGAATTTGATTAGTATCACCTATGACAGAGGCAGGACCATGTGTCTGGACTTCTTCCTCCTCTGATTGTGTATTTGTTGTTTCTTCAATTAATTTTTCTTTTTCCGCTTGTTTGAATATATCCTCAATCCCTTCTTTTTCTTTGGCATGATGTGTTGGATTTTGGTTCTTTTCCTCAGCATAATCAGTGATATTTATTTCTACATTTTCGTCAGTAACATATTCTGGAGTTTGCACCTTTTTGTTAGATTTGTCTGTAATATCTGCTTCTAGCTGTTTGTCTTGTTCACCACTCTCATCATTCAGTTGTGTGGTGTCTGTTTTTTCATTTTCTCTGATTTCAGTTTCTTCCTTGTCCAAATTCTCAATTACTCTGTTGACATTCTCTGATACTTCAGTTTCCTGGTTGAATTTATACAATATAAGTAAAAAAATTTCTAACAGGTTATAAAAGTAAACAATTTTTGTTTGTTCACAGCAAGGAAATGTATAGTAAATTTTTACTTGTCTACTTCAATAATGCCTAACCTGAAAAACACTGGCCTTTCCATCCAGTTCAATTTCTGGTATGGAGATCTGCTTTGTATTATCGATCACTTTTGATTCATCACCATGCATTGTTTCTTGATGTGGAATTTGATTAGTATCACCTATGACAAAGGCAGGACCATGTGTCTGGACTTCTTCCTCCTCTGATTGTGTATTTGTTGTTTGTTCAACTAATTTTTCTTTTTCCTCTTGTTTGAATATATCCTCAATCCCTTCTTTCTCTTTGGCATGATCGGTTGGATTTTGGTTCTTTTCCTCAGCATAATCAGTGATGTTTATTTCTACATTTTCATCAGTAACATATTCTGGAGTTTGCACCTTTTTGTTAGATTTGTCTGTAATATCTGCTTCTAGCTGTTTGTCTTGTTCACCACTCTCCTCATTCAGTTGTGTGGTGTCTGTTTTTTCATTTTCTCTGATTTCAGTTTCTTCCTTGGCCAAATTCTCGATTACGCTTTTGACATTCTCTGATACTTCAGTTTCCTGGTTGAATTTATACAATATAAGTAAAAAAATTTCTAACAGGTTATAAAAGTAAACAATTTTTGTTTGTTCACAGCAAGGAAATGTATAGTAAATTTTTACTTGTCTACTTCAATAATGCCTAACCTGAAAAACAATGGCCTTTCCATCCAGTTGAATTTCTGGTATGTAGCTCTGCTTTGCATTATCCATCACTTTTGATTCATCATTATGCATTGTTTCTTGATGTGGAATTTGATTAGTATCATCTATGACAAAGGCAGGACCATGTGTCTGGACTTCTTCCTCCTCTGATTGTGTATTTGTTGTTTGTTCAATTAATTTTTCTTTTTCCGCTTGTTTGAATATATCCTCAATCCCTTCTTTCTCTTTGGCATGATGTGTTGGATTTTGGTTCTTTTCCTCAGCATAATAAGTGATGTTTATTTCTACATTTTCATCAGTAACATATTCTGGAGTTTGCTCCTTTTCGTTAGATTTGTCTGTAATATCTGCTTCTAGCTGTTTGTCTTGTTCACCACTCTCCTCATTCAGTTGTGTGGTGTCTGTTTTTTCATTTTCTTTGATTTCAGTTTCTTCCTTGTCCAAATTCTCGATTACGCTTTTGACATTCTCTGATACTTCAGTTTCCTGGTTGAATTTATACAATATAAGTAAAAAATTTTCTAACAGGTTATAAAAGTAAACAATTTTTGTTTGTTCACAGCAAGGAAATGTATAGTAAATTTTTACTTGTCTACTTCAATAATGCCTAACCTGAAAAACAATGGCCTTTCCATCCAGTTGAATTTCAGTTATGTAGCTCTGCTTTGCATTATCGATTACTTTTGATTCATCATTATGCATTGTTTCTTGATGTGGTATTTGATTAGTATCACCTATGACAAAGGCAGGACCATGTGTCTGGACTTCTTCCTCCTCTGATTGTGTATTTGTTGTTTGTTCAATTAATTTTTCTTTTTCCTCTTGTTTGAATATATCCTCAATCCCTTCTTTCTCTTTGGCATGATCTGTTGGATTTTGGTTCTTTTCCTCAGCATAATCAGTGATGTTTATTTCTACATTTTCATCAGTAACATATTCTGGAGTTTGCACCTTTTCGTTAGATTTGTCTGTAATATCTGCTTCTAGCTGTTTGTCTTGTTCACCACTCTCCTCATTCAGTTGTGTGGTGTCTGTTTTTTCATTTTCTCTGATTTCAGTTTCTTCCTTGTCCAAATTCTCGATTACGCTTTTGACATTCTCTGATACTTCAGTTTCCTGGTTGAATTTATACAATATAAGTAAAAGAATTTCTAACAGGTTATAAAAGTAAACAACTTTTTTTTGTTTACAGCAAGGTAGTGTATAGTAAATTTTTACTTGTCTACTTCAATAATGCCTAACCTGAAAAACAATGGGCTTTCCATCGAGTTCAATTTCTGGTATGTAGCTCTGCTTTGCATTATCGATCACTTTTGATTCATCACCATGCATTGTTTCTTGATGTGGAATTTGATTAGTATCACCTATGACAAAGGCAGGACCATGTGTCTGGACTTCTTCCTCCTCTGATTGTGTATTTGTTGTTTGTTCAATTAATTTTTCTTTTTCCTCTTGTTTGAATATATCCTCAATCCCTTCTTTCTCTTTGGCATGATCTGTTGGATTTTGGTTCTTTTCCTCAGCATAATCAGTGATGTTTATTTCTACATTTTCATCAGTAACATATTCTGGAGTTTGCACCTTTTTGTTAGATTTGTCTGTAATATCTGCTTCTAGCTGTTTGTCTTGTTCACCACTCTCCTCATTCAGTTGTGTGGTGTCTGTTTTTTCATTTTCTCTGATTTCAGTTTCCTCCTTGTCCAAATTCTCGATTACGCTTTTGACATTCTCTGATACTTCAGTTTCCTGGTTGAAATTATACAATATAAGTAAAAACATTTCTAACAGGTTATAAAAGTAAACAATTTTTGTTTGTTCACAGCAAGGAAATGTATAGGAAATTTTTACTTGTCTACTTCAATAATGCCTAACCTGAAAAACAATGGGCTTTCCATCGAGTTCAATTTCTGGTATGTAGCTCTGCTTTGCATTATCCATCACTTTTGATTCATCAGCATGCATTGTTTCTTGATGTGGAATTTGATTAGTATCACCTATGACAAAGGCAGGACCATGTGTCTGGACTTCTTCCTCCTCTGATTGTGTATTTGTTGTTTGTTCAATTAATTTTTCTTTTTCCTCTTGTTTGAATATATCCTCAATCCCTTCTTTCTCTTTGGCATGATCTGTTGGATTTTGGTTCTTTTCCTCAGCATAATCAGTGATGTTTATTTCTACATTTTCATCAGTAACATATTCTGGAGTTTGCACCTTTTTGTTAGATTTGTCTGTAATATCTGCTTCTAGCTGTTTGTCTTGTTCACCACTCTCCTCATTCAGTTGTGTGGTGTCTGTTTTTTCATTTTCTCTGATTTCAGTTTCCTCCTTGTCCAAATTCTCGATTACGCTTTTGACATTCTCTGATACTTCAGTTTCCTGGTTGAAATTATACAATATAAGTAAAAACATTTCTAACAGGTTATAAAAGTAAACAATTTTTGTTTGTTGACAGCAAGGAAATGTATAGGAAATTTTTACTTGTCTACTTCAATAATGCCTAACCTGAAAAACAATGGGCTTTCCATCGAGTTCAATTTCTGGTATGCAGCTCTGCTTTGCATTATCCATCACTTTTGATTCATCAGCATGCATTGTTTCTTGATGTGGAGTTTGATTAGTATCACCTATGACAAAGGCAGGAGCATGTGTCTGGACTTCTTCCTCCTCTGATTGTGTATTTGTTGTTTGTTCAATTAATTTTTCTTTTTCCTCTTGTTTGAATATATCCTCAATCCCTTCTTTCTCTTTGGCATGATGTGTTGGATTTTGGTTCTTTTCCTCAGCATAATCAGTGATGTTTATTTCTACATTTTCGTCAGTTAGATATCCTGGAGTTTGCACCTTTGTGTTAGATTTGTCTGTAATATCTGCTTCTAGTTGTTTGTCTTGTTGATCACTCTCCTCATTCAGTTGCGTGGTGTCTGTTTTTTCATTTTCTATGATTTCAGTTTCTTCCTTGTCCAAATTCTCCATTACTCTGTTGACATTGTGCTTGATTTCAAATACTTCAATTTCCTAATTGAATTCATTCAATATAAGTAAAAGATTTGTGTAATAGATTGCAAAAATGAATTTGCTTTTTTTCACAGCAGTACGTTTGTAAATTTTTACTGTTTACTTCACGAATGCCTAACCTGAACAGCAGTGGGATTTCTGTCATGTGCAAATTCTGGTATGCAGCTTTGTTTGGCGGTAGCAATCACATTTGATTCTTTAAAATGGAATGCTTGTTGCTCCTGAGTTATATCAGTATGACTTTTGACAAAGGTAGGAGTGGGTGATGTTGTGTGGACTTCTTCCTGTGGTGTTTGCATTCCTGTTACTTCGTCAATCTTTATTTCTTCTTCCCTTTGATTGAATTTTCTGTTGTCTTGAATCTCTTCTGTTAGAAATATAAGAAACATCTGAAGATATTATCTTTTAGAATATTACCTGTATCTTAGATAATCTCTTTAGATTTATTCTTCTTTTATAGTTTGATTTATTTCATCATTTATTAAGAATCTTTATAATTATAGGAATATATTTTTAGAATCAGATTTATTAGAATATATTTACAGGCATATCATATCATGTATTACAATTAACTTATATTGAATTGACTCTTATCATGTGTGGACTTCTTCCTGTGGTGTTTGCATTCCTGTTACTTCGTCAATCTTTATTTCTTCTTCCCTTTGATTGAATTTTCTGTTGTCTTGAATCTCTTCTGTTAGAAATATAAGAAACATCTGAAGATATTATCTTTTAGAATATTACCTGTATCTTAGATAATCTCTTTAGATTTATTCTTCTTTTATAGTTTGATTTATTTCATCATTTATTAAGAATCTTTATAATTATAGGAATATATTTTTAGAATCAGATTTATTAGAATATATTTACAGGCATATCATATCATGTATTACAATTTACTTATATTGAATTGACTCTTATGAATTCCACACACAGTTTCTCATCTCTTCGATCTACTTTTCTCTCTTTCAACACCTTTGTCCCTGGAAAGAGATGTTGGAACCTCTTGTTCCCTAGTCTAATTAGTGGTTTTATTTCTGCAGTTTCCTTAGTAAAATATTGTGACATTAGCACCTCTTTGTTAAATTTCTCTGTATCATTTGCTTTTGGCTGTATCACTTGTTGACTAGTCTTATCAATTTCAGTTTTGACTGATACAGCATTGGCTATTGGTTGCTATAATTTACACAACATATCTTTCTATTTTATATGAGCATTATAAAGCCTTGTAAAATTTAAGTAGACCCAGGGCCACAAACATTCCCATAGCGGCACAAAAGAATACAAGGTTTATGTTGTCATCCACGTATCATAGTGAATAGAACTGTTGATGTCATCTAATGATGCTAATTTCTTCCTGCCACTAATATATGCTGTTGTGTTCCTTCTTGGTTTTGGTTTTTGAGTCAATTTCGATTATAAAATTTCAAATCTTAGTTACCTTCGGTTTCTGACTTTGACATCTCCAAATCAGTGAACTGTTTGGCTTCTGTTCCATCCTTTCCTCTGATTTCACTTGCATCCTTGTCTAAATTCTCTATTATTGTGCCGGCATTGTCCTGTGTTTCAGATACTTCCCATTCCTGTTTGAATACGTAAAAGTATAAATTTTGTACAACAGGCAAGGAAAAGAAATGATTTTTGTTTGTTCACAACAGACTGATATATATATATATATATATATATATATATGTACTTCACTAATTCCTAACCTGAACAACAATGGCATTTTCAATCACTTCTGATTCATTAACGTGTAGTGTTTCTTGCTGTGGTATTTGATTAGTATCACCTTGAACTGATACAAGAGTGGATGATCTTATCTGAACTTCTTCCTCCAGTAACTGCGTGTTTGTTGCTTCAATTCCTTCTTCTTTTTCTTGATTGAATTTATCCCCAATCCTTTCTCCCTCTCCGACATGAGCCTTTGGGACATCTTGTTTCTCAGTATAGTTAGTGGTGCTTATTTCTACTACTTCATTAGTAACAGATTCTGGTGTTTTCACCTCTTTGTTAGATTTAACATATGCTTTTGGCGGTATCTCTTGGCTACTTTCTTCAAGTGCTTTGGACCTGACTGATACTGCATTCGCTATTGGTTGTTGAGCTTCATCTATTGGCATACCTGATTTTATTAAATTGAGTTAATTAAAGCATTCATTTATAAAAAAGGCTGCATATCATACTGTTTTAATAGATTTATGCGCTCTCTTGAAAATTAAAGTAGTTGCAGTGCCACAATGCTCCCTTACAAGCCAAAAGAATCCATGTGTGTCATCAAACACATAGTAGTGAGTAATATCGTTTGTGTCAACTAAATAACATTTTTTTAATAGAAATGAGAGTATTTAGGCATCACAAATAACATCAATCATATGCAGCACCTCAAAATATCATAAAAGAAATCTAAATAACATAATATTTTAATCTTTTACATGGATTAAATAATTTTTCTGACTTTGAGCCGCATTTTTTTCCTGGCATTAATATATCCGTTGTTTTTGTTTTTGTGTTATAATTTAGGGTAGAATGATTCATCTTATTATGCCGAGAATACAATCTATATATACAAAGCTATTTTAGGAAGTATAATAATAGCTCTTAGACAACCAGATCCCTATGATTTAGGGATATTCCCATCATATTCTGTAATTATAATATGCTAAATAAGGAAACAATAAAACACAAATCATGACAGAAATAATACAGCTAATTAAACAGATTCTAATGTTTTGGGATTAAGTTTGAGTCATATTTGATTCTAAAATTTCAAAACCTAATTACCATCTCTCTCTGACTTTGGCATCTCCACTTCAGTAGATTGTTGGGCATATGTTCCTTCCTCTGCCTTGATTTCTGTTACATCCTTGTGGCCTAAATTCTCTGCTACTGTGTTGACTTTATCCTTGGTTTCTGGATTTCTTGTTTCCTGGTTGAATACATGTAATATAAGATTTGTGAAACAAGTTGGGAAAATAAGTGATTTGGTTGCTCGGAGGAAGCTGATATACATGTAAAATATTACTTCACCAATGCCTAACCTGTGCAACAGTGGTGTTTTTCTCAAGTTCAATTGCTGGTATGCACCATTGCTTGGCATTATCAAAAGCTTCTGATTCATCAATGCACAGTGTTTCTTGCTGAGGAATTTTATTAGTGTCACCTTGGACAAAGGCAGGAGTGGGTGATCTTGTCTGGCCTTGTTCGTCCTGTAACTGCATTTTTGTTTCTTCTTTTACCCTTTTTGATTCTTCTTCTTTAATGAATTTTCGAATATTCTCAATCCCTTCTTTCACACTGACAGGAGATGTTGGAACCTCTTCTTTTTCAATTGTATAATTAGTGGCTTTTATTCCTACAGTTCCCTCAGTAACATATTCTGGTTTTTGCTCCTCATCGTTAGATAGTACTTTAGCATCTTCTTCTGACTCTGTGTCTTCTCGACAACCCTCATCATATACCCTGGTTCCCACCAATACTGTATTGGCTATTGGTTGTTGAGCTTCTTTTGGCACACCTATTGTTATAAAAATGAGTTATTGAAATTAATCATTTACACTAACGTCGCATATCTTACTATTTAAATACATTTATATGCTCTCTTGAAAATTAGAAGTCACATGCCACAAAATATTCCCATGTAGGCCCAAAGAATTACTGTTTATATCTTATCATTCACATAAAGTGGTGAGTAAAACTGTCTCATCTTGAGATGCTAATTTTTTAATTTTGTGTGGATTAAATGATTTTCTTTTTTCATTTAAAGTGGTGTTTATTTTTTCTCAACATGAATATACACTTTTGTTTGTTTCTTGGTTTAGGTTTTTGAGTCACATTCAATTCTGAAATTTCAGAACTAATTACCTTCTATTTCTGACTTTGGTATCTCCACATCAGTCAATTGTTTGGCATCTGTTCCTTCCTCTGATCTGATTTCACTTGCATGCTTGTTGTCTAATTTCTCTGTCACTATTCCAACACTGACTTTGGTTTCTGGTTTTTCAGTTTCCTGGTTGAAACATACAGTATGAGTATAAAATTTGTATAAGTGGTTAGGAAAATAGAAGAATTTTATTTGTTCATA
The DNA here is from genome assembly GCF_016808095.1 of Vigna angularis. Lineage (NCBI taxonomy): Eukaryota > Viridiplantae > Streptophyta > Magnoliopsida > Fabales > Fabaceae > Vigna > Vigna angularis. The sequence goes on along the minus strand of NC_068971.1, from coordinate 28,271,181 downwards.
ACATGGTGATATATTTGTAAATTTTTACTTGTTGACGTTTCGCCTAACCTGAGCAATAGTCAATTGTATGTCTTGTGCAATTTTTGGTATGCAGCCCTGCTTGTCATTATCATTTATTTCTGACTCGTCGATGTACAGTGTTTCTTGCTGCCGAATTTGATTAGTATCACCTTGTACAGAGGGAGGAGTGGGTGGAGGAGTGGGTGATCTTGTCTGGACTTCTTCCTCCTTTAACTGTGATTTTGTAGGTTCTTTAATCGTTTTTTCTTCCACTTGACTGCACTTTCCAGTATCCTGAATCTCTTCTTTCTCTATAACATTAGATGTTTGCACCTCTTTGTTTGATTTCACTGTAACATTTGCTTCTAGACTACTCTCATCATGTGCTTTGGTTCTGACTAATTCTGCTCTAGCTATTGGTTGTATAGGTTCCTCTTTTGGCTCACCTGTTGTTGCAGAAAAATTTCGAAAAGCAATTTGTTAGGTTTCCGAGTTAGAAACCTAATTTTCTCACAATACCCAAACACATAACAGCACAGAAACAAGAGATAACAAATGATTTGTATGTATTGTATATATTTATTGCAACAAAATACAAAGATAATCCGGGAGCCTAATCCCCCTCCAAGGTCCAAGACCTGTTTCTACCAAGTAAAAAGCTACCCTCAACAAAAATACAGAGGTTTATTTATTCTCTCTCTCCCCCTAACAACCTAACAAACTTTCCCGCCCTTTTCTATTCATCCTCTACCGATCGGTATTAGCAACACTATACCGTTCGGTCCTTCACTCTATCCTCCCTTACCTCCTCCGTTCGGTATTAGTATAGATACTGTTTGGACCCCCATACCGTTCGGTACTCTTCTTCTGCCTCCTTTCATAGACTTTCCAACTCCTAACATTACCCTTCCCTTGAAGATCAACCTTGTCCCTAAGGTTGAACTCAAGGAATTGCTCCTGTATGGTTGCCCGATCTTCCCAAGTAGCTCCATCAGTCCCTCCTTCCTGCCATTCAATCAAGACCTGCTCAAGCTTGTCTTCTCCCTGCTGGTGAATTCTTCTATCCAGAACTTTATGCGGCCAGCATGTTGGGCCCTCCATCTGCAGATCAGCTGGCAACTCCTTCTCTACCCCTTTTTCTCCTTTTGCCAGTTTTAGCTGGGACACATGAAATACAGGGTGGATCCTCGCATTCTCTGGCAGTAACAATCTGAATGCTACTTCGCCCACTTGCTGAATCAGTCTGAATGGCCCATAGTACCTTGATGCCAACTTCGGATGCATCCTTACTGGCATTGAGGATTGCCGATTTGGATGAATCTTCAAGTACACCCAATCATCCACTTTGATAGTTACTGGTTTTCTGTTGCGATTTGCCTGCTTCACCATCATGTCTTGAGCTCGCGCCAAATGGAACTTAAGTTGTTGAAGAGCTTCATCTCTTGTTTGGAGCTCTTGAGTGACAGCTTCAACTAAGGTTTCTCCTAGAATAAACCTCGCTAATGCTGGTGGAGCTCTCCCATAGACTGTTTCAAATGGGGTACACTTGGAAGCCCCCTGATAACTTGTGTTATACCAATACTCTGCTAAGGGAAGGATCACACTCCAGCTCTTCGGTTGCTCCGAGCAGAAACATCTCAAATACCCCTCCAGCACTCGATTCAACACTTCTGTTTGGCCATCAGACTCTGGATGGTACGTTGTACTCATTTGGAGGCTAGTTCCCTGCAACTTAAACAACTCCCTCCAGAACAAGCTCAAGAATAAAGGATCTCGGTCACTAACTATGGACTTAGGTACCCCATGTAATTTCACCACTTCTTTTACAAGCACTTCGGCCACCGTTCGCGCTGTATATGGATGCTTCAATGGAATGAAGTGCCCATACTTGCTTAGGCGATCCGCCACTACTAATATGGTGTGAAACCCCTAAGACTTTGGAAGCCTAACAATAAAATCCATACTAATATCCTCACATACTGCTTGGGAATGGGCAGGGGTTGCAGTAGTCCTTGTGGAGATGAGGCTAGATACTTGTGCTGCTGGCACACTAAACAGTGAGCCACGAAATCTGTCACCGCCCTCTTCATCCCTATCCAATACAAGGATTGCGCTACTCTCCTATAGGTGCGATACACTTCTGAGTGCCCTCTAGTGGGGGATGCATGAAATTCTGCCAGGATTTTTGGGATCCATTCAGATTTGGCTGACAACACCAACCTTCCTTTATAGTGCAACCTTCCATTCTCCAGGGTAAAAGCTGGATGCTTTTCTGGATCCTTTGTAATATCCTCCATAATTCTTCTCAGCTCTTCATCTCCTGCTACCTCCTTTATAACCTCTTGAAAATCTCTCCAGTAGGGTCTGGCTACTACCTTCAGTTCTTTCTCCTCCCTTTCATCTTGGCCCTCGGATATTTCTTTCTCCTCCTCCACAGCTTCCATTTCCTTCCTTGACAAAGCATCTGCCACCTTGTTTGTTGTCCCAGACCTATACAAAATATCAAAATCATAGCCTAGGAGCTTGGCAATCCAATTTTGTTGATTTTGAGTCGTTTTCCTCTACTCCAACAAGTATCTCAGACTCTTTTGATCAGTGTGTACTACAAACTTCTAGCCTAGCAAGTAGGATCGCCAATGTTGTATGGCCATCACTAGAGCCATGAGCTCCTTCTCATATATAGATTTCCCAATGATCCTTCTGATAGTGCCTTTTCAAAGAAGGCAATAGGTTGTCTATTCTGGGTAAGCACTGCCCCAACTCCTACACCCGAAGCGTCGCACTCCACATGGAACGGTTGGGAGAAATCAGGCAGGGACAACACCGGGGCTGTCGTCACTGCTTCCTTCAATTTGGTCATTGCCTTCCTGGCCAACTCGGTCCATACAAAATTACCCTTTTTTAACATATCCGTCAAAGGGCAAGCAATCTTGCCATAGTCTCTCACAAACCTTTTGTAGTACCCCGTCAACCCCAAGAATCCCCTTAGGGCCTTGATGGTTTTTGGTTCCTCCCACTCTAGGACTACCTCTACTTTCTCCCTATCCATTTCCACCCCTTTCTCCGTTATTACATTTCCCAAATACTGAATATGGATCTTTCCAAACTCACACTACTTCCGGTTTACTACCCACTATTGCTGTAACAGCATGTCCAACACGCTTTCCACATGCTGCAAATGATCTCTCCAAGTAGGGCTGTAAATTAGGATGTCATCAAAAAACACCAGCACAAATCTCCTCAGGTAAGGTCTGAACAACTCATTCATGGCACTCTGGAAAGTGGTAGGAGCATTGGTGAGGCTAAAGGGCATCACCAAGAACTCATAGTGCCCCAAATGCGTCCTAAATGCAATTTTCTGGATATCTTCTTCCCCCATCCTAATTTGATGATACCCTGCCTTGAGGTCCACTTTTAAGAAATAACGTGCCCCCCTCAACTCATCAAGTAACTCCTCTATTACTGGAATGGGGAACTTGTCCAGGATCGTAGCTCTATTGAGGGCTCTATAATCTATACGAAAACGCCAACTTTCATCCTTCTTCTTGACAAGAATAACTGGGCTGGAATATGGGCTTGTACTGGGTCAGATGATTCCCCTTTTTAGCATTTCCTCAACTTGCTTTTCAATTTCCCCTTTCAGCAGGTGGGGATATCTATATGGACGAACATTTATAGGCCCAGCCCCCTCTTCCAAAGTTATCTTATGCACCCTGTCACGATCTGGAGGTAATCCCTGAGGTTCCTGGAACACTTGCGAATACCTCACCAACATCTCTTCCAACTCTTCCTGTTGTTTTCCAGTTAGTCCTTCCTCCTTCACCTCTTTTCTAACTACCTCAAACTCCAAACGATCGTCACTGCCTCTACCTCCGTAATCTTGAGCAGTGCTTCTAGAGCAACTACTTCTCGAGCTAACTTTGGGTCCCCCCGAATAGTTATCTCTCTTCCTCCTTGCTTAAACCCCATAGTTAACTTTCCCCAGTTGGTTACCACCTCCCCTAATTTGGCTAACCAGTCTACCCCAAGGATCACATCCACACCTCCCAGCTCAAATACATAGAATTGCTCCGTGAACTCTGCTTCTCCCAACCTCAACATCACTCTTGTACATCCACCCAAAGTCTTCCTTTGTTGTCCGTCTCCCAGGCCAATATGATAAGTTTTGGTGTCGTCCACGGCCAACCCCATCTCCTCTACCACCCTTCTCGATATGAAGTTGTGACTCGCGCCACTGTCAATGAGGACCAACATCTCCTTCCCTCCTAGTTTCCCCAGTAGCTTCATCGTTTTAGGTTGCGTCAACCCCCCTGTAGAAAACGTTGACAGTTCCAATGGTTTTTGTTCTAGCACTTCCTCTGTTTCATCCGCTTCCCCGTCTTCGTCCTCACCCAGAACTACCACCCTCAAACTTCGTTCTAGGCATGGTGGCCAGGGCTAAAGGGGCCCCCGCATCAGAAACACTGCCCTTCTTCCCTCTGTTTGAGGAACTCCTAATAGGGCAAGTTCCTCGTTCCCCGTCCTCAAAAGTCACTCCCCATGGTGTTCACAGTCTTCCCAGTACCACCCATGTAATTTCCCTCCTTTCTTATGGAACCAACACTCTCCGCACCTCTGTTCGATTCGCGATATTATTACTGGGTTCACTCTTCGTCACCACTCGTGTCGGCCGACCCCAAGATGTTTGGGTTCGACTTGCGTTCCCACTCCAAGCCTTCGCTCCCCCTGATTCTCTTCTACGTCCCTCACAATTCATCGCCACCATTAATTCTTGCGATCGTGCGGCCTAATACGATTTCTGAAGTTTTCTTGCAATTCTGTAAGAAAGTACCCCATGAGTTGCTCATCGGACATGCCCCGCGTCTGACCTACCAAGACCTCAAAGTCTTGGACGTAATCCTCCACTGTTCCCGTCTGTTTGTTCGCCGCGAGTCTCTCGAAGAGCGACCCGCGCCTTCTTTCTCCAAACTTCCCGATCATCGCATTCTTCAGTCCTTCCCAGGAGCGGTCCCTCGCTTTCTCCTGCCAGAACCGAAACCAATATCTTACACTTCCCTCCATACTGACATAAGCCAAGCGTATTCTCTTGTTCTCCTATACCCCTTGTAACTCGAAGAATCGCTCCGCCCGATATATCCAGTTCAATGGATCTAGTCCTTCGAACACGGGCAACTCCACCCTCTTCCTCCATTTGAACCGCTCACCTTCTCCGCCCCCAATTTTGTCCTCACGTCTCATACTCCTATTGTCGTTTACAAACGCTTGATTGCCATCGGATTGTTCCTCTTGAGTACGGTGTCGTCCTCCCAGTATCCGCATCACTTATTGAATATCTTGACATATGGTTGTCGAGTCTTGTCGAATTGCCGCCGTTTCAGCCTTCATTCCTTCGACGGCGATCTCCACCAAATTGAGTCGTCCATCAAGTCTTCCCTCCATCGCACTTCCCTTCAAATTGGATCCGGTAGGTCGGACCAATTTGTTAGGTTTCCGAGTTAGAAACCTAACTTTCTCACAATACCCAAACACACAACAGCACAGAAACAAGAGATAACAAATGATTTATATGTATTGTGTGTATTTACTGCAACAAAATACAAAGATAATCCGGGAGCCTAATCCCCCTCCAAGGTCTAAGACCTCTTTCTACCAAGTAAGAAGCTAGCCCCATCAAAAACACAGAGGTTTATCTATTCATCCTCTATCGATCGGTATTAGCAACACTATACCGTTCGGTCCTTCACTCTGCTCCCTTACCGCCTCCGTTCGGTATTAGTATAGATACCGTTCGGACCCCCATACTGTTCGGACCTCCCATACTGTTTGGTACTCTTCTTCTTCCTACCGTTCAGTACTCTTCTTCCACCTCATTTCATAGACTTTCCAACTCCTAACACAATTACTTACACAGATTCCATGTCTTACTTTTTCAATACAAGTTGTGCTGTCTTGAAAATTAAAATAGTAACAGTGCCACAAAATGCTCTCATATTGACCTAAAGAGTTACTATGTATTTTTTTATGTCAACAATCATATTTTATTAGTCCATATTTCGTGATTATAATTAGAAGTGTATAACGAAAATATTCCTAAATCATAGTATCTAATTGAATTCACGAATAATAGGGATCTGATTACATCCTTTAATAATCGGGATTTGGTTATATTCCTAAATCATAGGGATTTGATTACATTAAGTGCTGTTGTTATATTTCTCGAATTAGTTTTCCAATCTTGTATATGTATCTGATGTACTGTTAGCAATAAATTATTTTATTATACCCTAATATTAGAGAGTTGCAAAGCTTAAACTGGTGGCATTCCTGATGTTATAAAAGATCAGATATTGTAAGGAATCGTTTGCACAAAGGCTGTTTGTTTTATTATTTTAATTCATTTATATTATTTTTGAAAATTAAAGTTGTAATAGTTCCACTACAAGTTGCTTTATTGGGAAACAATAAGCTTTTGAAATAGAAGCCTACCATTTTTCAAGTCAAAATGAAACTAAATAGTAGTAGAAATTCATGATTTTTAAAAGCACATACTTTCTGTAGTGTCTTCTAGCTGCATGTTTGTTTCTTTTTCTGTCCCTTTTTCTTTCTCTAGATTGAAGTTCTTGTCATCCTCAATTGCTAGTTTCTCCTTCGCATGAGACATTGTAATCTCTTGCTCTATAATATCATTAGTGGGATTTATTTCTGAAGTCTCTCCATCCAAATATGGATGCTTAATGCATGTGGTCTCATTGTTCTGTGCTACAATCTGGGGTTCTGATTTCGCTTCACTTTCTGCAATGAGCTTGCATGCCTCTTCCTACACCCATATGTCGGTTTAAAAAATACTGTCGGTGTTAAAAAAATTTATTCTAAGATATAAATAATATTTTGTGGATTTACATGTTCAAGTGTTAAAATAAAAGGTATTATTTGTTTGTTATTTAGTTTGGTTTGTTTGGTCCGAACCTCTGGAATTTCTTCTTTTGTGTCGAACTCATGTTGCAGTGCTTGCTTCTCATTTGCATATGTCACTGCAAGTCCTGCTTCTGGTTTTATATCTCCTTGAAAACACTCATCATTTGCTTTGTTTCCGACCAATTCTGCACTGGGTAATGTCTGCAGGGCTTTATCTTCAGACCTCCCTATTGTTAAAGAAAGATTATGTGGAAAGCAATCATTTACCTGAGGCTGCTGTTACTATTTTAACACTTCCACATCTCCGCTTAACAATTCAAAAGGTCAAAGTGTCCCAAGAAGTTGCTTTTGGGGCCACAAAATTGCCATGTATGGTTATCATCCACATATGGAAATGAATAAAACTGTGTAATCTAAAGAAGCAATTTATTTTATTTTATGTGAAAAAAAATTGTTTTCATTCTAAATTCATGTGTTTATTTTTCTTTTCCTGGTTTAAATATCATTGTGTTTGACTTTTGGTTTTGGCTTTCGAGTACATTGTCAAACTTCAAAACATAATTACCTTTAGCTTCTCTTTTTGGTATCTCCACATTAGTCGATTGTTTGACATCCGTTGCTTCCTCTTCTCTGATTTCATTTTCATCTTTCTTCTCTAAATTCTTTATTGAGTCCGATTTGTGGACATCATCAGCTACTTTTATGCTGCTTTCTGATGTGACATGTCCTTCTATTATATAATTTGTAGTGACATTCTGCATGCTAGTTTCTTCTGATTGTTGGTTTGCTTGTTCTTTTAATAAGCTGATGTTGTGCTTGGTTTCAAGTTCTACAGGTTCCTGCTTGAATATATTTAAAGTATGAAACTAGTATAAAAAGTTAATAAAATAGTTTGTTTTTTTTCACTGCAAACATACACACATACATATATATATATATACATATATATATATATAACATATATACATATATATATATATATATACATATATATATATATACATACATATATATACTTGCCTACTTCACTATGGACTAACCTCAATAACTGTGGATAATCTGTCAGGTTCCTTTTCAGCTATGTAGCTCTGGGCATTATCAATCATGTCTGGTTGATCTTGATTAAGTGGTTGTTGCTTTATGATTTGATCAGTGTTTTGTTGGACAATATCAGGTGTGAGCAATCTTGGCTGGACTTGTTCCTTTGGGAGACCTGTCATTATGCATTTGAGATGTTTCAATAGCTAAAGCATTAAAATTTATTGTGATTCTAACAGATTTTTTTCTAGAAAATTTAAAATTTCCACTGTCCTGCTACACCATTCAACAATAAAGGACAAAGTTATTCTAGTAAGTTACTAACTTATTATGCAGCCTCCACCATAAAGTATTCCTTCTTACTGTAGTCATTGTTTTCCTTTCAAAACTAAAGGTGCCAATTTCCGTTTCTCAGAAACGATTGTGCTCTTAAGGTATTGAGAGAAATAAGGATATTTTGAGATAGAAGCCTACAGTTTCTTGGGTTAAAATGAAACTGAATACAAAGTAATAGAAATTAGTGAAGTTTGAGTACATACTTTCTGTTTCAGTGTTTACTAACTGTGTTTCCATTGCTGCTTCAATTTCTTTCGCTTCTTTATATAATTTATCATCATCCTCAGGTTCTGTACTGCTCTTCTCAGTGTCAATAACTGGTGTTTCATCATTTTTATGTGTTTGTTGCTGTGAGATTTCGTCAGTGTGACCTTTGACAAATTCAGAAGTGGACACTGCAGGCTGGTCTTTATTCTCAGGTGGACCTATCATTAACAATTGAGATATTTCTTTGATATTACCCATGCAAAGTTAGCTAAAGTAGCTGTTTAGTAGTCATTCGAATAAACATCATGTCTGGAAAAACTAAAATTTTTACTGGCCTTTCAAGCTACTAATAAGATCAAAGTTAAGTTAATAATTTAAACATAATATCATACATTATTTACTTTTAATTCGAGTCTTTTTATCCGGATCTTTTAATGCAAGTTATTCAATTTAATAATGGCAAAAATTCTGGAGGCCATAATATTTCTTTTATTTTATTTTCTAGGGCCAATATTTATTTGACTAAAGTAAAAAAAATGTTGGTAAACTTTGACCACATACTATCTGTTGCTGCTTCCATTTCTTTTGCTTTCTCAAGTGTGAATTCTCCTTCATCCTTGTTCTCTAACTCTGCAGCGCCAACACATGCTGTAGTTGATAAAGTTTTCATGGTCCCATCTACAGGCACACCTGTCATATCCAAAATAGATATTCAATGCAATGATTGACACAGTGTTGTCTATTTTAATATTTTGTTCTACGATCAGTTTGTTTCTAGGATGTAAAACAAAAGAGCAGGTTGTAAATTTTCAGTACATAATTACTTTTTTGTTTTAGATATTTGTAATTCCAGTTCAGTGGCTTTGTTAATACCTATTTCCTTCTCTGACATGACTTTTCCGTCTTTTTTTATCTCTGAATTATCAACAGAGTATAATTCAAGAATCTTTTCTAGGGGTTCCTCATCACATTTTGATTTTATGCTGCTTTCCGTTGGGAACTGTTCTGAGTTGGAATGCTTTGTAATCACATTCTCCGTGCTGGGTTCTTCCAATTGGTGGTTCGCATGTTCATTATCTGCTGTATCTTTGCCCGTGAATTGGGTTTGATCAATTACCTGTTTGCATGTTGCATCAGAATCAAATTTGTATTACAAAAAAGAAGAAAATAAATGATTGGTTGTTTGCATGGATGCAACATGGGTATATTATGTTAGAATGAAGTTATCTGCATGTTTGTTCTATTTCATTACTGCCTAACCTCGAGAGCTTTACTCGTTTGCTCAAGTTCATTTTCTGGCATGCAGCTCTGGTCATTATCTATTGCTGTTAATTCTTCTTCCTCCTTGTATGTTTCTTCCTCACTGATTTTTACAGCCATCTCAGTGGGGTTAATTGCCAATTCAGGTATTGTTGACATGTGCTCATCCTCGTGCTCACCTGCCATTATACAATGTTAGATGTTTGTAGATATCATCCCCTTAAAGTTGGCTAAAGTCATTTTTTAATTTCTAGCACATATGATAGTATCCTGTCTCAAAACCTGGAACTTTTCTTTGTTCTTTAATACTTGATTCTGGTATTGATTCCATCATAACATGTCCTTCTGAATCTCTTTGCTTTGACCAGCCTGAAGGCACTTCAGCTTGTTTTTCGCTTCCCACACTGACCTTACATGATTCTTGATGTATTTCTTGAGGTCTTGTTTCGGAGACTTCATCAGTCTTGCTACTATCTGCTTTCCCTTTTTCTTCTACCAATGGATATTTAGAATTTACGTCATTTCCATGTTTTTGCGGAAATATTATCACTTCACTTCCAATATTTTTAATTGACTTAATTAATGGGGCACTCTGCAAAAAGAAAGGTGATTCAGCTCATGATTTTCAATTTAAACAAAATATTCTTATTATTTAAAGTATAACATAAATACTAAAAGCTTATCTAAATTAAATAAGATCTCATGCAAAGTTTAGGTTTTCCATATTTTTTAAACAATATTACATCATTACATCTCCTAAAACTATAATTTTTCACTGCTTAGACCTCCAAGTTGATTCAACTTTCTCTTATTTTTCTACATTCTTTTCACAGGATCCCTTTCTAGTCTTCAATACTATTTCAGCTCTTTTTCTCGAAGTTTCCACTTCACTCTTTATGGAGTCGGAATTACATGTCCACGATGTTTTTCATGTTTATTCATGTTTTTCTGAATTAGTTTTTTTTTCTTTTTTTTCCGATAATCTGAACCCTATTGAGTTCTTTCCTCTTCATTTTCCTCCTCTTCCACATATATTTACCCCCACCAGAATTTTTGTTTTGTCCTTCCCATCATCTTCTGGAACTGGTATTTTTTTTTACGCTGCTTCGGATAACTTTCAGAGTGTTTCCTTTTGAGACCTCTAATTTTCTTTAATCTCATCCTCTGCATGCGACACTTACAGTTACACTTGTCTGTGGTCTCCATATCTTTTATACGTGGCTTGGGTTCTTGGTTTCCAAGTCAAGAGTTGAATTTAATCAGACTGTCACTATATTCATGTTGTTCATGTATTTTCCACTTTCACACATAGCTTTGCATTCTTTCATCATTGTTTCTAGCTTTTTGGTTTCCAACTATGGTTGGAAATTTATACTTGATTGATCAGTATAAATTTCATCGGAAAATCTCATGGTTTGTTCATTGCATTGTAGATCAACATCTTTTTCTCATATTGGCCTTGTGTTATCAACTATCTGGGATCATCATCTGCTTTCCGATAGATGCATGTTAACTACAGATTACTTGAAGATGTTGATTAAGGTACTTGACACTGTAATCTTCGGAAGACTCCCCTTCATGAACTGACTCTTGGTTCTTCTGCACATGCACTTTCATGAACCAGCAATCCCCAAAACTCAAGCTATTGGATGAAGACACACGAATGATTTTATATCATATCTCTAACACGCACTCACAACAACCCTTTGGATTTGAAGCATGGATAACGTATTAGCACACTGAATCGTGTCCAAATTCAACTTTTCATTAGGAGAATGAAGTTCACAAGGATATAATAATTGACCATTTACTCAGGATGTAATATCGTATCATAAACCAACTATCTTAAAAGCTTAAACTATTAGGTAAAGTGAGAGGAATGGTTTACTAAACACCATACTTAAAAGATTTTGCTAATGTTGTCATGGTAATAGTCTTCTTTGTTCGTGTCATTCTTATCATGAATTTTATCATTTGAATGTTATGTTATGTTTTATTCCGGGTTATATGTTATTGACTTTCGAGGAGATACTATTAATCATTGACTATTGACATATTGTAGGGATACGATGACTTACTATAAATTATTTTATTTATCTCTAGGGCTAGTAGAGTGATATATAATATATGTCTGGAAAAATTTACATTATGAATTTGAATTTGTTTCCCCATATAAGTATAAGATTTTTTTATCTTAAAAACCCGACTCAGTTTGTTGAACGATATCAGATTTTCAAGTTCTTGTTGATTGCACATCTTAAAAATGAATCTATTGGTCGAAGTGAAGAGACTAAATAAAATGATCATGATGAATGAGTTGTTCATTAAAGAAGTTGCCTTGCATTCTGGAATTTCAAACTTGGGGCCTCAAACCTTATGAATTTGAAGATAAACTAAAATAAGTAACAGGGAAGGTCTATTACCTCATAAGCTTGGGAATCAAAGGCATTGGATCAAATTTCAGCAAATCCAACATTATTCTAAGTGATTTTGATTAAGTACTTTACAACAAATATGAAAAAAAGAGCTTTATTTTAAAGTATAAGATCTTGATAGATGCAATTTCTTCATCTCATTGATCACATGCAAAATAAATTGCAATGTCTTCGTTTTCAGAAATCTGTGCTTAGACAAGTTATAATATGTAATCTTTAGTAGTATATAGCACAATTTATAATATAAAATGTTTATATCATGGTTTTGTAAAGAATGTTCTTCCATCTAATTATCAAGATGATATTGTTAGAAATGTAAAATAAATCTTTTGAAGAATGTGTTGAAGTTGTCGAATGTCAACAACTCCTCTAAAAAACTATTTAACACTTGTGCATTGACCATCTTCTGTGTGTAGTCTTGAGCTTTACTCAAAATTATAAAAGATATATTACCTAGGTTTTGATAAGTCATGTTGACTATCACATATAACTTCACGAAGAGGTTTGCATTTAATGTTACATGCAAAACATTTATTGCAGCTCTCATCAACTATGACAAAAGCACATTGAAGAACAAAGAATACATCAAGAGTACACAATGAATAGAAATAACTTGTAAAAACTACTTTTTTAAAAGCCTATGAAGATATCTTCAAGAAGAAAAGTTGATGTCTCACATAAGAATTTTTAAGTGAAAAACAATCTTGTACTATAGTCTATGCAATACGGTTGATAGAGCACTCTAGTGTTCTTTTGTACTATATCTAAATAATTGAAATTAATTAATGATAACAATGATTTATAAATTTTTAGTTTAGAAATGTTTGAGAAATAATGCTGTTTTAATTTGGATTTGTACAATTACTATTACATATTTATTATGTTTTGAGATGTAATAATACATTTTAAATACGTATACACGTCTAGTTATTAACACACTAACCTTAGACCTCTAAAACTGGATATTATTAGAGCTTAAAGTTGACACAATTAGACATTTAATATTGACTCAGTAGTAAGACTAGAACAATAGTTCCATCTCCCCTTAGTATAAACTTCACTTCTTCCAATGTCCAAATCAAATTTATTGACATTGGAAGAATTGTGGAACTCAATTAAGTCTAACTAGAAACTATAAATAGTCTTAGAATTTGTCCTAAATTCATTAAAATTGTTACTTATCGTATCAGTCATATGTCAAGCCTACGTGGTGAAAGGGTGTATTTAAGAAAACGCATGTTCCACATTGACTAGATCTAGGAATAAGCTTCAATAATGTATTAAGTGGAGAACAGCTCTTATCACACAAGTCGGCTGTGAGATTGAATTAATTAAACACAATCCAAAATATAAAAACTAATAATTTTTTATTTGAAATCTATTTTACTAAGTGGAATATTTTGTAGATAACTGCAAAATTTATAGTGCTTAAGAAAATGTTACTTGTATTCCTTCACTATTCAGAAGGTATGCATCTTTAATATATTGAGATAATTGTTATCATAAATAATCTTCAAACATTTGTTTTTTTGGTGTCTAAGTATGATATAATACATAGGTATTGATCCTAGTCATGTTACATGAGAAGATGATCTAATATGGGAAATTTGAGGCTCACATCGAGTGTTGTGAGATGATTGGTGAAGTATTTAAGTACTCGGTTCTTGCCATCAAGGTGTCTTAAAGTAATTTTGTTTCCTTTTTACTAGTTTCAACTCTGTTTCGTCAAAATACCTCATAATCAAAGGCAAAAGGAAATATTACTGCATAATCAAGTTTACCAGAGGAACATCAAGCAGAAGAACACAACTTTTGACAAAGATAACTAATCTAAGTATTTGCTTCAGATAAAGCAAGATAAGTCTGCAAAAATTCATTGATTAGAAACCTGTATAGAAGGACATACCACAGAAGATGCATCTTCTGGAGAATTGGTTTCAGCTTCCATGTTGCAGACCTGACCAACTCAGCTGAAGCTGCAGTTGCATAAAGAGTATTGATGAATTGAACACGAACTATCTTCTACAGTGTTCTTTCACTTTCGTATCCTAAAACATTATATTTCTAGCACAGTTCTGTATGCTCTGTCAGAAGTTCGTCAGATTCCAATCTGAACTCAGACTTGGAGTACATAAGCGTGTGCATGTGTGTATTAATACAGTTGGATATGAGCATTACTAATTGCCATAACAGTGACAGTGCCACTTGTAATTCGCTAAAACATATCAAGAGCAGTCCACGAATGCAATGGTCCTGCTGATAGATTAGTCACATGAAAAATTAATCAATTTCTAATTTTTATTATCGGGACTGTGGTATTTGAACAGTTCTAGTCAGACACCGAAAGCAAGCATAATTATTTATCTTTATGAAGCTGGCTTATGTGCAGTTGAGATTCTTGTCGATCGAATAGATATATTAAATTCCATGATGTCACAAAATCCATTAAGCTCTTCTTTCAGTAATCATCTAAATTTATTATTGGAACAATATCTCCTGTAATAATTAATTTTGACAGTTTCGTTATTATTTACAGTGAGGTGTGACTATATTATTATTAATTTCTAACACTTGTAAATAAAAAATAATGGATTTATAAATGTCAACAACACTTCTAATTCAAAAATAATGATGTTGTTTTATATGTCAGTGAAGCTTCAGGATCTTACTCAACGTGAACACCTGAATTTCTACCAATGTAATTTTTTTGGAGCTGCTATACTTTAGTCAATATAGGCATATCTTCCCAACTGCAAAAAGTAACTTCATGCACCCTATCAAATTTCTGACTGCATTCCATCAAAAAACCTCCTAAAAATCATTTTATAATAAAAGTAGGATAATTATCTACTGAAAAAAAATTTCAGATTTGATTTAATATGTTCCGGAAAATGAATTCCGGAATGACAGTGTTATGATATGGTGCCGGAAGCAATAGCCAAGTAACTTTTAGAATCAATAGTTCCTCAGTTTGAATCAATTTTGAACAAAAGTTGGCAAGTGAACGGGATTGTGATCTCCAAATACGTTAGTGTTGTAAAATCAGATTAAACCAGTTTCTAATGTTGTAGAATAATTTTCAATATTTTCAAATAGATTTTATTCAAAATTTGTTGACTGATTAAAGTTTTATTTACCCAGATATAAGTACAAATTTTTATATTAATATTAGGTTACTTAGTAATTTATTTAAATAAATTAATATAAACGTAATATTTAAGATATACTAAATATGATATTAGTTTATTTTCCATTAAGAACAGTCTAAGATGTTTTTTATGCTTTTAGTCTTCGTTGAAGGTAAGGTGGATAGTGAGTTTCAGAGTATTGATCTCTATTAGAAAAATTTAATTTAATTTTATTATATTAATTTATGAATAAATTAAATTAAATTTATATAACTATTTTAATTGGAGGAAATTTTTTCATATAATTATTGATTTTTCAAATTTTTAACTTTATTTGTATATAAAGTAATTTTAACTTTGAAAAAAGTGAATTTTATCTTTCATACTTTTTCTTTAAATCCATTCCGCATAAACTGTTTAAAGAAATTCATGTCATGTATTAATTGTCGTAAGTAATTACTAGGAGACAATGCTAATTAAGTAACAATGTTTCTAATTGATTGCTTTGGAATATGCGCAAAGATTACGTAGTTCCTTTTTATAAAAAAATCTAGAAAGAAAATACAGTAGACTTCTGTATGTTAAAATTAATTTATAGCAATGTTAAAAATAAAAATTTAAATACGTTTATATGAATTAATTTGGGGATATAAGTTTTTTTGTAAACTAATTTTAATTTACGAAAAAGCTAATTTGATTTTTTTTTTTCGTATTAGAAATCTTTATGCGTATATTCCTCCGAAAATATCCATATTCATTAATCATGATAGCATGGTTTGAGTGCTATAGCACATGGATATGAATAAATGGCTCCAAATCTATCACATTAGTGGCGACATAAATATGAATTGTGATCACTGATCAAGCATTTCAACTCAAAGGCGTGCTGCTATTTTGGGTATTAAAACCTTGATGCCAACTGTTTTTCGGTATTCATAAATGGTGACATTCTATTGCAAATATAATTTTTTTTTATTTTACTAAATTATTATTTGGTAAAGTGTAATGCGTTATCTCATTATTTATTAAAATTGATAGAAGATTATATGTTTTTTTATATAAGATTAATTTTTTATATATAATGAAATAAATATAGTTTTATTAAATCGATTTTTATTGTATCATTCACTATAAGATTTTCTTTTACTTTTATATTTGATCCACAATTTAAGAATATAAGTTAGATATCACATTGATACGATATGAATATAAATTATAATATATAAAATCAAAACAAATGTCTCTTATTGTCATTTTAATGAGATCAAATTAAGTTTAAATTTTATTGCCAAATGTTAGGTAGTAGACACTGTTTAATGCATAATTAATAATTATTAATTTCATTATATTTATATTAAGATTTGAAATAATTAACTTTATTAATTAAAATATTATAAATTTATATAATTAATTTTTTAAAGATAAAATTAAATTTTTGTTTTTTTATTTCAATAATCGTTTTCTAAACACAACATGAGCATTTTAATTATAAAAAATAACTATTAAAAATAGTTGTGGAACGTGTAAAGGTACTATACATTACATTGTTGCATATCCCTTAATTGTTCAGAATTTTGATCATGCAAGAAAAAAAAAGAAAAAGGCAAGCTGGAGATGCAAGTTTAAATTCAATGTCTCACTTAAAAGTTTAGGTAATGGTTCATTCTTCACTTATCTATTATATTAAATTTCTTATATTGCTAGTTTTAAGTCTTTATAATTAGTAACGTCAGATATTAAAGTATTGTTTGTTTCTTTCATATAAGGGATTTTGTAAGTATTGTTAGTGTTTTTACATGGTGTACACTTTTGTTAGACATTTCCTTTTGTTAGACTCGGTTTGTTTAAATATTGTTTATTAAACCATGTATGCCGGAAAACACTATCTTCATAAAATGTTATTTTCATGGTTTGTATAGAGATAAACACTTATTCCATTTAACATTATTTTTAATAAACACATCTCTTAGATGTTTTACTCAATAAAAAATATTTGATTAAGTATTATATATTAAACTTCAAAACATGAGTTGTTAGATAGTCTAATTTTCTCTAAAAGATCTTATCTTATCATTTAATAAGTCGACAAAAAAAATCTGAATGAAGTATCAAATTCATATTTTAATTGTTTTTTTTAATATTTAACACTTTATTACTTGTTAGTTGATATACTGGGTTGTTTATTTTTTTTATTTTCGTTTGTTGCTTTCTACGTTAATTTAAGATTTTTTACGTTTAGTTATATTTTATTCTTATTAACATTAAAAAAATAAAGAGAAACTATAATAAAAAGAAAGAGAAAGATACAACAACGTTAAAATTATTTTATTATTTTTTTTGTGTATATCAAATAAATTATCGATTTCAGTTCTATAACACTTTGGATAACTTTGTCCTCTAAATAGAGTAAAATGATTTTGTAAGGACAGAATTTATTTAATATTACAACTAACTATAAATTTTTGTAAAATTCAATATTTATTAATTATTCTTAACTAATGTCCTAAGAGCACTAGTTACCAAAGATTCGTTTAATAATGCATTGTCCTTTTGATTTTAAATAATTTATTATTATCACTTAGGTATACACTTTCTTAAATTTTATACAAATGTGATTGGTGAATTGTAATTTTAGGAATTTAAGAAAAGTAGTTTCATAATTATTAGAAATAAAGAGGAATAATATCCTAAATTAAATACTTTATTTTGAATTAAATTTTGTCTTAAGTTGTGTTTAAAGTATCTTAATTTAATCCTAACTATGGATGCCTCAAGGGTTTTGGAGCAAATTTGGAGCAAATTTATAAACGAGACATTTTTATTTACTAATAAAAAAATTAATTTTAAAATATATCATAATTTTATTTAAAATTTATTCTTAAGTTTTTTTATACAAAAATTATCAATTAAATTGTCATAATTAATTTCATTTAACATTTCTTCTTCAATGATAACAAGGCTAATCCTTTTAATTTTTTGTTAAGAAATTATTCATCTTAAATAAGTTTTCGTTATCTTTAACTTGAAAAGTTTCTTTCAACTAAAACAACTGTTAACATCATTCTCTAAGTTATATATACATTTAGAATTTTTTTTATATAATTAAGAATTTTAATTGATTTATCATTCTCCAATCCTATATTTTTTTTAAGATATTTAATTTTAAAAATAAATCCAATCTTTCAATACCCAACAAATTATTATGTTTAAAAAGTTTTTCAAAGTTTAAACATTTTTCTTTCAAAATTATACAACATAGTGATTTTAATTTGTTATCACTAAATAAAAAAACAAATTATATATATATATATTATTAAATAATTTAAAGAATATTTTTACATTTTTTTTAATATATTTTTTATATTTGGTACCTCAAACAATTTTATATATCTATAGATTTTGATACTCCTAAAATATTTGTTGAAGGTCTCTCTCTAACGAGTATTGACTAAGGAGGAGAAAAGAAATTGATTTGTTTGATCTAATCCAGTTTTGGTATGATATAATCCACTAAATATTCATATTCCAAAATCTGGTTTCTAGTTTTGATCCATACTTTATAATTTTTCTAAACCAGATTTTCTATTTTATTTATATGGATTATAAAATCTGGAAAATCCAATTTTCGCATCTGGATCATCTTCAAATCCAAACAAATATGTATTAAACGTACGATTATGGCATGTGATTCTCTTTTAATCGAGACTAGGTTTATGCGTGTGGGAAAGAAGTATCTAATTGTGAACTCAAGAGTATCTGCAATAATTTGTTATAGAACCATTCAACAGTTTTATATTATCTTTAATTTTAATAATAATATTATATTTTTTTATTATTTTACATATTTTTATTTTTTTAAGTATTTATTTATTAGGTTTATTTATTTTATTTTTAAAATATAAATTTAAAATTAAAATTAGATTTATAAAAAAAAAAGTTAAGTTTCATTAAAAAGGGATTTGGATTTCCATCTTGATCCAAATATTTGGATCTGAATTTACACCTTAATCCAAGAATCCAAATTAGTTTTTCGCAAAAAGTAGATATAGATCTAAAATCTGATCTACATATTTGAATTTAGATTGATTCTGGATGTCTACTCCTAATATTGACTAATGTATCAAACTAATTAATGTTCAAAGAAAGAAGGAATCACCGAGTATAATGACTCTACGAAAAGTCACATATAAAGAAAAAAACAAGATATAAATCAGAATAGATTAGTAAGACAATAAAAATAACTAATTATAATTTTTTTCTTAAAAAAAATATTATTTATAGAAAATTTTTATTAACTCATTAAATATAATGTTAATACCAATAAAAATTAAAAATAATCCAATTAAATTTTATTCTGAAATATACGTTTACGATTAATCTAATAAGATATATTACTATTAAATTTTTATTTTTTGAAGACCTTTTATTGTAAAAAGACTAAAACAATGATTTTTCCTACTTGAACTTTAAACCGGAGTGGTCCTAATAATTGTTTTCCTATACATAATTTGAAATCAAATCTCTTTCCCCGTAATTAAAGAAGAAGCTATAAAATGATAATGTTTGGATACTGATGAAGAGAAAAAAAATAATAAAGGACTTTATGGTTTCTCTGTACGATTTGTTAATTTTTTTATCAATATTTATTTATATACTAATCTTTTCAAATTCTAAGATAAATGGTTTTAGTTCCTCAAATTTAAAAAAAAAGAACTCACTTTAGTGGCTCAAATTTAGTAAAATATAATTTTAGTGTCTAAACACTAAATTTGAAAGTCTAAATATGATTTTAGAAACAAAAATATCATTTTTAAATTTAATTTTGGGAACTGATTTTTTTTTTTCAAATTTAAGGATTGAAACTAAGTTAGTATTTATCGGAAAGTTCGGTTCGTTATTTGAAATATATATATATATATATATATATATATATAGAGAGAGAGAGAGAGAGAGAGAGAGAGAGAGGTATATAAATGATTTTACCATAAAATTATTAGAGAAAAATAAGAAGAAAAAATTTATCAAAAACTTAAAATTAATTTATCTATAAGTTAATTGTTGAAGCTTTATATATTATCAAAATTTTTATTTTAAAATTTTGATATAAACTAATTTGAAGTTATAAATATTTTCTAATTTTAGAAATTTGTATGAAAAAATGATCGAAATATTTAAGAATTGAGAATCATTTAGCTGTATGATTTGATTTGATTATAGTGTAAGGGCTGATGTGGACGGTGGAGGTCGGTAGCAATACCAATCTGTCTGTCCCACAGATGAGGTGTATTCCAAGCTGGATAAGTTTTTCCCACAAAAACTTTAAGGAATCGCCTTGTCTGCTATCCAACATAGAGAACTGCAAATGGGAAAGGCTGGTTTCTTTGTCTAAGCAACAATGAGCTCATTATTTTGGGTGCAACTTATTGTCATTTTGTGATGATTTGCGTGTCCATACATTAAAGAAAAAGTTGCTCAACAAAAGAAACAATCATTTTCAGACCGACCACAGGCTGAATTATTAGGACATCCTTAGCCGCCCATACGTCAAAGGTTGGAATGTTATTACAAGTGGGTTTGGGCATTTATTAATAAATTATTCTTGCAAAACAGAGAGGAGTTGCGTTTCTGCCCAAAATGTGTTTGCTTTTTGGATAAACTACGAGTTGTGATTCTATGACAAGCTGTGTCACTGGTGATGTGGATAGGTTCCTCACTACTCTAACTTAAGTTTGGAATGTGTGTATACTGAGGTCTTGCAATAGTCCCATTTAATAATTTGGGACCAACTAGTATATATTTTGCTACAAGAATTTGGAACTACTATTTGAAATTGGTACTTGAACGACTCATGAAATTGCTTGTTGAGCGATCTCGTGATCTTGGGCCTGACCTGAGAATTATGGAATCCATGAAACTTCAATATTAAAAAGTGTAAAACTTTCAGTGACATCTATAATGTATGGCACAAGATATACGTTTCTATTTGACTCAACCATCTATATGTACAAATAATTTTGTTAGTTTCAAGTGTGTTACCAGAAAATTGAATGATTTGAGGTTCAATAAATCCGTACATGAAAAACTGACCTTAGTCCAAAATAATTGTGTCAATGTACCTAAAACAACAAAGTTAAGTTGTTAGAAACTAAGAATCTAAATTATGGTCATGCATATACCGAACATGAATAGATGGCCACACATATTGTCTAAGTCTTGATTAAGACAATAAACACAAAAACAAAAATATGTACCATTCTCAGACTTTGCATTTTGTTCAACATATTGCAAGAACTCTAAAACACCCTTTTCATATTTTTCACTAATGCGACGTTCATTCATCCAACTTCAATCCATACTATATTCATAATATATTTCACTAGTCTCAACTTTTTAACTCTCACAAGGTTAGGCCCTACCCATTTAGAAAATTATTTTTCATAATTTGTTAAGACACATGCAAAGGAGTTTAACATGATAAATTTGATAAGATTTCGGCAGCATTTCGCATTAGTCTCAAAAATACATGAAATGAGAGTGGTCAAGGATGACCACAATCAAATCTGTGTAGTGGAGGGAAATGAAAGAGTGGGAAAGCGTTCTAGAGACTGCACCACCGTTCAAAAATGCGAAAAAAAATGGCCTACATGTTCCGCCCAAGAACACGCCAAGAATTGCACTAAAACACAATGAAAACGCATTTTAATCGATTCAAATGAAAGATAATTCATCGAAGAATAATGTAATCGGAGTAAAAATGATTTTAAACAGTGCAAATAGAAGAAAATCGTACCTAAAATGCAATCCGGAGGAGAGAAAATGCGAGGAAGACGATGAACAGTAAATGTTCGTAACTACTGCCTCACGTTCGCGGGTTGGTAATAGCAGATCTTTAGATGTCGGCCCCCCTCCCAGCCAACGTCTAAATGCCTTTACACATCGACTCCCCTCCCTAGCCAACGTGTAAGGGGTTTAAAATATTAATTTTGGCGAACTCATTTGGCGTCTAGGTTGGGGGTGCCGACGTCTAAAGCCTATTTAGACGTCAGGGTTGATTGACAGACGTCTAAGGACAATGGAACAATGACTTTTGGGCTACTTCTGCAGGCCATTTGGTGTTCGGGGGTGGCGGGCCGACGTCTAAATAGTCTTTAAACATCGGTGAGGCGGGATCAGACATCTAAATGAAGTCAAAAAGTGACTTTTGAGCTTTTGCAGTAGACCATTTTGGCGTTCAATGTGGGGGACCGACGTCTAAATAGGCTTTAGACGTCGGCCCCCTTATCCCGGACGTCTAAAGCGAATAAAAAATAATATTTTCTATTTTCTAACATGTCTTTGGCGTCCATTTGAGGAGGCCGGCATGTATACGTATTTAGACGTCGGAGTCCCTCAATAGCCGACGTTTGAATAATTTTTTTATTTACGAAATTTCCAACGGTCATTTTTAACGTTGGATTTTCGGTGGTCAGACGTTATACGCGTGACATTAAAGACCTTTTCTGCACTAGTGATCCTGCGGCTGTGGAGAAAGTGTGCGTTCATTATGAATTGGGTGAGGATCATCACATTTGTGAACTCACTATTCATCAATGTTTTTAACAAAACTAAATGATGTTATAATTTTTCAATACCAATTTGAAAAGACCTTTTAACTTTTAAAAAAGGCTTATCATCAAGAGGAATGTCAAAATGATCGAAAAAGATGGTAATGAGGTCGGGATACACTAGAGATGCGTTGTATGTAAATTCAAATATGAAAAAGTTACTCTAAGGGGGATTCTTTGTTTTTTTTGTCCTTTCCTAGAGTTTGATTCATATTCTTTCTTGTTTGTGTTGAACTAGAAATATTTTAAAAATATTAATAATATAATATTTTTTAAACCCTTCCCTAAAAATTCTATAAAGCCTTTTTCATATGATGTCTGATTAGATGAGCTCGGTTAATCTCGTTTCTAGTTAAAGTGTCCACATCAAAATTAAGACTTCTCTAGTTGCTTGTGCAAGGTTAGTGGCATGGGGAAGCAGAATTGGACCAATGAAGGTCATCATAGGGGAATGATGATGTTGTCGTTGAAGTGATCAAATTAATAATACTTATATAACAACTTCAAAATTGCTTAAATAATAGCCAAAAGATAAGTAAAGGTTAAGTCACCCCAAAGTCGTCTCCAAACGAACACGATAACAAATTAGTTCTTATAAAAACTATACAAAAGGGTTAATAAAATAAAAATAATAAATAATATAAAGATAAATAAAATAAATAACAGATTAATAAAAATAACATAAGAAAGAAATAAATAACATTATAAAAAGATTTAAAAAGATTAAAACAATGATAAAGAAAATAGGTTGATTTTGCTTCTTTTTCAAAATAGTATTCATCATTTGTTATTTAAAGATTATTTTTAAATTAATTATTGTCGTAGATTTTCAAATTAATTAATATAAATTCTCAATTAATTTGTTGGCAATCTCACTATTAAATAAAGTACATTCTCAATTAAAGACAATAATTTTGTAGGTTAATCATAGTAAATTTAACTAAAATAAATTCTCAATTAAATATTATGATGTCTAATCATGTTTATTCTTTTACCTCTTATATCAAGTAAAAAGCTAATTAACCAAAGTAAATTCTTGATTAATTATTGTTAAATTTTTCACCTTTAATTAAAGTACATTTTCAATTAGTGGCAAAAACTTATTCAATCACATGAAAGTTTCTAAATTTAATCAAAGTAGATTCTCAGTTAAAATTAAAATCCCTTAGACTCATATGATTGATATGACTCATATGATTGATATGTTATGTAGATTTATCGTGTAAATTTGCTACAATGTAAAAAGCATTAATTTTATTTGATTAAAAGATAAAAGACATAGAAAAATATAAATCACAACAATAACAAAAAAAAATAACAAGCCAATTATTGCATTCTAACCTTAGAATCCATTAAGAAATTAGAGCATAATCAACCTAGAGGCTTAGTAGTCCATGGAATGTAGAAATAACATAAAATACAGGAAGAAAACGTGAGTGATGGTGGAAAGGAAAAAGTTAGGTTCCCCTAAGGATTCCTAAGCTCCCTTAATGTCCCTAAGTCTCTTTATATATAAATTGGACTAGGCTTTGTTTTCAAATTTTCTGTTGTTGTAATCTTCTTTTCTGTTTTGGGCTTCCCTAAGTCACTTTTTCACACTTTTCTTGCCTTCTTCATCCAATGTTTGGCTTGACTTCTTATGATTTTGATTTTTTCTATTCTTAGACTTATCTTTAAGGTGTCATGAAACTTTAACCAATTTATTTTTACACCTCCATGAGTTCGACTTAGCTGCAACTGTATTAAAACATATCAAAATATCAAAATAACATATGCAACTAAAAATTTATTTTTAACATGTTTTTGTATATCATGCTCACTAAACTGAATTATAACAAATCCTAATAAAAACATTCTTTTAAAGTACAAAAATCAATAAAGAGTCCAAGATTAAAGGTTAAGTGAAAGCATAAATATGCAATCATAAGAGAACATATCCA
Organism: Vigna angularis; assembly: GCF_016808095.1. NCBI lineage: Eukaryota > Viridiplantae > Streptophyta > Magnoliopsida > Fabales > Fabaceae > Vigna > Vigna angularis. The sequence goes on along the minus strand of NC_068971.1, from coordinate 28,246,318 downwards.
TTTCGTCAATAACTTTTACATCTCAATATTTTTTATTTTTTCTATTATTAATTTACTCTTGTATCTTCCATTCTTAATACATTATTATTAATATACATCACAAATGATTTAATCAATTATTTTGTCATATACAAGATGTCTTCTATGTGATATATAATAACCAAAACACTCAGTGTAATCGATTATAATTTGACGTTCTATGAAAATATTTCCCCTGTAATCAATTATGGGATATTAATGATTGATTACATGCGAAGAAATTCATGCAAGAAATTCATATGTAATTACATACAAAAAAATTTATACGTAACCCTGTGACTTCATAAAAATGATTCCATATTTACATTCAATAGTTAGGAGTTTCATATAACTCATAAGATTAAAACACAACTGTCAAATTGTCAAACACAATGCCAAATTGCAAATTAGTAAAAACTGATTATCTTTTAGAGTTGATGCGTTACATAAATCAATCATAAACTACTTAAAAATTACAACAAAAAAACATACACAATTGAATATCTTTCTAGTTTTAATAATAGCAAACTATGTACCACCATAACTGGTTAAGTATGAACATCTAAACAAATTAACCATAACGTGTATAGTAGTTGATCTTTATACTGTATATAAATATACAATTAAGTTGCTAAGGGTAACATTTTTAAAAGCTAATTAACTTCCTCCAACGCCTATAATACGCCTAAAATGGAAAAGCAGAATAAATCTCCTTCCTAAAAGAAAATTTCATCCCTTTACCTTTGCCTTCGTTCAGAATCCGATTTCGGAAATCATTAACCGTGAGAGGCAACCATTTTTTAAGTGGGATTTTTGGCTCCCAGTCCAACACTTCTTTCGCTTTGCTAATATCTGGCTTCTTCATATGTAGATCTTGAGTAGTGTTTGACTTGTATTCTATTGTAGTACTAGAATCAATTGTTTCCTTAATAACCTGCGTGTTTATAAAACATGACAATGACAAAATATCCATAATAAAGTCATTTCAATCTCACTTCACTCACCAAAAGTGTGAACACCACAACTAATTTGCTATATGTTAGGCTATTCATTAAGGAGTGAATAAAAATAAAATGCAGATGCCCCACACCATATTCTGACAGAAATAAGGAAAACACGTAACGAGGAAGAAATGAAGCGAGAGAAGAAAATAAGACTTCAGATACCTATGAAAGCTCTAACATGGTAACACTCAAATATAGATCTTCTCTCATTATTTAAAATTTGTTTATAATCCAAAGACAAAGGATGCAGTGAAATATACTTTCCAAAATAATTACAAAAAAAAGACATGTTAGTTATATACCAAATCAGAGACATATTGGAAACTTCTTGTTAGCTTCTCATCACCATGTTAGTTTAAATTCCTCTTATATAGGATTAAATAATAATTTTCTCTGAATAAAAAATTTACGCATATAAAGTCATGCATTGAATTAAAAGTCTTTAAAAACCTACATATAAACAAGACGTGATCAATCTCAAAAGATTTCATGGAACATATATTGCTAGCAACCAATAGTTTAGAATTAAGGTTTGTTTTAGTACGTGGACTTGCACACACATTAAAGAATTTATCTGAATCTGTTTATAGTAATAAGTCCCAAATAGTAGCAAAGCATTCTTTTTAACCATTCTTGGCTGCAACATTGAAAAAGGAAAGAAAACCAACAACTGCTATAAACATTGATGTGAAAACCAAACATTAAAACTTTACAGGGAGTCCAACACAATGTGTTTCATGTCTTTATGGTGAAACAAAGAGAATATAACACTAATTTTGCATATTTTCTAGAGGACTTAATTGACATAAAATCTTGGGAGAAAAAATTGCACATAGTCGAAACTAGGGAATCCATATTGAAACTATATAAAAAAATTCATTAGGCTAACAACATTATTTAACCTAGTAGATTAGCAAGGGAGTTATTGTTGATGTTGTTGTAAGACTAACACAACTTTGCTACAAGTTCCTTCACCACCAAGTTCAATCACAGTATACAAGGTAATAAATATTTTTATGTTCTTGACCACATTCAAGCCTCCTCTAGTAAATGAGGCTCTAAAAGTAAAGGGATTCATTCAGTTATAGTAATACAATAAAGGGAACTGGAATGACTTTGCATATGAAAAAAACATGTCAAATTATTATTATTTTTTTCTATTCAATGAGTGTTTATGAAGAGACACAACCACACGTTGCTTAAATCCAAAATTAGATGCCAGCAATTAAGAATGGACCTGTCTTCGAATGCATGCATTTTCTAATTTTAAATCCTCTTCCTCAGTCTATCCACCCCATTTCAAAGAAGGATCCAGACTATTGAGTTATTTGTAATAAGAATGTTCAAGAATTTTAACAAGAACCTAAGATCGTAAGGAAATTTTGTGACCAAAATTTTTAAATAAAACACAATACAGTACCTGTAACCAAAAAGCATGACTGCTACTGCTAAGTGTATATCTTTTTCTTGTGTAAAGCTCCCTTTCTTCTCAGGACAGAGGGGTATTTTCCATCTGCATCAGTACACAAAATGAAGCTACAAATAAATTTAACTTCTCCAATAAACTTTAACTCTGTTAATTTATTGAACCAGACATAATTGCATTGCAGATATTTAACCTTTTAATATCAGTGATCATATAGTCATTTCATTTCATTTTCAAAAATTTCTCTAAGAACAGTAGCTGAGAATGTAAAATATTCTATAAGGATGACTATAGTAAAAATAGTAAGGTAACTGAAAGCAAACCTAGGCCCAACACATTGATTATGCCTGGATCTGTAACCTGAAAGCAAGTCTTTCTCGTACTGTGCAACACTCACTCTTGTTAAAATGCACTTCCCAGTCAACTCGTTACCTATGACAGAACAGACAAGAATCAGTTCCAGTGAAGCAAAAATTGAACAATTGACAACTTTTATATTTAAGCAGCTCTTGACTCAGCTCTCTGATATGAGAATTGTCTTTTGGTCAAATCTTAAACCTTTTCAATCCACTTTTGAAATTAAAAGATGTTTGAAGAAATCATTATTTTTCAACAAACCAAGAGAGAATAGAAATGAGTAAGCGTAAGGACATATTTTCCCAATTCATGAAGAATCAAAATAAGGGTAAACAAAAGGAAGAATCTTTATCATAGTTATCAAACTCTCGAGTTAACTCAGTAAACTCAACTCGTAAGAGTTTATGTTCCCAGACGTGGCTTCTAATTTAACTAAGAAGTAAATTCGTTTTCTACGTAAACTAGGTAGAATCAACTATGAAATCGATAGGATCGTGTAGAATCGCGAGTTTGGAGCGATTTTGCGAGCTTGAAAAGGGGAAAAATGAAGAAAAAACGAGGTCGTTTGAGATTTAGGGTTTCATGACCTGATTGTCAAAATTAATAAAATGCATCAAAATTAATGACAATAATCCAAGTATTTATGTTTTACCATATTTATTTTTATGAACAATATATCTATAAATTTTATTTATTTAAAGTTATATAATTTTGTAAATTTATTTGAATTAAGATACTATTTATATAATTTTTTTCATCTGAAGTAAACTCTTACGAGTTTACGAGTTGAGTTTACAAGTCGAGTTTACGTAAACTCTCGAGTTTGATAACCTTGATCCTCACATAGGAGGAAGAGTGAAATGTATAACCAAGCTAGGAGAGATATTCCATTCTTTGGTAAAGACATCAATGCTTTAACATACTTAGCTTGGAAAAGAAAAATTTATACGATACATCCCTTCTTTGCTAAAGATAGTGAATTCTATTTTCTAGATTAGAAGAATATGCAAGTGAGTGGTGGAATCAAAGTCAATCTAGTGTCAAAAAATGTAGAAAATCCTTCATTCATGATTGGTATGAATTAAGATATTGCATGAGAAGAAAGTTTGTACCTCCTTCAATTAAAAGAGAACTAGAGTTAATGAGAGATCTCATTCAAGAGGGAAAGACATTCATTAAAAGACTAGATGGTTTCTTTCGTAGGAAAACTGAATTTGGAGAAAAAGTTGAGAAACTATTGGATGAGAAAAGAAAGAGAGAGATTCAAAGGAGAGAAGAGGAATTAAGAGAAAAGAAAGAAAGAGAAGAAAAGAAATAAAACGAAGAAAAGAAAGAAAACGAAGAAAAAGAGAGAAGAGAAGAGAAGAAGAGAAGAGACGAGAAGAGGAAAAGAAGAGGAAAAGAAGAGAGAAGGGAAGATAGAATAGAAAGGGAAGAAAAAGAAAAGAGAGAAAAGGAGATATTGTTACCCTTGTGAAAATAAGTAACTCAAGACAAAAATAAAGTGTCTTATGAAATAGGACTTCGGATTTTTCTCAAAATTATAAAACTAAATATAAGAAATCTTTATCCTAAAGATACTCTTTTAAAAGAATTTTTTATTAGAACAATATTAATTAGAAATATGTTTGATATGTATTGCATATTAATATTTGATTAAGAAGAAAGTAATGTGAATCCCAAAGAAATAAAAAAATAAGATATTCTAAAATGGGCAGCTCCCAAGATTGTGAGGAGCTTTTTACACAATAAAGATGTCATCTTAATAAAAGGTGATATGATTTGTGGACAAATCCTTCTCAAGAGAAAAGGAATAATGGAATAAGGCCAAGCTCTAAGATCATTAACCCTTTGTTCACTTGAATGGATTTGGGGGAGAGTAATTTAGTGGATTTGAGAGGATTTGAACATAAATTTTGTTGTTGTTTATTTCAGTGAATTTGGAGGTAAGTAAGAATGAATTTGGAAGCACCGTTTGTGAGAATTAGTGTAGGATTTGATTGATGTGACAGACTAAAAAAATTTACTTCCAAATTCACTCTTACCTACCTCCAAATTCATTCAAATAAACAACAAAAAAATTTATTTTCAAATCCTCTCAAATCCATTCAATCATTCTCTCACAAATCCATTCAAGGGAACAAAGCCTAAGGGATCCAACACTTTCAAAATGATAAGAAGAATCAAGGAAAGAAACAACGAAACATACAAGAATGAAGAAGTAAGCCAAATCTTCACTTGATGCATTCTGGAACTGCCTAGTGAGCTGTTGGTGGAAGCCCAATGAGAGAAACATTCCAGCAGCTTATTTGAAGCATAATGAAGCCTGACGCCTAACGGAAGGGGGCTTGCGCCCAACACCAACATAGAATATCTAGCAGCTTTCAAAGGAGCATCCAGCAACTTCAGGGACACCATTCCACGTGGCTGCTCACGTTTGTCATACTTTGCACAACCGACACTTTTTCCTTGTATCATAGTTGAACATCAGCCAAGTAAATGCTTTGACCAGGAGCTTTGGTTTCTTTTAAATAGCTTACTCCTTGCTTATAATATATAGCACCTTTGAGATGAATGAAGAATTTACAGTGTTGAAATTTCCTGAGATTTCTTCCCTGCTTGAAGGTCACCGTGAGAGAGCTTGAGGGCTTCCTCTAGCCTCTCTCCCTAGCTAGGGATCCACTCCTAGTATCATCCTCACCAACCGCACGACTATTCGATTCATCTTCCTTTGTTTTCAACTTCAGATTCCAACCACCGAACTCCACTGCTTGATGCGTTCCTTGTTTCATTTTAGCTCCTTCGGTATTCATCATCAATAATCATTTCATTCCTATGCATCAATTGTCTTTCATCCTCCATTCCAGTTCAGATTCCAGAAGCAACTTAGGTTGCTATCCAAAACAGAGAAGAAGTTCGGTTGATTACCTCTTTCACTAGAATCAGCTGGATCTTCTTATATGATTCTCCCTCCCAAGCATGGAAATGAGGTGCTTGGAGGCGGCATTATATAGCCATACTGCACTTGCTAATGGAGTTTTTGGAGTGTGAAGGAGATGAGAATGAATGTAAAAGGTGGATAATGTGATGAATAAAGTTGATGGAGTAATTGAAGGCGATGAGAAATAGCGAAAGTTTTTCTATAGACAAGTTGGTCAACATATGTGGAAGATCTAGAAAGATAGTTAGAAATGTTACAAACATTCTTTTTTAGATTACAAAATATGTCCAGAATTGGAACTTATATAGTGAGAATACTTAGATTGGCAAATCCATAACATAGGTATGATTTTTGGATTGGTCAATCTGAAATGCATCTGTGTATGGTATTTTGAATGAGCCAATCCAAAACACGTTCGAAACATTTTTTATTTCAATTTGGTATACAATGTGATCTTCTCTGTGTCCATGCATGAAAGGCGATAAAGAAGTCTCACTACAAAAATAATTAATTTTAGGAGGGGTTATTTTCCGGCGGTTCTAGAAACCCCGAATAATTCCCGGCGGTTTACGGAAAACCGCCCCTAAAATATTTTTTTTTTTAATTTTATAATACTTACACACCCATATCCCCTTCCCCGCGCCTTTGGTAATTCGTTTTAGTAACATCTCTTCTAGTTTCAGATACTTTAGTTTCAGATACTTTTGAACCCTAAAACCTTCTCCTCGTGTTCATCAAAATTTTCCCCAAACCCTACCCCGTACCACAATCTTCTCCTGCTTGGCTTCTTCTTTGGCTTGGCTTCGTGTTCGTCTTCTCTTCTTGCTTGGCTTCGTGTTCGTCTTCTTCTGCAAGGTGGAGCGTCGAGGTGGAGACGTCGAGGTTGAGGCATCGAGGTGGAGGCGTCGAGGCATTTGTGGGTTGAGCGAGTTCGAAGTGCTCTGGTGGGCTCCTGCACTGACCGTCAAGGTAAGACTGTGTCCTTTCGTTTTCTTACTTTCTCTTGTTCACATAACATGCAAATGAATGGAGATTGGGTTGACTCTTCTGATAAAGATGATTTAGAACAACATATGTTTTGCTTATTGAGAAAAAGGTTCGTTGTAATATTCAATCCATTCCGAGATTAAATTTGCATGAATTACATTTGCACACACTTCAGACATAGTCAAGGAACGCAAAGACCCACTGAATGAGACACAGAACACATCAACAGAGGAAGTTAATATAATTGAATTTTCCAGAACTTCCATTTCCAAATATTCTAGGCAACAGGAATGTTTATATGGTTGAATTCTAATACATCCAAATAAAGAACATTAAACTAAATTATCCCATTTGTTTAAGTGATGTGGCATGATGATACCCATTGAAAGTAAAATAAGACTTCATGAGAGTTTATTATAAGATCCTGGCATTGTAGTTGTTGTAATGCAATCTTTATAAAGGCCTACATATTGATGTTCAAAGTTGTTCTTTAACAATTTAGATGAGGCAAGGTAGTATCACTCTTGGTTAGGTGTGTTTGTTCATTATCTGAAATGTTAATTGATTGTTAAATATTGATTTATTCAAGATAGTCCTGCTTAATAATTCTGAATCTGTGGCTGGCAGTAAGTCTTGGATTCTTTGATGATATTTATGTCCCTGCACATCATATGCCCTACCCAAACCACTTTGTTGAGGAATACTTTTGTTATTAAACTTACTTATAATTTAAGCATTTTCAGAAGATATCTTGTATTGTTTCTAGTTCTACTTGCCATTTCTTATTTGTGAGTTTGGTTTTTCCCATATAGGCAGCAAAGTTCAATGTTCAAGCAGTTCAACAAGGGATTGTTTACATTGATGAAGTGGACAAGATAACTAAGAAGGTTCTTTTCTAATTTTAATGGCTAAGTTCATAAATGCAATATATAACCAAAAATTGTATATTCTTTTTGCTTGTTGAGAACTTAGTTTTTAGATTCAAAGTACTATTTATGGGGACTATTCATTTAGAGGATGTTGACTTTTTTTATTAAGGGAAACTTGTACTGCAGAGATTTAAGATCGACAATGTTGTAATGATACTAAATGTTGAGTGTAAAAGGGCAATAAGAGAATATAATGTAGTGGATATCATCTATAAATAACAGAGGTTGAGAGAGAGATCTGTTTGTCATTTTAATAAATGATTATACTTTCAGAAAATAGAGACCAGTAGGAAACATGGTCTCTTGAATACCCTAAATATTATTAAAGTTAATTTCTTTTATACTCAGTGTCTGTTAGTGAAAAAAAAGAAAAGGTGGCTAGCTATTCAGTCCCCAGATGCATTTGTTTTTCATTCATCTGTTCAAGTTGATGTAAGTGTTTTGTTTCCTTCAATAGTATAACTTATCTCTAGATGGTCATGTGTATAATTGAAGCTGCTTTCTATTTGAATTAGTTTTGCACTTTATGTCTTTCTTCAAAGTATAAGTGAGGGGTGGATTTAAATAAGTGAGGCTAGCATTAAGATGTTGCTATTGGGGGACATAAGGGCAAGGTTCTTTCAAATTGATATAGTTTATGATTAAGTGAGTGAATAATGGAAACCATGAGGTGTTGTGGTGACAGTGGATTTAGTGATATTAGGAGACAGAGGGGGCAATCAACAGTGATGTTTCTTCTACCTTGGAAATTGATTTCTTAGCATAATGAAAACATTACAACATATAAGTTCTGGTGCTTCTGTTGGGTTGGTGGCTTGTATTAGGAGTGAGAAGGGAAAAGGGTTCTTAAGGAGTTTATTAAGGAGTAAGGGGAGCAGTATTGGAATCACATGTTAATTGTATGGCTGGGAAGGTGATTCTTCTTGTCTCCTGTGTTTTTTTTTTCTGCATGCATCTGCACCTTAAACAACATTTCGTTTCAAGAACAATGTACTTAGCAAACATATTTTCCCATAGACAGCATAACAGAGGCTAGAAAGTCGTGATAAATACATTTTAGCTCGGCCATAAACTTCGAGTGAGTCAATTCTAGGAAGTGTTGAGCCATTAAAGGTTGGCCCAACTGATATTGTAAATTCTTCATCAGCAAGAAGCGACTCTGCAACAGTGAATGGAATATCATACCAGGACCTCATTCCCTCGTCTAATTTAACAACTCTTTTGGAAAATAGAAATGCTAGATGGTATGTGACTTGCTGATGTATTTCCCACATGAACTCGAAAACCCACCATGACTATAAATAAAATGAACACAACAAGAGCATTTTGTATGGCAAACACAAACAATATCAAGCCTAAAATTATATAGCTCATCCACATAAGTTTAAGTTTAGTAAAAAAATTAGTGATACAAAGATCTCCCTGTTTGAGAAGTGAATATAACTTTGAAATGCAAAAGAGATGTCCCTGAAAATATCGAGACACAAACCATTGAAATTGCCTTTAGCCTTGTCCATCCTACTAAATTGCTATTGAAACAGAGTGAACGATCCAAGATCCAAGAAACTCAGTATAGCTAAAAAAAACTTTAAATCTCACACTAAACACTGTATTGAACACAAAAATTAGCCCAGATTTTTTCCAAATGATATCAGAAATTACTGTACCATCCATTCACAAAAATAAAATTTTAGCCTGTGGTAGTCTCAGACACACGGCTATTAAAATTTTGGCAATATTTTTCTATTAAAATTAAGACCTTATAATCTTCCGTAACAAACTGAGCATGTTGATAGTCCAACTTACTAGATTAATTTTGGCAGCAGCCAGATGTAAAATTTACACAGCATCCACAACTTGCAGACTTCATTCATACTACTTTTATTGCTCTTTAACACCATACGAACCATACCTTTGTAGAAGCATATTCACATTGCCTTATTGAATTTACATATATTCACTTGAATTCATACTACTTCAATTCATACTACTTCAATTCATACTGATGTATTTCATACTACTTCAATTCATACTACTTCAATTCATACTGATGTATTTCAAAATGCTTTATTGAATTTATTCGCATGAACATGTTAATTAACCAGACTATCTTAACTTGAAATGGTAGAGTTAACAACTTCCTATGCAGATTTTTATTTGAAATTTGCTTCAAATGAGAACTGTTTTTATAAAATTTAGGTGATAACCAAACAACCTACACCTAAAAACAAGCCCCACTGTACATAAATACTTGATTTTAGGAAGTTGTTAATCCCCTCGGCCACAAAAAGAGTATGTCACAATGTAAAACAACTATAAATATTCACTTTGAAATCAAAGTAACTAAAACAAATAAGATACCTTAAAACCAGCAGGACTTGGGCTTTCTAGAAATCTACTAAAATCAGTAAAGCAAACATGTTAAAAGAACCAAATTATCAAAAGGTAAGGGTTGAATTAAACCAGCTGCAACTGAAAGGAGAAAATAAGAGCTGGTAGCTATACCTGCAAAACAGAAAAAAGGTTAACAACTAAATCAAATTTCAAAAACTGTTAGTAAACATGTTAGTCAAAATAAAGTCAGCAAATTAAATCTAAATCTGAAATGAAAATAGCACTAAAAAATAAAAATAAAAGCTACCAGGTAAAACTAACTACTCAATCAAAACTAGAGCAGAAAGTTTAAAACAACAAAAAGAATCAGCAAAAATCATCTATTAAAACTGTAATAATAGTAAAATGTTAGTCAAAGCTAGCAAAAAGTAAATTATTATGTTATATTGTATGATTTGTATGATTTTTTTATTAAATATATTATCGACTAATTATTATGTTATATTGTAGGTATTTGATCAAGGGAGTGGGCCAAACAATGGATGTAATGAAGAAAAAAATTAGATATTGTTATTGAATACTTTTATGAGTCATACTTTTAGTATTGAACATCTATATTGAACATATGTAATGAACCTCTTTCTTTTTAATTTGTATGTATGAACAATTAGTTGTATGAATGATATTAGGTTGAACAATGTAGTTTATTTTATACAATATTATTAAATTTTAGTTCATATTAATTTATTGTTTGTTTTGTCAATAAAATCATTTTTATTATAATCTACTTTTATTACAATAAAAAAAAATGAACTATACAAATTCCCGGCGGTTTTAAAACCCCGGTAAACTAAACCATCAAAAATAGGGGCGGTTTTGAGATAACCCCAGCTAGTTCCGGCGGTTTTTGAGTAGCCCCGCTATTCCCGGCGGTTTTCATAAAGCCCCAACTAATTCCGGCGGTTTCTACAAAACCCCTGGAAATTCCGGCGGTTTCTGGGAACCCCCGCTAATACTGGCGGTTTTTTCAGAACCGCCGATACTTGCTTGGCGACGGACGTTTTCCCACCGGTTTTTCCAACCGCAGGAAATATGATTTGCAGGGGTTAAAACCGCCGGTAATATTTAAAAAAAACCCCGGTAAAAATACAGATTTTTGTAGTGTCTCATGCAACATGAAGAAGTAGGGAGAGATAATGCTGGAGGATGGGGGCATTGGTGGCGTCAATAAAAAAAAGAGAAGATGGGAGATAAAATCAAGGAAAATGATACTTTAACAACAATATTTGACAACATTTTGACACGGGACACATGTTAAAATGTGAGTGGTACACGTGGAAAATGAATTTTTAATATGAGAATGACGTGGCAATGAGAATTGGGGGCAGGTTTCAAATTTTGGCTTCATTTTCTCATTTTCAGATTTGCAATTTGAGGAACATTTGAGAGAAAACCTTTGAGCGCGAAAACTAGAGAGAGACTCGTCTTCCCTCCACCCAGCCACCCGGTGCCGCCGTTCGTACGTGAAACCTAGACGGTCTCGTCTTCCCTCCACCCAGCCACTCATTACTGTCAGAGTGTCGCCATGCGTACGCGAAACCTGCGCTTCCTCCCACCCACCCATTGTCGTCGAAGTGCCGTCGGAGGAACCACTTTTTATACAATTTATGAACAAATACGTGGCAAAGGAAGGATATTTACTAAGAGTCATTGTGCAGGAACAGAATTGGTACCAAAGACAAAATAAGTGGGTACTTCAGGTGAACGTTTTGCACAGGAAGGTCAACTATGATCATGAAACTCACTTATTTTGTCTTTTTTGTACCAGTTTTGTTCATGCACAATGACTCTTAGTAAATATGCTTCCTTTGCCACGTATTTGTTCATAAATTGTATAAAAAGTGGTTCCTCCGATGGCACTCTAGCGACAATGGGTGGATGGGAGAAAGCGCAGGTTTCGCATACACACGACGGCACTACGACGACACTCTGGCTGCAATGGGTGGCTGGGTGGAGGGAAGAGGAGACGTCTAGGTTTTGCGTATGAACGACGACCTGGGTGGTTGGGTGGAGGGAAGATGACACCGCCTACGTTTTGCCTACGAACGCCGACAGTACGGCGGCACTCCGACAGTAGTGGTGGCTGGGTGGAGGGAAGACGAGTCTCTCTCTCTCTCTAGTTTTCGCGCTCAGAGGTTCTCAAAATGAAGCCAAAATGAAGACAAATCTGAAAATGATAAAATGAAGCCAAAATTTGAAACCTGCCCCCAATTCTCATTGTCACGTTATTCTCATATTAAAAATTCATTTTTCACGTGCACCATTCACATTTTGACACGTGTCCCGTGTCAAAATGTTGTCAAATATTATTGTTAAAATATCATTTTTCTAAAATCAAATTGGGGTTTTTATAATGTCCTAAGGGTAAAAGTGAGATTTTAAAAGTTAGGAGGTGCAGGAAAAAAAAGGGTGTTGGAAGAAATGGCCAACGTTATGTTATGTAATTTTATAAGAGAGTTCCAAAATGTTCCAACGTTGAAGTTTTCATTGCACTTGATGGAAAAACAATAAATCATTTGTTGTGTGCATATTCTATCCGAAACACAAAAACAAAAACAATTTTATGTTTTTTTTTAATTGTTATATTTTTGAAAATTTTTAATTTAAGTTTATTATTATTTTATTATTATTTACAAATTTTAAGACAATATTAATTAATATTTTTAATGACGTCTCATTCATTTCATTGATTGTGATAAAACACAATAATTAAAATATTGCTATTTAAGTTGGAATCACAGTTGTGGTGACACTCTCAACCATTACATTTTCATACCAAATGGTGTTAGTATGTATCAATATCCTTTTTCTTTTTAATTTCTTTAAATATTTTCTAATCGTATTTAATGTTTATTTAAGAAATTGGTGTGTATTTTTAATGTAAACATTTATTATGCAAAATATTGATGTAAAAGTTCACTTTTAATTAGAAAATAATATAAAAGTAGTTGTATATACTTTTTTCATCGTTTTCTTCTTGAAGTCCGGCGTCGCGGAGTAGAACTCTGTTATAAAATTACAGACCATTAAACTGTCATGTGTTTTCATATTTTCTATTCACATAAATATCAGTAAAATTTTAAAACAGTTTTCATATTTGAGGATTGATTCTAGAGGCGGAGTATCTCACGTGAAATCATGAGATAGAGTTTCTAAGTGATTTTCTTGCATCAAATAAGGATCTCTAATATGGTTTGAGAAATTTATTTGGTCTAGGGTTGATCAGGGTGTAAGTGCAACACAATAATATTGCAATTAGCACAATTCTATAATCAAGGATTGTTCGCAGAAGCTTTAATGTAGTTTTCAATGTGAGAATGAACTGGGATAAACTTTTTGTGTGTAATATTTTTATTCCTATTCTTTTACAGTTGTAATCTTTTAAATGTCTCTTATCATAATTGTGGTTACGGTTTGAAGAAAAAGGAAATTCTAATAAAGTTTTTTCATGATTAAGAATCTCGGAGAGAGTATATACTTTTACCAGATTGTTTGGCAAGATATTGCAATCAATTTAATTTAAAAAAAAATTACATTGAACATGATAAATAACATAGGTTAGCGAATACATTTATAATATATTGGGATGCCAAAAGAAAGGAAAAATAAAAACAAATAAAGATGAAACCCGATAGTTCTAAAAAACCATAACAAAGACTTTTCTTAAAATAAAACCAGGATTCATGTAAAAGAGATATTAATGTGCCTTTTATACTTCGATTTACTTAAAATCAAAGTATAACATAATGCGGTGATATTTTTGAAATTTTCACGAAAGTATATGTTTTGGTTCTAAACCATACGAAGCAGTAGAGGATCTATGACAGCGAATTCTAAGATAGTCGCTATCATAGACCCTCTGCGCACACTGACATTCTCTTCTACAATTTGATCAAAACATCTATGCAGGGCATTTGTCTCGATTATTTTCATAACCAAGGCCATAAACCCTCTGCGCACACTAACATTCCCCTTTATGCTTTGACCAAAATCTCTGAGCAAGGTTTTTGGCCTCAGTTGTTTTCAAAACCAAGGTCATAGACCCTTTTCCCAAAAAGTTGGCCACTTGAAAAGTAAAATTTTCATATCTATGCAAGGCTTTTGGCCTCGTGTCCATGAGAGTCGATGCCATAGACTTTGCTCTGACCCATTTTGAGTTGTAATCGAGGTAATTTCGATCTTATGCTTTGGTTTGGTGGGACTTGAGGCAAAAGAGTTGAACAAAATTTCAAAATTGTCATTTTAAATTATTTTTGAATTTTTTTTAGATAACTTTAGGCCTCATTTGAGTAGGAAACTAAGGTCGTATCCCCCATATTTCTCGGTTTTATGAAGAACTGAGGTAATAACTTTTTCTAGGTTAAACAAATAAAAGACAGAGGGTGAACGATTTCATCTTTTTCGCGAAATTGTTCTTCTTCTACAAATAGAAATTGCTCCGCTACGTCGATATAACCCATTTTCTTTGCATTTTTCACTATTTACAGCCGTTTTTTATCATCTTCGTGGTTGTCATGAACGTTTAGGAAACATAATCACCGATCAAAATTGTTCCAAACCTCTTCTTGGATTGGTTATTGCGATTCTCCACCTTAGAGATAAATTTTTATGCTTTTTTTTCTGCGTTTTGGTGTTTGTGTTTGTTTCTAAAACTAATATTTTGTTTGTATATTTGTCTAGGTTTGATTTTTGCATAGTTAAATTTCCTATCGTTTTAATCGCGGTTTCTCCATTGTTATTGGCCTTTCACACTCTCAAGTTCTTATTTTAATATTTAAAGTTTACTTTTTAGTAGAATCATATAATTTTGTAGTAGGTTCTAATTTTTTTATGTTAAATATGTGATTATTTCAATGCTTATTAATTGTATGATTGTATGATTGAATTGAATTAACCTTAATTTCCCGTTAAATGGTTAATACAAAAATCCAATATTAAAGGCTAAATGAGAGCATAAATATGTACTCATCAGTCACCCACATGGTCACCTAACGAATTGTTCATGAAGCCCAGCAAGAGGAAATGTCCACAACTTCATTTCTTCAAGTTCCAAAACTGGCGCTCAACACATCACTTTGCACCCAGCGCTGATGATGATCTCCAGAATCTGCACCACATGTCTATTTTGATTTTTTTGCACGAGTCTTATGCATATAAAACATGGCCTTTCAGGTCACAACATCCCCATGTATCATAGCTAATTATTAGCTGCTTAGTTGCACCGGAAGAGCTTTGAAGACTCTATAAATTGAAGCTTTTTTCATGTAAATAACTACTTTTGAGATTAATGAAAGAAATCTCTGTTGAGATTACTCCAGGATTATTTCCCCTTCAAAAGTCATTGTCAGAGAGGGTTCAACGTCCTATAGCCACCTTCCCTAGTGGAAATCTTGCTAGGCTTCATTTGCATCATTCCACCTTCCATAAATCACTTCACTGAGAGCATAGCTTTGTTTCCATTAAACACCTTACCTTAATTCAACTTTTTCATTGCTTCATTCGTTCCTGACCTCTACTGAGTTGCTGAACTTGAAGAATTTACTCAGTTCAGCCTTGGAGGGAGTTAATCAAAATTGCATCTCTATCACAACGCAGATCAAATTTCTGAGATTCAAAACCACATGTAGCTGCAAATCGTGTCTCTCCATTGCAGATCTAAAATCACGAGCAACCATGAGCACTACTGTGTGCGTCACCTGAAAAAGAAAAATTAGACTAGAAAAGTTTCTGATTCAAATAGTTATGATGACGACAAGAGCGAACGATGGCCAGACATGATAGATATAGTTTTCAGTGTCTTAATTCATTTGCAGACCTAGGCTATTTTGGACTGTAAGTAAAAAATCACGATAAGGAAAGAATAGAAAACCACTTTTTATACTAGTTATAATTAAAACCAGCATAGAAAGTTTTCTTGTTTATTATAAACATGTCACAACGTCAACTTTCTATACCATTTATAATTAGAACTAGTACATAAAGTTTTCTTACTTATTATAAAAATATTACTATATCCACTTTCTAAACAATTTATAACTATAACCAGTATAAAAAGTTTTCTTCTTTATTAGAAAAATGTTATCCTACTCACTTTTTATTTTATTATAACTATAACCAGTATAAAAAATGTTATTTTATTTATAATTATGCCACCACATTAATTTTTATACATGGATAATAATTAATATAAGTAATGGAGGTAAAAGTGTTTTTTAATTACTAAATGTTTCATCAAATTGATTTTTACTTAGTAAAAAGTTTAGGTAGGTATGATAACATCCTCCATTACTCTTTCACACCGAACAACCAACCTTATACCTTCAAGAATATAGTTAAGGATGTTAACATCTTCTGTGTTGGGAGGTATGATTTTTTCAAAAAATCGAAACCAACCAGAATGCACGTATTCGACATTTTGATTTATTTATATACTTATTTAGTAAAATATGACAATAATAATAGTAATTGTATTTATTAGTAATACCAACACAATTGCATATATAGTAATTTTTCCCCTAAGTTGTGCACAAAACACCTTAAGGTCAATACTCCAAGAAGGTGACTAAAGGTATGATATAATAAAACAATAAAGTTCTTACCCTTAAACCGAGGAATGTTGCTTCTGCGGCTGTGAATAACACATGAATTCCAGGAGCTTGTGGTTGTGAATAACAAATAATGAATATGTAGAAAAGGATGTTCTATTATAATTCAGTGAAAGAGAGAAATAGTTAGCATGATTTTTTAATATTGAATATTGTTGTGAAAGGTGTCACTAACCGAACCGAACAAGTGAGCGTGGGATGAAGAGCCACTCGCATCCACTAAGATACGAGAACTTCAATACTCTAAGCACCACCAAGTTGGAATACCAACTTTTACATCCTACAAAAAATTAATGTGATTCCATTCTTATAACTTATTTTAATTTTATTTTTAAATTTAAAATCAAATATTTATTTTCTATTTTTATTTTTTTTGGATGTAATTTTAGAAATCATAATTGATTTTGGTAGTTATCCAATTGTACACTTATTATTTTTGTAAATTGCGGACATTATACCCAATTTAACGATAACTCCTATTTTATATTTTTAAAAGGAAATATATTGTTATCCATATATTCTGTGTTTCAAGTTTCATCTTAGATTAACTTGAATTGATTGCCAAATAAATAAAATTTAACAAAGAATTGTTTCTACCTTGGATCAATCTCGATAATTACCTTACTAGACTAAAAATATCCGCTTATGAACAAAACAAATTTAATCAAGAAATTTTTTTGTATATTACCAAAATTAAATACAATTAAATATGTTAATAAAGTGTTTTTATTCTTTTTAGAACTCATGCGTGTATTTTGACATTTTAATTAGGATGACATTTTAAAATAAATATATATTTTTTGTCATCGCATAAAAATTTAATAAAAAAATAAAAAAAATTAAATAAACATAAATAAGGAAGTAAACCAAACCCGTGTTAATAAACAAATTAAGAGTTTCAAAATACTATAATAATATGTATAAAGTGTTTTTAATTATATACGAAAAAATATATAAATTTAAAAGGAAAAATTTATTTGAATGATTTTCATGTTTTATATAAATTAATTCAAAGCATATATCAATGGAGAGGTATTTTGTATGTAAAAATTAAGAAAGTACTTGTTTGACGACCATAAAAGATCAACACTGAATTTAATTTATACTCAAGACCTAGAGTAAAATTATTATAGTTACATGAGACATATACCACTATAATAAGTTATAATTTTTTTATATCATTGATAATTTTTAAAAATCATATTTTTGTAAACTAAATTTTGCATGTTAAACTAACGAATAAATTAACTTCTTATTTAAGTATTTTTAATTAAATTTGACCTTCTAAAAACAATACTTAAACTTAATTTTTCATTAACGTAGTTTTAAACGTGTTATTATATTTTGTTAATAACTAATAAAAAAGTGGAAATTGTTTTCTATTCCATGAAAATCTTTATCGGTAAGAGTAAAAGGAAGATAAATCAAAATTCATTTTGTTTGTTCTATCATTAGTTAACAAATCACAATTCTAATAGCGATTTTTGGTGATAAGTTAAAAGCGTAAGTATATCACGTTATTGTTCTGTTAGCTTTTGAGTTATTTTAAAACAACTTCTTCATCAATTGAAAGTATAGAACTTTTATATTTTGCATAAATATTAAAATAATTATGCACATACATTTAGTTTAAATGAAGCTGTCTTTAACTTTTTTAAGTGGATGTAAATAATAATTATTTTCTTTTCAAATTTTAAGGTGCACTTAACCTATTACTTTCTTTGTAATCAATTTTTTGTTCGGTGTCAAGGACGTGACTTGCACGTCCTCTGCTGCCGCGTGAAAGCAAGGTGCCTTTTGAAACTCACTTCTCTTCTTCTCACCTAATCATCTTTCCTTCTCTCTCTTTCCTACAGAAACCAGACCTTCCCAGAACAATTGGTTTAATTCTCAACAACAGACACCAGAAACAGAAACAAAAAGAGAAGAGATTGGTGAGATGGAGAACGGCCTCTACGATGAGTTGTTGCAAGAAATTTTCCAGAAACTCCCTCCTTCTTCCTCCTCCTCCGTCGCCCTCGTCTGCAAGCGCTGGCTCCGCCTCTACCGATCCTCCACAACCTCCCTCTCCCTCCGCCTCATCCCTCACTCCTCTCTCACCGTCTCTTCTCTCTCCTCCTTCCTCTTCCACCACCCTTTCCTCTCCTCCCTCTCTCTCTCCCTCTCTCCACACTTCTCTCTGTCCCCACACATCCTCTCACTCATCTCCTCCTCCTGCTCCAACCTCCTCGCTCTTTCTCTCGACCCCACCCCTCTTTCTCTCTCCTCCCTCCTTTTTCTCTCCACCTCCTTTCCCCGTCTCACATCCCTCTGCATCACCCTCCCCAGGCCCCTATTTCTCAACTGGGTTCCCTCCTTCCCCTGTCTCAAACAATTGTCCATTTCCCTGTCCTCTGACCAAGAAAATCCAGGTGGGGTCAACAGCGACGAAGAAAGGGAAGACTTTGACGCGGAATTGGGGTTGGAGAGTCTTTGTGTGGTGGGGATTCGCAGCAATGATTGGGGGCTGGGCTGGTTGTGGAGGAGATGCACCAAGCTTAAGAAATTGAAGCTTCACAGTTGCCAGGGTATTGGAGGGCCTTACTCGTCTTTCGTCAGGTGCTTGCAAGGAATTCATGAAATTGAGCTCAGAACTTGCAGGAGTGTGGTGTACGCGGTTCTTTTGGAGCTTGTGGAACATTGTCACTCCCTAGATTTTCTCTTGGTTCATGATGGTGGTAGCAGAGAAGGACTGATGCAATTTTTAACTCAGGGCCGCTCCAATGTTTGCAAATTCGACCTCCGTCTCCCTCTGGACCTCAACAACGACCATCTCTTAGCGATGGCCGCGAACTTCAATAAGCTCACAAGTCTCAGGCTTCAAAGCTGTTGCCTTGTTACCGGGCAGGGCCTAAAGGTTCTTGCCGGAGCTTGCGGCGGACTTGAGGAACTGGCCCTGGTGAACTGTGACGTGGTTGAGAGGGAGCCTGGGCTGCTTGCGACTCTGGGACAGCATTTGAGGCAGTTGAGGAAGCTGGACTTGTCTCATAACGAAATGTTGGTCGACAAGGAGTTTGTTTCGATGCTGGTTTCGTGCATTCGTTTGATTGATTTGAGAGTGAGAGGGTGTAAAGCACTTACTAGTGTTGCTGTGGTTTCTATGCTTAGGAGCTGCAAGCACCTTCAAAATGTGGATATTATGCACTGTTTCCGTATAGACTCTGAGGCGATTGAGCTGTTTGTTAAGAATTCTTCTCGGTTGAGGAAAATGGAAGTTGAGAGCAGCAAGCTCTCTGATGCTGCGAAAACGTGGGCATCGAGTAAGTTTATTGAAGTTGAGTGATTGGAAATTGAAGGTGAAAGAAGGAAATGTATATTTATGAAGTTTTAAATAAACAGGTATACTTCACACCTCTGATCAATGCATTTATGCATTCATGTTTCTGTAATAAAATAAACTATTGCTTATATTATCTACGAACTTGGTGGAGGTTAAAAGAAGCAAAGCAAGTGTCAAAGTGTATGTATATCTGTTTGAAATGTGAATTCTCATATGTACTTTTAATTTTCATCCCATTTTGTGGGATTTGCACAATTTGTACCTTTTGACTTCACTGGAAAGGATTTGTGTAGCCCACTTGTCTAAAAAGCAGGACCCAGTTATATTGGTGATGCGTCATAAAATGGAAATAAATGAGTAGCTTTAATTAAAGGGGATGGTAAACTGCAACTGTAATTTAATTAGGAGTTGAAATCCAGCAATTTTAAGTGGGACATCAAGCTTATCAGCTTGATTGGGTCGGAATTGACATGATACTGTGACATAATTGATAACTTCACGAAATTTTATCGGGCAACTGTTCATTTTATGCGGTGGAAATCAATGTTTCACAGCTGTGTTTTGGATTTCTCGTACGATCAGAGCCTAGTTGTGGCCGCTTTCGTGTGCATTTTTATCCAATTGGAAAATAACTTTATTTAATTCGTTAATCATTCATTTATATTATTATGGTAATATATTTATGATATTGTAATCTGACCGAATTTTCAGAAAAAATGAAATATATTTTCAAAATAATTAATTTGAAAATATTCATATAATTATCAAATTAAATTAGATTATATTATTTAAATAAAATTCTTTTTGAGAAAAGAATTAAAATAGTTAGACAAGTTTTGATTTGAATAATATAAATCAATAATAACTAATTTAGTATCATATTAAAATTACTAATTTTGTTATCGATATTAAAATATTTGAAGTTTGTTAGAGAAAATATTAAAAATTCTATCATTATAATTAAGTACTAAAAATAGACAAATCTAAAACATGATCATATACTTCACTCTACAAAAATCGTTTTAAGAAACTATATAACATTGTGTACTTTTAAATTATATTTAATAAAGCATGAAGGCACTTAATCAATAAAAACACATAATTATGTTTAATAAAACATGAAAACAAGAGTGTACTATAAAAGCACGTGAGTTAATCTAGCATTACATGAAAAATATATACTTATTTTATTATTGTATGGAATGTTTATTATTTTTTATTATTAAAGAGATCCATTTGTAAAAGAAAAAGACGATCACTCGAAACCAGAGTTAAAAGTTATTTTTCTTCATTAAATTCTTGAATAAAACATTATCAACTTTGATAGAAAAATCATAGGAAAACATTTAAATTCTAAGAAATAGAAAACACTTAAGCTAAAACAATCGAACGCATGACAAACGATGTGTTGTCTAAAAACATTTGAGAGAGAACTGAGCTAAAGACGCAATGCTTAAACAACTGAAGTAGGTATTTGGCTTTTCTCAAAAATAGAAAGGAGTCGAAACAATGTCTTTGACTAAAACAATTAAAAGACATGATTGTTAAAAGATATAAGAAAGCTTAAGCAAGCTAAACGTTATCTGTCTACAAAGAGACAAAAGCAAAAGAAGTGTTTACTTGAATCAAGATGATACCATGAGCGAAACAGACACGTCATCTTAAGATGAAGTATCTCTACCATTTCAAAGTAAAAGAACTTAATTGTAAAATCCTACCTAACAGTAGGAAATCAAAAAGTGTGTTGTTTCATTAGGCCTTGTTCTTTTGAGTGGATTTGAGGGAGTGAATTTGAGGGGATTTGAAGATAAATTTTTTTGTCGTTTATTTGAGTGAATTTGGAGGTAAATGAGAGTGAATTTGGAAATAAAATTAGTGAGAATTAGTATAGAATTGTATTCACGTGACAAATTAAAAAAAATTATTTCCAAATTCACTCTCATTTACCTTCAAATTCACTCAAATAAACGATAAAAAAATTTATCTTCAAATCCTCTCAAATCCACTCAAAAGAATAAGGCCTAAATGACATTAAATGTCCGATGTTCAAAAACAACAAAAGTGATAAGAAAAGTCATATTTGCTGCATGTACAATTTACTCTAATTTTGCAGATAAGCTATTCTACATGCATCCACAATGCTACATATTAAATATCAAATGTGGAGGTTAGAGACAAAAAAAAATAATCATGGTATGTTCCTCATGAAGCAAAGTCTAAAAATATCGTACAACATACTTCAAGCAAAACATTGAAAAAACATGTCTGCTCTAACAAAGTTGACTTACACAACGACTAATATGAAAAGAAGAAAGACAAAACACAAGCATCAAGACTACGATCTACAAACGCAGTCTAATGGACAAATATTCGTAAAGCCTATAAATAAAAGATCTCTCAAGAAGAAAATCAAGAGGGTAGAATAGAGGATAACCAAAGTGTGTAAAGCTTGGTAAGTCATTTGGCGTGATGAGACTATTTTTATTTGCATGGATTGAACAATCACATTTGGAGGAAATCAACAAGGTAGAATGATAGGCATTGGAAAGATAGATATAAATTCTCTTCTATTGATATTGTTTTATTAGTAGATAGTCTGAAACATAATCTGTTGAGCACAAGTCAATTATGTGATAGTGGATACAATGTTATATTTGATAAAGGCCAATGCAAAGTCCTAAACAACCAAGGTCTACTAGTATTTACTACAAATAAACAAGGCAACTTGCACAAGATAGATCTAGATGAGTTACATGCTCCAAGCGTCTCATGCTTAGTGTCTATAAAAGATAATGCAATTTCATGGAATAGTAAAAGTGGACATGCTAGTATGAGATTAATCTCAAAAGTACAATGTAATGAGCTTGTGATAGGATTACCTAAAGTACCACTCAACGATACCATCTATATATATAGATGAAAGCTTGAAGAGAAGACAAGAAAGATAATATAGTGAACTCATAAATGCTCAAACAAGTTTACTGTGATCATACATCGACTGAAGCTAAATTTCTGAAAGAGAAAAACCTTTACAAATGTCATATTTCTTTGTATTGTTTCCATCCTTTCTTTAAGAGTTATTAATTTGTACCTTTGCTCATAACACTATTTGTCTTGTAAATTTTGAAGAGAATCAAAGCACTTGGTGTTTATTTAAGTTGAGTTAAATAGTCTAGAAATGTTTTCTAGGGTTGAGCCCAAAAGTGGTTAGAATAGTTTTAAACCAGGAGTTGTTAAACTCGGACTAGTCGTGTTGACTATGTGAATCAAGAATGGTGAGAATATTCGTTGTAAAGCAAGAGAGGTAAAACTCTTGTTATCTTGTTAAAGTTACTGGAACCCCTTAAAAGTTCTTAAGGGGAAACTGGACATAGCTGAGGTTTAGTGAACCAGTATAAAAAATCTATGCTTTATTGCTTTGCTCTTTAAAACATTTTCCATTTACGCATCTCATAAAAACCCACATTTAAACACCTTACAAATTATATATCTTTTACAAACCATTAAACATACTTTGCAAAAGAATTTAAAAACATTACTCAACTAACCCCTCCCCTTCTAATGTTTTCCTGTGATTTCACCAATGTGTATCTAGATTGGGAAGCAAAACTAGGCCAATTATTCAATGTAAACCCAATAGAAGATCAAGAGCAACTAGACTTAGTGGTAAAGGAATATGTCATAGCAGCATCAAGTTTGTATAAATAATTACTAGGGGCCACTTTTAGCTTCTTGGATGCAAGATTTGTTCCTTCCTATTATAACACGAAGCTCCTTTTGATGTTCCTAATGTTTCAACATGGACAAATGTGCGTGGATGATTATTTTAAACAGCTAGAGCCTTCAATGCTTACAGTTGGATTAGATGAATCTAATGTAGAAAAAGTGTTTACGTTTGTTAGTGGTCTAAGGAGAGACATATAATACCAAGTACAGTTGTATGAGTGCACCACTCTTGAATACGTTTTACACCTTGTTCTAAAAATTGAAACTCAATTAAAAGGAAATGATGGGGCCAAGGAGGAGTCACTTACACAATGACTACTATAGTTGTAACACCTCTTTCAGGATATCACTAGTAATTTATAAAAACAACCATTTTCTGAAACCATTGTTAAAAGTGAATTTAAAATAACATTAAACCAACTAGAAAAAAAAAACTTTATTCCAATTCAACTCAAAACACTGTTTGAAAATATTACAATTTAAAACTAAGGTTTAATAGCTTATTTTGTCCCAAATTTTGACGAATTTTTTCAATTAGGTCCTTCCTTTTAAAAGTATGTCAAATTGGTTCTTATTAAGTAAATTTTGCGTCAACGTCGTCTCTTTCGTTAAATACGCATAAACAACATTAACTCTTTTTTTTTCTGTCCTCTGCTCTTCTGTAACACAACAGACTTTTCTCTTTCTTTTATCAGTGCTATCTTTTAATTATTTCAAAGAAAATTACATAAGCAATTTGAACAGGCAATTTTTATTGCGACATCACGATGTACCCCAACTCAAAATCTTTTATCTCCTCTTTTCTTTTTTTCAGTGCTATATTGTCACATAAATCTAAAATCTGAGGTGGCTTAGGAACTTAAGATCAAAGCTTATTCAATAGAATTTCAATTACAATTTTCCCTTGGAACCTAATCAGGATGAGATGTAGTATCCTTGACGCCCAATATATTATGACGTAGTTAATTTGGCACCAAATGGTAAACCACTGAGGAGTGTATGCTAAATTAATAATAAATGATTTGTAGTCAATGAATCCTTGGGATTGAGGATAAATATAGGACAAGTTCTACTCTGTCAATCCTTAGCATTAACTTTGCCAAGAGTTATAAGCCATTTCTATCTAAAATAATTTGTTCCTACCTACACCAAAAAAAAATTCCTATATTGTTTTTGTGAGGTGATGAGATCAGAACCTAATTAATAAAGACAACTCATTTCATGGACTACATGGAAAACATGATAGCCACTGTCGCCACTAGTTAAACGTTGACAACAACTTTACACAATATTAACCCTTCCTTCAATATCTTCATATCCCATGAACAAAGTAATATCTACTGAAAAGAAAAGAGTTGTTGATGATGACAGATAAGCATTGTTCCTCAACATTCTTGATTTTAACTATAATGAGAAAAAGAAGAGTTCTTTAACCTTGAGGCACGTAAATTATGCTAAATTTTCAAACAATTTTTTGTTGGTACGAGCTTCTGCAAATTGGAGATTATCATAGTTCTTACAAGAAGTGTAGCATTAGAAATTAGAAAGAGGCAACAATAAGAAATAATTCCAACCGGAAAAACCAATCATAATTAATTAAAATCATGCCCCAATTCAAAACACCATTCAAATAATAATAAAAATTACAAAACAGATATAAAATTGACTTTGAAAACGTGAAATAGAAGATATGATACCATGGACTTATCATAGAAGGGAAATCCTTGCATTTGTTGTAGAGCATTGGAAGCAGAAGAGACCTCCTCAAAGACCACCAAGCTTGACCTTTGTGTTTTAGGGTTTTAAAAGTTAACACCTCAAGTATCTTTCCAAACTAAGTGAAAACAGCGTTCAGAGACTTCTTCAACTCTACATCCAACATACGCAATTCAAAGAACTTATAATCCATCAAAATCGAAGTTGCGGAAACACTTTTTTTTATATTGCAAAAGTACGAAAAGATAGCACTGACAAAAGAAAGAGAAAAATCTGGTGTTACAGAGGAGCAGAGGAGAGAAAAAAAATGTTGAAATCATTTGTGCATATTTAACGGAAGGGACGACATTGACGCAAAATTTACTAAGTGATAACCAATTTGACACACTTTTAAAAGAAGTGACCTAATTTACAAAATTCAGCAAAACTGGGGACAAATTAAGTTATTAAGCCTAAAACTAAATTGTTCCAAGTACATAAAACAAATCCATAAGATTCCTTAGCGTTTCTCCTAACTCTAGGAAGCTCGAGCATTATCTGAAACAACATCGATTCCCGCATAAGAATATGAGTTATACAATAATCGCACAAATACAAACAAGTAAGGGTTAGCTAACGAAAGCAGATGATAATACACAACAACTCACCCACACTGCTTAAACCAATAATTTTATCAATGAATTAACCCATTTTCATGCAAAACATCAAGAGATATCATCACCAAGAAAATGGCAAACACTATGTCTTTTCTTCCCTGTAACATACCGTCACCTTGACTCCTCACCAGTAAACACCACTGCATTATGTCTATCATCATGTATTAGCCCATCAATTCAATAATTGACATAAAAACACTATAACAATAGACATCCATCCACCACATAACCAAAACATGATCTTTACTAAATTGAAATTTCTGCACAGAAACAACACGTATACAATTTATGTAAACCAGTGGTAACAAGCATATTAACCCGTAATACCATATCATTTATCCATAACCACTCTAGTGCAAAGAATAAACATCTGAAATGCACAACCTAATGAATCAAAAACATACCTGGACATTATTCTCTTGCAATTAGGCCATGAATAATAAAATACAAAGATTTATCTCATACCAACAAGATGTACACATACACAAAAACATCACCAACAACAACAAAGATGTACACCCAATACCACATGATCAATGTATCATCACACAAAACAAAAAGAAAGGAACAACTCCCCTTACATTCATCATACTCATAATCCATACGAGACAAGAACTAAGGTTAGCACCCTTTACCTTATCTGCACATAATGCATCCATTAAGCTCTTGATTTTTCCCTTTTTTTTTTTTCTCTACACTGCTTATCTGTTAGCTTTCCTTCACACACTGAACCAAACCTCCAATTCCAAACAAAAGCACGTTAAATCTCATGTTCTATCCTGTAGATTGTTTTTGCACTTTGAAACAAAACAAAATCTCCAACCCAAAAAAAAACTACAATGCATTCACTCTAACAACCATTTAATTCACCTTAATGACCTATATTACTCCTTGTGCATGCGTCTAGATACATTGAATCTGCCTACATCTTTTCACCTTCTAAAGAAATGCAAAACCTAAAAGAAACTTTTGTTCTGGCCAAAGTTCGAAAACACCATCCCAAGCTTGAAACAACCACACCAAAAACATACTAAAACACATCCAACACACACAACGAGAATCAAACACAGGAACTCCAACCCATAACAAGAAGCTTTAACCAATTGTGCTACACTTCACTCCTCTACAAACTATTATTTCTAATTTTAATTAATACTATTCACATCCAAACTGTCATTCTAGAGATAAAGAAAAACATGATAAATCTCCTTCTAGGTCTCACCAAGAACCACCGATTAGAAGTAAGTTCCCAAGTGATCACACTCACCACCACTCCACTTCTCAAAGGTAAGTTCCATAAAAGGTTTTAATTGTTTAGGGTATGGGCACATTGCTTTAAATTGCCCAAGAAAGAGAACTTATGACCTTAAAGCCAAGTAGTAAGATCACTTGGTGAATTAACCATTGGGAATGATGGATCCACAATCCACAATTAGTCGTTGTCATACCAAGACTACTTTTGAAGATAATCAATAGTGCTCTTGTCGACCTGGAAAGCCTTGGTGAGAACCTCAGAAGAAATAGGTGGATTAGCTTTAAACAAAGCATCTGCGATTGTGATAGTTCCAGGATTTTGGCTACTAAGACCAGCAATTGCAACAGCATTGCCGTATCCAACATAAAGTTGGTAATGTATGAGACCAATTGGGAAGACAAAGACATCACCCTTGTTCAGTACTGTGAAGAGGCCATTTCCATTTGATTGGAGGTATTAGGCAGACACAACTGAGGATGTCAAAGCCAAGATGGCAAGAACCAAGTACACAACTTTCATTTTTTTTTTCTTGTTTCTGCTATATGTAATAATATCTTGTGAGGATTGTTGCTATTTATAAGGATGCATGAAGCATTGAATTGGTTTTGCAGTTCATAATAACCTAACCAATTATTTATGATGATGAACCATTCCATCACAAATTTACATTCGTATGCTTGTGCTCGATCAAAGAGTAGACTAGGAAAATGTTCCTTGTCCACTTGAAAAAGAGAAAGAAATGTTGTGATTAATATTATTTTATCCATTGACTTTAAGTCGATTGTTGTAATTAATATTATTTTATTATGGGAAGCCCGCTAACTAAATCAAAGATTAGTTTTGACCTTTTCTCAATATTACACACTTTGTGATACGAATTATTTCACATATTTACTTTCGAAATTTAACGTATTAAGATATACCTTTTGACTTTGTACTCCTTCCTGCATATTTGTTTTGGTCTTAATTCAAAATGATTCCCTGTGGATATATAAATTTAAGTTAACGCGTATGATGAAATCATACTTCACCATGGATACCCAAAACAAAAAGGTGAGACATATCTAAAGCAGTTTTGAATATGTATTATATTTTGGTTATTTCTTTAATACACCATTTAAAATGCATTTTAAAGAGTAAAAATAATAACGAATATATTGTAAGTATTGAAAATGAGAAAACAGTGAAAATGTAAGAAATTCACTTTCAACTCAATCTAAATTTTACCTAAAAGCATCTTTGCTTATTCAGGGTTTTAATTTTTTTTATTACCCTACGTTATGTTAATATTAATATTATTATTATTATTATTTGGGCAAAATATTAATTTAAAACCCTGAAAAAAATTATCAGAATGAAAAGTTCTTTTTTTTTCTTTCTAATTTTAAGGTTAACAAGTTAATTAACAGACGCAATTATTAAAATTATTATAACTGAATGTTCCTTCTTTAAACGATTTAAGGTGAATTTTCGAGAAGAAATATATACTATTTTTCTTTGATAAAAGATTTTCGTAAGAATCGAATACACATAAATAAAAGTTGACAGAAACTATGAGTACAACTCGCAAGATAACTCAATATATGTGTAAGTTTTAATTTTTAGGTTAAAAATAAAATGTAAATATTTTAAATAAATTCTGCATTACTCATGGATAAAACAAGTTTTATTTATAATCTTCAGGGTTATCCATGATCTCCTAGCTAACTAAAAGAAATTCAGTGCAACTTAACATATTTAATTTATAGTATTACATATTAGGGTTATGTTGAAGTTATTTGATTGAAAAATTTATCTATAATAGTGACTCTCAATCTTTCTTATTACACTCTGATATACATTCAACTTCCATGTTTTATTGTTGTAAGCCCACTTTCGATTCAAAGATTCAAGACATTCTCAATCACATAAAGAAGGATGTTAATCTTATATAACAAATTAAATCGAACTCCAAATAAAGCAGAAACAACATACAAATATAAGTGGGAAGAATTTTTATTTATTGCATAAAGAAATTATATATGGGTAGAAAGAGGAAATGAATACAGTGAATGAATAATGAACTAGTGGTTGTTGTCAGTCCAGAATTGCTTTTGAAGGTAATCGATTACGCTCTTATCAACTTGGAAGGCTTTGGTAAGAACCTGAGAAGAAATAGAAGGATTGGACTTAAACAAAGCGTTGGCAATAGTGATAGTTCCTGGATTTTGACTGCTGAGAGAAGCGACGGCAACAGCATTGCCATAGCCGACATTAAGTTGGAAATGAATGAGACCAATTGGGAAGACAAAGACATCACCCTTGTTCAAAACTTTGGTAAAGAGACGGTTGCCATCTTGATTGGAACTCACAAATCCAACATAAAGAGTTCCCTCAACAACAGTAAGGATCTCTGTGGCCCGAGGGTGAGTGTGGGGAGCGTTTAAACCCTTTGCTGCAAAATCTATACGAGCCATAGATATGCCAAGTGTGTTCAATCCTGCTAGCTCATCAACAAACACTTGACTCACTTGTGCTCCAAGTGGGTTCGATGTATTCCCAGCTTCCACGTGTCTGAAGAAATCTTCTGCTTTCACTGCTTTAGGGTCTTTGCAAACTTTTCCGTTCACAAATACTGCAAATTCACCACAATAACTTTTCAATCTCTAATACTAATAATAATCTTACCCCATTATGTAAATAATTTATTTCTATATACGTACCAGCATTCTTTGTGTCATTCAAAGCCACACAAAAATCTTGCAGAGGGCTTGGATCATAGGCTGAGGCAATGGACGACGTTAAAGCCAAGATTGTCACAAGGAAATACACACTTTTCATTTTGCTTCTGCACTCTATTTCTCTATGATTTTTGCTGATTGATTGTTTCTCACAGCGCTTTGCTATTTATAGGGATGAACCCTTTGTCTAGCTTATCATTCATCTTTACCTCCAATTCATTTTTTATTAGTTGAAGAACCATTCTTTATTACTAGCAAGATGTTCCACGTCAAACTAAATACCTCGTCCAATCGGCCTTTTACCGACTACGTACTTGTTCTTCTCTAATATTCTTAAATTATAATTTAATCAAAAAAGGCATTAGCCTCGTCAATCACAATTTATATTTGGTTGCTATCAATTCAGCAGACTTCATACTAATTATAAAATCCTTTCCCACTGCGCGAATCATTTATTTATTCATCAACAATTTTCTAATCAAATATTGTGCCACATGACAAACTTCTCTTTGCTTTTACTTGCAATCGTGCAATACACTCAAGGAAATATGTTCTATCTTTGAAAGACTCCAAGACAATACAAACCAAATCAACCTTTTATTTCATGATAGGATATACACTGAAATACTTCCGGTTAACAAGGAAAAGGAAAGAATCTAGCACAAATTCACACGAAAAGAAAATCACAACACTTATTCAATTAAAATAATACAATCTCTTGTTTTCTCAAAAGTATTAGTTGCATTTAAAAAAGTTAGAGCAAAGCTATATTTATACAATTAAGAAAACATTTTAAAGAAAGCTAAAAGGTATTTGATAATATATTTCAAGCATTAATCAATTACTTAACCAATTCATAATTACCTAACCAATTCTTTATGATGATGAACCATTCCATCACAAATTTACAATCTTATGCTTGTGCTCTATCAAAGAGTAGACTAGGGAAATGTTCCTTGTCCACTTTAAAAGAAAAAGAAGTGTTGTAACTAATATTATGCTAAATATGTTCAACTTTACAGAACACTGAAATACTTCCGTTTTCAAATTAAATTATCTAATTAGGTCCATAAATAATATATTCTATAAAAATTCTAACTAATACGATTTTTTAATTAAATTATCCAAAACCTTCTAATTAAATTATCAATCCCTCTTTTATAATAATTATAACAATAATAAAATAATATAAAAACTATAATTATATATATATATATATATATATATAAAACTGACAACCAACACATTTATTTTTAAAATATAATTTGTATATCACTAACTACAATAATAACATATATAATAATAATAATAATACATACCATAAATATATATATATATATATATATATATATATATATATATATATATATATATATATATATATAAATCTTATAATTATCATAATCATATATTTTTCTTATATAAAAACTAAGTATTTATATAAACTATAAATATCAAGATTTATAATTGTTTATTTTCAGATAATAATATTTAAATGTTACAATACCACTTAATACAATTATTCATTTATACTTTATTAAAATAATAAATAAATAAAACTATAAATTTATTTATTTATTCACCAACAATTTTAAGACAAAACCCCAAAACAAATTTATTTTATTTTATTATTTTTTATTATTATATACTTTATTATATTTTTTATTATTATATACTTTATTATATTTTTTATTATTTATACTTTACATTGCTTATATAAGACCTGCATTAGCATTCATTCATAAACACGAAATTGCCCTGAACTGCTTCCTGATGAAATGAAGAATCCCAGTTTTAGTTTTCATGCATAACCTTCGTTTTTAAAATCCTTTCTTTCATTCTCATTGCATATTCTATTTTATTAGGACAGGCGATAGTTATTTCATGCATTGATTCTCCAAAGTTCTCATTTTTAGATTTTATAGAATTTTCATCAAACAGTTCTAAAAAGTACTGTACTGAATTATTTCCTGCATTTGTAATTAACCAGGCACATTCCATTGTAAATTCATATTAGAATTAGTTAATCATCTTTGTTTTCTACTTATTGCTGTTAGCATCTACATTGCAATAATCATAAAAATTGTATATGCATAATATTCTTCCATCTTTTGGACTGAGCTCATTACAAGCATAACACTCATTTGTGAGTCATCCACTATATTATATTAGTGGGAAAATGAAGTTTTTGTTTAAATACATAGAGTTCAATAACCAACAAATAATAAAGTTCACTGATATGAATTTTAAAGGACTTTGATATCATCTAAGAAATAAATTAAATGATTAACTTAATTTTATAAAACTGACTTATAAAATAAGATTTTTATTCAATTGTTACATTTTTGAAGACCAATAATTTTTAATTTGATTGGATTTTTTCTGGTTTGTCTTCTATCATATTTGTCTTAGCAAATAATTGGTCTATAGCACATTTTTTTCTACTTGGTATGTATGATGATGATATGAATATTAAGATTATGTGGAGACATTTGTCTGTGGATATTAAGTTGTTGTTTGTATTCAATCCATGAGTGAGTAAGTTTTTAGATTAATAATTTTTGAAACAAATTCATCAAGTAGGATCATGTTCTTTTCTTTAATATTTTTTAATAGCTTATGATATTCATTGATTTGTATATTAATGTTCTTATCTTCTATCATTTTCCAACAATAATAGTTTTTAATAACAAATCATTATCGACCACATCTTCACCAAATACATTTGACTTCCTTGTAAGAGCAATTCACATCGCACATATTGTTAGATAATGCACTAAACAAAGTGTCATGACATACTTTATTCACGTGTAACTAGTGTACAATATACTTTTGCAAAAGTACTGAAGTTGGATTTGGAAGTCGCAAGAGTGAAATCCATTCCACAGATGTCCAACAAAGCATACATACGTTCATGCCAGCATAAAAACTTTTGACCAATGAAACAATCAATCTGAGTTGTAGCAACAGTGTTTGGCTTCCTTGGTGTAATGTTAGTGTCAATGTTCATGATGTCTGTCTTGTTAGTCCCAGGTCCTTAAAATCATAGCAAACGTCAGAAGATATTATAGACAATGTGGTTTTCTAAGACATGAATGAACGATGTCCTCTGTAGTATATTACATAAACTCCTCGGGATACAAAAACAAGTGGAACCAAAGATCACAAGAATTAACGATAAAAAAGAGTCATGATTAAAGATAGAAGAGATATCTATTTATGGAAAGTGAACACTCACTAGGTAACAAAAGAGACGGATGCATGTAATAGAGAAAGGAGAAGCAATGTTCATGTTATCATGAAAGCCAAGGGTCCCACAAGTCAACCTTCATGCAACGCAAAAGCAAAACGTCGTACAAACCAACGGTCACCGATAACAAGAAAATATGGATAAGACTCCAAATATGTATATCATCCAAATACAGAGAAAAAAAAAAACAAATGGTACAAAGGACATGAACCTCCTTATGCACACGGGAAAAAGAACAAGGACATACATAGAAAGCTGAAATGAGAACCACAACTTTATGCGTACAAGACCCATCACTTTTCCTACCCACTTCGGGTATATGAAGAGGTATTATATGTAAACCTTTTGAAAGTGTCAGAACTAAACAATGTAGTATTAGTTGGCTCTTCTAATACCCAAAATGCGTAACAATATCTTGTCCTAGCAAGAGTCAAATACACAAAGCGCAGCCCTCTTACGAAAATGCTTTAACTTATAAAAGTACTCAGATTTGATGTACATTTTAGGGTTGGAAATATCCACGTCTTCCATCGGTATTCGCTGAGCCAAAGGATGTATACTCCGCTACGTCTCCAAGACATTACATTTATCACTTCCAAACCAGCCCCAACCCCTAAGGACTCTAATTTGAAGTTGAATGATCTGTTCATAGATTGGAAGTGATAGATAAACAAAAAATCAATTTGACAACGAGCTAACTTTATGTAAAGGAGTGTCAAAGAACATGAGATTTCACTCAGTCATAACAGAATATGGAAAAGACATTGTTAAATGTGTCAACATTTATGTTTTCTATAAATAAAAACATGTCAAACTCTTTTAATCCCCGGGTTTAATTTGATGACTATCAGCACAAAGCAATAATTTCATCCCCTGTGAACGGAATTCCACAAGAGAGTGATTTATTTACTCCTGATTTTAACTTTCAAACTCCAATTAAGCTTGCCCTCTGGCAGGGGGATGGATATTGGTAATCGCAGTGGCACCTCATATTCTCCCAACGTCGATAAAGGTGATGGAAGATGCAGGTTATCGGGTGCAATGTTCACGCAGAGTTGTCTCGCCACCTTAAATTAGAATAATATATAAAAGTCAGTAGCATAGAAAGAATGAAGAAAAAAGAAGTAAAAGGAAGAAAGAAGCGTACCCTTCTAGGAATGAACATTTGGCATACATTTTGGTAATTTCAGACATTTGATCTAAATATGATTTTCTTTGAAATAGATCCTAGTTTGGTGATAAGACACTAATGTTTAATTAAATTAAATATGGTTTGCAAAAGAAATACAAAGATGTAACACCCGTGAAGAATGATCCAAAGAGAGTGAGAGAATTGGTTAAAGGTGATAGTCATGTGGCAAGCAGTACAGAAAATAAAGATTTGCACAAAAGTTCACGTATGAGGAGAGAGAGCATAAAATTGTGTGGATTCATTCAATGAGAACGTGTGTGGTATGACCCTTCTCTCTGCAATCTTTTTCTTTGACCATTCTCTTTGTCCCCTTTTCTCTTACCTAACCTCTCTTTCTGGAAATTCCTTTTCAGGAATGGCTCTCTCCCAAATTGACATCCCAGAGCTTATGACCTCTGCAGCCACTGTTTCATTGTTCTGTTTTTTTTTTTGTTGCTGTCAAAATAGTTTTTTGATTGCTGTTTCAGACCCTATTCTCTTCTTATTAATACAAAAGCATATTAAAATTCCCTTCAACTCTAGCACTGTTACATAAGACCTAGGACAAACATGGATTCCTTCAGTTTGAGAATAAGGAAGGATGTTAGAGACAACGACCAGCAAGATCTGTGCATAGCTATTAGACATTTGAGTCGCAAATGAGAATTATTTTCATAGAAATTCTTCACGTGGCAAATAAAGATTATTTTTAGAGGAATTCGTCATTTCCAACAGTCATATTACTTTTGCTTCTTTTCTTTTTAACATTACTCTTTCCTGTATACTTAAACGGACCCTATTTCATTGATAAAAGAACAAGTAGATCTCTCTCCCTAGTTTTAGTACCATGGCAAGATAAGTAGTAGGGTAAACATTAAAAATATCTCAGAAACTGCAATATAAAAAAGTTAGTTGTTAAAATTAAGTGAAGGCAAAGAAAGAAAGGAGAAAATAGAAAACTATTTGATGAAATAAAAGACAGTATTAATTCCTGTTTACACTGATATTAGACTTCAAATCCTAATTCAATAAGGAAACACATCATGAAAAGTGAAAACCATTCATCAGTGGTCGATATTCCAAAATATTTTTAAGATGCAATAATAATATTATAAAATATTATCCCGATATCTAACAATCATTCTCTATTTCTGAATATTGACAAGGGTATACACTCTAACAGACGATACTCTTATTTTTAACTTTTTACTTATCAGCAAAACATTTCAACTACAAAGAAAAAGAACAAATATTACCTCAGCCACAAGATTGTCTTTTGTCACAGCAAAACGTAATTCCAAGGGGTCAGCTTTGGATTCACGTGACTTGGCCTTTTGAACATCAATTAACCTCCGCAAGACCTATTAGATCATCACATCCAGGCCCATATTAAAAACTTAAATATCAACTAGCTAGTTTTAAAATGAAATACTATGAAATTATCAACTATACATTTCTATTTTTGAAACTCAGCAAATAAAATCTTCACTATAATCACAAAACATAGTCTAAATTGAGGTTTTA
This sequence comes from Vigna angularis, assembly GCF_016808095.1. Taxonomy (NCBI): domain Eukaryota; kingdom Viridiplantae; phylum Streptophyta; class Magnoliopsida; order Fabales; family Fabaceae; genus Vigna; species Vigna angularis. The sequence goes on along the minus strand of NC_068971.1, from coordinate 28,210,320 downwards.
ATTAGTAATGCATAAAAAAATGTAAGAGCAGTAACCTGTATTATCAGCAAATATTATAGAAAATGAAGTTAATTTCCCCAAGGATAGCAGAAATAGTCTAAAACAGCAATGAAAAGCTTTAAAGAGTAGACTACAAACCAGCTTAGCTTTATCAAGACGTAGTGCAGCTCTTTCATAATCTTTCATCTTATCTTCCTTCGATTCTTTAACTACAGTGAGATCTTCTTGTTTTTCTTCCTCAGTTGGTTGATAGATCTGAATCATTTAAAACATAAAACTTCCAAATGGTGAATACAGAGAAGAAAGTTATGTAGACTGCCTATGCACCAAGAAAAGCTTAAAATATTGACAACATGAACCACACGCATTCACATAAACAGAGAAAGAAATGTTAAGGACACAGTTGTCTTATAAGGATGAGATATCTACAGCATTATCATATCATGAATTTAAAAGTTTATTCCAGAACATAGTAAACTAAATAAAATTGAAAGTGGAAATCAGTTTATCTAATGATGAATGGCATTGACCAGGAAGTAGCACATAAAAGTAAGTAAAACAGAGATTAATGGAAAAAAAACACACCTTGCGCTGCTCGTTGAGAAGATAAGCAAACTTATCGATGTTAGGGAAAGCAAGGAGCTTAGGCATTAGGTGGTTGCGAAAATATCCAGGGGCAACTTTGACAGTATCACCTGCCTTTCCCAGCTTATCTATGTCCTGTAAATTGGAAATATAAACTTTCAGAAAATTGAATTAAATGGAATCCCATTAAACAAGCATCACAACTAAAGATAAATATTTACAGTTGTAAGGATGACTTGGAGCTTCCTCTTGTAACGAAGCCCTTGGGAAGCAAACAGGAGTGGGTTTACCACAACATTATCATAACTGATATCTCTAGATCTAATGATCTTCCTAACACCATGTCTTCCAAATTGAAGATAACCCATTCAGGTTTGGATTCAGATACACAGTCACCTTTTTCCTCACTGTCAACATCCAAAAACAAATTACTATCAATATGACAGTTTCAAACCAAAAAAACTCATCTCTTCGAAACTAAACGCTTTGGTTGGACATTCTTAAGAATAACAACGCAATGAATCTTCCCGTGCTATATAGTTTCACATAATACTAATGTTATAAGAACCAAACTATAAGCCAAAGATAGTTGGATAACCCGTAATCAAACCAATCAAACAACAACATTGATGCCTCACTGGTTTGATATCCTGTTGTTCCGAAAATATGGTAACCTTACACATTAAGCACACAAATATAATCAGTATCCGAAAACCAGATGTCCGCTGGTAATATTATTGACAGTAAATAATAACAAAAAAAAGTTCTACGCTTTTTTTTTATCTTTTGAACCTTGTTTTTGTTAAGTTACTTCAGATGCAAACATGAAAACCAACAGGTATAGTTACTATAGCATCACAAATTCAACCATCAACCCATTATGAAACCTTAGTTTGGAAGCATTTCATCATATATATGGCATGTGAGTAAGCATGTTCATTAAATCCCCACAGTAAATATAACGCCCTTAACACAAAGCACCGACCAACTCTAGCATGTTCACACATTCTACCCAAACATAGATTGGAAGCAAATATAAATAACAATACAGCACTAAAGTTTGCCAACAAGAATAAAAACCGTTGAGAACACATATTGCTACGAACCACTTTAATTCTTCCTGGCCACGGGGAATGTGAGTTGAATTATATTTTTTTTTGCGGCAACAGTAGCATTCTCGGGTCATGATATGCATAAAGCGATTAATTTTAAGACACTGATTCAGTGTCGGGTTTCGATGGTAACCAACTAAGATGAACTAAAGCAAATCAGATCAATGGAGACTTACCGTAACCAAAGAACTCAATTAGGGTGTGGGCATTCAAAGCCCGAAACTTTCTTCACCGGGCTTCCGTGAACGCAGAGTTTTGAGCTGAAACTGAAAGGTTCAATGTTGGACCTGGTTATAGGGTTTAAAGATGTTTCATTGAAACTTCAAAAAGGTAAAGTCTTTGTTGTTTACGTGGGTAATTCTATGGGCATTTTATTTTACAACGTCTACCTTTTTTATTAATTGTTTTTTTAAACTAATTTTAGAATATATTTATAATAATTTGTAAATGTTCCAAAACTTTCGAATATATTACGTATATTTTAAAAGACATTATGATCTACTTGAATAAGTTAATTTATAGCGAGATAAACAAAACAAAAATATTTGCTTATAGGTTAAAATTAATTTATATTTAAATTAAAAATAAAAATATAGATAAAATTATTAAAAAAAATTATGTAAGTTAATTGAATTACTTTTTAACCCGACCTAAATATGTTAAGGACACTATTCATCAACGTTTCATTAGTAAAATATAAGCAGTTTTATTATCTTTTAAACAATCATTAAATGTTTTTTAAATTCTATATCCAATATTTAGATTTTTACTTAAATCACATAAATGGCATAATAGATACAACATTTCATCATGAGTAAAAGTTATACTTATTCTTTTACATATAAAACACATTCCGTTTCGATTCATACTATGTTTCTAACAAACTCTATAAATCTTAAATTTTGAAATCTCACAAGATTAAGCTTCTACCCATTAAGAAAAAATATTTTTCATAATTGCTAACACACATACAAAGAAGTCTAACATAATAAATTTAATGAAATTTCAGTAGCATTTTACATTGGTCTCTAAAATACACAAAATGAAATTGATCACGGATGACCACAATCAAGTATGCATCTCAAGAACAATACAAAGTGATCTCAACTGAAATTTTATAAAATTTATCTATAAACTCCAATGCACACGTTATACCAAATTATGAAAAATAATTTTATTAAATTGTCCGATCGAACAATTCGAGATTTAATACAAACAATTAAAAGTTTAATCATCTGTGTTAAATCTCAAACGAGAACTAAGTTTCACTTAGTGTTTACTATCATTTCATATTACAAACATTTTCATATTTTAATGAAAAATAAAATGCCAAAAATCACACTAAAAAAGTTGTCTAAGTTAAAAACAGTACAAGAAACATACAAGATTCAATAACACAAAAGAAACAAGACACAAAGTATAATAGCAAAACTAAACAATTCATCTCTAATAATCCATCAGTACATTGCAATGTATATCAAAACCAAGAAACTAACCATGTTGGAGGAAGATGATGTCAACAATGGAAAGTGGAGAACTTATCGTTATCGTTGTTCGAAGTGCTAAAGCTTCAATGGTGCATGAAACTGAAATGAATCCATCAAAACTAAAAAAAATCGCAACCAAGTGATGAATCGTTATTTTGTCATATTCACTTAGTTTTCCGCACCAAAATTAATTAGTGAATTGTGCACAATTGTCCATTATTTTCTCAATTTTTCTATTTGGGCTTAATTTGACTAATGATTCATATTTTAATTAATTTGCGTTTATGAAAACTTTTTAATCTTCGCTTAGTTGGTTAATTCGTGTTGGATTAGGAGTGAGAGGAGCGGATAATTATTGCTAATCAGGAATTGGAAGCATTGCAATTGGAACTAGTGGGCAACCTATCTTTAATTCGTGATTTAATTGGCCTTTAATTTGTGTTTTGAATTCGTAAATCTGTTCACAACCCCCTCCCCCCACTACGTGTTTGATCCTTTGATGAAACCAAAATTGATCATTGAGAGACAACCTAGGAGTCATTGCCTAATATACTGCATTTGAATTGCACAATCAATTTGAGTCGAGCGCGACATCGACATCACCAAGATAGCGGAAACACATACATTTAAGGTAAATGGTCCAAAACTAACCTTTGCACTTCGAATCACACTCATCAACGAACTGTTCATTCACTTAGAAGTGGCAGAGTTTTAAATCATGTCTAGGACATTGATGCTACATGGAAAATCAATTTCAATCGATAAAACACTAAGGAAAAATATCATCCAAGGCAGTGGAAACACTTTCATTATAGGTAAGTGGCACAAAACTAACATTTGTTCTTCCTCACACTTGTCAAGGAAGTTGTTGGTTCAAGTAGAATAGAAAGAGTGAAGAAATAATGTGGTCGGTTTGTTTTAGAAAAGTTTTGCAGGCCATATGACGTCGGATCACATGGAATTTAACATTTAATAGCCTTTCAATGTTTTATTGTAGGTTGTCCGACATCTTATGTGGCTAAATTTTCATTTTTGCACCCAATATTTTAATGAATTTACCACATTTAGATGTTGAACCATTGACCACCGACGTCTAATTTGTACTTTAGCAACTCAAATGTCTTTTCAATTCAACTTCGAGTGAATGCAAGCAATCATATGATGTCAGAATGAAGGATTTTCGATGACAAATGGATATATGATGTCGGTGGGTGGTATATTCAATGTGTAGTAGATGGTTTTATTTATAACAATGCCACCAGACATTTTTTATGTTGTTTTTTGTGGTCTGACATTGAACACGTGACATGGAAGGCCTTGTTTCACACTAATGAAGAGTGAATAATAGTGTGTATAAGTTCAACCTACCTAAAGAGTACGAAGTTAACGCCACCTTTAATGTCACTTACCTTAATCCTTTTACTGGTGGAACTAATGATGAGGCAACCCTTCAAATTTGAGGTCAAATCCTGCTCAAGAAGGAGGGGATGATCACATACCTCTAGCCAATGGGCTTAGTAGAATAATATAGCCTTAGAAATTGTGGGTTTGTGTGTAAGATGTGTAAATTCGGGTTATTTGAGCTAGCTTGGGCCTCAAGCAACCCTGATTGTCCATCGAGTGCTTTCCATGTGGTATGTTATGCGCCTTCTTCATGTGAGAAGCATTACCTTGCCACATAGGCAAGTCACAGACAGTAGAGACATACTCTCTTTTGACTCCAAAATTCAAATATCCTTTATGAATTTCCCTTTTCTATTGAAGAAGCTTGGCTCTCATTTGATTCTATAAATAGAGAAATATCCCTCTTGTAAAAAATGCTCACGAATAGTAAAGAAACTTTGATGATATTTCCTCTCAACTTTGTGAGCCACCCTTAGGATAGGTTCTCTCCTATCTTGGCTTCCTCTAGCCTTCTTTAACCTCACTTGATTGAAATAGTCTGGTCAATGTTTACCTCACCACTCTTTTATGCTCGATATATGACAGGTTATCCTTAGTAAGTTTTGCTTTGTCTTGTTTTTTAGAACTGTTTCTACGATAATAAATATTATCATCATAAGCTAGCTTTATATTATAGAAAAATTCATGTAGTTCTCTTTCTCAATTTTTCTTCATTTTATTTTATCTACTATAAGGTTCCCCAAACATACCCTCTAGATTTACAACTTAATATAAATATTCAATAAACCTTATATTCTATATTCTATAAATTCCATGAGAGCTTTATGTAATCAATTTTGCCCCGACTAATGAGTTGGAATATTTTTTCACATTTCACCAGTATTTGAGAGTAGTCATTTATAGAAAAACTCCATTATTGAAAATTTTTTGAACACCCGTCAAATAACATTTTTCTTTTTGTTTGGGAGGGAGGTAAAGTAGAAAGAAACCACAAAGTAACAAGAAATATGTTACATAGGACTTTAACCTCTCAATTTTTTTGTAAAAAACAATAATAAACCTCTTCCACTATTTTCATGGATTACTCCTTCATAATTTGGTGCATAAATCTTTTTATCTTTGTATATCATAACATCATATTGTCAAGGTATCACAAAAAAAATGTGCATTGAAATCATTAAAGTCTTTAGTACTAGAATGTTTTGTACAACAATATGAAAAATTAGTAGCTTAGGAAGAATGAGAAGCCAATACAACATCAGTGACCTCAACAGTCATCGTACTTTGTTGACTATTAATGGTAGTCTCCTCTGCATTTCTTGTTATTGTGGTAGTAATTACACTTCTAATACTCCCCCATTGTAGTGTTGAACAAATCCATGTAAAAGATGCACTTGTCCATATATAGATTCTCCTCAATGGTGTCAATGTTACATGTATATAGTTAGTGAATGTCTCTACATCATTCATGAACACACAAATCATATTATATAACAATGCTAAAATAGAAACAACAGCACATATGCAAAATAGGCCAAGGAAAGGTTCAAATCCTGTTGATGACCCATCTTTCATTTTGTTCTGTAAAGGAGAGCAAGTTGAATTGCCTCCTAACATCTCTTTTTCTAGTTCTTCTATCTCTCCACTCTCTATCACTTTCAGCAATGCCTCAGATATGTCGGCAGCCAGATTGGAACCCTTTGGAAATACCTGAGTAATGAAACACAAAATGTACAATTTTCAAAAATAGGGAAAAGTTCTTTTAAAAAATAGCATATGCAATGTTAAAAAGGTGTCTAGGTTTGGTAGGAATGAGAACTGGGGAGTGCACGTAAGATAATGATTGTTAATATTGACAGTTAATACAAGAAAACAATCATTATGTTTAAATTTCAAGTTTCCCTTACAATTACCTTATTTTCCACTACAGTACCAAACATATCATAAAATGGAAAGGAAATAATGAGGGAGAGAGACCCACAAAACCTATGCCACCAAGCTTGAAAGTGTTGCCTGCTTTGATGAGACCCTTGCATGAGTACTTTGCCAGAAATACCTTTGTATGAGGCGTACTAAGGAAAGCTGCTTCAATATACTTATTTTGAAAGGCCTTAGGGTAATCACTTACAGAGTAAATTTTTCTGATGTTCTCTGGCTTGAAATTTAGTACCTCAGTCAAATACTTCACAATGAATGAATTTCCATTACAACCAACCGGGGAATTTCTTTTCTGAAGGGTTTGGATATCTAAAACAGATGGCACTAGCTGTGAAAAAGTCATCATTGAAGTCAAACTTGCTGTGAAAGTACTGGTTGCAATGAGGATAACGAATAACCATGGTGCCATTACAGTTCGAGCCAAAGGGCTTCTAATTGGTTCTCCTGCACATTATTAGATTTGGAAATGTTCCAAGTATTAGGGATAGGATTGTGATAGAAAATCTTTGATTAGTATCATGTCATATGTATGGTGAATATTGCTGAGGAAACAAATATAATTTTTTTGCTTCTTACTATGTTTCAATTACCATCTCAAGTACCTCAAATGAGTATTCACACTCTCTAAGAAAGGAAAGTTACTCTTATGAAGTTGAACTTTGTGTTAGAGGACTTACTATGTGCATAGAATATTACAGTGACTAAAAACCAAAGCATGGACCCCAATCCTTTTAGTTCTGCATTAACTTGCCTCTCAATCAACCAAATGACCAATCCAACAAAAATGTGCAGTGTTGTCATCATCAACCACATCTCTTTCGTGAAGGCATCAAAAAACATCCATGCTTCCTTTGATTTTTTTGATTGCTCTGGAACCACCATGTTCAGGCCAGATTCAAGATATGGTTGTGAGAAGTCCACTAAATGATATCTGTATGCCATTATTGATGTATCTCCGACAGCAGCATCCAATGTCTATTCCAGAAAAAATTTAAGATTTGCACTATATGAAATACAAAATTGTAAAAGAAGGAAAAAAAATGTAAGAAATAAGAAATGTGATTGTTGGTACTAGTTAATTGCTACCATACCTTATTGTAGACTTTCTCTACCATTTCATCATAAGAACCATTGAAGGGAACAAATGTGTAATTCAAGTCATAAGGCAAAGTATTAATGGCTGCTTTGAAGACATCAATTGAGAAACCGGTAATATAAGTGTTATTTGTGTTTTGATCATATGTCACATTTACAAATTGATGAAAGGCACCATTTGCAGGCACTGCTATTTGCAATATCTTCTCCTCAGTGTTGTGAGTCCATCCCTTAGGAACAAACTGCAAGCCACCTGGCCAATAAATTGTACTCAAAACTTTAGTTGAAGCACCATGTGTCTTCATTATCTCTGGTAGTTGTTCTGTAACAAGGCTTTTTGTCAAACCTAGTTCTGGAGACCATAATCCCAACTCTCTGTAGCTTTTACCTATCACATTAATTATGCTGAAGATTGGTGATTGTTGTAATTTTCTATTGTTGGAGAGATTAGTTTTAGATAATTGTTCAAGGTTAAACTTCCACTGTGATTTCCTTGTAGCTTGAGCAACAACCCAAGTTGCATCATACGATTGTAGTGCAAAGAAACTCGGGCTAATATTATCTTCTTCAGCGAACTCCAACGCGAACCTTCTTCGAAATTTAAACTTGAATCTCCTAAATTTTTCACTTGTTTCAATGAAATGTGTCTTAAATCCAATAACTCCTTGCATGTTAATGATAACAGTTGAGTTAACCGAATCAAGAAGGCTAGCAACCCCATCTGGGATAACCCAAACAGAATCTTTTTCCATCAAACCCATTTGTTTTGCTTTCTCAAATAGTATGTTAGCCATCTCCAAAGAAGATTGCAGAATCAAGAAGACCCTGTTACTTTTTCTTTTAAGCTTTTTAAGCCCATTTTCAATGGTAGATTTTGGGTCTGAGAGGTAGGGCAATGAAGGGAACGGTAAATGATCATCAATCTGAGAGCCAACAAGTCTAAGAGAATAGGAGAGGTCAAGTACCATTTCTGGATCAAAGGAAAACATGTTATTGAGTTCATAGATTGTTGTCACCTTTCTCCATCTGAATTCTCCTACAATGGCTGAAATGCATTGCATATGAATCTTGATATCATTGCCAAATTGGATGAAGTTTGGCAATTGTGGAGACAACATCTCCATGTTGGATATGGGGGAAGTTAGAGACAGTATAGGAATATTCTTTATAGTGTCATTTAACTCACTTGCAATTATTGCTTCATTGTGTGTTATTGTTCCAATGAGGGCAAGCACTTGCTTGCTCTGTGTGAGATTCAAAGCTATACATATAAAACCATCACAATGTTACAATGTTTCATTTTAACAGTGTCATAACAACAGTCAGACAAAAGAACTCAATTAAAAAATAAATGAAAATTCAAAGATCTAATTAAAATTTATCAAACAATTTATAGAATTATGAAATAATTTAACCATTATATATCCAACTTGAAATTTTTCTTTGCTAATTAAGTTGGTTTGTAATTGAACAAACCTCAACCTTTTGTAAGCTCAATTAAAATCACACACTTATAATTAAATTAGGGTTAAAGATTTATGAACATAGTGTACGGTTGTTATTATTTATCTAACCATTACATAGAACATCTAGTAGTTATTAAAAGGATATCAAAAAATTATAAAGGAACTAAGTCTCAGAGGTAATTTTTTAAGTTTTATATATATTTGTTATATGCAAGGATGCTTCTTAAAACAATATAGAAAAGTCTAAGATATAAGTATTCAAATATAATGTAAATTTTAGAACAACGCAGAAAAACTTTTGATAAGAGAAGAAATTAATAACATTTTACATAAATAAAAATCTAGAATATTTTAAAAGTTTATAGTTAAAATTTTATAAAAAGAATCACATAGGCGAGATGTAGTATATAAATACTTATGTACACTATGAGTTGATGCATATCAACAACTTACACACAACTACAAAATATACTACTTTCCACTACTACTTTCATATTCTATTATCTCTACAATTTTCTTTATCCATCGATTTATCTCTCACAACCTTAAAATATTATGAATGATCATTAGTTTCATGACATTTAATGAAAGAAGCATGTGTCAATTTTTTTGCCACGAAAGTAGAGTAAATCCTTTTTTATTGATCCTTCAAATGAAACAAAAGACTGATAACGGTTGAAAATATTGTTATCTGTGATGTAATTTTGATACTAAATGCACCTTTTTCTACTTAGAAACTTGCTTGAAATCATGATTTTCTGTTAAGTTGTGTGCATAAGAGAGTTGAGGTTGAACTTAATGATTTTATGACTAAATTCCCTTGTTTTAGTAGGTTAATGAAGTGATTTGGAAAAGGAGTCAAAGTATGAAGGAGTCGGAACTCAAGGAGCGAGCATAACTGCAGAAAAAGAGAAAAAAACGCAGTGCTGAAAAAATCCGTGAGGGTTAGGCGCCCCTCAGGGAGGCTTGAGCGCCAGAAGTGCACCGCACATCGCCTGGGCGTCCCTTTTGGGTGATTAAGCGCCAGAAAGTACCGTTCAACGCCCGGGCGCCCCACTTAGGGCGCTTGAGCGCCAGCGACATGGGCCGGACCTTATTTTTATTTTGATTCGACTCTATTTAAAGGACCCAGACGCCCTAGGTTTTGTATCTTTGGCAGAGGGAGTGCAGCAGCACACTCTTTTAGTCTCTAGAGACAGATTTGGATGAGCTTCCATCTTCTACTTTTAGGGTTTTTCTATCTCATTCTTCTCCATCATTCATCTATTTTCACCATGTCTATGGTGAACTAAACACTATTTGTTGTTGGGGGATGATGTAACATTGTGAACTCATGTATTTGAATTGATTCTTAATAATATATGTTTTTTCATTAATTGTTAAAGTAATTCATCTGTTACAACGCTTGCTTTGTTTAACTCAATCAATAGCATGATTTATGAATTGCATGAGTGCTGGGAGGTTCCTTACAATTCAGGTTCTTGTTGAATTACTCCCAAGAGTAATATTTCTCAGAGATTAGGGTATGAGTCTTGGTCGTCTTAAAGCTCTTGATATTCACATTTAATTACTACGAATGCTAGGAATTGCATGAACTAGTGATTAAGGACAAATTTATTTCGTCGAGGGATCGGGTTTAAGTGACTTAGTGAGTGACGTTAACATTAATACATAAAGAAGAATTCTTACATACATGAGAGTGAACTTGGTGAAATCTAACCCCAATAACCTACTCATCTCATATTAAAAACAACATCCGTTCATCAATGTGTTATTCTGCTATTGATCAAACTGCATTTTTTTTAATTTTCTGTCTTTGCACCTGAAACCAATGATCTTGTTTTCTCTAAGTCTTAATTAATCGAGTTATCACATGATTGTCTAGTGTCTAGAGTTTCTTGAGACACGATATTTGGTCTTACCATTTTATATTATTTGTGTGATTTGATACATTTGTCGATCCATCAACAAAAACCTAAGACTTTCTGTATTTTTTTTCTTTATTTACATTTCATTCAAACATGACAGTACAAAATTCATCAATCTAGAAATTGCATCATGCATTCTAAGATAAAAACATAAACAAATTAGGCATTATATCATTAGAGCCCATGTAGCCGAGGGGAATTGTATCACAAAATACGTAAATGTTAATAATGTTGATATCTTCACCAAACATTTTTCTAAGGATAAGTTTTCGTCAATATATAGAGTAAACTAAGCATTTTTTATGAAAATGTTCTTTGATATTTGTTTGATGTTATCTATTATGTACACATGTGTTGATAAGTAGTAGACCTTTCTATATCACACGAGGGTCACCGTTTCCTAAAGTTTTTTATTTAATTTTGTATACGTATTTTAAAATTATATTTATATATTATTATATTATTTATATTAACTTTTTAAAACTTCTTTCAAAACCTCACGCGCAACCTAACCTCGAGTTTTTCTTCTTTCTTTGGTGTATCTCCTTCTCTTTCTCACCTCTTCCTTTCTATCTCAAATTTCACTACAATCTCACATCCTTTACGAAATCAAATTACACTAAGGAGAAATTGAAGAGTTAACAATATTTTTGACCGATCAATATCTCATCTTTCTATTCTTTTTTCCAAACAATTTGTTTTTCCTTTTGCATGTAATAAACTTGTTTACTATGTATCACTCGATGTATAAATTCATTCTTTTCTAAATAAGTGAGAGATAAATTTATATTAAAAACATTATAATAACGAGCAAAATAATCAATTCTTTTTTCAAAAAGAAGGCTTGTGATGAAGATGAAAATAGTGCATCTACATTAATTATAGATTTTTATGATTATTTTATGGTATGATTAATAATAATCATATTTTTTTTATTATACCTTTTTAGTAGACAAAATGAAAACAAAAAAGGAAAAAATAATTTATATATAAAAAATCTGTTTTGACATCCCTAAAATTTTATCCGATTCTGCCACTGGTGTTGATCATGTTTTTTATATACATGTTTCTAATGGTAATGCTCTCTTTTATTTTGTGTGTTGGTTTAATTGATTAAAACTTACAATAATTCATTATATTAAGTATATAGTATATTATCTTAAGTGAAAAATCAATTATTTTTTCATCAGTATATTAAAACTTACAATAATTGATTATCTTTAAATATATAGTATTATCTTAAATGAATAATCAATTATTTTGTTCATCAGTATATGTTATTTGAAAAATTAATTGGCTAGACTTTAAAATAATCAATCAATCATCTTACTTTGAACACATGCATTGATTTGCAAAAAAAATAATTAATTATAGAGTATATTGATCGATTAAATATCACAATTTCAGTTTTATATTTGAAATGATATAATCTATTAGGTGGGTAAATTATCAATTATTTGAATAATTTATATTGTATGACCGTATGCGAGAGAACAGACGGTCGTTTAGTGTTAAACAATCTTATTATCACAAGATTATTATTAACGCTAATTATTCAAAGAAAAGTATAATCATTGACAATTGGTTTGTAATGAAAATTATAAAACAGGTTTGAGGTAAAGAGATATATGATTGTATTTAATACACATTAATTGTTATAATTGTCGAACGATCACTAACTTTGTCATCAGAATAACTTAGACAGATAATCTCCTAGTTTGATCAAATGGACATTTCAGACGAAAAATGACAAAGACAAAGATTTGGACATTAAGACCCATAATATAATAAACATATAACCTCGACCCTATAAGCGAAACATTACCCGAGGAAATAGAAGACAACCCAATGGTAATCATAAGAAACATGAGCACAACTACACCAGGAGAGTTGGACAAACAACAAGATCCTATGAAGCTGATCAAGGAGATGCAGCGCCAGATTCAAGAAATGCAAAGGTGCACGAAGCGGAGTTAGCGGCATTGAGGGTCGAGAACATGATCACATGTCAGGAGAAAACAACCTAGCATTTAGTCTTAGATAGTCCTATCCTGTCGAACCTATACAAGTAGATGGAGCAACCGGCCAAGACGATTCACACTATTAGTGTGTTACCTTTTACCCCAGCAATCATGGAGACATCCATGCCCAAGCGGGGGATGCTCCCGATGTTTTAAAAAGTATGACAAGTCAACTGATCCAGACGAGCATTTAAGGGTATGTTTGTCAATGTGATGGCCTTCTACATGGTGAGTGATCCCGTGTTGTAAGATCCGGGAAAATAGAGGTTTTAAAAAGAAAGAAGTTTTGAGACTTTGGATTTTCATTTGGAAATTAGTGTTCTTGAGTATACACTTTTGTAAGAACATAATTGTTATGTTATTTGTTTTGTTTTATTTTATTTATATTTTTGCCTAGGGGCAAAAGGGTTTTTTACCTTTTATTGATTAGGTGCAAAAAATTAAATTAGGGAGGTGTAAAAAGGAAAAACATGCAAATTAAATAATATGAAAAATTAATGAAAAGATATTATGTAAATATTTTAGAAGATTTAGTTGTTTTTATTTTAAAAATTAGTTAAATGAAAATAGAAGATATAATCTTAATGGGTTTAAAGATTAAAAGAGATATTATTATTAAACGTTTTAAAAGATATTTTGAGATATTGCTAATTAAAAGATATCTTAAGATATTAGTGGATGTAATTAGATATTATTATTAGATGATGATGATGATGATGATGATAATAATAATAATAATGTAATAAATTAGGATAAAATATATTATTATAAGTGAGTAGAAGAGAGGAGATAGGCATTTTTGGGAGAAGAAGAGAGAGAGAAACATAACTCTTACAAAAGTGCTAATTGTTAGATGACCTAAGTTAAGTAGAATAGACAAAACTTGAAAAAGACCCTTATATTAAATGTATCTTTAGGATGTCATATAATCGAAAGTTTACAATTAACTTAGAAAAACTCTCTATGGGGACAATGACACAAGTATTAATCATTATCAATGTGTGAAATCCTTTTCTTATGGTATTTTTGTTGATACAAAGAGATCACAGAGATAAAAGTGTGTTCTCATTGTCTTATCACACCACAAATTAGAGGATGTAAATAATTAATCATAAGCCTCTAAAAAAGTTCTAACTCAAGATTATTTATAGCATGCAACTTTCAATGATACTTTTTGGACACTTATGTAATGAAGCAACCCCATGGAAAAACAATCCCACATACATGTGAAAAAGTGTCAATAATAGTTTGCCTTTAAAATGACATAAAATAGAAATATGTCTTAATTGCAAACTCTCACATTGTGAAGTCGTATTCTCTAAAGGAAGGAATGTATCTTTCATATCCTCTCTAACGAGAGTAAACCTTGTAATCAAACAACATTGTATTATTGTATAGATTGAAGAGCCTCTGTGTTTTTTTTTGTAGAGACCTTGTGTACTTATACTTGAAATCAAGAGGAGTATAAGTTGATAGTTTGGAGAGACTTTGTGTAAATATTATAGAAAGACATTGTGTATTTATATAGCTAGAAATGACTTTATATACTCATTATAAGTTCACAATGGCAATGATAATACTTGATATTTTATTTATATAGTGAAACTCTCTACAAATTGCATTGAAGAATTGAATATAGGCTAAGTTGGGGTGAACCAATATAAATTTTTATTATTGTTAATCTTTCTATTACACATGTTGTACAACTTGTTGGCTATAACAATCAAAAGGCTTGAAAATGTACTTGCAAAACTAGTAGGCGACCCATAAAGCATTTGATAGGCTTACCACAAATGTTTTCCAAAATTGCCTTTAATAGATTTATTCAAACTCCTTGTTTTATAGATCTAACATTTTATTAATCCATTACATGTTGGAGTAATCAATTATGCTGTACCAATTTTGTTTCCAAACATAATATAGAACAATATAGTTGGTTATCATTAAATTTAATCGATCAATTCTTCTTATAAATGTTTGTTTAAAAATTAATTATGATGCTTTCTTGTTTGAATTAATTACACTTTTTTATTAAAAGTTTTACTGTACATCAAGAAAATTTTCAAGAACATAAGAAGCATAATTTTTTCTTTTGTGCAAGTTTTCATATCAAGACACCATGGTGACTTTGTGGCACATTTTTTGTGATCTTAAATTTTTTATATATCCATCACATTAGATGACTTCTTTCCAAACATTTTGTGAATCTTTCTATAGCTACTTTAGTGTCTTTATGTTGCTTTCTATAATAGGTGATATTTCTTGAGAGTTATTCAAGATGTTTAGTTTGTATATTATGTGATTACATGTTTTCATGTGAAATATGATTGTAATCTAAATTATCAAGATAGTGGAAACAATCTGTCTCAAGCTTAGGTGATTGTAATTGGATGTAGAATCAGATAAATTTGAATTGGTTTAAAACTTTCTTTCTATCCTTCAACCTCAAGTTTGTTAAAATAACATTGTTAGAGTCAATCACCACATCTAAGATATTGTTTAATTTGGAGCTAGAAGCTTCATTATGGTTTTATCCTTAAAAGGCACATTGGAAGGAGGAAGGTATTTTTAATTTTTTCTTAACCTTGACTTCTAAGCAATGTTGGATTACTAGACTTACTAAAACATATCTATGGGAAGGAAAACAAGGTCCCAAACTCAAACCCTCTTAGCCCTCAATTGGGGGATTTGTTCTTATACACTCAATAATCCTACATCGCATAAAAATCGAGATTAATAACAACTTATACACTTTCTTCCTTCAACCATTTGAGGTGTCTCTTAAGGAAAAAAAAACTTTAACAAGCTTCAAAGATTCAAAGTGGACAATAGCTCAAATGTAATGATTGGTTATAACAATGTTATCTAAAGAATCATTTATTATCTTTAATTCTTAATTTTTTTTTTATTTTGTTAAAACTCATATTCTGATTTAATTAGTTTTAAAAAAATTATAAAGTTTATTAATAATATAAGTTTAAAACACCAATTTAGTTTCTCTTATTCCCCAATCTATTATTTCTTACCAAAATTACAAAAAGAAAATGTTATCCATTCAATATTTAATTATATAATTTAAAACTATATATTTAACTAATATATAATATATGATTTGAATTAATTTTAAATTTTAATTTTCTATTGTATTTTTTATGTATGATTTAATTTAAAATACAATTAGTAATATTTGAAGGATGAAAAGCCTTTTAATATAATATAATATATATATATGTATAAATTTTAAATTTTGTAAACATGAGAGAAATCACAAAAAACAACCATTTGGAGAATCAAATTGATCATTTACAAAAAAAAAAACACGAGAAAAAACAACATAGAAAGAAAAAAAAAACTGGACAAATTAATGGGACCATACATGCTGTTGTTGCAGTTTGTTCCTTAGAAGAAAAAAATTGGTGGAAAGGAGATTACCAGTGGATATTGCTCTAGCCGAAATCCCCTTGGAATTTTGAATATTCAATTCCAGCTTTGAACAACTGAAGCTATTGAACTCTTGGACTGCAATTTCCATGGCTACTTTCTGTTGCTTACCCATTAGTGAATCCAAATCAAGAACAACACCTATGTTCTTAATATGAGTGTTTAGGCACTGGTGTGTTGTTTCATTAGCCAGTAGAAACCCTGGCCATGCAAACAAATGCAACACAAAGAAGAAGATAGATTGTGACAAGAGACTAGTCCCTCCCATTGGAGCAATAAAGAGTAATTTACTTTAAACATTTGCATTAATATATAGTAGCCCCCACATTCTTTTCAAGACTTCTTCATAGTTTGACTCAATAAACACACCTTAACTAATCCATTCTACTTTATTTTTTTATAAGACATTTAACACATATTTCAAGAAATGGAGTTGAGAAACTACATTCCCATGTTCAGTACCTGTTTTGAAAAGATATTACAAGGGATGGTTGATTTTCTCATTAATACAAAACCTTCACATTTACCATGTTTCAAAAACTTCAGATAAAAAATGGAAGATTTTTTCTTACAATTTTCCTCTAATGGAAGATGTTTTCTTGCTATATAGTTTTCTCTTCATTATTATTAGACTAGAGGAATTTAAATCTAATACAATTTAATTAATCCAGTTCATTAGCATGAAGTTTGTCCCCATTTTCTAAAATGTAATATGTTCCCAGATCAAATATTGACTAGAAGAGATTATGAATAATTGTATATACTTTAATATCAAATTAGAGAAGCAACTTAATTGTAAGATAAAATAAAAGATTTACTTTCTACTTAAATAATAATTTTAACATTATCTATAATGGACGTCTGATTTTCAATTATTATTTTACATTTCTTTTTTACTTTTACACTTTTAACTTTTTCTATTGAATGAAATTTATTTTCCAAAGTTGTAGTAATTTTTTGGAATAAAAAATATTATGTGTGTGTGTGTGAACATAAAACTTATTTTCACTATAGATAACGAAAATACACTGTGAAAGTTTCTTTAAGAAAGTTGAAGAAAAAAATTATAATTACCTGGAAAAGTACGCAATGCATTACTTGAACCAATAAATCATATTACAAAAACAAAGTGTTTGATTATAAACTAAGATTAGACTAAAGTATACGTACGTACGTATGTATATATATATATATATATATATACCAAAATTAGCCATGGAAGAAAAAGAAAATCCATACCATTTAAAAGTGTTTGCTTCTAAAATAAGGACCAATCACTCTCTCACATTGAAGTTTGAATTGGTCATTAATAGGAACATTTCTTGCTGTTGCTTGCTGTGAGTTCTTTCTATTTATTTCCTTTCCTTCTTTCTTACACATGTATAGTATCTTTTGAATATTCTAGGTATTCAACTCTTCCTTCAATTTTCGGAAATAAGTTAATGTCAATTGGGTTGAGAGAAGAGTAGAAAAAAAATGAAAGGAAAAGTGTGTGGAAAGAATGAAAAAATATAAAACAATGCACTCATTAGAAATTCTTTTATACATAAACAAATTAATATGAAGTAATTTATTTATATAAATTCTTCAAATTCTCATCTTAGATGCATAATCTAATTTTCGTTTATGAAAAAAAAACTAATTTTATTTTTAAAATATTTAAGACAAAAGTATATCAAAATCTACCTTGACATTCAAATCTTTTTATTGTTTGATGTAAAATATGATTTTTCCATAAGAAAATGATTTATTTGTGTGGGAATGCATTGATATACTCATGATAATCATGATTGTGAGAGAATTTGCAGTTTTTTTTAATGACAATTATACTAGACAAACTAAGGATTTGGGCAAATTCCAAAATCACTACGGGTGTGGGAGGTAATATTTTGGGTGTTGCTCCCTCCACCTCCACGGCCTTCTTTCTCCACCTCCCCTTTACTATTTTGCCCCTTCCTCCATCTTTTCTTTACTATTTTGCCCTTCAATAAAATTTTATTTTTAAAATTATTGTTTTTTAATTTTACTCATTTATAACATATTTCACTGATAACCTACGTAGTTCCTTGTATGAGTAAAATATTTTTCTGCAAAACTTGGTGATCGTGAAAAGAATTATCAAGCAATCTTCCTCTTGTTCTCGGTGCAGTACGTGGTGCAGTGCGTTTGTGGTGTAGTGTCCTTGTCGTGGTTCCTCTCCAGGTACGTAGTCATAATCCTTCCAATAATCCTAAACCCTAAACCCTAAACCCTAAACCCTTCCCATAATGCTTCCAATAATCCTTTTAATATGCAAGCCTATAATCCTTCCCATGAGCCGCCAATAGTAAAATAAAAATGAAACGTAAAGGAACACTGCCTGGACGGATGACATCCTTCAACGGATGTCAACATCCGTTTAAGGCGAAACGGATGTCGACATCCGTTTTGCCTTAAACGGATGTTGACATCCGTTGAAGGATGTCATCCATCCAGGCAGTGTTCCTTTTACGTTTCGTTTTTATTTTATTTAGGATTTATTTTATTTACAGTAGTTTATAAATGCTCAACGGCTGCTCCACAAACGCTCTTCCGGAAAATGAAGAAGAAAGAAATGGAGAAATAGAAGTGAAAGGTTGATGAGGCTTGACGGAAGAAAAGAGAAAAAGCTTGACGGAAGAGAGAAAGGTAAACAGAAATGGAAGAGAGGAAGAGGTGCAGAGGGAAGTAAATCAAAGGTTTTAAATAAATTAAAATATTAAAATAATAAAAGTAAAATCAGAGGATATAATTGACATTTTAGAAAATTGGGAAGGTGGAGGAAGAGACGTGTGGGGGTGGAGGGAGTAACACCCTAATATTTTTATATAACGAAGTCCTATACCCAGAATTATCTAGATTTGTCGTATTTGAAAAGGAAGTCGTAACGGGCCTGACTACTTCCTTGTGAATGTTACGAGGGTGCAAAACAAAATCCAAATTCAAATTAGATGTCTTGAAGGGGAGGTGCACAACTCTTTTATTTTGTATAATTATATAATATTGATGTAATCGATTATTAAAGAACTTTAACATTCAATGGAATAGGATAATCAATTGCATAGAGAAATGTAATCTATTACCAGGAAAAATAAAGTGTGAATAATATGTAGTAGATTATGGATCATACACCTTGAACATGGTAATCAATTAAATGAAAAGTGTAATAGTTGAAATGATTATGTTTTGCATATTTGTTAGTAATTAAGATATAAATTGAATACTTAGTGTTTGTAGGTTATTGGATAAGTCGCCTAAATTAATTAGTGCTGTTTGTAGGAATTTTTTAGAGAGATGTTTTAGAAGTGTGGGAAGTGATTTGGTGGAGAAACGAGGAAGTTCGAGGAACAATCGTGGACATGGCATCCTTGATGAAGAAAATTAGGTTTTTGTATGAGGAGAGAGAAAGTTGGGTTTTTTATGATCAAAGATGACTTGTAATTGATTACTAAGGTTATATAATAGATTACCGGATAGATGATCAACAAACTCCTAGAGTCCTAAGCGAGTTACTCGCACATAAAATCTTATATTACAGCTGTCAAAATTATTTAAGTTTTTTATTTTCAAAATTAATTAAACACTTGGAAATGAAATTTGAGAGTGAAATTTGTTTAGATTTGTATTATAGAAAGTTTATAATTTTTTTTATTTAAAAAAAATTGTAATTAAGTAAGCCAATGAGCCAACCCGTTTATCCCACCAACCCGTGGTGGGTCAAGCCGGGTTCAAATTCTGGCTCACTAATAAATGAATCGGGTTGTGTTGACTCACTAAGTGACCAACCCGTGGTAGCCCGGGTCGGATCGGGTCGGGTGGCCCGTTTTGACAATTCTACCTTATATGTTCTCATAAATAATAGGAACATGATTATGACACACAATTAGAATCATTGATTAACATAGAGTTTTATAGAAGACTCAAAAGTCACATATAAGCTTAAATAACTCACACACATGGAAAAAACGCACAAACCCAGAAAAAGAACATAAATTAACATACTCTTTTATAGAAACTGGTCGGTTAAAGTAAAAGATCTCGCCTCAATGATCACTTGAGTGATATCTAATCTTCAAATATATGGACAGAGAGTAAAAAAATATGAGATAAAAGATAAAGAACTTTAATAACAGAAATTTAAAAAAATGACATTATTTTAGATAATGAAACTCGTTTATATAATTTCTATTTATATTTTAAACTTATAATTAAAATAATTGAGTCTTATAATTTAAAATACTCTATTTTATAAGGTTTTATTATTGGAATTGAAAGGTTTAAGTAGAAATATGAGGTTATGAATTAGATTATGGGATACGCAATACAATATTGTTTTTAAGTATTGAATTTAAATTTAATTAAAATTAAAAAAATAGTTAAAATTTTAGATAATGCTTATTTTGATTTGAAAAGGCATTTAACCACATTTAGAAAAAGAAGGTTAAGAAATAAAAAACAAATCTTAATCTTAACAAAAGAAATATTTATTTGCCGTTGTTAAAAAGTTAATAAATTACTTAATCTATTAATTGAAAAATAAAAAAATATTTTAAAAATATTTTACTTTGATATGTAAGAAGACAATTAACATTTGACAGACAAAAGCATACTATAGATAGAAGTTAAAAACTTTTTTTTTAAATAATAATATTTGTAAGAAGGTGACATATTCTATGTTTTGAAATAGTTTTAACTTATATGAAATTTTTGTATACAATTAAATGATTGGGTGTGTTAATATTTAGTAATAATTTGGTAATAATTTGGTGATTGAAGTTGCCTGAAAGTAGGGGTCAGCATTACGTTGATACAATTCATATTTTAACATTTAAAAATTATATAAAAATCATCCCCAAAAAGAAACAGCCTTGACGAAGTGGGAGAGCATTGCCATTTACAGTGCCGCGAAACCGTACCTTTCCCCAATTGCTCAAAATCGTTGCCATTTGCAACTCTTTCTCCGAATCCTATTCCTTAACCTCTAATAATAACTTGAAAAATCCCCAATTCTCTCATAATAAATATTTTTGCAAGGTAGTTTGTTTAGCACACAAGGTGTTTGTTCAAATGCTTATGCTCACTTTTTTTTTGGATTAGTTGTTAGATAACTCATACTTATCTTCTCCTTTTTCAATTCCGTGTGACATTTTTAGTGACTTCTGATGTGCTATTATTAAGCTAAATTATTTTAATAATTTGAATACTTGACAAAACAATCTTTGTTCTATTACTCGTTCATATATAGCAAGGCCAAAGAGAAAAGACAAGGGATGAGAGTGAAAATGTAATTTGCGTAAATTACTCACGTTTGGATAATTTTGGACTGGCTTCCTAATATTTTGTGCTATCTTATCTCCAAAAATCAATTAAGGAATGAATTTTGAATTTTGGTGCAGGATTATGATCTAGCAGACTTCAAATATTCCACCTCATTTTCAAGAATTGCTGTTGTCCAGCCATTGCCACCAAACCACCTTTCACGTGTGAGTGACTTGGGCACCTGAATGTTGCACCTACACCAGTGTCTCCAGTCCTGGCTCCCCTGCAAGTAAACCCACCACTCGTTCTTTTCCGGTTTATCTTAATTTGGGTCGTTCTTGGCTTGTTTGTTTTCTTCAAGGAACTGGATTGGATGTATTTTTGGTTCTGGATCAGCATAGCTTTATTAGTTTCTAACTTGTTCTCGTAATAGTTTTATATATCATGATCATTTACGTTGACGCTATTTGGTTTGTATTTGGGCATAAAATTATTTAATAAAGCAATACTAGTAACAGCGTAGGAAGGATATCAAGTGAAAATAAAATAAAATTGAGGGGATTTACTCTCAATTGTGCACTTAAAATAGATGCTTAAGAATTAGATTTAGCAAACTAATCTTAGCTATTGGGTGGGTTTTTACTTTTAGCAGAATGTTGCATAAGTATTAGCTTATGCTACTTCTACAGTTCTCTGTTTTGCAATTGTGATCTCTTTTGGGCTTTGAGCAGAGAGGTTAAGCCATGCGATTATAGGAATTGATATGGAATTAGTGTGAATTTCAAAAGAACACGTATTCTTTGGTCAATGGATTTTGTAAATTAGTAATATGCATAATATTTTTCTGTGATTGGTATAGTTTTATTTTTTTCTTGCAATTTTATAATTCTCTGTTATTTCCATCTCTGGTGCTTTTTCAGTTTTCCTTAGATAGCCAACCCGGAAGGGTTGAGTCAGGTTGGCCAATTAGTTCACCACTAAACTAGGGTAGGTTGGGTTGGTTCATTTTGAGCTCAAACCATGATTGGTTGGCAAACCCAGTAGAGTTCTAGTTGTCTTCGTTTTGACAACTTTCCTTTAAAGTGATCTTGTGCTGGTGTATATAGGTAAACAGCTTAATAAATGTATGTTTAATAAACTATTGTTACGTTAGAGCTAATGGAGTAAATTTTGGTGCAGCACTTATTGAAAAAAGTTAGAAGAGATTATTTTATCATACATGATGTTGTTCGCGTCATTAGTTCAAATAAGCTGCATAGAAATTCTTTCACACATCCCTCCTAAAATGCCTTTTTTATTTTGTGGATGACAGGGGGAGATAGATTAAAGAAAAGACACAAACTAACAAGAAAGAGACACATAGGATTTGAAACCCACTCTTTTAAATTTATAAAAAATGAATTATCTCCTTCCACTATATTCGTGGATTACTCTAGTAATTCTGTATTAAAACATCTTTATACCTCAAAACATCATACTTTCGCAGTATTAACAAAAAAAAAAAATGAGAGTCTAAATCCTTTAAATGCTTTGCAGTGAAATGTTTTTTACTGCAGTTTGAAAAATTAGTATGTCAGGAAGCATTAGCAGCCAATACTGCATCTATAACTACTGTACTATGCTGACTATCAATGACTGTTTCCTCTGCATTTATTGTTACTGTGTCGGGTTTACACTTCCTGATTGAAGTCTTGAGCAGCTCCCGGAAAAAAACTGTGTTTGTGCATCTCCGCATTCTCCCTAATAGTGTCAATCTTACATGCATGTAGCTAGTGAAGGTCTCTACCTTGTTCATCAACCAACAAATCATACTATATAACGATGCCAGAATAGCAACAATAGAACAGATGCAAAATATGCCAAGGAAAGGTTGAAAACCAGTCGATGACCTATTTTTTTTCTCGCTCTCTAAAGTAGGACAACTGCGATTGACTTCTACCATTAGCATATCTTTTTCTAGTTGTTCGGTCTGTCCACTCTCTATTATTTTCAGCAATGCTTCGGATATGTCAGTAGCCAGATTTGAACCCTTGGGAAATGCCTAAGTAATCAAACAACCAAAATCAACATGCTGATTAGAACAGCTTCAGAAATAGGGAAATCATTTTTGAAAAATAATGTGGCAGTATCTCGTAAGCTAAGTTTGGTATGAGAGAAAATTGGAGAAATGCATATGATGAGTGCTTGACTATTGGTATATATAAGAAAATTTTCATAACCCTACAATTTCAACTTTTCCTTACAATTACCCTAATTTTTAATGCTGCCAAACGTGTCATAAAATGGTGAGAATAAAAGGAGAGATACCCACAAAACCCAAGCCGCCAAGCCTGAAAGTGTTCCCTGCTTTGATAAAACCCCTGCATGCGTACTTTGCCAAAAAGACCTTAGTGTGAGGTGCAATAAAGAAAGCAGCTTCGATATCTTTGTTCCGAAAGGCATCAGGGTAATCATTTATAGACTTAATTTTCCTAATGTTCTCAGGCTTGAATTTTTGTACCTCAGTCAAATACTTCAAAATGAACGAATTTCCATTACAACCAACTACATAATTTTTTTCCCGAAGGGTGTGCATATCTAACACAGATGGCTCTAGTTGTGAAACAGTCATCATAGATGTCAAACTTGCTGTGAAAGTACTAGTTGCAATGAGGATCACAAATAACCATGGTGCCAGCACAATTCGAGCCAAGGGGCTTCTAATTTGTTCTCCTGCTTAATAGAATTTAGAATTAGTAATAAGGAGGAGGAAGAAAGACATGTGATTGAAAAAGTTTGTTCAGTATCATATTCTTTATATAGTCAATAGTGAATACTGCTGATGAAATAGGGATATCTCTACATGGATTTTGACAAATGTGTCTCTATTACTACATTTTTCATTTGCCTCTTAGTTTTACAGTTTGGAAATGTTCGTATGAAAAATGTTACAAAAGTTGGACAAAGATATGCGACGGTATCTTAGTGCTAGCTGAAGTTTTGGTGGTCTTTATCTGATGTTGATCAAGGTTGTCACGTTAACTTTATTTTTTTTTTAATCAAATATAGAGTATGAAAAAGTATATCATTATATAACGTATGATCCCAACTAGGTTGACACTTTATTTTATGTCAATCATTTGCAGTGTACCCAAATAGCATAAAAATAAAGAAAACTACGAAAGAGTGGGAGGGCTATACCAAAACCTACTAAAGAACCGAAACAATAGTAAGGTTGAGAATACCTTCCCTAATGAAATCATATCTAAGAAAATCTGGAATGTCATGACACCAGTGAGTACATCTTTCTTTTACACCTTTTAAGCCTATTAGCAGTGATTCCCTTTCCTTTAAATATTAGAAACATGAAATCACATATTTCTATAAGATTGTATGAATCTAAGCAGTGAAAATTAATTAACTCGCAATTAAACTCTTTACTACATAAGCTCCAGTAAACTGTCAAATCAAGAGGCCAGTTAGCGGATTTGAAGGCAAATTTAAATTTACCCCCTGACCACATAGTGTTACTGTTTTACTAACTCAAATGATTTTGAAAAAGTCAACTTTATTTTAAAATGTTTCATTTTAGAAAGTTATGTTTTTATGAATTTATGCATAATTTGATCATTCATATAGTTTAATCTTATTTAATACCACTGTATTGCAATACTTTGTTAATGTGATTATCTTGTCTGATGAGCTGAAACGTTGAATTATTGTTGTGTTGCATATATTTCTTTAATATGTTTTCTTTCTAGCATTAATGTTTATGATAGATAAAATCTTTCAATTTTTCTAGCATTACAACCTCGTAGTGATGATATTATATAGCAGCTATGAAATTTTACTCTTAACTAAAACGCTTGGTTAGAGGACTTACTCTGTACAAAGAATATTACGGTGACTAAGAACCAAAGCATGGACCCGAACTCTCTTAGTTCTGCATTAACTTGCCTTTCGATCAACCATATGACGAGTCCCACAAAAATGTGTAATGCTGCCATCATTAACCACATCTCTTTTGTGAAGACTTGTAAAAAAAGCCATGTTTCCTTTAATTTAGCTGACTGCTCTGTAACCACCATATCAATGCCAGATTCAACATACGGTTGTGAGAAGTCAACTAAATGATATCTGTATGCCATTATAGATGTATCTCCGACAGCAGCATCCAATGTCTAAGCGAGAAATAAAAGTTTAGATTTGCATTACGAAAAGGCAACAAAATTAAAAGACAATAAAAATTGAAGGAAGAAACAACATGGGGTTTGTACAAGATCTAGTATTTTAACTTGCGTACTGTATAGGATAACTACTTGGTTTTATCCAATTAAATTTTAAAATTAAAAATATTTTAATATGATTAAATTGCATTATAGTTAAACATTCAAATAAAAATGTAAACTTTGAAAGGGTTATAGATCAAGTATACAGAAAAAATACAAAATAAGATTGTTAAGAGAAAAAAATTGTTTAGATGCATTGGTACTGTGTGAAAACACCATCCGAAGAAGATATAACAGAATCTTGAGAATGTCGATCTCAAAGAATAAGAAAAGTGAGACTGAGTTTTTCAGTTTCCCTTTTATATAGTATACTTTGTAAAAGTAATTATATAATTCCATAATACAATAATCAGCAAGTCCAGTGCATTAACTCTCAAAACTAGTTGACTGTTACCATACCTTATTGTAGACTTGGCCTACCATTTCATCATAAGATCCATCGAAGGGAACAAACGAGAAATTCAAATTATAAGGCAAAGTTTGAACAGCTGCTTTAAAGACATCAATTGAGAATCCGGTAAAAGAAGTTTTGTTCCTCTTAATATCATATTCCACATTCACGAAATCAGTAAATGCAGCATTTGCAGGAACTCCTATTTGTAATGTCCTCTCTTTGGTGTTGTGAGTCCATCCCTTAGGAACAAATTGTATGCCTCCTGGCCAATAAACTGTGCTCAAAACTCCACTTGAAGCACTGTTTGTGTTCATCTCTGTCATCTGTTCTGTAACAAGGGTTTTGGAGAAACCTGATGCGGGAGACCATGATGCCAACTCTCTGTAACTTTTTCCTACCACGTTAATTATGCTGAGGGTTGGTGATTGCCGTAATTTTTCATTCATGGAGATTTTACTTTTTAATAATTGTTCAAGGGTTAACTTCCCTTGTGATTCCTTTGCAGCTTGAGCAACTTCCCAGGTTGCATTATACGATTGAAGTGCAAAGGAACTTGGGTTAATGTTCTCTTCTTCCGGGAACTCGAAGACAAACCTTCTACGAAATTTTAACTTGAACCGTCTAAATGCCTTGCTTGTTTCCAAGAAGGGTGTCTTAAATCCAATAACTCCTTGCATGTTAGAGATAGCAGACGGGTTAACTGAATCAAGATGATCAGCAATCCCATCTGGGATAATCCACACAGAACCCTTTCCCATTAAACCCATTTGCTTTGCTTTCTCAAAAAGTAGGTTAGCGAGCTCTAAAGAAGATTGCACAATCAAGAAGACCCTGTTACTCCTGCTTTTTAGCCTATTAAGCTCATTTTCAATGTTAGAATTTGGGTTTAATAGAGAGGACAATGGAGGCAAAGCTACATGATTGTCAATCTCAGAACCAACAAGTCTAAGAGAATAGGAGAGGTTGAGTAGGATCCCAGGATCAGAGGAAAACCTGTTATCAAGTTCATAGATTGCTGTCACCTTTGTCCATTTAAATTCTCCTACAATGGCTGCAATGCATTGCATTTGAAGGTTAATATTATATCCCACTTGGTTGAAGTGAGGCAATAGAGGTGATACTTGCTCTGCTCTGGTTACAGATGAAATTAGAGACAAGATAGGAATATTTTTTACTTTGTCATTAAATTCACTTGCGAGAGTTGCTTCATTGTGTGTTATTGTACCTATGATGGCTAGCACTTGCTTGCTTAGGGCGAGATCCATAGCTATATTTATCAAAAGAAAATGGTGTTAGGATGCTTCATTTGTACAAATTTAGTTAAACCATTCATTTAGTACGAATAGTTCACACTATTTTAAGTATTAGTTCCTAGACCGAAAAACATAAATTTTAATTCTACAACCATATTTTATTGGGTTAAATATGTTTTTAGTCCCTAAATTATTGGTCGTTTCTGGTTTTCGTCCCTCTTTCAAAGTAAGATACAATTTGATCCTCATTCTTTTCGAAAGGTTCGTTTTAGTCCTCGAAAACTAAACACTGTTTAAAAATTTGGTCTTCATTTAGCAACAAATGAGGACTAAAACCAAAATTCCGAAGACTAAAACGAACGTTTCAAAAAGTATGAGGACCAAATTATACCTTACTTTGAAAAAAGGACGAAAACAAAAAACGACCAATAATTTAGGAACTAAAAACATTTTTAACCCTATTTTATTTTATTGAAGATTGGTTCTTGTTCTTACACTTGTAGTAATGATGTCAAATATGGTTTACATGGTCAACTCATGAATGACATGACTAAACTATGATAATTTAAATGCATATTTGGTTTCGCATCAAATCAACTTAAACACTTATCTTTGGTGTACACCTACATTTGAACTGATTATTTTTAGTATTTACTTTTTTCGTACGCGAAACATGAACCCAAAACTCTAAACGTCAAACCAAATCAAACACACATTATTATTCCAATATACTTGAGGAATTAGCTCTGACAAAAAGTTTGGATGTTTCATCTTCCACCTCCAATATTTTATAAGTACTTCCAACTTTTTCAAAGATTTTGATTTTGGTTCATAAATTATTTTAAATTTTATTTTTAAATTCTAAATTTAATAATAATCTAATTTAATTTAAAATTTTAATATTATTGAATATATGTTTATATCTTAATAATTATTAAAATATAATTTCTATTATTATAATTTTTATATTAAAAAATAAAAATAAAATAATAAAATTAAAAATAATAATAATGAAAATAATAAAATTACAAAAATAATATAAAGTCTGATTTAATATATTTAAATATATTTAAATTATATTAAAATATTAAATCAAATTAAATAATTATTAAATTTTAAATAAAAAATTTTTAAAAATAATTATTTATCGAAGAAAATTTTTTTAAAATTTTTTTTATTTAAATTTAATTATTTTTTAATTTAATTTAAAATTTTAATATTATTTAATATATTTTCACATTTTAATAATTATTAAAATATAATTTATATCACTATAATAATTATATTAGAAAAATAAAAATAAAAATAATTTAAATAGAAGTAATAATAATGAAAATAAAAAATAAAAAATAATAATATAAAAAAATAAAAAACAAAATTTTAAAAGAATTTGTTCATTGTAAATGGATATCCGTTAATATATATTACGGATTTTGAAGCACGATTAATATTTTTTTAACTTTTTTTAAGTTTTTTTTATTTAATAATATTAAAATTATATATATATATATATATTAAATAATATTAAAATTTCAAATTAAATTATTATTAAATTTTAAATTTAAAATAGTTTATGAATTGGATTTCAAAATCAAATTATTTTAATAAAAAGAAAAAAAAGTTAAAAGAATATTTATTAAAGATAAAAAGAGAAATATTTGAAATTTTGAAAACGGAGAATGAGATATCTGAAGTGTAGGATAAAATGCCCAAAAAGAACTTTAGTCTCTAATAGTTAAAAGATTAATCTAGTTATATTCTTCCCTAATTCCTTCTACAAGAAAGTTTAACCGTTATTATCATAATCAAAACTAGAGTTTAGATTCTAATACTTAAAAATTATGTCCAAAAACTAATAAGAATAATTTAACATACTATTTTGATAAAAAAAAATTATAATTAAATAAGAGAAATAAAGGAAAATATATTGCCTACCAGTTTTTACTTTTACCAGAAAGTCTTGAAATTATGAAAAAAAGAAACGAGTTTAAGCAACCTAGACAATACTTGTTAATGAAAGTGATGAAAGAAAATTTAATGAAAGAAAATTAGAAGTGAAAGTTAATGTTACCACTAGCAACTGTTTGAGCTGAATTCCCATTGGAGTTTCTTATCTTCAAATCCAGCTTGGAACTACTGGACCGATTGAAGTCTTGGACTGCAATTTCCATGCCTATTTTCTGATGTTTTCCAATTTGTGAACTCAAATCAAGCACAGCACCTATGTTCATTATGGAACTTGAGCAATGGCTTCTTTCATCAGCCAGAAGCACCCTTGACCATGTTAACCATTGCAGGACAAAGATGCAGGTAATGAGTGACATTGGAGAGCTTCTTCCCATTGAAAAATGCTCAACATGAAAATGTTGAACAGTAGTACTAATAAAAGCCCTACCTCTGACTTTTTCCATCTTCTGGTCCAATAATCTCTTATTGTTTATCCCTTTTCCTTTGGTTTTCATTCATCCTATAAACCATTATATACGACATATGATAGATTTGAAAGAGATTGATAATTGGTTTATAAAAGTTCTTTCATGAATACGTTGAACAATAATTAAACTGAACTTTTTTATGAATTTAAATTGGTTTATATGTAAAATAAAAATTAAAGAAATGATGTAAGGACAAAAAAGTTATAAATTGACTTACAAATAAGCTGATTTAAGTTGGGAAAAATTATAGTTAGAGGTTTATTCTTAAGTTTTTATATTAGAAATGTTATGTTAATAGAGATATTTTGTATGAAATAAAAAAGAAGAAGCAACGTATGAAATAAGATATTTAACTAAGAATATGGCTGGAGAAATGTCAACGGAAGACCATGAATTAGTAGTGTAGCTATGCTAGTTGATGCCACATATGAAAGTGATTTCAGATTGAGCTTGTCTTGGAACTGCCACCCCTATGAATTCTATGTCACCGGTAATTAATGTTACATATATTGGCAATAGTAATTTGCAAATTTCACTTGAGTCATTTTATTTTATCTTTTTCTAATTCGAAACAACAAATATGTATAAAACTTGGATGGAAGATGAGAGTATTCAAACTCCGTACTTAACCCTAATACAAAAATATCTATTATTACTAATGACAAAAATATCTACGAATATTATGCGAATATTTATTATTCACAAAAAATTAAAATTTAATTTATATTTTATTAGTTTAAATTTAATTAAAATTTAGTTTATATTTTATTGGGTTAAATTTAATTAAAATTAAAATGCAATTTATATTATATTTTATATTTTTTTATAATTTTATTTAGATTTGATTTTAAAAATATATAAATTATTTTTTTAAATATTTGTGAATATCCATAGATACCTACAAATTTTAAAAAATTTAAGAATATTTTTTAAATGGTTATCTAACGAGTAATATGTGAGATTTTTTGTTGTAAGTTGGATAACAAATAAGGATTATCCATATCTGACCTAATCTGTTATCATCTCTGATCACAACTCAAAAGCTCTAATGAATAAATAGTAAAGAAAGAAAAAACACTTGTCATTACATAAGCAACTTTTCATTATGATATTTTCATCAACATTGTAACATTGAAATTTGTCACGTTCAATTAAAGGTTGATTTCAAAATAGTGATACAATTACAGGTTCTATATTTTGGGAAAAGAGTTTTAAGCACTCATGAAGAGGAAGGATAATGAAATTGTCAAGATTAACTATATTTTAAAGGTGTTCACAAATATAAGGTTGTTTGGTGTGGACTTGTCAAATTACTTCATTTTATAATACTTGATCCTAAGTTTGGGGCTAAAAAAGTTCATAGGACCAAAAATAGGTCCTTTATTAAAAAAGTCTACAGGATCAAATATCCATAAAGTCTTATGTCAAGGTCAATCCATGAGCTTTCTTTTAACATGTTAACTATTTAATTTCTAATTATATTTAAAAGTTTTATAATTAAACAACATATTAGTTTAACTGATTCGGGAACTTAATCATATTCACTAGTTACGCATTCCTGAATCAAATTATACAATTGTATTAACATCTAGTTTTTTTTATTTTATTTTATGAAATTGTGTCTATTTTTATTCAATTTTAATATACAAAAATATTTATGTCATATTAGCACTATTTTACAAAATCAATCACTTATTTGAATTTTTTTATGGATGATTCTTTTGAATAAAAAACCATTTGTTTTTAAATTGAATTGCGTTTATTATATTTTAGATGTTAAAACTAAAAATAAGTTAATAACTTATTTATATATAATCTTTTATAACTAAAATAAAAATGTATTTTTACGATTGTATTCAAATATAACTAATTTTTGGAATTATAAAAAATGACTTATTTTGAACTTTTTTTCTTTTAAAATTACATTATTTTTAAGTTAAACAAACTAAATATATATTATATTTTCAACTTTTCAAAATAATGAAATTATGGATTTAAAATATGATTATAATTAAAAAATTATTCTGAATAATTTTTATAAAATCAATATTTATATATTCTTTAGGAATAATAAGTTTTCATTATTAGAAACAAATATAAATTAACTTTCATTTCACAAATTCTGTACAAAATAAATATTACACTACTTTTTATTAAAACTACCTCTATTTTATTAGAAAATAAAAAATTTACCCTTGTGAAATAAAGTTCTAAAAATATATTTTTTCTTTGGCATTCAACATTGCAAAAAGATGTTTGAAGTGAAGAAGAAAAATGATATTAGTAAGATATCATGCGAAATTGCTGGATAGGGATTACAAAGCAAATGAAAAGAATAACTTAAAGTATATTAAGAATGAATTAATTTAATTTTGGGAGGCCAATCCCACTTCAGCTCTACCTCAACTCACTAGGGCTTTTAAAAAAGATCCATATTAAGTGGGCTAAACAAATAAGGCTTGGTTTTAGAGGGGGTAACAGACAACTCATGGACTAGGGACTCAAATGACAATTGTAGTTTGATGAAGAACTAAATAAGTGTTGTATGATTTGAAACAAGCTCCTAGAGCTAAGTTATTTCTTAACACAAAATGTATTTTCAAGGGGTAAAGTAAACACTACATTGTTTTGTAAAAACCTCAATGTTCAAATTAACACTACTAAACTATAACAACTTCAATATTGCTAAGATAGTAGGCAACAAAGTATAAAGGTTAATTGATTCTTAACGAACACATAATTGATTCTTAACAAATTAGTTCTTATAAAAACTATACAAAAGGTTAGTAAAAATGTTAAAAAGATAAAGATAAATAAAAGATTAAAGAACAATGTAACAAAAGATAGAAACAAAGAAATTTAAAAATATTTAAAGATAAAAGGAATGATAAAGAAAATATGTTGATTTCATTGCTATTTCAAAATAAGATTCAACATTGGTTATCTAAAAATTATTGTTCAATTAATTATTGTCTTGGATTTTCAAATTAATCATCGTAAATTTTCAATTAATTTATTGATGTTCTAACTATTAACCAAAGTATATTCTGAATTAAAAGAGAGACACATTGTAGATTAATCATAATAAATTAACCAAAGTGCATTCTCAATTAAATATTACTATGACTAATCATGTCTATTTTTTTACCTCTTATATCAAGTAAAAAACTAATTAACCAAAGTAAATTCTTGATTAATTTTTGTTAAAGTTTTCGGCTTTAATCAAGGTACATTTTCATTAATAAAAACTCATTTAATCACATGAAAGTTTTTAACTTTAATTAAAGTAAAATCTCAATTAAAATTAGAAACTCTTGGACTCATATGATTGATATGTTATGTAGATTCTTTTGTAATCATCTTTGATGTTGAGTAAAGTTATGCTGCCCATTTTTGGCCATACTACTCATCTTAAGATCAAGACTAGAGCAACCCATGACGTCCCTCTAGTCATCTGAATTCGTCTTAGCGTTGGCCTAATATCTCTTTGAGCCTTCAAACAACATACCACCACCTCTCCACCACATATGGCCTTGAGCTTCTAGCCTTACAACACCATAGCTTCCGCATTTTTCAGCCCTTATCCTTGATGATCCTTTCCCATTTGCACACATCTTCAAGGGACTATCTCCATTGCATCCTTTTAGCTTTGTCCCAACCTAAAAAAGGATATTTCTATCAGGTTCTTAGACAACTAAAGTCGAAATGTGTAAATGTTTCGATTTTTATTAGCACTGAAGCCTAAACATCCTCAATACACCGTGTTTTAATAAGTTTTTGATTTTCTTAAAACCGAGACATATTGAATAAAATTAAATAAGCTGTTTACAATAGTAAATTCTTTTTGGATATGCATGTATGTATTTTTTTCTTTTGTATCAAGAACTTAGTAAATTACATTTTGCTAATAGGCCTAAAGCTTGAACAACCATAAAAAATTACACTCTTAATCAAGTTAGAAGTTGTTATCTACATGGAAGCACCCTTGACCATGTTAAAGATTCGAGGACAAATAACCACACAGAACCACACAGTGAGACACTTAATAAAAGAAATATTCCACCTTCATTTCGTGATCTCCTTTCCTTGACTTCTTCATACTTCTCATTCGATAATAATATAGTCAGTTTTTCCAAGTTTACATTATCCGTCAAAACGGTACCACACAAATAAAACAACTGTAAGAATATGCCTGGAAGAAAACTCAATGGGTGCTTATGCAGCTCAAGAAAGGGATTTTTTAACTTTCTCTACACAGGGAAATTTCCAAGCTGTTGTAGAGAATCTCTGGAAGTTTATTAATTTCCCATATTAAAACATTCAGAAAAATGACACGATATCTTCAAATTTCAAACCCGGGGAACTACTTTCCAAACAATCAGTATCATCATCAATGTATACATTCAAATCGAGTTCATATATGATATACAAGGAAATGCCAAATATATTTTCCGAGCTTTTCCCATTTCCTTACACAAGAGCCGTCTCGCATTGAATGGAAAAAAGAAGAAAAAGATGATGGTGGTAATTTGGCAGAGATGAAACACTTCTTTTAGAATATTTGTTAGATTACATCTTAATAAGCTTACAAAATTATATTTAAAAAATAATTAATTTAATCTTATTTTTAATTAATATAAACTTTATATCGAATTTATACGAGATAAAACTAATATATAATAAAATAAATCCAAATTTCATTTACAAATTAGTTAATATATAAAATTAAGTTAGATTTTATTTTTTTATTAAGACTTTAAAAATAATTTTCATATATAACTAATATCTATATATATGAAAAATAACCTTTAAATCATTTCTCTCTTTCATATATTCTATAATACAACTACAAATTTTTTTTTGGAATATATTTTACATACAAAACTAACTAAGGAAACCTATAAATGAATTGAACGCTTCTTTATTATAAAACACAAAAAAAACATTAAAATTATTAGTGCAAAATTTGTTTTAACGTCACACATTCAATGTCACCTAACAAAACAACTAATATTAAAAATGATAAATGATACTTTTGTAAATAAAATAACCTCTTAGACGTTGGTTACCTTTTCCACTAACGTCATCTCCTCTTAGACATCGAATTAGACGTCAGATATCTCACCCATCGACATCATATTCTTTGCAATAACCATTAAAAAATTAATTGAAAAAAATGTTTCGATTGCTAAAGTTCCACTTTAGACGTCGGGGGTTAGTGGACCGATATCTAAATGTGTTAATTTTAGTAAAATATTGAGCACTGAAGTGAAAATCTAAACACATTAGGTGTCAAATGCTTGAAGAATAGACGTCAGACACTATTTGCTTTGACATCATATTATCTTAAAAAAAATAGAAAACTAACTAGAGCCACATTGATTATTTGCGCTTCTTCTTCCATGTGAACCAACAATTTCGTTGTCAAGTGCGAGGAAGAACAAACTTCAGTTTGGGTCATTTACCTCAAATATATGTGTATCCACTACCTTGGTTGGAATTTTTTTTGAGTTTTGATCGATTGATTTTGTGTTTTTCTGAAGCAGCGACTTTTTAAAGGTGACTTGAAGCTCCACCACTTCTAAGAATGACGACGAGTAAGCTCCACCACTTCCAACACGGCGGCGAGTATGTTCCACCACTTCCAACAACAGTGACGAGGAGTTCACACTAACCATCGGTGGCGACGACGAGTCCTCTACTCTTCATTGCTGAAAACGACTCCCCACTCTCTAACGTTGACAATGATCTGCAATCCCTCTAAGAAGGTTGGTTTCTTGGATTTCATACATTTTAATGTACTGATTGGTTATTGGAGATAATTTTTAGTTTCCTATTGTACTTTGTGTCATGTGTCTTGTATGTATCATTGGTTATGTTTGTGTTCTTCATTATGGTTTTTATATTAGACATTTTTTTATTATAATTTTTGGCATTTTATTTTTCATTAAATTTTTAAAATATTTGTAGTATAAATAATAGTTAAGCATTGAGTGAAAATTAGTTCCCATTTGAGATTTAACACAAAGAATTAAACTTTTAATTGTTTGTATTAAATTTTGAATTGTCCAATGAGACACCGTGAAATTATTTTTTTTCATAATTTGCTATAACTTGTAAGTTGAAGTTTATGGATAAATTTGATAAAATTTTGATTGAGATTAATTTGTATATGGTTATCTCGATGCATACTTTATTATGGTCATGAGTGATCACTTTCATGTTGTTTATTTTGGAGAATAATGCTAAATATTGTCGAAATTTTTATCAAATTTATCATGTTAGACTTCTTTGTATACATGTTACCAAATTATGAAAAATATTTTTTTAGGATGTGTAGGGCCTAGCCTTGTGAGAGTTAAATAATTTGAGATTGATGGAGTTTCTTATAAACATAATATGGATCAAAGTGGGATGAACGAACGTCGCATTAGTGAAGAGTATGAAAAAAGGGTTTTTGAGTTCTTGCAATATGTCCAAGAACATGCAAACTTTGTGAACCAGACATATTTTTGTCCTTGTGTTTGTTGTCTTAATCAAATAGGTCAGGACTTGGGCAACATGTGTGATCATTTATTCATCTTCAATATAATGAGGAGTTATACAGTTTGGACTAGACAAAGAGAAGTACTACAAAAGCCTACAACATCATGAGGAACAATTTATGTGGACGAAGGATGAATGATCATTTAAAGGACATGGTACGTGATGTTGGTGAAGAAAATTTTGGAAGAGCTAAGTTATATGATTATCTTAAGAACAATTCAATGGAAGAGTTCTATCTAGGATGCTCTAACTTTACATGTTTGTCGATGATAAGTACATATTTATGCTTTCATTTAGCCTTTAATATTGGATTTTTAAATAGTTTTTGTACTTTAAAAGAATATTTTAATTAAGATTTGTTATAATTTGGTTTCTTGAGCATGAGATATAAAACATGATAAAAATAGATTTTTAGTTGCATAAATATTCTTTTGATATTTTGAGGCTTGTTAGTGTTGCGACATCTAAGTTGAGCTTATTGGGGTGTGAAAATAAATTGATTAAAGTTTCATAACAACTTAAAGATAAATTCAAGAAGTAAATAATCAAAATCATAAGAAGTCAAGCCATACATTGCATGAAGAACGCAAGAAAAGCATGAAAAAAAAGTGAAGAAATTTGACTAAGCCAGAAATAAGGAATAAACAACAAAAATACGATCTTTCTACTAAAGGAGCTTTGATAATTGATAAATGTTTATGATAAAAGATAATTTAGGAAAATTATATCTTAAGATATTTTATTTGATATTGTTAAATACTTACCTTATTTAACTCTATTAGTAAATATAAAAAGATAATATTTGTCAAATCTTTTTTTATTCTAGAAAAGATCTTCTTAAATATTTTTAGATCTCCACAACTATCAAATATATCATGAAGATATTGGACTCTTTAGAAGATAATTGGAAGATATTACATTATCAATAAAAAAGATTAAAACAATAGAAAATCATAAAACAAAGCCCAATCTAATTTCTGTATAAAGAGACTTAGGGAAACACATTATGGAAGCTTAGGAACCCTTTGGGCGTTCTAATTTTCCCTTTTGTCTGTTCTCTCATGTTCTCTACCTTATCTTATTCTTTTTTTATGTTATTTCCACATTCCATGGAGTGTTAAATCTATAGGGTTGATTCAACTGTATTTTCTTAACTGGATTTTGAGGTTAGATGAACAAATTTGTTTGTTCTTTTGATTCTTATTATGATTTATTTTTATCTATGTCTTTTTCTTCTTAATCAAGTAAAAATAAATATTTTTACATTATAGCAAGTTAGCATGGTGTTAAATCTACATAACATATCAATCATATTATTTTTTATTTATCTTTATGTTCTTTATTATTTTTATGTTACTAACCCTTTTGTATAGTTTTTATAAGAATTAATTTGTTAAGAATCAATTTCGTGTTTGTTGGGAGATGACTTAGCAATACAAAAGTTGTCATAGTTTACGAGTATCGATTTAATTGTGTTAATGACAACATTATCAATCAGTAACTTTGAAATTGTTTATTTGAAAAGCAAGGAATGGATGGACTGATAAAAGTTTCACATAATTGTTGTGTTATCAAAAAGAAGAAGATGATCATCTTGTTTCAATAAAGGATTTTGATGATGATGTTTTGTGGAGAAATGTTGAAGAGATAAAGAAGTATTTGGTTTCAAGAAATACTTTGAAGACTCAATAATTTAGTTGTTAAAAACTTGTAATATGTGTATTGTAATCAATTTAGTAGTTCAAGAGTCAAAAAGTATAATCCAAGTAGGAGAACACTCAGAAAATGTTTTACTTTTCATAAAAGGCTATGTGATAATCAATTATCACTTGGGATTAATCGATTATCTCTAATGGGCTCCATATGCCTTGGACGAAAATAAGCTTCCTTGTCCTCCAAGCTTAGCCAAAATGTTGATCCCTTGGTCAACACCCTCATTTAGACGTCCAAATATGGTAAACAATTGCTATGAAGCTTGAAACATATGCCTCGTAAGCTCCCCCTCTCACTCTTAGGTTCTATAACACTTGCTTTGCTAAGCTCTTTTCACAAACCCTCATTGAAGAACTCGAACCCTAAAATTCTCCAACCTCAGATTCTTCTTCTGCAAAACACTTTTTGAAACTACACCTCTCTTCCTTTTAAATTCTCCTTTTTGTTACTTCCATTGGGCATTGGATTCCTTGCGCCATTCATGCCCTTGTTTCCCCAAAAACCTAGGGTTTGCTAAGAAAAAGAAAGAGAAGAGAGGGGATGGGAGAAAAAAGAAATAGAAAAAGAAGAAAGGAGGAAATGAGCCTCCTGACTCTAATTACCCTTCTCAGCTTATGGGCTTCTAAATCTGAACCAAAACAAAAATCTGATGCAAAAATAAGAACAAAATGCAAGATTTTAATTAGGTTGTATTCACATCCTCTCTATGAGCGTAATAGTTTGAATGACTTATAAATAATCGTTGATTGCAATTCTGAAGATAATTAAAACACTTGTTGAACTTAGTTGAGTTAAGAAAATCTAGGCAAGCTTGTCTAGTACCAGGAGTGGTGTGAATATTCATCCAGTCTAGGGTAACAGGAGGTTATTCGATGACTGAGAAGACCAGGAGTGGTGAGAATACTCATCTAGTTTAGGGTAACAAAAGGTTATTTGTTGACTAAGAAGACTAGGAGTGGTGCAAATACTTAGTTGTAATCTTGTTGAAGTATATAGTGGAACCGTCTGAGGAGGAAACTAAACGTAGCTCAATTAGAGTGAATTAGTATAAAAATATTTGTGCATTTTTTTTATCTATCTCTTGTCTAAATGCTTGGCTTATAAAACCTGTAGTTGCATTTTTATTTCTAAACACAAGAACCTTTCGCTCCAAACAATTCTTAGTCAACTGGGAAAGTTCTTACAAACACTGCAATATACATTTTGAATAACACATTAAAGGCAATTATCGTTTATAATCATTTACAAGATCGAACATTTAAGCACTCATTTGATAAATACAAAACTCGACGAGTGTGTTGTATCAAAAGGGTTACGAAAGGAATTTTTCCATTAACATTATTAAACCCCATCCCCCTTCTAGTGTTTTTCAAATACTTCACCCACTACTTTAAGAACCTCTTGGTTAAGCTCCAACGGCTTAATCAAGGTAGACGAAGTATGAAGGAGTATGCTCGTGAGCTCTTGTGCATCACATTAACATTAAAGAAAATGAAACAAAAAAAAAGTTTATTAGGGGACTTAATAGCAACATCCAATATATAATTGAATTCCATGATAATGAGAATTTGGATGTAGTGGTTCATCTGGCCATGAAATTAGAGAAGCAACTCTTGCAAAAAGATGATTATCACAAAAAAAATTACAAACTCTAACAAATGCTTTCGACAAATCCTCATCATCAAAGGATAAAGCCAAGGATGTTTCTAAGGAGTCCACTAACAAATCTTGTCCTCATTCTTCTTCTAACCTTCCTTCTTCCAAACCTAAATCCCCTTCTAGACCAAGCCATATTAAATGTTTTAAATGCTTAGAAATTTCTTAAGAAAATGTTCTCGCATCTAACTTATTTTGATAGGTGGTGAATTAACAGTAAAAGTCTACTATGATAAGTCTAGAAACCTGTCATAATACGTTTTGAACATAATTTTAATTTTTTTTGTCACCACTTTCACCTGTTATGACATATCTCCTAAAATACGTCATAATAACTCTAATTTTTATTACAAAAATGTAACAACTTATTATGATATGTGGATTTCATCTGTCATAATAAGTCATTATAGAATAATATTTTTACGTGTCTTAACCCTAATTTATTGAAAACAATATTATAAAAGAAAGAAAAA
This sequence comes from Vigna angularis, assembly GCF_016808095.1. Taxonomy (NCBI): domain Eukaryota; kingdom Viridiplantae; phylum Streptophyta; class Magnoliopsida; order Fabales; family Fabaceae; genus Vigna; species Vigna angularis. The sequence continues at coordinate 28,169,828 of NC_068971.1, read as the reverse complement.
CTTTCACTCTTGATCTTGTTTTTTTCCTCTTATAAGCAAGTTCGTCTTACTCACACACTTGAACTATAACATCTTTTTGTATTGAAGTGCTTGATTATTTCGAAACTTTGCAATCCATTTCAGGTAGTAAAACAGGTTTCTCTTAACAACTCTATTATAGCTAGGGACAATATTGATCGTAAGTGCACATTGATATTCTAAGGAAGTAATTAACAGTAGAGGACATTGATTATGTGTACCTATAGGATAGCAGATGGAGTGGAATGAGTAAGATACGAGTTAAACTTCAAATAGACGATAGCAATGCGCTGATGATGAAATATAACAACGAAGATAGAGAAACCACTAGAGTAACGACTGTGTAGAGAAAGAAGCATAAAGAAGGAAGAAGATGGAGAGTGAGAAAGAAAAAAGAGAAGTCGTTGGAAATGTGTACAAATCACACCATGCCACGTGGAGGAAGTTTTGTTGCCGTAACAAAGTTAAAATTTCAAAAAGCAGTTGAATCGTTTTGTCTTAGGAAGCAAGGATCAAAGCCTTAACGCCTCAGTCAGAAGAACGAGGCTCATGGTTGGGCGGCTTTGGTCCAGTGTGTAGAGCCTCAGCTAAACAAGGGAAAGGAAATCAGAGAGTTTGAAAAGTAAAGCTTCAAACCTTTGCACTTCAATTGGAAGAACGAGACTCAAGGGCAGAGGGCTTTGGTTCGATAGGTTGAGGCCTCGGTTGATGGAGGTGTACAGTTTTTGGTCGATCTTATAATGGAGAGAGGTGCACATAGCAAAGGTTTCAATTAGGGAGAGAGAGCGAAATTGGGCCGAGTCCATTTGGCTATGATGATGTAGTTGACCAAAAGAGTTATATCAAGATCTAAATCTCGAGAGCAGTGGAGAAGAAAGAATAACGAATCATAATCGATAACTACCAAGCACCAGGATTATGTTTTTTATCTTGTTAAATCGTTTAGGGATTTAAATTGGGGTTTTTATGAAAATATAAGAAAGGTTTGATTTGATTATTTTGTAAAAGATATAGCTTGTAACATAAAGTTTTATAGTTTTATAAATAGAGAGAATGAGAAAAAGGATCATTGTTTTAGAATATTAAATCCTCATTAACTAGGAGAGTAACAACGTACTCAAATTCCTTTTCTCGGATTGAGAACCCTCAAACTTTTTACTATATATATATTTAAGATTTGTTTAGATCATATTAAATTAATATAAATTATGTGGTTTGATAAGAGGTAGGCAATAATTTATCTTTTATTGCTTAAAAAGCAATTCATGTAGAACCTGTAACATTGAATATGTTGTTTATTGTTAGAAAAGTGAGTTTCAAAGTTGTAAACGTTTAATATTTTAAAGATTATAAAAATAAGGCGCGAAAGCAGGTAGAACCAGCAAGTAGCTGAATTCTGGTCAACTATAGATGGCAATGCGTTGTATTGGAGAAAAAGTCAAAGTCGTGTTTGTTATGTGTGGACTAGGAACACAGTTTCTGTATAATTTCGCATTTTGATCCAAGTAATCACAAGGAACACTCGTGCATGACTTAGCTTAGAGTTTCCACAAAGTATAACCACAATTTCTGAGTTTGATCCAAGTCATCATGACTAGTGGGTGGTTGGGTAAATCGTACGGTTGCAAAATATCGTATTCAATTTCTCAGTTGGATGCAGACTTTATTTGCACCAAGTTGAGTTATGGCTGGGAATCAATTTTTACACAAGTTGAATAATGTCATTGCACAGGATAGCATATTTAAATTTATTAATTAAATATGTTTGTAGTTATTAAATTTAAACATAAATTAATAAATATAATCATTTTAATTCAATAAAATATCTTTTTTTATGTATTAAATAATATTTTAGATTAATATTTAGATTGAAATGTGTCAACAATATTTGACACATAAAAAAAATTATAATTAAATTAAAAAAATTATATCTATTTATTTTAAAAATTAAATTGTGTCCAAATTTGATATAAGAGTTATACTCTTAATTTTTATGCTTATTCATGCTTATGTATGAGAAACTATGTTAAAAATTCATAATTCATAATATATAAATAAAAATAGACTCTTATTCTAATAAATCAAAGTTTAGAAAAATGTAATTAAATTTAAATTTATTCTTTTAATGTAATATTACACCATCAAAGTATGTCAATTACATCAATCACTATGAAGAACCTATATTTAATATAAACACCTCAGAAAAAGTCAATTATGTTGAATTAGAAATAAATATTCCTATCTTAATAAAATTCTTCGAAAACTTTGTTGTGATCGTAGAAGATTGCTTTAGATTATCAATGCGTAGTGTTTTTCTCAAGAAGAATTGCTTAAAATTCTATTTTTCACCCTCTAAGTTTATTTAACTTGAATTCTTTATTTTGTTTTTAAATTAAGTTGCCGAATTTAGTTTATACTGAACCATCTAACCTCTTTGAACAATGCTTATTAGGTACACGACATTATACTATTAAACGAAATCTTAAGATAAACAGAATAAAAAAATTTAATTCGTTATTCCACATTATTTTAATTTTTCCTTGCTTACCGTCGGTGCTTCCTAGTCCGAGTCATTTCTTCTTATTTGATTTGTGGTTCCAAAGCTGGTGAAGCATAGTGCATGACACGGTGAGCAAAAATCAATATTTTAAAAGTTACTAAATCTTATAGTGTGGATTCTTTTGAATAATTTCACTACTGTGGATTCTTTTGAATAATTTTATTTCCTTTTTATATTTGACTTTCCATTCAGTTGAGAAAACTATGGATTTTCTTTTTCACACTACACGAGTAGAGCTGTTAAAACAGATAATTCGACTCGATCCGATTCAGTTTATCACGGGTTGGTCACTTAGTTAGTCAATCCAATCCGGCTCACTTATTAGTGAGCTGAAAAAATTTGAATCCGCTCCGACCCACCACGGATTGATAGGTTAAACGAGTTATCTCACTCACTCATTTAATTATAAGTTTTTCTTAAATAAAAAATTACAATTTTTTAAATTCAAATCTAAATAAACGTCACGCTAAAATGATGTTAAACTCCCAAGACAATGCAAGAAAAAAAAGTATCATACAATCCAAGCTTAATCCAAAAGCATGTATAAAAGGCGAACAAATAAGTTTTTAATATTGATAATTTTTGTATCACTTGTCCATTTATAATATCAGAGTCTTGAATAGATAAATCTATAATAGTTTTCTTCTTGAAACATCTTCTTCTTTATCACCATCTACAATATAATAAAAAAAATTGCTAACCAATAATATTGAAACACAAAATAATAAATAATTAAATTAAATTAGGTGGGTTGGTGAGCCAATCCAACTCACCACGGGTTCAACTCGGTGAGCCGGGTTCTAAGTGAGCCGGGTTGAAAACTAGCCCGCATAAAAAAATACATTTTTTTAAAATCCATGTTAAGTCGGGTTGGCTCACGGGTTACAACTCATTTTGACAACACTATGCATGAGTGGTACAATAGTCCCACTTGACTCGATAGACAAAAAGCAAAGAGTTGTAAGTTGTGTCTCCATTAAATTAGAAATGGCTTAAAAGAATTAATCTAGTACTATGAGAATCATTTTATTTCAATTTTAAGAAAAAATTAAAAACCTACTTTGAAAAATAGAAAATTATATTTGTCAATTTAAGTTAAGCAAATTAAATTAAATTAAAATTTTAAATATATTAAAATTTTTAAATTATATCATGTATATAAATATACATACATTTTAATAAAATAATATTATCTTTCAATTTTTAAAATTATAATTAATATTTCAAAAATAAAGACACATAATATAATGACCTTAAAAATGGTATTTTAAAATTGATTGTGGTTTTAAAAATAGTGGGACTCAGTTATTTTAATATTAAAAAGGACTTATATAAATAGGAAGTTTATAAACGAATTTCATTATTTTAAAACACATTATCTCTCTAGAATACATTTTTTTAGTACTTTAACTTTTCTATAGGATTGATTAGTGATCTTCACAACAAAGTCTTCAATTTGGACCAATTAGTTTCTTTAATCCTGTAAGTCGAGTTTTCTGTCTTTATCCACCATGCGAGTATTTTTCACTATGTGTTCTTTGAATCATCAACAAGATTCTTTGTTGATCAGTGATCCTCTCGACATGACCTGATCGTTTATGTGTTGTTCCTAAGTGTATATAGAGCATATGTGGATTCAAAAGCGTGCTTTGACAATTTTGTTTGGTGAGAGAAATTAATTAAAGCTTTTATATGTTGTTTTTTCACTAAAATCGTTGGTTGTGACTTCTGATGTTGTAGTCATGACAATTGAAATTATTGCTTTTTTGGAATTGTATTGGCTTTCTTATTGAATATGTTATAGTATATGTGATTATTATATGCTTAAATTTTGTTGTTGGGGAAATTCTGTGAAATCAAGTGTGTTTGGAGATAAATTATGAATTTAAGAGTATGATTGAATTGGAAGTTTTTACTTGAGTAATTAGTCCAATTGGTATAGAGTACAACATGTTTTTCTAAGGGATTGAGTTAATAAAAGAAGCACTATAAGAAATTGGCGTATTACCGAAGGGTATTTACAGATGGTCTCACGACCTTCGGTAAAAGTGCTTTACCGACGGTCAGTTAGACTATTACCGAAGGTCTTTGAGTCGTCTGTATTGACTACAAAAATAGCGCATAATACCGGCAGCCTTTTACCGAAGGTCCTTAGGCCCTCGTTAATGAAGTGGTGATTTTAAAAACCGAGGGTCTTAGGCCGTCGGTATGTTTGAGGGTGAATTAAAACCAAAACTTCTGATTTCCCTCTCCCATTTCGAGCTCGTCGACCAAACCCTATTTCCCTCTCCCTGCGAATCATCTCCTTAGGCACATTGTCTCTGTCGTCACGGTTGTTCTGAGGGCGTAACTGCGTCATCCTTCATTCGGTCGTGTTAGTGAGGCGGGACAGCGGTTGTCGTTGATGGTGTGAGGACGGTTGGTGATTGAGGCGACTGCCGTGGAGTAGGGACGGTTGGTGACTGAGGCGTCATCCTTCATTCGGTAGGCTTAGAGCTGTTGTTGAGTGATTCTCCGGGAAGGGTGTTGGTGGACGGTGAGTGGGGCATTTATTGCGGCTGCCGTGGAGTAGGGAGGGTGTTGTCGCTAGGATTGCAGTAAGGTTAGTGTTTTGTTCGTGTGAATTTTAGGTTTGGGGCTTGCTCCTTAATTGATTGCTATTTGTTTTCGTGCTTCCAATTTCTTGCAATTCCTTGCAAGTCATTCTATATTGGATTGTGGTTGTGGCAGCAGGGGTCGTGCTTCGTGGGTAGTGTGATGAGGGCATTGCGGTGGTAACGTGTTGTGGATGCTGCTTTAAGTGGTGGTCTACTTGGGGTGGGGCTGCCATTGTAGAGGGTGCTATGGAGCTTTTTATCAGGTTTGCTAACTTCCACCGCTGTAGTTAACTGCATTTACAAGTTCCTCTTTTAGTGCTGGATAATAGCATGATTTTTTCTTATTTATGTTCTGGAAGAACTTAAACACTATATCAAAATGTAACAGAAGATTTATGCACAAAGTTGTATGTTTGTTTTTGTCGAAAACCATCAAATATAGTTAGCTTCTACTTCTTGATTTGATATGAAACTGTACATGACTATGTCAAAACTATGTATTGGATTTTCTGGTTGTTTTATCTGAATCTATACATTACTGCCAAGTAATAACCAATACTTATGATTGAATCGCTTGTTTGTTGCACAGTTTCTTTTATTGTTTTTAGATAAGTTCGTTATAAAACATTTTTTATACATGAGTAAGATACCGTCTAATTTAGAATTCCTTATTCAGAACTAAACTAGTACTAAGTGAACCAACAAATTAAGTTCCCAGACTTCATAACCAAATCAACATCAGCCTAGAGGTTTAATTCTCTTTAGGTTGAGTCCTCTTCTTCAATATAATATTATATTCATACAATGTACTTAGTGCACATTACCCTTCTTTTTCATACCTTTAAACCAGTTAAGTGTGCCCTTCACCATAACCAGAAATAACTTTACAGTTACCTTTTATTTTCCCTCTCTCATTTACCATTTACACAATTTCATACTGGGCCACTTGGCCTCCATTTTCTCAGTTTCCCAAACATGGATGTTGACTCAAACACCATCATCGTGTTATGAGTACAAAGAAAGAGTATAAAAATCAGCCTAAAATGTGACAGAAGTAGGAAAATTATAAACGTTTTGATTTGATATATGTCTGATTCTAATAATTGGTGCCTTGTCTGGCACCTTAGAATTTAGAAGGATACCAATGCTCTTTTTAGTTTTTCCTTGGCCCATATTTATGTGTGACCTATATAAAATTTTATCAACATTTATCATTCTGTGGTTCTGAACTTATGTATGTTTTAGTTATAAGGATTTAACTTTATATCTTCTGTTAATGGACCTAGAACATGATTCTGAAATAGAGCAATTGAACAGTGAGGCATAATTAAAGATCCTGCTAAATGGGATATTTCTTCAACTTAAAACCCCACCCATTTCCTACTCCTAGAATGTTGCTTTCCCCTATGCAAAATTTCCCATCTTCCTATCTCATTATTAAATCCGAAAGAGAATAATACAGTCCACAACATTTGCCTTTTCTCACTCCTTTAAACTCATGACCAATTTATTATCACACTGCCACTGACCTTACTTGTACTTGTATTTCACTTAATTTATTCTTTCTCTTTTCTATTTCTCCCTTCTATATCTTATGGTTATCCTTTCTTCATCTCTTATTTTCCCACACTCTCCGTCCCCTGGAAGTTCCCTCTATTAACAATAAGACTTCCGCTTCATCATTCACCTTTCACACCACAATACAACAACCACTCCTACTTTTCTTCAACACCAAACTTAACTACATTTTCCTTTGGTACCTCAAGTGTGCTCAAAACAATTGGCATTAACAAAAATGTCCACAAGTTGTACAATGTAGCTTACACAAGTGGATCACAGTAGAATCAAACAATTCGGGTCAAATCTCTCTAATTATAGAATGTGCCAGAATAGGTGCATAGTGTTTGAACATATAAGATACCTATCCAACGATGAAAGGAGTGTAAAAGCTAGTTGGAAAGTTGTGTACTCAGTTCAGAAACTTCTACATATATACACATCATGAAATTGACAATAATGCAATAGTAGAGGTGGAAAATGTACAATAGACACCTGTAGGCTTTGACTAAACTATGTACACAAGTTCTATTTAGCTCAAAATAACCAAAAACTTCCTCAAAAATTAATTCATAATAGAACTTTAAACATCAAAATGTTAATTTAAAACTTGAAACATGAGTCAGCATTAAGTATATTTTTATGCCAGTAAATTATACATACACTTAGCAATATATTTTTAATGTAATGTATATAAAGAAATACTAAAAACAGTGGGATCTGAAGTAAATATACATAATAGGAACTTAATTTTGACAGTTTAGTAAAAGGAAATTGATCTTCATCATTGGAATAATAGGAAATGATATTTTTTAAGTTGTCTTTTGTTTGTAACTTTTTAAGAGCAATATTATGATAAAATTTTGATCTAACATGAGACAAATTTGGGTAAGTAGTTGTACCTGTCTTTGACACTTGTGATGTGAACATCAGAGCTATGTGAAGTCATGAGGAAAACTAGTGATTGGAAACTAAATTTTATATATGCAGTTAGTGGGTGAAAACTTCATCCTAAGAAATATTAAAACCTGTACTTGTGTGAGGTCTCTTAAATAGTCCACAGTATAATTGTTGATTGTCTCAATCATTACTTAACCTTCATTTTTTGTATGTGGGTCAGCCCTATGTTGATGTTGGTTTTGGTTCTCTTCAAGTTGCAGTAGTAAAATACATAATCCAGATTGAGGTTTATATCATTTAAAATATATGTACCAGTCTTCTTATTAAAAAAATTTATTCCTTCATTGTTAGAAAATAAATAATGTTATAGATTGATGATCCTACAATGCAAATGTGGTTCATGAGTTTATTTAGGAAATTAATTTAAATGTGAGTGGAAACTTGTATGGTTGAGTTGATGGCAATTTTTAGTGTCAGTCTCATGAAAATAAACTTCTTCTTAAAATAGCTAAATGGCGTTTCCTTTAACTCATGTTCAACTTAACATCATTTCGTTTCAATTTGGTTTTATAAGCAAGTACATTATGATTCCAACAGGGTAATACCATATATGGTGGTCTTTCCCATGATTAGTCTTTTTAAATCTTAAAAAATAGATAAACTCAAGCTAAATGGCATCCATTTTGAACTCATCCTGAGGTTAATATGGATATGTAAAGTATATTATGTATGAGTTGTGGATTGTAAAACCATTTGTACCATAACCTGGTACAATGCTTGTGAAATCAGGTTCCTCCACATAAGTGTAGTTATCAGTGGCTCAACTCTACCTACAGGTGGCATCTTCATGAGACCATTAGTAGGTTCCTCGGTGGCTAAAGCCAAAGCTCTCCTTTTCCACTTTAGTGCCTTCTATTCCCTTGGAAAGTCCAATATCTACTTCTTTTAGAGCAGGTGCATAATTTGTGGCATCACCTGTGATTGGCACCGCATTACCTTTATGCTTTAAACATTGAACCATAAGAAGCTTGTGAAATGGAGATGATCTGGCCATGTCCCTGATTCTGTCAATCTTATCCATTCTTTCCTCATGTACTGAGATTGTAAAGTATTTCAGAATCAAGAGTGTTATAAAATCAAGAGTGTTATAGAATCAAGAGTGTTATAACTATGTACATTATTAATTTCATTTTGTTATTACTTGTTATAGCAAATTTTGGATATTAGTTTAGATCATTTTGATGTTAGATCAAGTGGATGACTTTGGATGTTAGAACATCATTATGTTACATTGTTATATGTTTTAACTATATAAATACATGTTCTATGGATTAATAATGGATGTTCTATGGATATTATGTTCTATGGATATTGATCAATGATTGCATCTTTGAGATGCACATTATGCAGGTCTGTATGTGCTTGAAAATTGTTATGCAGGTCTGATTGTAGTTGAAAACTGTTATGCAGGTCTGTTTGTGTTGTTAGTTTCATAAGAAATACAATTGTCTTTTAAATTTCCCTCCAACTTACCGAAGGCTTTTGCCCTTCGATAAATACACACGTTAGGTTGTTACCAAAGGCTTTCGCCCTTCGGTAATAACCGAGGGCTTTTGCCCTTCAATAATTACCGAAGGCTTTTGCCCTTCGGTAATTACCGAATGCTTTTGCCCTTCGGTAATTACCGAAGGCTTTCGGTCTTCGGTAATTAGCGAAGGCTTTCGGCCTTCGGTAATTACCAAAGGCTTTTGCCCTTCGGTAATTATCGAAGAGCTGAAGCCCTCGGTAAATGTTAGCGACAAGGGATTTACCGAGGGCTCTGTGACCGTCGATAAGCCGTCTGTAATTACCTTTTACCGACGGTTTTGGGTTGTTTCTGAGGACTTCTGGCCTTCGGTAATGCCCTTCTTTTTTGTAGTGAAGGGAAAGTACCATTATGATCAATTGAAAAGTTAAAAATTTGCTAATTGTAAACCTCTTGTCACGGTGCTAAGCGGTACGAGTGGGCATTGAGCATTAGCCTTCATTTTTCAAGTAAGGGAGCATTTTCGTGATAGGTCATTGAATGATGATTTTCACCGCTTAACGCCACTTTTGTCGAGAGCTTCAACATTGAGCACTACCCTATTACTATTGAGCGCCGATATGTTATGTGCTTTGATTTATTATTTTTCACATTATTTGGTTTTGTGTTTAATGTATTATTCTTATTTATGGAATAATTGATGGATTTATTGATTAATATTCTTGTGTAGACTGATGTCTGAAAATATATGTTGGTTTTAATTGACCACAAACATGATATTAGTTAGTGTGAATGACTACAAATATGGGTGATTGTTTGCATTAGAAACTTAATGTGGAATCATGTTTATGGAGGAATGTATGTGTTTGGCATAATTCCAGGAATCTCGTAGGAAGATTCTATGGTAATAATTTTTTAGTGTATTCATTGATGTATGAATTCAAGCAAGGAGATATCATGAACTCTAATAACCATTCATACGCATCTAGAATAGAATGGGTTATGTGGTGAGCGTCGTAGGAGGTCCAAGTTTGAAGGCCAAATAATGGCCTCAGGTTTGAAGGGGATTAACCTTATGAGTGGTAGGGTGAAATCCATTGGAAATAGCTTTGTAGAGTAGTAAAGACCATCACAAGTGCATATCTCCAGCGATTCTGACATTAAATGCATGTATCTGAATAATTGAAATGATTTCGACATTAAAAGTATGTATCCGGATAATTGAGTATATAGATTCTTTAATTGTATGTTTGAGTCCATTGTGATTATTTGAGTGGCTTTGTTATGAAATTTGTTTACTTGCTATATGTATGTTCCTTTTGTAAATTAGCTTATCTTATTATGTTGTTTGTCTTGTCTGTTTTAGTTTTTTTCTTTTTGTGATAATCACCTTATCGGTGTGAATAAATGAAGTTGTAGGTATAGAGACACCTTTAGAGGATAAGGAGTCAACAAATAAAGTTGGGAAAATGCTTTGGAAGCATAAATGGTTAGTTTTGATAAAGGGCCTTTATTGGTTTTAATGTGTTTATATAAATTTCATAATTTTATAGTTTTATATTTTGGTAGGACTCTATAAATATACTTTATACTCTGGATTATTTGTTTTGAATGTTATTATGAAATGTCTTATTTTATTGGTTTAACTATACTAAAATGGGATGTTACATTAATGATATCAGTATAGTTTGTCCTTAGGATGACTTGAGGATTGTGGATTTTTCACGTCTTGCTGAATAAGAGTTCAAGTTTCATAAAGATTGTTTATGAAACTGGAAGCATTAAGAATAGAAAAAGTCTTGATAGAGTGATGAGGGTGCACACTCATGAGTATATGAAAGATAATTTCCTTTCTTAATTCTGAAAGCTTGAGGAAAGACGAGTGAAAGATAACAGGTAGTTTCCTTTAAACAAGAAACCTTGACAAAATTCCACCTCAATATAACTCTTATTGTATTGGGGATGTAGCTTTCCTTTATATTCTTGCCAAAAATATAGAAAAGGATTTTTTTTCAATTTTCTTTTAACAAAATAATTTTCTTTCTTTCTTTATTTTTGTATCTATTGTTAGAATGCTTTTTATTTCATTCTTTAGTTATGTACAAGAAGAATAACTATTATTTTCCACATTTTGCATTAATGGTGTGCTTGACATACACATTATCTATATAGAAAGTGGAACATATAAAATTGGTTATGATGACATAGCCCCTGCCTATGGTCAAAAACTTTTAAGGATAGTAGAAGTCATCCTTGTAGATGGTATCAACTCTACATTGTGGACCACCTTTAGAACCATCATGAAGCTTTTAGAGTAAGAATAATTTTGGGCCTTGTATTTTGGGCCAAGTAGTCTAGGATTTTAATTTCTGGCCTTTGTGTTATGGGCTAGTAGTGTAGGATTTTAATTTGGGCCTTGCATTTTGCTCCAAGTAGAGTAGATTTTAACCACCTATGTCAACAAAGGGCCAAAAGCCCAACATTGCCCAATGTTGACGTCTAAAGCTAGAGTTGGCCAAGGGGTCGAAATTTTTGGCCAAGCTTGGAGGACAAGGAACTTCTTTTTGTCCTAGCAATGTGTCTCCTCCTTATTGGAGAGTTTTTTCACCTAGTTAGTGGCCACATATCACTCTAGGAATGGATGTAACACCCTTAGTGGAATGTCACGAGTGTAACTTTTTTTAAAACCTTTCTATAAAACATTCATTTAAGTTAATCAAACTTTATTCGATTAAAATGAATAAGCAAAACATAACTATAAACATCGTCCAAAAATTTCAGAATATCATTTTTATATAAAAATACCAAGTCTGTAAACTTTTAAATAAATGAAAAATAAATAATCAATCCCCGAACTTAAACACCTAAATTCTCGTCAGGTACTTCGAATCGGTCATAGATGAAGTTTTCTGTAAGTAGAGTAGGATTTTGACCACCTAAGTCAACAAAGGGCCAAAAGCCCAACATTGACCAATGTGGACGTCTAAAGTTAGAGTTGGCCAAGGGCTCGGCATTATTGGCCAAGCTTGGAGGACAAGGAGCTTATTAACACAAGATATTTTATCCTGGTTCGAATCAATAGATTCTATGTTCAGTCGTTAATCACTATAAAGAGTTTCAGATTACAATTAAAATCATACACATATTAAGAACAGAAAATACCTTCCTTCGACACACGATGGAATGACTATCAACTCAATCAACTTGAAGAGAACCGCTTGCACCTTTAGTCACACTAAACACAAGCTTCTCCTTTCACAAGACTAGATTAAGCTCACACTAAACTAGAGAACTTCCTCAGAACAAATTTGTGCTCTCTAATTGTTTAAGTGTTATGTAAAAGGTTTAGGAAGGGTGTATATATAGGTTAGGGATAAGGAAATAAAAAGACAACTCCCAACTGTCAGTGATAATCGATTACCATAAGCGATAATCAATTATTTCAGGCTGTTATGGGTTTTTAGAAAACGTGATAATCGATTATCGATAATAGTTCATTGCCAACTCTTGGACAATATCAAAACTTGCAGTGATAATCAATTATCCCCTGTGATAATCGATTATTGCCAAAACAAACCCATTTCTGTTTTGGATTGTGATAATCGATTATACCCTATGATAATCGCTTATTGTTGTAATGAATCACTAAGTTATGAAACTTCTAAGTGCTTTACAATTGCAAATTGATTCCTATACAATGATTTCTACAATGAATGCTTTTAACATTTATAATATAGTTTCATCCTCAAAATCACTTCAAAGAAACAAATATGTCTTTTCTCTTATCACTTTTGTTGTTTTTGAACGTTGAGCATTTAATGAAATTTAATGTTTGTTCAGGAAAACAAAGTCCTCTTTACGTTTTCTACCATTCAGGTAGCATTTTATCACCTAAGCTTTTCTTTTAATATAACAGTCATTGACTTAGGGCTTCATCGTTGGACGAAGTACAGTGTTTACTTCATGGTATCGTCTATATTGGTTTAAACGCTTTAATATTCTGCTTCCTTCAGCTAGAGCACTTAGCAAGTTTTTCTTCTACAAATATTTGGAATATTGATTGAGACTTTTAAAGGTTATTAACAAAAACATTGTCTTGACACTTATACATTCTTTTAAGAGTTTGATTGTTTATCGTTTGGCACAATATATCTTTCGCTTTTAGCACAACTCTCATAGACGCTTTGACTTTGGAAATTATTTAGTATAATGTCTCATTTAGGCCTAAGTGTTTTCTAAGGCTTTCCTATGTTAATAGATATTTAGAGATTTTGAGCTTGAAACTTAAGTTTTTGCTATCATAATTTTTTTAGTAATGACATCCTCATATTCTTATTTCATTTAATGTTGTTTTGTTAAACATCAAAACATATGAGAGAGTTTAGATATATTAGTCTTATAGACGATTTTGTCTTAACATAGCTAGATGAGTTTGTCTAGTTGGAACTATGAGTGGGTTAAACTCAATAAGACAACATATCAAGTAGATATCTGGATTGTCTAGGGATATAAGGAGTGGTGAAGAATATTGCGCAACCAGGAGTGGGTGAAACTCGGTTCTAGTTAGAGTAATATGGTGGTTAGTTGGAGTGACTAGGAATACTAGGAGTGGTGAGAATACTCAATTGTAATCTTGTGGAAGATTATAGTAGAACTCTCTAAGGTGTTAAAGGAGACTGGATGTAGCTCGATGAAGCGAACCAATATAAAAACAATTGTGTGATTATTGCTTTATTCTTTTATTAAGAGCTAGTTTAATCAAAACGATGCAACAAACATATTTAAACGATTGAAAAACATTTGTGAAAAAGAACTTATAGTTTGAACTAAATTTTAAAAGTCGAGCGTTTAACAACTTACGTAAACTTTTCAGTCCTTAACAAGACTATTCAAGCCCCCTTCTCGTGTTTTTCTAGGTACTTCACACGTTTGGCAATTAGTCGGGTGCGAAATAAATTAAGGAAAATGGTCGGGATGGGGTGAGATTCAAAGCGGCGCATATTGTCATGAATGCTTGCATGCATGTCCAACAGTTCAGTTGTAGCTGGGTGGGAGCCAAGTTCAATGCCCTCGACAAGATTGTTTGAAAATTGATAAAGGGAACCCAAACACACATTTGGCTGAAGGGGAAAGCGCACTTGAGAAAAACTCTTCATTGTTGTTCCCCTTCCCATGATAAACATGTTCTTTCTCCTTGTAAACCGCCAACTTGATCAATGTGACATCCTCCTCATTTTTCATAATACAGAATCGTTCGGCCAATCCTCTAAGTTCCTTCCCATTCGGAAGGAGATGATATACTCAACCACTTCGTGGGATGCCCATTCATAACCCTCTATGGCAAGGTGCCTTGGCAAAAGAGATAAAACAAAAATAATTGAACACGTTGATTCCACTACTTTTTCAAAATAGGATTCTTCATTGGTTATCTAAGGATTATGTTCATTTAATTATTGCCTTAGATTTTCAAATTAATCAATGTAAATTTTTAATTAATTTGTTGGCATTTTCACTATAAAACAAAAATACATTCTCAATTAAATATTATTATGACTAGTCATGTATATTTTTTTACCTCTTATATCAAGTAAAAAAACTAATTAACCAAACCACATTCATGATTAATTATTATTAAATTTTTCTCCTTTAACCAAAGTACATTCTCAATTATTGGCAAACACTCATTTAATCCGTTTCTAACTTTAATCAAAGAAAATTTTCAATTAAAATTAAAAACCATTGGACTCATGATTGATATGTTATGTAGATTTAACACCATGTTAACTTTCTAGAATGTAAAAATCATTATTTTACTTTATTAAGAAGCAAAAGACATAGACAAAAATAAATCTCAATAAGAATCAAAAGAACAAATAAATTTATTTTTCTAACCTAAAACTTCAGTTAGAAAATTACAACAAAATCAACCTAAAGGCTTAGTAGTCCATGAAATCTATACATAATATAAAAACAGAAGAAGAAAGGGTGGACAACATGAAAGATAATGGGGAGAAAGAAATTAGGTCCCCGAAAGGGTTCCTATGCTCTTCTCATGTGTTTCATTCTATCTTTTTATATAGAAATTAGACTAGGCTTTGTTTGGTTTTTCTTTTATTTTAATTTTCTTTCTAATAATGTAATACCCTCAAATTATTTTCTAAATAATCTAATATCTACAAAATATATTTGACTGTTGTGTAAATCTAAAAATATTTGAGAAGAACTTTGTTAGATTCAAAAAGATTTGACAAATATCATCTTTTCATATTTACTAATATAGTTAAACGAGGTAATTATTTAAAAATATCAAATAAATTTTCTAAAGATATATTTTACCCAAATTATCTTTTATCATAAATATTTATCAATTATCAAAGCCTTTTTGTAGAAAAAATAGAGAAAAATGCAAGTCCAACTTTTGTTGCCCTTTCCTTTTTATTGGCTTAGCCAAATTTCTTCACTTTTCATGTTTTTTTTCCTTCTTCATGCAATACTTGGTTTGACTTCATGTGGTTTTGATTATTTGCTATTCTTGGATTTATCTTTAAGGTGTTATGAAATTTTAACCAATTTATTTTCACACCTTCATTAATTCAACTTAATGCAACTACACTAACACACCTCAAAATATCCAAAAAAACATTTATACAATTAAAAACTATTTTTAACATGTTTTTGTATCTCATACTGAATAAACTTATTGATAAAAAATCCTAATTAAAGCATTCTTTTAAAATACAAAACACCAATTAAGAATTCAAGATTAAAAATTAAATAAATACATAAATATCCACTCATCACCAACACTAATTAAAAGCCCATCCGGAAACTCACTAGTCTAGAATTAGGCTTTAACGTCACCCCGTAGACGTCGGACCACAAAATAACCAACGTAAGTTATTGACCGATGGCATTTTCGTAAATAAGTGGCCATTTAGACGTCTATTAGGCGGGGCCCCGACGTCTATAATATTATAGACGCCAGAGCCCCCTTTAACAAACGTGTATATGTTTGACAAGTAGGTAAAAAGTCATTTTTCCAGCCTTAGAGACGTCCGATCCCGCCACCCCGACATCTATATTCGATTATAGACGTCGGTGCCCCTCCCAACCGACGTGTATATGTCAGATAGGTAATTGAAAAGTCATTTTTTTCAGTCTTAGAGACATCCGATCACTCCATCCAACGTCTAAATGACCTGATGAAAAGTTGTTTTGGACGTCATATTAGTGAGGGCCCCGACGTCTAGGCCAGAATAGACGTCAGTTCACCTAGGGAGCCGACGTCTAGTTTGCTGTTAAATCATACATCAAACCCGCTGTTACGAGCACTACTTCATCGTCTTCCTTCTCGCCTTTTCTCTTTGCGGCATTGCTTTTTCAGGTGCGTTTTTGTCTCTTTTGAACCGTTTAAACGTACTTTTATTCCGGTTATATTAGTCTTTGCTTGATTATCTTTCATTTGAATCGATTAAAATGAGTTTTTGTTGTTTTTGGTGCAGTTTTTCTCGTGTCTTTGGGTAGCGTTGTACCGCATTCTCTCTTTGCTAGTTTCCTCATAAGAAAAGCTTGCGTCTTTTGGATATCTTATAGCATTTCAACCCAAAACAAAACTTCGGTCCTTGCCTAGTTCTATTGTCACCGTTCGTTTTCATTGGCGGTTTTAATGGAACTAGGCAAGGACCCAGATTCGGTTTTCGGTTGAAATGCCATAAGAGATCCAAAAGACGCAACCTTTTTCTATGACGAAACTAGCAAAGAAAGAAGGTGCTACTACGCTACCTAAAGACACGAGCTATAGTAGACGTCGGTTAATGTAATGTCCGCTGTCTAAAGGGCTCCATAGACGTTGGACAATGCAATGCCTGACGTCTATGGAGCCCTTCATACATCGGACATTGCATTAACCGACGTCTATGGAGCCCCTTAGACGTCGGGGGTCATGCAGTAACTGACGTCTATAAAGACGTCGGACCTGTTGGAGTCCGACGTTTGATTAACATCACCTACAAAGACGTCGATTCTGGAGCTGACGTTAAAAGGCAAAAATAACATACGTTAAATGTCCTTTCTGCACTAATAACTTATAAATAAAGGTTTAAAGTTAATAAATAATTCTCAACTATCAAAGTTGAACTGATATCAAAATATCTAAACCCTTCAAACAATTTAGACAATATGTTTGACCCAGGATTTTCAAACAATTATGAAACCTTAAACAACTTGTCACATCCATTTATCTCAACTCATCATACCCGAAACAAAAATTATATTTTAATTGCATAATTATCCAACTAAACATATAAAGATACATAATTGTAAAAATATCCTTGATACAAAAAACTGAAACTTGTCATCCAGAACTAAATTAAAAGCAAAGGCTAAAGTAAAATATAAAACTAAAGTGAATCTCAGCGGAAACTTTTGAACATTTATCCTAAACGAAACTGCAGCTGGTCTTTTTTTTTCCTAGAGTATTAAGGAATAATTTATTTCTATTTACAAGCTCTTTCTTGTGATGATGGACATGAGATTCACAATAACTTTTTCCCAAAAGCTAGATTTTCCTTTGTTCTCATCTGAATGTGATGTGCCCAATAATCCTAAAGCAATCAAAATAAAAATAAAAATAAAGGCAACATTCGTTTTCATTGCCGTATATGTTGTAGTAAGTCGTTCACATGACCCATGCAAAACAAATAAAGCCAACTTAGCCTTTCACATGACTCATGAAAACGAATATAAATAGAACCTTTATATTCAAAATTTTTATGGGACATAGATAGGCCCTCTTTTCTATTTTAATTTATAACACGATATACATATTTGGTGTTCTTTTTTGTTTTTCAATTTTACCTTTTTAATTATTATTTTTAAAATTTAGTTAATTATTCACAATAAAATATTATTTTTTCAATTTTATAATTTTAATAATTATTTTTTTAATTCAAATAACTACTCATTATAAAATAATTATTTACTCTTTTATTTAGTAACTATTTTTTAAATTTAAATGATTACTCATATTTTTATATAGGGTTAAATATGTTTTTAGTCTCTGAACTATCATATTATTTTGGGTTTCGTCCCTCTTCAAAAGGTTTGTTCATTTTCGTCCTCTTAGTTAGGAAACTCGTATTTTTAGTCCTTATAAAGCAACGACGTTAGATTTTTTTGTGAGGTGGCTAACAGTGAGCCACGTGGGATGCCAACTTTCCTGATGAGTGTGTGTCACATTTTTTCTTTTTTTTCTCTTTTACTACTCTTTAACAGAGCAGCGTCCACCGCCTTCGATACCCTCTTAAAGTCTCCAATGTCGTCCGCAGCCACCACCACATCGGCGTTCACTACCGTGTCTTTGGGCACCTTCACCATCTTTCTCTTTCTTGTTATCAGACTTGCTGCCCCCTTTTCCCCAAAAAATAGAGTTTCTAAAACAAGGGAGGTGTTGCAGCCGTGAAGACACGTGAGTTCTGCTTGTCATTTTGAAATTTCACAAATGTTGTAGGTTATCTGAATTCGTTGTGTAGATTGGAGAACGCAAATTGGGTTTTCTAATTTGCTTTATCTGGCAGCACAAAGATGGAATTTGGGCAAGGAGGTCGCGCTTAGAGGAACTCGCGTCTTAGAGTTTCGACGCTCGCGAAGGAGAATTGAGGCCTTGGTGGAAGATGATTATTTGGGTTGATTGCATTTCCTTGCATGTGTTGTCGAGAATGGCGGCCTGTGCGATGATGAAGAGGTTGGGGTTGTAGGGTTCTTCGTGATTCCAGGTTGGTGATGAAGGCGCGATGTGATTTTGGGTTTTTCTGGGCAGTGGAGATGGACTGTGTTGGTTTTTTGGGTTTGCAGGTGAATGACGATGGTGGAGGCACGAAGGTTGTGCGGCGACTTTCTAGTTATTGATGGTGAAGAAGAATTTCTCCGCTACGTTTGGGTTACATGTGAACTGCGCTAGGAGGTGATGATTGCTCGAGGTGATGGCGGCACTGAAGCGCTTCTCTGTGCAGCGGAGGGCGGTTGTTCGCTAAGGGTTGCGTTTCTGGATGAGGATGTTTCATGGTGGCTACAAACGGCGGCGGAGATTTTAAGACGATGTTGGAGGCAATGGAAGATGCTCCATCTAGAAAAAAAAAAGAGAAAAAAAGAGAAACGTGACACACTTGTCAGGGAAGCTAGCATCCACGTGGCTCACTGTTAGCCACCTCATAAGAAATCTAACACGGTTACTTTTTAAGGACTAAAAATACGAGTTTTCTAACTAAGAGGATGAAAATGAGCAAACCTTTCAAAGAGGGACGAAACTCAAAATAGCATGATAGTTCAGGGACTAAAAACATATTTAATCCTTTTATATATACAATATTACATATAATATGTTTTATTTTAATAATTAAAATTTATAGTTATATGAAGGATTTATTGTATCTTCGTTGAAGCCATGTGATTTGCGTGGATTTGATGTGAAACACTTCATTTGCCCTCCTTCCATTTTATTGAAAAAGATATTATAATTAATTGAAATGCATGCAATATGGAATCAAATCTAGGGAGGCAGGGAATCGATTCTAATGTGAATGAAAAACTAGTAGACCTATTGTTTGGTCACATGCATTGAAGATGCATTGAAAGGATTGGTCATGCTTTATGATTGCCAAAGCCAGAGATTCCTTCCTAAGTAATTGTGGCAAGCCAACAATGAAGATTCTGTCATTTGAACTCCACTTTGAGCTGATGCACGAGCCATTAAAAAGGAAATTAGGGGTTGAAGCATAATAACATTACTCATAGATCATGTTGGTGCATAAGAACGTTGCTCACAGCTCGTGTTGGTGCTCCTAGCTTTTGTGCTTTCATGGTGGTGCTCCTATTTCATGGTTGAGTGGTTGTGCTTGCAACTGTGGTGGAGAAGGAGGTGGTGCTCGCGCAGTTTACGGTGAGTGGTGGTTGATGGAGAATGTTGTTTCAGGATACAGGTTCAAGGTTTCTCACACCCTTCATTGCTGTATGAGGGAATGGATGTTGAGGATGAAGATCATAGAAGAAGGTGCAACAATGGAGGTTCATCAACGAAGAAGATAAGTTGAATAAGAAGAATGCGTATCCAAATACAAGGAGAGGGGGATTCGGTTCCAGGGAGAGTTGTATTCGGTTCCAAGGTGAGTGGATTCGGTTTCACCTGTGTGTGCAAAATTATGGAGACTCGTATTTGGTTCTAGTGAGTGGATTTGGTTCCAACTCTGTGTTTAAAGTGTTGAAGGCTAGTATTCGCTTCCAAGAAGTGTGGATTCGGTTCCAACTCTGTGTGTAAAGTGAACACAACACCATATTCGATTCCAGGCTCGCTGTAACCAATTACAACGCTTGATATTGGATTCTAGTGGATTTGGTATTCGATTTCAGCCATTGAGTACCTGGTTTTCATGGTTTTCTTACTTGTTTCTTTGGTTTTGCAAGTGAAAGAAGGAGTTCCCAAGTTGGAAGGAGAAGGTATATGTGTTTCTTAGTCACTCTCGTTGTTTGTTGCATGTGGGCATGAGCAAGGTACAATTGCTATGAACATGGAGAAGTTGGATGTGTGTTAGTCCAAGGAATATGTGTTCTTTGTTTTGGTTGTGATTTTGGTCATGGTAGGGTGGATGAGGTGGTTGTTGGTGTTCTAAATTTTTTTTATGTGGTTTTGTATGACTTTTGTAGTGTTCTTTGTAGGTTTACGAGCACTTGGTGTGGTTGGTCATTGAGGTGGGAAGAATGTAGGAGGATTACTCTTGACTCCTTGTGTGGTGGTGATTATTGTGGTTGTTTGGACCTTGCTTGGAGATTGAGTTTGGTTTGATGCATTGGTGGTTCACTAGTGATTAGAGTTGGTGCTTTGTTTACATTGTTGGTTTATTGTGATTGAAGTTGGTGATTGGTCCCAAGAAGCTTTTTTTATTGGTTTCCTTACAACCTTGTTTGAGATTTATTTTGCAACTTAGAGGATCTGTTGGTTTTGTTGTACTCATATATTGGGAATTGGAGGTTCTACCATTTCTTTGGCTCATATTTTGTGAATTAAAGGTTCTCTACATTTTGGCCTTTGAATTTATGGTGCTTGTTTTTTGAAACATCATTGGTGTTTTATTCCTCCTTCAAAAGTCTTCGAGATGTATGTGTTTTAATTGTAGTAAATGAAAAACTATATGTTTAGTTGTATGTGTTTTAAATGTATATATGTGTTCATTTGGATGTCTACTTAGTATACTAGGGATTATATGTTTATTATTATGTGTTTTGGATGCATATGTGTGTTAAATGCATAGGTAGTTTGTATGTAAAGAATTATATGGGTAACATTTATGAGGTCAATATAGTATGAATTGATATTAATATTTTTTAAATTTAAATAATTTTAAGTTTGATATAGTATGCATTATGAATGTATTATACATTACTTAATTGTAATATTTATGTTAGTTGGACGTATGAAGTTGTTAAAATGTTAATTGGACTTCATTAAGGTATTGTGATGTTCGTAATAGTGTTTATATTTCTTTATGTAAATATAGATGGAAGAAGAATTAGATCTCTCTTATTTAGACGGTGAAGATATAGATGATGATGTGGTTGGTGTAGACTTCAATATAGTTGCAATGATACATCGAAAATTACAAATAACCACCTTATTGGCGGCACTAACAATGTTATGCATTATTTGACCAGACAAAATTTTTCAACTAATTCTTTGAAGAGCTTGAACATTGTAAACGTAAATGGTGTTTGGCAGCACGACATCGGTGATGATGAAGACGAAGAGCAACCACAAGATCACAGTCCTCAATATGACGACCCTATGCAACCTCCTCCCTATTCTTCAAATCCTAATATGATGACACAAATGTGGGAGGGGTACACACTTGCAACATAGAATGCAAGATATGGAACAAGTGCATGGGTGGGTTCAGCGTATCGAAGATAACTTGGTCAACTTATCCCTCGACATGAACCGACAATTCGCTAACCTCAACCATAATGTTAACTTAATTTTGTACCGTTTAGATGATTAAGTTCTTTACTATTCGATGACTGTATTACATGACTTATTATATTACATTAACTTATGTCTTTGATTTCTTACATTAGCTATATTTCAATTGTACTTGTTTTCACAATAGTTATCATACTTTTATTTATTGTGAATGTCACCTTAATCAACTGCAAATCGGATGGATTCTCGATTAATTGATGAAATGAAAAAAAGAAATACTGAAACAAGAAGACTATATGCAATTGTTCAACGACAACTACAAGCCATGGATGTAATATCCTGATTTCTGGGATGTCACGAATTATTAAAAATCGGTAAAATTCAAAATTTATCATGGTGGGAAACCGTACTTAAAGAAAATCTTATTCAATTACATTCTTTTGAGTAATAAAATAACGAAGGAAATACTCTAATTATATTGTCTTAACTTGTAAAACAAAATAGATTTGAATGTTTGTAACAATATTTGTCTCTCTCAAGTCAATCACGCCTTTGGAATATTTGTAACAATATCTGCTCACGTATAACGTATTATACGATCATCACCAATAATTTCATTCACAAACACACAAATATAAACATGTATGGGATAAGATACCGATAAAACAATCACAACAACAAGAAACATACATATTGATTATATCAACCATAATCAAACACACAACAAGATAAATACCTTTTGATTATACCAACCATAATCAAACACACAACAAGATACATACATTCTAATTATATCAACCATAATCAAACACCTCATACATAGTAGTAATAACAATAGGATTCCTAATCCTCTAACATAAACACTTCAATCATACTGAATTACTCGATCATCGATCCTCGATCCACGATCCACGATCCTTGAACTTCGATCATTGATCCTTGATCTCTAACCCTTGATGTCATCACTAACATCTCATATATAGACCCTTGGTTTATCCACTCATTAGCATTCATGCTAACTAATTCCTATAATCATTATAGTAACATCACTATCAACATAACATAACTTGGAGCATATCAAATATCATGATCATCATGATAGATACACCACCATCATGACTATCCAAGTCATGAACAACACCATGAGCATCACTGTACTACAATACCATAGTGCAAACAGTCTATCTCACTCATGTATCCTATCTCACAAACTATAGTCACTCCTATAGTCGACCTGTAGCCTCCCCTACACGATATATGTAGTCTCCCTTATAGATCATCTCCTTCTAATGCACACAAGGCAGAAGAAAGCACTTATCCGCAGATAGAATCAAGATTTACGAGGTACAAGAAGTACACTTATCCTCCACTCTCATGCTCATCAATCACATACTCAAGTACATCCCAACACTCACTCATGATCCACTCTTAACCACAAGTTAAATTGACCCTAAACATAACCACTAACCTCAATCTCTTATTATCATCATGTTTCACACCTCCTCAAGGTTAGTTCACGTCCATTCTTCTTCAAATTCATCATTTTTCACCAAAATGCACTATGATAATTGATTATCACTTCAAATAATTGATTTGTTACTACCCAAACCACCCATGAGTAAAATCAAAGCAACACTGATAATGCTAAATTTTACCATATTTTAAGCATCATTTTAGTAGCAAAATCAACCCCTATCTAACTTATAACTTGTTAAATCCTCTTCTTTTGTCTTGTTTTCTAAATAATTGTGTTTTTGGCTACTTTGATGTACTTTCATCAATAATCCCTTGTTTTGTAGCTAAAAATGAGCTTGGAAGAGTCTCCAACAAAGAATAGAGCTGAACCAAAGCAAGCACACGCAGAGACGCTCGTCACCAGCAAGAGGACGCTCATCCAGGACTTTAAAGAGGACGCTCGTCCAGAAGCCAGGAGAGAGGACGCTCGTCCAGAGTGGAAGCACAAGCGGACGCTCGTCCAGAAGGCAGAAATGGACGCTCATCCCCGCCAGGCAGAAGAGGACGCTCGTCCCAGCCAGGCAGAAGAGGACGCTCGTCCGAAGAGTAAGCGCAGTGGACGCTCGTCTGGCAAAGGGGACGCTCGTCCTGTGGACGAAGAGAGGACGTTCGCCCAGAAATCATGGGACGCTCGGCCAGAGAAGAGGACGCTCGTCCACTTTCAATTTATCAGAATGGTCCGCGCCGGGCGCGACTTTTTGCGAGAGGCTCGCGCCCAGGCGCGAAACAGAGGGGGCGCCGGGTGCGACATTTCGCGAGTTTTCAATTTTTCCCGAGAGCCTCGCGCCCGGGCGGGACTGACAGAGGGCGCCGGGCGCGACTTTTACTAATGTGTCTGATCCAGTCTATTTAACTCAGAAACGCGAATGGGTTACGGTCTTTGGTTATTTGGAGGCGCGATTCACTCAGAGGAGAGCTTGGAGGGCTGCTAGGGTTCGTGGGAACACTCCCTTCTTCCTCTTGGGTTCTTCATCTTCTTCCATGGCCATTTTGTAAGCTTAAAGGCTCTCCATGGAAATGGAGAGCCAAACCCATCTTGTTGGGGTTAGTTGTAGCCATTGAATTCTTGTGTAATTGTTGAATGATTTGAATATATATATGCCTTTTCTATCAATTGTTAGTATTCTTGTTTCCGATCTTAAAGCTTGCATGTAATGGGGACGTTCATGACTTGATTTTGGGGTTTTATGGATTATGGGGACGTAAGATGAAACCCGGAACTGAAATAGGAGTCCTTGTGGGTCATTGATTCTAGGGATGGAAGATGATTCACATGTTGTCTTAGATCCTAACTCTTTAATGCGGGTTTTGCTTGTTAGATTGCCAAGGGATTGGGGTTTGATAAGGAAAACCTAGGCTCTTTCACCTAAGGGATTAGGGCTAGAGTGTTTTAGTCGATTGACTTTAGTAAATTGATAGAGAGGAGATGAAATTAGTCATACACAAGAGTGCATGGGTGAAAACTAACCTTAATAATGTCATTTCATATCATTTCTAGTCTTTTCCATTTCCAAGTGTCTTCAATACCAAAGTCCAACCTTGTAATTATGTATGAATTTATATTTCTGCACTTGTTCTGTAAATTGATGTTATGTTCTTGAGTCTATATGAGTTGTTAATCGCCCAATTCTCTAGTATTACGAGTCTCTTGGGAAAACGATACCCGGTCTTACTGGTTTATTACTTGAAACGATTCGGTGCACTTGCCGAAATCGAGCCCAACAAGTTTTTGGACTAACAAGTTTTTGGCGCCGTTGTTGGGGATTTGGGGATTGAACCCGAGTCCTAGCAACGGCTAACAAGTTTTGGGCAATCAAACACACCCCAAGAACCACACCTATACCAGTAAAGAACTCTACCCTTCACACATGAGTTACACCACCAAAAACTCCACTGT
This sequence comes from Vigna angularis, assembly GCF_016808095.1. Taxonomy (NCBI): domain Eukaryota; kingdom Viridiplantae; phylum Streptophyta; class Magnoliopsida; order Fabales; family Fabaceae; genus Vigna; species Vigna angularis. The sequence goes on along the minus strand of NC_068971.1, from coordinate 28,144,292 downwards.
TTAAACCAAATAATGTGATCTAGGAAATACACAACATCTACAATAACAACATAGAGATTTATCTCTCCTTACAACAATATCATAAATTGATCAATGCATTCAGAATAACAAATATAACATTTATATCACAATAGTTAAGTCCTTATTACCAAAATAACACCATCGTAGGTTTGGACCTGTCTCCCCTGTCCCCAACTGTTCACCCCAGCACTAAACCCAACATGAGTCGGGACCCTTCAAGCGAGACCTTCATTCCTTTGTACCCCCTCGCAAGAGGAAAGAGCAGCACTTGAATCACAGTCCCTTCCACCGCCCCTCCAAGACGAAGAGACTCATCTATTCCACTGCCACTTAAGGACGAAAATATCCACCTTTCTACCCTCCCATAAGAGGAAAGGTGACTACTTTTCTACCCCCTCGAAAGAGGAAAAAGTAGCACTTGAATCCCTGTCCCTTCCACTGTCCATCATGGACGAAGAGACCTATCTCTTCCACCACCCTCATGGAGGAAGAGACCCATCTCTTTCATCGCCTTTTAAAGATGAAGAGATCCACCTTTCTACCCCTTGAAAGAGGAAGGGTCACTACCTTTCTTCCCCTCACAATAGGAAATGTGACTACCTTTCTACCCCCTCAAAAGAAGAAAGGTACAACTCTAGATTAACTAAGTATAGCCATAAAATCATACTTAAAACATACCCATCATCACACCTCATGGTTAGTTCAACACCATGACTCTTTCACTAAGCTAACCAACTATCACGGAAAATCATTATTGCTCTTCTCGTAACCCATCATGTTCCCCTGCCTCACACAGGTAAAAGAGAGACCCTAACTTTAAGGGTATCACTGCCACCATAGTGGATCACTTCCTACTCTTGAACAACATCACACAGGAAGGGATAATCGATTATCATACCAGCTAATCGATTATTCTCGAAACCATACTCAAAACCAACGATTTGATAATGGATTAATGATAATCGATTATTACCGAATTGAAACACATCCTGGACATGATTGAAGCATTCAAAAATACATACATTATCCTAGATCACGTGGAAACATAGTTAACACATCATACATGTATTCAAGCATCACATACCCATGTAAACATACTGAAACACATATAATACATCACTTGAATCATTCAAATCCAATCATTGACATTTTATACCCCCAATAATAGGATGGAAAAGAGTCTCCGAAAAAAAACACCAAAATAGGATTTTCAATTAGCCAAACTAGCTAACCATAATGCTTACAAAATGAGAACCAAGAAGATGAAAATTCTCCAAAACAGAGTTGCTAATGTGATACTATTTTCTCATAAACTAGACCTCTGATTGATTATCTGAGATCTGAATGAAGAACCATACGATTGGAACATACTTTCTAAAAATCAACCCGATCCAACGGTGAACGACTTCGCAACGACGAAAACACCAGTGCAAGTTATATGTTATGCAGAAATTACTTCTTCTCTTCCTTTCTCTCTCACTTGACTTTTCCCTCTCCTCAAATGACTCTAATGTGCCTACTAATCTAACCCATCTCCACTAAAACAAAGTCAGACATAATGGTCAACATTATTTGGCCTATTCTGCACATAGGAATGAATCCCAATAACCAAACACTTACAACATATATTTGCATTGAAATCCCCAAATATCATAACTTTGTTCTCCCTTAGCATCAAACCATCTATTGGAATAACTCATCAAACCATACATACATTCATAAGGAAAACCCAATACAAATATTACATAAACTCTATGCCTAGGCATACACAAACCCTGGCCCAACAAGAGCAATGTATAATCATAATCATAATCATATAAACATGTATCAACAAGGATTATCAATCCAAAATAACCAAAAACATATATAACATACAACCATAAACAAACAAAGGTAAGTTTTCCCATACCTTGGAAAATCATAAGACTTTATCTACAATCTTAAAACACCATCAATCTTCCTTTACACTAAGAGTTTCTCGTCACTCTTTCTCTTCTTTTCCCAAAATGCCCATCTCCTTTCTTCCTTTGTTTTCTCTCTTTGATTTAGAGTTTCTGGGGTTTCTAAACACGAAATCAACCATTTCTCTATATCTTAATATTTATGAATCCACCAACTCTATCTATAATATTTTCTCAATATAATAATATATTTTATTTTAATTTATTATGAGTCTATCAATAATATATATTATTATATAGTCATAATATTTAATTATATATAATAATATCTCAATATATCATTTAAAATATCTACAATAACTAATAATAATAATATGTTTTTTTAAATATCTAAATCCACCAAAATTATATCTTGTATTTTCTTTCAACTACTTTATTTTTAAAACCCTTATTTTCCCGCATCTTATAATGGATCGTAGAAATGAACTGACCGCCACGACTCATTTATCTAATCATACTTAGAATAAATTGATAACTTATTAAGAACTATGAACATTCAAGATGATAACTTACTCAAACGGTGCTTCGAGTTTCTTTCTTCACATTCATCCCATGCAATACGCTTAATAGGAATGTCAATACAATATTATTTGAATATGTTGCTTACATACCTAACTGAAACAACTTCATCATAAACTATAAGAAATATATTTGTATCTTATTATGTTCCCACTTTTTATATCATGTAATATTGTAAATTTGGTTAATTATTTCTTTCATCATAAATATTAAATTTCACTTTAATGACAAAAAAAATCAAACCACTTGCAGTAAATTATATTAAAAGTATTATATTTTAAAAATAATTATTTCAATTTACTAAATTTCCATTTTTTAACATTTTAAAAATTAATTTTTTTTCTTCTTATAAACATTTTTACAATTATATATAGCATTAACAATTATCATTTTATATTGTTTTTATAACTAGAGACATTTTTGTAATCTTTAATTTCTACCCATTAAACAAATTTTTTATTTGCACATCGATCAAATCCTACACTAATTTTCACAAACTTTACTTCCAAATTCACTCTTACTCACCTTTAAATCCACTAAAAAAAAATAATCAATTCACCCTCAAATTCAAATTCATCCACTCACCCTCTCCCAAATCAATCCTTTAAAAGAAACACACCCATGTGTATTTTATTTTTTCTAATTATTAATTTGAATTTGAATTTAAATTGGAAATTTTGAATTTTATACTTTTTGTAATTTTTGTATAAAATTCTATTAAGAATTTGTATATTTTACTATATTTTAAATTTATATATTTTTTCAAAATAACTTTTTTTAAAATTCTATACTATTTTATTATTTTCTTCAAATAACTTTTTTCATAGATAAATCTAAATGTTTTACCTGTTACTAATTCTGAATTTTACATTAAATTTCTTTTCATATATCTCCACCTACAATCATAGTACTATTTAATTTTATTTTTCTAACTTATTACACAAAACGTTTATTACATAAATTATTTGAACCAAAATAGATATACATTTATCAAAATTAATTTAAGAAAAAAACAACCATAATTACAATATTTTATTATAAAAAAATTTCTATCACCATAATTATAATATATTTAAATTATCTTGTTTATTATCATTATTCTTCAAATTTTTTATTCTCAATTAATTTATAAATATAAAATTAAACATATTTTTAAATTTATACTCACATGAGTTTATAAAAGATAATATTTTTTTAATAAAGTAATTTATCATAAATAAATATATAAATCTATAAAATTAGAAAAAAATTATTATCAATAATTCGTTTCACAAAAAACCAAAATTACAACACTAAACAACTTGCAAAATTTGAAAAAATACGATAAAACTTTAGTCTTTACAAAATAAAAATGTACTTGAATAATAAAAAGATCTAAATTAAAATAAAAAACTTGTTAATCTACTTACATTAATAAAATTCAAAATTGGTCTATAAAATGTGAAAAAAAAAGTCAACTATATCAATATTTTCCGTAATATTCTTTCAAAAGGCTTGTGAATACATTTGGGTGAGTGAGTGAACGTGTGAATACGTATATTGATTTTACGACATTTCCGCAATTGAAGACGAAACATATATGATTGTGTGTGATACTTGAAAGTTGAATTTATTTTGTTTTTTGTTTTTGACCAATTTGAAGGTTGAAAAGTCTTCATTCCTATTTAATTTGCAACTTACTTTACTTCCGAAGACTAATTTGCCATTTGCAGGTACCATTTCATTTCCACACTCAAGTCAATACGAAGAATACGGCGATAGCTTCTTTCACCAACTGCAAGAATAATGTAATGACATATATGAAACGTAATTTTATATGAAACAAAAATTACGAAATCTGCAATTTATTTAGGAGGTTTAAACTTAATATTTTAAAATTAAAAGCTGGCATGGGCCATTCTTCAAATAATAACATAATACAATATTTAATTAGTATTAATTTAATAAAGCACCACTCTATTTGATTTTAGAGTTATTATATATATCCTGCCGGATCTTAATAGAGACGAGGGAAACTTCTGTCCATGACTTACCAAATTCAATTCATTTTTTAGTTTTTTTTTTCTTTCAAAATAAAATTACATGCTAGTGTTATTGGTTATAGAAGAATATATAACTTTTTCGTATCTTGTGTTTACATAATATCTTGCAATAGATACGGGGGAAAAGAATTCATCTATAATCAAATAATGTAAAGAAATGGATTCTCTGCATAAAAATTATTCATTAAAACTTCTTTCATATTATAAATATAATTATTATAACATTAATTATATGAAATTATTATTGAGAAATATAGGGCAGGTAAGAATTTTTTTTACTGGTTATTTTGGAAAATATGTTTTAATGTTTTAACTGAAATATATTTAGATGAGATAAAAAAAAATATAACTTGAGTTTGTATTTGAAACTTACTCTTTACTTTATGTTTCAGTTTCATTTTTTTAAACCGAAACACATTAAACAATTTCAAAAGCTTTTTTTTTCAGTAATGAATGAAAATACATTTAAATAGATGTCTATTAAAAACTATAAATAGAACAAGAGTGGTGGAAGGTCTTGCAAACATCTCCTCTCAAATAAAAGTAAAAGAAAATATCTCAACAATAAAGAAAATCATATCGGTAAGTAAGAAGATATCACCTATAACAAGAAAATTTCAATATATGATCTTTTGAAGTCACTAGAGTTTCTTATAATCACTTATCTACACTAGTGAGGTATCTTTAAGTGGCGGATTAGAGTTTTTTATAATCACTTCTATACACCACTGAGGTATCCTTTAAGTGGGACATTCTTCATAACCAGGTTCACTTATAATTAATTTAAAAATAAATGTGGTTTAAATAAAAACAAAATATGTTGTTAAATTGTATTAAATTATAGTTTTTTTACAATATTAGTGTTAATGCGTCATTAATAATTATATTGTATGCTTTTTAAATTTAACTTAGTATAAACAATAATAGAAGTAGTTGTAACACTCCAATTTAGGATGTCATGATTATAAAAAAAAACTAAAACTATGCGTTGAACTAAGTAAGATTATACATCGTTTAAATGTGTATTTCTTAAATATAAAAAAGGGAGAGATTGTTAAGACTCTCATGTTTTGAAGTTTAACCAAATAACATTAAACGAAATAATAATCTGAAAACAATAGAAGATGAAATTCAAAGACTTGGAACCAATATCTCCAACACAAAAAACCTTAGGAAAACACTTAGGACTTTAGGAAACAGAAAAATGGCTAAGCCAAACACCTAGACGTAATGCTAAATGACTATCAAGTCAAAAGTGTCTAAGAGAACATAAGCTAAAAGCATAAACCTTGTCATACCGAAAGCATATTCAATTTAGCTCTCAGGAAAACAAAACTATGTCAAGACGATGTATTGACAAAATACATTAACAGCTAAAATTTAAAAACAAAGTTAAATGATGTCTGTCTATAAAGGCAAAAAAACAAAGGCGTTTACTCTGCCTAAACTATACCATGAGCTAAAACGTTACTACATCAGACAATGAAGTCCTTATTCAATGTTTAGTATATTTGAAAGAAAAACTTAGTTTTCAAACGCTACCTCAGCAGTAGAAAATCAAAAAGCACTTTGTCGTTCTAAGCAAGCATTAAATGACATTAAATCCTCAACGACCAAAAATAACAAAAGTGATAAGAAAAAACATATTTGTTGCATGCACAATCTACTATGTTCTTTTTCGATAAGCTATTCTACACGCATCCATAAAACTTCAAATCAAAATATCGGAAGTGGATGTTAGAGACAAAAGATATTCACAGAATGTTCTACACTTGAAGCCATGTCTAAAAGAATGTACAACCTACTTCAAGCAAATGACTGAAAAAGCATGCCAACTCTGACAAGTTGACATGAAGAAAGACAAAGCACAAGAATCAAGGCCAAAAGCTTAGTCTAACGAACATTTATTTAAAAGCCTAAAAATACAAGAGTTTTCAAATGAAGAATCAAGAGGATAACATACAACAAAATATTCATACTGAGAATTCCTGAAAAGAAAATAAAAGAAAGAGCTAAAAAAAGAATACATCTGAGCAGAAAAAAAGAAGAGAAAAGAGAAGAAAAGTACTCTCGAACTTTATTGTCATATTGCTTATTGTTTGTAAGAAAGAAAGAAAGAGAAAAGAGAGAAACACCTGCTAGTGTATAGACTACATTGTATTGTAATTACATCTCTCTACGAAAGTAATATTCTGAATGACTTGTAAGCAATCTTTGATTTCAATTATGAAGAGAATTAAAACATTTGTTGAACTCAGTTGAGTTAAAGGAAATCTAGGCAAAGTTGCTTAGTACTAGGAGTGGTGCGAATACTCCTCAAAGTCTAGGGTAACAGGTGGTTATTCTTTGACTATGGAGACCAGAAGTGGTGAGAATACTCCTTAAAGTCTAGGGTAACAAGTGGTTATTCTCTGACTGTGGAGACCAGAAGTGGTGAGAATACTCATCCAAGTCTAGGGTAACAGAGGTCACCCGCTGATTATGGAAACTAGAAGTGGTGCGAATACTTAGTGTAATCTTGTGAAGATTATAGTGAAACCATCTATGGAGGAGACTTCATGTAACTTAGTTGGAGTGAAACAGTATAAAATATTTGTGCAATTACTTCCTCTCTTGCCTAAACGCTTCTCTTGCAAAACCTGCAATTGAGTTTTTATTTATAAATGCACAAACCTTCCAAGCTAAACGATTACTATTAAACAAAGGAAGGTTATAAACTATGCAACGTACATTCTGAATAGCACGACAAAAAGCATTCTTGGTATAATCTTTTATTAGGTAGAGCGTCTAAGCATATAAAAGAAAATCATGAAGCTCTACAATGTGCTATATCAGAAGGGTTGTAAAAAGAATTTTTTCATTAACGCTATTCAATCCCCCCTCCTTCTAGTGTTTTTCAAGTACTTCAAACTTTTCTTACAAGATCGAATATGTCACGACTCTTGTCTCCAAGCATTTCTAGTCCTTCACACTAGATAGTCGTCCTCTCTAAAGGGTATTCGTCCACTCCAATTTGAATGGGGTTATGCTTGTAGAAGACACTTTGATACTTAAGTCAGTGAAGTGCTTCAAACTGTAATATGCAATAATTAATTAATGTAATGAATGTATCTCATAAGATGTTCTCTCTATTATTCATGGACCTTACTTGAATGAGTTTGAACCATATGGCCTATTCACTTGTTAATCTTGGATTAATTTTTTTTCATCTTCTAAACAGTGAATTATCATAGCTAATAAATATTATTGATGTAAATATGTTCTAACCAAATATGCCTTGAACAAATCCATGTCACATAATAAGCTTATATGTATTTGGCAAAGGTTGAGATGGTAGAATACAGTCAATTTGGTCATTCCATGACAAAAGATAGTTTTACAACTTCTCATTTTAATTTAAATATAATTAAAGAAATGGAAGAACACTATAACCCCGTTATTATTAACCAAGAGGAACTACCCGACCTTAATATCGATCACCTTATAAATGGAACTTGAAATAAGAGAATTCACAAAGGCGAACTGGTCACTACTATGCTGAATAAAATTTTAATTAACTGTTTTAATAATGAAATTAAATATGTGTTGCACTGGGAATTTTCCCGAGCCCGAAAAGGACCTATGACGGTGACATTTTTGGTAAAAGGGTAGGATTTTTTAAAAAGCTTAATTAATTTTCATTATACATTGTTTAATTTATGTTATCATAACAAACTGAACTTATTTACACACATTCTACCTGACTTGAACTATTTTCACCCCTAATCCTCTAATCATGCTTATATATAAACTATTTCTTTATGTAACTTAATATTTATGTTTTTATTAAATACATTTAAATATATAATTAAAAATAAAGAAAATACTCTTATATAATACTTTATTTCTTTAATATTTACCATTTTTATTTATATACCATTATTAAAGTATTTATTGATGTAATAATAGTAATTTGTTACTCTTTATCAAATACAAAAAAAAATATTTTAATTATTAATGAAATCGTTATAGTTAGTTATTCATATTTATTAAATAAATAATTATTAAATTAATATTATTTACTAAGGAAATAATTTTTTGAGGAATTTTTTAAACCAAATGTTTATAATTGATTAGGTTCTGAATTTAAGAAAAATATCGGGTACTTGAAAAAATGAGTCATTTTTGGAACCTAAAACATTTGTAGACTTTTATTTCTTGATCTCTCGACTTATCTTATGTCATAAAAACCACTTACTATTATTACTACTGTACTTATTATTATTATTATTATTATTATTATTATTATTATTATTATTATTATATAGTGATATATTATGTCAATATAGAGACTTACTACATATTATTCTCAACAATTCGAATAGTGTAACACATTTCAATTTAACATTTACACAATGGTAGAACTGAAATCATCATAATTTTATAATTTATTAGGTAATCAATTTAAAAAATTATATAGTAAAAAAAATAATCATTCAGTCTGAAATATATAAATTATTTTGAAATGTACTAATACCTATCTTTCACGTATATTCTTAAATTATTGCAAGGTTTATAATTAAAACTCCCATTCATTAACCATTCACTATCATTAACGAAAAAGTTATATTGCTTGAGTTTCAAGTAATATGATAAAATATGACCACATATTAAACCTTTACCTTGTGGATATTTCTCGAACAAAATTTATATTTATAATATTGTTAATATAAAATTAATTAATTTAAAATGATCTAATTTAATTATTTTTATTGGTCTTAATGAATCGGTTGTTATTATTTTTCTAAATAAAAGTACAGAGAACATCAACCCGTAGATTATTAAGATGAAAATTTTCTATTGAACAGTAATTCTCTTCAAAAAGAAAATAACGCTAAAAATGCATAAAAATTTGTTGACCTTGGTAAAAAATATTGGGCATCTTAAATTATGTCGTCTTTATTTCAATGGTACAATATTAGAGCAACTCTCATTTGACTACAAGTACTTACACTAATTTTCTTTCACTATTAGAGTATCACTCTCTTTGTATGTTAGGAAAAAAATGTCCCAAAATGGTTCCTTAAAATTTAGTGGAACACTTTTTTTTTGTTTATACTTTTCATATTTACATATTATGAATTGTAATGAAATAATGAGGCATGGGGTTACAATTTTTTAAAAGAATTGGTATTCTCTTTCATCTATTTATTTCATTTTTGTTTTGTTTATAAAGCATAGAACCACTCAATTAAATGAGAGGAAAAGGGTAATAATAAACAATAAATAATTTCATTATTCGTAAACAAGAAACAGTACTATAACAACTCATAAATTTAAGCAACATATACTTTGTCATTTATAAGAAGAATTAAACAGGGAAACGTTTTCATTTTCTAAATTAAAATAATATTTCCAAGATTTTTTCCCCAACTCATACAAATATATATTATGAGTCACGAGGTGATGGAAATTTCAACTTTTGAGACGAAGGATTTAATAATCCGAAAACATCTTATTATTATTACTCGTTAACAACATATATCTAATACTTTTCTCAAAAATAATAAATAAATAGGCATAAAAATATTTCTTTTAAGAAATATAATTTTTAAAATAAAAAATTGTTTATAAAATATTCATTTTTTTATTAAAAATAATTAATTCAGCAAGGAAAAAGGCAAGCGCGGATCGAAGAAAGTTCGGAAGAGAAAACAGAACTTTTGATGCGTAGACTTCCTCTCTCTCTCTCTCACTCTCTCTCTCTCTTTCCCCTTTCGCTCTCTCTATATTTATACACTTGTATGAGTGCTTAGGAATTTATCTTGGTCTTCAAGAACTCTGAGTTTCTCTCTTTCTCTCTCCATTTGAAACATAGCCACACGATAATTATGCAAAGCTGAAACGTGATTCCGCGTTTTCCGCAGGCGAAAGTTCAGAAAGTGCGTCCTGTTGATCAGATTTTGCTTCATTAGTCTCTGCTTTTGTGTTTATTACGATGGCAACTCAAACACCAGTTGAAAACAATTATCTCAAAAACGCTGTAAGTCTCTTTCTCACTCTCTCTGTCGATGTCAATATAAATTTTGTAATCTTTCTTTGATTGCATGCTCTGTTCTGTTACTTTTTCTTACCATAAAGTTATAACAAAATCTATAAAAACTCTTAATAAACATTAATATTTTCGTTTTTTGTTGCTACTATTACTTGAAAAAATATAATTGAGTTGCGAGAGGTTTATAGAAAATCACTCTGAAATTCTACTGTGACTGCTATTTGAAATCCTGAATCTCAAAGATATATAACTTATTTTACAATTTTTCTTTTCAAACAGAGTTGACGATGAGAAAATCAACCGTCAATATTTATATTGTCGATTTTTATGCATATTTTAAAAATTACGATAGTGTTTTTTAGAAAATTGTGAATACATATACTTTCTAAAAGAGAATAAAGCAATCATGAAGATGAACAGTTTATTTTTGGATGTAAAGAGTGTAGAAATTTGTCCTTGATTGAAATTTACTTTTGCTGTTCCCTTGAACTTTCGTAGATGAGGAAGGGTCCATTTAAATAATAACCCAAAAAAACCCTTTTTCTATGCTTCCTTCACGAAACGCGTGAATAGTACAGTTCACCCATTTATATCAGAATTAATCTCTACTATTTCGTAACAAGTTTGAAACGATATTACTATCTTTTATTGCCATTTAATTGTGGCTGGGTGTTAGGCTGCACGTGGTTTCGGTACTCAATTTCTTTCAATAAACACAAATCTCCGTACCGAGATTCCACTGTAACGTCATTTCTTTCACTTCATATTTTAATCAGGATTATGTTTCAGTGTTTTCTTACTCTATAAAAAAAACTTATATTTAAACAATAAATATATATATATATATATATTGATATATTTGACGCTGTAAATAAGTTTATATAAAACTAATTGTGTCGATTCAATTCTCTAATATATTTGTTAATAATAAAATATATTTATTTTAATTCATATAAATGAGACATCAAACAATTTAAGTTAATATAAAATTTTGTATATATATACTCGAAAAGAAAATTCAACATGTATCTATTCAAATTATATATATATATATATATATATATATATATATATATAATATTTTTTACATTGCTTAAAATTTTGTAAAATATTTAATATGTTAAAACATTTAATTTCTATTTTATAATTCATCCTCTTATTAGCTTAAGTCAACTCAAAGTGCCTCTTCAAATCCACTGTCTTTAGGTCTGCCAATAGGTCGAACAAATAATTTTCTTCAGAGAATCCATTTAATGAATTGAATAAATGGGCTCCCGCGATACATAAATTGACTAATATTTTAAAATAATCTTGTGGCACATTTTTTAAATATTTCTAACTTATTAAATTTAATATTATTTTTAAATAAACAAGTGCACCACGAATATTGGCATTTTTTCGAAATATTTTCCATTTCTCACGTAGAATAATGGATATAAAGGGCATACGAAGTTGTTCTCACTTAATTTTTACAATAGTAAAAACCCCCAATTTATTCAAAATAACATGTTGCAAGATGATAAGATCCAACTGACTGAAGCAGCGTGTTACTTACGTTGAGCTTGATTGGAGCAATCTTTTTATTTTATTTTGTTTTACTTGTTTGATGTTCTGAGTATGATGACAGCTTAAGAAAACAAATATATTTTATTTGAGATTTAAGAGTCAACGGGACTTGAGACAGAATTACCAATCACAGAAAATAAGAATGTTTACTTTATTTTTTTTCATATTATTAAGGAGATATACTTAGTCAACTCATTTGATTTACTGACTTAGTTTGACCTTATCTATACTAAGGATATCTATTAATAAATTAATAGAAAAATAATATTTTTTTAGAAATTAAATTTTTATAAGTAACAATAATAAGAATATATAAACATTTATATAATATTTTTACAAATTAAAAAGTAAATACTTTTAATTTTGATGTATTCATAAAATTGCTTATTCACCTTAGTTCTTTTTACAGTTCTCCCGAAAGCTATTGTCATATATATATTTTATACATGTTGCCTTATGTATGTATTTGTTGAAAGTATTCAAGATATGCTTACGAACAAGGTTGCATCAATTATTTCTGTGACATCCTTGAGACATATAAAATCTACGGTAAGAAAAAATATTGGGTGAAAAGTATCTGTGTGAAAATTGCAATTTGTTTGTTCATGATGATTGTTTTAAAACGAGTTTTTTCTCTATTTATTTTCTCAACTTTTATTTCTTTTTAAAATAAATTTGGAGGGACTCCTAGCTGCAGCTTCATACTTCACAAATATTTTTAAATTATTTATTTATTATTATTATTTCGAAAGCTTCATACCTGCCAAATATATTAGTTTAATTGTCGTTAAAATATTCTTACTTTCATCTTAGTACATAATTAGGCAATACCCAAATAGGATTTCACAATTAAAAAAGGCAAAACAAATATCCAGAATCTAGTAAAAAATTCACAATCATACCAATGGTTACAGTCAAAGTGATATTTGGTGCCCACAAGTTAGCATAAGATAATGACCACCGCTTCGGGATTGTACAATGACAACCCTTAAACAACATTTTCCAAGAAATTAGGACAATTTATTCCACAGTTGTATTGGGCCATAACTTAATAGCCCATCAAAATCAAAGGGTGTTGCTTTCTTCTTCATTCATCCGAAGTGCTTCTGCACTTTTTCACTATTTTTTTTATTTTAAAAATATTTTACATTTTTTTACATTTTTTTATTCCAAAAATAATTTATATTTTTTTACTATCCTCAACAATTTTTCTCTTTTTCTCTTTACATTAATGAAGCATTCATATAACTTAGATTTAAACTTGTGATATATTATAAAATATAAAATTCAGAGGAAACTTTAATATTAGTATTTCTACTACTTTCATTTTATAAATTTAAAAGTTAGATGCAAATATAAAATAATAAACATAATAATATTAATATTAAATAATATATTATTATTATTATATACTAACTTTATAATGACGAAAGAACTAAATAAATTCTAAATCTTTAACAAATAATTTTTCTTTTATATTTTAAGTATTTAATAATACTTTTATATTATTTATCTAATAAATTAAATACTTTATTCAAGTTATTTGAGTCAAATATGTTAGTAAGTTAAAACATAATATAATGTTAAAAATTATAGATATTAAATGTAAAAAAACACACATATATATAAACATTTTTCTAGAAATTTAGAACAAAATTTTACTATTTATTAAGTAATTTGAAGAAAAAAAATATATTGAACAGTGAAAATAAGATTGAATCAAACTTATTTAAGAAAAAATGTAAATAAAATTTTGCAATATATCACAAGTTTAAATCTGAACTATGTGAATACTCCATTAATGTGGAGAGAGAAAGAGAAAGATTGTTGAATATAGTGGGAAAGGTGTAAGATATTTTTGGAATAAAAGAAAATAGTGGGGAGGTGTAGAGTATTTTGGAATAAAAAAAAATAGTGGAGAGGTGTAGAGTATTTTGGAATAAAAAAAAATAGTGGAGAGTGTAGTAGCACTTATCACCCAAATCAAAATGGCCCCTCCCGTATAAGAAGGAGCACTTATCACCCAAATCAAAATGGCCCCTCCCGTATAAGACCAAACCAAGGTTTTTTATAGGCAATGTTATAGGCAATGTTATAAGACCAAACCAACTTAACACCCAAGTTTTTTTATAGGCAATGTTACAGTGGTTGGTTTTTGTTCATGATTTCTTTCATCATTTTATTTAAATTTAATAAACCAATTTTATCTATTTAAATTGTCAGAGGAGGAAATTAACCTATAACTTCTTCTATTCTCTTTTTTAATTTTATCACTAAATGGTCCTTATAATCCCTCTGTTATATTTTCTTCTTCATTCGTTGTAAAAATTTTATTTATTTTTCTAGGCTTACTTATTGTAATTTGTTTGTGATTGTTGGGTGAACAGACTGAAGAAGAATTGCAGAGGCAGAAGGCAATTGATGATTGGCTTCCAATTACTTCTTCAAGGAATGCAAAATGGTGGTACTCTGCCTTCCACAATGTCACTGCCATGGTTGGGGCTGGTGTTCTCAGTCTCCCCTATGCCATGTCTGAGCTAGGATGGTATACCCTTCAAACCCAACTTTTATCACATTTTTACTAAATTATCTATTAATTATAATACATGTTGTGCTTTTTAATATAAGAATGACTTTGATTTCTTTAGGGGTCCTGGTGTAACTGTGCTTGTTCTGTCATGGATCATCACCCTTTACACTCTGTGGCAAATGGTTGAGATGCATGAAATGGTTCCTGGCAAACGTTTTGACAGATACCATGAACTAGGGCAGTATGCCTTTGGGGAAAAGCTAGGACTTTATATTGTGGTGCCTCAACAGCTTGTGGTTGAAATTGGGGTGAACATTGTCTATATGGTCACTGGAGGGAAATCCTTGCAGAAATTCCATGACACTGTGTGTGATAGCTGCAAAAAGATCAAGTTGACCTTCTTCATTATGATCTTTGCATCTGTTCACTTTGTATTGTCTCACCTGCCTAACTTCAACTCCATTTCTGGTGTATCTTTGGCAGCAGCAGTTATGTCCTTGAGGTACAACTCATAACTTATTTATTTATTTTTATTTTGCAGTTTAATTCTACTTTTTTGTTTATTATCCTTATCCACTTTTTACCATCTTATAGTTAGTTCATTGCATTGATATAACTATTTTTATCATCCTTGTGTATTTATTCTTGAATTGTTTCATATGAAAACACGAGGAGAACATACTAACTTAAAATTTGATATTTGCATTACATACAGTTACTCTACCATTGCTTGGACAGCTTCTGCTAACAAGGGTGTTCAAGAAGATGTACAATATGGTTACAAAGCTAAGAGTACAGTGGGAACAGTGTTTAATTTCTTTAGTGCCCTTGGTGATGTTGCTTTTGCCTACGCTGGACACAATGTGGTGTTGGAAATCCAAGCAACAATTCCATCTACTCCAGAGAAACCATCCAAGGGTCCTATGTGGAAAGGAGTGATTGTTGCTTACATAGTTGTGGCTCTGTGCTACTTCCCAGTTGCCCTTGTTGGTTACTGGATGTTTGGAAATGGGGTTCAAGACAACATTCTCATGAGTCTAGAGAAACCAAAATGGCTTATTGCAACGGCTAACATGTTTGTTGTCATACATGTTATTGGAAGTTATCAGGTGAGATTGAGTTTCTCTTATTCTTGTCTAAAACTCTTTTCTTTATAAAATCACCTTTCTTTTTGGTTCAAAATTAAAGTCACCGAGGGTAACTAATGCTTTTGTTGGTTAGATTTATGCAATGCCAGTGTTTGACATGATCGAAACTTTGTTGGTGAAGAAGTTGAACTTCAAACCTAGTATAGTGCTTCGCTTTATTGTACGCAATTTATACGTGGGTAAGTAATACTTTCTACTTATTAATGTTTTGGTATAAGCAAATATTTAACTTCTAATTTGGTTTTGGCTCAGTGCAATTGACGTATGATTCTCTATATTTTCAGCATTCACAATGTTCGTTGCTATTACCTTCCCATTCTTTGGTGGTCTCCTAGGATTTTTCGGAGGATTTGCTTTTGCACCTACAACATACTTCGTAAGCCTTAATTAGTGAATTTAATCCACTAAGAGTCATTAGGGATAAACAAAATATTAATTCTTCATTTTGTTGCTTATTTTTCAGCTCCCTTGTATCATGTGGCTTGCAATCTACAAACCAAGGAGATTCAGCTTGTCTTGGTTGACCAACTGGGTATGTTTGATTTTCAATTTTGTTTCAATTATTCTCCTTAAAACTATTTCATTTTAAGCTCAGATTAATCTTGCTCCATTCATAACAGATCTGCATTGTGCTTGGCCTAATGTTGATGATTTTATCACCAATTGGAGGATTGAGGTCAATTATAATTGATGCCAAGAACTACCACTTCTACTCATAAACACATTCCTCGTTAATTAATGATGGGATTATGAAGCGTGAAAACACAAGAAAGGAATGAAAGGTGAATTGGGTATTAGAATCTTGTTTATCTTAGGTTGTTGTGATCGTTATATCTTGAATATGTTGGTTGTGGAGCATCCACACCTTGTGTATTGGTGGAAAGATATTCATGAGTGAAATCAAAAAGGGAATTTTGTATGTATTTTCTTTGTTAGTTTTTACTTCATGAATGTAAATCTTTCCTCAGTTTTTAAAAATTGTTTTCTTTTTATCTGGTTACGATGAATTCATATAAGAACACCTAGTGACTTGGTTGTTTGTTTGGTCAATATTTTTGTTAAATGTTAATTTAAAAAAAACAAAAAAATTTAATGTACCAAAAACAGTTAAAACAATCCGTTAATTTATTGGATTTAGTTAATATAAAGTATATTGAATAAATAAGTAACTTTTTTAAAAAGAAAAATATGTTATTGGCATTACCATAATTTTTCAAAAAATTTCTGATAACAATCTCCTTATGCTAGATTGGACCAACGTTAGAAGATGTGTATAGATGGGTGTTTCCTTGGAAGGATGGTGCAAAAATGTGGTGGTAAATGATTAAGGATGATGAGCTAAGGTGTGGATGAGGTAGAAGCCCATGGCTTATAGGAGATATGGTGATGGTGGTGTAGTGTTTGGTGACTTTAAGAGAGGTTAAGCTAACTCAAGCAGGAAGGTAACTAGAGAGGCTTCATGGGTTGTTTTAGTCTTGATCTAAGATGAGTAGTATGACAAAAAATGGGTAGCATAACATTACTCAACATCAAAGATGATTACAAGAGAGGAGACACCTCTGTATATTGGCAAAAGTGTCTCCAGAAAACTCTAAAAGCATGACCTCTCACCTTTGTACTCATTGGCTAAAAATGAGGCCTTTTAAGGAGTGGACAAGTGTCCACAAATCCTCTTCAATGATAGAAGGACATGTGGCCACTCATAAAGCAAAATCATTTCCATTCCTAGAGTGTCATGTGACCACTACTAAAGCTAAATCCTTACCAATGGAAGTATGGCACATGGTACAACTTTCCACATGGTTTGGATGTGTAGCTTAAGGAAAAACCCTTTAATAATGAGACCTTAATTCAAGCCTTAAACAAACCTACACTACTTGGCTGAAATACATGGTCCAAAAGGTCGAGTTTAGACCATCTTCATAGATGACTTCAACTCTTCTTATAGATGCTTGACCATGGCTAAGGGATATGCCATCACTTTAACGCCAATAGCAAACAAAATTGGTTTAGGCTTCATCATCACTTATCCATCCATCAATGTTTGCTGCTCTACTCTTCTTTGCAACACGTTTAAACCTTTTTTTATTTTGAGGATGAAGAAACCATTGATGTCAGTGTTTGAGATAGAGAAGATTAGGGTTTGAATGGATGTTAGAGATGATGTAAGATAGGTTAGGGTTATTAAATGTTAGGACAATTAAATTTTAAATTTGTATAACTATCTTTGTTAAAGTTTAAAAAATGTAAGACAAATGTGACGATAATCGATTAAAACAAAAGGAATAAATGCACTTTAGTGCTCTAAAGGTTTTTAATCAACAAAATAAGTTGTCAAATCGATTAAAACATAGTACATTCCTTAGAAATATTTTGACATATGTTAAGACATTAATTGATTAGGGAATCAATTAATATATACAAAGCAATATTATTTCTACCTTTTAGGATGCACATCTAAGATGCCTAATTCATTTCTAATGGTGAAGAATCCATCCTTAAGTAGTGATTTAGTGAAAATGTCTCCTAGGTCATGGATTGTATACACATATTCAATTTTACATTCTCCTTTTGCTACATGATCTCTTATGAAATGATGTCTTATTTGTATGCGCTTAGTTTGAAGTGCAAAATTAGATTTTTTTTTTGTTAAGTTTATCACACTAGTATTATCACACTTAAGGGGAATTTGTTCTAGATTGATGCTACAGTCTTCTAATTAACTTTTTATCCATATTGATTAAGCATAACAACTACCAGTTGTAATGTACTTAGCTTCAATAGTGGATAGTGCTACACATGCTTGTTTCTTAGAATGCCATAAGACTATTGAACAACCAAGTAAGTAACATGTGCCACTAGTGCTCTTTTTGTCAACTTTACAACCTCCAAAAGTATGAATCACTATACCCCACAACTGATATGTTTGCACCTCTTCAATACCATAAACCAAGTGTTTTAGTTGCTTTTAAGTACTTCATTATCCCTTTTACAATAGTAAGGTGTGATTGATTAAACACGACTAAAATCTTGCACAAACACACACACACTATGCATTATATCAAGCGATTATGAGCTAGATATAACAGTGATCCAATCATATCTCAGTACATTGTTTGATCTACATCTTTACCATCTTCATCTTTATCTAAGTAGCAGTTTGTGACTATTGGAATTCAAGATTCTTTGCAACCATCCATCTTGAACTTCTTTAATAACCCTCAATGTAGTATTTTGATTGATGGATGGAAGTGCAAGATGAAGATGAAGATGAAACATATATGACTTTTAAAACAACAATCATATATAGCATTAGATGCTCAAAACCAAGAGCATACAATTCTATTAAGAAAACTAAGAACCAACTACTTTGTTATAAGTGCCTAATAATAAATTACTTAAGTCATGAATAATAGACATATATTGAATATGCTTAGCCCTGAATTCATGCTTGGGATGCCATATTGATTTCCACCATTATTGTGAAACCAAAAATACTAACGATTCTCTAAATTTTGTAATATGAAACTCAACTTAGGTCCATTATCAAATGGTACATATTGAACTATATTCATTCTTTTCAATTTTTTCGTACAAATTAAAATTAAGAGTTTAGGGATAGGGAAACCAAAAACGATAATTTGAAAACAAAATTAGATATTAAAAGAAAAATTCCAAAAGAATAAAATAAATCAAACTATATATTCAAACAACCAAACAATATGAAAACCATGTTATCCAAAGATTGTATCAAAGTTTGAACAATTAATCAGTTCAATATTAGTTAAATTGATTTATATGAATTAAATGAAGTATTTGAAAAATACTAAAAGGGTTTAATAGTGTTCATATATAAAAAAAACATTTCAATGTAGAAAGAACTAAGGTTTGTGAGTCACACATGTATGTAAAAAAAGTGTTTAAAAACCTTATAGTATTGTAACCATATATTGTCTTCAATATTATTAAAATTTAAATAATATTTTTTGTAAATATTATAATACATTATTTATAAAATATTTTATCCAAAAAATAACATTTTAGTCATATTAATGATAAAATTTAAGTAATTTCTATACGACGATAAAATTTTAGATAACACATAAAAAGAAAGTCTTAAATAAATTTTAATGTTATTTACTAACATAAAAATGTAATAGTTATCATGTTAGAATAACTATTAAATATATTATTAAATATATTGTAACATTGGTATGAAAGTCATAATTAATCAAGATTCTTTTCCTATTCATGCATAAAAAGGATTCACTTCCTTCCTATTTAGTTTTACTTTCAACTTGTGTATGAGAAACGTCTGAATGAACAAGCTCATATTTTTTATTTCATTCTTGGGAAAACATAACCATGTTTTGAAAAATGATTAAAATATTACAGCTTAGCAATCCAACTTTCACATATTCGTAACAATATTTCAATTAAAGTTCATCAAACTACAAAATTTCTCTTAAAAATTTCGTAACTGTGATTTCCTCTTTTCATTTGGAGATAAGTAAGAGTACGAGATAACCCTAGTCAAGATAAAAAAAAAAACTATTTTTATAATTTTTAAAACAATAAAATTATTCTAACTAATAAATATTAGTACATTAAAAATAAAAATATTAAAAAATATCATTTTACAAACTAAACATAGAAGTCTTTGGTTTTTAAAAAGTAAGGAACACCATTTATTTGTAATTAGATATGTCCAAAACCATTAATAATGATTAAAACTCCTGATATTAATACGATTGCCATTCCTTAAGGGTAAGATTACAATTTTTTGTTTTTCAGAGGTTGTTTAATTTACCCTATAAAAATCAACACTAACATTAAACAACATTATTGGAATTATTTATTCTGAAAGATGGGAAAACTATATTTTCTGAATCAGAATAAAAGTTTTACTTAAAAGAAGTTATTTTATTAAATTATTTAATATCGCAATGAATTAAATTGTTGAGTAAAAATAATAGTTCTTTTGATTTCTAAAAAAAAGAACTTATAAAAATATTTTTCAACTCTATTTTTAAACTACAATAAGATTCTGTCCTTTACAAATATCACACTCATCAAGATTCATGATTCTCAACATTAAAGTAAGAATTCTAAGAATCATTATCTATATGAATCATAATTTTCAATGTTCATGAGGGCGTTCATGAAAATAAAAGTCTCCTCTCACCAAATTCTCAATAATAGTAATATAATAAATACCTTTTTTTCTTCCATAAATAAAACGTTTTTTCTTTGGAAAAAAATAACCAAGTAAGGAGAAAAAAAAGAATAAGAAAAAGTTAGCTTATATATAAGTGTTCCTCTTTCTTGGTTCTTCAATAACTCTGGGTTTCTCGCTTTCTCTCTTCATTTTAAACATCGCGACACGATAATTTTACGAAGCTGTTAGTTAGATTTTTCATTAGTCTCTGCTTTTGTATTTATTATCATGGAAAATCAGACACCAGTTGAAAATAATTATCTCAAAAACACTGTAAGTCTCTTTCATACCCAATTTATTTTTGTCATTCTTTTTAAATCTGCCTCTGGCTAAGATTTTCCTTTTTGTTTTTTTTCTATGGCATGAAAAAATGTAATTTACCCATTCAATCTCCTAATTACTTCACACAAATTTGTTTGTTTACTTTTCTTATGAATAAAATAATCACTCTTTAGCAATTTATTCATGTTTGGATAATTATTTTAAAAACAGAAATGTTTTTTTTTCTTTGAAACAACACATTGGAGTTATTTAATTTTTTTAAGGCAAACTTGTAATTTTTCCATTAATTGATTTTTAAAGAGAATAGATATTTTCTCGAGGGCTATTTTGAATGTAAAAAGTGTAGAAATGTGCCCCTTCATTGAGATTTATTTTGCAATATATCGTTGCATTATTGTCACCTTTATAATTCGTAAGACTTTTCAAACAGAAAAAAGTAGTCAAGAAATGTTTACCATAATAAAATGTCTATCACATCTCTTCGGCCATATATATAAAATGTCTTCCATAATAAATAATTCTTTTTGGTTAAAAACATGTGTACAGATTAAAATCTGTTTGTTAGTGATGAATATTTCATAACGAATTTGTTCTTTTTTATGATGTTCTCAGTTTTTTTTTCTGAAAATAATGCGTCTTCTGTTCTTCTTCATAAAAACAAGGTTTGCTTTTTAATTTATTGGCCAATATAATTTTTCCAGAGACTTTTTGGTGCAGCTTTATATACTTCAGTAATGATTTTCAAATTTATTATATTAATGTTATTATTTAAGTTCTTGAAATTTTACTATATATGTCAAATAGGATTTTACATTTAATTTATTATATTAATGTCATTATTTAATGTTATTATTTAAGTTTAATTGTCATTAAAATATTGTTATTTACATAATTAGGTAATAACCAAATAGGGTTTTACATTTAAAGCCAAAAGAAATTTCCACAATCGAGTTAAAATTTCGAAATAATACCAATGAGTGAAAATTTTATTTATTTTTCTTAGGCTTACTGATTGTAATTTGTTTGTGATTGTTGGTGAACAGACTGAAGAAGAATTGCAGAGGCAGAAGGCAATTGATGATTGGCTTCCAATTACTTCTTCAAGGAATGCAAAATGGTGGTACTCTGCCTTCCACAATGTCACTGCCATGGTTGGGGCTGGTGTTCTCAGTCTCCCCTATGCCATGTCTGAGCTAGGATGGTATACCCTTCAAACCCAGCTTTTATCACATTTTTACTAAATTATTTTTTAATTATAATACATGTTGTGCTTTTTAATATAAGAATGACTTTGATTTCTTTAGGGGTCCTGGGGTAACTGTACTTGTTCTGTCATGGATCATCACCCTTTACACTCTGTGGCAAATGGTTGAGATGCATGAAATGGTTCCTGGCAAACGTTTTGACAGATACCATGAACTAGGGCAGTATGCCTTTGGGGAAAAGCTAGGACTTTATATTGTGGTGCCTCAACAGCTTGTGGTTGAAATTGGGGTGAACATTGTCTATATGGTCACTGGAGGGAAATCCTTGCAGAAATTCCATGACACTGTGTGTGATAGCTGCAAAAAGATCAAGTTGACCTTCTTCATTATGATCTTTGCATCTGTTCACTTTGTATTGTCTCACCTGCCTAACTTCAACTCCATTTCTGGTGTATCTTTGGCTGCAGCAGTTATGTCCTTGAGGTACAACTCATAACTTATTTATTTATTCTTATTTTGCAGTTTAATTCTACTTTTTTGTTTATTATCCTTGTCCACTTTGTTCCATCTTATAGTTAGTTCATTGCATTGATATAACTATTTTAATCATCCTTGTGTATTTATTTTTGAATTGTTTCATATGAAAACACGAGGAGAACATACTAACTTCAAATTTGATATTTGCATTACATACAGTTACTCTACCATTGCTTGGACAGCTTCTGCTCACAAGGGTGTTCAAGAAGATGTACAATATGGTTACGAAGCTAAAAGTACATCAGAAGGAGTGTTTAACTTCCTTAGTGGCCTTGGAGATGTTGCTTTTGCCTATGCTGGACACAATGTGGTGTTGGAAATCCAAGCAACAATTCCATCTACTCCAGAGAGACCATCCAAGGGTCCTATGTGGAAAGGAGTGGTTATTGCTTACATAGTTGTGGCTCTGTGCTACTTCCCAGTTGCCCTTGTTGGTTACTGGATGTTTGGAAATGGGGTTCAAGACAACATTCTCATCAGTCTAGAGAAACCAAAATGGCTTATTGCAATGGCCAACATGTTTGTTGTCATACATGTTATTGGAAGTTATCAGGTGAAATTCAGTTTCATTAATTGTTTTGACTTAATGTCCATTGAAATTAAAGTCACCAAGGGTAACTTATTCTTTTGTTGGTTAGATTTATGCAATGCCAGTGTTTGACATGATCGAAACAGTGTTGGTGAAGAAGTTGAACTTCAAACCCAGTCGAATGCTTCGTTTTATTGTACGCAATACATATGTGGGTAAGTAAGAACTTCTTAATGATTGATGTTTGGGCTATAAGAAAATGCTTCACCTTTAATTTGGTTTGTGGCTCATTACAACTGATATATCATCGTTCTGTTTGATTTCAGCATTAACAATGTTCGTTGGTATTATCTTCCCATTCTTTGGTGGTCTTTTAGGATTTTTTGGAGGATTTGCTTTTGCACCAACAACATATTTTGTGAGCCAACTACATTAATTAATTTAATCGAACAAGATTCGTTAAGGATACAAAAATCTTAAATGTTGATTTTCTTGTGTAATTTTTCAGCTGCCTTGTGTCATGTGGCTTTCAATCTACAAACCAAAGAGATTCGGCTTGTCTTGGTGGAGCAACTGGGTACGTTTGATTCTAATTTTGATGTGTGTTTTAGTTATTCTCCTGTGATTCATTCCATTTTAAACTATGATTAATGTTGCTTAGCTAATTACAGATATGCATTGTGTTTGGCCTTTTCTTGATGATTCTATCTCCAATTGGAGGATTGAGGTCCATTATAATCAGTGCCAAGAGCTACAAATTTTTCTCATAAAATCGTTCCTCGCTGAATCAATGCGTGGATCTAAAGCATGCAAATTCAAGAAAGGAACGAAAGCTCAATAATGTCAAATGTGAAACAGAATCTGGTTTATCTTATAGGTTGTAGGGTGATCTTTCATTCTAGAACAATTTGGTTTAGGAGCATCTGCACCTTGGTCCTTAGTGGAAAACAATTCTTCATAAAAGAAATTTAAAGGAATTTTAAATTTACTTTCTTGGTCAGTTTTTGTTTTTGTGTATTTTTCTTTTTACTATTTTTGAAGCGATCACTATATTTTTTTCTCCAATTCTTTCCTAATTTGAAGAACACAGGGTAGCTCAATAACTTGATTTTTTTTAATAAACATTACGAAATTATAAATAATAAAAAGGGTTGTTTTAAAAAAACCAATTACATTAATGCATAATATACTTTTTATAATGACTTTTCATGCGGGTTGAATCCACCAGGTATAAAAAGTAGTGCTGTGGAAGTATCATAAATAAGATAAATTTTTTATATCGATTGTGCTCATAATAAGTATAGAAAGTGGTGCAGTGACAAAACTGTAATATTAAATAATAAACATGTCTATACGGTTACACTTAGAATAGGAATAAAAAGTTGCTTTTCTATACAAGCTAAACCTAAAATAGATATAGAAGTAGCGCAGTGGCAGAAATGTAATATTAGAGAACTTTGTCTATACCATTTAGTCACTAATCGGTATAGAAGTTTTGATTCTCCTTTCGCACTTCACTTTCTCTCTTCTAAGCTTCTTCACTTTTCTTCGCTTTGCTTCACATTTCTCTTTCCTTGTCCCTAATCTCATTTCTTCACCGTTCTCGTTTCACTTCGCTTCTTTGTTTTTGTTCTTGGCCGTGACAAGTTTTGATTCATGATCATCAACCTCTGTTCCACTCTCTTTTCGAACGATCCTGCTTCATTTCTCCTCATTCTAATTAAGAAAATTTTTAATCCATGACCTCACTTTGACAATTAGTATGAAAATCCCAATCTCCTTGACCTCACTTTGTGAAACCGCTAGCACAACCAATTTCTTCTTCCTTAGCCTCGCGGTGGTGCATGATGATGGTCTACGTTGGAGGTGTGAAACTTTTGTTTCTTCCAGGCAAGGTGCTCACAACTTACTATGCTGGATCCATGGCGGCGGCTCAAGCGCAACATGTGGTGTTGGTGTGTTGGTGAAGGAGTCATGGTGGTTCGCGACAACATGAGTGGTGGTTCGCAAAGAAACATCATAAATCCCTTTTTATATAAGTAAAGGAAACTTTGTTTCAAAACTCTCAATTACCTTCTAAAGTTCTACTTAAATCTCCCTTAGAAATTCTAAGTCTATAGGATCTTGGATTTTTAATTGAGTTTCTCTTGAACCTTTATGAGTTGAGCTAGATGAATCTTTATCAACATCAGTGAAATGCTAAAATATCCTGATTTATTCTTCCAAAATCCCAACTTGTCTCACATTTTTCTGTCCAAGCAAATGGCTGATCCTTACGAGTTAACTATGCCAACGGCCCCACAATCTTGGAGAATCCTTCCAAAAACCTCCAATAATAACCTGTCAACCCCACGAAGCTTCTCACTTATGTTACCGTAATTGGTTGTTCCCATTTCAACACAGCCTCAACCTTAGCTAGGTCCACTAAAATTCCTTGAGCAGAAATTACATGCCCCAAGAACTGGACTCCCTCCAACCAAAACTCACTATTTGACAATTTCTCATACAATTGATGCCCTCTCGATGGAATGAATCCATTTGGTAATTTAAGTACCAACCACAATTACTAGCCCGTTATATTATTCATTTACAACTTATCTCCTAAACTATGCATGAAGAGAAAGTACATGATATTGTCTATAATGATATTAGGTCCAAGGTAGCCTAGAAATGACATAGATGTTTATCTTAATCCACTAGTTGAAGACTTGAACTTATTATGGGTTGATGGGGATGAAATATTTTATGCTTTTGCTTTTAAGACTTTCGCGATGCATGCAATGTTATTTTGCACCATTAATGACTTTGTAGCTTGCGGTAATTTGCTAGTGTATAGGATCAAGGGTCATAAAGCATGTCTTATTTATGTGAAGAAAACATTGTAGTTCATCAATTGAAACACAAAAAGAAGATGACCCTGTTGCATTTTCATCAAGAAACCAAAATGAATATATGAATAATAAATGATGATACCCAAGAAGAGAATGAAGGGACTCTAAGGAAACTCTAATAGTTCCAAAGGTCTTCCAAATCACATTATCCACTTCAAAATAACAAAAAAGACTCATGTATAAAAGAAGCAAGAATAAATAAGTCAAAACTGTCACATAAGAAAACGTAGCGCCCAACCTCACACACTTCACATTGGGTGCATCCACTCAAAGTTAAGAAATGAGATATTCGTCCATGTTGTGATGAGTAAGAGTGAAATGACTCAACAAAATTCATAATTAGAAGGTGACACTCAACTACTTACAAAAAAAATCAAAATCAGGACTAAGTTAAAGAAGACTTGATTTTTTTAATGTAAAATAAATAATAATAATAATAATAATAATAATAATAATAATAATAAAAATAAATAATGATAATAAAAATAAATAATAATAATAATAATAAATAATAATAATTAACATTATCACACAACATAAGAAATTACAAGGTTGTAGAACTCAATATAACCTTCAAATTTTTTAAAGCTTGAAAGCACCTTAGAAAGTATGAAATGACTTTATTAGTCTTAATATGATTCATCAAAATTGATTATAAAAATTATTTTAAAATTTGAAATTGAGCCTCTAATTTTAGAATTTTGAAACCAATTATTTAAAATAAGAATTGGCGCTTTTAATCGATTTTCCTAACTGAATTTTGAAAAGCAATTACAACGTCTGTCTATTATAATTGAATAAGAAACATGTTTATTGATTAAATACGTTATTCAATTAGTGTAATCATTTCATTTAATCCTTTATGAAAAATAATAAAAGGTTATATTTATGAAAACTTTGAAAACACTTGTTTTAATTGATTAACAAGAGAATCAATTATACTTTTGAAACCTATTAGGAACAATTCAATCGATTACAAATTAACATAATTTATTAAAATGTTAAAAAAATCTTTTATACTTAGTTTTAACTCTATAAAAACATTTTCTAAGTTTAATTTATTATAGGTTGTTTGCTAAATTAAAAAGATATTTCAAATCTTTATTCTTTAATTATCAACAAAATATATTCCTCACCAACCTAACTTAAGTAGCATATACAAAATCAATAAAAGCAAAAAAATAAAAATAATAATAATATCATAGTAATAACTATAAATATAATATGTTTTAAAATTTTCAATTAATCAAAACTAGAGATGACAACGACAACAAGACGGGATAGGTGTAGATAGGGATGGCAAAAAAATTTACACTTGTCCATGTTCGGCGACGGGTAGTTATTAAACGGGTTGGGTGCGGGTATTTTCATACCTGTTTCTAAACGGGTTGGGTGTGGGTATTATACTATCCAACCTGCCGATACACGTTACCTGCAAAAAATAATAATAATAATTTAATTTATATTTTTTAAAATTAAATTTTATTTTTATTACTCTTAAAAAAAAGGGAAAGCTTTTCAATTAAAAATTATGTAAGCCTAATTAAAAATCTCAATTGTCCAATTATTGGTTTCTCTCAAAATTTCTATTTAGAGTTTTTTTTCCCAATCTGTTCTCTTTTA
Organism: Vigna angularis; assembly: GCF_016808095.1. Classification (NCBI taxonomy): domain Eukaryota; kingdom Viridiplantae; phylum Streptophyta; class Magnoliopsida; order Fabales; family Fabaceae; genus Vigna; species Vigna angularis. The sequence goes on along the minus strand of NC_068971.1, from coordinate 28,116,186 downwards.
CATGTCTTGCGAGCAAACCCAGAAGCTTCAAGATTCTTCTTTATCTCTATTCTCGTGTGGACAACTCAGCTTGGGAAAGAACACTTGTGGTCTCATGGTGGCGAAGATGGTCGTGCAACGATGGTGCGACTCTAGCGACGTTATCGTCTTCCGTAGTGTCTCGTGAGGGTGCATGACCCTTATTGTTATTCTTCTTCCCTTCATACTAGTTTGTTGCGTAAGGAGGGAGGTTTCCTCCCCCTTCACTTTTTCTGGTTTGTCTTGTAGACGTGGGGGACTTCTACGTTTTGCGGCAACTTCACAGCACAGGGGTCTGATTCTCGTGTTTGGCTCACAATTTTGGGATTGAGTATTCTTTGTTTTTCCTCTATAGGTGATAGCGAAACACTGAGGGTTCTTATTCTGGATTGAAAGTTTTGAAATTGGGAATTTATGGTTGTTGTTTATAGTGATTTAGGGCTGGGGTTCCTATGATTGGTGTTTTTCTTGACCTTGTAGCAAGTTTGGAGTTTATGATCTTCTTTTCTAGTTTGGGAACTTTTGGGATTCTTGGTCTTGGAGTGTTTTGGCGTTTTCTCTGCCTAATTTTGGAGTTCTATGCTTGCAATTTTGTTCTTGCAAATTGAAGGTTAGGTTAAATTTAATTAAAAAATAAATTTTAATTTATAATTAATTAATTATATATATTTTGTAATTTTATTTAAATTTTATTTTAAAAATGTATAAAATATATTTTTTTCAAATTTTTGTGAATATATGCGGGTATCCACAAGTTTTAAAATATTCGTGATTATCTTTTAAGCAGGTACCCATGCAGATAACAGACGGATTGCGGGTTGGATTTTTCGTTTTACAAGTCGAGTTGTGGATAGACACTATCAATACCCGACGCGACCCGTTGTCATCCCTGAATGTAAGTAACGTGTATCTATTACTCATCATATTAAAAAACCAATCTCATTACTCATTCTATTACTTGTCTTATATTTGAAAAAAATTATTCATTGCATTTTTTTAAAACTTGAATACCCATAAATACCTATAAATATTTTTTAATTCAACAAGTCATCCTTTATAATTTATTTAATTAATAATTTAATCTTTATTTATACATTCACATAAAAGTTCTCTGTACTAGTCCTTTTGAAAGTACATGTTTTTTTCTCTTTCGTTCTTGTATTTTTCAAAACTTTATATTTTAGTTCTCTTATCTAGAAATTATGTGGTTTTGTCAAGAAATTGTGTTTTAATCCTCAAATAAGTAAATTTTTATGTATTAATTTTTGTTATAAGTTTTCAAATATCTCCCCAATTTAGATAATTTAATGGAATCACAATGAAGAAATCAATATGTAGAGATGTTCTGATTATTATTAAATGGACAAAAAGAAAAAACAAAAACATGATTATATATATCGTGCACTTTGGAGATGGTGCGTCTTAAAAACATATTCATTTTAAAATTCATGACAGCTTTTTCCGATCACAAACAAAGGTGTAAACAATGTGCAACGATTCTTTTAAAGTATCATATATTTTTCTATTCAATTGTTAATTTCAAAGTTTAAAATTATATTAATTATTCTTTTAAATTTATAATCTTACTACTAATCTAATTTTTAATTAACTTACATACATATAAAATTAAAAAAAATTGAAAATTTTGAAAATATTTTACTAAAGTCAAAATAATTTCTTATGATTCTTTATTTTTCCCCAACAATCTAGATTTGATAAAATAAAAATAACTTAAATAGAACAAAGTACAACATAAAAAATATTTTTTCATGCCTAAACACATTGGTTTTAGAAAACAATATCAAAACACAATGTTTAAGAGTATAAAGTCCAAAAGTTATTTACATAAAAACTAAGATATAAATAAAGAGTTAAATATGTTTTTAGTTCCTTAATTATCAAGCGATTTTATTTTTCGTCCCTCTTTTAAACTTTGCTACACTTTGGTTCTTCTCCTTAAGGAAACTATAATTTTTCGTCCTCCAAAATCAAAGGCGTTAAAAATCAGTTGAGGTGGCTAACGTTTGGCCACGTGTGATGACATTTTTTCTTTCTAACATTTACCACATTGGATCTTTTTCAATGCAAATGTCAGCGTCTCCTTCTTCGATTCGCACCGGCCGCCGCAGAATCAAACCAAAATGACTTTAGTTGCCTTTCTTCTTCCCTGGACAAAACAGGGGTCATCCCCTCTTCTTTCTCCGTGAGAACAGCAGCACTCACCGAGCCAGCACCCACCGACCCAACACCCCCCTCCGATCAGCCAAAGGCGTTGGCGGCGTCACCGCTCATCGACAGACTCATCGTCGGCAACCGCAAAAGCCCTCCTTTTACGTCTTCTCCTCGTGCGCGAGAGAGAAACACCCTCACTCAACGAGACGCGTTCTCCCGACCACCGACGAGGCCAGCCGCCGCTGGTGCCTCCAACGGAAGAACTAATGCCCTTCACGGCGGACCAACCTCTTCCGATTGCGAACCCTAATGCCTTGGCACCCCAACCATTGGTAGTCGAAGACGCCGCCGGTAACACTAAAGACGTGTGACCTTCGCTCTCCCAACTAAGTCGGTTGTCACGACAGTCCTTCTGCTTGGCCCAAGGTGTCGTCAGTGACACCGATCGGAGAGCAAGTATGGTTCGTCGAAAATCGTTACTGATGGTGTCACTATTGCCAAATAGGTGTTTTTTCTTTTGAATTTTTTTATCGTTTATGGTTATTTCTATTTTTGAATATGATTTACTTTGTTTTGCAAGATAGAACTTTTTTGAATCTCGTGTTTAGGTGGCTAGTCGTTTGTGTTTCTATTGATTTTATTTGCTAAATGTGGTTTGGAAAGGTTGAATTGGAGCATCCCATTGAGAATATTGGTGCCAAGTTGGTGAGACAAGTTGCCGCCAAGACCAACGACTTGGCTGATGATGGAACCACCACATCTGTTGTTCTAGCTCAAGGCCTTATTGTCGAAGGTGTTAAGGTAGGTTTGTTTGTTATTTTATTGAAAGTATAGAGTAATAGCTACTTGGTTTGGTCTTGGTTGTTATAATGTAGGTTAAATATGTCTTTTGGTCCTCATATTTGTTCGCGAATCTCAACTGGGTCCTCATTTTTTTTTATCCCAATTGAATCCAAATACTTGTTAATTTGAGGCAATAAAGCCCTCTCCGTTAAGTTTTTACTAACGTCGTCTAACTGTGATGACGTGGATGTAGACATTAATAGCTCATTTATATTTATTCAATTACGTGAAAATTTGATTTTAAAAAATTAGTTTTTGACATGGATATTTGTATTTAGGGATTTTTTTACTGAAGTTGCATTAGGGGATTAGGGATTGTTATCTGGTTAGTTAGGGATTTAACTTGGGGAGTGAGTGAAAATTATGGATTTCATTTCGCAAGAAGAAGAAGTAGACGAAGACAATCACATAGAGGTGGAGGAACCGAAGTGAAATTTTACGCCAGTTAAGGTTAGTATGATGTGTTCTATCTTTATGCGTTGTGGTCCCGATTTTGTTTCGTTTACGCGGATGTACTGATATTGCATACTTTATGCGTTGTGGTCCCGATTTTGTTGTTCTATCTTTATAACATGTGTGTGCTATCTTCTTGCTTTGTTGTTTTGTGATGAGTCACGAATTTGGTATCTTATTGTATGATGGTGCCCGATTTTGCATCTTCAAATGTCAACTATACTGCAGACATTGTGGTCCCAAAATTTCATTTTTCAAATTGTATAGAAGTAGTGGTCCCCTTGTCTATGTGAGTGTTTCCCTAGTGGGGATGTTAGTTTGGTCCCATGTCCCCTTTATGTGTGAGTGTTTCCCTAGTGAGTAGGGAGTGTAATAATAATTTTTTTCACCCATGACGTACAGGTCTTTAAATCTTGTGCTTCATACATAAAATAGCATGGCTGATGAATATGAAAATGTAGATGACTCTATTAGTGAAGAAAGTCTGGTTGATGTCAGGGTTGAATGTGACAATGGAACTTCTAAAGGACAACCTTGCAGTCCAAAAGGTGAATGTTCAAGGAGAACTGATGATTCCATGCATGACGTTCGTGGGTTGTTTGACATTGAGTGGGTGTCAGATGAGTTGGATAGTGGTCAAAATAGTGAGAACGATGATGCTTCCATTCCCAAAACTTTGTTCCCCACATTTACTATGCCTAAAAGTTTCAGGGAATATAAATAGGAAGTAGGAACCTATTTCACTGAGGAAAAAGGAATTCACTGATGCAATTAGAGTCAACGGTCAACATGTGTGGGAGATTACACCATATCCAGATGTATTACCCCCAAAGAAAAGGGAAATGCCAGGAAGGCCCAAGAAAAAACGAAGACTACAGGCTTGGGAGTTGAAGAAGAATGACAGTGAATTAAGAAAGGGTGGGAGCAAAAAACCATGTGCTCTCTGCAAAGAAATGGGACACAACAAAAGATTTTGTCCACAGAGACCTACAACAACAGAAGTGCCTCCTCACCAACCTAGTCAACAAATAGAAGTCACAATACCTTCAACACATGTCCTTGTTGACCAACCAACTCAAGAGTCTATTGTGCTTCCTTCTCATCAATGAAGTCTTATTTACTTCCATTTTGAAGACACTGTTTTAAATATCATGTAATCTGTATTGATAAAGGAACAATGTTTTATCAGTTATCTTTTGGTGTAATTTCATTAGGTTGTTATCAGGTTTGTTTGTTGTGCACTGAGTAAGACAATGTAATCTGCATTGGTGTAATATGTATTAGGTTGTTATCTTTTGGTGTAATTTCATCAGGTTTGTTATGAGGTTTTGTCATTGTAAGACAATGTTTGTTTTGTTATAAGATATTATAAGACAAAGTTTATTGACCATTACGTATTGATGTGGTGATCATTCTTGTATGATGGTTATTGACCATTACGTATGATGTTACTTGTGCATTTTCTTTAACTTATTGCCTTAAATTAGCGAGTATTTGGATTAGCAAAGGAAATATAACAAATAAGACAAATAAGACGACAGTATTAAACACTAACAAGTCACCTTTATAAATAAAACAGACAATAACATTCCAAATATCAAATTATATTACATAACCTTCCACTAACAAATCAACCTAGTTTCATCAACATTGATATCACAATTACATTACAAACACATAATAACCACCATCCCCGTTAACACCTTTAACCACTTTTTCAGACTAACAATAGTTTTCTGTAAACATGTTATTTTTCAACATCTCTCTCTTCCATCTTCATCAACATTTTTCCATCTTCATCAAACTTCCACCCACTTATTTATTTCTTCCACTTTCTTCTACAGTGACCATATTTTCTTCATGAATTACATCTTCACTGCACCATTGAAAGAAGTTGCATCCAGAAGAACAATCTTCACTCTCACCCTGTCCAAGAAGAAAACACACTTCGTGAACGCAAACTTGACTCCCACCCTTTGGAAGAAGAAGAAAACCACATTAAAAGTCAGATTATTGCATCCATTAAACTTACCTTGAACTTGGGTATCCCCAAAATCTTTTGCCCTTGTTTTTAGGGGTTCTTGCAATGCAGAAGACTTCATTCTGACCACAAAAGCAAGTGGGTTTTACACCCAACCTGCTGACACTGCCACAACTCTGTTGAAACCCCGAACCCAAGCATTTGCAAGAAGAGGATGAAGCAGACATTTGATGAGCTCAAGTATAAACATTGCTTCCACAACTTTGCTTCCACCACTCTTCCTCCCTCGCACGAACAAGTATAAACTTTCGATGTCAGGGTTGATTTAAATATTAAGGCTTAGGGCTACCAACATAAAAAATTTAGTTGTCCACGTGGAATGTTTCATTATACAAAAGAACTCCCATTCAACTTAATACATATTGTCACGCATATAAAAATATTTACAGCTCACCATGTATAGACGGCGTCAGTCGAAAATTAACGGAGAGGGCTTTATTGCCTCAAATTAACAAGTATTTGGATTCAATTGGAACAAAAAAAACGAGGATCTGGTTGAGATTCGCGAACAAATATGAGGACCAAAAGACATATTTAACCTATAATGTATATAGGTCTCATTTTATGTCAATTTTCTTAGGTTGTCGCGGCCGGTGCCAACTCTGTTCTCATTACTCGTGGCATTGAGAAGACAGCAAAGGCTCTGGTGTCTGAGCTTAAGAAGATGTTAAAAGAGGTGAAGCATTTATCTGAAGCGTTTATCTACCTATTATTTAAATACAAACGTTGTTGTGTATTTTTCTGTAAGCATGACACGTGGAGAACTATAAATTTCCCATTATTAAATTCCCACATTATTTAATTTGCATGATTTTTCCTTTCTACACGCCCCTATTTTAATTTATTGCACCTTATTAATAAAAGGTAAAAGACCCTTTTTGCCCCTAAGCCAAAATATAAATAAAATAACATAACAATTATGTTCTAACAAAGGTGTACACTCAATAACATTAATTTCCAAAAAAAGGACCAAAATCTCAAGACTACCTTATTTCTAAGACCCTTATTTTCTCGGATCTTACATTCACCCCTCCTCAAAAGAATTTTCATCCCCAAAAATTGCACTCATACAAAGCATACACTAGCCATGAATTCATATACTTTCCCAAAAAAATTACACAAACTTTCATAATACAATAACAACAACAATTTTTTAACAGATCAAAAGAGCATCACAACAAACTGCCTAATGTATCTCATAAAACAAAAACCACAATCTATTCACAACTATAGATAGCAAGAAAGACTCTACATAAATTCTCACCATGCAAACAACAAGCTACAAAATTCACAATAAACTAAATTAATTCTAGAACAATTTACACACAGATTACCAAACCCTACACAAATAGAAACATTGGACTTTTTCACAAGAGAGTCAACAACAATCCACACATTCATATATATGCATGATATCCACACACTCATACACATACACTTGCATTTCAATCACACAACAAAGGCTAGACGAGTTCACTCCTCAAGACCCCAAACTTTTTTTGAAAACATGGCTCTAATACCAAAATGTAACACCCCAATTTTGGGATGTCATGATTACGATTGAAAATTTAAAAGTTTTAAAATCATAATACCATTGCAGAAATCCAAATTGAATAAGTCTTTACAATTCAAGAAAAATGAACCAAATTTTCAATTTAATTATAAAATAATACTTCATATAAAATAGTTTATTCAAATAACCATAAATCCCCGAACTAACTGCATTATCCTCTGCTCCCGTATAAAAATGATCATCGCAGGTGGAAACCACAACGTGCAAGGCTAAGCTAACAAAAACAAGTCATATAAACAAACATACTAATTATATCAACCATAATCAAACACTCAACAAGATACAAACCCACTGATTATATCAACAATAACCAAACACCTCATACATAGAAGTAATATAACAATAAGATTCCTAATCCTCTAAACATAACAAATCAATCATTTAAATGGCTTGAACCTCGATCCTCGAATATCACACCTAGACCATAGTCTACTCGTTCATCAACACCTATGTTAACTACATCATCCAATACCATGATTGTCAACATAGCATTCCCCTAAAGCTTCATCATCACAATGATAATCAACATGTATACCTCCATTACAATTAACTCCATCATATAACCACCATGAGCATCCACAATACTATAACACAATAGTGGAAAGAATCAATCACACTCTTGTACCCTACCTCACTGACTGTAGCCTATCCTACAACTCAATTTGTAGTCTTTCCTATAGATATGTTTGAGTAGTCCCGTAATCCAACTAAGGAACATGCCTTCCTGTCACACAAGGAAAAGGAAACCACAATCACTTCCACACAAGGAAGGTTCAATACCCGAACAACCAGTACCTATCTACAGATAAAAACAGGATTTACTAGGTACCTTATCCCTCACTCTTATGCTCATCAACCACACGTTCTAGTACAAAGTAACACTCATTCATGCTCTAACCTTCATCCCAAGACAAACCTAACCCTAAACATAACTACTAATCTCATGCAGAAACACCCATCATACATATATCTACGCTTACCCAACAATAACAATAGATAATCATAATTCGTACAACAATCAAACAAGATAAGCTTCCTTACACCCTCAAGAAAATCAAGAATGTAAACAATCATGAATCTAAGAAATCAAGAATGTATCAAATCAAGAATGTAAGCTCCCCTTACCTTGGCCAATACTAAGGCTTTATCCACACCCTACGGATCACAACAAATCTTCCTTTGCACTAATGTTTTCTACAGTTAATCATTTTCTTCGCTCCAAGAACGTTTCTCTTTCTCTCTTTCTCTCTTTTTATTTTCCTAATGGTCAGAGTTTCTATATCGATAGGAGGTGTCTAATATAGTGACAACTATGTGTGGGATTAATTTTCCTTCTGTGGAATATATACATAGGGTACTCTATTTATAATAAAGTCGCATAAAAAGTAATAACAACCAACTAAGATAAAAGATATAGATAAGATAAAATAAATTTATCTTTAACTTAATTAATTCTGATAAGTCCCTGATATCTTCTATCTTAATATTTTTATTCTAATTAATTATGATAAGTCTATCAATAATATATATTATTATTATCTAGCCATGATATCTAATTATATATAATAATACCTCAATATATCTTTTAATTAAGTATATAACAATATTCAAGAATATCTTTTAGAATATCTAACAATATCTAATAATATCCTTTTTTAATAATAAGAAATCTCAAGATTATATCTCATATTTTCTTTCAACTACTTTTTAAAATAACAATAACTAAATCTTCAAAAAAAATTATATAAAATCTTTTAATTTAATTTTCACATTATTTAATTTGCATGTTTTTCCTTTCTACACCCCCTATTTTAATTTATTTCACCTTACTAATAAAAGGTAAAAGACCCTTTTTGCCCCTTAGCCAAAATATAAATAAAATAACATAACAATTATGTTCTAACAAAGATGTACACTCAATAACACTAATTTCCAAACAAAAACACCAAAATCTCAAGACTACCTTATTTCTAAGACTCTTATTTTCTCTTATCTTACATCACGTGTGAGCTCGTTTTTTTTTTTTGAATTTTTTAAATTTTTTTTATTTTTATTTTTTTCAGTTTTGTTTGAAAACTAAAAAAAAATATGTCACGTGTCAAGTTGACATTATGTCACATGACAATGACAGTGTAACGTGGTATTGACAATGTCACATGTTACTATTAGGCCACGTGTCATTGAATGAGTTTTAATTTTTTTCTTGAATTTTTATTTTGTCTCAATTTAGTCCTAATTTTTTTAAGAAAATTAAACAATGTTGTTCCTCTCCAAATTCAAACAATATATAAATATATACAAATATTTTTATGAAATATTTTTAACAAGATTAAGTTTATTTATATTTACATTTAGTTAACTATATAAGTATTAATTATATTTTTGAAATATACTTATAAGAATCAAAGAAAAAAAACAATTAACAAATTAATGACGTGAAATTTCACTTTATTTTAAAATAAAAAATTTGAAAAAATTATGTGAAAATCTAAATTAAGGTGGAATTTGTAAAGTAATTGACTAAATGACTGATTTTTTTTATGATAAAATGGTCATAAATATGGTTACAACGATAATTTACTTTATTAAGTATTATTCGAATTGGATTTTAATTAGGAAATTTAAATACTATTGTATAAGTTTTATTGGATTCTCTACTTTTATACATTGTTGATATATAAAATATTGTTTTATCTTAAAAATTAAATGATTAAAAGATTAAATTAAATGTAGTTTTTTTTTCTCCAAAAGGTTTTGAGAAAGTTGATGTACAAATAATTTTAGAAGATTTAACTAATTGAAATAATGGTATGTATATTTTCCAAATTCATGTATTTAAATACGTTTTTGTTAACTAAATTTTTAGTGATAATGTATTAAAAGCTTGTGAACCAACCTTTATATCATGACGATGATTTAACTTGTGTTTCAAAACCCTATAGGCATTTATAATTCCAAGTCTTAGTGTTTAACTCCATAAACTATGAATTGTTGAGGAAATATTGATACTATTTTTGTGTACATTACCTTCACAAAATTTACAATATTTATTATTAAAATGTTAAGTTTTATAGTTAGCTCATTCATATTATTTTAAATTATTTCATTTATTGTTTAATTTTGTAGAAATTTTTTAAAAGAGTTTCTTTATTTTTATTTGTCTCAGTTTAGTTTTTGTTTTGAAAAATTTAATGCAATTAAGTTATTTTGGTTAGTACTACATAAATAAAAAAGTGTCATATGTTAGTTAATTTGTAATTTTTTTATTTTTCTAATAAAAGAATATCAATTTGCATACAAATTTTTATAAATATTTATATACAAATTAAATTTTGTTTGAATTTAGAGATTGACAAAATTGTTTAACTTTAAAAAGTTAAGACTAAATTGAGACAAAATAAAAATACAAGGACTAAATTGAAATAAAATAAAAATACATGAATCAAATTGATACTAATGCAATGACAGATAGTTTGAGAGTGACACGTGACAGTGTTAGTATCACATCACACTATTATTGTCACATGATATAATCTCAGCTTGACACATGACAATTTTTTTTAAACAAAAATAAAAATAAAATAATTAAAATAATATTTAAAAAATTTAAAAAAATCTCGACCTTACGTGATATCTCTTTAACGTATTAATACAAAACTACGTACAAAAACCTAATTCCTTCATTTTTTAAAAAATAAAAATCTATTTGAGGTAAAAAAAAAAAAGGTGAGATAACTTTTTAAAGGAGTATATGTTATTAAACCAATATTCTATATTTGTTTTATGTATAGTTAATGTCTTATCAATCGTCCATATAAATATAATTACTGCTTCTTCTCCTTGCGTGAAGAATTGTCAATGATGGACCATCGAAGTGAGGTCTGTGGATTCTACAAAACGCGTTTGTAATTATTGTGTGAAACAAATTGCCGGCTTGTGTTGTTCTCCTTCTGTCAACACTGGGACGGACTTATCTGAGAGTCTCTTTCACAAGCACTGGCTATTATGCTATGCCATTCAACTAATCTTCACAATCTCCTCTAATTACCTCTTCCTAACACCACCACCATGGGAACCGAAACTCCAACTACTCAAAAGTTTCATTCCTCAGAACTTGAGGTAAAAGTCACGAAAACATTTTATTAAATGTGTTATGACCGTAACTATTGGAAGTTTTAATTCTTGAATTTTTCTTGTGTGTGATGCTTCCGGGTTGTTAAATAGATTGATAATAAGAGAACTGCGGAGCAGAAAGCAATCGATGATTGGCTTCCCATAACTTCTTCAAGGAACGCAAAATGGTGGTACTCAGCTTTTCACAACGTCACTGCCATGGTAGGAGCTGGAGTTCTCAGCCTTCCTTCTGCCATGGCAAATCTTGGATGGTATATGTTATAACGTTTCCCATAGACCAGATGCAAAAGAGTTTAATTTTTTTTCTTCTGTTTTATGATTTTACAAGTTATCAGTTAAGAATGATTCAAAAGGGTTGGAAAAAGTTAATCTCTTTTGCTCTATACGTGTACTAAAATAAAAGAAGCAAGAAAAAGTGGTTGGCTATGGAGAAAGTATTGAAATAGTGTGTGTGAGTGTTAAATTTTGAATCTGGTATGACAGGGGTCCTGGTGTGGTTATTCTTGTGCTGTCATGGATTATCACTCTGTACACACTGTGGCAAATGGTTGAGATGCATGAGATGGTGCCTGGGAAAAGGTTTGACAGGTACCATGAACTGGGGCAGCATGCGTTTGGGGAAAAGCTGGGACTGTGGATTGTGGTGCCTCAGCAACTGATATGTGAGATTAGTGTGGACATTGTGTACATGGTCACTGGAGGAAAATCACTGCAGAAAATTCATGATCTTGTCTGCAAAAATAACTGCAATAACATGAAGACCACTTACTTCATCATCATCTTTGGCTCTGTTCATTTTGTTCTCTCTCACCTTCCCAACTTCAATGCCATCTCTGGCATATCTTTGGCTGCCGCAATCATGTCTCTCAGGTAAACATGCGTTTTCTTTCTCATTCCAGTTAGTCAACACCTCAAGTCAATAAGTCAACTCAACCAACCCTCATTAATTTCTGTCTTTGTCATTTATTTTCCAATAATACTTCCAAAGCCTTGTTGTTTACGTATTCACCACGTATTATACTTTCCTTTTTATCACAAGATAAGTATTTTTATCAGCTTTATGAGAACATAAGTAAATATTTAATATTGAATTGTAATTTTTGTTTCCATAAATGAAATCCTCAATTTAGTTTTAATTATCTGTAATTTCATTTATTTAAAAACATCTGTAATTTCTTATTTAAATCCATTATGGTTCCAACATAACATTCATGTCCACTTTATTTATTTATTCTCGTTAAGGGTAGCATTTTTAACTATTTTATGATCGATAGAAAGTGTTCAATTTTTACATAATAAGGCATGTATAAACTCAATTTTTTCTACTAAATTTTGTTAGGAATAATATAACCTGATTCGATTAACTTGATAAATTCAGACTTGAAATTGTTTCAATTGTATCCACTCTGTCCAAAATTTATTATAAACCGACAAACATTTAAAACAAAACTAAGAATAAATATGATGGGTTTTATGTTTTTCTTTTTGTGTAATGAGTTTCTTAGATAATAAATTGTTCTTATTTTGTAATTAGCCCCTATTTTTATTATATTTAGGTTTTATGTAATATTCTTTAGAATTGGTTTACCGAATGCACCTTTTTCTTTTTATCTCTTTTCTTATTACATTATATATTTTATAAATTTGTTATTTTTTGTAAGTGTTGATAAATGTTTTTTGTTATTGAAATTATGAGTGGTGCAGCTACTCAACGATTGCATGGGTGGCTTCGGTGGAGAAGCATGTTGGAAATCCTCACAAAGAGGTGGAATATGGGTACAAGGCGAGCACATCAGCAGGAACATTTTTCAACTTTCTGAATGCCTTGGGTGATGTGGCTTTTGCCTATGCTGGACACAATGTGGTGTTGGAGATTCAAGCAACCATCCCATCAACCCCTGAGAAGCCTTCAAAGCGTCCCATGTGGTGGGGAGTTTTGGTGGCCTACTCAGTTGTCGCCTTGTGCTACTTCCCTGTTGCTCTCATTGGCTATTGGGTCTTTGGCAACTCTGTTGATGACAACATTCTCATCTCCCTCAACAAACCCACTTGGCTCATAGTAACTGCTAACATGTTTGTCGTCATCCATGTCATAGGAAGCTACCAGGTTTGTCACAACACACTTTCCTCCCTAATAACTTTTTTCCTAAGTAGTCATAAAAGGAAAATAAGAAAAAAAAGAAAAACATTTTCTTTTTTCTTCCTATTAGTATTTTGATGTTGTAAAAGAAATAGTTGATGAAATAGAAAAAAATGTAGAGATAGTGAAATATAGAGAAAATATGGAGATCGTAAAATGCACAAGTAGTAGTTGGAAGAAGTGTTGTAGTTGTCTTAGTTGTCTTAGTTGTGATAGATATTATTAGTTGTCTTCTATCTTAGGAGTTTTTGAATTCTTCTAGAATTTGCATTACACTTTAATACTCCTCCTTAATACAAATTCGGTAACTCCAAGCATAGCACGTAGTAGTTCAAATCTTGGTCGTGGTAACGCCTTCGTACAAATAACTGTAGTTTGTTCTTCTGTTTGGCAATACTCGAGTCGAATTTGTTTAGTTGTCTCTTCATCTCGAATGAAGTGATATTTAATGGCTATGTATTTTGTTTTTTGATGATGGACTAGAATTTTTCTATTGCTCTTATCGATTTGTTATCGCAATGCATAATAGTCGGTCCATCTTGTGGTTCACCCATTTCTTCAAGTATTCTTCGTAGCCATATTGCTTGACTCGTGGTTTTAGTAGATGTTACATACTTTTCTTCTGTTGTTGATTGTGTCACAATTGTTTGCTTCCTTTATGCCCAAGATAAAATACCTGATCCAAGTGAGCAAACATATCCTGATGTACTCTTCATGTTGTCCATTGATCTTGCCCAATCAATATTTGTGTATCTAATCATCCTTGAGTTAGTCACGATTTTGTACCATATACCAAACTCCTTTGTGCCTTGCAGATATCTTAAAATTATTTTTCCTACTCCATAATGAATATAACTTGGCTTTTGCATGAATCTTGATAAAAGACTTGTAACATACATAATGTTTGGTTGTGTGATTGTGAGATACAAGAGACTTCCAATCAAACTCTTGTACTGTGATACATCTGCCTCTTGTTCTCCATCATCTTTTTGTAGCTTCTCATTTACAACCAATGGAGTAGCAACAGGTTTACAATCATTCATCTTGAACTTCTTTAGTAGAGCTTCAATATATATCTTTTTAGAGATAAATATACCTTCTTCTTTTTTTCAGCTCTATACTGAGGAAATTGTTCATCAAGACAAGGTCGATCATCTCAAATGTCTCATCATATCTTCTTTAAATTCTTTCATCATCTTTATATTGTTTCTTGTATGGATAAGATCATTGACATATAAGGAGACAATGAGATAATATTGATCTTGTGTCGTAATATTTAGTGTTGGCTCGCTCTTGCTCCTCCTAAATCCTTGATGGATGAAGTATTGATCAATCTTGCTATAACATGCTGGAGGAGCTTGCTTTAGGCCATATAAGGTTGTTTTTAATCTTAGTACTTTGCCTTCATTGCCTTTGTTGATGAAGCCTTGTGGTTGCTCAACATAAATCTCTTCTTCGAGCACTCATTTAGAAAGGCTGATTTGACATCCAGTTGATAGATGTTCCATCCTTTTTGTGCTATAAGGGCTATTAAAACTCCAATTGTATCTAAGCGAGCAACTGGAGTAAATGTCTCATTGTCGATTCATGGTTGTTGTGAGTAGCCTTTAGTGACCAATCTTGCCTTGTACTTTTGTATAGTTCCATCATAATTGATCTTTGCTTTATATATCCATTTCACCCCAATGATGTCTTTTCCATGAGAGCAATTTACAAGCTCCCAAGTCTTATTCTTCTCAATCATTTTAATCTCTTCTTTCATAGCCTTCACCCATACTTCTTGTTTTGATGCTTCTTCATAACAGTTAGGCTCAATCATGTCCATTGCAAGTTTCGTATTCTACCAAATATCTTACTCGTCTTGGAGTGGATTCAGGTGAAGAATCTTGTTCTTGTGGAGGTGGAGAAAGCATACCTGAATTTTTTGCCTCTTATTGAGTTTCTTCTTGAGATTGTTGCACTAGAACTAAAATGTTGCTTTTAACAACTTTTTCTTCTTCCCAATTCCAAGAAGCCTTTTCATCAACTTTAGCATCTCGACTTATAATGAGCTTTCTTGTTTGTAGCTCATAAACTCGATAGCCTTTTAACTATTTGTTATATCCTAAGAATATTCTTCGTATAATCTTGTCTCTGACACACCATTTTGTTGTGCAGTGTATGTGACTGTAAGTTGTCGCTGTATGCCTTCATCTTCGCATAATTTTTCAAATTCGTGAGATGTTTTACTTCTTGCCATGATCACTTTTAAGTACTTTTATCTGTTTTCTACTTTGCTTCTCAACAAGAGCATTGAATTTCTTGAATACTTTGAAGACTTCTGACTTTGCTTTTAAGAAATAGACCCATGTTATTATAGAGAAGTCGTCAATGAAGAGGAAGAAATACCTATTGTTGTGATGTGAAGGCGTTCTCATCAGTCCACAAACATCGGTATGAATCAACTCCAATAAGTCTTTTTCCCTCCATGTTTTGTCTGTTGAGATTGGTAATCGGTGTTTTTTACTGAGAAAACATCCTTCGCATGATTCATTATGGTAATCGGTGTTGTTTACCAAGAACATCTCTCATTATGTTTTTCTAATATAGAAGCTTTAAGGCATGAGTGGAAGTGGTCAAATCTCTTGTGCCAAAGCCATGAGTAATCAATTTCTACCTTCATGGAAATATTACTTCCAAGTTTGAAGCTTATAGGAAAGCTTCTATTGCTCTTCTCCATTTTTACTAGGCCAATTTCTATCATTTTACTGTCATAAATTTTGCATGTATCTTTCTCAAAATGAAGAGAATATCCATTCTCCATCATTTGGACAATACTTAAAAGATTCTTTTTAAGATTGGGAACTAGTAAAACATCCTTGATGAATTTCGTACCTTTCTTTGTCTCCATCATGACAGTTCCTTTTCCTTGAGACTCCATTGTGCTGTCATTTCCTAGCCGAATTTTGCCATTCACAGATTTATCAATATCTTTAAAGATGCTTTGATCTTTCGTCATGTGATTTCTACATCCACTATCCAAGTACCAACTTCCTTCTCCACTAGGAGATTCTTGATTGGCATAAAATAAGAGTTTCTCCTGATTATTTTCTTTTGCAAAGTTTGCTTAATGTTTATTTTTATTACGACAATATTTCATTAATTGACCAAATTTCTTATAGTATTGACATTAAGGTTCTCCATGATGTCAACAATCTTTTTTCAAGTGACTTATCTTTTTACAAATGCCACATGGAGGATATTTTTCTTGACGAGTCATAGAGAAGCTTCTAGAATTTTCTTTATTTCTAGAAATTTATGCTCTACTTTTATTTCCTTCATATTCTTTATTTTGAGATCGTAATTTTAGTTTTGATTGAAAGGCATTTTCAATCGAGTCTTCTTCATGCATTTTCAATCTTTGTTCATAAGCTTCAAGAGAGTTCATTAGTTGTGTTATTGACAATGTAGTCAAATCTTTTGTTTGTTCAATCGCGGTTGTGATTGCATCATACTTTTGGGGAATAAAAATTAAAATTTTCTCAATGACTTTTTTGTCAAAAATATTTTTCCCAAAGGCTCTCATCTAACTAACTATTTCTTTTATTCTAGATTAGTAGTCTTTAATGCTCTCAAATTCTTTCATTCTTATTAATTCAAACTCTTGTCTTAGAGAATGAAGTTTAACATTTTGTACTTCATCACTTCCTTGAAACTCCTCTTATATTATGTTCCAAGATTACTTTGCACTTGTAACACTAATTATTCTTGAAAAAATTGTGTCATCAATTGCTTGTTGAAGAGCAAATAAAGCTCTTGAATCCTTCAGCTTGTTTTTCTTCAACTCCTTCTTCTGAGCTGTAGTAAGAGTGGAGGTGTCTTCGGGAATAGTGAATCTCTCTTCTATAATGTCCCACAAATCTTGAGAGCAGAAGAATGTCTTCATTTTGACTTTCCAAAACTCATAGTTTTCTCTTGTGAAAATAGGTGTTGGAATTGATGATGTTTTATTGGTAGTAACCATGAGTTGAGAAAATATTTTGAAAGTAGTATAGAATGGAGTTATAGTTTTGTTTGAATTAGTTGAAAAATTTTATTTGTGCTTAGTAGATGACTGAACGTAGCTCTGGTACCATTGTTAGTATTTTGAGATTGTGAAAAGAATAATTGATGGGAAAGAAAAAATGTAGAGATAATGGAATGTAGAGAAAATGTGGAAATAGTGGAATGTGGAAGTAGTACTTGAAAGAAGTGTTGTAGTTGTCTTAGTTGTGATACATGTTATCTTCCATCAAATGGTAGAATACATGGGTATTTATAGACCCATAGATTATTCTAGAACATGCTAGCTAATGCTGTCAAAATGGGTTCTAACCCGTAAGCCAACTCGGCCCGTCACGGGTTTGAGCCAGGTTAGGTTTGAAAGAAATGTAATTTTTTTATGCGGGATAGTTTTCAACCTGACTCACTTAGAACCCGGCTCACCCGGGTTGAACCCATGGTGAGCTGGGTTGACTCACCAACCCACCTAATTTAATTTAATTATTTCTTATTTTGTATTTCAATATTATTAATTAACATTTTTTTATTATATTGTAGATGGAGATAAAAAAAGATGTTTCATGAGAGAAAAATATTATAAATTTATCTATTCAAAACTCGAATATTATAAATGCACAAGTGATACAAAAATTATCAATATTAAAAACTTATTTGTTCGTCTTTTGTCCTTGTTTTTGGATTACGCTTGGATTGTATGATATATTTTTTTTATTTTGAATTGTTTTTGGAGTTTAACATCATTTTAGTTTAGAGTGAAATTTATCTAGATTTGAATTAAGAAAAATTATAATTTTTTTTTATTTTAAAAAAAAACTTATAATTAAGTGAGCTAGTGAGTCAACCTGCTAATAAGTGAGTTGAGTTGGGTTGGCTCACTAAGTGACTAACCCGTAGTGGGTCAAGCCGAGTTATCCGTTTTTATAGCTCTAATGTTAGCCACAACTTATGTGAAATGTTCGAGATTTTACCTATATAAAATGTTATTGATTTTCTTTTTTCTATGTTAAATTTTTCTATAATATTATTGTAGAATTTGTATTACATTTCAATTCTTCTGTATAATGAGTTTCTACATGCAGCTATATGCAATGCCGGTTTTTGACATGATTGAAACAGTGATGGTCAAACAATTGCGTTTCAAGCCAAGCTGGTGGCTACGATTTGTGGAGCGCAATGTTTATGTTGGTGAGCACATGAATCACTCTCTTCTCTCTTATATGTTTTTTCTTATTCTTCACTTGTTAAATGCCTTTTGAAATTTCTCTCACATTATTGCAACCACTTTGATTCAGCATTTACATTGTTTGTGGCCATCACTTTCCCTTTCTTCGGTTCCCTTCTCGGATTTTTTGGAGGATTCGCATTTGCCCCAACAACATACTTTGTAAGTCCCTCAACCCTCTCTTATATATATCATATCACCATTATATAAGTAGAAGGAGTATAATTTGTGAAAAAACCTGTCTTTGTATGAAAATTATAAAAAATGGACTGTAAAATAAAATGTTGCTGAATGATACCAACCAACATTAGTTGACATAACTTAACATAACTTCTTGTGTCTCTTAATTAAATGGGTTTTTTATATACAAAACAAATTGTGTTAGAAGAGTATTGTTATGATTTAATAATTTATATCACTGACTGAATTTTTCTACAAAATATAATTTCATAGCTCCCCTGTATTATGTGGCTTGCTATTTACAAACCTAGGAAGTTCAGCTTATCCTGGATCACCAACTGGGTATGTTCAACTACTCTATCTATGGTGTTTCCTACATGTTGGATTGAAAATTTGCTTACCTATTGGACTTCCCTGATTTCAGATTTGCATTATACTTGGCTTCCTACTGATGATTCTGGCACCAATCGGCGGATTAAGGAGTATCATACTCAATGCCAAGACCTATGGGTTTTACCAGTGAGGAAACAAGTAGGGCTAGAAAGTGTTACTTGAACTCATTCATCCACCAATCTTTGTGAAATTTCATTTTATAATGGAAAATGCTCTCCTGAAACAATTTAAGCAATAGTTTGTATAATAAGATATTTTTTCTCTATCTCGTATACATTGCATGTCAATATGATGATGATAAGAGAAAAAATAAGTGATGTTGTATTAGTTGTTGTAAATGTATACCTCACGTGTTCACCAAAAATCATCAAACATTATTCGATTCCTACCTATCTATTTACTTTTGTATTCGATTATTTGTCTTCAGAACCAAGGAATAGATGGTGAGTTTCCAAGCTTTGACATTTAGAAATGGTGGACGACTATGTTGAAAAATACAGTACCGATCATACGTTATTTTTAAAAGGGTTTAGAATACAATACAACTACGTCAAAACAAACATATAAAGAAATATGATTGGATTCTATAAATGAAAAAAGAAAAACTTAAATAAACGTACTTTATAATTATGATAAAAGAGACTCTAGAAGGGGATAATGAATAGAGCCTAAATTCAAAACTATATGGATAAGTATACAATTACAAATAAATTAAGTATTTATAAATAAAAATATAAGATAGAGAGAATGTACACAACAAATTTATATTGGTTCACCTTCACTCGGAACTCTGTCAAGTTTCTTAAACAAACTGCTTAAGAAGTTCTAGTAATCAACAACTTTGATTAGTAACAAGTAGCACCTTCTTCAAGGCAAGAGTTTCAACCTCTCTAGGTATACGAGTACAAACCTCTCCAAGCTACACCGAGTATTAACCTTTCTACACACCCTTCTTAACCTTCCTTTGAAGTTGATATATAGTTGTTATGGTACGTTGAACTTTATGAAGGTTGGTTATTAGTTTTGTTGGATGTTGTAGGTGATATCATGAGTGATTTTTAGTATTTTGAGTGTTTTATTAGTTCTACATGCATATCATGAGTAGTTTAGGTATCTAGATCTGTTCTAGCATTCACATGCAAAAATCACATTTTCAGTTTTGATGTGCATTTTGTCGAACACCTAGCATGCATACTATTTTCTCTTAGGCATTTTAATAAACAGATTTCTTTTCACATCTTTGCATCAGTTTAGCCCGTTTAAAAGTTTAGAATGGTTTAATATCATTTGTTTGACACATTTGATGCATTCATATCTAATTGATCATTACAATATTGTTTTAACTCCATTATTTAATTTATAGATTTTAAATGATTTATCTCCAATGGAAGGTCGAGACATGGAAGATATTACAACCAAGTGGGCTTATTTTATTTTAAGTGTTAGTAACTTATACAAAATTACTATAATTTAGTATTGTGTAGGTAGATTATTGTAATATTTTGATTGAAGAAATAGCTTTATGTACAAATAACGTTTTAAATATTATTGGACTTTTTATTGTATGAAATGAATTCCACATATTGTTTGTTTGGTTGAGTTTGTTGATTTTTAAGTAAATTGATTGGATGAGATGGTAAAAGAAGGAATAACTTTAAAAAACACAAGTTTTTATGACGTACATAATAATGTATGTCATAGTAGGTCAATTATAAATATTACATATTATGACAGGTGAACGAATACATGCATAGAATATGAGAGATATTATGATAGGTGAAAATAACAACGTTATAGAAGCCTAGGTATTATGACAGGTAAATAGAAATACATCATAATAAGTTGGATATATTATGACTGACAGCTGAAAGTAGTTCATAGTAGACTAGATATATTACCTATTATGACGTACTTTTCAACTACGTCATAGAATTCGCAAAAATTTTATGATTGGCAAAATTATGACGCTAAAATACCTATTATAATATGTTCATTTTACCTGTCATAATATGTCTTTTTTGCACTAGTGTCAGGAGAAGTGCATAGTACAACACATAGGTTACATGATGGCAAACCCCTAGCCAAGGCATCAATCACAAGAAGCATGGTACAATATATTCAAGAAGAGATGAAGTCATCCATGCAAGGTGAA
Source organism: Vigna angularis (assembly GCF_016808095.1). Taxonomy (NCBI): domain Eukaryota; kingdom Viridiplantae; phylum Streptophyta; class Magnoliopsida; order Fabales; family Fabaceae; genus Vigna; species Vigna angularis. The sequence continues at coordinate 28,094,824 of NC_068971.1, read as the reverse complement.
GTAAAACTCTTGTTCTCTTAGGGCATCATAAAACATTTCTAGTAGTGTAGGATTATCAACCCAATAATCACGTTCTTAGACCAAAAACTAAGGTCCAACTCCCATGTATCAATCCTAAATCACGTGAAAACATGCTTAAGACATCATACAGGCATATACCATATGCACACAATATATCAAAAGAATCATCCAAAACCCATAATCATGCAAGTTTCAAGCCAAACAACCCAAAACTTTGCACATGTTTATCATACCATATTTATATCATATGTTTGCATGGTCAAACGCCGTTATCATAACTTTGTTCCCCCTTAACATCAAACCCTATTATGGCATTCATAGGAAAAACTCAACATAAACATGATATAAATCATATCATCATCTATAGACATACCTTTGGCCAACAAAACAATAGATAATCATAACTATAATCATGTACACATGCATCAACAAAGATTATCAAAACAGATCATCAAGAATATATAACATACAACAAACAAGCAAACAAAAGTAAGCTTCCCCATACCTTAGTGTCGCAACCGGAATCGCGACGGGACGACGATCCAAAAAGAAACGGGTTTGGAAAAGAGATTTGGAGTCGCCACCATAGTTTATTCTGGAAAACTACGGAAAAACCATAAAATAATAAGACACGGTCCACGAAAACCAGATTCTGGGTTCGGGAGTCGGTTACGCATAGGGAAGGTATTAGCACCCTACAGCGCCTGCCCGAAGGCAGTACCTTTAACTAAATGCGCGAATGTGATGTGGTTTCAAAATGTTTAACTATCCCATAAAATAAAATTCTAAATAAACAAAATATATTTTTTAGTTTTTTGGGCCCGACAAGGATTGACCTTGCTCCTACGTATTCTCATTCAAAATGAGAAATCAGGGTTACGTAGTTCTTTCTGAGAGATTACTTGTAGTTTGGGAATATTTTAGTATTTTTAATAAAGAAGGAAAAGGTTTTCTAGCACAAGGCCTACGCGAGCGGTCGTACGTGTGCTTAAACCTTTTCAAAATATTTTTATTTGATTTTTAACTTTTGTAAAAGAAAAGAAAAAGGTTTTCAGCACAAAGCCTACGCGAGCGGTCGCACGTGTGCTTAAACCTTTTCAAAATATATTTATTTGATTTTTAACTTTTGTAAAAGAAAAGAAAAAGGTTTTCAGCACAAGGCCTACGCGAGCGGTCGCACGTGTGCTTAAAACCTTTTCAAAATATTTTTATTTGATTTTTTAACTTTTGTAAAAGAAAAGGAAAAGGTTTTTTTAGCACAAGGCCTACGCGAGCGGTCGCACGTGTGCTTAAACCTTTTCAAAATATTTTTATTTGATTTTTAACTTTTGTAAAAGGAAAAGGTTTTTTAGCACAAGGCCTACGCGAACGGTCGCATGTGTGCTTAAACCTTTTCAAAATATTTTTATTTCATTTTTAACTTTTGTAAAAGAAAAGGAAAAGGTTTTTTAGCACAAGGCCTACGCGAGCGGTCGCACGTGTGCTTAAACCTTTTCAAAATATTTTTATTTGATTTTTGACTTTTGTAAAAGAAAAGGAAAAGGTTTTTTAGCACAAGGCCTACGCGAGCGGTCGCACGTGTGCTTAAACCTTTTCAAAATATTTTTTGTAAATTCTTTTTATTTAAACTATAAATATTGTATTATTAAATATATATTTTAAGATAAGTAGATGTCTAAAATAAATAAATAGAACAAAGTAAAATAAGGAAGAAAAAAAGAATAATAATAATAAAAAAAAAATAAACAAAAGAAATGGAAGTGGCCGAACGGACGTTGGGGACAGATTCAGAATAACGAGCGTTCGTTGGGGAGAGAACGAACGTTCATTGGTAATATAACGGACGTTTAGAAATGGAAACTGAATGACGAGCGTTCGTTGGGGAGAGAACGAACGTTCGTTGGGGGACAGATGGCGAACGGACGCTAAATAACGAGCGTTCGTTGTGGGGATATGGCGAACGGACGCTAAATAACAAAAGGTGAATAACGAGCGCTCATTGAGGAAAGATGGCGAACGGACGCTAAATAACGAGCGTTCGTTGTGGGGAGATGTCGAACGGACGTTGGGGATGAAAGCCTAATAACGAGCGCTCACTGGGAAAATGGCGAACGGACGCTAAATGATGAGCGTTCGTTGTGTGGAAATGGCTAGCGGACGCTAAATAACGAGCGTTCCTTGAGGAAAGATGGCGAACGGACGCCTAGAACGAACGCTAAATAATGAGCGCTCGTTCGGTAAAGATGGCGAACGGACGCTAGTAACGAGCGTTCGTTGTGGGGATATGGCGAACGGACGCTAAATAACAAAAGGTGAATAACGAGCGCTCATTGAGGAAAGATGGCGAACGTACGCCTAGAACGAACGCTAAATAACGAGCGCTCGTTGCGGGGAGATGGCGAAGGGACGTTGGGGATGAAAGCCTAATAACGAGCGCTCACTGGGAAAATGGCGAACGGACGCTAAATGACGAGCGTTCGTTGTGTGGAGATGGCTAGCGGACGCTAAATAACGAGCGTTCCTTGAGGAAAGATGGCGAACGGACGCCTAGAACGAACGCTAAATAACGAGCGCTCGTTCGGTAAAGATGGCGAACGGACGCTAAATAACGAGCGTTCGTTGTGGGGAGATGTCGAACGGACGTTGGGGATGAAAGCCTAATAACGAGCGCTCACTGGGAAAATGGCGAACAGACGCTAAATTACGAGCGTTCGTTGTGTGGAGATGGCTAGCGGACGCTAAATAACGAGCGTTCCAAAAGAGGCCTAAGGTTCCTGGACGTACGCTCATTTCTGGGCCTGGCCCACATGGTCAATTTCTAACCTAGAATTTTCTAGGGGTTCGGGAGGTTCATCCTCATTCCCACTCTCTAGCTCACGCCCTCTCTAGAGACCCAAGGTCTCCTGCTCGACACCACAAGTTCACCGCCCCCTCTGCCATAGCCGGCCACCGTCGCCTCAAACAGAACGCGCCTTGGCCTCGCCGGCGACCCCTCGCACCACCAGAACCACCGTCAGCCAAGACACCACCGTCTCCACTCCTCTCTCTTCGAAAACCAGCGATTCTCAGGGATGGTTTTCCTCCGTCTTCATCTCCGATCCGCTCGTGCCATCATCACCCATCAACATCAACTTCACCATTGCTAAAGCCTCCACGATGAACACGACCACTGCCACGATAATGTCCCTCCTCGTGCCTATACTCGTCCACCTCCTCGGCCACCTACACGGTCACCATCACCTACCAGGACAACCTTAGCGACGCCGCTGCCACCACCACACAGCAGACTACTACTTCCAAACCGCCAACCACGAAACAATCAGCCACTCTCTTCCTCTTAAGCCTGCCCAAAGTAGGGGTTCTATGCCATGGCCTCCTTCGTCCCATTCATCCTCACCGAAAGAGTGAATCCAGTGGAGGAGACCTCGAAATTCTGAGGGTCCATTTGAGTATTGGGACGATGAGTGTGTAGTGTGCATATGAGCATGAGTGGGATAGATGATTCTGTGACAATGGTATATGGGCTGGCGAGACAGGGGTGCATGGAGCTTATGCAGTAAGCATACATGATGAATTTGAATGTACAGGTGAACAAAAACCTACCTGCTGCTGGGGCTGCTGCTACTGCTAGTTGTGTATCCGGTGACCTCCTCTTGCCAGTGCCGGTGCCAATGATGACTCTGGATAATGATCCCAGATGATGGTTCCTCGTATGCCCTCTTTCCCCCTTTTTTCTCTCTCTGATCAAACAAAATCCCCCCACTAACCACCTGGTCTCCCCCTTTTCTCTTTCCAAAAATCTTGGAAAAATCCTCTCTAACAAACTGGTCCCCCCTCCTCAAACATGCTTCCCATACGCCACTTCCCACGTTTTCTATTTTTTTTATTTTATTTTATTTCAATTTTATTTTATCTTTTAATTATTTTCAGTTTTAATTTTATTTTTCAAATTTTTAATTAATTCTATTAAAACAAATTGAAGATAAGAAAAATAGAAATTGAATTAAAAGCAAAAATCTAAATACATAAAAATAGAGTAAAACAAAAAAGGTAAAATAAAAATAAAATAAAAGAACCCAATAAAAACACATTTTTTCAACCCGGGCAAAATTGAGTGTTGACACTTAGTCAATATTAGGGCTTTATCTACAACCTCAAAACATCATCAATCTTCCCTTTGCTCTAAGGGTTTTTGTTGCTCTTCCTCTTCTCTCCTAAACATTTATCTCTCCTTTGTTTCTCTCTTTGATTTAGAGTTTCTAGGGTTTCTAAAACACAAATGTCACCACTCTCTTTGTATCTTAATATTTATAAAAGAGTCTAACTATATCTCTAATATCCCCTCACTTATAATAATATATTTTAAAAACTAATTCTAGCTAAATCTTTATTCTCCTTCTATCTCATGTCCACCGTCTATCTTTTATTTTATTTTATTTACACATTTTTACTTCCTACACTCCTCTTTATTTAATTTCTTCATTAATTAAATAAAGGTAAAAGACTATTTTGTCCCTAAACAAAAACACAAAACAAAGATTTCCCTTAACTCCCTTTCTGCCTAGAATTGAACCCATACTCGCTCAATCCAAAGTCATCCTTCAATTAACAAGCCAACATATCACATTGATAATATAACACACACATCAATCACTCAATTATCAATATATCAATCATGTGTTGTACTTTATTAATAATAACATCAAAAAAATAACATAATTATATTATAACAAAGATATTTATACATAACATCTTATTAGACATATCAACTCTTAAAAAAACATATTCAAATCTTAACAAAACTTTATTTCTAAAACTCTTATTTTCCTTGGGTCTTACATAACCGAAAGTCTTATCTCTTATTTTCAAAGATTTTATTAATTTTTATATTTTGAAAAACTTTAACCTTGTGAACGAAACTTTATTTGTATGATTTTGTAGGTTTCCTTTATCCATTTGATCAGGTTTTTTTAATACACTTAACTCATAGGACCTCAAGATAGAAAAATAATTTTATTATATGAATTATTACAATAGTTTTACAATTTCATAACTTCGTAATTTTATAATTGGGTTAAATATGTTTTTAGTCCTTAAACTATCAAGCGAATTTGTTTTTAGTCCCTCTTTCAAAGTAAGGTACACTTTGATTCTTCTCCTTAAAGAAACTATAATTTTTAGTCCTTCAAAACCAACGGTGTTAAAAATCCGCTGAGGTGGCTAACGGTGATACCACGTCATTTTCTTTTTTTCTGACAGGAATCAACTTTTGCCAACTTTTTTCCCTTCCTCTCCCTCCCTCTCCCTCAATCTTCTCCTTAACATCCTTCATGTTTTGTAAATGGAAGAAAAAACTGGTTTAATACAGCACACAAGCAACCAACATCTTGCCATTAGGAAAAAATTAAATAAAAAATTGAACTTGAAATTCAGAGAAATAAATGAATGATTGCGTATTAATTTAAACAAATCAGCAAGATCCATGATCAAGAACATACCCAGGGCTTGAGGGGTAAACCCATGTGGATGCTGAAGCTGCAGATCAAAGAGGTAGGGACAACAACAAACAAAGAAGAATTAGAAGAAAGGGAATTTTGAAGAATAGGGGAACAATCAGCTTGATTACCCACACCATCTTTACATACATAGTAAAGAGCACATGTTCATGACCAAAAACAAATTGTAAAAAATGTAAACAGAAGAACAGTTAGTCCATTAAAAATCCCATATTTCCTTAAAAGCTCCAGCCTTCAGTAAAACAGAACAAAAATAGAAAAGTTCCTGAACAAAATCCATCTCAAAATCTCAAGCTATATCACAAAACCAAAACAGAAAAAAGCTTTCAGGAACTAAGCATTATCCATTTCTTCGTCGCAGCCAGTGAGCCAAAGATGCGCAGGAGAAGTGCACCTTCCATTCACAGCATAACAATACATAACCTGCAAATTCAATAACCGCATCATTAACAGATCAATGATTTGTTAAGAATCAATAATCGCACCATTAACTTTCTCTCTTGTTCTCTTTCTCTAGTGACCTCTTCTCCATTCTCTCCTTGCAGAGAGTTCTTCGTGACGGCGTGGAGGAAAGCGGTGCTTGAGGCAGGGTCGGTGATGGCGGTGAACAGGTTGAAGGATGTGACGATTTCTGAGAAGGAATTTAAGGAGAAGATTGAGGAAGGGGAAGGGGAAAAAGTTGGGAAAAGTTGATTCGTATCAGAAAAAAGAAAATGAAGTGTATCACCGTTAGCCACCTCAGCGGATTTTTAAGCCGTTGGTTTTGGAGGACCAAAAATTATAGTTTCTTTAAGGAGAAGGATCAAAGTGTACCTTACTTTAAAAGAGAACTAAAAACAAATTCGTTTGATAGTTTAGAGACTAAAAACATATTTAACCCTTTATAAATTTATAATTTTATAATTTTATAATTTATAATTTATAATGTTGTAATTTCATTATTTTATTATTTTATAATTTTATTATTTCATAACTTTATAATTTTATAACTTTATAATTTTATAATTTTAAGATTTTATAATTTATAGTTTTATGGTTTTATAATTTTATAGTTTTTTTTATTTTGTAATTTTAAAATTTAATGATATTATAATTTTATAATTTGTAATTTTATAGTTTGTAATTATCTAATTCTCTAACTTATATTTTTTTTATATTTAGCTTTAAAATTAAATTTCATAAATGCATCAAATTCTTGAGAGATTTTTGTTGTCATGATGTCTTATGACATAATGTTAAATTAAAATTTTTAAAAATGTAATATACTACAAAAAAAAAATTAGGAACTAAAATCAAAACTTAATTAAGTCTTATTTTAATACAAAAAAACATGATCAATTATATTTTTAGTACTTCATATCAAATTATATTCTTTTAGAAAATTGATTTTATCTTTCGTATAAGATTTGTTAATGATAAATAATTGAACATGAAAATTAAGAAAAAAAAATAGTATAAGTAAGCAAAATATATTTCATATATTGATTTTTGTGATGTTGATATATTTAAAAGAAGAACTGTTATTAAATTTTGACATTTATTATTGTATGAATAAATTTATTGGTTCAAATTATTTTCAATTAAAAGATATTAGCTTGATATCAATCATTTTCCCAAAACATTCATCTTCATGGGTTTAATAAGAGCCAATCTGTAATTTTCAAGATCTATTTTAGTTCCCGCAAATGCATATTAATTATGCCCACAATTATTCAAAATATCTTATAAAACCATTTCAAATCCGTGATAATCAGAGGTTATTAATTTTCCAACACCCCATTAATTGTGATGCATAGAGGTATAATAAATGACCAAGAAAAGCACACAAAAGCATATGAAACCAAACCAAAATCAAAGTTCTGAAAATGATAAGTATTATAAGAATCATAATAAATAATATTAAAATAAAAGAGAGAGCAATCCTAATGCTGATATTTGTAGATGCAAACAAAATAAGAATACCTATCTAATTTTCTGCTCTAACAATTTGCCCCTTCTTTCCCTAAAAAACTGAATCCAAAGATTACAAATCCACATGATACTAACCCCAATGGCCATGACCACCACCAAAACCCACGAGACCCAGGCCCAAGCGGGAACAAGCCCATACCCGCCCCCACTCGCGTAGAACGTCACCATCCGGTACATGAAGTAGGGCCCAATGAAGCCCCTCACAACGGAGTAAACCGCAAAAAACGGCGGCGAGAGCGCGTCGTAGAACCTCGCAGCAAAGGGATCCTCGCGACGGCGCGCGCCAGCCAGGGTCCACGCGTTCTGGCACGCGCTGGTGACCTCGGCGAGTACGAGGAGCACGAGGACGGAGAAAGCCCCGTGCGATACGGCGTGCCGGCACGTGAGGACAACGAAGAGTGTAGCCACGTGGTGCGCGATGAAGAGCACGTCGCTCGGGTAGAAGGCCACATAGTGGAGCAGATCCGTTAGGAAGTAGGCGGCGCTGAAATCGAGGACCAGCTTCTGGAAGGCGGTGTTAGGCGCTGCGAAGCCCCGCTGGTGGTCGGCGAGAAGGGCGGCACTGCCAAGGAGCGCGGCAGGGGTGCCGTGGAAGATCGAGATCAGGCAGCTGGAGAATTCTTGTCGGATCTTGGTGGACTGTTTGCGGAAAACGATGAAGTAGCCGACGAGGTAGATGGCGAGGAACATGAGGAAGAATGGCAAAAGAACCCAGCTTTGCAACGACGCTAACGAGGTTCCCATTATTTTTTAGTTTTTTTTTAACCTACGTTGTGTATTTTGTGTTTTTGTTGGAATGGGAAAACAGAATATTCTGGGTTTTTATTCTGATGCTCTGGTGTTTATGGTTTTTTATGAAAGGAATGTGGTTTTGGTGAAGTTAAAGGAAGCGAGAACGCGGTAGGGAGAAAAAATGGAGATATGATGAACTGGGGAATGGAATAAGCAAAGCAAGCAATCGATCAATGTGATGAACAAACTGGACTCGTTGTTGCTTATTGGGCTCTTAAATGACTCGCCTATTGGAGAGTTTACAAATTATCATATTTAAGGGGTTTCTTCTTGCACCCCGTGTGTTTTTTTTCTTCCACTTTTAAACTTTTGTCTTTTTCCATTTTACCCTCTCCGTAATATTTTTGAAATCAGTTAATTCAGTGAACATATTTTTTAACCGAATCCGGGAGGTGTAAGAAGCAGAATGTAGGATCCGAATTCAAAATTTCAGGGAGTAATGTTTGTGTTCCAGATTTCTCAATCCAGTGAATGTATCTTCTTCTTCATCCGGCTCATCCTATTTGACCAGCAAAACCAACACACAGTAGTCTAAAATAAAACCACGCTCTCCTGTTTTACTCTTTCTTGTCTATTTCACGTCCTTACAACTTCTTCAACCCTTAGTAATGTAATGTGGAATTTGCATAAATATATATTCCTGTGACTTCAAGGAAAAGTGAGATTGTGAGTTCCAAACGTACCGGATACACTGTCATTCTTGTAACCATACCCTCTCAAAAATTATTCTCTGGATTGTATGCTCGCGTTGCCAAACTTTCTGAATTTAGTAATTTAGTACATACTCACGATGGATTAACCCAAGGGGCCATTTGGATGCACAACTTTCTTTAGGGTAAAATGGAAAAAAAAAAATTCGAAAGTTAAGTATGTTCTTTTCCTAATATTTTACACCAAATTAAAATTTGTTTATATATTAAATTTTAATATATTTTAGTTTTCAAATTATAAAAATAATTGAATAATATATTTTTTTTAATTTAATTAAGTTAAATTTTTTTAATATGTTAAATATGTTTTTCAATTAATAATCAAGTAAGAACATATAGTTGGTATCCGCAGATATTTACTATCTACGGGTTGCAAGTAGCGGATATTTCGCTTATAAACAAGTCAAATTCGGTATTACACTATCTGACTCGTAGATATCCGTTACCCGTTACAAAGTTAAAAATATGTTTTTATCTTTAGGTTTAAACTAGGTTTTATTATTTTGTCCCCTTGCCTTTTTCATCTATGCAATAGTCTCCCCCTCCTGCCCATGCTTACTTTTTGTGCCACCATCAGAGTTCTGTGTTGGACTGTGCCAGCCACCATATGCACATTGTACCATCGTTGGTGTTCAATGTCAAAGCTGCACTTTGTCGACCAAGAACGGTATCTCTTCCAACTATCTCTTTGTTTTCCCTAATTTGTTCTTATCTTTCGTTTTCCCTAATTTCTTCTTGCTTTGGGTGAGTTCTGTTAGGGTTTTTGATATAGATTGATGGAAACGAAGTAAGAGAGACGGAAGGCACTTGATTGATATTTGATTTTATATAAACAACTATCCTTTATTTATTCTTATACTAAATCATAATATGAAGTTCTAGCTACATGAGGAAATAAATCATAAAACTAATATATGAAAATTAATCCCAAGAGATAAGATATTCTATGATATTATGTAGATATCATTGGATATTCTTCATATATTCTAACAATTCACATGAATGATATTTAAGTTATGTACTGTTCTGATTATTAAAGGAAATGTATATATTGTTTTTTGACTCTGAAACATATTTAACCTTTAAGTTGTATATTGAATATTTTTTATTAGATTACTTGTAGTCTTGGAGATGAGAATATAAGTGATTCAACTATATAGATAAAAAGATTTGATGGATGGCTTAGTTGATATAGTGTGGAGGGTTGATCTTCTGATTAATAAGCTGGGTAAATAGAAGAACATTTTCTGTTATTAAGAAAACTGATTGATGTTGATATATCTTTTAAATTCGTTTATACTAAAATTGGTGTACTCATATACGGCCAAACTTGTTCATAGAGAGAATTAAAGTCAGATCACATAAGTAATTTTTTGACTGAAGCTGCCTACTCAATGAGTTCATATACTGCATTACTTTATGTAGTACTCAAACTATATTTCGTTTTCATCCCTTTATACCTAAACTCATGTACCAAGGATGGCTTTAATGTTTAAAACGGTGAAACTGTCTAGTTTTCACATAATACATCTAGTTTTCACATAATACAACAGTTTCAGTTTGTCTTAATGGTTCTGCCACTTTAATAGTGTCACTTTGTCATTGTTGATTTTATTTTTATTTATTTGTTTCAGAAATTAATTAAGTGGTCAAAATAAAGATACGAGAGAATAAATATAAATTTGGAATGTTATTTTTAGAACAATTATTTTTAAAATTACTTATTTGGATATATATTTTACTATTAATTTATATTAATTTGAATTTATGTTTTAATTTTTATTTACTTATTTATTGACTTCTTTTGGATATATGTTTTAAATATTATTTATTTATTTTTTAAATTTAATCTTGATTTCATTTAAAAATTTATAAAATAATTTTTTCAAATTTTCACATACTGAAAACGGGTATCCACGGGTTAAAAAAATCTGCAATTTTTTTATATGGACATCCATCAGGTATAGAGTGGGACAGTGGGTACATATAGGAAGGATTAGTTACAATTAATCTGAATGTAAAACACATAGGAAGGAGTAGTTACAATTACAAGCAACTGTTTCTAATTTTAAACAACTACAAAGTATGTGATGCATGACAAAAAAAAATTTCTTGCAAACAACTCTTACCAATGCAAATTGGATATTAAATAATGAAATTTGTTTGATTATATTATTAGTTATTTGTTAAAAAAATATTTTTGCGTAAGTTTTTCAAATATATATATATATATATATATATATTTTGTCTTCAATAAGAGATTAAAATAAGTTATAGACAATTAAAATTGAACAAAGTTATATAGACAATTAAAAATTTAGAGATTGAAATTGCATTGAAAGAAATTCAAGCACCTAACACTACGAAAATTAGAAAAGAATGGATTATAGTTGCGAGGGGAAATTAGGGACAAAAATTGAAAATTTTACAAAATATAGGGACAAAATTTTCAAATTTGACAAAATATAAGGATAAAAATTATAGTTTAACATTTTTATTTTCAGATTTAATTAAATTTTAATTCTTTTATAAATTTAAGAACTTTCAACTAAGATTTTAATAAAAAAATATTTATGGTCTAAGTAAATTTATATTTTTTATTTGAGTTCTTATATTTATTTTTTTCTATTAAGTAAATAAGGTGATTGACATTTTACTGAATTTTCATTATATTTTATTTTATTATTTTAATGTTTTAAAAAATTATAATTTTATAAATTTATAATTTTTTAATTTTTGACTTTATAATTTTATAATTTTTAATATTATAATTTTTTAATTTTTTTAATTTTCAAAAATTACAAAACTTATAAAATTATAAAATTATAAATTTATATTATTCTGAAACATTTCAAAAGATTATTGATAGAAATATCAATTAAGAACGCTGAAAGAAAAGTTATACTTGATTTTTAATTTCATGAAACCATTTTTTTTAATTCTTTTAAAGTAGGTTGTATATTTAATTAAAATATCCTACCTTATATGAAATATAAAAAAAAAAATTAAACTTTTAAGACACATAATATGTAACATCCCATTTTCATGATATACAACTACTAAAATAAACAGCATACATCTAATATTTAAGAACAGATAACTCACAGATACATTAATACTACATAATGTTATTACAATTATGTGAAATATAATTATAATACCAAAAATATACATATACAAAGGTCTTATGCAATTAGAGATATTATTACACTGATTAAAGATCATAATAAAGTTTTTTAAAATAGAACATAAACATGATCATATTATCCTAATATTACGCAGTTACACCACTCTCATCCTGCTCTAAATTCACTACTACTTCTTCATCTATTCACACAATTAAGGTGATCATTACAAACAAAAAACACGTAAACAAAAAAACATAGAGGAAAGGGTAAGTTAATATGCAAAAAGACCAATCATACAATAGCCATGGAGATATTAACACATATAGATCATTCATACAAACAATCCTAACACATACAATTATTCATACTAAACTCGACCATTCAGATAAATGTATTGGTATCATACTCTGACGAGTTATGCACTTATGGTGGCCTCTACTACTCTGCAAAGTCATTGCAAATGAGTTTTAACCTACCACACACAAGGTTAGTTCGTTAACATCTTTGGCCAAGATAAAGCCCCTAAACTAGAACATCATGCTCATCTCCCTATATACCTTACCCTTCTCTACTTAAGATTGAATGGTTATTAGAGTGACTTCATAACTCTCAATACGAAATCTATATATCAATACATACACTACTAAAAATCACCATAACAAACTTCTCCTTGAAATTTCTTCCACAACATTTACCACACATACTTAACACAATGTTATCAATCCATAAAACACCATAATACATCTTAAATATACATAAAAACCATAATAAATATATCTCAAACAAGCCATAGCATAAGAAAATCACATCATACACACTAGCGCTCAAAGGTGACTCAATGCCAAACCTTTTGAAAAAGATTATCATCAACATCAAACCTTTTGCCAAAAGGTGACGCTGATGAGTGCATATTTATGTCCACATTTTAGATTTAGTTTCAAATTTTTAGTAGAATAATTGTGCTTAAATTGTTGATTTGAATAAGAATTGTGACAATTGGATTTATCTGATTTGGGAAGTAAAGAGGCTTAAAATGTGATTTTTAGTTGTATAAATTATTTTGCAATCATCCACCACTCCTCTCATTTTATTTTACCATGTATTCCACTTCTTTCATGGAGGGCTAAGCTTATAGGGCTATTCCACTGTAATTTCATTATGGATTCTAAGGTTAAGTTGAATTAGTGTATTAGTTTCTTTTGATTATTGATTTGAGTTATCCTTTTTCTATATCTTTCACCTCTCAATCACGTTAAAAGTAATTATTTTTGCATCATAAGGTGTTTGAATCTACATATATATTGATCATATGAGTTCAAGGGTTTCTAGATTTGATTGAGAATGTACTTTGATTGAATTTAGAAACTTTCATATGATTAAACGAGTTTTTGCTACTAATTGAGAATGTACTTTGATTGGTGGTAAGAACTTCAACTATAATTAATTGAGAATTTACTTTGATTAATTAACTTTTAATTTGGTTAGGAGATTTAAGAATAGACATGATTAAACACAATAGGATTTAATTGAGAACGTAATTTGGTTGATATTATTGTGAATAATCTAGAAAGGTCCTGCTTTTGATTGAGAATCTACTTTTGATTGATTGTAAGATTGTCCTCAAGTTAACTAAGAATGTATTTTAATTAGTTTGAAACCCAAGCAATAATCAATTGAACAAATAATCTATGAATAATCGATGATGAATCTATCTTGGAAAAGTAGTGGAATTAACCTATTTCATTATAATTGTTTTTAAGTTTCCTATTTGTTCTTCAATTAAAATCACAACATTCTGCAAAAGTTAATTTCATTAGCATTGCATAGCATTTACTAACCTTTTAGAGTTTTCATAAGAGTCAAGTATTGAAAAGCAATTCCGCATTCATTAGAAAATGACTCAAGGTTACTTTAACTCTATCTAGTTTGTTAACTACTAATTTTGCAATACTGAAGTTGCCTTGTAAAGTAGTATTAATTTGATAGCTTCAACGATAGTGTTTCAAAGCGCACATTAGAGAGTTGCGAGCTTTGGAGTTTAAATAGTAGTGTAGCTTCTGCTCGTCAGTTTACTTGCTTCTTGAGAGTGGCTCTCCTTTTTCGTCTTCGGAAATGTAGTTGTCATTCTCCATAACGTACCACATGTCAATATGACATGATTTAAAGAATGAAATCATTCTTTGCTTCCAGCAATCGAACTTTTTTTAATAGGGAAGGATGATTGACAGTGTATCCTTTGTTTTCCATTCTTCTGGATCATTTCCTCGAGTCCTGCTAAGAATTAACCTCACAAGGTTAGCTCTAATACCAATTGAAGTACCTCAAAAACACTAGAAGGGAATGTTGAATAATGTTAATGAAAAATTTATTTTTGCAACCTTTCTGATATAGCACATTTGTCGAGTTTTGGATTTATCAAATGAATACTTAAATGCTTGACCTCGTAAATGATTATAAATGATAATTACCTTCCAGAATGCTATAATTGATTGTATGCTTGAAATAGTTTGAGTGTGTGATGATAATGATGATTTTTATGAGGTGATTAATTGAGATATGTCTATGTAAATTTATGTCACAATTCCATAGAACTCTTTGGGGGATTCTATGGTGGTAGTTTCAATAATGTAAGTATTGATATAGGGATCCAGTAGGAGGTTATTCTGACATTCTAATAACCACTCATACTCAAGTAAAGACGAGTGGGTTACGTCATGAGAGTAGTAGGAGGTCTTAGTCTTGAGGTTTGGTGACCTAAGGCATTTAAAGATTAACCTTGTGGTGATAATATAAAACCAATTTAGTAACGACTCTACAGAGCAGATAAGATCACCACAAGTGTACAACCTATTAGGCTCCAATATCAAATACTATATTCGGATCACTAGTGCAATAACATGAAATGACACCGGTTATTATTGTTTATAGACACCAGTTCTACGACCGAGGCGTATACGACCGAGGTAAAAAGAGGTTGGTTTTATGCCTCGGTTGTTATGAACCGAGGCGTAAAGGAATAGGATTACGTCTCGAGTCCCTGTAACCGATCTCATAAGGTTTTGGTTTTTTTTTTATTAATCCCCTGCTATACTCTCCCACCGCCGTTTCGAAGAGTCCATGAAAGAGTCCCCATCACTGAATGAACAACAAAAATGTCTCTGGATACAAGAACAAAACCAAAAACAAGATTGACAGTGGAGGATTTTATTTCAAAATGGTGTTTCCAATGTCTCTGGATCCAAAAAGAAGACCAAGAACAAGATCCAAAAACCCAGGACAACGCGGCATGGCGGCAACAAAGACGACAGCGGGGAGGCAGCGGCGGTGGATCTGGAGCGGCGGATCTGGAGCGGTGGCTGAAGATGAAGATACAGAGGAGGCGCGAGCACTGGCGCGACGACGGGAGGAGGCGCAACGATGGGACGAGGCGCGACGGCGGGAGGAGGCGCGACGACGGGAGGAGGCGCGACGACGGGAGGAGGCGCGACGACGGGAGGAGGCGCGACGACGGGAGGAGGCGCGACGACGGGAGGAGGCGCGACGACGGGAGGAGGCGCGACGACGGGAGGAGGCGCGACGACGGGAGGAGGCGCGACGACGGGAGGAGGCGCGACGACGGGAGGAGGCGCGACGACGGGAGGAGGCGCGACGACAGGAGGAGGCGCGACAGGAGGAGGCGCAACCGAGGAGGCCAACCCCAAGCGGCAGGCGCGACGACGAAGGGAGGAGGTAGGCAAGAACGGGAGTGCAGAGGAAGAAGACGCTTCGCATAAGAATGGGACAGCACGAGAGGGAAGAGGAAGCTGCTGGGCTACGAAATAATAGCATATGGCACGTAAGTTATTCCCGAAATAATAGCATATGGCACCGGTTCAAATCTACACCTGAAGTCGAAACGTGTATAGGCACCGGTTTTGTAGCTAACCGAGGTAGTAATGTTTTTCAAAAAGCTGCCAATCTGATTTGCAGTGCAGTGTGCAGAGGTATAGGTCTCGGGTTATTCAGTAACCGAGGCAATATCTGCATTCTGCTTCGGGTCATCCAGTAACCGAGGTATATAAGTTTGTATACTTCGGTTTTCGTTTAACCGAAGCATATTTGGCGTGTTAGATACACTTTTTTTACTAGTGGATGTTGAGTCTAAATGTATAATATGGTTAGGCGTTGCACTTAGTTCAAATGAAAATGTTATATGCTACTTTGGGAATTCCATATTTTATCCTTTTGGATATTAGCTTACCCTTGTTTCTGTATTTGTTTGTTTGTTTTGTTTCTTCTCTTTTGCAACATTGTAGGATGTAGTGTTTTTGTGTCATCTGTTTTTGGAAGACCTATTGCACTTTTGGTTCAGTGTAATATCTTATAGTTGTGTAAGATATAGTATATTTTATACTATTTGAAGTTATCCTGTAACAACTTATAGATTTTCTTTGAGTTGATTGTTTTGTAATATTTAATATATGAGAAATCTCATGATAGTTGAATGTTATAAAAATTGGGATGTTGCATATAACATATAAATTATATGAGTCCAAGAATTTTTAATTTTAATTGAAAATTTACTTTGATTAAAGTTAACTGAATGATTTTTTGTCAATAATTGAAAATTTATTTTGATTCAAAGTGAAAATTTTAAGAAGAATTAATCAAAAATGTACTTTGATTAATTATCTTTTTTATCTTTCTCTTTATTTAAATTTATTATCTAATCTTTTTTTTTTATCTTTTCTTATTATTTTATTTTACTAAATTTTTTATATAGTTTTTATAAAAACTAATATCTAATCTTATTTTTTTTATCTTTTCTTATTATCTTTATTATTTTATTTTACTAACTTTTTTTATATAATTTTGGTAAAAACTAGTTTGTTAAAAATCAATTTCTTATTCATTAATACATCACTCAAAATTAACTTAACCTATACAACTTTTAACTATTATTAACAATATTAAAATAGTCTTAGTTAAATGGTAATAATTTGATGACATCTAAAAATAGCCTTATCAATCTCATAAGTTTTTTTTCTATATCTTCTTAATTTCAACCTGCACTTCCAGGTACAATCTAAAATACACTATTTTAAAAATATAAAATAAAAACTTTTTTAGATATAAAAGATTATATTTTAAATTATATAATTTAAAATATAAAATAAAAATTACAATTATGTATTTTAAAATATAAAATTTATATTTTAAATTATACAATTTAAAATGCAAAGAAAATACAGAAAGAAATTTATGGTAATACTAGATATTAACGAACGTGATATAATAGCGGTTTTGAACTAAGTATACACTCCGCCCAGCTATTGATTATTTTGCCCACAGTACTACATTTGGGAGATATGACAAGTGTATCAAAAGAAATCAAAAGTGAAATTTCAACATAATCAACACTGTGGAAATTTCTTCCTGAATCTATATAAAAAAAATTGATTTTTCCTAATAATAATTCAAAAGTCAAGAATCTAATTTCAGACTGTACAATCTGAAATTAATCGAAAGTCAAGAATCTAATTTTCAGATTGTACAATTGAAATTAATCGGAAATTATACAGAACCATTGTTCACCAACACCCGAGTAAAAAACCTCAAGATAACGTGGGTGGTGTAGGGAGTAACCCTCCACTTAATATGATGCGGATGCTATTTCCTGTAGGCTAACAATTTTCTTTCTACACTCCACCAAAGCTTCTGGAAAGAATTTTCCAGGATGAGTGTCTACGGAAAAATCGAGTCTTTTCGAAAAAAATCTTTCTGAAAGTAAAATCCAGAATGATGAGTACAGGAATGGAGTGCAGGAAGTAACGGCCATAGGATGCTGGTAGAACATCTCAATTGAAAAATAAACAAACAGCCACCATTTATTTTGTAAATTTGTTGAAGATAATTGGAATCGATATTGACAACTCTAAATTTAGCTAATTTTTTAACTGTCCGCATCCTTGATATAAGAGGACTTGCTGAAAATGAGATTTTTGCTTTCACATTTTATATATAAATCAGATAAAAACATAGTTTTGCAATTATAGACAAACGTTTCGACCGCTATAAACGGGAAAAAAAATGGAACACGCAGTAAGATGAACAAAACATTTATGTTGTGAAGATGAAATTGCCTTTAAAATTTTAACCCAAACTATTGTAATAAAGGAATAGCCATGCGCAAATACAAGCAGGAAATACTAAAATGATGGAGCTACAACAAATTATGTTCACATAATCGAAGACCTACCTTCTGTACAACATAACCTACTATACCAAAAGACGACATGCTCTACCCTCTATTTTCATTGCAAATATAGCTTAGTTTCGGCTCAAACTGTTCCTCTACTGCCATCACAGCCCAAAACTGAATTCATATTTGCCCCTTCTAGAAGCACAATGCTTCCATAAGAAAATATGCTGTCCCACTTATGATATAAATGCTTACGAGAACTTAAATAATTTGGGAACTATTTTCGGATCAAGATTAAGTATACTGTGATCCTCAACTCATTAGGATATGTGCACAACTTTTAATCAATTTCTCCCTCTTCTACATCATGTACAGGATTTGGAACACTTGGTGGCTCACCTTCGTCATCTTCATCGTCAGCTTTGATGTATAATCCTAGTTGTTCCAAGGGATTACTACTACCAAACTTGAAACTACCCAGACCATCCTGAGAGTGATCAGGACTCGTTTCGTCTACAGAACTCGGCAATTGCTCAGCGGGTACAGCTCTAAGCATTTCCAAATCTTCAAGAAGCCGAGAATTCTCATTGATTTCAACAGTCTTTTCCATCTGCGCAGATGCCCGTACATGCTCCCATAAAATCAAGACAAAACAAGCAGAAAGACATGACTTTGGTGAGAGACTATGCTATTTACCTGGAGCAGTGCTTGTCGAGCAGCTTCTCTCTCAAGCTCCCTTTTTCGTCTGGCTTCTGCAGCAGCTTCTGCTTCTGCTTGCTTTCTAGCATCTTCGGCTGCCTTTGCTTCTGCTTGCAGCCTAGCCTTTTCTGCTCGATAATGAGTTGGATAGAGAGGATTAGTTATTAAACAGCCAGTTTAGGCACGTAAATCTTGTTTACACAAGCATGACACCCAAATCACCTTTTCTTTGCTCCATCTCAAGTTTCTCCCTTTCCTGGCGCAATTTCTCAGGGTCTCCCTTTTCACCCTGACCCAATTAAAGCAAATGACATACAAATTCAACAATGATCAAAAGAAAGACTAAGATGCTTGGACCTCAACAATGTGATTTATCTTACTTGTGTCAGTGTCTTTTCCCGAGCTTTCAAGATGGTATCAAGAAATCGGTTCTTCATTACAGCAGCTCGGTAAAGCTTATCAGGGGAGACCTGTCTCTCAGTTGGAGCACTGTCCCCTATAACAACGACAAGATTATCAGTGTAACTATCCTGCATAACCACAAAACAATATCTTCAAAAATCTACTCACACTTACCATCTTGATGGCAATCAGAATCAAAAGAACTTGGCTTAAACTGAGAATTATCCTCAAGCTGATCTAGCCCACTGACAGATTCTGTGTAAGAAATAAAAGGTCAGAGTCTATATGGACAAAAATTAATCAATAATAATATTAAAGGTAATCTAACACAATTCAAGGAAACCAAGTCCCTGGTCCAAGTCTGACATGTATCAATAGGAAAATAGATGGTTTCAAATCAAATCATTGGTGCATGAAAATAAGACCATAAATCATAACAATTACTATATATGATAAAGTAACAGGAACATTTTACTTATCAGTACAGTATGTATGACACCGACTACAAAAGTATCCAACTAAGAATATATAGAAAACAATATTGTGGAATAAGCAAACCATACAACACAAACATGAGACAAATAATGAGATAAGAACCAAGTTCGTCTTCTTCATATTGTGGTTCATGCTATATCAAAATTGCAAAAAATGATAAACACAACTACTCACGATTTCTTTCAAGAGTAGCAGCAGCCGTGGTCTTTTCCGACAACTGAGATTCTGAACCCATATTTTCTGGTGCCTGAAGAACAGCTTAAAATGAATAACTATTCCATGTATAAATAAAAAACCATACACAAAATCTTTGCTAACAGTAGCAATAAAACAATAAAAACAGAGATAACTAAATAAAATAAATTCTTTCATTTAATAATCAAACTAGACCTTCGCTGCATTTGCTGGACTTGACTTTTCATCATCAGATTCACTGTCAGAAGAACAATCAGAGTCTGTATCTGCAAATGCACACAGTATATTAACATAAAAAAATTTCAATTAAACATCAAAAGTGAAAATAAGCACATGAGATATCTCAATCAAAAGAAGCATATCCTTGGGTGAGAAGCATATCCTTGGGTGAGAAGCATATCCTTGTTTAAAACAAAAAATTCTCAGCAAATGAGATATCTCCATCAAGAGCAACTTAGTTAACATAGAGTATAACAACCTCTCTTATAAACTTCCATGGTAAGCATTTTATGGGGATGTGATCAGTTAAGAAACTTTGGGGATGAGTAACCTAATTGTTATGTTTGTTTTAAAATATGGGTTACGACGGTATGAACTCACAAAATTAACTTATAAGATGAAATTTGCACTTAACTTCCAAACTAAGTTGGTCCATATTTGTAGGCAATGTGAGATCTTCAACACATTTTCTCATTTCAAGAACTTCATTTTGAGTGTGACTAGACATTTGTAGATCATGGTCATATAATGGGTGAAACAATAAACCCAATAAAAATCACTAGAATTAGTTTTGATATCATCTTAAAATGTACATTTAGGGCTAAATCAGCACCACAAAACGAGTTCATAAGGTATGAATTATCCCCACTAATACTTTTTCAGGCTCCATCTCTAGCCAATGTGAAAAATGGATTTTTCCCAATATGCCCCTCATGTCCAACACTATTAGGCTATGTACATATAGATAACATGGTGGGTGGCCCCCATTAATAGATCTACGAGACACTCTCATTCGATTTAAGAACGTTATTTCAGACCTAACTCAACTTTCAAAAGAAAAAAATAACAGTTTGTAATAGAGTTTTCACCCCCAGTTTCATACTATTTAGCTATTTGGCCATGTTCCTGGACAACATGGGATGTCCAACATATTGATTAAATGATTTCTTGGGGATGTGATTTAGTTTCAGTTTTTGACAACAAATCTAGGGACTTTTACGGTGACCCAAGTGTCTATTTATAATATTATTGAAGGTTTATTTTCTATTGGAACTTGTTTATAAATAAAGAGGTTTTGAGAGCCCCAATGTTCATCACCACACAAGTTTATGATTGTTGTGAAAGCTGTTACCTCCTAGAAAGAACGATTTTATAGATTCTATTTTGGAAATAGAATGCAATAAAAGATACCACTATCTGGGATGAGAAAGGAGCATAACATCTAGGATGGGACACAAAATACCTTAATCAAGGTTGTGGAAGGCAGACATGATTTTAAACATGTCTACGCCAAACTATGAAAATGAGTTTATGGACCTTATTGAATCAAAGACTCAGCAGTTCCACGAACCAAAGAGTCAACTCAAGTGATTCTGAGAATAATTGGGTTGTCTCTATAATTAAATGTTTGAATATGGATGTTGGATTATAAAATTGCTTATTTACTTTTATTGTAATGAAGTGGATAGTTCATACTTGATTATATTTTGCAGATACCCTTGTGTTCTACAACTACTGCACAACAGAGAACAAACGCTGTTTCTAAACTCTTTTTTTGAAACTTGTTTAATGCCTATTGTTAAAAGTATCGTTTCAGGGAATGGGATGATTTCATTGAGAGAGGAGACTTGAAGACTCGGTATTTATTTGGTTTAATTTTACATTGGTAAGTCTTTCATTTGAATAAATGGTGACTTATGGCTGAATAAGTAAACTTTAATTCTTAATTATGCAAAACCACTAGCAGACGCCCCAATTTTGGGCATATTGATTTATTTTGTATAGACTCGTTTTACCTTTTAAACGTGAATGAAATCTGTTGAACTTTGGCTTCTTGGTCAAAGGTTTCACAATCACTTGGAAAAATGCATTATGAGATCTCATAAGAAAATACTGCACAATGGCAAAAGTTGGACTTTCAACTTGATATTCTATTTTGACCATACGTGGAACCAATTTACTGGGAGCCCTCAGAACTTTCAAAACATGCACAACCTTTTTGAAAAAGGTACAGTGTTTCTTGCAAAAGACATTCAGCCGGTCTATTATTCTGCCCACAAGCTAGCACAACATATCAAACAGACAAATCATGATATAATGTCTTTTATTGTTGAAAGTCAATTTCATTTTGAAGAATTGAAGATGTTCTTAGAAGCTGATACACTAGAAGAAATTCAGTTGGACAAGTTATATATTGTCATGACCCTTCCTTAAACTTAAAATATGCTCTCCTTGTTCAACCATGTCCCTTCAATCTAATTTCCTGAAGTCAAGCCAAGTAATTAAATTGTTAATTAACCTTTTATGTCAATTCTTTAATTACACAAGAATGTGGTACAAGTCAAGTGATCAAGAAAGACATGCATCAAAAGGCTTATACTACTTTAGAACTAGTTTATTTGGGTCTTGCTGACATGAATCCAAAGAATATTTTCCTCTTATTTTTTTGCTCTTTTAAGCTTACATGGCATTTTACATCAATCTAGTTGTCCTCACACACCTAAGCAAAATGGTATAGTAGACACAGGGTTGAAAATGTTCATACCTTATTGTTTGAGGTCAATATATTTGCCATCAATGGGGCGATGCTATCCTCACTACTTGCCTTCTTATCAATAGAATTCTTCTTCTCTTGACAATAAAGTTCCTTGTTCCATTTTATTTCCAAATGGACCCTCTTTCATATTTCTCCACATGCATTTGGTTGTATAAGTTTTGTTCATAATATGTCTCTAGGTTTGGATAAGCTCTCAGCCAAAGCCATCAAGTGTCTTCTTGGGATATTCTCCCCATTCAAAAAGGTTATCAATGTTACTCTCCTAAAACCAAGAGATACTTCTATATGTTTGTCCCAGACTCCTTTCGTCACTCCCATATTGTGTGCTTATCGAATCCAATAGGTCCTAACTAAAGGTCCTCCTACTCCTGCCCACCTAAATCCCATCCAAAATCCAGCCAAACCATCATCACCACTTCTTAGTACCCACCCATGCAAGTCTAGTGCTCTAAGGTAAGTCCTCTTCATCAAGTCCTTCTCAACCATCACTCAATACCAAAATCCATAATAATGATGATTCGAGCTGGCTCATTAATATCCAAAAAGGCACTTGTTCTACTTGTAACCTACATCTTATTTAAAAATTTCCCAGCTATCACAAGTTGTCTCCTCCCTGTTTTTCTTTTATGTCTCATGTCTTCTATTCAAAAAGTCATGACTTTTGAAGTACTCTTGAACATAATAACACAGAAGTTAGTTGATCTTCAATTTAGGAAATATACAATTGGATGTTGTTAGGTTTATGCCATTATAATTGGACCTGATAATGAAACAAGTAAATCTTTCTCTAACCTAGATAGAAATAGAAAGCTTGATGGAAATCTTATTTATCTTACTACTATTATACCTGATCTATCTTTTGCAATTGGCGTTGTTGTTGTTCAATTCATGCAAACTCCTTGTATTGATTATCGGAATGTTGTCATTTGTATTCTAAGATACCTAAAAAAACTCCTAGAAAAGGTTTGTTATATGAAGATAAAAGAAATATCCAGATCTCTAGGCAATGTGATGTTGATTATCGGAATGTTGTCCTTTGTATTTAAGATACCTAAAAAAACTCCTAGAAAAGGTTTGTTATATGAAGATAAAAGAAATATGCAGATCTCTAGGCATTGTGATGTTGATTGGGTAGTATCTCCTATGATCAGATGCTCTACTACATGATATTGTGTTTTTCATTGGAGGAAATATTATTTCCAAGCAAAACAAGAAAAAAAATGAAGTTGCATGCGAACTACTAAAGTTGAATATAGGGAAATGGTGTCTCTCAATTGCTAACTTGTGATGGTAGAACAATTCCACCAAGAACTAAAATTTTGTGACATAGAACAAAAGAAAACATATTGTGATAATCAAGAAGCTCTCCACATTACTTCCAATCTTGTGTTCCACAAGAGAACCAAAAACACAGAGATTGACCATCATTTTATTCAAGAAAAGTTGTTGTCCTAGAAAATTTGTACCGAGTTATACAAATCAAATTATCAACTTGCAGATGAATTAACAAAATCCTTAAGATGGCTTTAGACTTCATTTATTTGTTCCAAGCTTGGTACTACAATTTGTATGGGCCAAGTTGAAGGAGAGTGTTAGAATAGGTTTAGAATAGGGGCTTAAAATAGGCTTATTAAAAGTTGTTTGAGTTGTACCTACTTGTACCTAGGGTCCATGTGGTGTCTTTACTTGTTTTCTACTCTTTTCTCTCTTCCCTATTATCTCATATCAATCTACAGTTTCTATATAAATATGAGAACCTAAGAGAGACTTGGAAAAGCTCACTAAAATATACTTTCTCTATTTATCTCAAGTGGTTTAAAACCCTTACGGGAAATTGAAAGCAAGATTTAGGGTGAAAACTTAATTAAATAATAAAATGGTTCCCATATCATGTACCCGATCTATCTTAATTAACAATATTCACAGAAAAAGGAATCGAAGTCACAAATTACTCAAATTATTCAAGATCATCATAGGGAAATTTAGTCTTACTTACCATTGAAGCTGCCTGGGCTTAGGGATTTGTTCATTCGGTAAGTTGTATCCTTCAAAATCTCCACATGAGGATAACTAGACACAGGAGGCTCATTTCCACCAATATCCACTTCTTCATCAGCTGGTTCATTACCTAAACAAGTACAACGAAATTAAGTTTAAATGCAAAAGCAAATACAGCATATGTTCAGACTCTTGTGCACGCCACACAGACTCCACCTTTAAATGGTTGTAGTGAGGAATTGCTTGGTCCAGAATCATTCAGCACCTGCAACAGAAAACAGATGTCCAGAAGTCAAATCAGGTGTAAGACTGGCATCTCATCATGGAGATGTGCATAATTCACACACAACATGATACTGGCTAAAATTTATTAAAGGTTCAGGTAGAAAGCATGTACCTCTATTTCACAAGCTTCAACTTTTGTTTTGTTCTTTTCATTCTCTTGTAAAAAATCATCCAAAAGCTTCCTTAATGTGAACAGGGTATCATCACTGAGATCATCAATGTCAATCTCAATCTCATCCTCTCCACATTCTCTACCATTTGAACTATGCTCTTTTAAGAAATCAATTATATGCATAGGCATTTCTCCCAGTAGAGACTCCAATTCTCGACCTAGATCATGCTTCTCTTGATCTGACATGACCTTCTTTGCAGGTGGCATTATTTCAGGTTGAGGGGGCAAAGAGGCAATTTTCCTCTTCTTTGAAGGAGGCGCTGGTTTTTTAGTTTTCACACCTTCACTATTGTTTGGCTTTGCAGGTAATGGCAGAGCATCATTTCTTGGCAGTTTCTTCTCAATTGTTTTCCATCTCAACTCAAAAAATTTACTGAGAGTATCAGCCATCAGATGGACATCATTCCCGGGTGGATTGTACGTCATTGCATTTGAAAATGTAAGCCTCACATCATCAGCAAATTCCAGTGGACCAGAATATGCTCCTGCCCCTATCTTACTTTTTACTGTTCCCAAATCCATTGGACGCTTAATAATACTGAAATAATCCGGAAGATTCAACTTCACAACATCCACAGGGGTGTTGAAAACCCAACCATACTGGTGAGTCATCAACCTTTTCAACAGCACCTCACAATCTTTCATCAGCATTGCATGTGCAGTGGTTGGTGAAGCAGTTCGCACCGCAGACTCAAACTTCCCAGAAGAACCACGGTTCCATCCACGGGGCTTCTGGTTCTTATTAGCGGACGGTTTCATCTTATTCCCCGGTGCAGAACTAGACATTGATGGCTTTTTATCCCTTTCCACTCCATGCCCATTATTTCCATTACTACAACTAAGAATATCACTGGAGGAGGACATGGCAAAACCATTCGTCCTCTGCACTTCAATTTTCTTCTGAAGCATCCGGATCTGCTCAAGCTCAGACCTCAATCTTTGCACTAGATCTTTCCTCTGAGAATGCGACATATTGGACAAGGGAACAATTTGCATGGCGCCACCAAAAGCATCACGGCGAGTCGAATTCAAACTAATGCATTTCCTCGCAGGGATACTCGAATTCTCAGAAACTGTAATTTCAGTGTCTATCCGACCAGAACTACCAGACCCCTCAGATTCACCGGCAGTATCTAGTCCATTCCCAAAATAACCCCCAGCTAACCTACTCTTCGCCATCGTCATATTCAATTATTCAACTAACCAAAATCCTCAGTTCCTCAATCAAATCTAACAGCCCAGTGCAGTTCACGAGTACTGTTGAAAATCACACAGTAGTAATTAACGAAACAAACCAAAATCCAACACGGTAATCTTCACTACTTGAAACCCTAATAGTACAAAAGGAGAAGGGAACCCAAAACTAAGGAAACAAACTCAATCGGTAAGAGAAATCCAAAGCACCTTCTTATTAACTCTAACCATTAAAACCATAAAAATAACAACAGTAACATGTAACAAGAAGGTAGTTACAAAGCTTCCACCACAGAGGCTAATTTCAAATGGGCTCAAACCCCAAATCAAATTACCAGCTACTAACTGAAAGCAGCAGCTTGCTGAATGAAACTCGAAGGAGTTCCTAATATTCAGAGGAACCCTAGCTTCAAAATGGTGGCAATTCAAACTGGAAGAGGCCCACTAAACGAGCTAGGGTGAGAGATCGACGTAGGAGTGAACCCTAGCTGAGCTAAACGACAAAAGTTGTACGCGTTTCACCAGAAGCAATAAGCGCGGTGGGATGAGCAAAGAAGGGAACGACTTCGTTGCAAGAGGAAGAGAAAAGAGATGATGAGAGAAAGGTTATTGGCTAGGGGGAGACGAGAGTGAGGCTAAGAGCCGTTTCTTTATTGTTCAGAGTAAAGCTCTCGTCTCCTTTAAATAGTAAAATAGCAATGCCGCCCCTCTCTTTCGTCAATCCCTTGCACTGCAATTTGCATATCTTCATGAAGCATCTTAGCCATAGGATTCATGTACAGTTGACGGATACGATGCGTCCCAGGTTAAGACTTGTGATTGAGATTTGATTTGAGACTGTATTTTATAGTGATATGATAATGATTAATGCCTACCATTAATAAAAAAATTTTTTAGTATACACTATCTCTTGTAATTTTGTCTTTTATACTTATATATATATATATATATATATATATATATATATATATATAATCTTAATTAACTTTATTTTATTATTTTAGTTTATGAAAATGTGATAAAATTATAAAATAATAAAATTTATTTATTTTGTAATTATGTTTTAGAACTGCATTTTATAATTTTAATAATAAATTTTATTTTGATATTTTGTTATTATAGTAAGAAAAATATATATACAAACCCTATAAACTCTAAAAAAAGAGAGAAAATAGAGGAAGAGAGGAGAATGATGTTTTGGAAGAAGAAAAAAAGAGAGCTGACAATAAATTCTTAGTGTAAAGAAAGATTAATGGTGTTTTAGGGTTGTAGAAAACTTTTATTATTGGCCAGATATTTGGGAGCTTACATTTGTTTGTTTATTGTTGTATGTTATATGTGTTCTTGATTATTTTGATTAATAATAATTGTTTGATATATGTTTATATGATTATGATTATGATTGTATGTTGTTATTGTTAGGCAAAGGTTTGTGTATGCATGGGCATAGAATTTGATGCTAAGAGAAAACAAATGTACGATGCTTAGAGGTTTCCATGCAAATATATATTATAAGTGTTGGGTTATTGGGTTTCCTTCCTGTGTGGATAATAGGTAAAATAATGTGAATCATTATGTCTCACTCTGTTTCAGTGGAGATGGGTCAGATTAGTAGGGCATATTAGAGTCATTTGAAGAGAGGGAAAAAAAGTGAGAGAGAAATGAAGAGCAGTGGGTTCCAAACGTATGATTCTTGTGTGTGTGTGTGTGTGTGGTTTTTCTTTCTTCAGTTGGTATATTTTAACAAAGTATATCGGCAGACAAAAATACATTCATATATTATGGATTCTGAGTTTTAAAAACAAAAAAAAAAGAGGAACCCTCAAACCCTTACTGACCCCTCTCTTATCCCTCCTTCCTCTCAATCGTTTCTCTTTCGTTTCTCTCACTCTCACTTTAATTTTCTCTCTGTCATCCCTACGGTAGCTCCAACTGAAAAAATCAGAAACACTCACCTAATCCTAATCCACCTTTCTCACTTATCCAATTTGTTTCTCTCTCATCTTCATCCGCTCTCACATCCACACACAGCAACCCGTGACATCGCAATTTGTTCCTGTTAAATCATTTAGTACGATGTGAGCTTCATTTAGTAACATGCAGTGTCGTAGGTTACTGTGTGGGTGAGAGAGAAACAAATTAGATAAGTGATGAAGATGAATTAGGGTTAGGTGAGTGTTTTTGATTTTTTCAGTTGGGGCTACTTTGAGGATGAAAGAGAGAAGGCTAGAGTGAACAAGATAAAAGAGAAATGATTAAGAGGAATAAGGGATGTAAGAACGGTGAGTAAAAGTTTGGAGGTTTCTTGTTTTTAGTTTTGAGAATGAAAATTATTTAAATAGCATTAACCTTAAAACTTAAAATCATATATGAGAGTATTTTTGTCAACTAAAACTCGGTACATTTTGTTAAAATATACCAAACTTAAAAAGAGCTTACTTATGTTAACAAAAATACTTTTTTGGATGAACAATTGATTCTTTAAAATTTTAGGGGAAGATAACATTGATGCCCGTATTTTTATAAATAAACACACTTTAAAGTTTATGATATTTTTTGTGAGAAAATTATTGGGCTGGTAATTTAGTTAATTTAGTTTTAATTCTTAAATAAAAATATAAATGGTTTAACATTTTATTTTTATATATTTATTTAGATCTTTTTATAATAAGTATAGTCTGTAAAATATAATTTTTATTATTAGTTTGTATATATATTTTTAATTTTTTATAAATTTTATGTGACGGTAATAATTGATGACTTTAATATGTTAATGAGATGTTAAAATTTATAGATGACCTTGTTTGAAAATGAAACTCTTAAATAAACCAAACAATAAAAATAAGGGATGTGTTAAACTTAAAACATGTTTGAATTGTAAAAGTATTTTTATTTTTTTTATAGGAATCGTTTCCTATTTTCATAAACAATTAAAAATAAGGAAAAACACATTTGACAGAGTTCTGATATTTCTACTAATTTTAAAATAGAAATTATTTCTCTTTTATATTTATAATAAAATAAAATTAATATAATTTTTAATTTGTGAATAAATATTCTCTTTCCTTATGTTTTTAATAAACAACAACATTCTTTATATTTTTAGTAAGTTCACATTAACTTTCTTTATTTTATTTAAAAATATCATATAAATCAGCACTTTCAAAAATAAAAAGTTAAAAATAAATAATATATTCTAACATTGCTTTTTGACATGTAATTATAAATTTTCACAAATAATAAATTTACGGACTTTACATGGTTGGGAAAAAAAACATGTATCTTGATTTTCTTGGTTTACTCTAAAGAAAGTTAGTTATAAAGAATTTTTGAGTAAATAAGTGTTGAAAATTCAAATTCATTATTATTTAATTACAAATTATTATCTATAATAAGTTTTAGACTTGTGAAAGTTATTTTAATTTGATATTAACAATAACTTTTGATTGGTTTTGAGTATAAATATTTGGGTTAAATATGTTTTTAGTCCCTAAATTATTGGTCGTTTCTGGTTTTCGTTCCTCTTTCAAAATAAGGTACAATTTGGTCCTCATTTTTTTCGAAACTTTGGTTTTAGTCCTCGAAAACTAACGCCGTTAAAAATGTGTTGATGTGTCTAACGTCTCTGTCCACGTGTTCTTACAGTTAAAATGCAAAGTTAATCCAACATTGGTAAAGTTTGGTTTATTAGTTTCATTGCAAAGTGTTGTCTGAAGGATTTGAGCAAAGACGAGGTGGAAAGAAGGTTCAAGCTTGGATATCACCTTGTTGGGCATTGGTGGAGTTGGCCACGTAAGTTCATATTCGTCTTTGTTTTGGTTTAAAATGATGGATGGATTTGGGGATATAGTGTTTTGTTGAAGGGTTTTGGTTTCGAACTTGAGTTTCTTTCTTAATCACTTTTGAAGGGAAATGAAAGGTGATAGAGGAGGTTGCACACCAAGGAGCATAGGTTCTGGAATGTCCCAAACATGTGGATCCTCTCACTTAGCTTCAAAAAATTGTGGTTGTGGGGAAAGATTGTTGTTGTTGAAGACAACTACATTGAAGAACAAAGGGAGACTATTTTATAGATGTAGAAATTGGGCAGTAAGTGAGAATAAAAGCTTTATTTATTATGTTGAAGATTGTATTAGTGATTTGTAATTTTCATTTGCAAAGTAATTCAAGCTGTAACTTCTTTGAATGGGTTGATGAAGGAGATTTCGAAATGGAAGGAAGCTTACAAAGGAAGAGTGAAGAAGTTGAAGTGTGTATTGAAAATGTTGTGTTGGATCTAAGGAAGAAGAAGGACAAGTTGAAGAAGAAATTAGAGGAAGAGAGAAAAAATTTCAAAATGATGTTGGTGTTTTTTGTATTGTCATGGGCATTAACAGCTATGTTTTGTATTCTGTTTGTGTTGAAGGTAAATTGTAATTAGATAGGTTGTGTTGTGGATGTACTTTGAAGTTTTAAATTGAATAAAATGTGGAAGTTTAGTTCAATTGTGCCCTGATGATTGTGTTATGTGCATTTGTGTTATATATTTTGGAAATATTAGCAGCTTTGACTACCAATTTTACAATGTAGACTGTGCTCTTATTTGTAAAGCAAGCTTTGACTACCAATTTAAGATGTTCAAAAAATAGTGTGACAGAATCCAAGCTAATGTTCAAAAAAAGTGTGACAGAATAGAAGCACAAAATCACCAAATTCTGCAACTTATCAGAAAAAGTGTTCAAATTTGGGGGTTTAAATGTCAATTTTGCAGAAACGAGTTTGGAATGTTAATGTGATGATTTGAGCAACTTTGTTTTACCAAATGTGACATGTACTAACTGCCAGCAGAGGCTAAAAGCTTCCAGATGAAAATATCACTGTATGAGTTGCTCTTTAGCACCAAAAGTGGTGGTTTGGAATGGCAAATTTGCAGAAATCAGAAACTGCCACCAAATTGTAGCTTGTTCCAGCAGCCAGCAGAGGGACTAAAACCAGAAACTGCCACCAGATTGTACCTTGTTCCAGCAGCTAGCAGAGCCTCAAATTTTTAAACCAGTGTAGCAGTATGAAAAACCAGTTTAAAATTTATAAAGACATTAAAAGGAACATAATGAAGCACACTTTAGCAGACACTAGCTTAACCAGTTACAGCATAAGTAAAAGCAAAGCGAAGTCTGTGATAACAGCATAAATAAAGGCCACTGGAATTAAATATAATACTGCATAATGGTTCAAATAACATCAACTGCAAGAGTAGTCCATATTGATTAATAAAGAAGTCGTACAAATAGTGGTCCCAACATACTTTAAAGGGTTACAGTCACTACAAGACAAAAAAGTGGTCCACTACAGCCACTACTTTAATTACAACTTGCTTGAGAGCCTACAACCACTACAATTTGTCTGAAATTACATCCTTCAATTACAACTTGCTTGAGACCCTACAATTTGTCCAGCCACTCTTGAGGATGCTCTTCTTCCCCTTCACGCATAGTTGCAGATCCTCCAGCTTCTGATGTTGATGCAGCCGTAGCCCCTGCATCTCTGGCTGATCTCCTTCCAGCTTGTGATGCAGATGCAGATGCCCCCCTTCCTGCAATTGATGCAGGCCCCCTTGCAATTGATGCAGATGCCCCCCTTCCAGCAGATGCAGCCCTTCTTGATGCAGATCCAGGTGTTGATGTAGAAGCCCCTCTTTTGTCCTATGAAAGGAGTAAGATAGTCAGATAACACATAGTTGTAAATAAATGAACTTGTAAATAACATTACCAAGAAGATTTACCTTGCTTTTCTGGCTCTTTTTACATGTCCTTACATTGTGTCCATATGCATTGCAACTGCTACATCTTATAGCAATATTGGTCTTTGACAATTTTCCATGGCTGACATATTCATCAGCTTCTCGTCTTCTTAATTTTTTTGGCCTCCCAAGAGGTGTTTTGTAAATGGGAGGTAGTAGGGTTGGAGAGTCAGATGTAGGTCAAAGTTGTTGTCCATTGATAGGACTTATAATTGGTGCATAACAAGTTCTATAGGCATGTTTCTTATAGTAAGGATGAACATAATGTTCTGGGTTTTCTGATTTGTAATGAATGGCAGCAACAGCATGTCTACATGGTATTCTTACCAAATCCCACAAGTAACAAGTACATGTGTGATTACTTAAATCAACAACAAATTTGTCCATGGTAAAGCCATGAGTTACTTCAAACTGTGAACCCCCTGCCCATACCGGAAGCCAATTCCCACTCTTTTCAACCTCCATATCCAATCTTTTCCTCGGTTTAGGCATAACATCACCAGGATATGAGTCAACTTTTTCTCTAAGGCTTGCAAACCTACTCATTATGTATGATCTAATTCATTCCATCATTGAAATTATAGGTTTGTCCCTTGCCGATAAAATAGTACTATTAAATGATTCTGACAAGTTATTGATCAACACATCACACCTAGGATAAGCACTAAAAGCATGCTTACACCAACTTTTAGTTGGTATATCCATTAACCAATTAAAGACATCAACATTCAGATTTTTTAACTCACCCATTTTTTTCTCCCATTCCTTATAGTATGTTGCCTTCGCAGCCCCCATCATGAGGTCTCTAATGAGCAAGCCTCCCCCAAATTTTTTCTTGTAATTGTTGTATAAATGGCGTAAACACAGCCTGTGTTCCACTCCATTCAAGATATCATCAAAACTGACATTAATCCTGCAACCATAATACAGCAATAAGTATTACATAATCAAAATAAATTTCTAACTAAACTACAAATTTTAATGTACCTTTTGCTGATCCGAAATAAAGATCCACCTTTGACAATCTATGCCTCCAATATCATCAAGCAGCTGTGTCAAAAACCACATCCATGTGTCTTTGCATTCTGTTTCTACCACAGCAAAAGCTAGTGGGAAATACTGGTCATTAGGGTCTCTTCCTACTGCAACTAACAACTGACCTCCATAACTTGTCTTCAAGTGACAACCATCTACCCCAATAAATGGTCTGCAACTACCTAAAAACCCCTCCTTACAGCCCTCCAAACACATGTAAAATGACCCAAACCTTGGTGGCAAGGTGGGTTCGGGTTGATTGACCTTAATCTTGAAGGTCCCAGCCTTGACTCTTAATAACTCAGCCACATAGTCATAGAGACGACCATATTGTCGTTTTCCATCACCCACTAAACAATCCATTGCAATTCTCTTAGCTCTTCCAGCCTTCCAATGACTTATTCCAACACTATATGACTTTTGTATTTCATCTATGATTTGTTTCACTGTCATGCCTGCAACATTGAAAAATCTGGCAACCAAAACCTGTGCAATCCATTCTACACTTGCACTTTTGCTACCAAAACCCCTTCCACACTTGTGCCCAACTAGAGTTTTGACTCTAAAGGTTTGGCTACTTCCTACCTTGCTAGCCATAATAAGAAAACCACACCCCTTCTTACAAACTGCCCTTACCCTCTTCAAATCATTCTTGACAAACTTCACTTCTTTTCCATTCAAAACGCTATGCTCCTGTAAGGCACTCTTAAAATCCTTCAAACACTTAAACTCCATTCCCAATCTAAAATTGAATCCCCTAGTCATATCTTCTGCTTTATACTTTGGAAAGTGCCTTTTATTCTCCCTCACATCCTCATCACTATCTACATTTGAGGACAACTCTTCTGTATCATAAACTTCATTTATCTCATGTTGTCCAACCTCTTCGTTAATGACAAATGCCCCCTCACTATCTTCAAATCTGCTCCTAACACTTTTATTTTTCTTTTTCATTCTCTTCCACCTATCCAAAACTGGATTAATATTTCTTCTCTCTTCCTCCACCGTCACATTGTCCATCCCAAACCCATCATCACCATTTGTCATTCTCTCCTCTTCACTGTCATCAACATTTTCCACCCCTTCGTCCTCAAGAACATTGCCCTCTTCATCTTCTTCTTCATCTTGCTCTTCATCTTGCTCTTCCTCTTGCTCTTCCACCATTTGTCCCTCAACATTCCCCTCTTCCTCTTCGTCATCTAGTACCAAGTCTTGTACTTCAACATTTCCCTCCACCCCATCAATATCTTCTTCATCCATAACAACCTCTTCCTCCATCTCCTGTACTCTTATTTCCTCTGCCTCCTGACCAAATGTAAGAAAAGTAATTTCCTCTGCCTGACTGGGTTGTCCATGTTGAACATAGATTTCAACTTCCTCCTTATCTGCCTCTGCATAGTTAGCCAACAAAATGGCTTCCCTGTCATTTGTCAGTGGTCTCAGGTTGTTCATTGCCTTTTGTTTCGAACCCTTCCACCAAAGTTTGAACTCTCCACAGTACTTGAATTCTCTAACAAATCCCACCGCTTCAAAGTATGACCACATGTCGGGATCGATTCCCCTAATAACATGTATCTCTCCTCCCACATATTCTAGACCTTTGTTCTTCATGAACTTCCCCATATGATACAAACACGCGTCAAAAACCATTTTTCCTACAAGGTCAAATGAAAACTTCCCACATTAGACTGACAATGAACAGCGGAATGCCCATTACACACACAATTGCTTTTCTTGTTCAACAAATCACAGAGAAAACAAATTAAACTTAAACTAAAAAATTACCTTGCTCAACGAACCACACAGAATCGCCTTTCTTCTTCAATGAACCACCTCAACGAACCACAAAGAAATCCCTTTCTTTCACGAACCAAACGCAAAGAACGAACACATGAACCACGAAAATGCACGCGTAGATGAACCACGAACCAAACCCAAAGAAAGAACAGTAACACCAACACGAACCGTAACTGATTTTGAGTACCAATTTCATTCCAGATTAAAGAGGAATCAGTTCCATCCCCAGATCACTTAACACACGTCAGCAAAAAATCAATTACACGTGGACAGAGATGTTAGACACATTTTTAACGGTGATAGTTTTCGAGGACTAAAACCAAAGTTTCGAAAAGAATGAGGACCAAATTGTACATTATTTTGAAAGATGGACGAAAACCAGAAACAACCAATAGTTTAGAGACTAAAAACATATTTAACCCTAAATATTTTTGTCATAATTATTTAAAATTGATTAAAATAAAGATGTTATAAACATTATTATTAATTGTAATTAATTGTAAGATAGGTTGTTGTGCTATTAAAATACAGTTTCCAATCATTTTAGCTGTTAGAAAATTGTTTTTCGGGGGAAGAGGAGGGGTGGGGAAAGTTTAACTTCTGGTCCCAATGAAGTTTCTCTGGACAAGCGCACGGGAGTATAAGGAGAAGTTCATCTCCAAGGTTTGGCTTCATTGTGCCTTCCTTTCTGTTGCCCTTACATTGTTGGTAACTTTTACTTTTCCTTTTTTATTTTGTAGTAAAATGGGGAACGAAAATAAATTTAGGGTAAGGGAAAAAATTTAGGGTTTTACTCTTGAGTTTATGATATAATACTGTAAAAGCTTTTGAACCGAAAGAAATGTTATTAATTTTTTTTGAATGTTTTTCATTGAGATTTAGAGTATTTTGAATGATTGAATAATCGTATGAATTTTGGGAACGGTATAACACTGTAAAAGGTTTTTGAACAAAAAAAATGAACCCAAAGAAATTTAGGGATTTTTGAATGATTGAAAAATAGTATGAATTTTGGGAATGATACAACACTGTAAAAGGTTTTTTAACTGAAAGAAATGTTCTTAATTTTTTTTTTGCATGAAGATTTATGAAGAAGTATGTATGGAGCCTACACTTTGTGTCAGGAGTAAAGTCCTCGGTCAGTAGATGATATTTTTCTCAATATACCAAGACTGTCTTCATTTCCACATGCCTCTTTGACTAATGAAATATAATTACAGGTGGCCGCTAACTATGTTGCAATTGTTCCATCTGGACAAATATTTGAGAGGTATTACTAATTTGCATACGTATTTCTTCAATCCATGAATTGGTAGACGTGAAATGGTTTTTGTTGTTGTGCATACATGTGAAGTTTTATTTGAATGTGCAGAATTGTACAACCATGTCAAAAATATTACATTAACTTTATTTATTTTATTTAAAAATATCATATAAATCAGCACTTTCAAAAATAAAAAGTTAAAAATAAATAATATATTCCAACATTGCTTTTTGACATGTAATTAAAAATTTTCACAAATAATAAATTTACTGACTTTACATGATTGGGGAAAAAAAACATGTGTCTTGAGTTTCTTGGTTTACTTTAAAGAAAGTTAGTTATAAAGAGAATTTTTGAGTAAATAAGTGTTGAAAATTCAAATTCATTATTATTTAATTACAAATTATTATCTATAATAAGTTTTAGATTTATGGAAGTTGTTTTAAATTAATATTAACAATAACTTTTGATTGGTGTTGAGTATAAATATTTTTGTCATAATTATTTAAAATTGATTAAAATAAAGATGTTATAAACATTATTATTAATTGTAAGATAGGTTGTTGTGGTATTAAAAGACAGTTTCCAATCATTTTAGCTGTTAGAAAATTTTGTTTTTCGGGGGAAGAGGAGGAGTGCATCTTAAATTCTAACAAAAGAAGTAAAGAAATGTTCTTGTGTTGATAGTTGATGGGACGGAACCCATAATATTAAATGGGAAAAGGAAGAGAGGAGTACTATATTTAATTTCCGGAAGGCATGACATTGTGTCCTGCCGTCTAGAGGTACGTCTCCACACCATACCACTCCTCTCTCTATATATGTTGCTCTCGCATTCACGATTCTCGCACCTTCCAATTCCATAGCTTCCTCAACTTCCATTCTCGCATCCGGTACGTTCTCCTTCTCCGAAACTTCGTTAAATTCACTCTTCTTTTATGGTGTGTTCATTTGGGGTTGATGGAAGGAGATGATTTGGGGGAGAGTGATTGAATGGATTTGAGGGAATTTGAGGATAATTTTTTTTGTGTTTATTTGAGTAGATTTGGAGGTAATTGAGAGTGGATTTAGAGATAAAGTTTGTGAGAATTAGTGTAGGATTTGATTGATGTGACAATTTTAAAAACTTTGTTTAATTGGTAGAAATTAAAGATTACCAAAATGCCCCTAAATATTAAGGTGATATAAAATGATATTTGTTTATGTTATATTTAATTATAAAAAAGTTTATAAAGAGTAAAAAATTAACATTAATTTTTAAAATTATTTTTATTATTGTAAAAAAAATTATTTTAGTAAAATGAATTTATTTTTAATTATAATATTTTTATTAGGCAAAAAGAAAAAAAAAATCAAGGAATCATATTGTGTTGATATATATTAGAAGTATGATTTTTCCAAAGGCTTGTTGCAGTTTTCTTTGCAGTTTCCAAAGGCTAATATTTTGAGGTTGCGGTGCTAATGTCACAAACTATAGGGTTATTCAAATTTCTAAATATTGAGTTTCCTTTCACAATGCCTGTTATATAATACTGAAATAGGTATTTTTATGGTGAAATAGTTATAAAGTATCTAAGTTTTGATTCTTTCAGGAAATCAATCATGCTGGTGCTGGTGGATTGTGGGCAGAGCTTGTAAACAACAAAGGTCATTACTTTCTTCTTTTTCTCGTCCGTCACCACCGCTAAAGCCTCCTTCCTCCTTAGGCCTCCACCAGCCGAAGAAGCTCAGCCACCTCCACTTCTTCTTCCACGACATTGTTGGCGGCCGCAACCAGACCGTAGTGCGGATCGCGGCGGCACCCACCACGGACAAGTCCTCGACGTTGTTCGACGCGGTAGTGATGATGGACGACCCGCTCACAGAGCTCTCGGATGCTCACTCCACGGTGGTCGGGAGGGTGCAGGAGATCTACGCATCGGCCATGAACTAAACTGGGGTTTCTAATGGCCATGAACTTCGCATTCACGCAGGGGAAGTACAACGGGAGCAACTTGGTCGTGTTTATGATTCACGCATGCAAAGGATAATTCAGACATTGTATGGTAAATCCACGCAAATCTCTCCACTTCAGCGGGTGACAAAAAATACCCCAATCTCGTAAATATGTGCCTTTCCATCGTCGTATTTACCTTAAAGTGAACATGCATCATTCCGCAAATTTGCGCTCTCATTCTCTCTTAAACAGTAAAATCAGCTCAAGTGAACAGAGCCTTAATGTCAATCAATCATCAATTAATCTCTTTCTTGCAGAGGCCGTGCAGGTTCTTCTCTCCTTGCTCGACTCTTCCTCCGTCAGAGAGGCCTCCATGTCCTCTCTCAAGAACATTGCCGCACTGTAATCACTTCTTTTTTTCGTTGCGTTTCTTCAATTTCGCTTTCTATTTCATCCTCACAATTCTTTGTGTCTTTCTCAGGAATCCTCTTCTTGTTCTTGATTACTGTGCCGTCGTGTCGCGTGGTGGACTTCGGGTGCGTTTTCACTCCTTCTAATCCTTTGCATGCGTGAATCATAAACACGACCAAGATGCTCCTGTTGTACTTCCCCTGCGTGAATGCGAAGTTCATGGCCATTAGAAACCCCAGTTTAGTTCATGGCCGATGCGTAGATCTCCTGCACCCTCCCGACCACCGTGGAGTGAGCATCCGAGAGCTCTGTGAGCGGGTCGTCCATCATCACCACCGCGTCGAACAACGTCGAGGACTTGTCCGTGGTGGGTGCCGCCGCGATCCGCACTACGGTCTGGTTGCGGCCGCCAACAATGTCGTGGAAGAAGAAGTGGAGGTGGCTGAGCTTCTTCGGCTGGTGGAGGCCTAAGGAGGAAGGAGGCTTTAGCGGTGGTGACGGACGAGAAAAAGAAGAAAGTAATGACCTTTGTTGTTTACAAGCTCTGCCCACAATCCACCAGCACCAGCATGATTGATTTCCTGAAAGAATCAAAACTTAGATACTTTATAACTATTTCACCATAAAAATACCTATTTCAGTATTATATAACAGGCATTGTGAAAGGAAACTCAATATTTAGAAATTTGAATAACCCTATAGTTTGTGACATTAGCACCGCAACCTCAAAATATTAGCCTTTGGAAACTGCAAAGAAAACTGCAACAAGCCTTTGGAAAAATCATACTTCTAATATATATCAACACAATATGATTCCTTGATTTTTTTTTCTTTTTGCCTAATAAAAATATTATAATTAAAAATAAATTCATTTTACTAAAATAATTTTTTTTACAATAATAAAAATAATTTTAAAAATTAATGTTAATTTTTTACTCTTTATAAACTTTTTTATAATTAAATATAACATAAACAAATATCATTTTATATCACCTTAATACTTAGGGGCATTTTGGTAATCTTTAATTTCTACCAATTAAACAAAGTTTTTAAAATTGTCACATCAATCAAATCCTACACTAATTCTCACAAACTTTATCTCTAAATCCACTCTCAATTACCTCCAAATCTACTCAAATAAACACAAAAAAAATTATCCTGAAATCCCCTCAAATCCATTCAATCACTCTCCCCCAAATCATCTCCTTCCATCAACCCCAAATGAACACACCCTAAGTGAATTGCATATGAATTCACCTTTTTATAAATTCCATGACATGTTAGGGCATAGAGTAATACTGATAAATGTAAAATTGGAAAACCATAATGTATTAAATATAGTTGTGATGAACAATTTTAGAGTTTTAAAGGACATGTGCATCTTGTGGTTTCTAGAATTTTAAAGAGACCTTGGCCAAAAAAAAAAACATTTTAAGATAAATTGGTGTTATTAGTAGGCTAACATTTTGAGTGGATGGTAAAATTGGAGATTTCTATCACCATGGACGTGAAAATCTTGGCTACCTGGTTTTGGAGCATGCCAATTTTGGTAATTTTATTTTCTTTGTACGTTTTTTTAAAGTTCACTCTAGGTTTAGTTGGTAATGTGTTATATTGTACTATAAAAATTAAACTATTTTTATTAAAAGCTGAATTATACTACTTTATGGTTCAATTTAAAAAAACTGAAACTGAACTTTTGAATTAGTAGTTCAGTTAACTAGTTAACTGCTTCAAATAAATGAGTTTTATAAGGTGACCAAAACTGTCTCAAATAAATGAGCTTTACAATAAGACAAACATATCAAACGCAAACATAAGAAAAACACACTTTTATCATAACTCAAATAAATGAACTATTATTTGTTTTCTTATTAAATAAAAGTTATTGAAAAGTGTTTTTGAATAAACAAATATCCTAAATTAAATTTCTAAAATTACAATTTTAAGTGTTAGTTTAACAAAAAATACTTTAAGAATTTAAATTAATTTTCAAAACTTATTCTGAAATAATTTTAAGACAAAAAATAAAAGACAAATTTAATACTATTTACAAATTGGTATGAATTATTTTTTTCTAATAAAACATGTAACTTAGTCATTTGTATGAATTTATATTTATATATCATACTTTTCATAATTATATATCATACTAATTCATTATTATTTTTCATTTAAGTATTTATTTTTATTGAAATTTATTATATTATTGCAATTTATAAATGGATAGATTTTGTTAAGGTTTTTCTGATAAATTTTTTTTATGTAACTTATGCAATTAAATTTTATCTAAGTTTTTAGTATTATAAAGCAAGCAACCAGTTAACTGAGTTAACTGCGGATATAAAAGTGGTATGGAGTCCACACCATACCACTCCTCTCTCTATATATGTTGTTCTCGCATTCGCAAGAATCTCCGGTACGTTCTCCTTCTCCGAAACTTCGTTAAATTCACTCTTCTTTTAATGTCAATCAATCATCAATTAATCTCTTTCTTGCAGAGGCCGTGCAGGTTCTTCTCTCCTTGCTCGCCGATGACTCTTCCTTCCGTCAGAGAGGCCTCCATGTCCTCTCTCAAGAAAATTGCCGCACTGTAACACTTCTTTTTTTCGTTGCGTTTCTTCAATTTCACTTCCTATTTCATCCTCACAATTCTTTGCGTCTTTCTCAAGAATCCTCTTCTTGTTCTTGATTGCTGTGCCGTCGTGTCGCGTGGTGGACGTCGGCTGCGTTTTCACTCCTTCTAACCCTCGTAAAGATACATGTAAAATGGGTTGCAGTAAACAGGTTGTCTTTTTGAAATTAGGGTTTTAGATTTGGTATTATTTGTTAGAATTTTTATTTTATATTGGACTTATTCCAATATAAAACAATATTGTGTTATTGCGGTGTTTTGTTGTGTTGGGTTTATAAATAAACTACTAGTGTCAACTTTTATGCCTTGTTTTTGAGGGGAAGAGAGAAACGAGTCAGATGGAAGTGGGAAAGATAGAAACGATACAGATGAGTGAAAATACCTGAGAAATAAAGTTACATGTGTTTGGTTGAAGAAAATATAAAAGAGACGTTGCGAGAGAGATGTGTAGAGATAAGTGAGAAATAAAAAAGTGGATGTCGCTGTTTTTAAAATTATTTCTCCATCTTTCTCTCCTGCTAAACAGCTTACATTAGTTTCACCCTCTTCATTTCTTCACAACCAAACTCACCATTAGTACCACATGATTATGCGACATAGATTTTCTTTTTTTCATAGTATTTGAGACCTTTATTAGATGAGTACTCCTCATATTTCTGGTGTTTCCTTTATTTGAAATGATGGTAAGGGTTTGTTTGTATAAGGTTCGCTGTAGACGCTTATAGGAAAGAAAAATGTTTATGGAGAAGTTTATCTAAACATATCCTTAGTCTATTATACTCTTATTGGATCCTCCCTTGTGTGTTATTTTCTTGATATGATGGTTGAACAAATGGTGATTCAAGGTTTGGAATGTGGCTGTCCCTCCCCCCTTTCATTGTCCATCTGGACAAATAATTTGGTGGAAATTGAATGGTTTCAAATTGTCCACGGGAGAAGATTCAAGGTTTGGAATGTGGCTGTCCCTCCCCCCTTTCATTGTCCATATGGACAAATAATTTGGTGGAAATTGAATGGTTTCAAATTGTCCATGAGAGAGGATTCAAGGTTTGGAATGTGGCTGTCCCTCCCCCTTTCATTGTCCATATGGACAAATAATTTGGTGGAAATTGAATGGTTTCAAATTGTCCATGAGAGAAGATTCATAGTTTGGAATGTGGCTGTCCCTCCCCCCTTTCATTGTCCATATGGACAAATAATTTGGTGGAAATTGAATGGTTTCAAATTGTCCATGAGAGAAGATTCA
The DNA here is from genome assembly GCF_016808095.1 of Vigna angularis. Classification (NCBI taxonomy): domain Eukaryota; kingdom Viridiplantae; phylum Streptophyta; class Magnoliopsida; order Fabales; family Fabaceae; genus Vigna; species Vigna angularis. Next base: position 28,052,186 of record NC_068971.1, on the reverse strand, counting down.
AGGTTTGGAATGTGGCTGTCCCTCCCCCCTTTCATTGCCATATGGACAAATAATTTGGTGGAAATTGAATGGTTTCAAATTGTCCATGAGAGAAGATTCAAGGTTTGGAATGTGGCTGTCCCTCCCCCCTTTCATTGTCCATATGGACAAATAATTTGGTGGAAATTGAATGGTTTCAAATTGTCCATGAGAGAAGATTCATAGTTTGGAATGTGGCTGTCCCTCCCCCCTTTCATTGTCCATATGGACAAATAATTTGGTGGAAATTGAATGGTTTCAAATTGTCCATGAGAGAAGATTCAAGGTTTGGAATGTGGCTTTCCCTCCCCCCTTTCATTGTCCATATGGACAAATAATTTGGTGGAAATTGAATGGTTTCAAATTGTCCATGAGAGAAGATTCAAGGTTTGGAATGTGGCTGTCCCTACCCCCTTTCATTGTCCATATGGACAAATAATTTGGTGGAAATTGAATGGTTTCAAATTGTCCATGAGAGAAGATTCAAGGTTTGGAATGTGGCTGTCCCTCCCCCCTTTCATTGTCCATATGGACAAATAATTTGGTGGAAATTGAATGGTTTCAAATTTTCCATGAGAGAAGATTCAAGGTTTGGAATGTGGCTGTCCCTCCCCCCTTTCATTGTCCATATGGACAAATAATTTGCTGGAAATTGAATGGTTTCAAATTGTCCATGAGAGAAGATTTGGATGAAGGCTTTCAAAATCGAAATTCACTTTACTAGAGGACAAAAAAAATGGCAGCTTACATGCTGGACTTGTTGTCAGAAGGTTTTTACCTTCACAGTTTGGGTAATACCAATTAGCAAACCTTCTAACCCTCATAAAGATAACAAGAAGGCAGCTTTTTTCCATGAACTTGACACAGATTAATAATCCTCGAACAGTGTGGCATATGTGTCCCAATTGCAATCATTCTATATCTGCCTACTTTTGCTAGAATTTAATTTATCAGACTGGCATGTAATATGGATGTTATCTGTGATGCTGCATTGGCCATGGTCAATTTAAGAGCCCGACAAGAGAGTTGAGAATAGGAGGTTTGATAATTGGTTTTACTTAACATTCAATTGATTTGTTCTACTGTCCTCCGCAGTAAGAGAGGTAAGGAAGCTTAAGGTGACGGTGACTATGTTTATTTTAATTTGAAAGATGATTTCCTAAAATAAAAGCTTGTCTGATTTTTGTGGGATTGGAGGTTAAGCTGGTTGACATAAAGAGAAGTTGTAAGTTGTATGATGGTTTTGATAATTGGTGTTACCTTAACATTCGATTGACTTATTTTACTGTCCTCTGCAGTGAGGAAGCTTAAGGTGACCATGACTATGTTTATTTTAATTTGAAAGATGATTTCCTAAAATAAAAGCTTGTCTGATTTTTGTGGGATTGGAGGTTAAGCTGGTTGGCATAATTTTTCTTTTGATAGATAAGCACCATTCCTCGGTGTTCATCTAATAGATGGTTCAACAAATAGTGATTCAAGGTTTGAAATGTGGCTGTCCCTCCCCCCTTTTATTGTCCATATGGACAAATAATTTGGTGGAAATGGAATGGTTTCAAATGATCCATGAGAGAAGATTTGGATGAAAGCTTTCAAAATCGAAATTCACTTTGCTAGAGCACAAAAAAAAAGGCAGCTTTCATGCTGGACCTGTTGGTAGAAGGTTTTTACCTTCACAGTTTGGGTAACACCAATTAGCAAACCTTCTAACCCTCATAAAGATAACAAGAAGGCAGCTTTGTTCCATGAAATTGACACAGATTAATAATCCTTGAATAGTGTGGCATATGTCTCCCAATTGCAAACATTCATTATCTGCCTACTTTTGCTAGAATTTAATTTATCTGACTAGCACGTAATATGGATTTTATCTGTGTTGCTGCATTGGCCATGGTCAATTTAAGATCCAGACAAGAGAGTCGAGGATTAGCAGGTTTGATAATTGGTGTAACCTTAACATTCGATTTATTTGTTTTACTGTCCTCTGCAGTAAGAGACGTAAGGAAGCTTAAGGTGACCATGACTACGTTTATTTTAATTTGAAAGATGGTTTCCTAAAAAAAAATAGCTTGTCTGATTTTTGTGGGATTGGATCCTAAGCTGGTTGACATAATGTTTTTTGAGAGATAAGCATAATTACTGGGAGTTCATTTAATAGATGGTTGAACAAAAAGTGATTCAAGGTTTGAAATGAAGCTGTCCCTCCCCCAATTTATTTTCCACATGGACAAATAATTTGCTGGAAATTGAATGGTTTCAAATTTGCCATGAGAAAAGATTTGGATGAAGGTTGTGAAAATTGAAATTCACTTTACTAGAGGACTCGAAAAAAAAAGGCATGTCACATGCTGGACCTGTTGATGATTTTAGACACACTGATGCCAGCTGTGGTCAGATGATTAAAGTATGTCAGTGCATAAGCTGGAGTTTTGTCAATATGATCACTATGAACTTCAAAAGTGTTACTATATATATAGGTGGAACTAACAAAGTTAAGGAATAATTGGAGCTAATTTATTCTTGGTCTATGTTATTATCACTCTTATATTGTTGGTGGGTACAGAAGGTATGAAAGAACATTTCTATCAAAGAAAATGTTTATGGCTAGGCCTATGGTGTCGGAACTTGTTATTTGAGTCATGCGAGAAATCAGATGATTACTGCTAGAATTCAGAAGTTAACGAGGAAGGAGCTAAAGAGAAGTTGTAAGTTGTATGATGGTTTGAGTGTGGGATTTTGATTAATTAGGCAAGGTATGTTGGAATTTTTGTACTTTTAGACCATTTGGTTTATATGGGTATGAAAACTAATATGCTGGATTGTGCAGCTTGATTTTCTGTTCCTAACCGTTTGAGGTTTGGCATTGTGCAATTCTGATTTCGTTTTTCATAAAGGGAGAGTGCCCGTGATGGAAATAATTTTTTTTTCCCAAGAAATACTCTAGGCAATGAAGTACAGTTTGATTGATCATAGGCAAACATTTTCTTAGAACTACAAACTTTATGACCGTCTAATGTAAAATGGGTTGCAGTAAACAGGTTGTCTTTTTGAAATTAGGGTTTTAGATTTGGTATTATTTGTTAGAATTTTTATCTTATATTGGACTTATTCCAATATAAAACAGTATTGTGTTATTGCGGTGTTTTGTTGTGTTGGGTTTATAAATAAACTACTAGTGTCAACTTTTATGCCTTGTTTTTGAGGGGAAGAGAGAAACGAGTCAGATGGAAGTGGGAAAGATAGAAACGATACAGATGAGTGAAAATACCTGAGAAATAAAGTTACATGTGTTTGGTTGAAGAAAATATAAAAGAGACGTTGCGAGAGAGATGTGTAGAGATAAGTGAGAAATAAAAAAGTGGATGTCGCTGTTTTTAAAATTATTTCTCCATCTTTCTCTCCTGCTACACAGCTTATTTTCTTGATATCATGGTCATCTTAGAATATTCGAGCTTATGGCTTTACCAGATTTGCTAAGTTTCAACTAATGCTTTATTTAATTCACAGTGGTTGTTTTCTGCAGGAACTAAATTTTGACTGGCAACGAGCAGCAACAAGCCTACTTGTTGCAATAGGCTCACATTTACCTGATCTCGTAAGATATCTTGTTTTTCTTTTTAACTATTGAAATTGGTTTTTGTTTGTATAAAAAAATTTAGTTCAATAAAGAATGGAAAGATAGGTTTACAGAGCCATTGAAACAAGTATGACAAGAGAAAGAAAGATCAGTTGCATGCAACCCTACTCTAGTACAGTTTTTTTTTACCAGTTGAATCATAAGTTAAGAACTGTTGTCCATACTCCATAGTTTTGCTTTATCCTTGTACTTAGAATTATTGAAGTATTTTTCCATCAAGCTAAAATAATATCTCCCATTCATTTTACTTTCATGGGATGTACCACTGCCTTCCATATATATTTTATATAAACTCTTTTTTGCACATCCCCTAGTTTTCCCTGGATTTTTGATCTCATGTCTTTGATCTACCTTTCCCCTGGATTGGTGTTGCAGATGATGGAAGAAATTTTTCTTCATTTATCTGGGACCAATTCAGCAGTACAGGCTATGGTTCAAATCCTAGCAGAATTTGCTTCTAATGATCGTTAGTAATCAATTTTAACTATGTACATCGGCTGCCAAATTTTTCTGTGGGATCACACATTCAATTGTAAACGCTGATGAGTTTTTCTTCCATATAAATCTGATACAGCCATGCAGTTCATTCCACGTTGGAAAGGTGTACTTTCCCGAATTTTGCCAATTCTTGGAAATGTACGAGAAATGCATTGCTCGATTTTTGCAAATGGTATGGTGATTTTTCTGTTACTTTGTTGATGGATATGTTTCTTCTATCTTTGATGTCTTTTATGAAGCACTAGATAGTACTCTTATTGGCTTCACGTATATGTAACCAATTTTGATACTCTTGGATACTTCATTGATACCTATTTGTCAAGTATCAAGGCTTATAATTTTTGTGTGAAAATCTAATACAACTATGCTGGTTGTTATATAAACATACAATATGGAACCATGGAAGCACTGTCCGTTTATGAACAAAAAATGGTGACTGTCCTCTTTATGGTTGATTTCAAGAACCAAATGAGATTAATAGTACTATTCCTTTTTGTAAATAATTGGAAGTGATTTATGATGACAATATTTATAATTTATTTATTTATGTATGTTCTTAATTTGGATGGAATTGAAATTATATGTTTATTATGTTTTAGGATTCATTAATAATATCTAGATACACATACTAAACTTAAACGTATCTTATTTATTATTAGAACAATCATATCACCATATTGAATGCATATCATGTACGTGCTTAGTATGCATCGTAGGTGACTTTCTTGACTTGGTTGAGATTGCTGACAAGGGCAGTTTATATCTCACAGGTCCAGCCTAAGTGAATTGCATATGAATTCACCTTTTTATAAATTCCATGACATGTTAGGGCATAGAGTAATACTGATAAATGTAAAATTGGAAAACCATAATGTATTAAATATAGTTGTTTCAGTGGTACAGGCTGAATAGGGATGTTTCAGTGGTAAAAAATGCTCATATTTACTGAGACGGTCCACCACCACCAGTACAACATCATACCCTTGGGATTTGGGCAACTTCACTAAAATCTATGCTCACATCCTCCTAAATGGCGTTGGGTATGGGCAAAGGTTGCAGCAACCCCTGTGGGGAGGATGACAAGTATTTATGTTGTTGGCACACCAGGCAGCTTGCAACGAAATCTTTCTTCATTCTTATCCAACAAAGTGATTGAGCTACCTTGCGATAAGTCCGATAAACCCTAGAATGCCCCCTGTCTGGGTCATGTGAAATTCAGCTATTAGTTTAGGTACCGAGGCTGATTGAGCTGAAATCACAAGCCTTCCCTTTTAGTGCAATCTGTCATGCTCCATGGTAAAAGCTGGGTGTGAGTTAGGGTCCCTTTCAATGTCTCCCATTATCTTCTTCAATGCTTCATCCGCCTCAACCTCCTTCAAAATCTCCCTAAAGTCTTGCCAATAAGGCCTGGCCACAACCCTCAACTCCTTCTCTTCTTCCGTACCCTCCTCTCTCTTTCGAGATAGCATCTGCAACCTTGTTGGTAACCCCAGACTTATACATAATTTCAAAATCATACCCTAGGAGCTTTGCAATCCAATTTTGTAGATTCTGGGTGGTGATGCGTTGCTCCAATAGGTATCTAAGGCTCCTTTGGTTAGTGTGAACCACAAATCTTTGGCCCAATAGATAGGGTCTCCAGTGATGTATAGCCATGACCAAGGCCATAAGTTCTTTCTCATATATCGATTTATTCAACAATCCCTCCAATCAGCTTGCTCTGTCCATGTAAACTACCCATTTTTAAGCAACTCGGTCAACGGTTTGGCGATCTTCCCATAATCCTTCACGAAATGCCTGTAGTACCCTGTCAAGCCCAGAAACCCCCTTAAAGCCTTCAACGTCTTGGGCTTTTCCCAATCCATCACAGCCTTCACTTTATCTTGGTCCATCTCAACCCCCCTTTCTGAGATCAGATGACCTAGATATCTTATATGGACCCTACCAAACTCACATTTTTTCCTATTAGCCACCCAACTATTCTCCTCCAGCTTCCTCAACACTAACCCGACATGCTTCAAATGTTCCTCCCAAGATGGACTATACACCAATATGTCATCAAAGAATACTAACACGAATTTTTGCAGATAGGGCTGCATCAGACTGTTTATAGCACTTTGGAAGGTTACAGGAAATTTGCCCAATAATCACTAATCCTAATCCCTTAATTTTAGGGATTACACATAATTGCAGGATTACACATAATTGCTATATTAATTGTGTAATAAATTCACATATTTTGACACCCCCCTCAAGCTGAGGAATAGATATTGGTCATTCCCAGCTTGCTTATAAGATCTTGGAAGATAGGGCTATTGAGACCTTTTGTTAACACATCAGCTACTTGTTGCCTGGATGGGACATATGCCATGCATATTAGACCTTCGTCTACTTTTTCTTTGATGAAGTGTCTATCTATTTCAACGTGTTTTGTCCGGTCATGTTGAATCGGATTATGTGCAATTTCTATTGCTGATTTATTATCACAGTACAGTTTCATGGGACCCTTCAAATCAACTTTCAAATCATCCAGAATAATTTTTATCCATAATAATTCACATATTCCTTGAGCAAGTGCTCTGAACTCTGATTCAGCTGATGATCTAGACATTACATTCTGTTTTTTACTTCTCCAAGTTACTAAATTTCCACCCAGGAAAGTACAATATCCAGTAGTTGATCTTCTATCCAGTATTTAGCCTTGTGGGTTTTTTTAATAAAGGGTTGTTTTGGCCTTGTGGGCGTTTTTGGCCCCAACCCACATGGGTTAGGGCCAAATCTTATCAAATGGACTAACTTGACAACTCTAGCTCTAACATTAAGTGTTCTCTTTTGTAAACGGAATGGAAACACATGTTAAATATTGCTTTTTGTTACTTGAGAAGTTGTTTGGTTTATATTTTATCTTATATATACAAAATAAGGCAGATGAAATTGTATTTGTACGGGTAATATTCAGGTTCACTGCAGAATATGAAATTATTAGCTTATGATTAATCATTATTTCTGTTAAATTGTTAGGCACCTTTGAAACAAAGACCAGAAAAACAAGACAGAAGAACCAGAGATAAACTCTCAAACTGAATTATTCACTTATTAGCTGTTAAAGAACAATGTTTACAAAGGAAAAAGCTTCCTTTCACACAAGTTATTCCCTGTCACCGAAGTCAAAGACTTTCAATACCAAAAAGATAGCCCCGTAACCGCTTCCAAATGGAAACTATTTATTGACTGTCTTAGAAAGTCTCTCCTTGAAAACAACTAAATAAATAACCCCTTTTATTTCTAAATGCCCTTGTGTAATATGCATTTCTCTATCTCAATATTTCCTTCCTAACAATACCCACTACTGCCAAAACAATCTTGTTCCCAAGGTTGAATTTTGAAAATTGATCTTTAATGGTAGAAGTGTTTTCCCTCGTGCCAGTCTTTTCTATATTCTTGAACACAGTTCAATGAAATCATGTTCATGGGAAACTGGAGAGAAGGCTTTGCTACTTGCAAAAATTGCTCTAATCTCAGTTGCAATTTCCTTGCCAACTCTATCATCAATGAATATAGATCGAACAATAAACTCAACTTCAACATGTTCTTTACCCTGGTACATTCTAAAAGTTTGGTATATCCATGAATCAATCTGTTGATGCACTTCATGCACAATTGGTGCTCAAAAAACTATAAGAGGTGTTAAACAAGAGGAGACTTCTTGTTGGAATTGCTGGGAGATGGTAAACCGTCAAGTCTAAAAGTATGTGCTGTAGAAGTCTGACCAATTCCATCAAATCCATTATGTGTGCTCTATTGAATCTTCGACCTTGCTTCTGGTGGTATATTCATTAAGTTTCCCTTCCTTCACAGAATAAGTTAATTGTTCTAGACTCATTGTCATTATCTCAAATAAGAGGATTATAATCAACAAGTACCAGGTTTTTCCCATTGGAAAAGTCTACTTTTCCCGTTTTTCTCTATTGAACAAGCAAGAGATTCAGATACTACATCATGATGTTGAGCCATAGTCACAACTTCAGCCAAAGAGTCTGCTTTTGGACCTATGTCATTCTTACCTTTAAAATACTCAAACTGCCTTTTGCCAACAAATCTTTTACTCATAACAGTTGTCAACTCCTCCCAAGATGGATTCATGGTCTTTTGGTGCCAGAACTTGAACTAGTGACTAGTGTTTCCCTCCATGTTGTTATGCGCCAGGTGGAAATCTTCCATTTAAGAGATGTTTTGTACCTCAGAATCTTTTACCTCAAGTTATCCCTCCTAAAGGACCAATTCCCACAAACATTGACAACTCCAACCTTTTAACCCAAGGGTGAATTGGTTCTTCCTCCTCTTTATTAAAAGCATTATTGTCCTTGTTCTCCTAATCATAGTTGTTATTCGGGACTGATTGTTCTTCCTTCTTCTCTTCTACATCGGTCGAATTCTACCACCCCTTCGGACCCCTTTTCATTCTTCTTGATAACTTTAAGCAATTCTTTAAGTTCTTTCATATTTTGTATTGAAGATCCCATATTAACAAGAGATAATATTAATACTCTACAAAAATAATATAATTTAAGAGGGGTTTATTGCCGGCGTTTTTTAAAACCTCCTTAAATTCCCGGCGGTTTTGTTAAAACCGCCTTAAATTCCCAGCCATTTTGTTAAAACCACCTTAAATTCCCGACGGTTTTGTTAAAGCAAATCATATTTGGAAAGATTTTTGTTAAAGCAACAAATAATACTTTAGCATGGGTAGTGTATGATTGGCCTACAACAATTTTGTTCTGTCTTTTTTTCTTCCCTTTATTCTTTCCATTGTTCGAATGTTCTGCATGATTCTTGTCTAGCTAATTATCAGGCTCAACTACATGCTAGCATATTCTTGGTGGGATTTTATGTTAAATCATTTCTATTCTACTGCTTATGATTAGTTGTTTTCACCCTACCTGTCAAGGGTGGCCAATGGGATTGTCTCAATTTTTAGTTTTAAAGTCAAGGGTGGCCAATGGCAACAAATTTAAGAAGTAATGTTAGAATCATCAATGTCATGCGGACTTGACCCTATGCTTTCTCATGAAACCTGTATTGCTTTCCATGAATTGCTTATATCAATTGTTGTTGTTAAATCCTGATTCAGATCTTGAGTTGTATTGGTGGCAGGATTGTAATTTCGTGAGATTCACAATCTTGCCCTTTATATTTCTAAAGAGAAAGTTATCTGACCAATTATGAGTGGTATTGGATTTTGAGCTTATGAATTTTTAATTCTAGTTCAATGATAAGAAGAATTATGTGAGACATCATTTGATTATTGTCTATGATTACAGAATGCATATGTAAATGGTTCACAGTCTTGATCATATGGTTTAGGTAGCTAGAAGAAATGTGGAAATTATCTCATGTGAGAGTAAATATTTTATATGTTTGTTTTTTCTTAATAGAAGTGGAATTTAATTTAACATATTGCCTACTTATGCAGCTGGTTATCTTCACATAATCAATCAAATGAAAGAGCTCATAACTGGCAAGAAGGCCTATTTGGTTATGGGAAATCCACCAGATAAACTTTCCTCGAGGTGAAATTTACTACATCCGTAGTATATATTTCAGTCTATCTTTTTGTAAAAACTTTCTAACATTAATATATTAACAATTAGAAAATTATTTTCTCACTGATATATATATATATATATATATATATATATATATATATATATATATATATATATACACTTTATTTTATCATATTTTCTCATTGATATAAATATTTTATGATATTTTTCTCATTTGAATAAAGTTATTGTTATTTTACTTAGGAGTGGAACATATATTGATCATTTTGTCTTAATAAAGTTAATGCATATTATTAATATATTAACAATTAATTATTATTTTATTTTTATATTATAGGTATCTGTTCAAAGTATACCAAATGATGAAGGTAATGAAGAACAACAAAATTGATAATTGTAATTTAGAAAATGTTTATTTGAATTTTTAAGATTCAACATGTTATTTCTTAACTTGAATAATTAATTGTATTTTTAACATTTACTAGTACAAGCCAAAAGATGGCTAATTATTTTCTCAATGCACAGAAAAAGAATTTTTCATAAAAATGTAAGAATTGTTATCCAACTTGATGCACAAAAGAGTAGCATAAATATTACAAATTGCCGTGCACATTGGTTTCTTTCGTTCGGTCAAAACCAATAAATCCAGTCAACAGAAACTAGTCCACATGCCTTGGGGAAAACTCAATACTTTCCCTAAATGATCAAATCTTTAATGAAAGAAACAATTGGAGTACAAGAACAAATGGGGAATCAATTCAATTTTTCACTGCAATATATTACATTAGTGGTTCCCTTCTATTAATTAAAAAATTGTCATGTTGATTTCAGAAATGTTCTTGTTGGGAAAAAAAAATTAAGTCCCACTTTAGTTAGAGATAATGTTAAAATACACTATATAAGTGGGGGAAATCCTTACCTATTAAGTTGGTTGAGTTAAGCCTAAAATCACTTTGTAAGATGTTATGAGAATTTATTATAGATCAATTAAAAGAGTTACTTGTATTATCCATGTACGAACGTTTCATGTTTTTTTTTTTTATTATTACCGGTCTGAGCATAAACACCCATATACCATAGTATTTATTTCCAACTTTTGGAATAACCACGGATTCTCCAATTTGGTTCTCTACATGCACGTGCCTTTTGAAAATTCAAGTTACCATTACTTAAGATTGGAAAGGGTGTGAAAAAGGTATTGTACTTGAACACAGGTGCCTAGGCATTCTGCTTCAAAAGGTTAACGAAAGAGCTTATGTCCGTGATAAAATAGATTGGATGTACAAGCAGGCAAACATTGCAATTCCAACAAACAGACTTGGATTGGCAAAAGCAATGGGATTGGTGATTTAATCTTTTTATTTTATTTAGTTTATTTATTTTTATCTTGTTGGATTCATTTTCCTTTCCTATTGCTTCTTAAACATACTTTCTATTTATTAAGGTTGCTGCATCACACTTGGATACAGTATTGGACAAACTGAAGGACATTTTAGACAATGTTGGGCAAGGCATATTTCAGAGGTTTATGCCAGATTTGTAGGACTGAGTGTATACCGTTTTTCTTTTTCAAAATGTTATTTGATGAAGTTTTGATGTTCAGATCTTACTGCTACACTTGTGAATTGTTTTCATCCTCCTTTCTCTCCTTTATGTTTTGTTTTCATGTTTTTGATGTTTGCAGTTTAATATATATCACATTGGAATTCAAAACCTTAAGTTTTTTAATGATAGCTTATGAAATTGTTGCTCCTTGTATAATAATGTCAACTAAAACAGTAACTATGCTTTTATATCACCATAATATTACTGGAATTTTTCTGTTTTTATTAGTAATTTAAATGGCATCAGAAACCGAGGAATCTATTTACATAGATCCTCTTTAGCAGGAAAAGAAAACTATAGAATGTTAATAGGATTTTAATCTCTTCAATGGTTTCTCTGTTTCCAAATCTTTTTATTCAATCACGTTATGCACATTTCCAAATGCCTTCTTGTTTTTCTCCCTTGTTTTTCTAGACTATGTAAAAGTCATTCATGTAGATAGTAGAGAAACTTTGTTGAGATGACTCCATATCCCTTTTCTTTTGTAAATTAACCTAGGCTAGATTTCTCCTTAGTGTCTTCCTTCAACCTCCTTCCTTTAGTGTTGGCTTAACCTCACTTAAGAGCTTCTCCTTCTTACCATCACCGAATCATATTTCTTTATACATAGCTTCCACACAACCATTCCTCCATAGATTCCTATCTAAGCATGCACATAACAAATAGCTTGAAAATGGACTCATTACGAATGGTATGCAAAATTTAAAAATATGTGTTGTATCCAACCATACTCGTACCATACAACCTCTGACAACATGACACAATCTTGAGTGTCAGTTTTTTCTACAAGTAACTTTTGTGTCGAAAACCAAGGAAGAATTGAACCGAGATCATTAGCCATAAGAGAAGTAGTTAGGACCTAATAAGAGGAAGTAAATTAAAGGTCTTGCAGGATTATTTTAATATTGTAAGAACAGAAAAACTAAAAGTTTTCTTTATTATAATTACAAAAATTATGATTATGGTAATTACGAATGTTTTAATATTCTACATCTATATAAAATATTTTATAATATTTTTTAGGTTTAATGTCTCATTAGATTCCTATTTTCGTCAAGAATCTCAAATAGGGACCTTGCTTTTTGGCGTCTCAATTGGGTCTTTTTTTTTTATAAAATTGATGCAAATAAAGGTTTTCCGTCAAATTCATCAAACGACGTTAAGGAGTGCATCACGTGGCAAGCTGACAGTGTAGTTTTAATATACGTGTTAATATACGTGTAATTAAAAACGTGTGTGAATTCTATTTTTTTAAATATTGAATTAAAAAATTAATTAAACAGAGTGGAAATATAATTAAAAAAGGGCAAAGTTGGGAAATTGTATTCTACTTTCTACTGAAAGTCACATTCTCTCTGCAATTGCAAAATCGAAATGAAATTGGGGAAATTTGAGTTTTAGGGCTCGTCAGTCATCCACAAAATTGTTGTCCTTTGAGTGGATTCGTGAGTGTTGGTGGGTGAAGAACATCGGGTTGAAATAACGGTGCATGTGCGATTGGAACAAGTTGAAGCACGATGTGAGCTGTGGGATCTTGTGTCGTTGAAAGCGCGAGACTGAAGCACGTGGTGAGTGGAGGTTAATCTGAAGGAAGGTCAGTTTTTGTGGTTTATTGTCTTACTTTTTATAGTTGGGAAAGTACAATATTCGGTTGTGGTCCCCCATGGTTTGGTTTGTTGATTGCGTTTTGATGGTCCCTCATGTATGTTTAAAGTTATTTGAGTCTGTGTGAGTGCATTTTGTTATTGTTTTAATATATTCTTTTTTGTCGTCATATGTTTTCATAATAGGTGTGTGTAGATATATTGATATTGTATTGTGCGTAATGGACGATGCTATTGTTTGTGTTTTCCACCATGGAGGGAAGTTCATTAATGATGATACCTTGAAGTATGAAGGGGAGACAATAACTTTGTCCTTTGACCCTGATATGTGGAGTTATTTTGTGGTTGTTAGTGTGATGAAAAGTTTTGAATATGATAATTTTAAACATTTATGGTACTGTGTAGGAGGGGGTTTAGTGTTGGAAAATAGGTTGAAAGAATTGATTGATGACACTAGTGTCATGCATATGGCTAACTTAGCTAGGCTCAATGATGATGTTCATTTATATATTGTGTATGTTGTTTCTGAGCCTGAAGTGATACATATGCTTGAATATGTTACTAATGATCAAGGAGAAGTTGAAGGTCATGGTGAAGTAGAAGAAGAGGGTGAAGAAGATGGTGACGGTGTTGAAGTAGATGATGAAGTTGATGGTGACTTAAAAGGGTGCATGAAGGTGAAGAAGATGGTGATGGTGTTCAATTAGATGGTGAAGTTGATGGTGACTTAGAAGAGGTGCATGAGGGTCAAGAAGATGGTGATGTTGTTGAAGTAGATGGTGAAGTTGATGGTGACTTAGAAGGAGTGCATGAAGGTGAAGAAGATGGTGATGGTGTTCAATTAGATGGTGAAGTTGATGGTGACTTAGAAGAGGTGCATGAGGGTCAAGAAGATGGTGATGTTGTTGAAGTAGATGGTGAAGTTGATGGTGACTTAGAAGGGGTGCATGAGGGTGAAGAAGATGGTGATGATGTTCAATTAGATGGTGAAGTTGATGGTGACTTAGAAGAGGTGTGCATGAGGGTCAAGAAGATGGTGATGTTGTTGAAGTAGATGGTGAAGTTGATGGTGACTTAGAAGAGGTGCATGAGGGTCAAGAAGATGGTGATGTTGTTGAAGTAGATGGTGAAGTTGATGGTGACATAGAAGGGGTGCATGAAGGTGAAGAAGATGGTGATGGTGTTCAATTAGATGGTGAAGTTGATGATGACTTAAAAGAGGAGCATGAGGATCAAGAAGATGGTGATGTTGTTGAAGTAGATGTTGATTGTGACTTAGAAGGAGTGCATGAGGGTGAAGAAGATGGTGATGGTGTTCAATTAAATGGTGAAGTTGATGGTGACTTAGAAGAGGTGCATGAGGGTCAAGAAGATGGTGATGTTGTTGAAATACAGGTTGAAGGTCATGGTCACGTACAAGAGTTGCATGAGGTTGAAGAAGATGTTCATGGTGTTGAAGTTGAAGTTCAAGTTGAAGGTCATGGTGACGAAGAGCAAGAGTTGAATGTGTGTGAAGGAGTTGTGGAGGATGAAGTTGATCTTTGTGGTTGGAGTACATCTACTGATGAAGGTGATGTACATGGAAATAATGAGTGCTTAGAGGGGCTAGTGGATGTGAGTGTTGAATGTGATATAGATGGTGAAATAAATGGTAATGTGGAAGTAGAAGTAGAAAGTCTTAAAGACAGTGATGATGTGAGTGTTGAATGTGATGATCATGATGATAGAGGTTTGTCAGATGGGGAGTGGAAATCTGAGGAATTAGTTACTGCAACAGATAATGATGAAGAGGTTAATGACAGTAAAGGTTATGAGAGGTTTAATGCTTTTTGTATGTCAAAAAGTATGGTGGACTTTACATGGGAAGTAGGGACTTTTTTTCCAGATAAGCAAGATATTTTAGATGCTGTGAAAGGGTATGCCTTGGAAAATGGGAGGAATATAAAGTTTGTAAAAAATGACAAAAGAAGATTGAGGATGAAGTGCTTTGGTGCAAAAGGAAAATGTCCATGGACCATATATTGTGCTTATATGGAGGTTGTGAAATCATGGCAGCTGAGAACTAAAAATGGCATTCATACATGCAGCAGGGAGTTCAACCTCAACTTACTTGACGCCAAGTGGCTGAGCTCAAAGTTGGAGAAAACAATAAGGGAAAATCCTAAAATGAAGGGTGTAGATATTCGTGAAAAAGTTCAAAGGAAGTGGAACATAGGTATATCTAGGTCTATGGCTTATAGAGCCAAAGGTATTACTTCTGAGCACATTGATGGGTTCTTTAAGGAACAATATAAGAGGATATATGATTATGCACATGAGTTGTTGGGAAGAAATCCTGATTCTACAGTTAAAGTGCATGTTGAGAATAATGAGGATGAGATAATTTTCAAGAGATTTTATTGTTGTTTGAAGGCATGCAAAGACAATTTTGTCTGTTGTAGGCCAATAATCGGATTAGATGGAGCCTTTTTGAAAGGGAAGTATGGTGGTGAGCTGTTAATAGCTGTTGGGAGAGATGGAAATGATTAAAATTTGCCCATTGCATATGCGGTGGTAGAAGTGGAAAACAAAGATTCATGGTCCTGGTTTTTGAATCTTTTGATTGATGATCTTGGTGGTCAAGAAGTATGTTCATCAATAACTTTTGTGTCAGACCAACAAAAGGTAATAATCATATTTAATTTGGTTTTTTCCTACATTAATTCATTAGTTATATATGGTCGTAACTGTTCTTTTTAATTTTAAAACCACAGGGTCTACTACTAGCCATACAAGAGTTATTCCCTGGTGTTGATCAGAGGTTTTGTGTGAGACACTTATATTCAAACTTTAGGAAGAAATTTTCTGGTAAAAATCTGAAACGGTTGATGTGGAGGACAACTACTGCTACTCATCCACAAAATTGGGAGGGGGAAATGAGAAACATTAAAGATGTCAATGAAGACGCATTCAAGCACTTGATAGCCATCTCTCCAAGGTTTATGTTTTGTACTTTTTTATTTACCTTTTCTAATTTATACCACTTATTGTATTAAGTATGTTTCTGCAAATGTTTGAATATTGATCATATCATGTTCATGTCAAACTACATATAAATATTACATTTTATAAATCATAGAGTAGAGTTAAATCTAGAAGTAGTTCATGTTCGTATAGATTGATTTTCACATGCATTTATCCTTTTCTTAGTTGCAGGTTTGATTTGTAGTTACTGATGTGAGGACTTTTAGTGCTTTGAGTGTTTTATTTTAATAGGTTGTTATGACTTTGTAAAATATAACCACCAATATTTCCAAGAATTCCATAATGCTAGTTTCAATGCAGACTCTGGATTATTAGAACTATAAGTCATTGTTGCATACATATACTCTTAACATTTGTCTATATTATATGGTGTAGATATTGGTCAAGGTCCAGATTCAGTCAAACACCAAAATGTGACACATTGGTCAACAATATGAGTGAGGCTTTCAACAGTGTCCTAGTTCATACCAGGACTAAACCAATCGTAACAATACTGGAAGAAATCAGGGTGTACATCATGCAAAGATGGGCAAAAAATAGGTCTAAGATACAGTCCTTGACAGGATCAATTTGTCCAAAGATCCAAACTAGATTTACAAAGGAATCCCAATCAACCAAGAACTGGATTCCTAGGTAAACTTTCTTTGCTTCTCAATTGTATTCTACTTTTTTCATTCGTAACTAAACTTTGTTCCTTTTTGTTATAATTTGTTCACAGCTGGTCAGGAAAAAAATTGTTTGAAGTCAGACACGTCTCCCATAGTGGAGACAAATTTGTTGTAAACATAGACGACTTGTCATGCTCCTGCAGGAGATGGAGCATCACAAGAATTCCATGTTGTCACTCCCTAGCCGCAATGAAGTTTTTGAATATTGATGGACAACAGTTCATTCTAGGTTGTTTTATGAAGTCCACCTATGAAGAAACATATGTATCAATCATATATCCCATCAACGGCAACAACATGTGGGACCTAACACCATATCTGGATGTCATGCCTCCTACCAAAAAAGTTATGCCTGGAAGACCTAAAAAGAAAAGAAGATTGGAACAGTGGGAAATAAAAAAGGATGATTCCCGATTGAGCAAGGCTGGTTTGCGCAAGAGATGCAGGCTATGTAGGGAGGTTGGGCACAACAGGAGTCGTTGCCCCAAAGCAACCCAACAACCTACCCATGAAGCTTGTCATGACGAAGAAGCTCAACCATAGTAGTGTCTATGAATGTTGATGCAAACTTTAAGGATATTTTGATGTAATAGTACACTTGAAGAACAATTATTATGCTTTTGGATGTACTGTTTCACTACAACTGCTTTTAAGACATATATAGCACTTTATATTTGTATTTGACACTGAACAGTGCATTGCCTTTTTTGACAAAATATTGATCTGAATTGAAGT
Source organism: Vigna angularis (assembly GCF_016808095.1). Lineage (NCBI taxonomy): Eukaryota > Viridiplantae > Streptophyta > Magnoliopsida > Fabales > Fabaceae > Vigna > Vigna angularis. The sequence continues at coordinate 28,034,830 of NC_068971.1, read as the reverse complement.
GTTGCTTATGTTGAAGGCTTATATTGATAACTTGTAAATGCTGCTATTGATTGAACAAGATGTATTCTCATTTTAACATTTTGACTAGAACCTCTTATATGAAGGGTGTAAATCGAAGTGTTGCTTATGTTGAAGGCTTATATTGATAGCCTGTAAATGCTGCTATCATGATTGAACAAGATCTATTCTCATTTTAACATTTTGACTACAAGAGTGTATGTTAGAATAACGCCATACAATTTGCTCTCAAACCACATTCAAGCTGGTTTATGGAATTATTTACTTGTGAAACAATAAAAACTTAGGATCAATAATAGTTCCCTATTTATACGTAACAGAGAATGAGCATATTGATCAATAAGTGTTATGTTGCTTATGTTGTGTAGTTCAAGCAGAGAGTGCCTGAAGGGCTTATTTTATAGATGGCCAAGATAATAGATACAAGCACAAGCCACGAGAACTAAAACGTGTCACTCCTGTATTTAAGAGCAAATCTTGTAGTAGAAATATTACACACACCACTGAAATGTCCTTTTCTTCAACACAATGTTAAAAAGCCTAATTAAAACTCATTACAGCTACAAAACATCATCATAGTATGGCACTTAATCATAACAGGTACAAAACATCATCACATTAATTGAAGATAGTCAAATAATTTAATATCGAAATTACAATTATATTAACCACGCTACATTATGGATTTGTCATCCATATTGAAATTACAATAATATTAACCACACAAATAACACAAACCACCCCTATCAACAACTTTATCCATTTTTCCACAACCTTAACAGATTTTTGCAAATCAATCAACATATTCGTTACACCTCCCATTTCTTCTGTCTTTGACAAACACTCATGCTTTTCTTCCTACTTCAGATTTGTATAGCTTTTTTCAATACCATCATCACAACGCCATTTAAAGAAATTGCAACCACCGTTTTCATGTCTGGTCTGCAAAAAAAAAAGAAAAACCCAATCACAACGACTTTCTAGAAACATAAACAACTACTCACCCACGTTCTTTTACCTTGTACTTAGGGCACCCCCAAAATTGTTTGCCTCTGTTCTTAGCAGTTCGAGCTATTCTGACCATTGTTTTCTCTCCACACAAGGGTGACACACCACGAAAAACAACATTGGGGTTTCCATTCTGCCACCCATTGCATGTCGAAGAAGAAGTTGAATGTGAATTCTGCATTTCATTATCCATTGCACTTCTACTCCAAGAACAACGATTTTGTGGATGAGTGACGAGTCCTAAAACTCAAATTCCCCTAATTTTATTTCGATTTTGCAATTGCAGAGAGAATGTGGCTGTCAGTAGAAAGTAGAATACGATTTCCCAACTTTGCCCTTTTTTAATTATATTTCCACTCTGTTTACTTAATTTTTTAATTTAAAATTTTAAAAAATAGAATTCACAATCGTTTTTAATTACACGTATATTAAAACTACACTGTCAGCTTGCCACGTGATGCACTCCTTAACGTCGTTTGATGAATTTGACGGAAAGTCTATATTTGTATCAATTTTACAAAAAAAAGGACCCAATTGAGGACGAAAATAGGAACCTAACGAGACATTAAACCTATTTTTTAACATCCATAACAAATGGTATGCTAAATTTAAATTTAGGAAAGGTGTTGTATCCAATCCATATCAAATTTAAATGGTATAAACCTATTTTTTAACATCCATAACAAATGGTATGCTAAATTTAAATTTAGGAAAGGTGTTGTATCCCATCCATATCAAATTTAAATGGTATGCTATTTTGGTGGTATTTTGCATGCGTAAATCAACTTTGTAGAAAACCAAAAGAGTGAGATACAAAAGAATAATGGAAAATTTCATAATAGAAATTATACATTGACAATGACAAATTTTTTAATTAATTTAATATTATTGTTTTTTATTTTTTACTTTCTTCTTTTTTTCTTCTTTTTTTAAATGAATGTAAATGTGTCATCGGACTCATTCCATAATCTTTTAGATTTGTAGTATTTACAAAGTAGACAAATTTTACATATGTATTTCCCAAATATGGCATTGAATTAATTGAAAAGGAAAAGATAAATAATTTGAATAAGCGTCTTGCAACAATGTGAACCTAAAATAGGAAAGAAAGAAAAAAACAAAACAAAAAGAAGAGCAGAAACAAAGCTTTTCACAAAATGCTGCTTTCTTATCTCAAACTAAGACAAATGCAATTTCGTTCTCCACATTTCTCCAACGACCTGTTTTGGCTGAGGGTTATCTGGTCCTCTGTCCCTCTGTCCTGATGTGAAGTACAGCCACCCATTCCAAAAACCAGCTAATGTTGTTTTTATTCTGTAAGGAAGCTTTCCAATCACTGACCATGTCTGCAAACAGTATTAAGAAACAATATTACAAAGTGACACTTCATCACTTCAATGAACTCTTTAATCTTAGGGGACACATTTTCATTCAATGGCTTCATGAAGTTTATTGTTGCTTCTGAAAATCAAGAGTCTGTGGACGATGGACTGGTTGATTACATTTATTTGATCAGTATTCATAAAATTACAATGACCAATAAGCAATGTGAGAGAGTTGGAGGTATTAATGGATAAAGAGAGATGCACAATCCATTTCTCATGAGTAAAAGACTGAAAAATGTACCATGGTGTTTAAATCAAACCGGAAAACCTCCCCAACAAGCATCATCCTTTTTGTTACTGGGTGCTTTTCTGTGGTACCTCCAGTGATGACAATGGAATTGTTCACAATAACCCATGCACATTCTATGTGTGAATTTGCTTTTGGCATAGTTGGCAAAATTTTCCATTTCATGTCTGCTTCCAGCATGTAAACATCTCCGTAGACCACCTGAAATGTAACAAATTTAAGTCAAACCAGTTCACTTGAAATGATCATATATCCAATAAATGTGGTCCTCTCAGCATAAGTATGTGATTGTGAAAAAGACAATTTAAGCATACAGGTAAAGTCTAATTCCTATGTCATTCATCTTCAGAAAAACAACTACCAAATCATAATAGTTTCTCTTTAAATCAATTTTGATGTTGACAAACAGAGAAAATCATACCTCGACCCTGCGTGAACATTTGAATATGGGTGAACCAGGTTTGGCCATAAAATCACCCTCTTGTCCACCAATAACAAAAAGTCGATCACCGACTGCAACGCAAGCCCTGCACCAAATAACTATAGTTTGACAACAATGAATATGACACTATAGAAACACAGTATTCCTACACTCCAAAAGGTTAAGTGAGAACATCATATATAGTTAACTATTGAAAAGGTATTGCAGCCTAGTAGTAGAATGAGTAATTTTGTAACCTATGCGGTCCACCGCGTGGAACGGGAACTTCGTCTCGCCATTGTTGTTCCAATGCTTCTCCATCCTTCACAGCCAAACTCCAATGTTCAAGTCCAGGTGTATGGCGATTCTCTTTGCTACCACCCATGACATGGAGTCTTCCTTTCCACAATTGAGTAGCAGGAGCATACCTGGTACAAGAAAGTCTCATGTTAAAATCGTCCATTTCACAATGTTAAATCGCAGTTTGCTACCACAACAGCATCATGGCCACAATTGCATTTATCTATAATTTCCAGAACTCAAAAAATAACATGCAATTCACAGTTTCAAACAGAAAAATGAGTAGAGGGAGTGCAGTTGATGCATATGTTCCAAGTTGTACCTGGGTTCGGGTAATGGTGGCAAAGGTTTCCATTTCTTTGTGACAGTGTCTAGCGTAAAGGAAGCTGTCGTAGGCCCTCGGCATTGGGTGCCATATTGTCCTGAGACAATGTATATATACCTCCCATCTGTGGCCACACCCAAATGGGAATTAGCCATTTCCTTTGGCATTTTAATCTCATATACCCACTTGTTGACGTTGAAATCGAACACATCAACATGGGAGTGCACCTAAAGAAACAAAATTAACTCGCGAAGCTCATTAACAAAAAGTAGTTTATTTGTGAAATGATTAAACAAGAAGAAACACTCACATGGTCAAGATGTTCATATCCTCCAAACACATAAAACATATTATTAATCTGTACAGAGTACCCATCTAGCCGAGGCACCGGAGCCGAAGGCATCTGCTCCCAATGCCAATCGGGAGCAGGCAAGTCTGCAAATGTAGATGAAAGGAATCTATCAGGACCCCTCCTTTTTCCACTCGTCCCACCTTTTCCCTGCAACAAGAAAAATAACAGATGTTGAAAGAAGGTTGACTTGAAGAGTGTTGAAAGAAGATCCAAGCTTGAGGAGGAAAATAAGAAAAATGGAGTGCGTGAATAGAAGAGAAAGAGGTAATTTGAAGAAAGAAAGGGTTAGAAAAGGCTCACGTGGTGTTTGTCTTTGGTGTGGGGTGTGGCGGTGGAATTGGGGATGAGGAGGATGGGGGCGTTGGTGTCGACCCAGTTGGTGGCGATGGAGAGATAGTGGGAGGAAAGGGAGGTGCGGAAGAGGTTGGCGACGAGGGCGAGGCCGAGAAAGGAAGAGAGACAGAAGATGATGATGATTTTGGAGGCGGAGTGAGGGTTTGGGTGGTTGTTAGGATGGTGGAACCTGGTTGGCGTAGCCATTATGTGATTTGCGACAGAATCATCAAAAGAGAGGCATTTATATATTTGCTTGTTGGGAGAGACAGAGAGAAGAAAAGAAGAGAAATTTGGATGGCAGAGGAAACAAACAGCGGTTGGTTGGCGCCAATGGTTTTGGCTCTTCGTTTCACTCATTATAAAAAGCAACGTTTATTTGGTTCTCTCTTCACCGCTACACCACGCGCCCCACCGCCAAAATCTTCCCCTTCCTTTTTATACTTTGCTATTCTCTTTTCTTTTCTTTTTTTCTTACACCGTTTATTATGAATTAATTCAAACTTCTTTATAATCTAATTCAACATTTTTTATATACAAGATGAATCTCATTCACTTTTATTATCATTCTTTCTTTTAACTTGCAAAAAACTGTATTTATAACAACAACAAAAACATAATAATAATAATAATAAAAGTAATCATTCATAATTTTTATTTCTAATTTGACGAGAAAAGAAAAAAATATTTGTCTCACAAATTTATTTTGTGTTTATTTAACTTTTTTTTTTTTTGCTTTAGTTATTCTATGTTATTATGCTAAAATAATACAAACATAATATAATTACCTATCCCTCCTTGTCCCTTGATAATAATGGAATTTCCATTTTAGGAGAGAGACAATTCCCAGAAAGTTGAGTTATTTTGTTCCATTTTATTTGAAGGAAAATTGTATAGCAGTGACCTATATTTTAACCTAGTATTAAATTTAAGTACATTTATTTTAATTTTGACAGAAAACAAGGTTTATTGGGTACAGAAATTTCTATATTTTTAGTTTCTAATGAAAAGTGGCGATAAAGAAATATTTTGTAATTTGTTATATACCCAAATAAAACATTTGATTTAAAACCTGAATTGAAAACGTGGAGATATGAAAATAAAAGAATAAACAGAGAACATATTTTTTGAGTTCGCGAATCACGTCATAACACGGAGTACTCATTGGCTCGATAGCGAAGTATTGTGAAAGTCAAAGAAAAAAAAAGCAAAATGAAGGTATTCGATGTGGGGATTGTGCATCAACAAATTTTGAACTTTCCACACTCTTTGTCAACATCACCACACTAACATGCTCATTTCAACGCGCCACGAGCCAAGATAATTAGAAATTACACAAGTACATGATAGAAATTTGGAATCAATTCGTTGGTTTCTGATTTGAAAGAATGTAAACACAAAACAAGAGTTTCAATCTAATATGTGATTTTTATTTATAAAAAAAATTATATTAACTTTTATATTTTGAAAATTAAACAATTTTGATTCACTGTTAATATTTCTTTTAATTACAAATAGAAATATTAAAATGATTATCATGTCTGCCATCTTATTATTCACAAGTCTATCATGGATGAGATCATAATCATGATCGTAAATAAAATAGTATTTTGGTTATATAATTTTGTAAACAAGGGATATGTTTTATCTACTACATGCCATTATTTTTTAATTTTGGTAGTTATAGATTATCTTCATGGAGTATTTTGATCTTAAAGGTGTCACAATACATTGTCGTTCCAATTTGCTTAATATATAACCTTGTATACATTATTTTTTCATGAAATCCCAAAGCTTATATAACATTAAATATTTATCTGTGTTAAGTTTTAGACATGAATATATTTATTGTAGACAGGCTTATAAAGGTAGTCATGTAATCATTTACCACATCTTCAACAACTAGTTCTAATTAATAATATCATCATATTGAGATATTCTATATTCATTATATTTCATTAAGAAAATTATAATTTATTTATCAATTATTACATATTGATACAAGATCTTACCTACGAATCTAATAAATAATGCATTACTTTCCTACCTTATATCTCTTGCATTTTTCATTCTTTTCATTTTAATAATTATAATTTTCATTGTTAAATATATCCATCATTGTGAATTTTGATATCTTACTTCTGACACTAAAGTCTATTTATCATTTGCTATCACATGAAAAAATATTATTAGAAATAAGAATAAGGATAGAATAAAGCAAAATTTGTGGAGAACTGCACTAAACCTATTATAAGAAATTACACTGCATGAAATACAGACAAATTATATCTATTATGAAAAAAATCTAAAGAAATTAAACTACTTATACTTCTCCCTTCGTGTAAAAGCCAACAAAACTAATTTATCATTATAATGACTACCCTAACAAAAAACATAAGAAAATTTAAACTGTGTATGCTGAATAAAAGACAAACATGTGTCATTTTCCTTTGAGAGCCCAAGAAAATAATTGTCGATCCATAAAACCTTAACAAACTAAAGTAGAGTTTGTCTCGGACCAAAGATGCTTAAAACCCTATCTCCAACCATAAATGATCCCCATAAACAAAGCATAAAGAGAAGTATGCATCCTTAAAAAGAAAAATAACTACTAACGTATTCTCCTCGAGTAGTCAAACTAGGACAATTCCTAGTTGAACCATCAATATTAAAATATGAATTTCTATTGTTAAATTGATGTGTTGTGAATGAGGATGTGGTAATTCTATGCAGGGTTATTTGTTGATTTGATGTTTGTATGGTTTCTCATATGAAATAGATGATTTCAATTAGAGCTGTCAAAACGGGTAACCTGGCCCGACCCGACCCGACCCATCACGGGTTGGCCACTTAGTGAGCCAACCCAACCTGGCTCATTTATTAGCGAGCCAAAAAAATTCGAACCCAACCCGACCCACCACGGGTTGGTGGGTTAAACGGGTTGGCTCATTGGCTCACTTAATTAACTTTTTTTTCACACTCTTTTTCTCAGATTTTTATAACATGTTACTTTGATCGATCAAATTGAAACAATAATAATTGGACCAATTGATATAAAAGAAAATGAAACAAAAAGAAATATATTGTTATATATATTCTAAGCTATCAAACATAAAATTTTGCCAATTTAATTTAATGAGACATACACAACCGTTTGACCAAGAAATTACATATAGTCATTAACAAAAATATATAGCACAAGATAAAACTGTCATGCTTGTAGATAGGTCTAAAAACAAGATAAAACAAATAATATATTCCTGAATTATCCAATCTATAATATTATTCATCTATTAAATTGGAGTTCTGAATGGATAAATCCACAGTATTATGCTCTCTTGAAACATCTCCTTCTTTATCAGGTTGTGCATTTTGAATAATTAATTTGATTTCAATAAAAAAAAATAAGATTTGAATAATTAATTTAATTTAATTAAAAAAATAGGTGGGTTGGTGAGCCAACCCGACCCACCACGGGTTTAACCCGTGTGAGTCGGGTTCTTAGTGAGCCGGGTCAAAATTGGCTCGCATAAAAAATTTTGCATTTTTTTCCAACCCAACCCGTGGTGAGCCGGGTTGGCTCACGGGTTTCAACCCATTTTGACGACACTAATTTCAATGAGTTTGAGTTTTGGGGGTAAATAGTGAAAGACGGTCTATGCATATGTGGAAAGGTGTTTATGGTTTTGTTGTGTCTGTTATATGAGATAAATTCGGGTTTGATCAAACAATTCAAGATAGGATTAAATAGACATGTCCAATGTTGAGTAGACGTGCGAGAGATGGGACAAACTTTCAGTAGGGATTTTATAAAATCTATGTGGTTATTTATTTTAAGGATGTTTTATAGATTTATGTATTTGCAGACAAATGAATTTGAATATTTGAGTTGTAAAAGTTAATTGGATTTAATTTATTTGAAAAATTACTCTCAATTGTGAAATGTTTTTATTTTAGTGCATTTTAATGACACCTAGAAAATTGGGGTGTTACAATTGTAACCACTTAAAGGATTAGAAAGAATCCTCATAAGTTGAACCATCAAATCAAAAGATGAAAACCTCAATAAATGAGAATGAGATTCAACATCATATCCGTATAAGTCCATGACTCCTCATAAGAGGATAGAGGACCTTCCTAGGAGGATAACTAGGAGCACGATAAGAAGGAGCATAATCTCTTAGTTTATTTAGCATTTGCTTATGATGACTATATGTTGTCGACTTTTGTTTGAGTTGACTTGACTTGATGAGTTGATTTGTTGACATTTTTGTTTGTTTGTTTTATAAGATTGGCTAGGACTATCTTAGAGGAAAATAACACTTATTTTGAAAGGAGAATAAACTATGGCTTAGACCACACACGAAGGGCCTTTTTAGAGAGCTTAGAGTTAATCTTCCCTTTTAGAATGTAAATTTCATAAGGAGAGGCTTGAAGGACAAGCTATGTCACACCTCTCTCAAAGGATTCTCCTTTTAGATGACCTAACTTTTGTAAGAATTTCTCTGGTATTTGTTGAAGTGCCTGAAAAACACTAGAAGAGGGGGGGGGGGGGGGGGGGGTTTAATAATGTTGCTGGAAAATCTTTTTCGCAACCTTCTATCAGGATACGACAAGCTTGTTATAAGACAAGCTCGTTACAAGACAAGTTTGTCTAGTAAAAACCTTAGCTTTGGTTTTGAAGTTTAACTAAATAACATGAAACAAGGAATCTGTATGGAAAGCTAACTCTAAGCTAGACTAACACTTAGCAAAACAACCACTTCAAAAACAACAAACACTAAGATAGAAAACCCTAAATTAGGAGACCAACCTCAAGATAGAAAATAGTCAGCAAACACTAAGGTAGAACATTGAACATCAAATACTAGGATAGAAGACCCCAAGACTAACCTTAGGATAGGAAACAAACATGAAACACTTAAGTAGAATATCCTAGATTAGAAAATCAACCTTGATTTAGAAAAACACTAGGGTAGAAAACTGTAAACTAGAAAGATCAAATAAAAATCACAACCTCACAAAATAAAGAACAAGACATAAATGTTTAAAACACTAAGGGAAAAACTGCAAAGGGAAAAAAGATGTGGATGACCGTTTAAGAAAGAGTCAAATATAGAAATTCACTAAAAGATCAAACTAAGCTAAGAAACTCAGCAGAAAAGAGGAGAAGAAGATAACTCAAGACTCTAATAGGGAAAACAACATAAGAAGAAAACACAAGACCTAGAACCATAATCCCCAAACATAGAAAACCTACAAAAAAAAACTTAGAACTAGAATCCATAACATAGAAAAGCTTAGGAAAACACTTAGGATCTTAGGTAATCGAAAAACATGTTAGTTAAAACACCCATACGCATGGCTTAACGCTATTGTACCTAAAATGTCTAAGAGAGTTGGGGTCAAACGCTTCATGCTCATCATACTTGAAAGAAGTATTCAACATAACTCTAAAAAACAAAATAATCGAGCCGATGTCTGTGACAAAACACATTAAAAGACATTATATATTAAAATATAAAAAGAAAGCTCAAACAAGTTAAACGCCATCTGTCTAAGAAGAGACAAAACTAAAAGAAGTGTTTACTTGACTAAACGATACCATGAACTTAAACAATACTTCATTCAACGATGAAGTCTCTATACAACATTTGGTATCTTTAGAAAATAACTTAATTATAAAATATTACCTAATGATAGAAAATCAAAAACACTTTGTTGTTCCGATCTAGAAACTCATGACTACTCGAAACTAAAATTTAAATGTAAAAATGAAACCACTACCTATCTTAATTGATCTTCCCCTAAATTCAAACGGTTAAAATCTACTTCTCAACACCTCCATATCCTTTGTAAATTTTCAAGAAAAAAAAAACTTTTGGTTTGTATAACAAGTATTGTTTAGTAAAATAAGAAAAGAAAATAGTCTTAGTATAAAAAAATTTAATTTCATTAATTTTGTTGAATTTCATTATTAGTAGTTAGAGGTAATTAAAGATATGTTTAGTTCTTAATAATTATCATACGTGTTTATTAAAAGGAAACCATTGTTAATATGCAATTAACCTTAAATAAAACCTTTTAACCTTCTTTGTAAATGTAAAATTCTTAATGATTCCTTCAAAGTTAGTTACATGTTAACGTTACTTTTTTCTTTAATAAACATAATTAACCGTTATTAAAAATCAAACACACGCTCAATTGTGTTAATTATTAATAGAGTTCAAACAAAACTAATAAAATTAAAGTTATATTAATGTTGTAATTTTTTCTTTTACTGAAAAAGACATATGTAAATACTTGTATGGAACCCACTATTTATCCAAGCAAAAACTCATAGTTAGTGTGTCTACAAAACCTCCATTTCATTTAATAAAATAAGGGTAAAGTGAACATTTTCTTAAATATATGGGGTGAAGAAAGAATTCTGATGTGCAAAAACCAATTTCCCTTAAAACTGATGGATGTGGGCCGTAAAATGAAAGCCCAAAATGTAGAGCAACTGCGTTCAGGAGAGCGGAACGTGTGGTGGAAACACGATTGTTGCCGCTGCTTCTTGGTTTTTTTGTGAATTTTGTTGTGTTGGCTTCAACTGAATCTGCGGCAGAACAGAACAGAGCACCCTCACCTCACTTCCCTTTGACCATTCAACCTTTTCCTTTGCTTCGATTTCGTAAGTCCCGTCTTTTACATTTTCCCGCATCTATTGTTCCAAACTCTTCTTCGATTCCAGGTTTCTTTTTCCTTCTCCGTTTAATCCCTCGCAATTGCGTTTTATCTTATCGGCTTTCCGTCTTATCTTTGTTTGTGAATATGTAAGATATTCCAAGTTTGGCGTGTGTTATTATAAAATTCGATTTAAAGCAAACGATAATTTTTCATTTGGGTTATCAGGAAATTGTGAGAGGCACTTATTGGTGATAACATGATCTTGATTCGGAAAATATGCTGTTTTGAATTATATAGTAGAGGTTATCCAGTTTTGTGTCATCGATTGGATTATTGTCTGTACTTTAGCTGTGGTGTATGTAGTTGATGTGCTTGTGGAGCTACATGATTCCCATTGTGTTGCGTGATGGATATTGTTGTTGCTGTTGTATTATCATTATTTTTGTTGTTGATATTGTTCGGATACAGGATTAGTTTTAGATCTATGATTGCTTGCATTCGTAGTGATTAAGAAGGTACCATTAAAGCCATGGCTCTTCGGCATTTAACATCTCATCCCATTTTCCTTTGTCAAGGGTTCTCTTTGTTGATATATATATATTTTATAATGAACATATAGATTGAATTTGAATTTTTTTCAGCTACCAATTTACATTTTTTTAAAAGCTTTACACTTTCTTATGAAGTGTTTAAAGCTTTTTGGAATGGTAGGTCATTATATCTTAATCTTGCAAACATTTATAATTATGTTAGCGTTTCCTCTGGTACTGCACATCACTCTTCTTCATGATTGTTCTGTTGCATATCTAATTTGGTGAACTCTGTAAACTTCACTTGTATGCTTATTTCTGTAACTTTATGTCCATTACTTAGTTTGATGATGTTACTTATTTATTATCTATTTGCATATTTTGTGGAATCAACAACAGCGTGACCGAGATGACGGGGGGTGTTTTTCAGCTACTGAGGAGGAAACTCCATCCTCAATTTACTGTAAGCCACTGACCCTCCCATCATGTTGATTGGATGCTAGTGCAATTAATTTTTGGGTTCCTATATATAGTGGGGATCTTTAGAATACAATTAGGATGAGGAGGGGGAGGAGTTCCCTAAATATGAAAGGCTAATCTCAGACATTTTCTTCACAGTTTTCTTGAAATATCTATATGGATTAGTCCATGTGCTAGGTGTTTTCTTTACCTTGTCAATTATGTGTTTGGATTAGCTTATTTTGAGATTGATTTCTTTGCCATCTTTTTGAAAAAGTTTCTAGAGAAAGTGACTATTTTCCCAAACAATCAGTAGCAAAAAAATGCTAGAGGGTGCATAAGTTAGATTTTATGAGTGGTTTTTTTTGCTTCGCATGGAACAACTTCTGCTGCTATTACTAATAATTGCTGTATACTTACTGCAGAACTCTTCCGTGTTGTCACCCATTATAGCAAAGAAAGATGGTGCTGGCTCTACTGGCAGTAGGTCCTTGAAAGTACTTGCATTAATTGGAGCTGGTGTGTCAGGCTTTTTCAGTTTTTCTACAGTGGCAGTAGCTGATGAAGCTGAGCATGGCCTGGCATGTCCTAGCTATCCATGGCCTCACAAGGGAATTCTTAGTTCATATGACCATGCTTCGTAAGTTTGGCTTCAATTTTCCCTATATTTTGTTATCTTTTGTGCAGCAATAATGTTTACCGAAGATACTCAATCTTATCCCTCATGAGTAACATGTAATGAAGTTTAATATTTTCCCCTCTCTAACTGATATTTATATTTCATTTTCATCCAATCCTTAGATCAGCAGTTCATCTGTCTTTTCTCTTGTTATTTCATTTTGTTTGATGTGATATGACAGGGTTTGAATCTTGTATGTGGCTCTGCTTTTCATTGGTCCTCCGTTTTATCTTTATCCCATCCTTAGCTCAGCAGTTCATCTTTCTTTTCCCTTGTTATTTCATTTCTTTCTTATGTGATATAACATGGTTTGAATCTTGATATGGGCTCTGCAGTACATTGGTCCTCCATTCATATTCAACATCAATTAAGTTTTTCAATTAACATAATGATATCACATTCATTCAAATGCCCATGATCTTTGAGGAATATATTACTGTCTGCTATATGATGTGTGTTATCATCATATTTTTTGCATTACGTAGTAAGGACCAATGTGATGACACTTGTATATGTGAAGTACCAACATGGTGGTTTGTTCTATTTATTATACATTGATTTAATTTTGCCAAAGATTTAATTTCCTGATTTAAGTATATTAGTTGTGACAGGGTTCATTCTGGTGTATACATTTTCAGCTGCTGTCACATATCTAATCCAGATTCACCTTAAGACTATATTAACATCCATAATTTAATATAGTTAATGGCTTAAATTCTTAATGTTTTCAATTAATTTTACATGGGCAGGATCCGTCGTGGTCATCAAGTTTATACAGAAGTCTGTGCTTCCTGCCATTCTATGTCTTTGATATCATACCGTGATTTGGTTGGTGTTGCTTATACAGAAGAAGAGGTAAAGGCTATGGCAGCTGAGATTGAAGTGGTTGATGGCCCAAATGATGAGGGTGAGATGTTTACACGCCCTGGTAAACTTAGTGATCGTTTTCCTCAGCCATACGCTAATGAAGCAGCTGCTAGGTTTGCTAATGGAGGAGCTTATCCTCCTGATCTAAGCCTTATTACCAAAGTAATTATTTATTTAACAGTAATGTCTTTGGAATTTTCGTATGTAAGTCTACCAGAAATATATATTCTTTTTTATTTTTCAGGCCCGCCACAATGGTCAGAACTATGTTTTTTCCCTTCTAACTGGTTATCGTGACCCTCCAGCTGGTGTCTCGGTAAGTTCTTTTTTCTTAGCTTTCTTGAGTGTTCTATTATATTTAGTAAAGTATTTTTATACATTTTGCAAGTTGAATGATTGAAATGCATTGCCCGTAATAATTAGTTCTGAACCAAAATAAAATGTGTTGCAAATCTGTTATAGTGGTTTTGAAACAAATGCATGCTCAACAACTGTCAAATATATATTCTTTTTCTTTCCCTTTTATGAGAACATATTTGTATGAATGGTGTAGTGGTGGGTAGGGAAGAGTTGAAAAGCCTTTGGATCTATCTTATGATTTATTTTGTGTAGTGTTTCACGGAAAGTTTGTAGCACACCTTTTGATGTCCCTTACATATCATATATGCCATTTTCAGGTTCAATCCATTGCATAAATGGTAAAGCACAAACAAACACGCACAAACATGCACATACGTAAAACAAGAAGTTCTTATAGTAAGAGGAGAGAATGCTATCCTTTAGATTTATGGTAGATTGTCAAAGTTTGGACATAAATGCAAACGACTTGTTCACGCAATAATGTGGCCACTAAATAAAATATGATTTTTACCATCCAAATAAATCTAACAGTCAAGATGGATTTTCCTCTCCTCACCATAAATACTCCTCTCACTGCTTGTGCTCACGAGACACCATTTGTAAGCAATGGTATCAAAAAATGACCATGGTGGTGTCATGATGGAAAGAAGAATTCTTGTGTGTCCAGCATGGTGGTGGTGACTTGGGTTTAATCTGGAGGCACATCACCACTGGCTTGAGCCGTAGTGTAAATGATTCTGCCCTTGTATTGTTGCAAGGAAGAAGCCTCAGGTCAGTGTGATCCAACCCCAGACCAACGAAACCCTAATCTGGCTTTTTAAGCTGTTTTAGGTCTTATATCCAACCCAAGTTAAATAGACTTTCTCAAAAAAAAAATGGTTGGGTCAGTAACTAAGTAGTAGTTATCCACTGAGTACCGTCTAAAATAGTCCTCACTTACTTGGTGGATGTCCATTTAAACATTACCCGTTGATTATTTATACATGGGTACTCACATATTTTTAAATTTTATTCTTTTGGTAAAATTTAAATAAAATTATTTAATAGCTATTCATTTTAAATATAAATGAAAATAAAGAGTATAATTAATGAGGATCTTAATAGGATTTAGCTTGAAAAGGTAATGATTATTAAGTTTTGTTTAATTTTTTATGGATGAATAACAAGAATAAGAACCTAGGAAACTTAGCACTAAACACAAATTTAATCCAAGAGGATCATATAAATGTGACAGTTTGTTTCCAAGAGATGAAAATGATTAAGCAAACAAAACAAGATACAAAAGACATGAAGAATAACTTGTAATTGGCAGATTTTAGAACATAGGAACAAGAACAATTAGGAAAGACAATCAAAAACGAAAACAAAGAAGCAAAGTTACTTATAAAAGTGGAAGAGCGTCACTTCAAGATGTTCATCTTCATGATAAGCTCAAGGAAGAATTGCCACTTTACTAGAAGTCCAAGAGAAGATCTAAAGTAGTTGATCAGTGATACAAGGGTTCTCTCACAAGCTCAAATTTTCATGAATTCCAAAGTAACATTACAAGTGAGATGGTTGGCTATTTACAAGCGGTACGAAAATTACAATTCTAACGACACTAAAGTTGTGTCTCTAATTAAATGCAAATGAAGGATTTAGAATCTACTTATATTTGGTTGAAATTTTTTAAAGAAAAAGAAGTGAAGTTGTAAATATAAAAATAAAAAAATGATTTAAAAGAAGCTCTCCTATTGGTGGAAAATGAGAGGCATGCTTCCCTTGCTTGTTCATGCTTTCTTGAACATGCCTTCCTTGCCCTTAGTTGACTCTCCTTGGCCATGAAAGTAGAAGTCAAAATTGGCTTCAGTTGATATAGGTCTTCTATTCTTCATGTCCTCTTGTAGATGCCTCTTGGACATGAATTTGGGTTGAGAAAGCCCAATTAGATATTTACTATTTACACTACTCAGAGAAAAATAAATCTTACACTTATCAAGTCCAAGAAATAAAGAATAAGGAGAAAGAAGGACCATTTTGTTGAAAAAGAACAATTTGTATTTTCATGCTACTTGTGATTTTTCTAGAAAGGATGTGTTCTTGCTTATTTTCTTATTGTCTATTCATGAACTCATCAATAATCCAAATAAAATTATATCCTAAAACATTGGTACAAACAACAGCAGTCTTTCTGTAAAATAAATTCAAATAAGTTATTTCTTGTGATTCTTCTGGGAAGGATGTGTGTTCTTGCTTATTTTCTTGTACAATGCATTATGGAGCTACGTATGAATTTTTTTTCATCCCTGCATACAACTGGACCCAAAATTAAAAAAATCTAACGTACCTTTGCTGCAAACCACAACCTAGTCCTCCTCCTTTTAGGATCAGCTACTATAGCAGCTGCTGTCAGCCACTGGTGTGACCCCGCTTTTGACTTGTTTCACCATTGCCTGTGGCCTATTCTGTTGTCAGAGCGATATGTTCTGTCATCATCGGCAATTGCAGTGCCACCCCCTGCCCCATTCTCCTGATGCAGTCCCACCTGACCCAAACTTGCAAGGTCTTCACGTTTTTCATTTTTCTATTTCCTCTTTCCTCTTTTGTTCTTCAGCGCCACCCTCTCTTTTTATTCTTTTTTCCTTTTCTATCCAATACTAATTCTTTATAAGTCTGAAACACCTGAATGTCTACTTTCTAGCACCCCAATCGCAATCAAACTAAGAAATTTAGGACACTTTTATCGTCTTTTGTTTTCATTTTAAGTTTTGAACTTGACCTTGGTGGTGTTTTGCTTTGATTTTATTATTTAAATTTTTAGACTTATAACTGTTATTGAATGTACGGTTGTCTTTCATTATTTATGTATTTTAATTATATTTCTGCATTTTATTTATTTATGTACATGTATATATTGTATTTATTTGTCTGCAGTGTTTCTTCCATAACCTGTTATGACTTCCAATTATTTCTGTAATTGAGTTTTGAATCCGCAATCTTATTCCATATCCTGTTATGCTTCGATTTATTTCTGCAGTGGATTTTTGAATTGTGGATATTTTCCATTATCTAGCGCCCATTAAACTGCTCATGGGTCGTACATACATACCCATCTAGTGATGAGCTTTTATATACTTCCTGTAATTTATAATTCTCGTGAAATCAACATTTATAATTTTGCCCCTGTAGAATGTTCTAATATTGTATTCTTAAATTTTATTCATGGCTATATATAAAATAATAATGTAGATAAGGGAAGGACTTCATTATAATCCTTACTTTCCTGGTGGAGCAATTGCCATGCCTAAAATGCTTAATGATGGTGCTGTGGAATATGAAGATGGTACCCCTGCTACAGAAGCTCAGGTAGCAAATTTGTTTGTGTAGAATGGTCTAATAAATCTTACAAATTCATCGTTGTGGACATTAGAAAGAAAGAACTCAGCTTTTTCTAATGTTTTGTTGCAGATGGGGAAAGATGTTGTGTCATTCCTAAGTTGGGCTGCCGAACCCGAGATGGAAGAGAGGAAACTGGTTTGTTCCTTTAATATTATTATGTTTCCAACAGATCAATAGAGACCATAATAACTATATCATATGTTTCTGACTATACTTTTGTATATGCAGATGGGATTTAAATGGATATTTGTACTGTCTCTGGCACTACTTCAGGCTGCCTATTACCGTCGCTTGAGGTGGTCAGTTCTAAAGTCTCGCAAGCTGGTTCTTGATGTTGTCAACTAGCTGCCCCATGTTTGATTTTCTCTTAAGCAAAATATACTGTTGGCAATAATTTGTCAGACAGATGATTAAGGTTTTTCCTCATTTCAAATTCGTTCAGCTAAGTTAATGGTTTAGTGTAACGACAACCGGAACTGTTGTAATTTTGTTTGAGATAAAAGTGTTCCATGCACGAGATGCGTTTACCTTTTCTCATCCATCTCGGACCCGTGTATTGTTTCATTTTACGAGAGATCTTTCTATTTAACTATTGAATTTTATGGAACGAACTTCCCTGACATTGGGATTCATGCCGGTCGTAAATTAAGAACCATGGACATAGGAAGAAGATAGATTGTTTTATCGTTTGTTTGTTTGATATTCTGTTTCGTGTATGCCAGTGGTGTTTGATTAGTGCTATTTAGTAGCAGTTGCTTAGAATAAGCTTATGTTTCATAGTTGCAAGAGTTATAATTCTTTATTCTTAAAGAGGGATGGTTGCATGAAGGAATGTCACTTTTTCATATAATTGTAATATATCACTCATTGATATTTCTTTTTCGGTATTATGGCTTTTAATATTTAATTTGGTGATTGAAAATTTTAGACTTTTCGTACTTTTATTTAGATTTTATTTTCTCTTTTAAAAAGTATATCTTACATGGTTTTTAATTTTTTAAAATAGTGTTACTTTCACAGTTACCTCACCTTGATCTAGTTAGCGACCTATTTCTTCCTTCTATCTTGTGTATGTGTATAAACACGAATTATGGATTTTAAGAAAAACACTTGTTAATAGTATACTTTGCATACGAAGTTTAATCATAATATAAGTCATAATTAAAAAAATTATTTAAAAATATAGAATTCAAATTTAATTCAATCTTATACAATTGATTTGTAAAATAATTTTTTTATTCATCTATCAATTATAATTTAATTTTATGTCTAACTGATGTTTACTCATTTATTACGAATTTAAACAACATAAGCTAATATTTATTTCACATAAAGTCCATAAAAATACTAAGTATATCATTTAATTACTTTATATATATATATATATATATATATATATATATATTAGAAATTAAGTTTCCATTTTAAGAATCTTGATTAAATCCATAATTATGAAACTCTGGTTATGTATTTCAAAATATGAAAATAAGTAGATGTTATGTTTTAGTCTATATGACTTTTTTTTTATCAATTGATGCTCCTTATACTTCCTCTATTTCTGTATAATAGTACTTTAAGGTAAGCTACCTATCATACCTTCTCAATTTTCTCTTTCTAAACAATTTTTAATTGAAATATAATTAAAAAAATATTATCTTCAAATTTTAAAATTGACGTAAAAATAATGATTGCTATTTTATTCAATTAAATTAAAAGAGTAGATAATCTACTATGTAACATTATAAGAAAATCATTAAATACTAATCAAATTTAGAGACAAAATAATTAGTTATTATATTGACTAAGTTAGACACAATTTTATAAATTAAAAATAATTAATATCTAAAGTAGTCTCTATTATTAATAAAAAAATTGTAATTTATTTATGAATTAGAGTCTAGATTAGTCTTCCTACCAAAATTTTAACTACTTAAAGAAATGAGTCAAATAATATCATATAAACTATTACAAATACCAGTTAATCACAATTACATATAATATTTTTTTCTCATAATTGAATTACAAATATTAGTTAATTACAATTACATATAACTTTTTTAATATATAATTATTTGTGAGCGTTAGCTCAACTTGTATAAATAAAATTAATGTCCATTAACTAAAAAATAACAAATTTTAAGAGAGTATTTTTTTTATTATTAACAATTTTAAGTGCTGGTAAATATATTTTTCACGGTTGGTAAAATTGTCCGGAAAATATTTAACTTATGTTAATCTTATTTATTTTTAGCAATTATATTTTTTGAGTTAGTATTGATTGATATTATTATAATTTTATACATCTTATTATTGATTTAAATTAGTATCGGTTAGTTTGAAACTAATATAATATATATTTTAATATTTATTTATGTTAATATCAGTGGACGTAAATTTATGTACTATTAATTTGTGGATCTTTGACAATGAATAGAACAATATATTATTTTTAATTTAAAAGTCTATATTGAAATATGTACACAAACACTCACTCGTATTCTTCATCCACTACAGTTGTTTCAATTATTTTATTTGATTGAAAATGAAGACATTTTATAAGAAATTTACTTTTCTAAATTAGCATGGAATAAACGAAAACAAATTAAACTAAGATTAAAAATTGTTCTATGAGCTTATAGTGGACCGATCGGGTATAATGACAAACTGGATGGATAAAACCGAACGGTTAATGTACAAGAAAGTGTCGCACGGTCGTGCCGTCCTGACAACAGTTGACAAGAATTAATGTTCAGTTAATAGTACATAAGTGATTAAAGTTTACATTAATGACTATTAAAAAATAAATTAATAAATTCTTCTAAAGTCTATAAACAGGAGTTTAATTTCAAGGTAAACTCACTTTTATTCACATTGAATTACAAAAGACCTACGGATAAATATTCTGACTTGAGCACTTAGGCGACATTCTAATCCCAATTTAACCGAAACAAAAATATATTTTATTTAATTGAATCCTATTTTGAAATAAAAAAACAATTAACATCAATTTAACTCATGCTAAAAAATTTAATAAAAAGAAGTCAATTTAAATATTTTTAGTGAATTAGCGTAGATTTAGCCTACGTTCGTTAGAGTATGCTATGTGAACACTAATTAAATTAATGTCTATACTTTTAAAATTTGTTTCACATGAAATACAAATATTACACTATTAGATCATCAGCCTCAATTTCTATTTATCGGTATCAACTTTTTAATCAACACTAAATATATTTTTTTCTAGTATTTATAGATAGAAACAAAGATAACAAAATTTTACTATAGATTATTAGAAGAAAGATTTTAAGGAACAAAGATAACAAAGATAAAATTTTACTCAAGAAACCCACGTCTATATCTGCTCGAATAACATTCCTATAGTTGATTAGAAGAAAGATTTAATTAAATAAAAAACAGAAGCACATAATTTAGACAGATCAAGAAATCAATATTTTCTGAGTGTAGTAAAAATCAACACACACCAACAAGAATATTTTAAGGAATTATAAAATCAACACACACCAACAAAATGATTAAGGAAGCAAAAAGAAAGTCACAATTTGAAAGCAACCTACTATCAAATATCTATGTAGTAAAGACGTAGCTATATTTCCAAATTTTTATACCCAATGCAATGAAAACCCCCTTTACATACCTCCAATTCAGAAAAGACAAAATTTAATTAAATGTACATTGAAAAAAAATCAGTTTATTCAAACGAATTTGGAAACATGAAAGACAAGTTCCTCCATAACCTGGCTAGAGAGTTAATTTCTAGAACGGAAAAACTATACCAAATCTTACAAAACACAAGATCGGATGTATCATATTTATTTTTTATTATATTATCAAATTTATAATTTCAGATTATACATGATGAAAGTCATCTCAATCATAAAAAAATGCCAACCCCGTGAATTTTAGCATAAATTGGAAAAAGGGAATGCAGTTTATGGCTAAAAGTTACCCAAATGGAAAATTTTATTATTAGTTTCTTTGATAGTATGGGATGTTGCATCATATATATGAAATCCCCAATGATATAGATAACATTTTTAGGAGCAAATAAAAATAATATATTGTTCCAGCCTTCTGTTTTTAACAAACTTGCTTAAGGAAGAGAATGAATATTCACCTCAAGACTAGTGTTACCACATATTTAGATGTTTGCATCGTGTATTCCTGAGTTTACATATTTAACTAAATATTCATTATTACTTTTTCCCTTTTCTATGTCAGAATAAAAAGAATCACAAAGAGGAAATAAATGAAACTTATATCGTATTTAAGAAGATGCATGTAAATCATGAAGGACAGAAGCTAGACAAGTATTATGTGTAGTCTCACTCACACCGGTGAAGCATTGACGTGATTCAATAGTTATTCTCAAAAACCTTCTCCTTGTTTTTGAACATGCAAAATAATTACATTTTATGTGAAATACAAATTCCCACTGTACACACCAAACTTTGTTGATTTGATGCCATGAAGCATATTTTAACTAGGGAGTAATTCGATAACAAGTAGTACTGACGATGAATAAAACTTAATTCATCACATACTACTGTCTATAAAACCTGCAAACAATTATTGCACTAGAAGCCCTGGTATCTTTAAAAAGGACGTTTTCATCTTCTGTAATTGACATAACCAGTTCAGAAATAAGCTTATTTCATCCAATTAGGCCACTCACAAAAACATCATGGTCCTTGTAACAATGGCTTTCTTGCTCCCTGTCTACTGAGGCTTTTGAAAAACAGAAATAATGGCCCCTTAGCTTTTTGCTGACAGAAGCTCTCTTCCCTGAAATTGTTGATTTATCATTTTGGTGACTTGTGCAAGACGGTCCAGCAACATCATTGTCAAGACAAAAACCCTTTTGCTTATCTATGGATCTAGGGGATGACAATGATGATATAGAAAATGAGCTAGAGCTTGATCTTCTTGAAACCTTCACATGTACCAGTCCTGAAGCAAATCTCTTCTTAGCATTTGGACTTGACTGGTAGCTCCTTACAGATAGGTTCCTTTTGTTGTTCTGAAGTGCTGAATGCCTGAAGAACTTTTGTCTTAGTGGAGTTGGAATTTCATCTGTGGTGTCCCATTTCTTGCATGAGTCCACTGAACCCTCATCCATCGATTTCCTTATCCCCTCACCTTTCTTATCCTTCACCAGTGGCCACTGAAGGACTCGTTTCAACCCGGCAGCCACTGATGGCCTTATGCTTGTTGTTGAGGGTCTGTTCTCTGCTGCTGAGTCATATGCAGTATGGTCTGATGAAGATGAACTCATTCCTACACTTCCCTGATCCGTACTAGCATCTGATGCATTCTCAATTCCTGTGTACAAGAACATTTGAGTGTCAGAGATTCTAAAAGATGTTCCAGGACTGCCTCCAATACTATGCATTTTCATGTGTGAAGCTGCGGCTTTTCTTGAATTATAGCCTTGATTGTGGAACATTCCCCCAGCTGCAACCAACTTCCTGATCAGTATATTTGATGCTGCTGTGTTTGGACTTTGCTTAAGGTAATCAAGTGGGGTCATGCCATTACAATCACTCAAATTCACATTGACTGATGGAGCAGTCATCAGGAGCTTAACAAGATCGATGTGGATTTTACCCATTGTGCCAATGTGGAGTGCAGTTCTTCCATCAGTGTTCTTTACATTGATGACTTCCTCTATGTGAAATTTTTTGCAACATACTAACTGCCTTAAAAGTTCAACCTGTCTGTCCAACCTTCTGAATGAGGTAGACTGAAAACCAGACACAGCTTTATGGAGGAAAGTGTCTCCCCCATTGTTTCTCTTAGAAACCAATGCAGGACATGCGGAAACTAGAGCCTCAACTGTAGCTAATTGGCCCCTGTAAGCAGCCACATTCAAAGCAGAGTTTCCCTGATGGTCTGTGGAGTTTATTATGTCAAAGGATGATGTGAGATACTTAACCACCTGCATAAGTTCCATGAAGAGTTTGATACAATGTAAAACCACCACAACAAATGACACGATAAAAATGTAATGGTACAATTAAGTGGAGTGGACATTATCTTCCTCCAAGTACACCTCCATATGCTAATGGTCTAGATATGATCTTTGTTCTACTTTGACTTAATTCAATAAGTAATCTGAGTATTCTACTCCAAGTTTCTGTAATAGCATCCACCCAAAGCATCTTACAGTCAATCAACAACCAAAGAAACATCCTATACTTTTTTACAGTCAGTCCTCACTTTGAACCCTCATATATTAATTAATCGGGTTATTTTAAACCATGTCTTCACTAAAAATTCAATGATCCTTGACATCAATAAAAAAGGGGAAGAAAAGTATTAACAAATGACAAAGTCATTGAAGTGACTACTGACAAATGATAGGGAATAAAACAATCACTGTATATGTTAGGGTAAACTTAAATGTGATAGATTTAATTGGGTTATTTATTTTGTTTAAGAGGTTTGTCAGTTTTAGAGTGCAAGGGTCATTAGTTTAATGTTGTAGTTATTGGACAATAATATAGAATAAATGGTGGCTTAATGGTAGAGTTTATGGTTTTGTAGGTGAAAAGCCAACATATAATATATGAGTCTATAAATTGTAAGTGTCTAATTCACAAAGTGTGGAAAACACCATAAGCATATTCAAAAATATCTAAGTGAGTGCCATTTTCTAATAAGCTGGCATCAGAGCATAGGGAGCCTGAGTGTCCAAGTGAGAAAAAGATTGTAAGAGAGAGATGGCGAGCTTAGCAAACAGTGTGTGCCTCACACAGTTGACAAAGAAAGTCAACTTTGACAATTAGCAAACAGTGTGTGCAAGACGTTTGGGATGTTGTAGCAAATAGCTACGAAGAGCCCGCAGAAGATGTGTAGCCCACACTGTGGCTCAACTTGCCGCATTAAGAAAATTAAGAAAATCACGGGTGAAGGATCAATCAGCCTTGTACATACTATATCGAGCTATTGATGAGTGTGGCTTTGAGAAGATAGTGAATGCTAAATCTTCAAGAGAAGTGTGGCAAATTTTTGAGAAAGTTTACAAAGACAATAACCGTGTAAAACAAGTTACACTTCAAACTCTCAGAGGCGAGTTTGAGAGTCTGAGAATGGAGGTAGAGAACAAGGCGAGTTTGAGAGTCTGAGAATGGAGAGTAGAGAACAAGTGGATGAATATATATCTCGAGTGGAGACGGTAGTGAATCAACTCGGAAGAAATGGAGAGGAGTTGTCTGCCAGTCGTATTGTGGAGAAGATCCTAAGGTCACTTACTAAGGAATTCGAGAATATTGTGTGTGATCGAGGAGTCCAAAGACTTGACCATGCTCTCGGTTGAAGAGATTGTTAGGTCTTTGGAGGCACATGAGCAGCGGAGGAGAATGATGTTTGAGCCACTTTAGGCAAAACTTGATCTGAAGGGAGGTGCTCGGAACACTCGAGGTCAAGGTGGTCCTGGAGGAAGAGTCCGTGAATGAGGAGGTCGTGGCCAAAATGATGATGGAAGTGATTATGAAGATGACAAGGAGCACACCGATCAGCAGAACTGACGTGGTCATTGACAAAGTGGTAAACTTAAATGTGATAGATTTAATTGGGTTGTTTATTTTTGTTTAAGAGTTTTGTCAGTTTTAGAGTGTAAGAGTCATTAGTTTAATGTTGTATTTATTAGACAATAATAAAGAATAAATGGTGGCTTAATGGTAGAGTTTATGGCTTTGTAGGTGAAAAGCCAATATATGAGTCTATAAATTGTAAGTGTCTAATTGACAAAGTGTGGAAAACACCAGAAACATATTTTTAAGTGAGTGCCATTTTCTAAAAGTATATACAATATTAGGGACTAAAACAAGGGTTTTCTCTATCCTTCCCTATTTGGCAAACAAAACTATACTGTGATTCTTAAAGTGCCTCTTACTAGTACTACTCCTGAAGAGGCCCATGAGAAGGAAGTCAAAGAAAACAGCACACAACAAGTAGCACCGTTTTGATGCATAGAAATGGAGCATTATTTAAAAATCTCAACTTTAAAGAGAACAAAATCAGCAAAATCTCACCTCAACCTGCCCTCTGCCTGCAGCAGAATGCAATATAGTAGAGCCCTGAGCATCTCTATAACCCAACACATCAGAGCAATTAGCAAGAAACTCCTCCAAAATCTCCAGACTACCCCCTCTAGCAGCGGCATGGACAGCCCTATTGCTCATCTCCCACTTGTAAACAGGAGGAATATCCCCAACATGCTCCTCCAAAACCCCACCTTTGCCTGTGACAAACCTTGGAGAAACTGCAAAATCAAAAATCTGCCTAAAAACCTCACAATTCTTGCCCCTGGAAGCAGCATAAAAGATATCAGTGACATTATACTCCCCCTCTCCGAACACCAACAAAGGGTTCCTCTCAAGAAGTTGTTGCACAAAACTCAAGTCCCCAGCAGATGCAGCGGTGTACATTAACCACCCTCCATACCCAGCACGGATGAGAGAGTTCTTGTTCTTCCCTCTCTTTGACTCGCACTCAAGAAGCAACTTATGTGCAACCTGTGAACGGCATTTTGCAACATCACTGAACTGTTCTTCATCGTCCCACACAACTTCAAGGCGGCGAATTCTGCGCAATGAAGTGAGCTTGAAGAGGTGGTTGTTGTCGATTTTAAGAAGCTCACGAACCAAGTCATAATGTCCATTTGCGGCAGCACAATCTATTGGGGATGCATACCACCACTGATCCCCAGTGCTCTCCCACCTCAGTGGGAAATATGTAGTTGCCATTGTGGAAATTTCAAGCACTGCTCACAATTAACAACCTGAACAAAAAGTATCTGGGAAGAACAAATGCAATCAGCTGAATCTCACAGTGAAAGCGAATACAATGATACTAATTTACATGAGATTTTCTCAAAAGAAGAAGCTGGATCTGTGGGAGGGTGATGGAGCAACAGAATAAAGCTTACAGGGAAATATGATAATCGACAACCAAGTATGGAAGAATGTAAAAGGGGAGCAAAAGATCACACGCCACAAATTTAGAGAATGACTGAAGAAGACGGGAGAATTGACTACTAAAGTAACCACTTAACTTTCTGAATATTCCCTTTAGAACATGGATTAATTAAATATGATGAACATCGTGTTGGTGAGAAAGTGTACTTAATCTAAGTTCCACGTCACCAAAATTTTATTTTTATATTTATAATGTTTTCTTAATAAGAAATATTAATTTTTTTTTGTGTTCTTTTTGTACATAAGAGAAAAATGAAAAAAGAACTTCTACGGTGTTTTTTGTCCGGAGTGATGTAGTGTTTTTTGGAAGAAAGGAGATGAATTTATTATATACATGCTTTTGTTTATATTTGCATATTGGACTTTATTTAAATTTTTGTTTATTTCTTATATTATCATTTGTAATTGCCTATAGCCCAGTTTAAACAAATAAAAAATCTCACGCCATTAACAATAATCATAATCATATTTTGAGTTATTGAAGCATAGAATAATTTTTGTTTCCCCAAACTCTCGGATGAGACGTTAGTGACCTACCCAGTTCAGCATGACGGGCTCACTCACGTGGGTTCATTCCTACCGGTAATGCATGTGAAATAAGAGCTCACTCACCAAACTTTGCTTAGTTCATAATCAATGCTTGCTAAGCAAAGGAAAGCAAAGGGTAGAGGTAAAGATTTTGGTGAGGGGTTATATATGGTTAGGTGCTTAGCTTGAAAATAGCACCAACCAACCAGTGATGGGTCTTGGAAGTTGGAATCACACATGTGAGATGCAGCTTTAACTTTCATAATTTGAAGGTACTGTTACATTAGAAAAGGTACATGCAGTTGTGTCTGCTTTTAATGACAGTGATGCATCTCATGGATGGATTCCCCTGTTTCCTTTTCTGCCTTTTTCATGGCCAAAAAGGATAATGACCTCCACCATTCTAACCAAATATCTCTCTATCAATCTACCACAAAAACTGTGTATAGGTTTTCTACCAGGATGTAGGTGAGATATAGGTTTTCTAAACAGTTTTTTTATTAATAATTTTATTTCAATATATAGTAATATTTTTATTATGTTTAGGTTTTCAAATTGAATGCACACGTTAACTAAGACACTTAAATGCAAAACTATTAGACTATTCATTAGCACTCACTTGTGGAAGTAATTCACTGTTAGAGCCGACAAAAACTCGTAATACAAACAACGAAAATAAGTATTGTAAGATCCGAAAAAATGAGTATTAGAAATAAATTAATTTTTGAGATTTTGGTAATAATTAATATTCTTGTATGTACATATTTATTTAGATTATATTTATATTTCTGTTCATGGATAAAAGGATTTTTTATATTTTATTAATTAGGTGTAGAAATTAAAATAAGATATAGAGATATTATTATTGAAGAAAAGGATATTATTAGATATTATGGCTAGATAATAATAATATATATTATTGATAGACTTATCATAATTAATGAGAATAAAAATATTAAGATATAGGGAGAGTGCGAGCATTTGTGTTTTAGAAACCTTAAAAACTTTAAATTAAAGAGAGAAGCAAAGGAGATAGATGTTTGAAGAGAAGAGAAATATCAACAGAAACTCTTAGGGTAAAGGGAAGATTCGTTTTGTGGTTGTAGATAAATCCCTAGTATTAGGTAAGGTATGGATAATCTTACCTTTGTTTGTTTATTATTGTATGTTATATGTTGGTTATTTTGGATTGATAATCCTTGATGATACATGTTTATATGATTATGATTATGTGTTGCTATTGTTGGGCAAGGGTTTGTGTGTGCATGGGCATAAGGTTTATGTAATATTTGTGTTGGATTTTCCCTATGAATGTATGTATGGTTTGTTGGGTTATTCCAACAGAGGGGTTGATGCTAAGGAAGAACAAAATTATGATGCTTAGGAGTTTCCATGCAAATATATGTTGTAGTGTGGAGAATAGGTCAAATAATGTGGGCCATTATGCCTCACTTTCTTTTAGTGGAGATAAGTTAGATTAGTAGGACACATTAAAGTCATTTGAAGAGAGGAAAAAGCTAAGTAAGAGAGTAAGGAAGAGAAGAAGTCATTCTCGCATAACATAAAACCTACACTGGTTTTTTCGTCGTTGCGAAGTCGTTCACCGTTGGATCGAGCTGATTTTTGGACATTGGGTTCCAAATGTATGGTTCTCAATTATGACTGTTCTCAATATTTGTTTGATGGTAGACAACAATATCATGATTTAAAATATTTTTTTAACTAATCCAAAGGACTCATACAAAGGTGTTGGGTACCTAAAATAATTGTTCTTTTTTTTATTTTGCAGATAAGTTCAAAATTCAAGAAGTCCATGTGGTACCTTAATAGTGGTTGCTCAAGGCACATGATAAGAGATAGAAAGAAATTCTCAAACTTCTTGAAGAAGGAACAAGGCTATGTCACATATCGTGACAACAACAAGAGAAAGATCCTTGGAATAGGAGACTGATAAGCCGTCGTTGAAGCTATCAAATTAATACTACTTTTCAAGACAACTTCAGTATTGCCAAGTAGTATTCAAGAAAGTAGACAGGGTTGAAGTAACCCTGAGTCGTCTCCCAACGAACACGGAATTGCTTTTGAATATCTGTGATTCTTACGAATGCTATGCAATGCTTATGAATAAAAGTAATGGTTGAAGAGTGTTTAAAGAATAAATAAGAAACTTAAAAACAGTTACGATGAAATAGGCTAATTCCACTGCTTTTCCAAGATAGATTCATCATCGGTTATTCACGGATAATCGTTCAATTGATTATTGTTTAAGTTTCAAATTAATTAAAGTACATTCTTAATTAATTTGAGGGCGATCATGCATTTAACCAAAGTAAATTCTCAATCAAATGCAAAACCTTTCTAGATTATTCACAATAAATTCAACCAAAGTACATTCTCAATCAAATTCTATTGTGTTTAATCATGTCTATTCTTAAATCTCCTAACCAAGTTAAAAGTTAATCAATCAAAGTAAATTCTCAATTGATTATAGTTGAAATTATTACTACCAACCAAAGTACATTCTCAATTGATAGTGAAAACCATTTAATCATATGAAAGTTCCTAAATTAAATCAAAGTAAATTCTCAATTAAACTTAGAAACCCTAGAACTCATATAATCAATATGCATGTAGATTCAAACACATTATGATGCAACAATCTTTACTTTTAACAAGATAGAGAGATGAAAGACATAGAGAAAGAACAACTTAAATTAATAATCAAAATAAACAATTGCATTAACTAAACGTAACCTCAGAATCCATCATGGAATTACAGCAGAATAGCCCTAGATGCTTAGCTCTCCATGAATGGAGTTGAATACAAGATGAAAGAAAAGTGAGAGGAGTATGAGAGAATGAATTTTTTTAAGTGAAGTCCATGGGTCTCTTTATATAGGCTTGATTGGGCTTGGACTTTGAATAGTTTGTTGATAAGATATTTTCTGTTGATATATTATATCTTCCAAATAACTAAAAGATTTGAATAATTATAACATTATTTGGAAGATATTTTCTGTTGATATTCTTTAATTAAATTAATTTAACAACTGAATTTTATCTTTTAACTTTTCTAACTTTCTAAAATTGTCCAAATGCCCTGAAACTTCCCTTATCTGCACTTTAACCCCTTCTGAATTTCTGAAATTGCAAGAAAGCCCCTCAGTTGACCAGACTTTGACCAGAGAAGGCTTATTGACCAACTTTGACCAGAGGAGGACGCACCCAATGGGAGCTCGACACGTGTCAGGCTCCTTCCTTCCCAAAATTAGGGTTCAGAATTGGGGAAAGGGCTTCCCCCTTTTGCCGTCTGCGTGCCGTGAGGAAAAGAGGAGAGGCTCGAGATTGTGGAGCTTCCACGGTGGTTGTAGTGGCGATTTCTTGTTCTGGGTTTTGCTGTGTGCAGGTTCCCATGGTGTTACGGTGATGGTGGATGGAGGTTGGCGTTGATGGAGACGCGTTTGGGAGAAGATGAAGATGGTTTGCGCTTGAGAAGAGTGGTGTCGCGGCGGCTGGCGTGGAGGAGATGCTCGCGGTCTGGGGAAGGCGGTGCGACATGGTGGTTGCCTCTCGCGAGGAAGAAGAAAGGTTGCGCGATGAAGGAGAAGGTGCTCTCGTTGATGGCGTCCATGGCGGAATTGTGATTTGCGATTGGGTTCCGAGAATGGAGAAGATGAACGGAGGTCGCGGCGTGGTGGCGACGGCGGCACGGCAGTGGCTGTCCGGTGACGGAGCGGCGCGGCGGACGTTAACGGTGGTCGTGGAGGTTGCGGCAGCGGCGGACGTTGACGGCGGAACGGCAGTGGCGGCTAGGGTTTGGATTAGGGTTTCTCTTTGGAGAAGATGATGCACATGTGTTAGGGCTGAGGTGGCGAGATGTGGTTGGCTAGATCTGTGTGGGGAGGATTTGGACACGTGGCATGATCTGGTGGAGTCTAGCTTAGGAGGGGTGTGAATAGGAAACTTAGGGAGGTGTAGTAGAAATGGCTTAGTGTTTGGGCTTGGTCTTTGGCCTGTTTCAGAAATAGGAGTGTATTTAGGGATTTTAGGGGGTGCAAGGGTAAAGTCTGCCTGTTTGGCCCATCTGTACATTATTTTCCAAATAAAACCTGATTTTGGGCCTTGAATTGCCAATTGAACCAATAGACTTTATAATCTCAGCTGCACAAATAAACATTAGAACATCCAAGAATAATTTATGCGCTAAAACTTACTTTTTACGTCTCTTTATTTCCCAAACCCAATAATTCCAATCATCACAAATTCACTTAAAATAAATCATTTAAACATAATTATCCCATCAAAATTTTAATTTTCAAACATAAATGTGGGCATAAATATGCACTCATCACACCCCCACACTTATCCTTTTGCACTCCTGGGCAAAATTGATTAATTCCAAGACTTTGTTCTGAGTCATTTTATTCCATATTTGCACTTGGATCAAAAGAATGAGCATCACCAGACATAGATCAATCATTTAGGCATTACTTTGTCATGGACATGCAAATTGAATCACTTTATTCTTCACACATGAGTTAACCTTTTTGAATTCCCAAGAAAATCAAATATGAAAGACAACACTCAAATCAACATGTATCTATTTCTCCTCAACTCTCTCAAGTGTTTTTGGCTTGTGTTTACACTCAAAATACCCATGTAAGTAGACACCCTTGATATTTAGCAAGACTCTAACATTCATATACTTCAGAAAAGATGCAATTATTGATCATGAGGGCTTTTTAAAGGTTGTATTGAGGCCAAGGCAAAGGTAGGAAATTTTTCTGAGTAATGATATTTGATTTCAAAAACAAATCTATTTCTTGCTCTTTTAAGGAAGATTTACTTTTCTTTCTTTTTTTTTTTTTTTTTTAAACTTCAATTTTTCATCTTCCTTTTTACCTTTTTTATTGTTTTGTGGGTGAGATACTCACCCACACACTTATTCATCACTTTACTTCTAACAGAATCCATTACTCCTTCTTCTTTCCTAAGGTAAGGAACATATGATTTTTCTTCTTTTTGTTTCATTTGACAAAGACTATGAACAAGAAAAAAAAATAGGCTTAAGGCTCAAAGAGGGTTCCAATGGATTAATGTTAGGACAAGTTTATTTGGCCAAGTAGCTAAAACAAGCAATGCCTCAATCATATCAAATCATGCATATTCACCTCAGTTGCACAACACAGAATCAAGATAACTATTAGAGTATCAACAAAACATGGGCAAATCACACAAAAATAGGTATGGCACATGGTGGTCCATCCTTAACATTAAGTTCAAAACTCACATGGTTCAAATTTCTTTCACAAAAGATTTAATTAGGAAAATTCTCAAGTCAACTCAATCAGCAAATCATAAAAGCAATCCACTCATATCATCATGACTCATTTTTTTTCTCTTGAATTCATGATCATTCCAGTTACTGATTCAAACTCTCAAATCCAATGCAAATATTTATTAAAAACAAACAAAATAGACAAACAAAATAGGAAACAAAATTAATTGTTTCCCCACACCCCCACACTTAAACTATGCATTGTCCTCAATGTATGCCTTATATAAAATGCAAAGAAAAAGTATGAGGGAACTTACCTCCTTCATGGTGGAAGGAATGCTA
This sequence comes from Vigna angularis, assembly GCF_016808095.1. Taxonomy (NCBI): domain Eukaryota; kingdom Viridiplantae; phylum Streptophyta; class Magnoliopsida; order Fabales; family Fabaceae; genus Vigna; species Vigna angularis. Next base: position 28,002,349 of record NC_068971.1, on the reverse strand, counting down.
GTAGGACTTCATTGGAAAAGTCATCATGGATAGGAATGTTATCTTTTCCCTTTTCAATCCTACTAAGATGGTCAACTACTACATTATGTGACCCACCTCTGTCTTGAATAGGAGTCAACTTGTCCTTCTCGTTCTTGACCATTGCGATTCCATATTTCTTGGGAACCACATGTATAGGGCCCACCCAAGTGCTGTCAGAATTTGAATATATAAGATCTTTTTGTAGCAACTTGGTGTCCTCCTTCTTTACAACCCCCATCAGTTGAGGATTTAGTCTTCCTTGAGGTTGTCTCACTGGTTTAGCATCATTCTCCAAAACGGGTGGCTGTACCACAGATGGCAACATCTTACTGCCTAAGGTATTCTCAGCCACCTCAACATCACACTCGGACGCCACAGAAGTATCATTTATTAATACTGCGTCCTCAATGTCACCTGCTTTACAGTTTCCTTTTTCGTCCAAAATTAGGGACGACATATTTGGAAAAGAAAAATTGTTTACAACATCACTTGATAAGTCAATACAAAACAAAGAATGATCTTTAATCGGGTGCTTCCCAGCTTCCAACACGTTGAACCGCACCTTCTCGTCTCCTATCTCCATTGTCAATGATCCTGCATGCACATCTATCTTGGTTCGTGCTGTCATCATGAAGGGTCTTCCCAAGATAATAGTTGTTGGACTGATTCCTTCATCATCCTTCATGTCCAAGATATAAAAATCTGCAGGAAAAATTAATTTGTCTACTTGGACAAGGACGTCCTCAAGCACACCTGCAGGGTTAACTGTGCTACGGTTGGCCAGTTGAATGACCACACCAGTAGTCTTAAGAGGTCCCAGAGATAGAGAAGTAAACACTGATAAAGGCATTACATTTATGGAAGCCCCTAAATCTAGCATGGCATTGTCAAACTTTGAATTTCCAATAACACATGGAACAGAAAACATACCTGGATCCTTGCATTTTCGCGGTATTTCAATATGCTTCTTAATCAAACTTGACACATTTCTTCCCAAATTCACAACCTCATTATCCCTAAAACGCCTTCTATTTGTGCAAATTTCTTTCAAAAACTTGGCATATTTAGGGATTTGCTTAACAGCATCTAGCAAGGGAATGTTGATCTCCACCTTTTTGAAAGTATTTAAGATCTCTTGGTCTAATTCCTCCAATTTTTTGTTTTTCGGTTTCAACCGATTTGGATATGGTGGAGGTGGAGAATAAGATGAAGAAGAATTTTTAGAAGAAGAGTTAGAGGATACTAACCTGGATTTATCAGTGGTAGTCTCAGGTGATGGTTCACTTGGTCCTCCATTGTCATCAATTTGCACTCCTTCTTTCTCCTTATCTTCATCCTCTTGGGCTCCTTCATGGCCTTCTACTTGCTTACCCGTTCTCAATGTAATAGCACTTACATTTTGTGGGTTGATCACTGTTTGTGCAGGTAGTTTATTTGACTCCTTAGCCTCTAATTTTTCCACCCTCTGAGTCAACTCTACAATTGATTTCTTGATTTCTGAATTTTGGTCAAGTATTGTTTTCATGAAATCTTGTAGTGACATTTCAGGTTGAGGGTGCTGCCTTTGTTGAGGTGGAACATAAGGTTGTTTATTCTGTTGATACCTATTGGAGGACGAATCATGATAATTCTGGTATGGTCTATTTCCTCCAATCATGTTTGCAGCAAAAACTTGAGATGGATTTTCCACAGTGGTTTCCACCAAGCTAGGACATTCATCAGTATAATGGTCAGTTGAAATGCAAATTCCACACTTCTTAGTAATTTGTGGAGTTGAGGTTTTAAACAAGCTTGCAATGTGATCGAGTTTGCTTTCTAGCTTATTTAATCTTTCATCTATCTTCTTCCCATCAACTGCACCATTTTCAATTTCATGCACTCCATTCAGCAAAGTTACTGAATTTTCTCTTGTGCCATACTGTTGATTGTCTACTGCCTTTCGTTCTATTAGATCTATACCATCTTCTGGTGACCTGTCTAAGAAAGATCCTCCGCTTGCAGCATCTGCCCATGACCTATCAGTAGGACTTAAGCCTTCATAAAAGCTTAGAATAAAATCTTCCATTTGGAGTTGAGGGCATGAAGAACATAGTTTCTTGAATCTTTCCCAATATTCACTAAGATTCTCTCTATCTCTCTGTCTTATATCTTGAATTTCTCTACGGATAGCTGACAATCTGGATGCAGGAAAATACTTTTCAAGAAAAAGTCTTTCAATAGTTTCCCAATTTGTAATCCTTGCAGAGAGATAATACCACCAATCTTGAGTTGCTCCTTGAAGAGTAAATGGAAAAGCTCTCATTTTGAGGCTCTCTATTGTGATCCTGGGAGATCTAAAGTTTTCACACAACATGTGAAATTGTCTTAAGTGCTTGTGTGGATTCTCCCTTGATAACCCATTAAACTTTGGTAAGGCATTTAACAGGTCAGGTCTCAGCTCCCACTCCTCATTAGGATATTCAATGTTACTTCGGATAGCTGTATTGTGGGAGGTGGCTAATTGTCTGATGGTTCTTTGTGCCATATTGTTTGGGTTAGGATCAGGTAAAGGATTGGATGGTATGTTTGTGATTAGAGATAATGAAGGTGGAATGACTTCAGATGTATGAAGTGTTCCTTCAGTAGAACACCCAAATTTCAATCTTCTCCGCAGCTTACGCAAATTCCTTTCAACTTCCGGGTTAATTTGATAAAATTCTCCCGGGTTAGCTCTGGTCATGCACTACGCAATTTGCTGGAAGTTGTTCCTCTGTTACTTCTCTTTTTCTTTTGTTTTTGCTTTAGATAAATATTTCAAATAAGAGATAAGAGAGACTTGTTGGGTCCACTCCCAGGAAAGAGAGGTGCGTCACAATGGACAACTTAAGTACCAAGTCTTTCCTAGCCAGAGTGTATTCAAACTAGCCTCAAGTATTTCTCAAGAGAAATTCTTAATAAAAACAAGAACAAAGATTTTTTTTTGCTAAACCAAGAATGACTAAAGACTATAAAATAACTCAAATTATATTAAATGTATGTGCGTTAAATAAAACAAATAAAAAAAAACTAAAAATAAATAAAATAAAATAAGAATCAAAATATTTAAAATACTAACCGTATTCCCCGGCAACGACGCCAAATTTGATAAGCCATCGTTGAAGCTATCAAATTAATACTACTTTTCAAGGCAACTTCAGTATTGCCAAGTAGTATTCAAGAAAGTAGACAGGGTTGAAGTAACCCTGAGTCGTCTCCCAACGAACACGGAATTGCTTTTGAATATCTGTGATTCTTACGAATGTTATGCAATGCTTATGAATAAAAGTAATGGTTGAAGAGTGTTTAAAGAATAAATAAGAAACTTAAAAACAGTTACGATGAAATAGGCTAATTCCACTGCTTTTCCAAGATAGATTCATCATCGGTTATTCACGGATAATCGTTCAATTGATTATTGTTTAAGTTTCAAATTAATTAAAGTACATTCTTAATTAATTTGAGGGCGATCATGCATTTAACCAAAGTAAATTCTCAATCAAATGCAAAACCTTTCTAGATTATTCACAATAAATTCAACCAAAGTACATTCTCAATCAAATTCTATTGTGTTTAATCATGTCTATTCTTAAATCTCCTAACCAAGTTAAAAGTTAATCAATCAAAGTAAATTCTCAATTGATTATAGTTGAAATTATTACTACCAACCAAAGTACATTCTCAATTGATAGTAAAAACCATTTAATCATATGAAAGTTCCTAAATTAAATCAAAGTAAATTCTCAATTAAACTTAGAAACCCTAGAACTCATATAATCAATATGCATGTAGATTCAAACACATTATGATGCAACAATCTTTACTTTTAACAAGATAGAGAGATGAAAGACATAGAGAAAGAACAACTTAAATTAATAATCAAAATAAACAATTGCATTAACTAAACGTAACCTCAGAATCCATCATGGAATTACAGCAGAATAGCCCTAGATGCTTAGCTCTCCATGAATGGAGTTGAATACAAGATGAAAGAAAAGTGAGAGGAGTATGAGAGAATGAATTTTTTTAAGTGAAGTCCCTGGGTCTCTTTATATAGGCTTGATTGGGCTTGGACTTTGAATAGTTTGTTGATAAGATATTTTCTGTTGATATATTATATCTTCCAAATAACTAAAAGATTTGAATAATTATAACATTATTTGGAAGATATTTTCTGTTGATATTCTTTAATTAAATTAATTTAACAACTGAATTTTATCTTTTAACTTTTCTAACTTTCTAAAATTGTCCAAATGCCCTGAAACTTCCCTTATCTGCACTTTAACCCCTTCTGAATTTCTGAAATTGCAAGAAAGCCCCTCAGTTGACCAGACTTTGACCAGAGAAGGCTTATTGACCAACTTTGACCAGAGGAGGACGCGCCCAATGGGAGCTCGACACGTGTCAGGCTCCTTCCTTCCCAAAATTAGGGTTCAGAATTGGGGAAAGGGCTTCCCCCTTTTGCCGTCTGCGTGCCGTGAGGAAAAGAGGAGAGGCTCGAGATTGTGGAGCTTCCACGGTGGTTGTAGTGGCGATTTCTTGTTCTGGGTTTTGCTGTGTGCAGGTTCCCATGGTGTTACGGTGATGGTGGATGGAGGTTGGCGTTGATGGAGACGCGTTTGGGAGAAGATGAAGATGGTTTGCGCTTGAGAAGAGTGGTGTCGCGACGGCTGGCGTGGAGGAGATGCTCGCGGTCTGGGGAAGGCGGTGCGACATGGTGGTTGCCTCTCGCGAGGAAGAAGAAAGGTTGCGCGATGAAGGAGAAGGTGCTCTCGTTGATGGCGTCCATGGCGGAATTGTGATTTGCGATTGGGTTCCGAGAATGGAGAAGATGAACGGAGGTCGCGGCGTGGTGGCGACGGCGGCACGGCAGTGGCTGTCCGGTGACGGAGCGGCGCGGCGGACGTTAACGGTGGTCGTGGAGGTTGCGGCAGCGGCGGACGTTGACGGCGGAACGGCAGTGGCGGCTAGGGTTTGGATTAGGGTTTCTCTTTGGAGAAGATGATGCACATGTGTTAGGGCTGAGGTGGCGAGATGTGGTTGGCTAGATCTGTGTGGGGAGGATTTGGACACGTGGCATGATCTGGTGGAGTCTAGCTTAGGAGGGGTGTGAATAGGAAACTTAGGGAGGTGTAGTAGAAATGGCTTAGTGTTTGGGCTTGGTCTTTGGCCTGTTTCAGAAATAGGAGTGTATTTAGGGATTTTAGGGGGTGCAAGGGTAAAGTCTGCCTGTTTGGCCCATCTGTACCTTATTTTCCAAATAAAACCTGATTTTGGGCCTTGAATTGCCAATTGAACCAATAGACTTTATAATCTCAGCTGCACAAATAAACATTAGAACATCCAAGAATAATTTATGCGCTAAAACTTACTTTTTACGTCTCTTTATTTCCCAAACCCAATAATTCCAATCATCACAAATTCACTTAAAATAAATCATTTAAACATAATTATCCCATCAAAATTTTAATTTTCAAACATAAATGTGGGCATAAATATGCACTCATCAGAGACATAGGAAGTGCAGACACCTTCATGATAAAAGACATACTGTTTGTAGAAGGATTAAAGCATAATTTACTCAATATAAGCCAACTATGTGATAAAGGTCTCAAGGTAACCTTTGAACCCAATTACTGCATTATCCTTATAAAAGATTATTCTAAAATTGCTTTGAAAGGTATTAGGTGTTGGAATCAGTATCGCACAACGGAAAGTTTAAAAGCGCGTTTGGACAAAACCAAGAGGGGAGGGGTGAATTCTTTTAAGTTAAAAAATTGCTTCTTTCTAACATAGTTTTTCTCTTAAAAATTTCTTTAATAAATCTAAAAATTAATTTGAATAAAAGCAAATAAACAAAGGAGACAAAGGAAGAGAAAAATTACACAAGTAATTTTTATACTAGTTCGAATCTAAAAGACCCTACGTCTAGTTGTTAATCTCTCCAAAAGAGGGATTAATATTTCCACTAAAATAAGTAAATTTATTATAGAGTAATAAGGATTGAGATTAGAAATCACCTCCCTTAACAGATAAGAAATGAAAGACATCTTTATTTGACGCACAAAAGGATGAACAACTTGACTGTAGTATGTAGGTATACTCCACAACTTAGACACACTAAGAAAGAACATTTCCTCCTACAAGCACCAAGTTCACAAGCTCCCTTATCATAATAAAAAAATCATCTAATCTTTATGCTCTCCCTAAATTAGTTAATTCAAAAAGAATTTAGGTCCTTTTAAATCATTAAAATTATTCCCCCTAAATATAATATTCCCCTTCAAATCTAAAACAAATTCTTAAGTTTTAATCTTTTTTATTACGTTATAACTTAAAGACAATTGATTATCACTCTTGATAATCAATTATTCCCGAACCAAATTTGTACGTTGGAGCCAAAATGAATATTTTAAAACCTTGATAATCGATTATCACCCTTGATAATCGATTATTGTGCATTAATTTCCGAAAAACGCTATTTTAACTCTTTTTGGGCACTTAAGACATATCTAAGATTCATAAATCACTTTAAAGCTCTTAAAATTTACCAGGATACCATAGAGCCTTATTTGCCTTTGGAAAATTTAACCTGCAAAACAAAACAATAAAGTTTTGGTCTCCAAAATCTTTTTTGGGTCCTTTAAGGTTATAGACATTACTTTATAACAGGAATCCAAACATATTTTCCCTTAGGAACATCAAAATGTTTGATCCTACATTTGTTAGATGCATGCCCCTTTTTCATGCAATGTGAGAACATTTGGGTTCCTATAATAAGTTGTTCCTTTTTCAACCCATACCCTATGGGCTCTCTTATTCTTATTCTTAGGAGCTTGCTTATTTTTATTAAAGTCTTTTTTTTTATCAAAATTTGGTTTTTCAAGATTTTTATTTTTAGTTTCCTCTTTAAGCAAATTCTCAAGAATATTAATATCAAACATGTGACTCTTACATGACTCACTTTCAACATCTGAAACATTTTTCTTTTCTAGATCTTAAATTTTATTTTTCATACCTTTTTCCTCTTCTATAGATTTTTCAAATTTTAATTGCAACTTTTTAAACTAATTTTTTATTTTCTTATGAGCAACATCTAACTTTTGAGATTCATGCAATAATTGTTGAAAAGCATCATGTAGTTCAGTATAATCATTATCATAATTATAGCTAGATATACTTTCTTGGCTTCCAGATGATTCATTATTGGCCACTAGACATAGATTTTCTTGCTAATTAGAATCGCTTGAGTTTGAGGAGCTTGATGCAAACCTTGAATAAAAAAATGTTAACTTTACAACATTTGTGCCTTCATCATGAGTGACTCTTAAAAATTCTCACATTTCTTGAGCACTTTCATAAACAGAAACCTTGTATAATTCATGAAGGGTTAGAACATATAAAATTATATTTTTGGCCCTAACATCATATTGTGCCATTTTGTTTTCATCCACAGTCCATTTAAATAAGGTTTGTCTTCGTCCATATCATTTACATTAATGGTGAGAACAATGGGTCCATTCAAAATAGCTTCCCAAATACCCTATCAATAAACTTCAAAAAAATTTGCATTCTTACTTTCCAAAAAACATAATTTTTCCCCCTACACAAAGGAGGTCTTACAATTGAAGCACCCTCAGCATACACTTGACTTTGTTCGACCATTTTTGAAAATTTTGAAAGAATATCAAAGCAAGCTTTGATACCAATTGTTGGAATCGGTATCATGCAGTGGAAAGTTTAAAAGCGCATTTGGACAAAACCAAGAGGGGAGGGGTGATTCTTTTAAGTTAAAAAATTGCTTCTTTTTAACATATTTTTGCTTTTAAAAATTTCTTGAATAAATCTGAAAAATTAATTTAAATAAAAGCAAATAAACAAAGGAGAGAAAAGAAGAGAAAAATTACACAAGTAATTTTTATACTAGTTTGGATAAAAAAGACCCTCCGTTCAGTTATTAATCTCTCCAAAAGAAGAATTAATCTTTCCACTAAAATAAGTAATAATTTACAATAGAGAAATAAGGATTGAAATTAGAAATCATTTCTCTTAATAGATAAAAGATGAAAGACATCTCCTTTTGACGCACAAAAGGATGAACAACTTGACTATGTTATGTTGGTATACTTCACTACTTAGACACACTAAGAAATAGCATTTCCTCCTACAAGCACCAAGTTTAGAAGCTCCCTTTTCACAAACACATAGAGTTTCACAACTCTAATACTCTTAGTGAAAAGTTTTTTTTTAAGTTATATTTACGTTAATTATTTATAGACTCTTGCATTTGAAAATTAGGTCAGAAAACTAAGAATCAGATTCACCACTAATAATCTATTATCATATGTGATAATTGATTATCTACGAACCTTGGTAATTCATGCTTTCGGGGACAATCGATTATCCTCAGTGATAATTGATTAGCACATAGATTTTTATGAAAAGTAAAACTTTTTCTGAGTGCTCTACTTCTTGGGTTCTATCTATTGACTCTTGAACTACTACATTAATTATAATACACAGATTATAAATCTTTAACAACTAAATAATGAGTCTTCAAAGTATTTCTTGAAACCAAGCACTTCTTTAATTTTGCAACACTTCTCCATGAAACATCATCATCAAAATCCTTTATTGAAGCAAGATGTCCATCTTCTTGTTGGTAACATTAGGCATGCAAATATTTATTTAATTGATTTAGAAAATGTATCTAATAAAAATATTTCATGTTTAGTAGTAAGAGAAGAAAATCCATGGTTGTAGCATAAGAAAGATGCTCATATTCATATGCAACAATTGAATAGACTTATATCTAAAGACTTATTAATTGTTCTACCAAAACTAAAATTCGTCAAGGACAAATTATGTGATGCATGACAAAAGGGTAAACAAATTAAATCATCTTTTAATTTGAAAAATATTGTTTCAAGTGAAAAATCCTTAGAACTCTTGCACATGGATTTATTTGATCATTCAAGGATAAAATGTTTTGGGGGAAATTATTATGTTTTAGTTACAGTTGATGACTATTCAAGATATACATAGACGTTCTTTATTACTCTAAAAAGTGAAACTTTTAAAGTATTTAAAAAGTTTGCAAAACAAGTTCAAAATGAAAAGGATTTGAAAATTAACATGTTCAAAGTGATCATGGAAGGGGATTTTCAAACTGAATTATTTGAAAACTATTGTGAAGAATTTGGAATTTCTCATAACCTTTTTGTGCCTAGAACTCCACAACAAAATGGAGTAGTAGAAAGAAAGAATAGATCTTTAGAAGAACTTGCAATAACTTTAATAAAGGAATCAAAATTTCCATGACATTTTTGGGTTGATGTTGTGAGTATTGGATGTTGTGTTTTAAATAGAATGATTATTGACATATTTTAAAATGTACTCCTTATGAACTCTTTAAAGGATGAAAGCCTAATGTTTCTCATTTAAAAATATTTGGATGCAAATGTTTTGTTTTAAATAATGAAAAACAAAAGTTTGGGAAATTTCATTATAAATCCGATGAAGCTAAATTTCTTGGGTTTGCACCTCACTTATATATTATAATTTGACCTTATCTCTAGTTGACGTGGGACTTCCAACACACCCCTTCACACCGAGGTATAGACATTTGAGAGTAGAAATTAATGGGTGGTCCGATAGTAGCCTGACAACGGGTGGAATAGAAAGGCCCAAAAAATAAGAAATATCGCTAGAATAGGCTCTAACCATGGCTCTGATACCATATTAGAAAGTGGGTTTAAGCCTAACTCAACCCTACAAAACTGGCTTGTAAAGTGAGGTTTGCACCTTACTTATATATTATAATTTGGCCTTATCTCTAGTCGATGTGGGACTTCCAATAGAGAACGTGTGAAATAGAATAATTCATACATGTTGTCTTTGATGAAATTGTGGACCATGAGAAAAAACCCCTTGAGTCAGATAAATCAGATGTAGGTGAAGAAGAAGACTTGAAAGAGACAACAAATGAAGAAAAGAAGAATAATTCTCTTCATGAAGTTTTAGCTAAGACATAGCAACAACCTCGAGAACTATCATTAGACAATGTTATTGGAGATGTCACAAAAGGGGTAAGTACTCGAAGAAACTTAGCTAATTATTGTATGATTATGGCTTTTGTTTCATAGTTAGAACCTAAAAACATAAAGGAAGCTCTTTAAGACGATCTATGGCGTATAACAATACAAGAACTTAACCAGTTTGAAAGAAATCAAGTGAGGAAATTAATCTCTAGAAAAAACACTTATCAAGTAATAAGAACAAAATGAGTGTTACAAAACAAACTAATGAGAATGGAAATATCACCAAGAACAAAATTAGGCTTGTTGCACAATACGATAGTTAAGAAGAAGGTATTAAATATATACCTTCCACATATTACAAATTACATTAAATTTTAAATATTAATATACAAATATAATAAAGTTTTATTGTTTTTATAACACTTCAATAATAATCTATCACACATGACACAATGAAAAAGATACAATGAAAAAGATATGACAAGAGATAAAACCTAGAACCCGTAATAACAACAATTACATTATTCTTCAGAAAAATTCATTAGTCTAGTATTAATACTATTGATAACTTTAGTTTTATTCTTAGTTTTGATTACTTTATACTTTTAATATTGAATTTGGAAACATTCAATACGAATTTGTGATAAATATTTTCTACTTTTTAGGTTTGGAACATTTGTAAAAACAAATAAATTAATTTAAAACAAAATGCTTAACGTCAATTAACGTCCGTCAATACTAATACTATAACTCAATACCACATCTGACATCAATTGCTTCCCATTTTCAACATATAGATAACGCTCAATGGTGCCCACTTCTGCTTAATACCAAGGCATTCACAAAAATTCATGCTCAATGGTGCAGATTCTATCGCTCTATCGCTCAATACCCTAGATGTCGGTTTCTTTTCTATCCACCGTCAACATCGGTTTCACCTAGCGTCGGTGTCCTTCAACGTCGACGACTAAAACGTGAGTTTGGACCGACATCAAAGGTCGAAAATAATAAATATCAAAATTCATTTTTGTAATGAACGTACCTTACACCATTTGGAGGATCTTAGATTGGGTGATGAAATGGATACCATATACTCACCCTTAATATGGTTCCATAATTTTTTTTAGAGAGAAAAAAGACATCATAATACACAGAAAGAATGGCACAAGATTGGTCAGTGCAGTATGTACGAGTCAATACATCTTGGTGGCTCAACTAATCCTACTCAGCCAACTCTATTTTACAAACCAAAAAATAATAAACTGGCCAGGTGAACATGGAACCATTTAGCATCAAACACCTTATCAAGAATCAAAACCAATCAAATAATATATCTCAGATCCCATGTGGGGTAAATATCTTCTAGCTTAATCATCATCTGAATCCGCTATATCCTACTCAATATGAGAATTCATGACCCCGAAGAGAAATATGTTTCTTCATCCATATGGCTATGTCTTCAGCACAAACCTGGGCCTGAGGGCTTTTGAGAAGGACATCAAGTGTTGCAAATTCATGTACCGCATCCTTATACTCAAGAACAGGTGCATCCACGTTCACCTTTCGGAGCTCCTCTGAGTATGCAATGGCACGATCCCTCATCCAGTCATGTTCGGCCACAACCGTCAATGTCGGAGGCATCAATTTTAAAGGAGGACCCCGACCTGGGACAAGGGGATTAGCAGATGGATGGTCTAAACTAAATTCCCCCTCAGGTAGGAAAAGTTTCCATGCAAGCATACACATGGCCTTGTCATAAAAGTAAGAGTTTGCCAACTTTATTTCAGACCGTGTGGGAACACTTCCTATGAAAAATGGATACAGTAGAACCTGTGCTACCACCTTGACAGGGTCCAGAAGTTTGCCTCCTTCCACAGCTTTACGAGCTACATAGTCTGCAATATTGGCACCACAACTTGCTCCAAGAAGAACACATCTGTTTCAACATTAAAAGAAAAATAAAAATGTTAAGCCCTAAAGAAGGAAAATACTATGAGGACTATCTGACAGCTAGATCCAAAGGAAGCATATCGGAAAGAAATTAGTGTGACCAACAATACAAAAGAATATTTAGGAAATTGTTAACTCCCAATGCACACATACAAGTGCCCTAGTAGAGGAGATTTTTAGTTACTCTCATAATCACACCATTCCACTCAGAATGTAACAAGTGGGAATGGAACCATATAACCATAAAATAAAACTAAAATATTACCAAATTATATATGAATGGTTATAAAGCTACCTCTACATAGAGAGAATATTAGAAATCTCCCCTTTTAAAAAGGCAACGTATCCCAGTATGTTCGACATGCTAGAGTTAATAGCTAGAGACTTGGTCAAACAATCATCTTCTCAATTCACCGTATCATCATAGCCAATGCCTTCCCATTATTAGTGATTATTATTTGAAAAGAACTATTTTGGAGAAAAAAATTACGATATTTAATTATAAATATTGTCAATGATTCTATAACCAAGCTTCATCAATTTAATATTGGGTTTTATCAAAGGAAGCTACATAATCATTTAGTGTAGAAGATATAGTTGAGATGGGGTGGTCAACAACTGAAAGATTAGTTTAGAAGAGTGTCTTAATGCACGAGTCTTCCATCATTGAAGGAAAACAGAAATTCAATACTGAGAATAACAAACCATCAGACAACAAGAAAGAACAAAAGAAATTTGAGGATAAAGACATCCACAAAAGTGTTGCTTAAGCACTACATGTCTCCCTTTAATTCCTTCAGCAGTTATGAAGAATGACTTGTTTCGGCCAACAAGTAACCTCTCCAGAATATGAATACTTGGCATGTCATCATCAGTCATCACTTTATCAGCTCTCTTTCAATGTGTTTGTACTTTTCATAGTACTTATTATAAGTGACCTATGGACACATAATGCTAATATAAACATATAAACAATATTAGAGAAATCCATTCCCAGCAGTATGTTTCAGCCAACCAGATCTATATGTCTGTAACCAGAATATGCACCAAAATGTGATTTACGCACAACTGAGGTTAGACATAGACCTCATTTAAGATAAAAATTCGGGAATTATTGAATGAGTAAAAAAAGTTAACAACTATTTGTCCTAAATCTAAAACGTCCATAAAATGTGACCTTGCAAATATATCAAACATTGTCAAGAGAAAGCTCTCATCTTGAGTCCTAGATTTTATCCAACCATATACAATTCAAAACTCAGATGAATCAAATCCATTGCCTCTGAGTAATTAACATAAACTTTGGTGTTCAACTTAAACTAGTCCCAAACTACTTTCATTTACAAACTCTCCATCCCCAATTCAGGAAGGATCCTTGACCTTCATTCTTTAGCTAATCACTATCTCTATATCAAAGAGGCAATGGAAAATGTTTACAGACACACACACTAAACAACAACACAAGAAGTCAAGAAAAACGACCATTAAAGATAAAATTCCAACCTGAATTCATAAATCATTAATCAGACAACCATGAACTCTACATAACAGTAACAAATAAATAAAACACAATCATCATGAAATAGTAACAACCTTGAAGGATCACCATGAGCAGCCAGCCAAGGCTCAACCACAGAAGCCCCAAAGGAACCAACGATATGCTTATGAGCATCCGATTTCTTGAACTCCCCACCACCACTACCACCACCATGCCCACCACTCCTCCCACCACTCATCGACCTGCTACATTCGGCCAAATTTGCCTGCTTCGCCAGCCAATTCAGCACCTTCACGCCGTCCTCAAACGCCGCCGGGTACCGGTTTTCCGGCGCCAGCCGGTACCCCACTGCAATCACTATCACATCACATAACTCGGCAATCCGCCGGCAGAAAATATCGTTCGCCACCGAATCGCTACCTCCGCTAACCCACCCCCCTCCGTGGAACTGCAGGACAACAGGTAGCCTCCGCCTCTCCCCCTGCGCCACCGACGGCGGCGAGTAGCCGAGGTACGCGCCTTCCGTCATCAGGTTCAAACACTCCACGCCGGAGCCCCCTCCGAAGCTGTTGCTCCGGCGCTCCTCCAGGAGAGGCGGACCATAGCTTTTCCTCCGTGTGATTGAATCGAGGTGAGCGGATCGAGGCTGAGGCTCGGGAATGGAGCGAGTCCTAGGTTTGGAACGAGACTCGGGAGCGTTGAGGGCCGATTCGGGGAGGAAGATTCGGATGGAGAGAGAGGCTAAGGGGTCGATGTGGATGTCTTTTGTGGCGACGCCGTCGGCGAAGGAGGGATTAGCGGCGGCTACAACTTCTTCGGGTCGGGTGGTAATACCGAACGAGTCGGAGTGTTGGGAAGAGGTTTGGATCCGGTTCTGCAAACGGTGCTTCAAGAGGAACTTGAAGAACACGCTGTAGAGCTTGACGGCCACACTTGGCATTTCTTTCTCACCACTACTTCCTCCACTGTAACACTCTCTCTTCCTTTCTCAATTTCTTTCTAATTCTTCCAAAACCATTCGTATGTTTTGCTTAACCTTGAAATGTGGAATTTGATCGATATTTGGATGCGTTATGGTTTAAGGGGGGAGAAAATTGATGATTCTGTGACGGTGGTTGAGTTCGATGGCGGGTTGAGAAGAGAGAGAGGGAAGGGTCCCTTCGTGATTGCAAAGGATAGATACATTATACATACATACATGCAGCTCTACTGCTTGTGTTTTCCGTGACTTTTCTTTCTAGTGTTGGGATTTTTTGGACTTTTTCTCTTTTTACTATTTTTTATTCAACATTACTACTTTGAAGCTTATTCGTTATCATCATCCAACTTTCATTATTATTATGTTTCTAGATTCATCTAACTTTTCAAACCCATCAAATTTATTTTACATACACATAGTAACTTTAAATAATGTCATATAACCTAATGTTTAAAAACAAATTCACAAATTCTAGTAATTATTTAAATAATAATTTTACTATCAAGGACGCTTACAAACATATAAATAACAAATGGATAATGATATTTGGACTCTTTTTCTTACAACTTTTTAACTTCAACACGTGTCAAGTTAGGATTGGTTTAGTTATAATTTTTGCTGACGTGGAATTCAAGGTAGCAATAGATAATAACGTGAGAGATTGAAACTTCGTTCTTTCAAGGGTTTCCTTCCAAATTGGAACCTCTACATTCTAAAATCTTCCTCCCATTTGGTTCTGAATTCATCTTCTTCATAAATATTCCTCCTTGATCAGAGCCATGGGCAACGACGTTGTCGCCACCGTTGTCGCCACCGGAGCGCTCACCAACGTTCTTTTCTTCCTTTGTAACAAGGCTTAGGCCTTTCCCCACCGTCGCCACATTTTCTTCCATCACTGCAAGCAGGAGATCACTTGAGCCACTTTCGTTCATGGACGTGGCCACCGACGCCATCTTTCACTCGCGAGATCGGAAGCCATTCTCGCTAACTTTGCTTGGGGTCTTCCTTGCAGCACCGCCGGTACTTCGTCAGAGACAAAGAGCGTGGGCAACTATTTCACCGACAACAAATTTGTTCTTCGAAAGCACTAATTATTTTAAATTTCTGATATTGAATCTCAAACTGATCTTTCTCTTTTATCTTGTTTTTTTGCTTTATTTAGAAATAAAATTGTGATAATATGTAGGTATTGGTTTGTGTTATGTTGAAGGATAAGATGAATTAATACAAGAAATAATACAAAACAGCAAATGTTCTATGATATAGAAGCTCAATTAAACTTAAAATGATGCCTAAAAGTAGTATAGGCTTCAAGCTTTGGTTGTTTTACAACTCCAAAACAGATTGCAAAGTAAGCCTTTTGGGTGAATTTTAAGGTACTGGAACAGCCGAAATGCAGCTCTTACAGAGTACCCTTCTTTGATCCAATTTTAGTTCCCTTTCCATTTGCTAAGAAGCTACCTTAGTAGGTACAGGTTTCTGCCTCTGGATGCCTCAAAGAGATGTCACAAACCTCCAAAAACCAACTCAAACAACATCAAACAGATTTAGCACACTGCACCAGAATTCAGTAAATCAATTTTTCTGATTTTTGACAACTTAGAAGTCAAGAATGAGGAATTCAACTAGAACAGGGATGGAACAACAGCAAGCACTCAAAAAGAACTTAATAAAGGCACTAGAACAGATTAAGAAAGCAAAAAAAGTTAAAATGCAGGTTGAAAAACACAGTTAGCACGAAACTGATTGATAAAAGCAAAAGTGTTTGATGAAATGCTTCAAAGAAAACCAAATTTTGTGTTTTGGGGTTTTAATTGCTTGAAACTGAATTGCACGGTTCTACAAGCCTTTTAACACTTAATATGACTTCTTTTGATCATTTTGTTTCAATCTAGAACAATGAACCAACTCTTGTTGCAATCCAAATTGAATTTTGAAGATTAAATCATCAAAACAGATTCAGTTTTTAACACTGCACCAGAAAATTGGCTTGAAATTCGTGGTTTGAAACTCAAATTTGTACAATAGTGACTCTAATTTAAAACTTATCACTTCAACAACTTTATTTAGTTATTTTAAATGTGTGCAAACTTCGAATTGGCTTGAATCCAAATTTTTACTCAAAAACACCTTGTCATTTCTCAATTTTGTACTTGGACCATTATATCAATAATTGAACTCTGCTAACAACTTTTAAACATAGACTTGTTCAAACCGTTACACAACATAGAAATGCTAGCACTCAAAACTTGACTTTGTTATATCAAAAAGTGCAGAAAAATCACTTCATCATACCACCAAAATCAAGTTTCACAGAGTCAAAGGTTGTAACAGTAATCAAATTGACTCAAGGAAATGTAAATCCACTGAATGAAGCTAGAATTAACATGCTTAGTATGACCAAACTCATAATGGACCAGTCAAAGAGTGTTAGTGCGGTGAAAAACTTGGATTAAAACTAAAACAATGAGATGCTATTAATTGTGAGCAACCAAGCTTTACACATTGCACTTCATTGCTTGTGATGGTCTACTACACTTTTAGCAACCTTCAAGAACATCAATCAAGTTTGTATAACGCACCAGAATAAAAAAAAATCATCTAGAAAACAATTTCATGAATTAAAACAGAATCAAAATTCTCCAATAGAGTTTAACACATAATTGAAATCAGAATGGATTTCTAGTGTTTCAGCTTGTATCACCAAAGCTAAAACATGTTCTCATTGACTTATTTGGTTGATGTAAAGTTGTTCAAACACTCAGAACTAGATTAGAACGAAAATACACAGCAAAATTAGATTAACTAAAAACAAAAACATATGTAAAACTACATCAGGATGCACATGACTTATGAAAACTTGGAATTAAAAAAAAAGCTGAAAATGACTCAAAAACAAAAGATTCATCGTTTAAAATGAAGGATAAACATGATAATAGAATGGAAACATATCAATCAATGATTAAACACACAAAATTAAGAAGAACCAAAACCAAAGAAATTGAAACAGTGATGGAAAAGAAAAATTGAACAGAATGACAACAGAATACAGAAATGGAGTAGAAAATGGAGGAAATGACTCAGCTCCTGGTGTGTAGACGACCTAATCTTTAGATACCACTTGATGGAAACCACTACCAGCTAAAACCATGTAGGCAGCAGCTCCAAAGAGAGTCACACAGTGGTGAATAAAGATTCAACGGAAATATGTAGAGGAATGAGGTGTTTGATGTGTTTAAATGAATGGAAGGTAAGTGTATGAGGCCTCTCAGCTTAGAAAGCCCTCCTATAAAGGAAGGAAGCTAGAGGAAAGAGTTCAGAAATCGAAAATCAAGAATGACTCAAGAGCAATAGGGCTGGAAAGCAATTTCAACAGCATTTTACTAAGCTCAAAAGTGAAAAATACAAGAGATTGGCTCTCTTATTTATAGGTGAAGAGGAGCCTCTAACCTCTGCCAAATTCCCTCCAAAAATTCAAATGAAACTAGCTAGAGAGGCCAGCTGTCAAAGCACATGAGCCAGGCTTGCTTACATGAACAACCAAGTCATCACATGAAAAATGCCTCTCGTAATGGCTGGGCGCGTAGTGGTTTTGGCTAAGCGAAATCCAATTTCGGAAGCCAAATCTCTTCATAAATCCAATCCGGAAGCCATGTTGCCAAATATGGAATTCACTCCTTTTCTTTCCTAGCTTGGTTCCTTCACTACCTTTCATTTATCAAGCTTCTTGGCTGGTTGATCCATGATCTCCTAGCCTTATTAGACCGTACAAAACAACAATATAAGTATTAAGAGAATCCTTCTAAGACTTAGAGAAAGAAAATCAAGAAAGAGCCTTTAAAAGTCCTTCATCAACTTCCCTTTCTTAGCCTTAGCTTAAGTTGGTACTACTTTGAATGCTCTAATTAGGTTTCCATCAAACATTCTCTATAGTTATCCGATTGAGTTGATTTTTTTTTTTCATTTCATTCCTGATTCAATTACCTTTAATTTGAATGCAAGAACTTAAATTTTGGACTTTTATTGTGGTTGTATTTTATTTTCAAAATATCAGTTTGTAGAGTTCAATTATGGATTAGATGTTGAGAAATTTGAACTTTGGTGCTTATTTGGTCTATAAATTTCTCTATAGTTATTTGATTGAGTTGATTTTTCTTTGCATTGCATTTCTGATTCAATTTTCTTTAATTTGAATGCAAGAACTTAAATTTTGAAATTCTTCTATGGTTGTAGTTTTATTTCAAAAATCCCATATAGCTTGTAGAGTTAAATTATGGTTTAAATGCTAACAAATTTGACCTTTGTTGCTTGTTTGGTCTATAACTTTCTCTATAGTTATCTGATTTAGTTTTTTTTTTACATTACATTCCTGATTCACTTATCTTTTGTTTGAATGCAAGCACTTAAATTTTGGACTTCTTATGTGGTTATCGTTTGATTTCGAAAATTCCACACAGTTTGTACATTTCAATTCTAGTTTAAATGCTGATAGATTTGACCTTTGCTGCTTGTTTGGTCTATAACTTTCTATATAGTTATCCAAGTTAGTTGATTTTATTTTTTTTGCATTGAATTTGTGATTCAATTATCTTTATTTTGAATGCAAGAACTTAAATTTTGGACTTTTGTTGTGGTTGTAGATTGATTTCAAAAATCTCACACAGTTTGTTCAGTTCAATCACAAAGAAGTCATTTGGTATGTCGTCAATCATTTCATTTTTGTGTTGGAGTATGACTTGCAAAATAGATTTGCAGCCTTCATGAAGAACAAAGGATTGGTGGAGGTTTTAATGCTTTGCCATTAGGATGTGTTTATGTACAAAGTGTTGATTTCCAAGTCACGTAATTCCACAAAGTTTGGAAAATGATGGAAGGGAGTTTGCACACAATATGGGTTGAAGGGAGAAGATAATATGGTATTTGAGGTCCACAACAACTGAACTGGTATTATTGTTGAAGTTTATATTAATGGATGTTGTTGTCATGTTGTTGAGGCCATTTCGGTGTGAACCAAAGACTTGGTTATCAATTTATGTTAATGTACTTAAACAATTTGTTATCATTTTATGAGTTTAACATGTTACTTTCATAGTTTAAAATATTCATTACGATGTTAATGCACTCCTAAGGTGAAAAATGTTGGAATTTTAACACGACATAAGAAACCACATATATCAACAGAATGGCCAAAATGACCAAATAAAAGCTACACAATTGGGTGGAGACTATACTTCACTTATGTGAGGACCTACATCTTAACTTTTGCACAAGAAGGTTCACACATTTGTACACAAATGTTTCATACATAAAATATTCATTACCATGTTAATGCACTCTTAAGGTGAACAATGATGGGATTTCATGACCACATCATACACTAAAAATGACAACACTACATTAAAATATGAGAAATAAAAACCTGTAAAATTAGGTAGGAACCAAATTTCAATTGAGTAGGGACTTATGTGTTAACTTTTGCACAAGAAGATCAACACACTTGTACAAGATTTTATACCTAAAGTATTCATTACCATGTTAATGCACCCCTAAGGTGGACAATGGTGGGATTTCATGACCACATCATACACCAAATTTGACAACACTACATTCAAAACTGGGAAAGAAAATCTGCAGAATTGGGTAGGGATCAAAGTTCACCTGAGTTAGGACCTACCTCTTACCTTTTGCATAAGAAAGTTCAAACACTTGTACACAAATTTTTTATATGTACAAATTTCATAACCATGTTAATGCACCCTAAGGGGAACAATAGTCGCATTTCATGACCACATCATACACAAAAAATGATAACACTACATTCAAAACTAGGAAATAAAACTTGCAGAATTGGGTAGAGACTAGATTCACCTAAGTGGGGACCTATGTCTTAATTGTTGCACAGGAAAGTCCACACATTTCTACACAACTTTTTATGCCTAAAATATCCATTACCATGTTAATGCACCCCTAAGGTGAACAATGGTGGCATTTCATGACCACATCATACACAAAAAATGACAACACTACATTAAAAATCGGGAAACAGAAATTGCAAAAGTGGATGGAGACTAGAGTTCAACTAAGTAGGGACCTACATCTTAATTTTTGCACAGGAAGGTCTACACATTTGTACACAAATATTTTATACCTACTGTATTCATTACCATGTTAATGCACCCCTAAGGTGAACAACGATGGCGTTTCATGACCACATCATACCCCAAAAGTGACAACACTACATTAAAAATCGAGAAATAAACGTAGAAAATTAGGTGGGGACTAGAGTTTAACTAAGTGGGGACCTATGTCTTAACTTTTGCATAAAAAGGTCCAAACACTTGTACACAAATGTTTGATATTTAAAATATTCATTACCATGTTAATGCACCCTTAAAGTGAACATAATATCCAAAATGATTAAAAAAAAACATACATAACTACATGGGCACCATAGTTCAATTATGTGGGGACCATGCTTACATGAACCATGTCTTCTTATTTTGAAGGGGACATTGTTTCCATTTCTGGTATGTTGCAACAATTTTTTCGAAAGAGGGCATGTAGATGTTCTATAACATAATATGACAAATTAGAAAGAAGAAAAACTAAAATTTAAAACAAAATTTTCAAATGCAAGAAACTTAAAGCAAATGATTAGGATTTAGAAGTGAAAAACAAGTAAAAGTTCATGATATCTAATAAAGTTAAAGTAGATATCATATAGAAAGTGTTCAATCACAAGCATTTTTGGTCCAATCATCACAATATAGCATGATTTATTTGAAATTATAAAAGATACATAAATTTCATATGAGGAAGACGATACTAGAATTTCTTCTAACATTTTCAAGTTGAATGCATGTTTCTCATCATCAAGTGAATTCCATTTAATAAGGATCTTAAACACTATACCATGAAACTTATCCTATAGTTATACACTAAAACTTTTTCTAAAGTTATACACTAAAACTTTTCCTAATAGATGACTGATTTATTGTTGTTCAAATCTATTAATTAATGAAATAAAACACCTATTACATCTATCGGGAATTATCTTAATCACATAATTCTTCTGAATCAACCTGCTATCATTTCCTCCTCACTAACAACATTTTCTTCATTGTCCAATGTCAATAATATAGCAGTGTCAGGTGTCAAGTTCATGAGCTTGAAAATCACATCGGATGTCAAAACCTCAATGTACTTCCCTAGAAAAATAAACAAAATAAGCATATATAACACTAGTCTCAAAGAAATCGATATGAAGGCATAATTAATAACTTGTTCATTATATGATTATTTCTATTTATTTTTTTAGTATTGGTTAGCATGTATGTCATAGTCATAATATTTAAAGTAATATATATTTTTAATATTTAATATACATTTTTAGGGTTTAGGGGATAATTTACGTTTTTTTCAATATTATTCTTTGGATGTTTTTTATTTAGTCAAAATAATGTTTTAAGCACAATGGTAGAGTTTTTATTTTAATTTCTACATAAAAGTTATTCATAAAAATTGTTTATGAGTCAATCCACACTTTTGTCAAACAAAAGGAGAACTGAGACCAAAATGACCTTAAAAGACTCCGAAATTATAGAAGAAAAAAATACTTCAAAAAATTAGTTTGTGATGTAGGTAGAACTAGGAATAAAACTATTGGAACAACTATAAAACTTTAGGGATTACAATGAATTAATACAATCTTGAAAAATCTGATTCCTCCACTATGTTTAGATCCTACTTATTCATAGAAATACATTACACAGATTAAACTATTAAGCCACAAATAAAAATCCTACCAGAATAATCAAAATTAAATTCATTGGTAATCAAAATTAATATGATTGATTAATGCATTACACCAGTTAACTATTAATGCCATAAATAAAAATCCTAACAGAATAATCTAAATTAAATTGATTGGCAATCAAAATTAATCTAATTACATATTTACTGTTAAATAATTATTGGTAAAAAGATTTTTGGTCTATATAATAGTCGTTCAACACAACATTTTACTGGATAAATTAAACTACAAGGAAATATAAATCAAATTCAAAAGGAAGAATAAATTTGAATCGAACCAAGTTAAGAGCCTAGAATTAGTTTTACTACTATACATAAAAATCAACAAATCAAATGAAAGTAAGGAGCTTTTTATGCGATTTTGGATTGAATACGAGGGTTTAAGGAGAGACTTGGTAGGTGTTCTCGAATTTATCGTACATGATGTGAATGATGATGTTGGTTTTTCCATCTATTGTTCACCCTACAACACCAACTTGTACTTAGCTAGAGTGGAAACAAACGCCATTTCAAAATCGAAAATGAAAGTAGAAAAGGGAATCAGAAGTAGCTGAGAAAAAGCGTGGTGGTTCATTAGGGTTGATCTCGAACTCTGAGGAAAAGAAATAAACAATAAGACGCGAGAAGAGAGTTGACTCTTGTAGTGAATCACATGAGATGAGCGATGGAACCCCCAAAATTCTAGGTTTTGTGAGAGAAGAATGAAAAGTCCAAATTTTGAAACGAGCGCACCATGATTTTGTTATCTAAATTTTCATTTCCATGTCAACATGAAAATAATTCAAAATTATAATTCAAGACCAAAGTGGGACACATAACTTTAGCAGCTCACCATCTTAGTAGGATTGAGAAGGAAGAAGATGACATTCCTATCCAAGACGGCTTCCCTAATGAAGTCCTATTAGCTTTGACCACTATAAAAGGTACGTACCCCAAGCCTTGGTTTGCTGACATTATTAATTATTTGGTCTGGTATTCCTCCATCTTTCTCCAAATATGAGAGGGCCAAGCTGAAAAGTGAGGTGAGGTACTATGTAGGGGATAAACCATTCTTATGTCGCATTGATAGTGACCAAGTCATAAGGAGGTGTGTCCTTTACAAAGAGATACCTTATATATGTACTCAAAATTTTGTCATTCGTCATCTTTTGGTGGACACTATGACATGTAAAGGACCGGTAGAAAAGTGTTAAATTATGGATTATATTGACCTACCATCTTTAAAGATGCACGAAGGTTATATGAAAATTATGAGCAATGTTAAAGAGCAGCCAAATCTATCACAAGAAGGGAAGAGATGCCTCAACAGCCCAAGTTATATTGTAAGGTACTTGATATTTGGGGTATTGACTTTATAGATCCTTTTCCTTCTTTTTCTAGGTTTTCTTATATTTTACTTGTTGTAGACTATGTTTCCAAGTGAGTGGAAGTCATAACTACAAGGACTAATGTTGCTCAGGTTTGTTAGGTCTAACAATTTCTATAGGTTTGAAATACCATGAGCCATCGTTAGTGATCAAAAGACCCACTTTTGCAATAAGCTGCTAAAGAATATGTTGAAAAAGTATGGGTAACACATCGCATTGCTACACCATATGATACCCAAACTAATGGTCAAGCTGAGGTCTCTAACAAATAGATCAAAAAGATATTGCAAAAGCTGGTAAATCCAAATAATAAAGATTGGGCCACATGATTGGATGATGTACTTTAGGCACATCGGACGCCTCATGGCTCACCTCTGTTACCTGGGACTTGTCTAAGTGTGAAGCTTTTAACTCTATAGATTAAGAAAACTTTTAAAAACAAAGGATGTCAAGTCATAGGTCATCTAGAGTTAGTAATTTTGATAAGTCAATTATTTTTAAAGACATTAAAAGAAAACTTGAAAAAGCTAGAATAAATTGTACCATTGAGGAATTTGATAGGATTAAGGATGATTTGTATAATCAAGCTAGGAAAAATCTTCCATGCTTTGGTAAGGATATTGGTGCATTAACATACCTAGCTTGGGAAAAGAAAATTGATGAAATGCATCCATTAATTGCTAGAAAAAGTTAATCTGCATCCTATGGTTCCATTTTCCATTCTAGAAGTAGTGAATTTTATGTTCTTAGTTTATACACTTCTAGATTTGAAGAACATGCAAGAGGGTGGTGGGATGAAAGGCAATATAGTGTTAATAAAGGTAGAAATTCTCCATTCGTGATTGGTATGAACTAAAATCTTACATGAGAATAGAGTTTGTGTTTGCTTCAATTAAAAGAAACCTAGAACTAATGAGAGATAGTATTCAAGAGGGAAAAATATTTCTTAAGAGTTTAGATGATCATGGTTTTCTTCGTAAGGAAATAGAATTTGGAGCCAGACTTAAGGAACATATGGAAAGAAAAGAGAAAGAGAGATTGAGAGAAAATAAGAGGAAGAAAGGAGAGAAGAAGAGATATATTTGATGCATATAAGAAGTCTTTATTCTAAAGTTATTATTTTAGAGAATTCCTTTCTTGGATCAATATTAATTGAAGATATATTTGATGCATATTGCAAGTTCGTTTTTTATCCAACAATAAGTAAAATGGATCTAAAGAAATAAAGGATTAAGGCCCTTTCAAAATGACCCGCTCCCAAGACTGTGAGGAACTTCTTTACAATAAAGGCGATTGCCAAGATTTGAGGACAAATCTTCTTTTAAGAGGGAGGGAATGATGGAATATTGTCCGACATGGATTTTTGGCTTGCATGGAGCATGTGTCACTATAAATACCTAGGTCCACCATTGTATTTGTCCCTTTTGAGATGAATGAGAATTAAATTTCTGAAACTCAGGATTAATTCTCCCTTGAAAGTCAGGCTAGAGAATCCTAGGGATCCTCCTCTAGCCACCTTCCAAGCACACTACCTTCACTCTCATTTTCCATTCTTCATTGGTGCTCCATATAATTCTCTCTCCCGTAGGACGCTGCTTTCCACAAATTAATTATGTTATTTGTTTCACGAATTAAGTGATTAAAATGAAGATATAGGAGAAGAAACATAGATCATATAGTGTTATTTTAAGAAGAATTATTTTTTAAATTACTTGTATTTGGATATATGTTTTACTATTAATTTGTATTAATTTGAATTTATGTTTTATCTTTTATTTACTTATCCATTGACTTTACTCGGATATATGTTTCAAATATTATTTGTATTTTTTTTTGCACTTTAGTTTAGACCTCATTGAAAAGCTTATAAAATAATTTTTTAAAAATACTTATGGGTTGAAAACGGGCATCAAATGGGTACTCGTGGGTTGACAAAAATTGCGGATTTTTTTGTGCGGGCATCTAGGAGGTAACGAGTACAATTGTGTCATGCGGGTTGGGTTGTGGTTACACACTATTTATACCCGACCTAACCTGTTGTCATTCCTATTCCTGACTCTCCATTGATGAATATTTCTATGGATTTTGTTTTAGAACTTCTACGGTCCAAACGAGGAAAAGATTTTATTTTGTTGTGGTAGATAGGTTCTCAAAGATGGCTCACTTCATTCCCTATCATAATAGTGATGACGCCAACCTTGTGGCTGATTTATTTTTCACGAAAGTGGTGAGAGAACATGGTATTCCAAGGAGCATTGTGTCGGATAAAGATTTAAAATTTGTTAGCCATTTTTGGAAGGTATTGTTGGGTAAGTTAGGTACACAATTTCTCTTCTCTATAATGTGTCATCCCCAAACGGATGGATAAACCAAAGTGATAAATCAAACTCTTTCTCAACTCCTTAGATGCTTTGTAAATAAAAATTTTAGAACTTAGGAGGAATGGATACCTCATGTGGAATTTGTTTATAATAGAATAGTTCATTCTACTACTTGTGTGTCTCCATTTGAGGGTGGTATGTGGTTTTAACCCTCTAACTCCCTTAGATTTGTTACCTTTGCCTAATATTTATTCTTTGACTAACAAAGATCTTATAAAAGCTACTTTTGTTAGGAACTTACATAAGGAAGTGAAGGCACAAATTGAAAAGAAGATGGAGAAACTAGCTTCTAAGGCTAAATAAGGGAGGAATAAGATGAAGTTGGAGCCCAGAGATTGGGTAAAGGTACACCTTAAGAAGGAAATGTTTCCTTCCAAAAGGAAATCTAAGTTCCTACATAGAGGAAATGGACCTTTTCAAGTTCTTAAGGAAATTAATGATAATCCTTACATTGTTGATCTACTTAATGTTTATGGAGTGAGTTCTAGTTTTAACATTAATGACTTGTCTCCATTTAGTTTAAGTACTAATTTGAGGACAAATTCGCTTCAAGAAGGAGGGAATAATAGAGAACTATCCCTTAATCGTATAAAAGAAGAACTTAAGGAAGAATTATTGCAATTCAAAGAACTTATGACAAAATCGAGGAGCAAACAGTTAGAAGAACACAAAATATTTGGATGTCCGAAAATATTTTCAAGGCAAAAGGTTTATAAAATATTCTCATGAAATCTTATTTTATTTTAATTAGATTATTCTAATAAACTTTGCTTCAATAGTAAAATTTTATAAATAATTTTTTATTTACGTTTTAACTTTTAACAACTTAAAAAGTTTATTTAATTATGTAATTTATTCTTTTTTTTTTACTATTAAAACTCAGTTTTATTCAAAACGTAAATGCCAAAATGATAAATTTTTAATACTTTTCTATTATTAAAAATATCAGGGTTTTATACAAAACCTAACCACCTAAATGTTAAATTTAAAGAATCTAACCAAGATGTACATTCAAAAATGTTTTTATAATCTTCTCATAGAAAGCTTTAGCACGGGAGATCATGTTCATGAGGTGCAACCCTTCCTTGCATACAAAGAATACCAAACTTGTGAAACCGTGAAAAAGAAAATAAAGAAGAATTTATTGGCTTTTATTTAAATAAATTTGTGAAACTAACCATTACCATATATCTAAGAGGAAAATAATCAAAGTGATCCAAAGAGATTATTATAAAAAGGTAGGAGAGAGAGAGAGAGAGAGGAGAGAGAGAGAAACGGCTCATAGAAAACACAAAATTTTCACAATATTAAGAGTCTTGGTTTCATATCACTTATAATGGTCGTGGGTTCCTGCACACTAACTTCTAATACGAAGAGAAGGGCCACCTACAAATTTTCCACCGACATGGACACTGAAGCTGCCACCAAGGTTTCTTTCTTCTGCTATTACACTAATTATTCTTCTTTTTATCTTGTTTGAATTCTTTGTTCTGTGCGATTTCTGGGAATTATCTTTTGTCACCATCTCTTTGACAATCTATTCATCTTCTTTTCTGATCTGGGTTGGATTTATTTTTGCCTTTTCGTTGATAATTTCAAGAGTTCTTTGGTGGGTTTGTTGCAAGCTTTCTTTTTTATTATTGGATCGTCTGCTTCCTTGGTAAGCAAAATATTTTTGTTCTCAGCGCTGTCTATATGTTTTCCCAGCGTTTTTGAATTGACATTGATAGGTACTAGCAGGATGCCCAATTAAAAAAAAAATCAATTTTTAATATTTTCCTTTCTATTGATTATTGAAGATTTCTTTGGTGGGTCTCGCAAGGTTCTTTTATTGGATTGTTTACATCCTTCGAAAGCAAATAATTTTTGTTCTCACCGTTGTCTGTATGTTTTTCAGTGTTTTTGAATTGACAGTGATATTTACTAACAAGGTACCCAATAAAAGAAATATTTTTTAAGGATTAAAAACACAAGAACTAATCATTTAATTGTGCAACCTAAAATGGGGCGGAAAGTGTAAAATTTACTCATGTGGTGATCTCCTTTAGTGGTCAGTCTTTCTCATTAATTTGACTATAATCACTTCTTGGAAAAAGTGGTGGAGGTAATTAAGTTAAGAGCTTGCTCGTGGATTAGAGCCAAGAGCAACAGAACATCGTCATTTTCCTTTTATGTTTGGCGGGTTAGCCAAGAGCAACAAAACATCGTCATTTTCCTTTTATGTTTGGGGGTTCATCCTTTACTTTCTATTAAGATGGCTAGCTCTTAGTTTTCTCCAATCGGCGATAGCAGTAGAATTTTTCATGCTTTGTTTCTCCTGTTTGCTATTGTGTTGTTTGTTTTTCTTTTGAGCGTGTTGATGTTCGGATGGGATGTGTGGTAGTTTTATAAGCTTAATGTTAGGATGGGACTTGCTTTGTGTACTAATGCTAAATGTGCTGTTCACATCTTGTGAGTAATATCTACCTTTTCTTTTTGTTATAATACATTATATGGCCTCTAAAAAAATCACTTTTTGCAATTTAATTTTCAGTACAGTAGATTAATCCACAACCTTTTCTAGATTCCCTTACTGTTCAGCCAGCCTTGACATAGAATTTTTTACATACAATTGCATGAAAATGTTGTGGCTTGCAGTATGCATTCTTTGATATTTTATACTAACTACAGCAACTATCTCCCACTTTGGTCGGGTTGGCTAGTGTTTCCTTCTATAACTTTTAGCGAGTCTTCCTTTCATTTCTTCAACTCTCCACAAAGGGTGTTCTTATTCCCCTTTTAATTCTTTGGTTGACATTCTCATCAATCATGCCATCACATCTGGAATTTGGTTTGCAAGATCCCATCCCCTTTTAAATTCTTCCTAAAATGTAAGAATTTGAAATGTTTGTACTTTCTCTTGTTTCACATCTATGTTTCTTCTTTTCTAACTTTCTCTCACTAGCTTGGTCTTGGCCGGGATTTATATGTTTGGCCTTGGTTGGGATGTCGTTAGCCATTGGTTGGGCTACTTTTCTCAGCTTGATTTTTTTTATTAACGATGTGAGTGTTTTTCTGCCTGATGTATGAAGATTATTAAACCGATATATTTGTGTTGGTTGAAATTGTTGATATTATTTTTCCATTGATTTAGATTTAGGCTGTAGTCATTTCTTAGTCAACATTAGTTAGAGAGTGCCTTAGCCAATGTTAAAGGGACTATTTTTCGGCTGATGTCATCAAGTTTTTTTCCCTTGACGTTTATTAGAGTTTTGTCTGGGTCGATACTTGCAATGTTTGTATTTTGGCTGGCATCAACATTATCTTGTTTTTTATTTTCTTGATAATTTCTTTTTTTAGTGTCAATTGGGAAAATTTTCATCTAGCCTTGACTAAGATGTTGTAAAAGTTGGCAAAAGACCCCTTGATAGAGTGTTAAGAGAGTATGAGAGGAGGAAGAGAAATTAATAGGGTGGTTAAGGAGTGTGGTTGATTGTTAGCTATTCAGTTAACGGTTAGTCTGGGGGAACCTTATAAGAAGGTTATGAGCTATTGTAAAGGGTTAGCTTTTGGGATATTCTTTTGTATAGACAAGATACTTGTTCCTGTGGAGGGAGAGTGCTCCCTTGTGAGTGGAGTCTGTACATTGTATTCGAGAATTACAGAAGTAATACACATTCTTTTTCTTCTGTCAGAGTCAGTTTGTTTTGTGGAGTGTGTTAGATAGATTTCTTTATTAACAAACTCTATCAATTTGGTTTGACTTGCCGGATCAAAGGTTGTGGAGTGAGATGGAGGGAAAACTAAACATGCTATAGGGGAGGATGGATGGAAGAGTGGTTTGATTCGATGGAGATGACATGGAGGGATTGAAGGTCGAGATGACAAGGGTGCACCAAGAACTTCAAGAACTCGCACGTGTTCTCTGCAGAAGGACAAGGAACTAGGGTAGGAGTTCAGAGGGGAGTCGCGACTCCGTGAATGAAGGTCGGGTAGGAAGGAAGGAAAGTCCCGAGGACAAATTGGAGGAGGACAGGGGTGAAGTGCAGCGGAATTGGATGAAGCGGGTAAAATTACCCACGTTTGAGGGACAAGACCCGATGGGGTGGATCTTGAAGGCAGAGAAGTTTTTTGATATCCAAAATGTCATGGGAAGGGAGAGGATCAAGCTGGCTTACATCTACATGGAGGGGTGTGCCAGTTATTGGTTTAGATTCTGGAAAAAAATAATCGAGAAGCCTTCTTGGGAGGCTTTGATGAGGAGGTTTGGATGAAGGAATAGAGGGTCAATTTTTGAGAAATTGGCAGCCGTGAGACAGAGGGGGATGGTGGAGGAGTATGTCCAAGAATTTGAGGTGCTTGTGGCTCAAGCTATGGGAGTAACGAAGGAACAATTGTTTGGTTACTTTTTTGCAGGTCTATAAGGGGATATCAGGAGCCAAATTCGGCCCCATAACTCGAGGGACCTGTTGACAGCAATGGAGGTGGCCCGAGATGTAGAGGAAGCGGGGAGTAATTCAAGAATGAGTGGAGGAACGGGTAACAAGAGCAATCAGCCATGGGGAAGGTATCAGGGGAGTTCGGGGACAATTGCAAGAACATAAACGTATAAGGGAAGCCAAAAAGGGCAGGGGGCTACAAGTGGGGGGAACATGTCGAAGAAGGAGGGAGCGGTCAACACAATGAGTTCCAAGGCAGGAAGTAATGCAGTAGGGGAGTTGCGAAACATAGGGGTGAGAACTCTAACCTATCCCGAGTATGTCAAGAGAAGGGAGGAAGGAAGGTGTTTCTACTGTGGAGGCTTATATAGCCCAGGTCATAGGTGTTTAGAAAGAAGCATGCAGGTTATGATAATGGCCGAAGGTGATGAAGGAGGGGAAGACGAGGAAGAAGAGGAGATGGAGCAGAAACGCATAGAACTATCCATTTTGTCAGCAGGGGGCCTAACCCAGACCCACACAATGAAGCTGCAAGGCTGGGTGTAGGGGAAAAAGATATTAGTCTTGATAGATAGTCGGGGCAAGCCATAACTTCATTTCGACAAGACTAGTAGAGGAATTGGGGTTGAAGGTGGAAGAAATAACTCTTTACAAGGTGTGTCTAGGGGATGATCGACTTCATTACAAGGGCCGCTTAGTGCTCTCAACCCAGTTGGCTTGGATTCCAAGGTTGTTGGCTTAATTTCACACCATCACCATGGGGGGACATTCAGGGGTGTATCGGACCTACAGAAGGGTAGCCCAATCACTATACTCGATTGACATGAAGAAGTCAGTAACTGATTTTGTGGTGGCCTGTTTAGTTTGCCAACAACATAAGTACTTAGCATCATCACCCCAAGGCCTGATTCAACCATTGGCATTCCTCAAGGTATATGGGAGGAAGTCAATATGGATTTTATTGAGAGATTACCCAAATCCCAGGGGTATGATGCAGTGTTAGTAGTGGTTGATAGGTTGAGCAAATATGGGCATTTCATACCCATCAAGCATCCTTATGCAGCCAAGTCCATAGCAGAGGTCTAGTTAGGCTTCATGGGATGCCTACTTCGATTATGAGTAACCGTGACCGTACCTTCTTAGGTCTTGTTGGAAGTCTCACATCGACTAGAGATAAGGCCAAATTATAATATATAAGTAGGTGCAAACCTCACCTTATAAAGCCGGTTTTGTGGGGTTGAGTTAGGCTTAAAAATCCACTTTCTAACATGGTATCAGAGCCATGGTTAGAGCCTATCCTAGCGAGTTCTAAGCGGACCACCCAATTTCTACTATCACGCACGAGATGTTTATACCTCGGCGTGAAGGGGGTGTGTTGGAAGTCTCACATCGACTAGAGATAAGGCCAAATTATAATATATAAGTAGGTGCAAACCTCTCCTTATAAAGCCAGTTTTGTGGGGGTTGAGTTAGGCTTAAAAACCCACTTTCTAACACTTAGTTTATAAGTGGGTGCAAACCTCACCCTACAAGCCGGTTTTGTGGGGTTGAGTTAGGCTCAAAGTCCACTTCTAACAGGGCTATTTTGGAAGGAATTATTTAGACTACAAGATACATAGCTTCGCATGAGTACAACCTATCATTCGGAATGGGCAGACCGAGGTACTAACTGGATATTGGAAGCCTATCTATGTTGTTTCAGCTCTGAACAACCCAAGATGTGGAGTTTGGTTTTAACTTAAGTAGAATACTGGTACAACACCAGTTATGAGGGGGCAACCAAGTGTACCACCTTGGAGACAGTTTATGGGAGACATCTGCCCACTCTAACAAGGTTTGTGCTAGGGGAAACGGCCTGGAAGCAGTGGCGCAAGAGTTGCAGACGAGGAATGAGGCTCTGGAACAGTTGAGGCACCATTTGGCAAAGGTGCAGGATCAAATGGTTAAGTATGCTAACAAAAAAAGGAGGGGGACTGGGTTTATCTAAAGATCAGACCCCACAAGCAAGCTTCCATGCCCACTAGGCTACATCCTAAGCTGTCAGCATGTTACTACGAACCCTTTCAGGTGATCAAACAGATTGGACCGGTGGCGTTCAGAGTACAGCTTCCGGAAACAGCTTGGATACATCCTATGTTCCATGTCTCCCAGTTGAAATTGGCAATTGGAACACAACAGGTGGAAGGGGACCTGCCAACAGAGTTACAAGTAGAAGGCTATTATGTTGGCCACTCAGGGTGCTACGAAGAAGGACGAAGCAGCATCAGGAGGATATGGTGCCACAAGTGCTGATTGAGTCGCAGGAAGGAGGGAAAGAGGGAGCAACGTGGGAGGATGAGCTGACCATTAAGGTGTAATATCCAGAATTTAACCTTGAGGACAAGGTTGATCTTTTGGCAACGGGTAATGATAGAGTATTAAGAGTGTATGAGAGGAGGAAGAGAAATTAATAGGGTGGTTAGGAGGTTATGGAATGTGGTTGATTGTTAGCTATTTAGTTAGCAATTAGTCTGGGGGAACCTTATAATTAGTTAACTGGGGGAACCTTATAAGAAGGTTATGAGCTACTGTAAAGGGTTAGCTTTTGGGATATTCTTTTGTATAGACATGATACTTGTTCCTATGGAAGGAGAGTGCTCCCTTGAGTGGAGTATGTACATTGTATCGAGAATTACAAAAGTAATACACATTCTTTTTCTTCTGTGTTAGTTTTTGTTGTGGAGTGTGTTAGATTTCTTGACTAAAGAACTCTATCACCTCTTGATTATTGATGTCAAAAAATAACCCTGATATGTTCTCAAAGTTAATTATTGGTGGTATCTAATGAAAACAATATCAACCAATGTCCATTGAAAAAAACACCCTTGATGACATTACCCAACAAATCTTCGAAAACTTTGACCAAAAAATAGCCTCAACAAATGTTGATGGAAATATATCACGAAATTTTATTTTTGAATTGTAGAATATTGTTTAATATTAAAATAATTTCTTTGTTTTGGGTTAATTGAAACATTGTATATAACAAGAAAATTAAAATATAGTGAATTTGAATAGTCCTATCCAAACAAAGCATTTGATAAAGTAATTAGTCCTATTGGCTTATCCCATTTTTCTTATCTTTGTTGTCAAAATCATGACCTAGATTGTAGAGTTGCATAATTTTTTGAGTTTTCAGCCCTCTGTTTTGGATTTGAAGTAATTTGGTATGATGGGACTAAGTAACTGATCTTTCTTACCAGATCATAAAATTTGAGAATTTCTCTGATTCAAGCACGACTGTTTTGGCCCAGGCTTTGGGACTGATTTGGGATTTCAATTGTATATAGGAAAAGATTGAATCTCATGTAACACCATTCAAATTTGACTCTCTTGACTTTTTTTCTATCTTGTCTGAACTCATTTTTCCTGTCTGTTCTCATTTTGTGGCTGTCTTTTGAAGTTTTTTTTTCTGGAGTTTCTATGGCTGTTTAGGGTAGAGACAATAAGTGTAAAAGGACCAAAGTAGAGGCAGGGGTCAATGACCAGCCAGACCTCCCGCATTTATTTCAATTGGTAATAAAATAGAAGGAAACATTGAATATATGAAGTGCATGCAGTTCTATGAGGTGTGTTGAATATAGTAAAAACTATGTATGAGATTAATTTCCCTTGTGTTGAATATACATATTGGGTACTCTATTTATAATAGAAAAGATATGAACTAAGTCCAAAATACAAATAGTGTATAATAATAAACTAACTAAAGATAAAAAATAAAGATAACATATCTATCTAAGATATTTAATAATAGGCTTAAATGCTTACTTCGTCCCAATGTTAAGAAGTGAATTTCTGTTTAGTACCCGGTTTTAAAAGTGTAGACATTAGGTCCCAAAGTTGTCAAAATTGAATGAATTGAGTCTCTTCCGTTAAATGGGCAGTAATGGAGTTAACTTCCAGCTCACGTGGCAAAGGAATCTGCATTTTTTCTTCTCTCTCCTCTGCCTTTTCCTGAAATGCCCCAACTTTTTTATTTTTTATATCTTTATTAAATGCTTTTCCTGCAAAACCTACCTCCATTATCAACTTAGAAAACACCTCCATGCTACTGCCCACAAATAAGCTAATCACCCAACACACACTTCATGCAAATAAGCTAATCACCCAACACACACTTCATGGCAATAACAACAACAAAACTAATAAAACTATGTTGAAATACTTCACGGCCACCCTTTAAGACTACTTTTCTGCAAAATACTTCAGCATCACATAGAATAAGGTTGAAACCATCAAATGAATGTTGGCTCCATGTTGGTAAAATACACATTGGCATATTCACAAACACATAGAGTGCAGGTTATTTGTCCCCACTTTGCCCCATTTGACTAGGTATCCAACACAACTAAACCATACAAGGAAAAGCAAATTACAAAATTACAGAGTATTTATTTGACAGAAACTGCGTATTTTGGTGGATAGAGGTCTTCAGAAGTTTCAACAACTAATAGAGGCTTTGAGATCAATCTTGGTGATGTGTCTGCAATACTGTAAGGCCTACAGGATCCATTCATTGCAGTTGGCAAGCTTGATTCAGGTTCCGGCCGAATCTGAGGCTTCAATTAAAATCAGACATTGTCTTTTTTTTTTTTGTTAAAAACAAAACCCTCGAAAGAGAAGAATTCAAATAAAACCCTGAAAGTGAAATCTTCAAATAAAACAAAGAATACCAGCTTGTTCCTCTTAGCCTCCGCAGAACCCTCGGCGATATCCTCCTTCGACGACGCCGTTCCCGCCTCCACCGGCATGACACGTGCTGCCGTAACAGGCTTTGGCAGTTTCGCTGGCTGCCGTCGCGGAGGCACAGCAGCAGCAACAACGCCGTGACGAGAACGGACTCGACAACGATTGCGACAATGGCGCCCGTGGAGAGCTTCTTGGACTTCTTACGCGTCGTGGCCGGGGTCGAATTGGAGGAGGGAGACGGCGCTGGAGCTGAGAAAAAGGGGTTGCAAGCCTTCAACGGCAGGCCACAAAGATCTACGTTTCCTGCGGGCCATTGTGTTCCAAGAAGAGGCCAGTGAGGTGGGTTAAGTTGTTGACGGAGAAAGGGATTTGACCGGTGAAGTTGTTGGAGAAGAGATCCAAGCGAGTGAGACGAGCGAGGCGAGTGAGACTCGGAGGGAACTCACCGGAGCAATGGTTATTTGGGAGGTAGATGATGCAGAGCAAAGAGAGAGAGAAAAAAAAATTTAATAAAAATATAGAAAAGAGAGAAAAAGTTGGGGGCATTTCAAGAAAAGGCAGAGGAGAGAGAAGAAAAAATACAGATTCCTTTGCCACGTGAGCTGGAAGTTAACTCTGTTACTGCCCATTTAACTTTGAGACCTAATGTCTACACTTTTAAAATCGGGTACTAAACATAAATTGCCCTCTTAACATGGGACGAAGTAAGCATTTAAGCCTTAATAATATAATATATCTAATACTCCCTCTCAAGGTGGCGCATACAAATCATATGTATCAAGCTTCTGCACTCGAGTGATACAAAATTGTTAATGATTTGCAAAGACGACATAGAAGAACAAATATAAATCCAAATGACTCCCCTTAAGCAACAAATCTAGGAGGTTGTTCCATATAAATCTCTTTTTGCAAATCGCCGTTGAGGAATGCATTGTTGACATCCAGTGGATAAATAGGTCATTGTTGAAGAGCCACCATGGTTATAAACAAACTAACAAAAGCTATCTTTGCCACTGGAGAAAAAACATATATGGATGGGTCAAATGCACCAGTGACAGAAGAAAGGTCAGAAGAGGCAGTAGCAGAAGAAGCCATGAATGAACAGGAGAGAGAAATCCTAAAAATCCAAGATTCTCCAACCAAGGCACTTGAAAGAGGAAAAAGAGCGACCTTGACGTTCTGAATAGCTACCAGAGAGGAGATGGGACACGCTGCCATGCACAACGATAAAGGGAGAAAATGCACAACTTAGAAAGGCACTGAGAGTATGTAGGAGCTCCAATGAAGGCGTTGTTGACAACACAGTGGTTGCCTGACCAAGACGATCAAAGTCGTGTGGTCGTCAGTCGAAACTGGAACTCCGGTGACAACGGGTGTAGTGGGAGAGGCAACGAAAGTTTTTATATAAAAGAACTTGGCTTTGATATCATTTTGAATATAGTAACCTGACTCTAATACGATGTTTTATATAGTAGAAAAACTAGATGAGATTAATCATTTTTGTGTTGAATATACACATAGAGTACTCTATTTATAATAAAAGAGATATGAACTTAGCGCAAAATACAAATAAGGAATAATAATAAACTAATTAAAAATAAAAGATAAAGATAAGATAAAAATAAGATATCTAATAATATAATATATCTAATAGGGGTAAAGAGAGGAAGATAACAAAGAAATTTCTGTGTGGGGATCACATTTGAGGGTTAAGAGAGGCTGTTTCCCACCCTTCTGGCCCAATTTTTTTAGTGCTTTCTCATAACCTCTGTTAGAAGTGGACTTTAAGCCTAACTCAACCCCACAAAACCGGCTTGTAGGGTGAGGTTGAGTTAGGCTTAAAGTCCACTTCTAACATGGTATCAGGGCCATGGTTAGAGCCTATCCTAGTGATATTTGTTGTTTGCTGGGCATATTGTTCCACCCGCTATCGGGCCGCTATCGGACCACCCATTAAAAATGTCTAATCCCACGCTCAAGATGTATATACCTCGGCGTGAGGGGGGTGTGTTGGAAGTCTCACATCGACTAGTGATAAGGCCATTTCATAGTTTATAAGTGGCTGCAAACCTCACCCTACAAGCCGGTTTTGTGGGGTTGAGTTAGGCTTAAAGTCCACTTCTAACAACCTCTTTGTGCATGACCAAACTAGTTACATATGTGAACCCAGCCACAAGTGAGTTGTGTGATTTGGAATTCAAATGGCAACTTCCAGCACTCAAAACCATTCCCCTTCCAATCCAAGATAAAAATACTATTGGTCCTTTGGACTTGTTAAATTGAAATAATAACAAAGGTTTCCTTTCCCTGTCCTCAGAAATTATTATCTTTGATCTTCCATGAGGCATTATGGATATTTCTATCTCATGTATGTCTTAACTTGTATATTTGTACTTCTATCAAAAGTTTCCTGGTTCAGGTTTACTGCTTCTGCAATTCAGTGAACTATTTATTTCGATGATATTTCCTTCACCATTATATTGTATTGAAGCAGATCAAGCTTGATGCATTGAAAGAAAGAGCTGGGCGAGAGATCCGTGTTTTTGAAACATATGTTTCCTCATCATCAAATTCTGCATTATCCAATGGTAATTTCACCCTATCTTATTGACAATCCCAAGGCACTAGAAATGCTTTCCTGGAAATTTTTATTTATTGATATTGGCTTTTTCTCAAATATCCTGATTAAACTTTTGTTTATGGTTTCTAGAAGAGGTGACTGATGACTTCTATGAGTTTACTGCTGAAGATTATCACAGACTTTTGGCAGCTAAAAAGGAAGGTAATGATGGTAATACCATTCCACAAGAAAAGTAAAATTTTATTAACCATTTATTTTAAACTATTTTTATGCCCTGTCTCCATTGATGTACACTTTATTTATTTACTCTCTATGGATCTATTTTGTTAATGACACTGAAAATAAAAAGAGGGGATCAGCTGGGATGGGAAGAATTGGCATGGGACAAAGCTACCATTGTGCTAACCGTACAACATTCCATTATCCTTGTGTTTCCCCTCATTCCACCCCAATTAGTGGGAAGTGATATTTTTATCTTCAAGGGGAAACGACGAAAAATGATTCCCCCTTCTGTTCCATTTCCATCCTATGTAATTTATACTCTCAAACAGGGGAACTTTTATCCTCTTCCCCTCATTTCATTTCCATTTTGATCATTACCTGACAAATTTAATGTTTACTTCTAAAAAATTGATAATCTAATGACGTCGAGAAAGCAAAAGTTGAAATATGAGGACAAACTTTTTGGTTCGATGTCCCTTGTGTCTTGTTTATATGTTTTTCTTTCTTTTTAATTTACTTTGACGTGCTGCAAATGATTAGTGGACTTTAAGGTGCCAACTTAATTGGGATTTCGTTGTTCCATAATAATGCTTAGAATTTTAATCTTTACAGAAAATATAAGGACAAAATTGATTTTCTAGTCAAGGTTAATGGGCCATTTTTTTGCAGTCTTAGGAAGTTAGAATTGCCATATTTTTTAATGTTGTTCAAACCATCCTCTACTAAACTGTTTTATCTTCTACATTTTGGCTTTTTAAATGCAATTGTATGTATTTGATTTTGTGCTGATAGAAAAAATGTATTTGTTTTTGTTTATAATTCATGGGTGACGGTACTTTTTAAAATAGTGATGTTAAACAGTTAAGTTGTTATATATGTCAGGAATTGCTTAGACAAAATAATATTACCTTCATTACATTAAAATTTAAATGTATTCAATTTTCTCAGATAAGTTCTTGAAGACTCGAAAAATCCGAGAAGCAGAAGAGGCAGCACGGAGGTCAGAAATGACCAAGGTGGTTGTTATTATTATTATTATTGTTATAGTTGGAGTTGAGACTGAAAATAGTGAATAGTAAAGAATTTACAAGGATAAGATAATGTTGTAATTAGAGAAAATATCTTTAGAATCTTCCTAATTAGAAGATATAGATATATAATCTTTTATTTTATTTTGTTTTCCTAGTTTCCCTATTTCCCTTTTTAAGAAAATTTGATTATTACAAATAGAGGATATGAGAATGTATTTTTCATGATTGAGAATAATAAATCAGTCTTATTTTCAACTTGGTGTCAGAGCTCCAAATCTTGGAGCTCCATTCCGCTGCAACAGTCGCACCGCTGCCGCTGTTCGACCACCGCCGCTGCCGCTGTTCGACCACCGCCGCTGCCGCCATCGCCGGTTGGGGTCGTTGATAGGGCAGAAAGGTGCGCCCAACACTGACGATCCGAAAGTCGCTCCGTGAGAGGAGCTGCCACGCGCCGCCACAGTCGCCGGCGCGTGTAGCCCACGCGCCCACCTCCGGCGAGACCCACTCGTTGCCGCCGCCACAGACAGGGTTGCTGGAGCCTCCTGAGTCTGTTCCTGGGGTCGGTGACGACCCGTTTGGCTTATAATTGAGCAGATCTGAGTTTGAAGGTTTTGCTCCTCTTCTCGGTGTGACCCACACGCCGTCGTTGTCTCGGAAAAGGTCACCGGAGACTCCTAGTTCCGTTCTACGGGATGTCTGAAGTAAAAAGGGTTCCTTTGGGAGTACCTAATGACCTACCAAATATAGGAGGTACCGATCAGTTGGATGGTCAGAATTACTTACAATGGAGCCAATTTATTCGAAGGGTTCTCAAGGGTTGTTCAAAACTTGATCACATAGATGGAGGAGGACTAGGACCAGATGACACTTATTTCTCAATTTGGGACAATGAAGATTCATTAATTATGACTTGGATGTGGCAATCCATGATTCCTGAGATAAGGAGAAATTATATGTTCCATTCTTCTGCAAAAGAAATATGGGATGATTTACAGAGCACTTTTTCTTTAAAAATGGATCTTGCTGCTTACTATGACATTGAGAACTGGATATTTAATACAAAACAGGGCTCCCTTTCCGTATCAGAATATCACGGAATCCTGAGTGGTCTTTGGATGGAATTCGATCAGAACCAAACAATAAAGATGTGTAAAACAAATGCTGCCGCTTTTGTTGAATTCATTGAAAGGGGAAGAATCTTTAAATTTCTCCAGGGCTTGAATCATGAGTATGACCCAATCTGGGTTTAGATTTTTGGAAGAGAAAAATTACCATCCCTGTCAGAATTTTTTTTATGGTAAGAGGAGAAGAAACTCGGAGAAACGTCATGCTAAATGGAGGGATCTCCAACACAGGCTCTGCCATGACAACTGGAAAGAGAGTCCACAAGGGAACAAATGCGGGGGGAAAGACGTTTGAAAAAAGTACTCATGGGGACTATTGTTCATACTGTAAAAGATCTTGACATACCAAGGAAATATGCTTCAAACTCCATGGAAGAAAGAATGTTCTCGAACGCATGGGAAACAACAAAGGGTCTACTCAAAGATGGGTAAATCATACTACCTTAGAACAGGAAGCCACCAATCAATCTGGTTCTTCAGAATCTAATCCACAACCACCAGATCTTGATATGAAAGCTTATAAGGAGAAACTAGAGCGCTTGGAAGCAATGGTTGAATCAATGAGTAAGCCCTCTGGATCATTTACTCTGTCCATAAAAGGTAAGATTTGTCTCAATAGTGTTGGTCAAGTGTCTCAAGGTATTTGGATCCTTGATTCAGGTGCAACTGATCATATGACACCATTTAGTGGGTCTTTCGACTCATATGGTAAAAGCAATAAAGCACAACTTATTACAGTTGCGAATGGTTAGGGTAATACCTATATGCGGCTCTGGGAATATAATTTTGGACTCATCTATTATATTGAAGGATGTTTTACATGTTCCTCAATTAGCTAATAGTCTTATCTCTATGCAAAAAGTCACAAAGGATTTAAATTGTTCAGTAACATTTTTTCCAACTTATTGTGTTTTTCAGGACCTTGCCACGGGGAAGACGATTTTAACTGCTAAGGAGCAAAGTGGGTTGTATTTTTTAGAGTTTGATGACCAAAGCAACACACAAATTATGAGTCAACAAGCTACATCTGAGACGTGGGCAAATTCCCAAATATGGCTACATCATCAAAGGCTTGGGCATCCTTCATTTAGTCTTATCAAGTCCTTGTTTCCCCATTTGTTTACCAAAGAGTCTGTTGAGTCTTTTAATTGTGATATTTGTCAATTGTCAAAACACCATCGTGCATCTTATCCTATTAGTAATAAAAAGAGTATTTCTCCATTTGATTTAATTCACTCTGATGTTTGGGTCCTGTCATAAATTCTATTTCCGGAGCCAAATGGTTTGTTACCTTTATTGACGATTGTACCCGTGTCACGTGGACATACCTTATGAAAAATAAATCCTAAGTTTTTCAAATTTTTGTTAATTTTCTCCGTCTTGTCCAAAATCAATTTGGAAAAAATATCAAAAGAATTAGGTCTGATAATGGTACTGAATATGTGAATCATGAATTTCTCAATTTTTTGTCTCATAATGGTATTGTTCATGAGCTAACCTGTGTTAACACCCCTCAACAAAATGAGGTTGCTGAAAGAATGAATCGTCATCTTCTTGAAGTAACTAGAGCTATTCTTTTTCAAATGTTTGTTCCAAAAAATTACTGGGGAGAAGCTGTGTTAGCTGCCACATATCTCATCAACAGGTTACCCACTCGTATCTTAAATGGCATTAGTCCTATAGAGTCTCTATTGTCTTTTGTTCCTTCTTCCATAATAACGAGTCTACCTAGTCGAGTCTTTGGATGTGTTGTTTT
The DNA here is from genome assembly GCF_016808095.1 of Vigna angularis. Lineage (NCBI taxonomy): Eukaryota > Viridiplantae > Streptophyta > Magnoliopsida > Fabales > Fabaceae > Vigna > Vigna angularis. The sequence goes on along the minus strand of NC_068971.1, from coordinate 27,960,426 downwards.
TGTTCACTCTCATCATCCTAACCGTGGTAAATTAGATCCCAGAGCTCTTAAATGTGTCTTTATTGGGTATCCTTCTAATAAAAAAAGGTACAAATGTTATCATCCTCAGAGTCGTCGCGTCTTTATCACCATGGATGTCACCTTTCATGAAACACAATCCTTTTATGTTAGTCCACCACTTCAGGGGGAGAAAGCACTTGAAGTGGATGAACTCTCCTTCTTATCATTACGACATTTGTCTTTGCAGGATGCCCAAGACCTGAGCAATGAAGCTACCATAGTCCACAGTGAGGAAGAAGACAAATTTTTTGGCAACAAATATGAAAGAAGAAAATAACCCACTTCAACTCTCGAGCAAGAAAAATTGTCTAATCCGGAGGTGAGGATCCCTGAAGATATCAATGAGGAGGAGGTAAGTATTACTGAGGATTTACCCATTGGATTGAGAAAGGGAAGAAGATCATGTGCTAAATATCCTATTTCTCAGTAGTTTGCACTAACAATCTCTCTGATAAGCACAAAAGTTTTATTGCTGCCATTGATGCCACAAAAATTCCTACCTCAATCCAGGAGGGCATGAAAATTGAACATTGGAATCAAGCCATGAAAGAAGAGATGAATGCATTAGAAAGAAATTCAACTTGGGAGATTGTTGATAAGCCAAGAGACAAGAAGGCAGTAGGGTGTAGATGGATATTCACAGTGAAACATAAGGCAGATGAGACAATAGAAAGATATAAAGCTAGATTGGTGGCAAAAGGATATACCCAAACATATGGGATTGACTATGAGGAGACATTTGCCCTAGTGGCAAAGATGAATACAGTTCGAGTTATTCTCTCTTTGGCTGCCCATTTTGGATGGGACTTACACCAGCTAGATGTGAAGAATGCCTTTCTTCATGGAAATCTAGATGAAGAAGTGTACATGGAGATTCCCCCAGGTTTTGAAGTGAAAAATGAAAGAAACAAGGTATGCCTCCTGAAGAAAGCATTGTATGGTTTTAAGCAATCCCCTAGAGCATGGTTTGGAAGATTTACAAAAGCAATGGTTTCTTGGGATACAGACAAAGCCAAGGAGATCATACTCTATTCATAAAGCACTCTTCTACAGGTAAAATCACTCTATTACTTGTCTATGTGGATGATATGATTATTGTAGGAGATGATGAAACAAAAAAGCTGGCATTAAAAGATAAATTGGCAGCTCAGTTTGAAATGAAAGACCTAGGAAGACTCAAATATTTTCTTGGAATAGAGGTTGCCTACTCCAAGAACGGAATTTTCATCTCCCAAAGGAAATATATATTTGATCTTCTCAAAGAAACAGGAAAGCTGGGATGTAGAACCTCAACAGTTCCTATAGAACAGAATCACAGAATTGGAAGTGAAGAAAGTGCTCCTATAGAGAAGGCCCAATATCAGAGATTGGTAGGAAAATTGATTTATCTATCACACACAAGACCAGACATTGCTTATGCTGTGAGTGTAGTGAGCCAATTTATGCATGATCCAAGAGAGAGACACATGCAAGCAGTTGACAAAATTCTCCAATACTTGAAGTCAAGTCCAGGAAAGGGGTTATTATCTAAAAGGGAAGACACATTGACTATGAAGATATATACTGATGCGGACTATGCAGGTTCTATTACTGATAGAAAATCTACTTCTGGGTATTGTGTATTTCTTGGAGATAGTCTGGTAACATGGAGAAGCGAAAAACAAGATATAGAGTATCCCGTTCTAGTGCAGAACCTGAATTTCGAGCCCTTGTTCAAGGAATGTGTGAAGGACTCTGGATGAAAATCATTTTGGATGATCTTAAAGTCAAAGTGGAGAACCCGGTGCAACTACACTGTGACAATAAGTCTGCTATGAGCATAGCCCATAATCCAGTACAACATGATAGAACCAAACACATTGAAATTGACAGACATTTCATCAAAGATAATCTTGACAGAGGATTTGTGATTACAACTCATGTTCCTACAGAACTTCAAATAACAGATATTTTTACAAAAGGGCTTCCTCCAGGTAGATTTCAAGATCTTGTAGGCAAGTTGGAAATGATTGATATTCATTTACCAACTTGAGGGGGATTGTTGTAATTAGAGAAAATATCTTTAGAATCTTCCTAATTAAAAGATATAGATATATAATCTTTTATTTTATTTTGTTTTCCTAGTTTCCCTATTTCCCTTTTTAGGAGAATTTGATTATTACAAATAGAGGATATGAGAATGTATTTTTCATGATTGAGAATAATAAATCAGTCTTATTTTCAACTGATAATCACTATGGTTAGTTTTAGGGATTAGAAGTTTAGAATTTATCTATTTACGAAAATAATTGGAAACAATCAGAAAACAAATGAACCTAAGTATAGACAGTATTTCACTTGTGTACAAGATTTAATCTGTTCCATATGGGGTATATTTTATCTGCTCATAAATGCTTTATGAATTAATCAGATTGGTAAAACATAAATTTATCTTTTAAGTTTGTTTGGGGTTTTTTGCAGGCTATAATTAGAGTTCGATTCCCAGATAATCACACATTGGAGACTACATTCCACCCATCGGAAACAGTCCAGAGTTTAATTGATGTCCTGACTAAAGTTATTGTGCTGCCAGAGCAGCCATTCTATATATGTAGGCATATTAGTATTTATTTGAGATTAAATTTTGAATGATATATGGTGCTTAGAATTTGTACCGACCTTTATGGCATAATTCAAATTCCCTTAACTCTACTATTAGTTTAGCGTAGCTTACTATGAATCATCGCTTGATTATAAATAATTAACCGGTAAAAAGTTGCTTTGGACATAATTTGAGAAATAAATCATATTAACTTTGAATGATGCAGATACTACTCCGCCTAAAAAGATTATGAAAGACATGTCTCAGAATTTTTATGATGCTGGCTTTTGTCCTGGTGCCATTGTCTACTTCTCATACGATGTCCCAAAAGGTAAGTTCATCCTGTCATGAGGATCCTTTTTTCAGTGTTATATTGCTGTAAAGTCCTTTGAGTCCCGTGTTATTCCGAGTAAGTCCTTAAATCCTTGGAATATTAGTGTCAGAAACTTTTGTTTCCAAATGAATTCTTTGAATATCTCAAATGTCTGCATATATGTCTAATATATTTCTAATGAAGACTGAATTAGCAACATAAGAGGAAATGTTTAGCAATTCTTTCATGTTTTTATCTCACTTCACAAAATCTTTGGAGAATTATCGTCGTGACACTAATCAATGAAGGATCAATTTAGGGGTTACCTGATTATTATATCAGTACTAATCTATGGAGGACCAAATTTTCATGTCATAATACTAAAATTGATAGACTTGGTATCTATATAAATCCCATGGTTTTTCCACATGTGAGATCAATTTTGAAGAAGATATTTTTGGCGTATTTGTAGGTTTTTTGAACCTCATTCAATGTTCAAATTCTTCAAGTTTGCAGTTGTACTCTTGTGTATTTTATTTTGTTATTGATCTGTTTCAGATTTTATATTTAGTCTCTTTCGGTACTGTTTATGCATTTATATTGTTGCCTAAAATGTGAAATGTGCATCCCACCAAATCTTTCATTACATGTCACTTCATCAAGTATATGCAATCAAGCGCCGCATCGAGCAATATAAAATTGATAGTAGCTTAACTTATTTTGTTCACATCATATGCCATTGACGTGTATTTCTAGTTAATTTGAGAAGCACTGCTGAAAAGGCTATGATAAAGTGTTTCTTAATACCTTGTATGGGATTAAATAATTACCAGCTGTTATATTTTTTTTCCTTTCTCATTTGATGGGGTGTTTAGGTAACACTGGTCCTTACCTTCAAGAAGATATCTTGTCTTTGAAGGAACTGCATGCTGCTAATGATCAAGGCCAACAATCTGAGCCTTTAGTACAGTCAGAACCTGAACCTGCTGTGGCAACACATCCTCCTCCTGTTGAACAACGAAAACCTGCTGAAAAAAAACTTGTTAAACCAAAGTGGTTAAAAATGTGATTTCAATTTCTCTTAGATTCAGTAATCATTGTTCAGAAAAGAACCTTCACTTTTCTTGTGGGTCAACGTTATATCTGAATTCAACGTATTATGCAAAGTCCACAAGAATACATCATAGTTAACTTCCTTTTCTTCCTTCTGCATTTCGTGAATTTGTATATAGTGTTTGAAAACATTGGATAAGTTTCTTAGTGAATGCAAGCGTCTTAGATGTATGTGTTGTTTCAAATTTCAACGTTACATTATACTTGTAGAAATTTTCTTTGATCCTGATTTGGAGAATGCAAGAATCTTGCAATGTTGTTTGCTTATTAATATTACTGTATTATTTTTATATAGATTATACTTACAAGTTATTTACCAGAATGAGGCATTGCCAAAACTAACTTTTTTCTTGGGGTCTTTCTACGGCAATTTCTTCCTGCACATCCACAAATTTCTTTCTGTGCTCTCATAAATTCTAATGTTTTTAGATTATGCTATCCGGAATGTAAATTTTGTATATTTGAATTTACAATTCCAAATATAAAAAACTGTATTTCAGATTTTTACTTTTTGAAATACAAAAATTTATGGAAGTGGAAGTTGAAAGTGTTTTTTAGGTACTTCAAATGAGTGCTCAAGCAACAAATATAAATCAATTAACAAACTTCAAACCAAAAGAAATTATTCATAAATGGAAGGTTTTATCAAATACAAGAGTTCAAATATTTTACATCTTTTCTCTAACACGAAGAAAATTTAGCTTCTCATAAATTATAGAAAGAAGTATAAACAATAAAGAAGATATATCTCCTAATCCTCTAAAGATTTTTTATTAATTACAAAAGATATGGAAATTTAGCTTCTCATAAATTATAGAAAGAAGTATAAACAATAAAGAAGATATATCTCTTAATCCTCTAAAGATTTTCTATTAATTACAAAAGATATAGATGAGAAGACTCTTTATAATTTTTCTAAAAGTATCCTAAAAGGTGTTTCAACTGAAGTCTCTTTTTATTCTTCTCTTTCGAAATCTATTAAAGATGCTGATATTTATAAATTTTGGCAACACAATTCAAGTGGTGGTCTATAGCTCCAATCTTGAGGTTTCCTCCCTCACTAGGTTTTCTCTATGGCTTAAGCATTGAGTTTCTAAGTTGGCTACCTGATGTTATTTCAGGATAAAGGACTCTATATGCCCTAAGCTTTAAGCCAGTGAGGAAACCTTCTTGCCTAGGTTTTCTTCATAGCTTGAGCTCTCAAAACTGGCACTATAATAGTGTTATGGCAAATTTCTTCAAAAGTGTTTAATTTCTTCTTTTTTTTCCTCTAAAATACAAGTTTAACTCCATGAATTTGTATGATCCTAAAAGAAAATTGAAATTGGGATAGTTAACATGGATTTTATACATAATCAAAGAAAGATAAATGATAAATTGAAAACTATTAGTTCCAAGCACATATGACCTAAGAAAAAAAAGATAAAGTAGTGTTCTAGAAACTAGGTCAAAAAAGAAGGTGTCTTGAAATGGAGAGAACCCTAACTTGGTCTACAAGCCTCCAAGGTGGTATGTCTTTGACCTTCTAGATAGAGAAGGTCAACCTTATCTCCCAAGGTTCAAATACGTGCCCCACTTGCTTGGCTAAGGATGATGCTCTCCTCTACTCCAAGTAGTGTTACACTTCTCCAAGTTGGCACTAGCTCATCCTACAAAGCAAACTAATAGAATAGTCAACATGTTAACTTATGTCAAGCCAACTAAGTTAACAAGTCAACCAAAGTCAAGTCAACATATGTCAGGGAAAGTCCACATAATGAAATAAAATAAAGATAAGGAATAATGTTTAAAGTTCACCCTTATAGTCATGCTTCTAGTCACTCTCTTAGAGAGGTCTTGTCTTGACCTATTTTGTTTTCGAGAGAAGTTGAATACCTATTCTGGGTATTGTAAGCATTGAGCGTTTAACTCAATCTCTCTTAGACACTTTATGCACAACAGAGTTTAGCCATGCATCTGGGTGTTTTGACCTAGATGTTTTTCTATGTCCTAAGAACCTAAGTGTTTTGCTAAGTTTTTTTATGTTGAGGATTCTGGTTTTAGGTTTTGTGTGTTTGAGATTTAGGTTCTAAGTCTTGCGTTTTCACCCTGAGTAATTTTCTGATTATTATCCTGTTTTAATGTTATTTGATTAAACTTTAAAACATGAGAGCGTTTAGGCGTATAAACGATTTTGTCTTTAACAATCTTCCCTTTTTTGATGTTTAACAAATACGCATTTAAATGATGTAATCATTCTTTGTTCAACATTTTAGTTTTAAGTCTTGTTGTTTTGGTTTGTTGTGTGTTTTACATCTTTTATTGTTTTTATCTTTTGCATGTTGTTAGTAGACAAAATCGAAAAACATTATTGCGTATAGAGGTAAAGATGATAAACGAATAAACGATGATATAAATTTAAACAACAGATAAAGTGAACAAATAAACAACAGATAAGACAAATAAGGTAACAACCAACAACTTTTATTAAAACACAAAACAGATTACATGAATGTAAACATGAACTCCTAAGATGAACTCTAAGAATTTGGAGAAACTTCCCCTGATTCTATGCTACCCTAACTTTATCATGCAAACATACTGACCTGAGGTTTAGATCTAATCCTAACAATATCATGATGTCATTTAGTGTCATGCAATAATTCCTAGAATTAACATAGAATTAACATACTAAACTGAGGTTATGACCCTATCTCCACTTATTTGATAAATCATTAAAAAGGGTTTATTGGAGAGACAACATAATTAAAAAGAAATAAGTACTCAATCATGCACGCAGTTAAAAAATTAGTAGTACACAGGTGTAGTCATGTAGGGCATGGAGTTAGGCAATCATACAATTTGTGCAATCATCATATATCATGCAATGAATAGATTATCAAATATACTTGGCAAATATTCGTATTGATATAGTAAATCACATAATTAATTGTATTCTTTGCAAAAGTTTTGGATGGAAGAACACATTGGTTATGACTCATGGTTTAGGGTTTTCGGGAACAGTTGAAGGAGGATGGGTTGTGATGTGTTTGAGAAGGAGTTGTATTTAGGATGACAGAGCATCAATTTTTGCTTCAACCTTTGCATCTTGTTCGGCAAGAACTGTCTTGACAATAGTCAACACTTTTTCCACATGATTGGTTGTGATGCAAATGTTTTGGAGACTGTTGAATCAGGTTGATTTTCTTCTTGCACGTCTTTTTCATTGGCTACTTCTTCTACATTTGATGATCTATGGATAGTTGATTCAAACATCTTATTCTTTTTTACGTGTCTCTTCGTCAATCTGTCAACATTTCTGCATATGACATCAAGTGTAGCATTCTTCAATCTGACTATCAACTTGTCAAATGGCGATGTTTGAGGCAGACTGGGAAGAAGCCAGTACCCAATGTCATATGGATCCCTTAAGAAGGCCACATTGGGTTGTAAAAGACATGCTCCCTTTATTTTTAGTTCATCACTTTCATGTTTGAATGAAAAGGGGCTTGTAGAGGCATGATCAATTCAAAACTTGTCAGTTGCGATGAATATGTTTTCCTTTCAATAGAGATAAGCCTCTGACTCGTTGTTGTGAATGTGGATGTCTTTGTCCCATATTCTTCTAGGATTTGTCAAAGAAGGTTTTGTGGGAGCTAGTTTTGTATCCTTAATAGTCCTAATCTTCTCCATTTTCAGAGGTCTTTCATCAACCGGAGGTAATTTGGGTGCAATGACATCTGGCATGACAAGTACTTTTCTCATGTGCTTGTTTCCGTATTCATTTGCTTGTAGTAGGGTCAGAGCCATGTTACGATAAAATTCTTCAGGAAAGCCACCTTTCACTTCCCATGGATGGACTTTAGTGAACTTGGAAAAATGAGGAAAGAGTTTGATCTTATCTACTGTTAAACGGCTTCTAGTCGCCTAAAGTAGAACAAATTTGGTCCCACTATTGTAGTAAAGGGCTCACCAAAATATCAATCCTAGGACTCGACTTGTTAACTTTTAGAATGTATAATTAGATCTTTTATTATTTATGAACTATTACTACAAAACTAGGTGGAGACAATTACAATGAATGGAACTAAAAAGGACAAGAAAAATCTAAACTAAAGTGTGTTTAAAAGAAGAAAGAAATTGAAATGCAATAAAAGAAAAGAAAATAAAAGTCCAAACTACTCAAAACAGAAATACAACCTAATTACTATAACTACCTAAAACTAAAATAGAAACATACATGCTACAATCTAAACAGAACTCAAGTGCTAAATGAATTAATAAAAAAAAAGGGAAAGAAAATCTTTGAAACAAAAATACAAAACAAAAGCAAAACCTAAGTCTAAAAAAAATGCATTAACAGTCAAGAGATATTCCTAAGCTAAGCATCAAATCTAAATCATAATGTAAAACATAAAACCTAAAGTGAATCATCAAATCATATACTCTAAACAGAAGTAATCAAGAATAATCATGCCATTACTCTCAACTAAAGTTGAAATCAACAACTAAATTCTATATGCAGATGTAAAACAATACCAAATCAAACTATCATATGTGCAGATCAACTACCAGAGATATTACAATCAAAAGAAATATGAAAAATCAAAGAATCAGCCAAGAGAATTGGTTAGAACAAAAACTAGAGTCAAATTCATATATATTCAATGCATAGAGTGGTTGATCACATTTCAGGAAGACATCCTGTGAAAATAAGCCCATTACAGGGTCTTAAAGTTCATTTTCAAAACTTAAGAATCAATGATCATCACTCAACTCGTCAAAACTATAATGAAATTGAAATAACACATACTAGAAATAATAAAAAGAAAAGAATAGAAACATAAAACCGAATGAATCTTTATGCATTTGACTCATCTCTAACTCAAGAAGACATCTCGATAATGAATGCTCACTATTAGTGTTGTCAAAATGGGTCACAACCCGCGGGCCAACCCAGCCCACTATGGGTTCGAGCCGGGTTGGATTTGAAAAAATTGTATTTTTTTATGCGGGTCAGATTTCAACCCGGCTCATTTAAACCCAGTTCATGCGGGTTGAACCCGTGGTGGGCCGGGTTGGCCCACCAACCCACTTACCTAATTTTATTTTATTAAAATTTAATTTTAATTTTATAAAAAAATATTTATTATTATTTTTTTGCTTGAAAATATTATTTAAATTCCTTATTTTCAAAACTAATTAAACACCCATGTTGGGAGTGAAATTTGGGAGCGAAATTTTTTTATATTTGAATTATAGAAAGTTTGTAAAACAATTTTATTTTAAAAAAATTGTAATTAAGTGAGCCAGTGAGCCAACCCGTTTACCTACCAACCCGTGGTGGGTTGGGCCAGTTCAAAATTTTCTGGCTTGCTAATTAATGAACCGGGTTGGGTTGACTCACTAAGTGATCAACCCATGGTGAGCCGGGCCGAATCGGGCCGGGTGACCCATTTTGACAACTCTACTCACTATGGAGTCATTTAATTCCAAAAGGAATTGCAAAGATGCAGAGTTATAGAGTCCAAATCAATTTTCAAAGACAAATCAATTTTCAAAGAAAAACAGGAAACATATTTACATGATCAAACAAGAATTCAGAAACATTGAAAAAAAATCAAAATAACATAATCATAAAGCACTCAACACAGAGGAACATCAATGTATAAGAAAGTATTATTAATGAGAAATGAATATTACAAGAGAATGTACCGAACAAAACGCGCAATCGAAACCACTACGGCTGTCACTACTGTGATTGCTCAATCTATGCCCAAGAATATCAGAATCTACACTACGAGTATGAAACTAGACGAAAACGAAAACCCTAAAACCTAGCTCGCACACAGAACTCTCGCGGAGCCTCTCACTCTCCATGTTACAATACTTTAGAGTAGAGTCTGTCACCCTCCACCATTCACGCTCCAACTCTCTTTACAAGTCTCTTTTTATAGAGAAAAAAAATGGGGGAAATGGGAAAGGGGAAAAAGACCTCACAATGTTTCGCGCTTCCTCTAATCAAACGGCCTTTCTTTTGCTCTACCCATGAGGCACGCCTTCAGCCCTCCGATTGTACCACAACTCTCTGATTCGAGCTTCCTCCACACGTTCACAAGTGACAACCCTTGCACGGCTCAATATAAGGAATATGCCCAAAACAGTGCAATTTAATTCTAGCACAACAGCCCAAATCAAAACAGCACTAGTCCAGCCTCTAAATCTCAATTTCAGAGGTCCAATGCAGCGACCCCTCTCTTCTTCAATCAACATCAACGACCCAACTTAAAAACAATCCAATTGACATCAAATCAGCTTCTACCCAACACAACCCAAATCTGCAACAAATTTTGAAATAAAGAAGGATTAAAATGTAAATAAGAAAAAAAATGCAATTAAAACAAAACATTTTTTATTGAAAGATTTTTAGAAAATATTAATTTCTTACTTATTTACAAGAATACTAAAAATACACTTAAAAATATGTTTTTAACTAAAATTCTATAAAACTAAAGAATAAAAGAAAAAACCTAAAACTATCCTACTTCTAAGCAATAAGAAACTAAAAGAAGCTAAGAAAGACTCCTAAACACAAAAACATATGTAAATTTGGAGAGTTATCATCTACATAGACCCCTACAGGTCTTGAGTCATTATGTTCAGCTAGTGATTGCTCAATTACCATTCTTATCTCTTCATCCTTAGAGGATTTTTGCCGATGAGCAAACTACAACTCATAACGGATGAATGTCATAGCCCCTGTGGGTATGTGATATGGTGATGACCGCTTGAGGTTTGGATATATTTCTCTTATTATAGAAGGTGCAAGAAGAGCAACTATTGAGTCTCGTGAAAGGTTCAAATATTTGGGTGAGGGTATATGGTGATATGACGATTGATAATGAGTGGTTTCATAAGGTATCTCGATGATATGTCTGGTGACCGGTTTGAAGATGAGTAAGAATGGATAGTCGAGGGGTTGACGTGGTGTAGGTTGGAAATTTGGAGGATAAAAGGATGATATGTTCAAGGTCAGTTTTGGGGTTGAGTTAGGTGTTGAGGGAGGTTCAGGTGTGGTTTGTTCATAAGAAGCTTGAATTGTCATAGACTATTCTACACCAAGTTGAGATTAAGGTGCTTGAGAGGCGGATGGCTCAAGGTTACCTTTGTTTGTAGACTGCTCTACTGTCACCACATTTGTTTCTACATCAATTTTAGATCCTTGCATGATTTGCCTCTCAGGTATCGATTTATGGGAGGGTTGAGCGAAACTTTCAAACAGAATGATTTACAGATCAACTCTAACTTGACGTGATGCAGGTATACTCATCATTGTTTTTGTAGGATGTTTGATCACCAACTTCTTCCACTTCGTTGGTGGTTGCGCTATTGCAGGCCGACTTTGTACTCCTTTCTTTGATCACCAACTTAGATGTATTTTTGTTTTTTAGCTTTTTCTCTTCTTCTTTTCAGGATAAATTTATCGTTGTAAGCTTTGCTTTTCTATTCTCTTAAACTTTCCTTTTGATTTTCTTCTTGAGAGATATGTTATTTATAGGCTACATGGATATTTGTCCGTTAGACTGAGCTTTGTAGTCTTGATACTCGTGCTTTCTTTTTCTTCTTTACATAACAGTTGTTGGGTAAGTCAACTTGTCAGAGTAGGCATGCTTTTTCAGTCCTTTGCTTGAAGTAAGTTGTAAGATCTTTTTAGACTTTGTTTCAAGTGAAGAACATTCTATGAATATCTTCTTTGTCTCTAACGTCCACTTTTTGATATTTGATCTGTAGCATTGTGGATGCATGTAGAATAACTTATCTGCAATTAGAGTAAATTATGCATGCAGCAGATACGTCTTTTCTTATCACTTTTGTTATTTTTGAACATTGAGCATTTAATGTCATTTAATGTTTGGTCAGAACAACAAAGTGCTTTTTGAAATTCTACCGTTAGGTAGCATTTTGCAATTAAGTTCTTTTCTGAAGATACCAAGCGTGTATAGTTACTTCATCATACGATGAGGTACTTGTTAAGCTCATCGTATCGTTTAGTCAAGTAAAAACTCATTTAGCTTTTGTCTCATTTTAGATAGATAGCGTTTAGTTTGCTTAAGCTTTCTTTCATATTTTAATAATTTTGTCTTTTAATATGTTTTGTTAGAGACATTGTATTGACCTATTTTTTTTTTAGAGAAGCTGAATACCTATTCCAAGTATTATAAGGTGTTTAACTCAATCTTTCTTAGATGTTTTAGGCACAACAACGTTTAGCCATGCGTTTAGGTGTTTTGACCTAGATGTTTAAGTGTTTTCTTTTTCTATGTTGAGGATTCTGGTTCTAAGTTTTGTGTATTTGTGATTTAGCCTCTAACTCTTATGTTTTCACCCTATGAGCAGTTTCACAGTTGGGAGATTGGGAATTGCTTGCGTTTATAAATAGAACAGATTAGATACTGTCACAATTGGGAAATTGGGCAGGACTAGTTAGTTTGAATTGAGATATGATTGTTTTTCATGATCTTGTTGAATTTGTAATTGGCCTAAGGGATTGGGGATTCAAATTCAAGGGATACGTTTGCCTATTAAGAGATTAGGGGTAAACAAGCTCTAAATAAACTCAAAGGGATAATTATAATTTACACATCGATCGAAAAGGGGAGGAAATTATATGAAAAGGTATGAAATCAATTCTCTAACATTGTTTATATCATTTGAATTTCCATCACTTGTTTATGTTCATCATTTCACTGGATAAATTTCATCACTCAAAATTAAGTAAGTTAGTAAACTGGTACTCAACTCATTCAATCCCAGAGGACGATATTTTGTTACTACAATTACGATTGGTACACTTGCCAAACGTACATCAATTATTAATATTTTTTTAACTAAATATATATTTAATACAAGATTAAATATATAACTAACGCTATTTATGGTTATTATCAATGTAAGTTTTCTAATTATTATTATTGCTTATAAGTTTCTATCTATTATTTTCACTTAAAAGAACTTTAAAAAAAATTAAATTTTAGAAAATATTAAAAAATATATTCAAATTTTATAAAGACAAAACTACTAGGAAATTGTTTAATATTTTAAAAATTTTGTAATGAATAAGAATGTTTTACTCCAAACAATAAAACTGCATCTTTTCCCTTTTCTAAACAGAAAAATAAATACAATCTGCAAGCCACTATTGACTATTGATAACTTGGTCAAGATTTTTTAAGTGGAAAAATTTCCACAACTTGCAAAACAAGTAGAAATGACAAATATTTCCTTTTCAACTTCAATGGCGTAACTCTAAAGGGAACCAATGCATATGAATCAAAAGTCCCAAAGTCTAACATTCAGAACACCCAAATTCTACTACAACCAGCACATGGTTTTGATCAACGAAAGCTGACATATTTATATATCCAATACATTATGTGATCGGCCAATTACAGCAACGTGTGGCAACTAACTAACATGGCTGATCCAGAAGCAACAAAGCAAACAAACCAAAGAACCTAATACTGTCTAAAAGCAACACAGTTTTATTTTCTAAAAAGAAATAAGATATTCACTATCATGTAGCAGAGGGTCAGGAACCGAAGTACATGATAAACATTTGTGACTAAACTCGTTTCCCCTGTGAAGTGAAACAAGACTTTCTGTATATTTTGCAGCCCTTATAGAATCATATTTTCCATAAACCTGAAGATCCCTTGTATTCTCCGAATCATAAAACACCAATCTTTCGTTGTTGTCCTTCCAAAGAAACCGATTGCCCCCATAAAACCCCACGAGCTTGTAAATCACTGGCACGGGTCCAACACTGCATAGCTTCACCCACGACCCTTCGTTCCAGTAATCTCTCATCACCCACACGTCAAAGTACTTTTCTGTGCCCCTCACCGGGTAAACAACAACACCAATTGAAGCAGATTCCTCAAAGGGTGCCAAAGTTGCAAACTTTTCGTCTGAAGAGTCGCGTATTCTTGGCACTTTTATCTTCCTGAAGGACTCGTTGACCATGTCAAATGCTAGAACAACATCTTCCGAGACACCTGAGTCTTCAACAAAACCCCACCAGTGGCAACAGTTGTTGGAATAAGTGTAGACCCGAGAAGAACCCCAAACTTCAATTGGGAGCGGGAGAGCAGAATCAACTTTTCCCCAAGAGTTTGAGTTAAGGCTATACAACTCCGCTGTCCAATACCCAAGTTGTCTTTCATCTGTTTCCTTCAACCATAGGTCTTTGATCACAACAACTTTGTAGTCATTGGTTGTTGGGTCGAATCCAAAGCCTGCATAATCTGTGAAAGAATAAGTCCCATGAGGACTTGTGAAATGGGATTCAGGCAAAGCCTTGAACTGTCCCAATGAAGGGTTCATCAAGACATTAGGATTTCCTTCAAGGAAGTATATGCCATTGCAAGGACCCATGATTTCGGTCCAGTATTTGTAATCAGAGTTGTGCTCATAGGGAGGGTTTAAAACATTGGACGAAACGAGTTCTTTGGGGTCATTGACGTTCCAAGAAAGGACAGAAATGTAAGTTTTGAGGCCAGAAAAAAAGGGTCTTCGAATGACCAAGAGATGTTCCTCTTGGCTCTGAAGATTGTTGTAGACAAGAGGGTAATTGGTAACAAAATGAGAATCACTTATGAGATCTAACCAGGATTTGCAAACGCACTTGCATAGCAGCAACACCTTCGCTGGCAACCTTGAGAACACGTTGGACACCAATTCTCGTGGCAAAAGCTCCATCACAACTCCACCTTCTTTGAGCACTTGCAAATAGCAATGGAAATTCTGAATCGGAGTTTTGCCTCTTCTATATTCTGATTCAAAACATATTCAATATGTAACTAGAAAGTGACTAAAGCAAGTCTAGTTTTATTTGTCTTCATCTCAAAACGAATATGCGGGTCAAATTTGGCTGTCAATAAAATATCTTCAATTATAAAGGTATTGTAATGGATGTTACCTAAACGAAATTCAATAGATATTTTTGTGGAAATAGATATATTATGGATTTAACTAGATATTTTTCTATTATTTTTATTACTTTATTTCATTGTTTTAGCCGTGTGAATTACTTTGCAATTTGCAAGCACAGTGGCTTTAATAAGGCTTAATTTGCTAATAGTAATACGTATGCTGACTTTTAGCGTCGTCTCACCATTTATTTGTATCTTCTGGATTCCGACTCAATAACATTTTAAATAATTATTTTAAATATTTTTTAATAAACATTTAATTAAATATATTAAAATTTATGAAGAATTTAAAATTTAATTAAGTTTTTATTTATTAGAATTATTAATTTTTCACTTTGAAATTAAAGACAAAAGGAAATTTGACCTTTATATATAAGAAAGGAAAGGAAAAAAAGTCTATTTCGGATTTGATAATTTTTTTCAGTAATGGGTACTTCTATGGATAGTCCAAAGCAATAATCGATATTGTTGGAGACTTTGAGCATATCCATATTTAAAATAATGGCTTTAAGATACAACAGGGAACTATTTCATTAACGAATACAAATCGCTATTATTTGATCACATATAGTTATTTATTTATTTATTTTGTCATAAAAGAAAAAACGAAAAAAATTTAAAAAAAATTATTTTGATTTGATTGAAAGGGGAAGATTTATTTTGAAAATATATATTTTTAAATTTATGAAAAGGAAGATTTAAAAAAAACGAAAAAAAATAGTAATTTGAAACGATGTTTTTAACTTTTATAAAAAATAAAGAAAGATTCAAAATTTGGAAAGAATATGTATCTGCAAAAGGAAATATTTCAAATGCGAAGAGATTATTTTTTTCTAGTTTTATGAGGAAAAAATAAATAAAATGTATATTTGCAGGGATATTTTTATGATATAACTTTAAAATTACTTTTATTTTCTTTTTAAATTAAAGCTATAAAATGAAAAATTAACAAAGTTTAATTCATATGTAATGATATACCTCTACTCAAGGGACCTATAACAAGAGAAATAGTTAGAAGAATCCAAAAAGACTAAGTCACCTCTGAGAGCATAATCCAAGTAGAAGTTCATATGAACTAACAATAAAAAAAGCTAGATTTATCCATAGCTACTATTTGTCAATAACTACGAAAATTCGTCGGTAATAGCATTTTTTGACAAACTATCGACATGCAAAAATTTGCCATCTAATACAAAAAATACATAATAAGGTGAAAAGAAATTCTAATAATCTACATAGTTATCATAATTACTTTCTTTTTCTTGAGAGTGTTGTTGCTTTTAAGATTGTAGCTGAATAGGGTGAGCTGGACTATAGTAGGTTGTTGTTGGGATGTTATTGGAATGAGGCTGTTGAAGACAAATTGAGAAAAGGTAGGAATCTCATGACCAGATTTTGTCGAGCCTGATCACATGCTTCTAGTTGTTGCATTAGTTGATAATGACCTCCTCAACACTAATGGAAAAAGATGGTTGGTGCTTGAGGGTAGCTTTTCCACTAGTAAAATTTGCAGCAAGTTGTCTTATCCTATATAATCTTCCTTTTTTTTTCCACTAACAACAACAACCCAACATTGTGTCTTAATGATGTCATCCTATGCAGCATAATCATTATGCTCTTCTAATGCATCAAGGCACACTAATGCAGTTTTGGCTTTTAAAATTGCCTTATATGATTCAGTTATAGAGTAAACAAAACATATCAAAGCATGACGGCAATTTTGAAAATTTTGTGAACTTATAGGCCCTGGTTCTTGAAAATCCAAAGCCTAACTAACTTTATAGTCTGGTTTCTCAAAAATTGAGACCTAAAGGTTTGCTAAATTTTCAAAATTCACTCTTTTTTTTAGTTACTTTATCTGAGAGAAGAGGTATAGGCCCGATTGTTGAGAAAACTAAAGCAAAAATACCTTTAGACTTCGACTTCTGAATATCTGAGACCTAAAGGTTCACCAAAATTTCAAGTTTGCCAATGAGTGTAGAGTTTTAGGTCTCAATTATTCTTAAGACCAAAGCTTGTTGCCCTTTGTAATTTGCTTTTGCTAATAACTGAGGCCTAAAATTTTGTCCAGAGTTAATATTCACGAAAGTTGTACAATGACCTTCATTTATTCTTCTATGTGAAAACATTGTAGTTTCTTTTTCTTTTGTTTCATAGTTTCTTCTCCTTGTCATTTCCTCCTCTCTTTTTCACCATTTCTTCTTCTTCATCATCTCTTCTTCTTCTATTTCTTCACGAAATTCTTTCCGTTGCCGTCTACCTTTACATCTCCAGTCTCTGCCACCACTCAACATCTAACCGGTGAGTGCTTAATTCGATTTTTGTGTGTTTTTGGTAGGGTTCATGTAATTTTTGGGTCCTTTGTTAGTAAAGTTTTGATTTTTACGCTGCCCTTGTTGTCCATGTATTGTTATATTATGGTGGGTTGATTAGCTTCCCAAAACACATCTAGGATTTTACCTCCATTGTTGCTAATGTTTCACACTCTCAGGTTCCTATTAAAATCTTAAAATTTTAGTTTTAGTATGGCCCTATGTAATGGAATTTTTTTTTCAAATATGTGATTATTATATGCTTAAATTTATTGATTTATTTTGTTTTATTTGAGATTGTTGTTATATCAAGTTATCTTTAGTTTTTCGTTTGAGATTTAATATGAAAACTATTTATTGTTACCAACGTTTTTAAGAGAAATTTTATTTTCTAAAAACTAATATAAAAGGAGACAATACTAATAATTTATATATATTGAATCTTGAATTGTCTAATGGACAATTTAAGAAATTAATCACTTTTCAGTAGGTTTATTAGTGTGTGTATATATATATATATATATATATATATATATATATATATATATATATATATATATATATATATATTTAAATTGTGTGAACAATTTCACTTTAATATATACAACTTAAAATTCATTAATATTTGTCAACCATGTTTTGTATTGATCTTCATGTGCATATTTGATTGTGGTTTATAACTACTTTCATTTTGTGTAAACTAAAAACCAATATGAAATGCTAGAAAAATTTCTTGAAATTTAAGATATATTATTTAAAATTTATATGTACCAATAAACTAAAAAAAAAGTGAATATTCTTGAATGGGACCGGGTCACACATTGAATACAAAAGCAAGGTTATTGAAATTGTTCTCACAATTTAAGTATATATACGTATGGATCGGGATTGAATTAGTTCACCAAGCATCAGTGTTGACTATGAGAAAGGAGTAGAGAATTTATACAATTTGAGCTATGTAATGAGGGTAGAAGTGATGATGAAGTGATGTTTATATGTACTTGTGGCAATTGTTTGAAAGAGAGAAAGTTGAATGCAACTAAAAGTAGGGAACACCTTATTTGTGATAGTTTCCTTTAAAGTTCTACAACATGGACACGGCCTGACAAATTAATCAATGAATAACCTCTAGTTACCCTAGATGAGTTGAGTGTCTAGTACCAAGAGTGGTGCGAACACTCAACTGATCTACCATAACGGAAGGTTATTCGTTGATCAGGGATACCAGGAGTGGTGCAAATACTCATCCAGTCTAAGGTAATTGAAGGTTATTCGCTAAGTGAGGATACTAGGAATGGTGCGAATAGTCATCCAGTCTAGGGTAACAAAAGGTTATTCACTGATTGAGGATACTAGGAGTGGTGAGAATACTCAACTGGTCTACGGTAACTAAAGGTTATTCGCTGATCAGGGGTACCAAGAGTGGTGAGAATACTCAGCTGGTCTAGGGTAAGTAGAGATTATTCACAACTAGAAGTAGGTTAAACTCAACTAGATGACATATCAGAGTGATACCAAAAGCGTCTAAGGATACCGGGAGTGATGAATAATACTACGCAATCAAGAGTGAGTGAAACTCAACTAGTCAGAAGCAATAGTGGTTACTCAATAGGACTAAGGACACTAGACATGGTTTAAAACACTCAAATTTACTTCATTGAATACTTAATGGAACCTTTTAAGTTAACTTAGAGGAGAACTAAATGTAGCACTAATGAGTGAACCAATATTAAAATTGTTAGTGTGTTGTAGTTTATCTAGTAAATGATTGTTTCTTAATGGAAGCGATCTTCACTAACACTCAAGCTAGCAACAAGGGAATGCTTTACATTGGCGAGCTTCTCTAGTTAGAGAAAGAAGGCTTTCCAACTTCCGACCAGCACAAGAGTACCATGAGAAGGAGACACATACTCTCATACTACAATAGAGAGCTAATGGATAAACTCCAAAGGCTCTAACAAAGAGAGTTAAGTGTGGAGGATTCTAGGAAAAAGATGGAGTCTATATGATAAGGGCAGGAATTAGAGAAGAGGGTGAGATCACCATTTCTAGGTTTCTTAGTGGTCGTAACCTTGAAATTAGAGATAAAGTGGAGTTGCTACCATACCAAGATTTGAATGATTTGGTACAATTAAGCATCAAAGGAGAACAACAACTTTTAAGAAGCAAGCTTCACTCTAGCTCTAACATTAAGAAAGACTACAAGAGGGAGGATAAACAAGTAGAAGAAGTAGAACCCTCTAGGAATCTAGGGAGAGAAAAGAGAGAAGAAAAAGAAAAAGAAAGACCAAGGGTGGGAATATCATCACACACTCGCATTAGTGACATTCAATGTGTCAAGCGTCTTGGTAGAGGTCACATTGTCTAACAATGCCCCATCAAAAGAACCATGATAATAAGGGGTAATAATGCCTATAGTAGTCAAGAAGAAGAAAGTGAGAGTGAGAGTGGGAGAATTAGCGCAAAGAAGCAAGAAGAAGGTGCAAGTGAGGATGTTCATCCTTGTGAAGACAACATTCTCCATAATCAACCTAGTTCACAAGAGCTCACCCAAAAAGACAACATCTTCCATACTAGATGTAAAATCTTAGACAACAAATGTTCTTTTGTTGTGGATAGTGGCTCATGTTCAAATTGTTGTAGCACTAGGTTAATTAACAGGCTTGAATTAGCTACTTTTCCTTATCCTCAATGTTATAAATTTCAATAGATCAATAAGGACAATGAAATGGAAGTTAATTAACAAGTGATGGTCAAGCTATCCATAGGGACTTATGAAGATAGTATGTTATGTGACATAATACCTATGAATGCTTGTCACATTTTGTTGGGAAGTCCTTGGCTTTATGATAAAGAATCTTTACATAATGGTCGCACCAATGAGATAATCATCAATCATAATAAAGAAAGTTTTACTTCATCTTCTCACACCTTCCCAAGTAGAAGAGGATTAAGCACAAATGTGAAAGAAAATAGAACAAGAAAGGGAAAAAGAAGGTAAAAAGAAAAAAAAAATAAAAGAAACATTTTGTTCTAACTGTCAAAGCATGATGCACAAGTCTCAAGAATGCCCCAACAAGAAAATTATGATGTTAAGGGCCAAAGGCTTGTGTAAAGATATAAACTTCTTCTTACCATCTTCCTCTAAAAGCATGGCTAGAAAAGACCCAAAAGATCCTTGTGTTGGAGATAAAATCTTCAAGAAACATGCTCCTACTTTCCAAGGCCTTAATCATTCATTTTGATTTAAGGTGCATCCTTTATGGGAGCTATATCCTTCACATACTCACTATTATAACACTTGTTCTAACTTGTGTTATAAAATGGGTATTTGACCCTGACAGAAAAATAAGAGAGAATTGGAGGTAATGAAGAAGAGGAAGTTGCCTTAGCCCATGTTGAAGATTTGAGGGCAAATCATTTTCAAGAGTTAGGGAATGATAGCAAATCCCCTAGCCATGGTCAAACACTTTCAAAAAGAGTGAAAGTCATCCTTGAAGATGATATCAACTCTACCTTGTGGACCACCTTTGGAGCCATCATGGAGTATAGCTTGAAGAGTAGTGTAGGTTGTTTAGGCCATTGTATTCTACCATGTAGTGTAGGTTTGTTTAAATCTTGTATTAAGGCTTAATTAGCATAAGATTTTCCCTAAGTTAGACATTCAAACCAAGTGGAAAGTGTGTGTCATGTGTTATGCTTCCATTAGAGAGGATTTGCTTTTAGAAGTGACCACATGACACTCTAGAATTGGAGAGACTTTGCTTTATGAGTGACCACTTGTCCTTCTACCATTGGAGAGGATTTGGACACTTGTCTCTATCCTAGAAGGCCTCTAAATTCATCCAAGCCTTGTCCTTTAGAGTTTCCTTTTGCTTTTAGGGTTTTAGGAGACACTTTTGTCTATAAAGAGATGCCTCCACCATTGTAATAATCTTGAAAGTTTATTAATGTTATGCTGCCCAAATTTGGCCATACATTAGATAAAGACTAAAGCAATCCTAAAAGTCCCTCTAGTCACATTCCTCCTTGAATTGGCCTTACCTCTCTTAGAGCCACCAAACACTACGCCACCACCACCATATTTCCTAAAGGTTGTGAGTTTCTACACAATCCACACCTTAGCCCATCATTCTTGGATCATTTACCACCATATTTCTACACCATCCATTCGAAGAAGCACCTCTCGATACATATCTCTTAGGTTTGGCCAACCTAACACAAGGAGGTTGCCATCGCTTCACTCAAGCCTTCGTCAAACAATTTTCACATCAATATCGCTGCATCCAATGTTTATTCCGGTTCTTCTGTATTCGGTTAGCTTCTATCATGCTACAAAGCTTGGAGAGCTTACATCAATACGTTATTTTTAATTTTATCTACTTGAATTTAATATAAGATAAGGTTGTAAGTTTATAAATTCAGTTAAAATATGAAAAATTATAAAATTTTATAATTGGTTAGATATCAAAGTTCCTTTATATATATATATATATATATATATATATATAGAAAATAATAATAATTAAAGAAAAATATTATTATTAAATAAATATTATTTATTAAATAAATAATAATATATAGAAAATAATAATAATTAAGGAAAAAGAATTTTTTTTATAGTTTAATATTAACTTATATGCATGTTTAAAAAATAAGAAAAAAGTTCCAAAAATTACATTATGCAATCGATAATTTAAGTTTATAAATAAGTTAATGTTATTTTTTTCTGTTTAAGAGAAAAGTTTATTTAAATATATTATTCATTATCTAAAGTAAATTGTGGAATTTGATAATGCTCAAATTCGATACTTTTTATGTAATGAAATGAACTAATATATGATTATTATCCGTTTCTCAATTAAACTTTTTCTTACAATTATAAAATTCATTCTAAATTCTAAACATTATATTGCAATTACAGTGATAAACTAGCGAAAATGAAAAAATCACATCACATTATTACTCTATAAAATATAGCCGTTAGGGTGGGCAAACCACAAAGGAATTCAAAATAAGCAGACCGTTGGATAAATATAAATATTCAAAACAATTGTCGGTACTGTGTGAGTGTGCGACTATTGCCCCCCAGTTTTCCTTTAACCGTGACAAAGTCCAGGAGAGATATGGAGAACAAAAGAATGGCAGTTAACGGAGAACAGAAACGCAGCCCCAGAAGCCAAAAGATCCCATTAACAGATTCCAATGTCCAAAACATGGCGACCCTTTTATCCCCAAGGTTCAAATCTGCAGCTGCTATGGCTGGTTGGGATGAAGAGGCACTGTTATTGGCCAGCCTCATCGTTGAAGACACGCCAGTTAGAGATTCCAAGCACAAGAAACGCTCTCTTTTGAATTCCAGTTCTCCATCCACCAACTCATCAAGGTAGTGTCTCTTTTTTCTCGACAAAACTTAGATGCAATTTTCGTAACATAGGTTACCAATGTTACCCTCTAGTGCAAAATGAAAAATAATTTGGGATGAAACCTTAATATTGATCGAAGAGCCTATAAAAAATACCTATCAATTATATTCTTTTTTTTTTTTTGTCATTCTTTTTGTCTTTTTTCTTGGTAAAGATTTTTTTTTCTCAATAACTCTGGTTTTAGGATACGTAGAACTTGGAGGACTTCACGACAACCAATCCCTGTAATTCTTGATCTTGATGCAGAAGAAACTCCCAAAAAGGGTGATTTCACTATCTTAGAAGTCTCAATTTTATAGTTGTTTGCTTTCTTGTGTTGTGACTAATTGCTTCGATGAACAGAAAGTGGGAGAAAGAAGAAGGAAGAAAGGGCTGGTGTTAATAACGAGGGAAGAAAAGGAGGAGGAGGGGATGGGAATGAATCGAAAGAGAAGAACCCGGGTGCCCCTTCTTCTAGTTCTGCTTTACCCTGCATTGATAAACTTAGGGACGAACTTTCCTGTGCTGTAAGAGCCCTATGATGTTTATTGGTGCTGATTTTGATCTAGTTTCATAATTTTTTTTTTCGGTATGAATGTGACGTGTATGTTTTTTTGCAGATTTGTTTGGAAATATGCTTTGAGCCAAGTACCACTCCTTGTGGTCACAGGTAAACACCCAACCAAACTGAACTTTTTCTTTGATCCATTCAAATCGCTAGAATTTCCCAATTTAATAGATTTCTGTCAAGAAATCTACGATTGTTCATCCTTTGCAGAAATTTATTCTAGAAAAAATCCTTTAGGGGTACTCAATTTAATTTTTAATATATTAAATTCTAGATTTCTGATATAGAATCTACAAATTTTCAGCTATTTCGGAAACTAATTTTAACATTATATGAACTACTACATTTCTGGTGTGAATACAGTTTTTCAGCTATTGCAGACAACTAAGCTAGTAATTTTTTCTTGGGGTACCAAATTTATGTTTTACAATTTTGCAGCTTCTGTAGAAAATGTCTACGATCTGCTGCAGATAAGTGTGGCAAAAAGTGCCCCAAATGCAGGCAATTAATAAGGTGTTACTCTATTATTTTTCTTTCACTTTACAAAAATATATGTTTTCAATTAATTTCTGTCCCAGAAGCATTCTAAATAGGTGGCTTATTTATATAATCCCTCTTGATCAATTGCAGCAATGGACGATCATGCACGGTAAACACAGTCCTCTGGAACACAATCCAGCTCCTGTTTCCCCAAGAAATTGAGGCAAGAGAAGCAGCCCGCTCCTTGAATAGTCGCCAACAAGCTCAAAATCTGAGTCCTCAAACAGCATTTTATGCTAACCTAAGGAATACAAGCATACAAGCTTCTGGTGGGGCATCAAGCAGAAACAATTCAAGGAAGAGTGTGGCAGTGACATCAACAACACAGGAGGATGAGGATGCTGCATTGGCTAGAAGGTTACAGAGAGAAATTGTTGAACAAAGCCCGGGAACAACTCGAATGAGAACAAGAAGAGGGGTTCCTACTAGCCAAGATCAGGATGCAGCTTTGGCTCTAAGGTTGCAGAGAGAAGAGTTCATCCAAACCTTTAGGGGGAGCAGCCAGGAACAGACTATTAGGCTACCTTCACCGTCTTTTGCAAGAGCAAATTTGAGGGCTATGGCCTCAAGAGCCATGAATCCTAGGACTCGTGACAGAAGAAGATAATCCTCGGATGAATGTGCGGAAAAATATTTTGCACCATAGAGACCGTTAACCATGAAGAAATGTTACAACTGTAGTTCATTATCGTGATCTTTGTGTATTTGGTTTTCAAACTGAACTGTGCAAACTCAACTTAGTTAACTAAAAATTTTGCTAGAGAGACTGTTGTACTGTTGACAATGTAGCATTTTAATTATTTATATTTGAAGTGCACTGTTTTGGTTTTGAATTGAGGGTTCAAACTAAATTGTGCAAACTCTAACCAGCATCCTGAATTCTGATGTTTCTGAGCCATCTTAACTTTGTCGATGTTTGCAAATTTCATCAACTCCTACATTAACACCGACCGTTCTTAAAGGTTGTAAAAGCAAAAACAGTTTTGTTCGAGTCGCATTTTATTGAGAAAAGGATGATTATATCAGAAGACATATTATACATGTAATGATAAAATTAGTATTTGAAAAACTTAAAAATTTACTCTGCATTATTAATTGTGAAATATACTTTTACTAAAATTTCTCTGTATAATCTGAAATTTTAAATACATTTCCTATATAGTTTTCTTTAAAATATTATTTTTGTTATAATAATGTAATACGAATGTGCAAAGAGTCTTTTATCCTATTTCGTCTTCTAAAATAAAATTAAAATATATTTATGACCAGTGCCTAATTGATTTGCTTGCTATAAAAATTAGAATAATTAAATATGTTTTTTATCTTTTAACTTTTAAAATTAATTTTTTTTCTAAAATTTTAGTCCAATTTAATTTCTTAATCATAAAAATACATGAATTGAATTTTTTTAACTAAATTTTATTAAATTTATTTAACTTTTCAAACGTTTTCCATCGTAATATTTAATTTTTTTACACTGTTTAATATATTTTGACTTTAATATTAGTTAAAAAACACGTTTGAAGTCAACTAAACTTAAATAAAATGATTAAAAAGACTAAATTTCTGTATTTTTAAAGTTAATGAACTAGACCAAAATTTCAAATAGTGAATAATTTTAATTTTATCTGAAATTTAAAACAATTGGCCGAAAAAATTAGAATAACATGATCCTGTGTGCCTTGGACACGTCAGACCGAAATTAACACCTGATGCCATTAGTAGTATAGTAGAAAAACTTCATTTTCCATTTATTTTGCATCGAAAGACAAATCTATTACACAAACTACCTCAAAACACTCTTAACATAAATTGAAATGCTTGATGCACATCCATGAGGAGTGCTTCATAGGGAACCCTTTCAAGCTTATTGTGAATTCATGACCAACTAAAACTTCCCCATTTTATAACATTTGATCACTCTACAAGGTAGGAGGGATCCATATATAGCCATGTGTTTGAACATAGCCAGCTTGTTCAAGTAACTGATCTGCTTCTGCAGGACCTCTGCTTCCTGTTTTGTAAGGGATTGGCTTGAACTCCCCATCATCAATTCTGTGCAAAAGTGGGGTGAAGATTTGCCACGATGCCTGATAAGACAACCATAAAGGCATTAAGTTTGTGAAGCAAACACTTTTGCAACACTCTATCAAGCATGTAATCATCTTACCTTCAACTCATCTCTCCGGACAAAGTGTTGCTGATCACCTCTAATTCTGCCAAAAACAATCCAATTTCCGTTGTTATTTAATGTTCATCTATTTGTTTATGACAGCAGAACATATTTCTAAGTAATGCAATGCTTGCAGTTCTATCACTACTGCTCGGTGGACTTCTGTGTATCAAGTTATGTATAAGAATAGTTTACAAAGGACCTCTTATACATCCATCTGCATCGGTATTCCGCTAGAAACCATTGACAAGCTGTAACTATGAACAAGGAAAAGGAACATACGTGTCAAGAATTAGGCGTTCATAAGCCTCTGGAATGGTTACCCCTTGATACCGTTGTCCATATGACAAGTCAAGTTCACTTTGAACTGCAGACATCTCTAGTCCAGGTTGCTTGACCTGCATGATAAGACATTCAACAAGTCAGTTCATAATATTTATTTTATTTAACCATGAAGTATTTCTTCAAGTGTTATTTGACAGAAAACTAGTAGATGGATGAACTTCTTCAATAGTTTGGCAAATAGATTTGGTCGAAGCAACAATAAAAAAACAAGCATATTATTCTATTTACATTTGTAGAAAAATTATTCTAAACTCTGTTGTGAAATATATATATATATATATATATATATATATATATATATATATATATATATATAATATATCCAGTACACGAACATTCACCCTATAAAGCAAACTCCTTCTTTCAGTGCTCTACTTCAGATCCTAAATAAATTAATATAACATATAAAAGAGAACTGTAACAATGAATCAGATCAAACAAGTGGCATGATCAATCTCATTATGGGACATTAGAAGGGCTGCCTCACCGTAAGCTTCATGTAAATAGCTTCGGAAGGCTGGAGGCGGATAACAAACTCATTTCTCCCTTGCTTTTGACCTAAAATATTAAAATTCATAGTCATGTTTATGCTAAACTAGCATTTTTTATGAAAATGAAGAATATATTCAAGCAAACAATGATTTAATAGTATGTGTATTCATAATGGACAAACACGTAAAGAATAGGTGTCTCCTTTGTAATTGTGGAATATGGAGATGAAATCACCCATCTAAAATTTGCCAGTTTCCACTGAAATAAGATTAGTTTAGAGTGAAAATATGTTTGAGTAGTGCAATAATCATCAATATCAAATGTTGCCAACTTCTTCAAACAGAAGAAACAAGGAATAATCTTTTCAATCAAGACAACAGATAACTCACCAAGATGCAAATGACATCCTCCTAGACTATCACAACTCATCACAAAAAACTAGAATGATAGGAGCCAACAAATGCACACAATATTTTATTGAAAAACCCAGAAAACTATTCTCTGTATATGTAGAAAATGTCATCATCAGTTTGGGAAGATTGTTATCTATGTAATTCAGGGTAACCCTGCGGTGGCCAACTTAATGGATGCCATAAATTTTATTTCGGATCTAAAGAATTGAATAAAAAAATTATTAATCTAATTTGATCTATTAAAAAGTTTAATTAAAAATCAAATCCATCTTGATCCATTCCATCAATCCATTCATTAACAATTTTTTCATGGGTGGATATCCAACCCATCCATAAAAATGATATATTTTTGAAAAGTAACAATATGCTTTTAAAACAATTTTCAGAAAGAAATTGTAAAACAAATTTTAAAAATACTTTTTTACAAACTGTTTAGGGTTTAAGAAATAGTTGGTTAAAAAAAAAACTGGTTGGATCATATTTTATTCATTGAGTATTGATGGGAGGATCCATTAGATTTTGAAAAATAATGAATGGATCATTAATCATGGTAAAAATAAATTGATATAATTGATTTAGTCCTTCTTGTTTTAATTTTCTAATGGATGGTTTGGATGAATTTTCTTCTAAATAGACTGGATAGATGATAAATAAACAGATTGTTCGCTACACTTCACCCCTCTTTAAAGAAGAAACAAAAATAGAAGCATTAGTGAAAATGATGAAGCAGACTGAGGGTCTGCAAGCCTCCGTCGCCATAGGCCCCAAACCTTCTTTGTTCCAGCCTATCACTCTCCCCCACTTTTTCTTCATACTTATCCCCTTTGCACTCTAACAAAATGTCACCCTCACTTCCTCTACCCGCTAATGTTTATTTAGTAAATGAAAAGAAAATCTTCTATGGATATTCATTTTTATCCAACCCTTTGCTTACATAGGTCTTTAATTCACAACCTTTTCTTTTATTTCTACTCTGGTTTTTCAGGTCACCTCCTATCATCTTATATTTCAAAATAATGACATTCTTTACTATATCGGAATCCACTTTCACTTTCAAGATTGATGTAGAGTGCAGCAAACAAAAGATACATGACAAGCCAAAACATGTTAAAGAGACCGAGATGTTAAAAGTTATAGTGACATACACTTGAAAATATCACCAGGAACGTCCTTGAATTGGACCCGTATCTCAGCCTTTCTAGAATTTAGGGCCTTCCCTGCTTTTAGTATGAAAGGAACACCTGATGCAAAAGAGAGAAAAAAAATTATACTTCTTTTAGGCACTAGAATGAATTTGAACTTCATTTACTTTCCAAATATTTAGTATCACAGAAATTAAAAGATACTCCGGTATCCTATTTCTTTTTAGTAAGAAATGCTGAAATTTCATCTGACCTTCCCATCTTTCATTGTGAATTCGCAGAATAACAGTAGCAAATGTTGGGGTGTTTGATTCGTCAGGCACAGTTGGGTCATCTGTATAGCCTTCATATTGTCCCAGAACAACCTCGTCATCTCTAATAGGGAGCACTGATTCAAGAACCTGCACTTTTCATATCAACCCGAAAGAGTTATAATCTATAGAGGCTTCCATGACTTATCTCAAAAACAAGGTAGCCATAAAATGCAACATGAAAAGTCTCAGTATTCGAGTTACTAAAATATCCCTCTGATGCAGCGCTAGTATGCAAAATTAAATTTAAAAAAAGAGCAAGAGATTGGTACTGATATTGATTACTTAGCGCTCGGATTAGATAGGAGGAATACACGAGAAATGAGTAATAATTCAAGTAAAATTGAATGGAAAGAGGCACACCTTCACTTTCTCATCCCGAATGTGCTCAGGCTTGAGAGACACTGGTTTTTCCATAGCAACCAAGCAAAGAACCTGAGTTGGTAGAAAAATAAAGAGAAAAATATATTTGGCTGATAAATTTCTGATGAATTCATTAATGGATACCATTTTGCATTTGGAATTTCTTTAGTACATTATAAAAGTAAATTTTAAGTGACGATTTTAAGATATTCAGCAAATCAAAAGCATCGGCACAAGGCTTTCCACAGTTCAATCTTTGAATTACTAGTTTGAGTACTTTCCTTTTATTTATCTTTTCAAATGCCAAAGTTTCCTTCAGTGCACATTAAATAGTTAACAGTTGTAGTTTCGATCACTGCTAATAAAATACTTATTTGAACATTGTAGCACTGAAGGTTTTATGCTAAGATTTGGTTATGTCAAGCACACCCTTAACAAAATTTCAACCGTCGAGAGACGTGAATTCAAGTATTATTGTTGTATCTCATTATTCATTAGAAGTTCGTACTTCATAATACAATCATAATTATAAAAGCCAGTATATGAAATTCTTTCATTAAAATCAGGGCATCACCTGCAGCAGATGGTTTTGAATAATATCTCGAATAATTCTGCAAAATAAAAACACAGTAAATTGACGGTTTTGGTTCCTTTACTGCAATAAATAATTATAACATTTTAAAAATAATTATTGAAAAATCCACCAAAATATTTCAACCATGGAAGATAGTAGGAACAAAATTAGAAATTTCTTTCACTATCAGCAACAAAAATAAAATTGGCAAGCAGAAACTTGTTTTCTTTCATTATCATTTCATTCCATAATCTACAATTGGAAATCACTAGTCATTTGATAACTTCGCTTAATCAAATTTCCGCACATACCCATACTGGTCAAAATATCCTCCACGGCCTTCAGTTCCAAAATCCTCTCTGAAAACTATCTGCAATACAGTTAACAGCCCATTCAAGTTTAAAAGAATGGCTTACCAACTTTGGTAATGCAGTAGTTAAATGGATAAGGCAACAAAAGACAGTTAAGCCATATTTGAGATTGTTGTAAAACATGAAGAATGAAAAAAAGGTGGATAGATATGATAGGGCAGACTATGAATTGCCAGTGCTTGACAAGCAATACCTTTCCTAACTTCAGTTGTGTAGATATTTAGAGATATTCAGAGATATTTTTCTAACTTAATATATCTAACAAATTATTTATATGCTATCCAAATAACATATATATATATATATATATATATATGATAAGAAAATATTCGTTATAATTGAATAATGATATTTTCTTTTCTACGTAAATCAATAATCAACTATATCTCATACTTATTTTCATTATCTTTTCTGTCTTTATTCAAGGGCTTAAAAGTCTATAAATACATATCCATATCATGAAATTCTCTTATTCACTTTTATATTCATGTATTCTATAATTTCTCTTGTTCTTAATGACTTAATGTTGGAGAATCTTCTACAAATAAATCTGCTCTTCGTCTTCACCAACAACTCTGCAATCAATTCTTAGAAGTACAAATTTGGTTTCTCATGAATACCACCTTTTTCCATATTGGGAGAACCATGCTTATTTTCGGTAAGAACAAATTGAATGGAGAAAATTTAATTAACTCTTAACCCAAAATTGTAACTCTTCAACAACTAAAAGTTCTCACCTGCACATTGTCAATGTTGTCACGGTTCCAAAGAGGCAAGAAAAACCGATTTGCAAAGCGAAGTACCAACTGCCAGGGGTTAAATGAAATAGATTAATCATCAGAAAAAATTCTTGAAACAAATTAGAAGGCATTGCCCAATCATTAAATACCAAATTCTGCACTAGTTCCTTTCCCAAGTAGTGATCAATACGGTAAATCTGTGGTTCCTCAAACAACTTTCCGATCTCAGTACTGAGTTCCTCAGCAGATTGTAGATCCCTACCAAAAGGTTTCTCAACAACAACACGCGTCCATCCACCAAGATCAGCTAAGAAAAGGAACCAGACGCAGCCATATCAATACAAACAGAATTAGATTTGTGGATAATAGATAGAAACCTTGAAATGTAAAGGAATATAGCAAAGACAACTGTTCTCGTCACAAAAAGTTTTAGTCTGTGCTGATAAAGAAATGGGACTGAAGATGATTTGAAGCCAAAAGTCCGTTTTGCAAATGCTAGCTACCTAACACAAAGTTCAAGTTTTTTTCATTATTCTTTCCTATTATCTAAAAGCTATAAATATAATACAGCCACCAGTAGCTATCTTGTGAAGCCAAAATCTTATACCAACCACTGGAAGGAGCTATATCTCTAAGCAATAACCTCTATTAGCACCATTATTGTCAGGAAAAAGATCTTGCAGGAAAGTACACAAGTATCCTATATTTAAATAAAAGTATAAGAGCTTCTTAGAGTAGATCCTGTGGTTCGGAGAAGACTAATGTTTGACCAAGCATTATCCCAACAGTTGTTGAACTATGGATCACTGTTGCGATCCTATCCAGGACCCCCTCCCTCAATATAAAGCAAGTGGTCCTTTAAAATATTTGCAATCAAAAAGGTAATTATCAATATCATACATTGTATGATAGAAACTTACATTTATTCATGCAACAAGTCTTGATCATCTTGCAAACAGATGGATATACAGAAGGAGGAAGAGCAAGATAGAAAAGCCTCCGAGATAATCCCTCTACACTGTTTTTCAAATATTCATGCTCTGAAATCTCTTTATCCAACAGGCGAAAGCCATCCTCAGAATCATAAGAGCCACATACATATTTGATCTAAAAAGAAGTAATGGGGAGACAGGGAATCATAATTTTTAAATCAACCAAAAAAAGGGTTACGTGTGATCAACATAATATTAGTAAAATGGTTCAAGACAACCAAATAGTACTAACCAGTTTTAAAAACTTCTCTAAATCCTCCAACTGTTGGGGGGATACACCTTTTCCAGGAACAAGATAGCTGCACATCAAATCATATTTTGCTAGGTTTAGAAATAGTTTAAACATGTATCAAGAGAATACTTGAGCTAATAGGATAGGATGAAGCATACGGTAAAACAACTTGGTGAAAGAAGCACATTGTTCACAGAAAAAATTTCACAATAAATTGTTTGGCTAAAAGAAAATAAAGATCCTTCAAGTATGTTTAACTACTTCCACAATTTAAAGGACAGAACTGCAGTTACAAACACAATCTAGTAACATCAAATTAACATCAACAGTTCTGAAGTTGAAGGCTCCAAGTGATATATATATATAATTTATTTACTATTCAAGAAATTCCTACAAAAGGATATAGACTTTTATTTTGACAAAAAAAGTCTCACCTCCGCAACCGATCTCTTAATTCATCATCAGAGATTTTTGTCCTTGCATAGCCAAAAATATGAACTTCTTCTGGTGGTAGGAATCCCTGCAAATAAGGACGCTAAAAGTTAGAAAAAGTTGCTTTAAGAAAACAATCTTATAAAATATTCCAAGATATTTTCCACAAAATGACGAAATAGTAATTGACATTTAATTTTGATGTCAGAAACATGTAGAACAAGTGAATAGAATCTTTTCACACAAAAGAGTCTCCTTATTATTATGAAACACATTCTGCAATGTGTCCCTTAGTCCGGTATCAGTCCATGATCAGTTACATGATCATCAGCACTTGATATTCCTCACTTGGACAACTGTTATCAAAAGCTAGCATTATCCATCAAGATTCTGCTTTACCTGCAGATATAGGTGAAAAAGTGCGGGAAAAGTCTTCTTCTTAGCAAGATCACCAGAGGCACCAAGTACAACTATAGAGAGGGACCCAGTTTCAGGTACATTTCCTGTCTCTCTTGCTATTGCGGATTCACTGCCAAAGCTAGCTCTTCGTTCAATGTGCCATTCACTTGTTCCCATCTTCTAGAAGCACCAGAATTACTTGAACCACTGAAATAAATTGGTAATTAGTGTGATCTAATCAGTATCTGATAAGAAATTATATGCTAATATCTATAACAGATTCTATTGATAAAGATAAACTGAATAATGATGTGTCCAGAATTGAGTAAGCAACAGGGACGATGACCCTGATTATCCATAATATGGCATCCAAAAGTGCAATCTGAGAAAGCATCACCAATCCAAACAGTAAAAAAATAAAAACATCCAAATAAATACCCTTTCGAATGGTGAATACAGTGATTTCAGTCCAATCTCAGACATTACTCACCAAGACTAAAATATCATATTCTGAAACTCACCCAGAAGGGGGTAAAAAGAATAAAAACAATTAGAATCCAGAATAGCAAAAACAACTGGAATTTAGAATCAATCTTGAAAGCAAAGTGAGAGAAAAAAATAAGAAAGAAAGAAAAGATCGGGAAGAAAGAGATTTTGCATGTGGAAAGATATAAAAAAATCATGAAAAAAAGGGTGATTCTTCACCAGACATGCAAGGAGCAAGAGGGGAAGTACCAAGTGATGGAGAGTTAGCTGAAACAGTGGCTGATTTTGATGATAAGACTGTGTTGTTTGAGGGAGAGAATTGAAAAGGAGAAGAGAGTCTTTTAAGCTGGAAAACTCAAACAGTTGCTGGTTTCTTCACCAACTATCTCTGTAGTAATTGTTGCCAATGTCAGCTCATGGGTCAGAGCCCTCATTGCTGACGCATATTTAGTCTTTTACTTATTTCTGCATTTCCTCCAAACTTTCGTTTTTTCTGTTCAGACCCCTAATTTGGATCATGCGGATAAAGTGCTTTAGGAATACAGAAAAATAATTGTTTCTGTACAAAATTGCACTGTTAATTCTTTTCACTGAAACATATGCTTCCTTTTGACATTTTCAGACTAACTACCAACGGTGACATAAAGTCAAATTTTATTTATCTTCTTTGATATAAATTAAAGAGAAATTAGTTTGGAAGAGAAGAAACACGAATTGAAATTAATCTATGTGTATATTATAATCATTTGAAAAACTAATTTTCAAATAATTTTATAAATTAACTTATGTGCTAATTACCTTTTAGTTTATATAAAAGTATTTTACTTTTTATGATTAAAATTTTTAATGTATGTATTTGATCACACTTTATCAATATTTTTATTTAAAAAAAATATTTTTATTTTTTAATTTAATTTTTTATTTTAAGAAAATATTTGACTCTAGAACCAAATCTTCTCAAATGATAAATTTGAATAACACAATCTTATAAATATAGAATCACATAAAAAAAGTACTTCTCTCAAAACACTTTAATAATCATTAAAACTTTGTACATTTCTATACTAAATTCATTCTAAATGCAATTTAGATTTGAATTCAATTATTGTGATAATAAAACTTAATTAATTTAATCTTGATTGAAAAATAATTATACAATATTTTAATGTGTTAAAAATATTTTTAATTAAATTTGTGAAAAGAAAACAAATAAAAGTGATCAAAATTAAAATTAAAATTAATAGTCTTTAAATATAAAGTTCTTTTCTCCAAATAAAGTATGAAAATTAATCTTAAAAATAACTAGTAAACTGCATTCATTTACGCACATAAAAAAAGGAAATATAAATTTGTTCGAAGAGGAAGATGGAGAAATTATTTCTTATTATGCTAGTAATATAATAGAAGAAAAATACAAATACTTAACCTTTGAAATATAAAATTATTTAATATTTTGTTTATCTACTTCCATGTGCCTCATTGAAATTTTCAATGCATTTATTACATTATCAATAAAAATTAAAATGATTAAAATCTTTAATAAGTGCAGGGGGAATGAATGTGTTGGACAGTAGGAGGCATTTCTGATGAAACTGACCACACAGCATTGAAAAGATAAAAATCATAAATAAAATTAAGAAATAAAGATAAGGGAAAATATTTATTAATTTAAAATTTAAAAAAATCAAATTATCCAATCTAAAAAGTATTGTCTAAAATTATTCACATTATTATATTTAAAATCAAATTTTAATTTATGAAATTATAATATTATATGATTTTATATTTATAAATTAGATTTTACTCATTATTGTATCTCGTTAAAATTATCAAATAAAACTTGAAAATCATCATAATCATCCAACAAAACGATAAAATTGTATTGAACTTGTTTTCATCAAATTGTTTGTTGTATCCTTTATTCATTTGTTTTAGCTATAAACTCAATTTAAATAAAATTTAAATATAATTAAAGTATACAATTAAAATTTTATCTTATTTCAACTTAACAAATTTCAATTAAAAATTAATAAAATAAAGTTCGCTATTTTTTCTTCTGTAACATTTACTCACTCTTGAATAAATGAAGTGTCAATTAAAATAAAAATTCAAACCAAAATTTAAATTTATAAATACTTTTATATTACATTCTTCTCCTTCTTAATTAAGTTAGTTTCAATTAAAATTAAATTTATATATATATATATATATATATATATATATTAAAATAAAAAACAAAAAACAAAATATATATATACATATATATATATATATATATATATATATATATATAATTTCATAATTTTTAATTTTATATATCTTTTACAATGTTAAACATAATTTCAATTTTAAATCACTAACTGATCACCACTACCATATAAGTGGGAATAAAGATATAAATTCAATTTGAGGCACACATTTTTAGCCTCTGTGTCTGTACCGTTATTGAATTTGTTTTATGTTTAAAATTGAAAAAAAAAAGAAAAAAATGTTGGCTTTTTCTTCTTCTTAAATTATATTAATAAAACTTAAATATTTAAAGTCTATTAGTAATATAAATTAGGGTTAATTATTCGTATATTAAGTGATTTTTTTAAGTTAGTACCGGTTTTAAAAGTATATATATTGGGTTTCCAAAATATAAAAAATTGTTTGAATCATATACTTTCCGTTAAATTTGTAAAAACAGAATTAATTCCGTGTGACTGTGAAATCAGTACTCTTTTTTCTTTCTCATATATCCCAACTTTTTTTTCTCTTTTATGCAAACTAACTTTAATTTTATAAAGTCAATTTTTTTTCTTTTTATATTTTATTTTAGTTTTTCGACCAGGTATAATAATACTTAGAACTATTTGATTTGAAAAAAAAATTAATTTATTATTTATTCTGTTAATAGTTGGATACTGAATTAAAATTATCTATAAAATTTTAAAAAACATACGAATGTTTATGGATATCTAAATTTTGTTATAGATTTTTAAAATACATTTTAAAAAAGTTTCCAAAAAATATAAAATATAATATAATTTAAATTAAAAATGCATTAGTTTTAATTATAATTATAATTAAATATAATGTAATAAAATTTAAATTTAATTTTTTTCATTAACGGATATAAAAATAATAATATAATATTCACGTCAAACTTCTTTATAAATAAATATTAAAATATTTATTATTTATTATTTATAAATACTAAATATTCACAGATTTTATCTACCGTACTTATTACATTAGTATTTTTATATTCCATTATGAAAATGACAAAGGATAAAGAAAAGTAATTTAAATTTTTTAATTTATTTTTTATTTAATATTTGCTAAGTATTTTTAACATAGTGGCTTGTAAATGTTAATTTAAAAAAAAATTAAACGATGTTCTACTATAAAGTCTTCCGTTAGAATATGTAAGGTGAATTTGCTTCTGCAACTTACATCTTTAAACAACTTTTTTTTTAACATTTTATCTTACAAAGGAAAATATTTTAAACATTAACATTTAAGTTAATTGTAAAATTTATAAAAATAAATAGCAATTTTAATATTGATGTCAAATTTTTGTGTAGAATATTTAAATTTATCTGACATGTAATATCACGAAATTAAATTAAGAAGTTTATTTAAACAAATGAATAATCAGAATAAAAAAGATAAGAAAGTTCGCTTTTTTTAATAATCTAATAGCATGTAATCACCACCATTAACTCTTTTCTATAATATGTCATTTACTCGATATCACTGTATTAAAAACTAAACAATGCATTAAATATATTAATTTAGTATTTAATGTATTTTATTAAATGTTTTAAATTTTAATTAATCATGAAACACATTTTGTATTTTCAGTTAATTACGTAATTCATAACTTTTTTTTTTGTCTTGGTTAGCATTTATCACTTGCATGATATAAAAAATAATTTAAATTACATGATTTAAAAAATAATTTAAATTTTAAGTAACATCTTTTAAAGTGAAAAAGAGAACCAATAATCCTATTATTGTTTTTAGATTTTTTAAAGCTAAGTAATATAATGAAGGTACTTGATGTCGATTGTAGAACATAAAAATAAAAGGTTTATGTAAAAAAAAAGGGAAAATGTAATAAATAAACGAAAATATAATTAAAATATTTTAACGGCATGAAAAAAGAAGAAGAATAGCAACTTAGACCAGTTATCTAAAAAAACTGAATTATTTAATAGTAAATGACAATGTGTGATATAAAAAAGATATAGAAGAGAGGAAAAACTGGGATATGACAGAAAAAGCAGAGGAGAGAGAAGAAACAGTACTGACTTCATAGCCACATCAGTACGGAGTTAACTCTGTTTCTGTCAATTTAACGGAAGGGACGTGATTCATACATTTTTTACAATTTTGAAATCCAATGTATGCACTTTTAAAACGGGGTACTAAACTGAAAAAAAACCACTTAACATAGGGACCAAGTTAGCAATTAAGCCTATAAATTACTACCATAACGTTTTTAATTTACGTAATTTTTAAGATCCTTTCATTATTTTATACATTTGTTTTATATTTAATTTGATTTTATTATCAGAATACTAACATTGTGTTTGTTTGCGTGGATGTTCATGTTCATGTTGATCTACAAGGATTGATTTGCAAGGATTTATGATGTTTGCTTTCACTTATTTAAAAGTGAGTGAGAGTGTAGATTTGAATAATTGTAGAGGTTTTTGTATCCTCATATATAGCTCGGATTTGCGTTGATTGAGGATGAAATGTCAAAATGACCTTGATATATTATGATATTTACTTGACAAATCTTGAGCTATTAAGTCTATACCTGATTCCAAGCAATCAGGGAATCAGTTCCATTAAGCAATTGCATTGTATTACTTTGCTACCAAGTTTAGTGTACCTTTTCCTTTTCCATTTCTTTTCTTTTGTTTCTTCCATGCATAGAACTGGAGTGGCAGAGATTCCTAAAGGAAGGACAAGATTCATGAGGGCTATAGTGCACAATTTGAAATTGTTTGACTCCTTTGACTCTCTTTCACAAAACCATGCCATTAACTATTGGTTGGTAGGATTTGTGGCATATAATAAGTGTCATTGGTGAGGATATAAACTCATCGTTGTTGTTGGAGTCTACACACATACATTGTTGAAGGAAAAACTTTGAAGAGAGTTTCGCAGAAGTCAAGAGAGTGTGTTCAAAGAAAACCTAAGGTGAGTGCTCTGGTTTTCATTTAAACTGTACTGTGTGGTTTTTGTATGATGCAAAGTTTTCAAATATCAATGGAATACGAAGTTTGTTCAAGATGAACATGAAGCAATCATACATGCAAGCTATTCCATACTCGTTAGCCATTATAGAGATGGATCTACGTGGTTTTCTTTTGCACATCTAAGTTGAAGAAGTTGAAGATGAAGGGTTGTCCATTGCAGACGTTGAAGATGAAGGGTTATCCATTGCAGACATTGTGATGAAAGTTATAAGTGAACATGGTAGGAGGACGTAAATGTTGTTGCTGGAATCGATTCCATGGAGGCTTTATCCAATTCCAAGCCAATTACACAAAACGAAGGAGGTGTATCCAATTCCGTAGGCAAGTGTATTAAGTTCCAACGAGGAATGAAGCACCCTTATTCGATTCCATAGAGGGTGTATTCGGTTACAACCTCCCTTATTCGGTTCTGCAGGGGTGAATTCAAATACAACCTCTCTTATTCAATTCCAAGAGATCATATTTTGTTCTAGCACGGGTTACACGAGCTTGGATTGGGTTATATGGGGTTTGAAAGGTTGATGATGGCCTTGAAATGGTTACTTGTAGCGGGGAGAAACATTGTTAATGGCACTGAGAGTCCATGCACCGAGAGTGCACCGAGAGTTTGAGAGTTCATGCAGTGGGAGTCCATATAGTGCATTCTAATGGTAGCACCTCTAACCA
This sequence comes from Vigna angularis, assembly GCF_016808095.1. Taxonomy (NCBI): domain Eukaryota; kingdom Viridiplantae; phylum Streptophyta; class Magnoliopsida; order Fabales; family Fabaceae; genus Vigna; species Vigna angularis. The sequence continues at coordinate 27,921,175 of NC_068971.1, read as the reverse complement.
TTAGTTTGTGTTACAGGTGTTACGAAAGAGAACGGTGGCTGCTTATACCTCTCTATAGGTGGTAAAGCTATTCTGAGGAGGTTTTTCTGCTTATGCCACTTGTTTTAGCACTTGATAGAATTTGATATATGAGTGAATGATGGAGGCATCCAATTGCATTATATTGTTTCTGACAGGGCATATATTTGGTAAGAGGGGTGTTGAACTTACATATATCTTAGTTTGTTGTATTTATTTGAAGTTTGACTTGGTTATTGTGTGGTGGTGGGTGGTAATTTGGAAGTGAGATGGTTGTATCGAAGGATTTCATGCTTATTTGGTGTTTCAATCCTCCTAGATGAGTTGTTCTTAGCTTGTTGCATCCTTAAATATCTTTTGGATCATCTATGGTGCATTGCATTAGAGGTTTATTGGAGGTTTTTTGTCCTTGGGTGTGAATTTGTGGTGGTTGTCTCTTGGAAAATCTTGGTTAAAAGCTTGTTAAGCCTTCAAGAGATATGTATTATAATATGCATCTTTTTTAATCACTAAATGTATGCATGAATTTGGTAATAAGTGTATGTTGAATGTATTATACATGAAGTTGTTAAGATGTTAATTGGCCTGATTTTTTACATTGGCATGTATGTAATAGTGTTTATATTTCTTTAAGTAAATATAGATGGAAGGAGAATTAGATTTGTATTATTTAGACGGTAGAGATAGAGTGAATGATGTGGTTGATGTAGACTTCAATATAGTCACAAACTTACACCGAAAATTACAAATAAACATTATATTGGTCGCACTAACAATGTTATCCAATGTTGGACATGCCTTGAATATATTGAATATGTGTTCGAGTGCATCAAGTAGTGCTAACGATTTCGTACCAAACAAAGACCGTTGTAGGGACCAGCTAATGTCCTACCTTGTGCATACTAATTGGTGTCGAGACATCATTCAGATGGGTCAAGAGCCATTTATTAATCTTTGCCAGAGACTGAGAACAATTGCATTAGTTAAGAACACAATTTGGTCGACATTGAAGGTACAAGTAGCTTAGTTTCTTCATATAATTGGCCATAACGTTAAGAATCAAAGTGTGACATTTTTCTTCCATCGATCTGGGTGAACCGTTAGAAAACACTTTCACAATGTGTTGGATGCTATTTTAAGTCTATAATCTGAAGTTTTAATTTAGCCCTTAGAAAATGAGGTTCATCCATATGTCCTGAACAACAGTCAATTTTACCTATACTTTAAGGTAATGATTTGAACACTTAAGATGTAATTTTATCAAAGTCTAATAATGTTTTTGACTTTTTTAATGAGTTCTTATTTATTTGACTTAGGATTGTTTAAGAGTCATAGATGGAACTCATGTACGAGTAAGGATTCCAAAATCAGATGCTCATAGATTTCGAGGAAGAAAAGATTGGTCAACTGAAAATGTGATGTGGAGTGAGGTTCATGACCACTTTGGGTCACTGAGTGGATTTGCATGGAATAGAACATCCAAGAGATTTGAAGCAGATGATGAACTTTGGGATGACCTCATCAAGGTATTAATTATATATGTTAAAAAATGGATTTGTTATAGCAAATGTTAACCATTTATTAATATATGATTCATTTCTACATCATATTTCAAGCAAGGGAATCTACGACTAAGTGGAAGGTTAATACCATTAGACATCATGACCTAATGGTGGAGCTTTGAGTCGCTGATCGTGCTACTGGGAGTAGAGTTCGTACCACTCGGCAAGCACGTTGACTTCGGTAGGAGGCTCGTTTATAAGTTGATCTTCACGAGCACGTGGAATACATTCCTAAAGAATCCATGTTTCCAGGGTTTACAGTCTCAACTCCACCATCCCCTTCATCTATGGATGAGTACAGCCCAAGGGCAACCTATTTTGTGCCTTTTGTCCCGTCATGAGGCATGTCATCTGCACATGATTCAAAGAGGAAGGCACCTGCGGTGGAAATAATCGACTCACAATTAATAAGTTAACGACCGAGCTCGATGACTTCATGTGGTTGCAACAATGTTCATTTTGAGAACATATCAAAATGGTCGAGCCCAAGTGATTGCCATAGATAAGAGAAATTAAATTCTCAATAACCAAACGGATATCCTACGTTGCACCGTTACATTCCAATGCACGGAGGACGACATATGAGAAATGTTGTCTGTGATGAACATACAAGACGATACACTTATGGAGCAGTGTTATGATTTCCTCTATGCAAATCCTGAATGCATAAAAAGGTTAATGGGAATGCCTCCTCATCGTAGATGGAATAAGTTGTGTAACATGATGGTGGATGGTACTTGAGTCGATTCATGAGTCACTATTTTGTACTATTCACTTAACTTTTCGCACCAAATTGTGTTAGTGAATTGTGTTTAATTCTCCATTACTGTCTCATTTTCACTATTTGGGCTTAATTACCATTAATTCTTATTTTAATTAATTTGAATTATTTGGGCCTAATTATTCCAATTATTATTTACAGAACAATTTTGGAATCATATTTTGGGACTAAAAGAGTGTTGACACGTCATTTACCAATTTCCACATTAACATTAGATTTTTAATTTCATTTTTAGTTTAGCTTTGGGCTCATTTTTTGTCATATTTTATAGAAGCCCATTAGAAGGGCATTTTTATGATTTGGGGTTATAAAGACCCAAAATCATATTTTAGAATTCTCTCCCCCTCATTTTCACGTTGGAGCTTCTTAGGTTTTGGGGAGAAAAAGGGGTGTTTTCTTCTTTCCCCCCTTTTCGGGGGTTTTAGGTTTTGTTCTCTTCCCTTTTCTTGTTATGAATCATTTATGTTTTCAATTGCAATTTCAATTTTGTTTCTTGCTTTCATTTCTATTTCCAGTTTCGTTTCAATCTTGCCATTTTACCTTTTAGAATTTCAGTTTCGTTCTTTCATTGTAGTCGCGTTTTCTTGGTTTAATTTTTGCATTTTAATTCTGCCACATTGTTCCTTTTTATATCGTTCAGTCTCCAACATACATCACTGTTGGTACCGTTCGGCTTGTTCTTGTTCGTTTTTCTGGTGTTATAGTATATGCATTCTGATTTGATTTGCATTTTATTGATGTAATACCGTTCGGTTGTACTTCTTTGTAGTGTTCGACTTTTAACATACTTCACCGTTAGAACCGTTCGGTCACTGTTAGTATAGTTCAACTCACTATTATTTCGTTCAGTTTCTAGCTCTTCCTGCTTTTCTTTTCCTCTCTCTCTCATACCGTTCGACTTTTAACTTTTCCTCTCCCTCAGATCGGCTTTACTAATTTGTATCGCTCGACTTTTAGCTTTCCCTTCCTGTTTTTCTTCTCCTCTCCTTCATACTAGTTGTACTAATTTGTATCATCCAGTTCCTAACATACTTCATTATTAGGACCGTTCGGTCACGGTCAGTATTGTTCGACCTCCCTAATAGTAGCGTTCGGTTTCTCATTTTCACTTCAGTTTTTATGTCCACATTTACTTCAATGTTTTCAATTATGTTTGGTTGTGTTAATTTTGTTTTAATGTTAGCTTAAGCGTGCTTGGTTGTTCATTAGCAAAATTGCTTCGTTTTCCTTGAGATTGTTGGTCGTTCATGGTGATCTCGCTGTTTTAACCTTGCTCCGTATTTAATTATGTTTTATGCTTGCAATTGGGTATATGCTTAGTTGCCTGATTGTATTTAATCTTCGCTTAGTCGATTAAATCGCATTTGCTTAATCTGTGGCAGCGTGGAAATGATTAAATGGGAGCATTGCGTTTGCTTAATTCGCTTTTATGAAAACATGGTTAGTTTTCGCTTAGTTGGTTAACTTGTGTTGGACTATGAGTTAGAGTAGTGTTTATTATTGCTAATCTGTGATTGGAAACATTGTAATTGAGCTAGTGACCAACCATTTTTAATAATTGTTTAATTTGCATTTCTTGTTGAATTAACACTCTTATTTTCTATTTATTGTAGTTACATTTTTTATGCAGGAGGAGATCAATAAACCAAAGTTATGCTTCCTCAAATATCTTTCCAATCTGAGGGTATATCGTTTTCAAGAGAGAAGGCATGATGAAATCCATTTTGGGAACTAAATCGAGATCCATGAAGGGAACATCAACTTAAGCTAAGGCTAGGAGATTGGAAGAAGAAGAAGGGACATTGGACCTCTCATAAAGACCCATGGTCAAAGAAGATGGAAGAAGAAGATGGAGCTTCAAGGATCTACTCTTTTGGGGATCACATTTTGGTCTTCTTTATCTTAAAACACTCTTTGTAAATATGTAAAATAGTTTCTAAAGGCCTTGTGTTTGGCTAAAACATTTTGTTTAGCTTTGTTTAGCTTTGTTTAGCTTTGTTTAGCTTTGTTTTATAAGCTTAGTAGCTTTTATAGTAAAGTAGCGCATCATAAACCTTGATGTAGGTGAATATACGCCTAAAATGGGTCATAGGAAGCCTTTGGAACATGTCAACATCAAGGGACGCTCCTAGACATTGAACGTGGATGGTAGTTAGGGGGGAAGGCTCCCATTCCTCCCCTCTTCCCATAGGAAGCTTATAGTTCCTTTCTAGTGCATTGAATGCTAGCCTACTCCTTCACCTATAAAAGGAGATGTAACCTTGTATAATATTTTAGAACTATTTTGAATGCTAGAGTTTCTTTGTCAAATTTGCAAGTCTCCTTCTCCTTAGTTCTCACTCTAAGAAATGTCTTTCTTTAGACTTCTTCTTACTTCTCCTTTATGGTTGGTCATCACCTCCTAAAAGGACTTCTAACTAGACCATCCAACACCATCAACCACATCTCTTCATATTGAAAAGCTTCATCAACACACCTTGGAGAGCATCTCTTGTTGAAGAAGCATCCTCAAAGCAATCCTCCATCATCAAGATAATTAGTCACCTAGGTTAGATCCATCCAGGTAAAAAGCTCATAAAAATAGTATAAATAACATAATATACGAGGTACCTTAATTATGTTCATTAACTACTGCATTTATTATCTTATAACGCACTTGATGACTTGAGCGTTAGATTGTCTTCTACAGGTATAACACTTGTTTGGCTTGGAGAGAACGACTACTGTAACACCCCAATTTAGGATGCCACGGTTACAAGTAAAAATTTAAAATTTTTAAAGCATAATATCATACGAAAATCCAAATTCAATGTCTTTACAATTAGCCAAAAATAAACTATAGTTCTAATTTGTTACAAAATAAAACTCCAACTAAAATAGTTTATTCAAAATACACTCGTAAATTCAACAACTCTCTCAATCAACTCGTTGCGCTATACAACATCCTAATTATCCGCTCCCGTATAAAAAGGATCATCCTAGATGGAAACCACAACCACAAAGAAAATGTAAGGGTCAGCTAACAGAAAACAATACAAGATAATACACAATAACTGCACTTATCCACACTATTAAACTATCCATCCCTAATCCACAATGTCAAGCATATTCACATCACACAAAAACACATTACCACAAACACCCATGGTCTATCACCCATATCCTACCATACCACTTGTTCATTAGAACCGATACTTAAACCCATCCTCCTCCCACATTGTACGGCCGAAAAAGGAACTTTTTCCCATGTTGCACGACTAAAAGAGTCATCGTTGGATTTACTAGGTACGACAAAACGACCCCACGATAACTTGTCTTAACCTCACACACATACAACCAACGACACACAATACAATCATGTTCAAACATCACACAACCAACCACACAACTCGACAACAAAACAGAACAACATAGTCAACAACACCTACGACTCAACAATCATCACAAACAGCTCGATCGAACACACACAACTCGACAATCATAACAAATAACAATTTAACCCAATTCATCATGTACACATACAAGCAACAAGGCAAGAATAAGACAACAAGAAAAAAAAAATCAAGAATGTAAGCTCCCTTTAAAACATCATTATAAATTGATCAATGCATTCATAATAATACCAAACTAAACATCAATTTAACTCAATTAATCATGTACATATACAAACAAGGCAAAAAAATAAAATAAAAAAACAAAAAATAAAGAATCAAGAATCAATAATATAAGAAATCAAGAATGTAACCAATCAAGAATGTAAGCGCTCCTTACCTAGGTTTCCTGCTAAGACGTTTTTCTAAAATAAACAATACCCTTCAACAACACCATTAAGCTCTCACAAACATTCACTCGATCAAACTCTCATTCTCACCTTCAAAGTTTCTATCTCTCTTGCCAGAGTTTCTATCTCAACATAATATATATAATAGGAGTTTAATATAGTAACAACTATGTATGAGATTAATTTCCTTTGCATTGAATATACACATAGGGTATTCTATTATTTATAATAGAAGAAATATGGATTATGTTCAAAATACTAATAAGAAGTAATAACAAACTAACTAAAGATAAAAGATAAAGATAAAATAAAAATAAGATATATATTTAAGACATCTAATAATAATCTATCTAACAGAAGCTATACCTAACCCAATTAGGTTTATTTCTCTAAATATTTATAAAAACTCATTATTTTTATAATATAATAAAATAATTTTTTCTTTAACTTAATTAATTCCGATAAGTCCCTATATATAATAATATATCAAAATATTTTTTAATTTGTAAATATATATAGTATATAACCATATCCAAATATATCTTTTAAATATTCAACAATATCTAATAATATTTTTTCTATTTGAATAAATTTTTCCTAAATCTCATACTTTTAGAAGATAAAATAAACCCTTTAAATAAAAATAACAAACTATCAAAATTTCTAGAACCTCACATTTCTCTACCAACAACAATTTTTATCAATAAAAATATATTTACAAAAAACTAAAGCTATGAACACATTTACACATAACCATGAATCTATAATAAAAAAACTCTAAACAAGTGTACTACCATTTACTTCTATATTATTATCCCTAAAGTTAGTAGAGCTTGAAGTTGGAGTCTTCATAAATATATTTAAGTAAGAACATATACCACAGAATCAATAGTAAAATTTTTATTTTAGATAATGTTTATGAGTTTTAAAAAAAAAGTTAGAATATAAATAATATAGTGGGATTTTATAACAGTAAAAAAGTAAATATAAAAAATACGTTGATTATCCAACTCTAATATTAATTTGTATTTATAATCTTAAATGATCAAAGGAATACAATTAAAACAATTTTTTAAACTTATTAAATTTATATTGATTGAGAATAATAGTTCTCATTTAACATTTCTTAATTTTATACATTTAAAATATTTTTAAATTACTTCAGTAAAAATATACATTAAAGATAATAACAAAATTTACACATAAAAGTAGTTGAAATTTGATTATATTTAAGTTTAACGCATTTTTTTTTCTTTTATTTGAGTTTAAAAGGAGCATAATAGCCTTTCATCTTTGAAAACTATTCCTCATGTTTGACTTATACTCTTTATTAAAAGTAATGAGTTTATGGATGCTAAAAGGTGTATTAAAATCTAATATATACTTAGAAAGATTACAAAACTGATAGATTTATAAATTATTTGATGTGATAAGAAAAGGGATATAAAAAGAAAAAATAAATGTATAATAAGTGTAAAAAAAATCAAGGTATGTTAATAAATATTTTTCTCTTTGTAATAATCATAAAATAGTATTTCTTGTAATGGAAAAGTTAAATAAAATAGTTTGAAAAATCGAAAAACATTTTTGACTAAATATATATAGATTAAATATTTCCTAATATTTCTATCAAGATCTAAAAAATTATTGTTTTGAAGTTAAAGGCATTAATAATGTTTATGAAATTTAAAACATCAAATATGTTGTTCAATTTATGTGCCCAAATAACGGAAGAAAATAAATAAATAAATATATATATATATATATATATATATATATATATATATATATATATATATATATATATATATATATATATATATATATATATATATGGGGTTTGCTAACGCGTACGCCTGTTTTTCAGTTGGTACCTTTTAACAATGTGTACCGGGTTTTACTAGACAAAAATATCCTTATATATCATGGATTCTAAGTTTTAAGGTTAAGGGTATTTTAATAATTTTCATTCTCAAAACTAAAAAAAAAAAAAAAGAAACCCCCAAACCCTTACTCACCTCACCTCTCTCATTCCTCTCAACCCTTTCTCTTTCATCTTTTTCACTCCAATCTTTTCTCTGTCATCCCTACTGTAGCCCCAATTGAAAAAATAAAAAACATTTGCCTTTAAACAATTTGCCTTTGTAAAGAGTTGAGTCATTGACATATTCACCTTCAGGCAAAGGTTCATTCAAGATCTCTTCAATTTCACCATCTTCACTAATCTCTCTAATTTCATCATCTGCAGAATCATCATCTCTAAAAAACTCCTCCAGGCCAATTACCAATTCTTTTGGATATCATTATGCTTCTGAAAATTAGATAAAATTATATACGACAAAAATTATAAAATGAAAACTCATTATAAAGTCATTTTTTGTAAGAAATTGTTTAACAATGAGTGTTTCTGATTTTTTTCAAGGCCAATTACCAATTCCTTTGATGTCATTATGCTTGTGAAAATTAGATAAAATTAGATAAGACAAAAATCATAAAATAAAAACTCATTATAAAATCATTTTTTGTAAGAAATTGTTTAACAACGAGTATTTCTGATTTTTTCCAGGTCAATTTCCAATTCTTTTATGCTTGTGAAAATTGGATAAAATTAGATAAGACAAAAATTATAAGATGAAAACTCATTATAAAATAATTTTTTTGTAAGATGGTTTACCGACAAGTGTTTTTGATTTTTGATTTTTTCAATTGGGGCTACAGTAGGGATGACAGAGAAAAGATTGGAGTGAGAAAGATGAAAGAGAAAAGGTTGAGAGAAATTTTTGATTTTTTCGATTGGGGCTACAGTAGGGATGACAGAGAAAAGATTGGAGTGAAAAAGATGAAAAAGAAAGGGTTGAGAGGAATGAGAGAGGTGAGTAAGGGTTTGGGGGTTTCTTTTTTTTTTTTTTTTTAGTTTTGAGAATGAAAATTATTAAAATACCCTTAACCTTAAAACTTAGAATCCATGATATATAAGGATATTTTTGTCCACTAAAACCCGGTACACATTGCTAAAACGTACCAACTGAAAAACAAGCGTACGCGCGTTAGCAAACCCATATATATATATATATATATATATATATATATATATATATATATATATATATATATATATATATATATATATATATATATATATATATATATATATATATATATATATATATATATATAAAAGAGGATAATAATGAGGCGACAATGCCAGCCAAGCAACTTTCACATTATCCTTATATTTTAGTTTAAATTATTGTTACATACATGAACATTTTTAAAACAAATAAAATTATAGTTCTTAAAAGAGGGTGTTGTAGATTTCACACACCTACCAACCCAAAAGAGGGTTCTTAAACCCGTCAAACTTTCAATTCCATTAAAATCTAATTAAATAATAGTGCAATCCTTTAATTTTTATGGTAAAACAAACAATAATTATAATAACAATAAATAGTAGAAAAAGACAAAATCGTTGTAGTGTAAGGACCTTGTAAAAAATAAATGAAGTCACCAGCTCTATCCGAAAACTACCGGTCGTGGTCGTAGTCGTAGTCATGAGTATATCCGACCCACCTAACCCCGGACAGCAAATTAATTAACTCATTTTTAAGGCCCATTGTGCAAAATTCCCGATTTTGCAGCCATGCGGTTCACATGTTCTCCTTGGATCTAACCAAACTTCTAATCAAACAACACTGTCTGCAAAAAATAACACTGTTAAAAAAAAACACTATCTTATAGTATTATATTTGATATGAATGATTGGGATATATAATAGAAAAAGATGTTTCTGAGTTAATAATGTTGGCTGTTCATTGAAAAAGACTGGCTCTGGCTTTTGTGGGATTTGATATGAATTGGTGTTTCAATTTTGCTTCAAAATTATTTATATTTTAAAATGGTTATTAAGGTCTCTTTACAACTTACGAGTCTAAATGTATGTATCAAATTTCAACAGTTAATTTTATTAAATATAATAGTGGTTTAGATAATTAAGCTTTGTTACCCTTTTTTTATATTACATCATTTTGTTTCTCCTAAAAATTTTTAAATGAACAGAGTCAACGGTTAGATTTAAAGTAATATGAGTCATTTAATAAAATCAATGATCAAGATTTTCGTGTAAGTCTCCTAAACTTCTATTTTTTCTGTTAACGGATTTTAATCCCTTAAACAATTAAATTATTGAATATTATTCCAAAAGTATCCATTTTAGTTATCATTATGTTTCAGATAAATTTCTTTTACTTATTTTATTTATAATTAGTTTCTGTTTAAAATCTGGCAAGTTAATTTTGGTATAGTCTTTCTTTTGAATTTTATATATTTATTCAAGCGAATACCATGAATAGCTGTTTAGAATATGGTTCACGTAGATAAAAATGTACACCATCCCATCAAAATCTTTCATTATGTTCACAAAAATATAAGACACAAGATGGAGTGCATTTAATAACAAGGAATAAAATATTTTTTTCCTTCTGCAGCAGCACGTTTTAGTTTATTACTTATATTTTCTTTCTGTAATAGGTCAAACTTCGGTTTATGAGGAGCCGAATTATGTCATTGTAGTAAAAAACTACTCGAAATTATGTTTTTTAGAAGACCGAATTTTGAGTGAAATTTATAATATTTTATTTTGAATTATTTAAAAATAATGGATAAAAAATTTAAATTAAAAATACTTAGGTTAAGGTAAATTGAATAGTCAACTTTGGACACTTCTTTTTGATGACTTGTTTGGTCAAAATCCTATTCTATTTGGTATAAAATATAATACTCAATTGAAATCCTATAATATTAGGTCTATGACCAAATAAAATCTAGACTACTTGATCCAAAATTATTTTTACTGTACTAAATCTTCATATGGCTTAAGATGACTCAAGAGAAAAAGTCTAGGTTCATCTTCCATAGATGTTTCCAACTCTTCATGAATGTGCTAAGTCATGGCTAGGGGTATGCCATTAGTATCTCCAATATCTCTTCACCTATAATATTATATTTTAACACCAAATCTATCTTCTTCCTATACCCCCTTATTTAATTTAGGTTTAATAGGTTCGGAGGTCCCTATATTTGCGGGTTTGTTTCAATTAGGTCCTCCAATTTTGAAAGTGATCAATTGAGTCCCTAATTTGGTCAATCTGATTCAATAATAGGATCGTCGTTAAATGGAGTTAACGATGTTAACTTTGTTATGAAGTGGCAAGCTGAAGCATCTAGGTGGCATCCTTCGTGGATTTTTAACATTTATAATTGTTAAATATATTTATTAAACATATTAAATTATTAAACATAACTTTGTTAAATAAATGAAAATATAATTGTTAAATATAATTATTAAACATATTTAATTATTAAACATATTAAGCAATGTTTCCTATTTTGGGGTAGCTTCTGACTGAGAAATTGGGGAAATCTGCGAAGTTAGGGTTCGTTGCTGGAAATGGCATTGTGCTGGCATTTGGGGAGCATCGCTTTTGCGTGAGAAATTACTTAGACATAAGCTTCCGTTGTATAAAATTGTAGTGATCCATCGGTGGTTTTGAGTAGAAGCATGTAATTTTTGGCGGTGAATCACGTGGAAGAGTTTCGCGAAGGTTGTTGAAGGTGTAGCACGTGTCCAGGTTAGTAAAAGTTTACTTCTTTGTATAATTTTGACAATGATGCATGGTCAATCGTGGTCCCCCATGTTCGAAGTGGTGTGGTAGTGTGTTATTTATGTTGAAAGTGGTCCCCCATGTTTGAAGTGCCGTAGTAGATCGTAATTGTTGTTTTGCTTTATATTGGTGTTGCAATGTTGCAATGTGGTCCCCCATGTTTGTTTCTTGTGCTTTTTATTTTGTTTAAGTTATGTTGTAGTTGGTCCCTGTGTTTCCTTGTCCTGCTTCTAATTTTATATAATTTTTGTTGTCGTTGTCGTCTTATTATTTTATAGGATATATATTGTTATAGTGTATTACATGGAGGATCATTTTGAAGTTGTTTTCCACCATGGAGGTCACTTCATAAACGATGGGCCACTTAAGTATGAGGGGGAAAGTACAACTCTATCTTTTGACCCAGACGTATGGAGTTACTTCATTATAGTCAGTGTAGTAAAAGGACTTGGATATGATGGATTTAAGGAGTTGTGGTATTGTGTAGGGGGGGGGGGGGGTCTGTGTTAGATGATAGGTTAGAGGCTTTGTCTGATGATAGAGGAGCCATGCACATGATGAACTTAGCTAGGCTAAATGGAGAAGTTCATTTATTTGTTGTTCACACAGTGTGTGAACCTGAGATCGTACACTTGTTAGAAAATGTTCCAATAATATAGGTGAAGAAGAAGTTCAACCTGTGATGCATGATAGTGATGATGGTGAGTGTGAACAAGTTCATGATGAGTGTCAGGAGGTAGGTGATGGTGAGTGTGAAGTTCATGTTTCAGAAGAAAGAGCTGAGGGAGATGATGTTGTAGAAGGTCAAACTGAAGCTGAATGTGATGTGGGTGAGTCCGAGGGAGATGATGTTGTAGAAGGTCAAACTGAAGCTGAATGTGATGTGGGTGAGTCCGAAAAAGATGATGTTGTAGAAGGTGAAATTGAAGCTGAATGTGATGTGGGTGAGTCCGAAAGAGATGATGTTGTAGAAGTTCAAATTGAAGCTGAATGTGATGTGGGTGAGTGTGAAAGAGATGATGTTGATGTTCGTAGTTGGAGTTGCAGTGGTGAGGATGCCAATGTTGATTGCAATGTGGATGTTCCTAGTATGGATGACCTAGTTGATTGTGATATCCAAGAAGAGGTAGGGCATGGAGTTGGGAATTGGTTTGGTGAAATTGAAGTTGATGTGCAAGATGATGGACCATCACGGACTCGCATTGCAGATAGTGATGTTGAGGATGGTATAAATACTGAGAATGATAGAGGTCTGTCTGATGATAATTGGGAATCAGAAGAATTGGTTAGTGGAGGAGAAAGTGATGGAGAAGATGATGAGGAAGAAAGTTATGGAAAGTTTGTAACATTTACTATGCCTAAAACAATGGTGGATTACAAGTGGGATTTGGGCACTTATATTTTCATTTATCATGTGTTAAATAGTTTAAGTCTATGTGTACTTTCTGAAATTTAATTGTGTTTTTTCAGCTGGTCAGCACTGCAGCTGTTTGAAGTTCGTCATGTGTCCCAAGTTGGCGACAAGTTTATAGTTGATATAGACAAAGTTGAATGCACATGCAGGAAATGGGCTATCTCGGACATTCCATGTTGTCATGCGTTGGCTGTTATGAAGTTTCTGAATTTAGATGCAGATGACTTCATCCATGTTTGCTTTAGGAAGTCAACATACGAAGAAATGTACTCTTCCATTGTGTATCCAATTAATGGTCAGAATATGTGGGAAATTACCCCATATAATGATGTGCTCCCTCCAAAAAAGAGAATATTGCCAGGGAGGCCCAAGAAGAAAAGAAGGTTGCAGGAATGAGAGTTAGTCAGGGACGAAACAAGAATGAGAAAGGGTGGTATACATAAAAGATGTGGCATTTGTAAGGAGCTAGGTCACAACAGAACTTCTTGCCAGAAATCAACCCAAGATGGTGAAGTCAACCCTGACCAAACACAACAAAGCAACCCAACAAATGAAGAAAACATACCATCATCAAATCAGCCTTAAGCAAGCAAGCTACAACCAATTCTGATGTTTACTGGCATAATTACAGCACTCTGTTTTTTGTACCTTGTAATGATGTAAAAAATTCTGATGTTGAACCTTTTCTGATTAATACCAGTTTGCTGTAATGTCAACTTTGCTTTTATGGAATGTTATCTTTGCTTTTATGGAATGATTCATACCAGTTTGCTGTAAGCTTTTGTTATTTAAGAAGTTTTGTCTTTAGCTTCGTGTGTTTGCAGTGATTACTTCTTTAAGAAGTTTTTTTATCTCTGTGTTTGCAACACAAGGAATAACTCAGGGTTAATTGGATGTCCACAGTGAGTGTAATTTAAAATGTCAACAGCTCATAACTCAAAGCTATCAAATGTGAAGCTGAAGCCAATAGTATCTCAGCAATTTATCTGTGGTCTGAACAGGATAACAATGTTGTAATTTAGCATTATAACAATGAAACTGCTTATTCTATAAATTGAAACTGCTTATTCTATAAAGATGATTTAGCATTATATGGACTGTATACATTCAATGGGCTGTATACATTCAGCAGTAATTTAGCAGTAATTTTGTACACAGTATAAAGATAATTTATAAAGTAATTTAGCAGTAATTTATAAAGTAATTTATATGGACTGAATTTATATGGACTGTATAATTCAGCATTATATGGACTCTATAAAGATAATTTAGCAGTAATTTTGTACACAATATATGGACTGAATTTATAACAACTCTTCCATTTCATTCATTTCATTAATTTCATTACAACAGACCAAACCTACAACAAAGTTACAAGAAATCATCCTTTCCTCATCAACATTGAAACTAAAACTATCTGTATTACACATAAAACAGACACCAACAACATCACCACCTTCATCCACTTTTGAACAATGAAAACTGATTTTTGTAAATTCACTATCATTTTCCTAGTACTATCCATGTCTTCACTCTTCACCAGTGTTTCTTTCTTTCCTTCAGTGTTGAACAAGCTTCCCCTTTCGTCACCACCAATATCATTGCACCATTTGAAGAAGTTGCAACCACTTTCTTCACCACCATTCTGTAAAGACAACATTCAACTTAATTAGGGAGTACCACCTTCTTCTCACAAACAGTACCAGAACTTAATTAGGTTCAGTTGAATCTAACATACCTTATACTTGGAGCATCCCCAAAATTGCTTGCCCTGATTCTTCGTAGTTTTGGCAGTTCTCACCACACAACTTTGACCACAGTAGCAGATCGGTGAAGGCGTACCATTTTCCTTCCGCCTGGCACTGCAACTCGATGAATACCAAGAGTGCTCCTTCGACATTGTCTTCGAACAACAACAACCACAAGCTCGACCTCCTATCACACAGCAGTAATTTAGGGATTTTACCTTCAAATACAACCACGAGCCCTAATTTCTCTAATTTCCCCAATTTCGCAGATTTGCCCAACTTTGAAGACACGAGCTACCTTTAATGATTTATAATTAAACCACGAAAATTCATTTAGCTTTTATTTTATTTGTGAATAATATAAAAGGATGCCACCTATAAATCCACCTATACAGCTCAAAAGGATGCCACCTGGATGCCTCAGCTTGCCACTTCATAACAAAGTTAACATCGTTAACTCCATTTAACGACGATCCTATTATTGAATCAGATTAACCAAATTAGGGACTCAATTGATCACTTTCAAAATTGGAGGACCCAATTGAAACAAACCCACAAATATAGGGACCTCCGAACCTATTAAATCTTTAATTTATGCACTAATTAATAAGAGTAAAATTACCTTTTTGCCCTTGGACCCAAAAATACAAATTAAAATCAAAAGTTTACTTTAACTTTCTTTCTTTCTAGAATTTGGCTCACACTTATTCAATCTTAAATCACCCTTCTACCCTGAATCCAACACATCATATTAGTAACAATACTCCACACAAATAATCCAAATAACAACATATTAATCATATGTTCCACTTAATCAATAATAACATTAAATAATAAACATAATAATTATAATTCTAGAAAACATATAATCATCAAACACCAATTACCAAATAATAATATCCAAGTCTCACAACCACATTATTCCCTAATTACCACATTTTCCTAAGGTTTTACAGGCCAACCTGAATCAACTTCACTAGGAGGCATGGTATAAAGTGACAGGGGAGAAGAATCTGATGTAGGGGATTCACTATTTTCTCAAAGAGATGGACTATCCATCAAGTCCTGTGTTTGAAGGTATCAATATGTGGAGAGGAGGGTTCAGGAGGACTTTGGTCAAGAAGGAGTTCCTAGAGGATATGAAAAATTGTGAATAGATGGAAAGAAGTAAGGAGTCTATTCATAAAATGTAACATTAGTAGACATGTAGAACTTCTTGGTTTCAAGAGAGTAACATTGATATCCTTTTTGGAGTCGAGAATAGCCCAAGAAGACACATTTGATAGCACGAGCGAAAATCTTGTTTGGTCTTGGAGACATGTCGTGAACAAAACATACACAGCCAAAAACTCTAGGAGATGTGTTAAAGAGAGGATCATTTGGAAGAGAATGGAGGAAGGGACTTTATGATTAGGAGAGGAGGAAGGCATCCTATTAAAAAGAAAATATGTACTTAAGATGACATCCCCCCAATGATGGATATGAATTGTTAGAAAAGAAATACCTTTATATCTCAAGCCAATAGGGGATGAATTGGATTAACCCTTTTATTTGATCTTTCAAAATCTTTATAAATTTGCTTTCTTAAAATCAACCAAGAAAAGATAATGAATCAACAAGAAAGAAAAGATAGAGAAAGATCAACACAAACAATCTATATTGGTTCGGCTATCACAAGCCTACATCCAGTCCTCCTTCAACAACCTGAGTTGAAGGGATTCCACTATAATTGATTGAGTATACAAAAATACAGAGACAACCCTCTCAATGCACTTCTTTCACCACTCAAAGTCAATATAGCAACCCAAGAGATGAACAACCTCAATCTCTTACAATACAAGAGCACTCACAACGCTTAACCCTGGCAAACCCGCACAAGAACACAATACACAGGTTGTCTATGAAGAACCTGATCTCTAAGTCACACTCCTCTAGTGTAGATCAAATCAGAACAACTTTAGAACAATTTCTTGAACGAATCTTGATTGGTAATCAACCAATGAAGCTTTGATTCTCCAAGAACACTTCTTGAAAGCACCTGTAAGCAAAACTCAATGAAAATATCAGTATTTGAAAATGATAACCAATTCTTGTTTTGAAACAGGTTTGAAGACACATATTTATAGGATTTTTTAAAACCTGACGCATTATAATTGATTAAGATATTTATGTAATTTGTTAAGCTGTTGCCTCTGTTTTAACATATTATCCTGAGCATGTAATAAATTATTAAAACACTTAAGCCAGTTATTGATTCATTTGACAATTATAACACATCAGGCTATACATGAAAAGGGTTAGACTATGTTAACTTATTTAATCGATTAAAAAACTTATGTAATCGATTATTCCAAAACTTAAGCATTTTGTCTATCCAATTTCCATTTTAAACAAATTATCTCACTTATGAAACATGTTATGGCTTGCTTTCGGTTTTAATCGGTTATATACCTTGTATAATCGATTACTACAAAACAATTTTCCCTTTTTTAGCTCTCTAAGTGATCTGGTTAAATCTAACAAATTATATACCATGTTAAATCGATTATTTCAACCAGAAAATATATTATCAATTTGTTTTAAGTATGATTCATTCATCAATAATAAATTCACATATCAAGCACAAACATAATAAAGATAAAATAATTTTTACGTCATTTGTTGTGCAGGAAACCATTAAGCCACTCTTTTGTTCATCATTAAAAACCAAGATATAAGGAAGTTAAAGCTCACTCTATCAATAAGAATATGGGCACCAAACAAAAGGATACGAGCAGTTTCAACTAAGTGTCTATTTTTCTTCTCTACTATACCATTTTGTTGCGGTGTATGAAGACAAGTGGACTGATGTAATATACCATGGAAACTCAAGATTAGCGAAAAGGTGGATGAGAAGTACTCTTTAGCATTGTCACTTCTTAAGATTTTGATTACTTGACCAAATTGATTCTATTAAAAAAGGATGTAAAGATAGGTAACAATTCAGAACGATGTTTCAGAAGATAAACCCAAGTACATCTTGAATATTCATCAATGAAGGTAATAAAATACCTAAAACCAAAAGCGGACACGCGACTAGGTTCCTAAATATCAAAATGAATAATCTAGAAACTAGAATTGCACATTGATTGAGACCTTTTAGGAAAAGTAGATTTAACATGTTTTCCTAGTTGACATGACATACATTCTAAGGTCTGGAGACCACTAAGTTCAGGACATTTTTTTTTTAATTTTGACAAATGAGGATGGTCAAGTCGATCATGTAACATTGTTTAATCCTCTAGCTTCATATCCTTCTCCAATCTGTCTCCCTAAACCACACTCATGCATAACAAAAGATTTGTGATCAAAAGTTATTGAACAATTTAACATTTTGGTTAGCTAGCTTAAGGAAATTAAATTGAAAGGACAATTAGGGACGAAAAGGACAGACTGCAAATTTAGGGAAGGAGACATGGAAACATGACTCCCTTTGAGGAAGTTTTAGAGCCATTTGAAAGGGTTATGAAATAAGGTTTTTCTTGAAAGGAAATGGTTGAGAATAAAGAGGTATTGATCAGAAGCATCTAACTAAGTCAATTAGCCATGAATTTTGACCTTCCATAGATTGAGAAATGTAGGTTGTTAATGTAGTAGGAGATTGAGATTGATGTGCCATGTTGTTAGACTTTAACTGTAGATGCTTTTGATATTCATCCTTAGTGAACTTTGAATTGGCAGTTTCAGCCTTTGAGATATTGGCGGTTTTGGAAGGAAAGTCATGCAAGGACTAATAATTCTCTTAAGTGTGACCCATCCTTTTACAGTATGTGCATTAAGGACATCCTCGACCTCCTCGTCCTCCTCCTCTACTGCCATGTCTTCCTCTTCCTCGTGTGGCAACCATGACAGATGGTTCCACTATTTCATGAGCTTCCTGAGTTTGGGACACCAGGATACAAAGAAGGCATATGGTCAAGGTTTCCATGGAAGGGACTTCATGACTGGTAAGAAGTTGATCTCTAATATGATCAAAGTCTAGATGTAGAGCACAAACAATCAACACCAAACAATATTTGTCTAGTTTCTTCTTAATATCTTCCAAAGAGTCCACTACCAAAAACATGCTCAATTCTTCTGCAATAGATTGGGCTTCAATCATGAAGGACATCGTATCATGGTTTTCCATTTTTAAGAAATGCAAGCTTGTTTGTCGTGTCATAGAAATGTTGAATATTGTTGGCGTAGATGCTTTGAACTTTCTTCCAAAACGAGTGACAAGTTTTGAAAGCTCTAAGAGACCTAACAAGTTTTGGTTCCACTAATTTCCATAACAAGGCATACAACTGGAAATCTACTTGTTTCCATTTATCAGCTTTTTCAGCACGTACATGGCTACAATCTTGCTCAAGGTGATTATAATGTCCTTGGCCAATAAACTACATTTTTTACAACAGCAGACCAAGATAAAGCATTTTTTCCATTTAGCTTCTCGAAAGTAATTGAGGGACTTCCAAAGAATGAAATGACACTTCCCAAACTCCATTTCTAATCAAGCGATAAAGTACCAGCCAAAAAAACAGAACACCTTAGGTAACTTCCCACAAGGGTAGCTTCTAGACTTTATCGAAATAAAGTTTTGAGGGTCAGAACAGAGAGAGGAGGATCCGGTGACAGTTATGGAGGTGGTGCGGTGACGTTTCAACGAGCAAAAGGCAGCACGCGAACAATACGCGCTTGGGTGCATCAAACAAAGATGGAGCTCGTGGTGGCTCGTGGTGGCTCGTGGCAAAGAACCAGCTGTCGACACTTGCGGGGCTGGTCGTTGCTTGGAGAGACGATCTAGATCTGGTGGATGGCAGTGGACAAAGGCAGAAAATGGCGGATAGCGATGAAATGGTAAAGAACGGTGGCTGATATTGTTGAATAGCTTCAAACGACAATGGAAAGTTGCAAATAGGGACTGGACAATCACGAACAGTGGCAAACAACACCAGACAGATGTGGACAACAATAACTAATGTCGGTGGAAAAGACGAGATAGAAACCAAAGCGGGATCGACCCACTTTGATACCAATTTGATATTAGAATAGATAAAATATATTTCTAGAGGGTTGTATTAAGATCCCTCTCACAATTTTCTATTTATAATAAAGAATTGATACAATAATACATGGAAGATTAAGGGATTGTACTAAACACCTATGTACATAACTAGTTACGACTATAGCTACAACTCATAAAAAATATAACACACTACATCCTACATATGCTTGATGATACATAGATGTAATTTGTTCATTGTTAATCATTATTTAATTAATCCATTTTTAAAAATGACTACACTCCTTTACCATGTTTGGATTCGTAGTTCTACTCTAAGTGAAGAATTGAGGGTGGAGATTAAAGTGATTTTTTTTAAAGTATTCATTCATACAGTGAAGTTTTTACTTTTTGCACTCCTTGATTTTACGTTCGTAAAAAAAATCATTTTATCCTCTGTAAAAGTTATTTCAGATTATATATTATACTATCCAATCCAAATTGCATTATTATTGTTAGGCACAAAATATCCAAATAGAATATGAATATGAGATTCATATAAAATATTAATCTTTTTAAAATAAGACAAAAAAAAATGTTTAGATAGATATTTGGTATTATTTGATATTATATGTTACATACATAACACATTTATTGAATCTATTAACTTGTTGGTTCCTTACTCTAAAAAGACTATAAATAAAGAGAATATGATCTATCATAATCACTTTTATTTTGGTTACTGGGTCCGAGACTGTCGTTCCTCCTTCTTCCTGACTCTGCCGATGCGACTTCCTACGACGTCCACGATACTGATCGGTTGTGACCTGTAAGAAACACTCTGACGCTCAAGTCATATTAGTTTCAAGGAGATCAAGGTGATTATTATTTTAAAAGTGTCATTACTTGGACTTTAATCTCATATTTATAGACTTGATTCTTAATAATAACCATTAACTGCTAATCAATACCATATCAATGTCGTATATTTTATTTCCTATTGCTTGTTATTTGGTCATTAAAGCCATACGTTATGTTCCTGATAGCATTAATTGGCCTTTAATGCATATCAGCAATCAGCCAACTGCATCATGCCCAACTGCATCATGCCCAACTGCCTCATGCCCAACTGCCTCATGCCTGACTCCTCCGTCCTTGTCGATCGGTCCAACTCCCCGTTAGGCCATGCCTCTTTTAGTGGCTACCGGGTACACTACAACTTTTATTTAGATACTCACTCAAAAAAAAAAATCAATGGCTTGGATATTGGAGTCTATGCAAGTGAATTTTTCTTTTTGTGGTGATTCGAAGTTTGGACACACATCAAAAAAGAAATCGCTTTGCGAAATTTCGCTTAAAACATTTGGCTCTTCCCCCATAATACACAAGTGCATGGTATTAAGACACGACCAAACGTAGGCATTCAACATCCAGTTCGTATGTACCGAATATGGATCAACAAGCAGTTAATGCAATCAAAACTCACATGGAGACAATCCTCAATAAAAACAAGGAAAATCTCCAACAAATAATCACAAGTTTGCAGGAGATGAAGCAGTAGTTAGGTCAAGAATTGGAAGCTTGCTTGGAGTAGTTGCGTACCTAGCACCAACAGAAGCTACAAGCTCATCACAACAATTTGAAAACTTTAAATCAATAAAATTTCTGAAATAGATATAATGCCTTCCGGAACATGTTTTTTGAAACAACCACATATGAAATATATTTTAGAAAGAGCTTTCAGGAACAAATTTCTTTTTTCTACGTTTCCTTTCTTCTTCTCCCTCAAATTCTTACTTGATTCTTTGTCTGCAGTAGTGGCGATAATGGAAGTCACGACAACAACAGTGACAACCGGTAATGTGTTACAATGGGAAAGGATATTTTAATCCTTTTATGTTAGTATAGGAGTGCAAGAAGCAATAGCAGAAGCATAATATCCCTCAATTTGAAAAGAAAGGTCGTTGCTCCCTCCACCACCACGCCATGCTTCCTACACCTCTCCAAATTTTTTTAATTCCAATTTTATTCTTAGGTTAATTTTTTTTTTACTTTTACCATATTTTAATTTATTTGAAACCATACTTCTCCTACTTTACTCTTCGCAGTAGCACCCAAATCTCACGGATCTCTCTTTCCTATTTCTGTTTCACTTCCCCTGCACCACCAATCTCACGGATCTCTCTTCTCCGTTTCACTTCCCTTCCTCCATTGTTTTTGCTTTTCTTTCTTTTTCCTTCATTTGTTTCTTACGAATAGGAAATAGAACGAATAGGAGTAAAAAAATGCGCGAATAGGAAATAGGACGCGTTCGTCAAGCATGGTGTGTGGTCCAGTATAGATTTTTGATGAATACATGCTGACAGAGACATGTCAACGTGACGGTCCAACCTTGTCTAGGTGCAAACCATTCTTCCTTACGCGTATCTTAAAGTGCATCGTTGCCGCCAGTAACTGCACTATCTGCGGCGAGCTTAAGATCTCCACCACCTTCCTTATTGTCGACGCGCTCGCGTCGCCTTTCTCAAAAACCTTCTTAAGCGCTTCCTTGAGTTCCTGTAGTGTCGCTTGCTGCTCCGCTTTCTCGCCGGCAACCACTCTAACGAGCACTAGCATGTGCGGACTTGCCATACTCTCTTGAACAGAAGCCATTTCCTCGGAAACCTCCCTCTCAGCTCGATTGGTCTCGTACCAATAGCAAAAAATACATTAACCTTAAACGGATGTGAGTATCCGTAACGGATGTCAACAAAGGTAAAACGGATGTCGACATCTGTTTTACCTTCAACGGATGTCGACATCCGTTTTACCTTTAACGGATGTTGACATCTGTTGACAGATACTTACATCCGTTTAAGGTTAATACTTCTTTATGATTTATTATGTACCTTGACGAAGAAGCTCTTTATTGTACCTTGACGACTTTTTCCACTGCACCTTCAAGTATCACCACCAACCTCTGACACCACCACCACACCGCTGGATGAGTTCCTTGCACCACCACCACAAAACACACTCACACCACCACTACACTCACAGCACAAACCACAACCACAACGCTCTCACAATACAATGAAACAGTGAAACAAGCAATAAAAAGGAAGAAGATTTTGTGTGGTTGTCGTTTATATAGAGAGATTATTATTAGGTTAATAATGGAATGGATAAAAGTTTAAAAATATTAATCCTAGTTCTAGTGAAAGTAAAATAGAAATGGAGAGGTGCTGGGAGCATAACGTAGTAATGTAGGGAGCAACGCCCGAAAAGAAATCGGCTCCAACCCAGGAAAAAGGAACAATTATCCATGGCCTTATTTTATTGTTCCCAATAATTTTAGGCAATATTGTATTCTGTTATTTAATACATTTATTTTAACTCTCAATGTCATATTTAGGATAATCTAGAAATATGAATATCGGTTATTACTTAAAAATCCATTTCTTTTAAAACAGTTAAATTATATTACTTAGTTATTGCATAAATAATAGTGATAATTGTTATCAATTATGCTTGATCTTTGAAATATGTCCAAATTAATTGATTTTTTTTCTCGGTTCTTGATGACTTCTGCTTATTCGTTTTTTTTTTCCAGTACAATCCAAAAGTATAACTTTCTCTAATCTTTATCCTATTTTTTCAGCTTAGGGATGATTTTCTAAACCTGCTCTTTATTTTTGTTTCTAAACTTTCTATAATACAAAAATGAAACAAATAACAAATTATTGCAAGGTCTCTTAAATAATTATTCAATATTATTTTGTATTTTTAAAATAATTATTTCATAATTTCATATTTTTCAAATTTAATTCATACTTATTTTTGCTAAATTACAACCAAGAGATTTTAGTAAACCAAAAGATTTTAATAATTCATTATATTACTCAATTAAATTTTTATTGTATCATATCAATCGAATCGATTATAAGCTTTCCACTCCCTTTCATTAATTTTTCCTAAATTCAAATCCATTCGCCCTTCCCATTCTCTCCCTAATCCCAACCAACAAAACTTTAAAGAGTAGGTGAGACATTGTGTAGACAAAATACTTAATCCAAATGTTAATTTCTTTTGGTGGCACACAATATGAATTTATAACTTTCGTTAGCACTGATGGCCGATGCAGACATACAACACTATTTTACAAATCCCTTACAAGTATTGTTGTGAGGGATAAAATGTTACAACAATGATTAAAAAGACTGTCACAATTCACAATCAAATGCCTTTGCAGTGAGTGAATCATACACTACTTTTAATCAGCTACTCAGTAGGACAATCACAGTCCAACACCAACCTGTTTGAACATCGAAGGTGCAGGATTTGATTCACTCATTCCATGTTGCTAATCTTTTCATGAATTTTGGGTACAAATAGTACAAGCACTCTCAAACCTGTCCAAATGAGAGGTCCTTGAACGTTCATATTATCATCCTCTATGGGAATGAAACCAAAATCTCCAGAGAAATATAACTTTTACCCTTCAATTTATGATCACTTCACTGCACGATAGTCTTAAATTCTTTACCTGCATGCTTTACGCCATAAGAATAAGAGAAGCAAAATTATTAAAGAGGCATGGCGGCTCAAGTCATGTACCCATCTATTTTGTTTACAAGTTTCTTCTCCTGGTTCTATGGTGTTTCATTTTCATTCCTTTTCTTTTATGACCAGAATGCACCAAAAAAACTATGATCAAGAAGCCAAATACAGAAAATCCACATAAAAATAACACCCAGACCCTGAAGGAACTAGGTATCCCTGTCCCATCTTTAACACTAACAATTTCCTCAGAATAATTTCTTGACTTAAGATTTTCCTTTGAGTCAAAATTTTCACTGAAATTGCCTAATTTCCTAGAGATTTCTCTTTCCTCTTTTAATTCGGATATGGAACCATCTTTGTGGCAGTTCATTTTTTCATGATGCAAGCGCAATGCTTCATTTAGTGTCTTCACACATTCTATACTGAGAAAATCTCGCTGTAAATTTTCCTCATCATTGTGATCAAGTGTTGATGGGTCTGGTGGCTCTGGAAACTTGGCCCAGCATCGGGTAACCATGTCGACTTCTCGCCAGTCTGCCTTGTCAAAACTCCAATTCCCAACTTTGAATTCTAAACCATAGTGAAAAACTCTATATTTGATTCCTGGTTCAGGAACATATCCTGGGTATATCATAATCTCTCTGTTTGTAGTATGCCTCAATTTCAACTGCATCAACAGCATTACAGGTTATACAGTGAAACCTGTTCATAATTTAATGAGGGTATGATGGGGGAAGAAATTCGAAGATCATTTCAACCTACAGTAAGGTATGCAGCATAATTATGTGAACACTCATAAAGCATGAAAAGTTCAGAAAGGAAACCATGTGCAAATTATATCATATAAAATTTCAATACAGCATTTTGATTTTTTTTTTGTTGGCCCCCGTGCTTGTGCTTCTATGAACAGCTATGCTGAGTATGAATTGTGAAAATTTAAAAACAATATACCTCTGCTGCACCGAATGAGTAACCGTACATCTCGCTGATCCAACCAGATTCATATATGTCTCCTGTTATATTTCTGGCATAGTGAGCTCTATCAGCCCGAACCTCCTCAGTTTTATGCAGCCAAAGTAAAGCAAATTTTCGCAAGTCATCTATATGCATGATGATTACACCACCAACCTTGTCACAAGCCTCGGGATGGCTTGTATGCAACTTTGCAAGCTCATTGTCACAGGCAATAAGGTAGCTAGCATGTAAAGAATAAAATATAAACAACAAATGAATCATCATACTTCAAATGAAAGGACGAGACAAAACCTAGAAAAACAACAGCATCCACAACAATACATTGATGCCAACAATTCTAATAATAGGTTTTACAATGATAAATTGAATTCACAAGCTTACTCGTAGGGAGTTGAAACAGGTTTTCCGCGTGCAGCTTTGAATTCCCATGGCGTAATGGGGCCTCTCATAATCATATCAGCGTCTAGAATCACTATGAATTCAGCTTCAATATTTGCATGATTGAGCCAGTGGAGAACTGCAGCTGGTTTGTTAATGGCTGGATACCTGATATAAATCGGATAAATTCATTTCTTTTCCTAAAGTCTAAATAATTTGTCTAAATAAATATCCAAAAGAGATAGGATCTCGATAATTGTGGATTTAGTGCAGTGGAGCAGGATATACTATTTCAGTTGGCAACATCAAACGAAAGACAGATGATTAATAGATTGACTCAAATGAGAGACAAATAAGCAATTATAATTCCAAGACGTACAGAGTAGAACCACATTCCTCGCACAAATCTAAGATACCTGGCCTCTGAATAACAGGTTAGTTATAAAAGGTGAGGTTGAATAGAACTTGTAAAACAGTTTAGAAAACTTTTCCTAATAAGTTAATTAGACGCCCAATGGGGGTCATCAATTGGTATAGTTCACAATATTTTTGTAAGATGTTTGTTAAGACAACCAAGAGTTAGTCACGAGCAATAAACACATAAATATAGCTCTTTTAGTTCTTATACGGGTTCACCTCAACCTAAGCTATATTGTAATCACCTTTACAAAGGTAAAAGAGTTTCACTAATCAAACTATTATACATCACCACTTCTGGCTCACAGTACACAAAGTCACTCCTTGTTATCCCCGAGTATACAAAGTCACTCTTGGCTATCTCTTTGTGATGTAAATAAGGATGAAGAAGAACTTGATGAACATAGAAGATAAGCATAAAGGAATAAAGACAAGAAACATGACAAAGATAAATAAAGAAGAAGAAATAAAAAGATGTTAGGATCCTGGGTTTGGAACCTAACAAGAAAACACTCAAAAGATAGAAACAGAAATGAAAGAATGAGTTTTGCTATTATTCACCGTAAACGAATCTCTTTACAAGGACTGGGTTTGGGAGCATAACCTCCCTCTAGAGAGCCTAACCTCCCTCCTCAAGATGACAAACCCTGTTAGACTACAATCAAACAATCCACCCCCCACTACAATTGATTATTTGCTATTTATACAACCAATAACCCCGCTCTTCCTAACTGCTAAGGCAGTTAAGGCAGTTAAGGCAGTTGGGCATTTAATGTTTTATTCCTTCACTCGTAAACTCTCCATCCCTAACAAAAGACGTGTAAATTTATAGATTTCCTAGATTATAGAATATTCCATGATTTTCTTGGATTATTCTATAATCCAAGGAGATTCTAGGAAGCTTGGCCGAATTTGAAAGATTGGAGTGTCTTTTGGAGAGCTTTTTACCAACACAGTGTCACTTTCAAGTTCACATGATTGGTTATAACTTCTTTACTTGACCCTTCACAATTTTAAAAGCCAACTTGTGCCTTTTGAAGAGCAGATTGGCGCCTTTTGTGTGACTCTTGAGGCATTCGTCATGAGTCATTCCTAATTTCAAGAAACTACCTTGTTAAACTAGATTAGGAGTTAACTAAAGAGATTAAGCATGTTAACTCTAGATTATGTGTTCTTAAGTGTCTCAAGTTGTCTCTTCTTCCCCCTAGGCTGATCCTTATCTCTATAAAAGGAAGGCCTCTCCTTGTAAAATCAAATCGAATGGAGTTCTCTATGTGAGTTCACTTCGAACCTTGGTTCTTATCTTGAGAAATATCTTGTGAATCTTTCTCAAGTGACAAATCTTCTTGCACCCATGAGCCTCATGATTTTTCCATTGTTCTTTCGCTTTCCAAGGGTTGAGTTCTCCACACCTTCTTGAGTTGATCAAAATCCTTCCAAAATCCTAAGGTTCACATTACTTTATCTTTTGTTGAGATAAAACACAACGTCACAGAACTTGTATGAAAATGATTACAAGGAAACTCTCACTAGAAATAAAACATAATAGTTTGGGGGTTTGTTAGGAACCATTAGGAGCCAGGTTGGTTGTCTATTCCGAGTAGGGGTAGCTTTAAAAGGGGAACGGGATGTGTGGGGGCAGACATGTTGTTTTTGTTGTACCTTAGTGACACGACCAGAGTATTCCTGTGTGAAGGGAGAGGGCTCCCTTGGAAGTGTTCGACTTGTATTTTTTTGTATTCTTTGTTTTCAAGAATAATAATACAAGGTTGTTTTAGTGTTTTCTGTGTCTATTTGGTGTGTTCTAGTGTGAGTTCTGGATAAGAAATCTATAACACTGTCTAGACTTTGTGTAGTGTCTACCACTTTGTGCTTCATATAGACTTTAATCTTTATTGTGTTCATCTTGTTTTTCCGGATACACACTAAGTAACTTTGATTATATCAACCAAAACTTACTATTATTTGTTACCATCATCAAAGCCATGAACTGTCATAATCAAGATTGAATTGATTGATAAAGGATACACAAACTATGCAAATAAGTTGTCTATACATGTATCAGGTCATCTATGCATTAACAGTCTTCCTGACAGTCTTATATCTACTATCTTCACTCAAGGACCTCCTAAAAATTTCCTACCATAATTGTTATTTCCTTGCTACATATTAAATCTCTAATTCCCTACGCTCTAATTGTTGTACATTGTTCCACACAGATCTAGACACCCCTTATTGGAGGCCTGCCACAATGAGCAGCGTTGCATATAAAATAAATAAATAAATGAAGTTTGATGGTAGTCCCACCGAACATAGATGGCCAAAACCAAGAACCATATGTGTTACCTACCCGACCCAATAGATATACTAAAGAGTGCGATCCAACAAAGCTCATTAAGCTTCTTTGACTTGGAACAGCCCAAATTACATCTATTGGGAGAATATTCACATATTAACGTCAATCTCGTCAGTTTGATATTATGGTTATTATTCATGATAAAGTATCACTTCGTTATTATTATCTATCTAAGGTAAGTATTATTTTTGTAATACAACATAGGTCCACAACTCATGTTAATCTTATAAATACAACTGGTATTCCCAAAGGAATACTCACTCAATCTCATAGACACTCTCTCATACTCTCTCTTTTATTCATAAAGATCCAAACTCTTTTACTGACTTGAGTGTCAGAGAATTTTTTTATAGATGGATCTTTCCTTATGTTTCAAACTTTAGGAGTCTATGCCAGGAACATAAGGCCATTTGGATCACACCACCTCCCAAAGGACCACGTTCAAGACCCCCTTAAGAACAATATGTTTGGAAGATCAGAAGTTAGCCCAATACATAACTAATAACAGTCACATCTAGCTTGGGTCTAGAAGGTTTCACTTGTTTTAATAATCAAATAAAGTTGAGAAGATAGATCTGTTACTCATCATCTAGTCCCCATGTTAGCAAGCGCACTGTTTTCACTAGAAACAAAAATCAGGAAAAAATAGAAATTGAAAATGAAAAAATCAACCAAGGCAGATAACAAGTTTGACCATAGCAAATATAGATTCAGATAAAATCATAATTTTATCATCAGGAGAAGTTCATCAAGATGAAACGCTTTTAGCTACATTACTTTTAAAATCTTCTGAAAAAACAAAAAGAAGCTGCAAAATGTGTCTTTTGCACATTTCATGTTATAACCCCTGTTTTTGATTGATTCCTATTTCCCAACTGTATGTGCAGAAATAGAAAGTAACTACGAAGACAAACATAAGACAATTGAAATACACAGAATTACCAATCGCCTGTTAATGGATGCTGACTCATAGAAGGGACATAATGGGTGGGAGCCAAGTTATGGCCTTTATATAGCTTTAAGTCTGCATCAGAGCAGCTGAGAAGTCTAGATATATTTCCTGGCTGTCCACTTAAACGGAAGCTATGCATAAGCCCTACAGTCTGCCAGTCAAAATATGGTGTGCATTCAGTGGAAAAAACAGTATGGATTTTAGGATATGGCCGGGTATCATCATGATCAATATGTTTTTGTACTGTATCCTCCATCAATTGTAGAGTAGCAGGAGTTACAATTTTTGGTTTAGTTAGTTCAGCAAAGGCTCTGCTTTTTAAAAAGTTCAGATATTTAGACCATGCTGGTTTAGGGCAGCCGTTAGCAGCATGATGTATCAGAAGAGCTTCATTTAGAATGTTGATGCACTCTATACTTAAAAATAGTCCTCTCCGTAGATTAGGATCTATTTCCAACTGCATTACCTGCAATAAGAAATTTCAAGCTTCATTAAAACATGAAAAGTAAAAACTGATGTATGGATGCATTCAGTATAATGACTTAAACATTAGGCTTAAAATACTGAGTCTCATATATACACATCAAAGGGAATATATATGCTTCTCTACAAGACTGAGACAAGTATGTCACTGGAATATGAAGCTGTTTTCTAAAAGACAAAAGTATCCTCCTATTAATATGTTGGTATACATACCTCCCTGGGATAAGGAGGTTGAGGAAAGAGCTGGTCACAGCTATAAACAATCTCATCCTTATCATGGTCAGCCTTACTAAATGACCAATTTCCTACCCTAAATGGCAGCCCATAATGGAGAAGAATTGGCTCAACTCCCTCCCGGGGTGCGTAACCTGGGTAGATCATCAAGTTATCATTGATCTTGTGATGGAGCCCAACCTATGAGCAGCATAAGAAAAGCCAAATGGAAAGAGTGAAAGAAGGATAAAAGCAAAACAAATTGTGAAATTTAAATATTTTAAATACAAAAATCATTTTAAAGGGTCAACTCACTTCTGCTGCACCAAAAGAGTATCCATACATCTCACTAATCCATCCTTTCTCGTATATGTCACCCGTTATGTTTACTCGCCAGTGAGCCCTATCTTGCCGTACTTCCTCTGTTTTTGAAAGCCAGATAGGTGCCAAAGATCGCAGGTCGTCTATATGCATTGCCAAAAGTCCACCTACTCTGTCACAAAGTTCTGGGTGTTTTGTGTGCAGTTGAGCCAATATATTGTAACAACCTCTTAAATACCTGGAGAAGGAATTTTACTTTGTTTATGGCATGTTTTCATGGTGATTCAGAGATTTAAACAATGAATAAAAAATACAAGATATCTGTACTGTTTTCAAGAAATTCAAACAAGTTTCATAACTTGATTCAAAGTCAAGATACTAAGTCTTTCTTGCTTGGATTTTAGGGAAGTTTATATTTTCAACTATACCATTAGAAACTTTAAATCCCTCTCTCATCGCAAAAAATATGTCAAATGAAAACATCCCAGGTCTTTAAAACTTTAATATTCTTATAATCTGCTCTTTGCCATAAATGAAGCTAAACTAGCCCAATTACATCCTTCCATTGTCTGAATATCTAGCTATTAACACTATATCACTAAAAAAATTACTAATAAGCATTTAAGATATTAGTGAATACCCATAAGATGCTGCAACAGGTCTTCCTTTCTCTGCAGCAAGTTTCCATGGTACAATTCGGCCTCGGATTATCATGTCTGCATCAAGGATAATAACCCAGTCAATATTCTCTGCATCTTTACTGTATTTGAGCCAATGTAAAACCCCAGCAGGTCTGTTTAATGCAGGGTACCTGCATAGTAGACAAAATTTATATCTCATGCACCCTATTATAGGAAAGGGATGTCACTAATTTACTTCTGCAATATGGTATTTATGTGTCTTATTTGGCCAAAAACTAAAATTCACATCCCTGTAAACATGGGAATGGTAGGGATCAACCATTTACACAATACAAAAGTACTCACACTGACTGTGAAAAAAAAAATAGAGGCAGAAGCAGCTTAAAATTTAACTAACACCCAGCATTAATTTCAGAGGAACAGAAGTCAAATAGGAAAAAGGTCTTCACTCACAATTAAAATAGTATATCCTTGGACAACATGCTTTAATAAAAGACATCTTGTCTACTTCAAAAGAGATCACTTAAGTAAAAGACACTCATACAAACCAAAGCACATAAGTTTTGATAACCTATTGATGCAAATACAAATTAAGATATATACATTCGCGGGAATAAATTAGCTAGCACAGAAATGCACAAAATTTTGCAATGATTAACGTCAACACAATCACACAGCAACAAATCATGCATTTTGAAAAACTGTACTACCAGAGTGGCAGTAGCAAGCATAGTAAATCAGAACCAGTGTCAATGATAGCAGATCAGTTCTCAATAAAACTACAACACATAAAACCAATATACTCTTTTTTATCCCCAAATTAGACTCCTGAAGCTGATTCAACTTCTTGCTAACAGTGATTATACTTTACCAGTCACCAGTTGTGGGGTGATAGTTCATCGAGGGAACCTCAAATGTAGGAGCTAAATGCATCCCTCTGTAAGTTTTTTTCTGCTCCTCAGTGCAACTGAGAAGACGCGTGATGTGACCCGGTTGCTTCGCCTTTCTAAAACTGTGCATGAGTCCAACAGTTTGCCAGTCAAAGTAGTTATTACACTCCACAGAGAATAGAGTCTGAATCCTCCAAGGAGCTTTCTGAGCTGGTTCCACTCTCTCCATACTACAAATGGTCAGTCCCAGAATCACCAATGAAAACCAAATTGAAAATTTCTCCATTGTGGATCAGGGAAAAAGTGAGATGTGAAGTGGGTTTTGTCTAATTTTGGGAACAAGGTCTGAATTCCATTACTTTAATTGCCAAACCGAAGCGAGCCAGTGAGAATGCAAAGTCAAAGTTCGATTGTGGTAAATGCTTTTAGTTGACGAGGATGTCACGTTAAATGAGGAAACAATTTTACACCTGAACATGTAATATTCTATAAATGAATAAAATACATAAAGATTTAAAAGTATAATGATAAAATGTAGAGAAGCAACTTAACAAAAATGTAGGTTAAAATCCTCATATGTTCTATATTTGTACTAAAATCTTAATTTAGTTTTTAAGTTTTAAGTTGTCTTGGGTACTAACTTTTTAAAATATATAATAAATAGGTTATTTTTGTTAAGTAGACAAAAATGGTGTTAAGATATATTGAGGTGTAATATTTATCGAAACATGTGTCATTGTTCAATAATTTGAGTCATTGACGTGTTATTTCATCTCATTTCTACTCATGCATTGTTTGTCCTAACATTTAAATTAAGTCCTAACATTGTTCATCTTCTTCTTCAAGCATTGTTCAGTTGAGGCATATCTAGTTCTTCTTCATCTTGCACTTACAATGGTTGGGAAGGGATGCAACATAGTAGTGGCGTTGCAAGGAGGTTAAGCGTAAATCACATTTACTTTTGTGGTGAGAATGCAGTCTTGAGAACTGCGAAAACGCTTAAGAATAAGGGAAAACAATTTTATGGGTACCCTAAGTTCAAGGTAAGACAGATAGAAGCAAAAGTGGTTGTTTTTATTTCTATTATGAGCATGAACCATAGCAAAAATAGGTGTTTTTATTTGTGGAAAAAATGATTGTATTTTAAACTGTGTTTTAGTTATGTTGTTGAACAGAGAGGGAGTGAAGGTTTTGTTGGATGCAATTATTTTCAATAGTGCAGTGAGCAAGGGATTGATGAAAGTCTAAGAAATAAAGAAATGTGTGCACCTGTGGTGAATCTGGAAGAAAGGGATGGTGAAAGTCTGAAAAACAAAGAAATGGGTGGAACTATGCTCAAGTTGGAAGAAAATGATGTTGAAAAGATGAAAATATCAAGAATAGATAAATCTGTTTTTATGTTGGAGGTGCAGGGTCATTACATCCCAACATGAGATTATTGCTAAGGAGGATGGGTTGCATCTATGGGTGCCACTGATGTAGTATCTTGTGTTTGTGGTTGTTGTGGGCAAGATTTTTTTGTGTCCAATTACCTTGCATACACCACATGTTTTTTTTAACCCTCCTTTTCTTAATTTAGTATCATTATTCTTTATCTCCCATGACTCAAGTTGTCTCTTTTTCTTAGGTCTTCCTGGCATTGTCCTTTTATTTGGGGGAAATACATTTGGATATAGTGTAATTTCCCACACGTGTTTACCATTGATAATATAGATGATTGAATTGTAAGTCTCTTCATATGTTGTCTTCCTAAACCAATGGCCAATGAAGTCTTCTCCATTTAAATTAAGAAATTTCATTACAGCAAGAAATTCCAATAATGCTCCATTTTCTACACGTGCAATCCATTCTATCAATATTAACGACAAATTACTCTCGAAATTGAGATACATGCATTACTTCCAATAATTTATTTGCTAACCACCTATCATGTATACAAAGCCATAACATAATTTTCATTAAAGTACTCATGATGTAAAAGGATGTTAATAGCTATGATTAAAGTTACCTTGGTATCCAACATTTGGTTAAGCTTGATTCTTTTTGAAGTCTATTTAGTACTTTGGGACAGATAAAGTCTTCATATGATGTCATCTTTGTCTTGTTCGTAGCATATCTCCTCATAATGTAAACCCTAATGTTCTCTAACATGCTAATAATGGGCTTAGACCTATTATGAACTAGTACACTATTGAAGCCCTAACACATATTGTTCACAAAAGTGTCGCACTGTGATATAGAGATGAATCTAGATCTTGACCAAAACCTAATTTAATGTATGTCAGTAAATATAAGTGTCTAAAGTATGGACCACAAATGTATATTAGTATTTATAACAGTAAATGCTTACATGGGTGTAATAGCAATCAAGTATTTAAAGGCATCCAAATTAACCATTTTTAATGTTCCTTATCGCAGTCTCCCAATGTTGTGGATATGTAGTAGTTGTTGCCCTCCACATGAGACGTTTAAGATTCTTTCCTGAAATTTATTTTAAAAATTTGAATGTCTAACACAAAATCTTTGTTCTACTCTAGGTAGAAGTTCTTGAATAGCTGGCAAAAGACCTTGATGTTTCACAACAATAAAGAAAACAGTCAAGTCAGCTGATGTAAATGTGAATAAATTTTGGAATCAAAAGACATAAAACTAAACTTTTGTAGGTCTGAACTAAAAGTGCATGATGCTTACACAACTTCCCCACCAAGGTCCTCAATGGGAAGCTCTAAGAATCATTTCCATGAGTCCTTGTTTTCCACCTCCACAATAACATATGATATGGGTAAAATTTGTTCATTTCCATCTCTTCTAATCACTATCAGCAACTCCCCTCCATATTTTTCTTTTAGACAACATCCATCCAACCCAATTATGGGTCTACTACATACGAAACTATCTTTGCATGCCTTCAAACATGCATAAAATATGTTAAAGATTAACTGACCGTCATTGTTCTCAACTTTTATTTTGATTGTTGAACCAAGATTGGTTCTCAAAAGTTCATGACTGTAATAATAGATTCTTCTAAATTGTTCTTTGTATGACCCATCAACATTATCATTTGCAATGTTTCTTTCCTAAAGGCCATATTTCTATATATACTAACATTTCATTTCCTACTAACATTGTCCTGAATGTCCATCACTTTCATAGTTGGGTTTTCTCTCACTGTTTTCTCCATCCTTTTACTCAACCATTTGGCATTCATCAACTTCACGTTAAAATCTTTGTTACTAAGTGAAGACTAAAGCAGTTTTCATAGTACACACATTTAATCAGTTCTGCCTTACCACAAATTAGCAATTGTGGCTCTAATCAACTAAGCGAAGATTAAACCCAATTAGACAACTAAGCGTGTACCTAACTACAAGCGCAAAATAAATTATATGATGCAAGGCAAAAATTAGAAAAATCACAAAGACAACACAAATATCTCATGGAAACGTTGCAGTCTCACTAATCACCAACCCAACAGAATTAAGCTACCATTAAACAAAATATTAATGCAACAAAACGTAATAAAAACACTAAAACGAAACTACAATCAACATAAGAATGAAAATAGAACGGTAAAACGCTTTAGAAAACCAAATTCGAAATTGGAAATAAAACGAAATTAGGAAACCCAATTACAGAATGAAATCATCAAACTAGAATGGAAACGGGAAACAAAACAGAAATGAAATTTCAGCAGCACAAAGAATAGCAAAAGAGAAAAAATGCAATTGAGCAAGAATAGAAAAACATAAACGGATTTCAAATGGAATTCAATGGAAAATGAGATTCAATACATAAAAAGGGAGATTTAATTGAAAACACAACTGATTGTGCTTGAACTATATGTTATGCATATTCATCATGTTTATATCTGTGATATGTGATTATATATGTGATATGCATATACATTGATTAAGATTGATAAAACTCTTTCCATATTACATATCTGTATGAATTAATCGATTACAGAGTTTTTGTAATATGTTAGATTCATCAAATATCAGTATTTGCTTAGTAGTGACAAAACTAGAAGTTTTAATCGATTACATTATGTGGATAAGCGATTGAAACTCATATCTTTACATATACTTATTTATTGAGTGCATTGATGAGTTTTGGATTGAAAAAGTTTTACAATTTGCTTAAGTGTTGTACTTAATCGATTACATTATTTTCTTAATCGGTTAAAGCTCGTATGTTTTGAAAACTTGTTTTTGATAAGTCATAACTACCTTAAAGGTCATATTTTCAAATGCTATGATTTACATTCATTACTTAATCGATTACATGATATGCTTAATCTGTTGAATGCGTTAAATGTAATTATGTTACAGTAGTGTTAATTGCTTAACCGATTACATTAATAATGTAATCGATTAAATTGCGTAAGTACTGTCATTTCTATAAATTGGCGCATAACTCTTTGCATTAAAGAACCTTTTGAATAATATCTTTCATATCTGAAAAGGTTTGTTGAGTTTATAATTGCAAAAGCGTCTTTCTCCAAGAATCAAGAAGCATTTCATTTGGAAAGAATTCAAATCAAGGATTCTTGAAGAGTTGTTGTACATTCAAAGTCTCATCAATCTGCACTGTGAGGTGTAACTCTAGAAGATTAGAATTGTTTGCAATCAACTGTGATTGTGGTTCCCTTTTGCTGCTCGCCAGGAAGAGAACTTGTGGAGTTTTGGTTACTTTGAGTGTGGTATCTCAAAGGGGTTGCAAAAAGAGGATTGTTCTTTTTGTGTTTTACTATAGTAGATTTAGAGTTAGAGAGGAAAATACTTTGAGAGGGTGTCTCTGTATTGCTTGTTGTAAAACTCGATTTATATAGTGGATTTACTTTCAATCTCATGTTGATTGAAAGGAGACTAGCAGTAGGCATTGAGTTCGATCCAGTATAAACCTTGGTGTTGTTCTTTCTATCCTTTATCTCTTTCATTTTTTACATTCTTTATTTGCTTGCATTCTAAGAAAGGCTTAAAGATTTTGAAAAGATTTTTCAAAGAACAATTTTTATAAAGCAAAATCAATTCACCTCCTCTTGGTTGAGAAACTAGGCCAATTTTTTTCTACACTGAAGGAACGACTTCCCTAGCTAAACAATTACTATTACACAAAGGAAGTTCTTATAAACTTTACAGTGTACATTCATAATAACACGACAAAATTATTCCTTGAAACAATCTTTTATTAGGTAGAGTGTCTAAGAATCTAAAACAAATTCATAAAGCTGAAAATGTGCTATATCAGAAGGGTTGCAAAATAACTTTTTCCATTAACACTATTCAACTCTCCCTTCTAATTTTTTTAGGTACTTTAGTTGGTATTAAAGTTAACCTCGTGGGGTTAGTTCTTAACAGAACTCGAGGAAACGATCCTGGAAATTGGAAAATGAAGGATACACTATCAACCGTCCTCCTCTATTCAAGGGTGAAAAGTTCAACTTATCGAAGCAAAGAATGATTTCATTCTTTGAATCATGTCATATTGACATATGGGACATTGTGTAGCATGATAACCACATTCCTGTAAATGAAGACAGAGAGCCACTAACAAAAAGAAATTGGACTGACGAGCAAAAGTAGTGCTACCTGTTAAATTCCAAAGCTCACAACTCTCTCATGTGTGCTCTCTCTGAAGAAGAGTACCAGAAGCTACGCTTACAAAGGAGCTAAAGAGATGTGGGAAACCTTGGTTGTCACCTTCGAAGGATCAAGCAAAGTCAAAAGAAATAAGTTGAGCCTACTAACCAAACAGTATGAATTGTTTTTGATGGTTGAAAACAAAAACATTCAGAGCATGTTCAACAGATTTCAAACGATCCTTAACGAGATGAAATGGGAAATTCATATGATAACCTCGATCATATTTACAAGATCTAACAATGTTTTCCCAAACAATGAAGACCTCAGGTCATAATTCTACGTACATGAAAGAACCTATACGAAATGAGTCAATAAGAGCTGGTAGGGATACTAAAGATTCATGAGCTCGAACTTCTTTAAGATGGTTCTATCAAGAAGGAGAAAAGTATCATGCTCAAAGCTGTTAAGAAGACTGATGAAAACCTAACTAAGGAAACCCATTCAAAGGAATACCAACTTAAGCTAAGGCTAAGAAAGGGAAGTTGAAGAAGGACTTTTAAAAGTTCTTTCTTAATTTTCTTTCTCTAAGTCTTAGAATGATTCTCTTTTAATATGTTTATATGTTGTTTTGTAGGGCCTAATAAGACCAAGAGATCATGGATCAACCAACCAAGAAGCTTTGATAAACCAAGGAAAGAAAATGAGCTAAATTAGGAAGCAAAATATGTGTTTTTCGGATTTGGCAACATTGCTTCTAGATTGAAGATATGAAGGAATTTGGTTTCTAGATTAAGAGCCATGCCCAACCCAAACCCTGCGTGGCCCGACGCCTATGAGAGTTTTTTCCATGTGAGCATGGAACGTGTTTTTCAAAGAGATGATGCCTCTTATACGAAATAATTTAAATTTGGGAGGGAATTTGAGTCAGAAACATGGCTCATCTTTACTTATAAATAAGAGAGTCATGCCTATGTATTCTTCACTTTTGAGCTTAATGTAATGCTACTCAAATCATTTTCCAGCCTGATTTCTCTTGAGTCAATTTCTTGTTTTGATTTCTCTACCCTTTCCTCTAGCTTCTTTCCTTAGTAGGAAGACCTTCACTTTTGTAGTTTTCATTTCTAGTTTCTACCTCTGAATCTGTTTTCAGTTAACATTTTGTGATTCTAGATCTTTGTACAACATTGATTGATGTCGTTGAAGGTTACTAAAAGTGTAGAAAATCATAACAAGCAAAAAGTAATTTGCATAGCTTGATTGCTAAAAACCAATAACTCTATACTATTTTTGTTGAAACTCTAGCTTTTCACCATGCTAAATTTATTTGATTGGTTTAATTCGAGTTTGGTCATGCTAAGACTTCTAATTCTAGCTTAATTGAG
Organism: Vigna angularis; assembly: GCF_016808095.1. Classification (NCBI taxonomy): domain Eukaryota; kingdom Viridiplantae; phylum Streptophyta; class Magnoliopsida; order Fabales; family Fabaceae; genus Vigna; species Vigna angularis. The sequence goes on along the minus strand of NC_068971.1, from coordinate 27,882,053 downwards.
TGGAACTACACTTCCTTGAGTCAATTTGTTTGTTGTTCCAGCCTTTGATTCTATGAAACCTGGTTTTGGTGGTGTGATGAAATATTTTACTGCATAATTGGCCATAACAAGGTCTGCTTTTTGTTTATGTTATTTTTGTTCTGTTTGAAAACTTGAACAAGTTTAAATTGATGTTTGAAAATTGCTACCACAGTTCATTTAGTCATATCTTGGCCTAAGTGCATATTTTCTTTCTCTAAACCATCATTTTTGAGTTAAAAATGGAAGTGGAGTAGTTATTTTGAGTTGCAAGATGTTTATAACTCATTTAAGAGTTTAAACGCATTTAAAATCAGTAAACCAAGTTGCTTAAATAGTCAATTGTGCTTTTGAACCACTTCCATGCAATTTTGAGTGTTAAACCACCAAACTAGGGACATGTTTCTGGTGCAAATTAGTTTTCCAGCCATTGTTTGCTTATTTCTTTTACTCAAATTCAATTTTGTATTGGTAAAATCTTATTCAATGTTTGAAATTGAAAATAAATTATCAAAAGAAGTATATTAAAGTGAAAAAAAACTTATAGAACCGTGCAATCTAGTTTAGAGGCTCTTAAACCCAAAAACTCAAAATCTGAAATTCATTGGGACATTTCATCAAACAGTTTTGCAAAATATCAAATAATTTGGGTCTGGACTAGTTTTGATTTGTGATTTGATTTTCCTTGCTTTCTTAATCTGTTTGAGCACCCGTCTTAAGTTCCTTTTGAGTGCCTAATGTTATTCCATACTTGTTTTCATTTGAATTTCCAATTCTATTCTTGGCTTCTAAGTTGTCAATTTCATAAAACTGGTTTGTTGAATTCTAGTGCAGTGTGCTAAATCTGTTTGGTGATGTTTGAGGTTGTTTTTGGAGGTTTTGTTACATATGTTTGAGGCATCCAGACACTAGTACAAAAACAGCGTATTACATCGGTTATTTTTGGCTTTTAACGACGTATTCGAGACCGACGTCATAACGGGTGACGTAAATTTTACGTCGAATATCACTGGGCGACGTTAATAGGACAATTTGACGTCGAGTGGATCAAGAATTGACGTAAGTCTAACGTCGATTTTGTGCAACGACGTGAGGTTACGTCCATTAGTAAAGAGAATGACGTCCAATATTTGAATAAATATTTTTATTTATAGTAAGATTTGTCGTCTTATGTACGAGGGAAGTAACGTAAAGTTAACGTCATTATGGATGATAACGAACGTAATGTTCACGTTGAAGTTTAAAGAGGACGTCAATTTTTGGGTAATATTTGAATAAAATTTTATATTTAAAGGAGTCTAAAACTATACCTACTAAGGTAGCATTTCTGGTGTTCCAGCAGTCTAAAACTCACTTGAAAGGCTCACTTTACAATTTGTTTTGGAGTAACAAGCAACAAAAGGTAAAGCTTGAAGCTTATACTAGTTTTAAGCATCATTTTGAGTTTATTTGGCTATGTAACTTGGGAAAATGCTCTTGAAGCAATTTCAAGTTCACATTTGAACATTGAAATAGCTTAATTTCGTACATTAGTGTGAAAGTGTGTCAAGAAGCTCCAAGTGTGACTTGCACTTTCACTTAGGGTTGTCTAGCACTTACATTTTGCATCTATATTGCTTGAATGATCTGTGTTTTAAGTCTCCGTGATATATAGGTTATCATAACATTTAGTTAAACCTTCTTTTGGTTTTAGGAGCATTTCATTTTGCATTTGAATTTTTTTTTTGAAAGATTTCTACCTAAAAGCTTAGGTAAAGACAATCTAAGAAAACTCTTGCTAAGAAAGACTTGGTTTTCAAGCTCGACCATTTGTGAGTCACCTCTCCTTTCTAGGAGCTACTTGGAAGAACTTTGTCTTTAGGTTCCCCTTAGAAATCCTTCACTAGAAACAAAAAAATTTTGTGAAAATCTCTTTCACTCATAACTTGTGCAAGTTTTGAAAACTTTGTGAACCATTTCTAAATACTTCACAAGCATGACTCAATCTAGTGTCCAAGGCAGTGTAAGACCTAACAGTGAGAGCTTACAATTAAGAGAGGAATTTGAACAAAAGTTCCAACAAAGGGACAAAGAGATTAGTGAGCTCAAAGATATGATTGGTCAACTTTTGATCAATCAAAAGAAAGGCAAAAAGAAAGTAGGGTCTTCACATAGAAGAAGGGAATACCTTGGAGACACATCATCTCCACCTAGTGAGCTTGAGCTTTATAGTAGTCATCACAATGATGATCACTATCAATCACCCCCTAGGAGAAATCATAGGTCTAAAGATTAATCTTCCTTCCTTCCATGGTAAAGATGATATTGAAGAATATTTAGAATGAGAGATGAAAATAGAGCAATTGTTTAAGGGCCACCAAATAGATGATGAGAGAAGAATGTTTATGGCCTCTTTGAGTTTTCAAAGCTATGCCTTATATTGGTGGACAACCTTGGTAAAAGACCTTAGATTAAGGAACCTACCTCCCATTAGATATTGGAATGAGTTGATGTTTGCCTTGAGAAGAAGGCATGTGCCAACATACTATGATAGGGAATTAATGGACAAACTCCATAAACTCCAACAAAGAAACATAAGTGTTGAGGAGTATAGGCAAAAAATAGAATTACTCATGTTGAGAGCTGGTATAAAAAAGGAGCTAAGGATAACAATTGTTAGGTTCCAAAGTGGACTTAACTATGATAAGGTAGAACTTATACCTTACAAGGATCTCAATGAGTTAGTCCAACTTTGTATGAGAGTGGAGCAACAACTCAAAAGAAAAAGTTCCACTAGAAAAGACTACCTTACCAGCTCCACCCATAGGAAAGAGTATAAGAGGGAGGATAGTCTATCAAAGTCAAGATTTGAGGGGTCTAGGGAGAGAGAAAGAGAAAAAGAGAGAGAAAAAGAAAAAGAAAAGCTTCAAGTGAGAGAACCTTCAAAAGAAAATAGGAATAGGGAGACCAAATGTTTTAGATGTGGTTACAAAGGACACTATGCTTTTAAGTGTCTTAACAAAAGGTTTACTTATATCCTAGAGCATCAAGATGGAGATGAAGGTTATTCTAGTGATTCAAATATTTCCATATCTGAGGAAGAAGTCTTATCTTGTGAATGAGAGTTATTATTGGTTAGAAGACTTCTTGGAAGTCAACATAAAGAACTAGAAGAATCATAAAAAAAAGAATCTATTCCGCACAAGATGCAAAGTTTTTAAAAACACTAGTTCACTAATTGTAGATAATGGATCCTCTTGTAATTATTGTAGTTCTAAAATGGTGAAAAAGTTAGCCTTAACTACTATTTCTCATCCCAAACTTTACAAGCTTTAGTGTATAAAAGAGGATCAAGAAATAGTAGTCAAAGAACAAGTAAACACACCTATTTTCATTGAAAACTATAAAGAAACAATTTTGTGTGATGTTGTGCCAATGGATGTTGGACATGTTTTACTAGGTAAGCTATGACAATATGACCATAACTCCACTCATGATGGCTACACCAGTAAAATAACTTTTCTCCATAAAAGAAGTAAAATAATTTTGATTCCTCTCAACAAGTGAAAGAGGATAAAATAAAAATAAAAATGAAATATTAAATTAAATTAAGTAAATACATTTTAGAAAAAAAGTTTGGTTTAGGATAAATCTTGTCTAAGCCTTCCAATTTGACCACTGTGACAAAAGCTTTCATCAATTCGGGTTTGCTAAGCTAGTAAACCTGATATTTTTTCTTAAATAACTATATTTTTCTTTGATGGACAATTCTTATAAGAAAAAAAATGGTAATAGAATAGTTAGGATTGGATAAAATCAACTAGAAATTAAGGCGGTGCAATTAACACATTCCAATAATGAGTTGTTACCTCCGAATTTACCTAACTAGTTATTACTATAGCTTCACCATTTGTAAATCCTTATGGAACTAAAAGGCCCATCTTGACAAAATAATTGCATTGACTACACTATCCACTCCATAATCAGCAGTAACTCACTTCATCCACTAATAAATTAATTATTTAAATACCACGTAACTCTAATGGATTTATTTAATTAATACTATCTTTTTGTCTTGTGTCTGTTATTATTATTAGTATATAAATACCCCTAATAGGATATAGATTTCTTCCAACTCCATCTCTATGCACAATTTATTCCAAAGAAAAACAATCACCCACCACTTGCGACACTGTTTTCTGACAGAGACACCATTTCTTCCGCGGCTTCACTTTACCACCAGAATCCCTCTTTCTCTCTCTCTCTCTCTCTCTCTCTCTCTCTCTCTCTCTCAAATGCCTCACGCGTTATAGATTAAAATAATGTAATCATCCTTTCTTTCTTCTCTTCTCTCCTACTACAACATCCACCTTAGTTTCCAACCTCTTTCCTGTCCCAAATATCCATCTGGGTTATTAGTTTTCGTACCTACCTTTGGTTTTCAACCTTTAACTCCATTTCATAATCAAAGAGTGTAAAAGGTGTTGTTTCCTTTTTACTCTATTCATTGCTTCTAAGGCCTTTTATTCTGATTTATTGGTTTTTTCGTGAGTGCTTCTGAAATTTTTTTGGAACATGGTGTTTTTTGGGTACCCAGTTGAGCCTTTTTGGTTTGTCCAACCCACAGGTCAATATATGCTGTAGCACAAGTGTATGAGCTGTGAGTAATTCTTTTTGCTTAGAGGGCATGATCTTTTTGCTGACTGTGAGTAATTCTGCTACTTGCTATACTTGTTTGTTCAACATCTTTAGGGGAAGCAGAATGGGATCTGGCACTGAGGTTCACTCAGTGGTGGAGTTCAGTCTGGATGCAAAGTGGCTTATAGATCCAAAGCAACTATTTGTTGGGCCAAAAATTGGGGAAGGTGCCCATGCCAAAGTGTACGAAGGAAAGTAAGTCAACGTTTATTTTTGTAAAAGAAAAAAATTGGTTCTGTTTTGGATATCACTAGATTTATGCACAATTTCACATTAACTTTTTATATGATATATTTGTTTAGAAAAAAAAATACATATTTTACATCAACTATTGGATCGTAATAGAGAATAATTGGATGACTGTGTGCCGTCTTGTTTCATTTTCTTATTTTTGTAGATATAAAAATCAGAATGTTGCTGTTAAGATTATTAATAAGGGCGAAACCCCAGAACAGATTTCTAGGAGAGAGGCTCGGTTTGGCAGAGAAATTGCAATGTTATCTAGAGTTCAACACAAAAATCTAGTTAAGGTGGGTCATCCCAGAATGAAAGCTTTTCTCTTTTCTGAAGCGTGTATATATATATATATATATATATATATATATATATATATATATATATATTTATGTATGTATGTATGTATATATGTATATATATATATATATATTTATGTATGTATGTATGTATATATATATATATGTATGTATGTATATATATATATGTACATATATATATATATATATGTATGCATGTATTTGTAAACTAGGCAAAGATAAGTCACACAATAACGGATACATTTGTCTGATGCCAGTTTATTGGGGCTTGCAAAGAACCAGTTATGGTTATTGTAACTGAACTTCTGTTAGGGGGAACATTGCGCAAATACCTGTGGGGTATCCGTCCAAACTGCTTGGATATGCGTGTGGCAGTTGCATTTGCTCTTGATATTGCGCGAGCAATGGAATGCTTACACTCTCATGGGATCATTCATCGTGACCTTAAACCTGGTATTTTTATAAGATTATCAAACTTGCTAGTGTTGTAAATTATAGTCAGTAGTTAATAATGGAATAGATTGGGACTGACCTAGAGGTTTGTGGAATTTTACATCTTCCATCAGATAATGCTTGCTTGTTAATTGCTCAAGGTTGTTTATTTCGATAAAAGCTTAGCTTTCTATTTTGGTGATGATTAATAGCATAGCATCTTTTTGTTTTCTAGCCTGTATGGCCTGTACATAAGAGAAGAGATTCAAACCTTTGATATTATTACCGATTGTTCTCTATTTCTGATAGTTGTACTTGAAGATTCCATCTATACCAGTTTTCATTAACAATGTTGTTCTCTATTTTTGCTTGCTTTTTTAATTAAATTTTGTTTTTTCTTTTTAAATTTTAAAAGGTTTACTTTTTGTCCTTTAACTCTCAAAATTCTGTTAATTTTCTTTTGGAACTGACTGTTTCCAATTTTAGGACAATTTCAAACCTCTTTTTTATTGATTCAAGATACGACTCCTTAACTTAAGCTACTTGGAAAGTAATAGGACTGGAGGGCTTAGATTTATAGGGAAGGCCAAGGTTTGGAAGGTCTATGTTAGGAGGAACACTAAAGAAAAGAGGGGGGTTGACATGGCAGTAGGTGTAACAGAATTGACAAATGCATGAAGTAAAATATAGGCTATATGAGGAGTCTTATGGAGAGGGGGAAGGGGGAGAAAAAGAATACACATTTATGGACAAAGGGCAGTAGCTGCTCTGTGGGAGCATAGGTCTGTTGCTGTAGGATTTTATTGCTGTTGTATTTGACGTTTCAATATTAAATAACAAACATTTTCCAATTTCACTGTTTCATTGTTCTTTGTTTTGGTCTCTAACGTTGGGTCTGACCTGCCAAATCGTGAGTGAAGGAGAGACATGATTTTTATGGTGACAAAGCAGCAATGCCACCCAAGAAGATAGAGGCCAAGGTTGCAGCATTTGAGACTGTTGAATATAGTAAAAAACTATATTTAAATTAATCCCTCTTGTGTAAAATACACATATAGGGTTCTCTATTTATAATAGAAGAAATATGGGCTAAGCCCAAAATACAAATGAGAAATAATAACAAACCAACTAAAAGATAAAAGATAATATATCTAACACTCCCCCTCAAGCTGGAGCATACAAATTGTATGAACTAAGCTTGGAATAGATGAACTCAGTGTTAAACTAGATGATTTGTCTTCAAGAGTGTGAGGCAAACATAGATGAACTAACAGCAGCTTGTGAAACTTCAACTTCAAAAGTGGATGAAGGAAAGTAGTGGTGGACAATGACAATCTGCAAGGACTGATTCCCAATCAATGATGGATGAGTGACGGGATCAACAGTGGTAGCTGAAAGCTAAGAGCTACAAAACTGCAGGGACTACACTAAATTCTCATCAATGATGGATGGGTGACGGGATCAACAGTAGTAGCTGAAATCTTACAAAACTGCAGGGACTACACCCATATATATGTGACTTGACTTGCAATGTCTTGGAAACGTACTCCCCCTCAGTGTGAACGGCCCCTCAGCGTGAACGGCGGAAATGTGGAATATCACAGTTGCTGGACCACTAAAACAAAACAAAATATTAAGCTACAATGATGAAACAAAGACATCAAAGATCTAAAGATACGTTGGAGGTCCAAAATTCTTTGCTGGACAACTCCCAAGTGGTGATACTTAGCCGTGTATCACAAGAAGATCGGTCTAAACTCTAGCATCGAACAACGGCAAACAGTGCTAACTCTAGCACCAAACAGCAGCAAACAGTGCTAACTCTAGCACTGAACAGCGGCAAACAGGGCCAAACATCGGGCTAACTCTAGCACCGAAAAGTGGCAAACAGTGCCGAACAGCGGCAAACTAAACGGCGCCGGACAGCGGAAACGGCACCTGGACAGCAATCAATAGTGGCTGGACAGTGGTCAAACGGCGCGGGACAGCGGCAAACGGCATGGCCAGCGGCGATGGTCTGGTTGGCGAGACCGACTCCGATCATCAAGTTGGGCAGCCATGGTGAGGGAGAAACCCTAAAAATTCAAAGTACTCCGATTGATGCAACGACCACAGATCCAGAAAGAGGGCGAAGAGGCGATCACGGCAGTGCTGATCGGCGGCGGAAAGCTCCGGCGACGCGCCGGCACGCGCGACGGCAGCGGCGGCAGCGGCGAATCTTGCGGCGGCGCGTGGCGGCGCGTGGGTGCTCCGATCTCCGAGATCTTTGTGCGACGGTGGTCGCCCGGCCGAGACGATTCCGATGGTGTGGTCGCCGGTCGATTCTGGAACTCCGGCGGCGGCGGCGACGACGGCGGTAGCGGTGGCCGGAGGCGGCGACGGACTGGCCGGAAAGAAGCGGCGGCGACGGTGGAGAGATCTGACTGCACGGTGCTGACTGTGGCACAGATTTAAGAGAAAAAGAAAGAGAGAAGGGTTGCCCACTGAAATTTTAGGGGCTGCCGGCGGCCATGGCGGCCAGCCGCCGGCAGACAGCAGAGACACCAGAAGAAGATCAGAGAACCTGCTCTGATACCATGTTGAATATAGTAAAAAACTATATTTAAATTAATCCCTCTTGTGTAAAATACACATATAGGGTTCTCTATTTATAATAGAAGAAATATGGGCTAAGCCCAAAATACAAATGAGAAATAATAACAAACCAACTAAAAGATAAAAGATAATATATCTAACAGAGACAAAGTTAGAAGGCCTCAAATCCATTCTACAAGTGAGTCAGATCAAAGTAGAGGACAATTAGAAAAGGTTAATCATCATAATTAGTAAGAACAAGGAGGAATCAAATGGTAAGGGGACCATGTTGAATTTACAAGGTGAGACGTTAGAGGAGTTCAGACAGTTAACGAAGAAGGTGGAGTTGCCTATGTTTAACAATGATGACTATGCTCGTTGGATTGTGCATGCTGAAGTGTATTTGCAAATGCAGGGAACTTATCCATATTGTTAGTGTATGTTAGTGTCATTAGGTCTTACAGCTGAAGTATACAGCTGTCAATATGTGTAGTGTTAGTGTATAGCTGTCAATATGTGTATTTCTCTATTAATATCAAATCGTACAACACACTTTAATAGTTGACACGTTAATAAAATTAGTTACATCTGTTCAGTTTTCTCTCTCTTTTCTATCCATCTTATAATTGTAAGATAGTATCATTAGCATTTTTTCTCACCGATCTGGATTCTCCTCGTTCTTCCTGACTATCACAATTGCTTTCGCTTTGCTCTGTGCTGCTTTGGTTGTAGCTCTATTGGAGTTTGAATCTACTCCTTGTTTGTGTGTTTTGCCTTGTGTGTTGGTGTTAAGAACCCAAAATTGAAAAGGGAAAGAAGAGTAATATTCTTTATATTATATAGACTAAAAAAAACACAAAAATAGGAGACCACTCTCTCCTCCAAGGGATTCCCCTTCACAAAGAGCTAAAGCTCAATCTACAAAATTATCCCCCACTTGAGATTAAAAACTGATAAAAATATATTCTTGAGGGCTTATCAAATCCCTCTCATTCTTTTCTATATATATTGAAAAGCAAGAGTACATGGAACACCAAGAGTTTGCACTAGACCTCTAGGTACAGAACTAGGTACTACTCATTACTGGTCTAACAGACTAGCCTTAATGATGATATGTAACTGTAATTATTCTAACACTCCCCCTCAAGCTGGAGCATACAGATTGTATGTACCAAGCTTGGAACAAATAAACTCAATCCGAGGTCCCCTTAATGACTTGGTCAATACATCTGCAAGTTGGTCATTTGATCCAACAAACTCGGTACATATTTCTTTTGACAATAACTTTTCCTGAACAAAATGACACTCAATTTCTATATGTTTAGTTCTCTCGTGAAACACTGGATTTGATGCAATATGAAGAGCAGCTTGGTTATCACAATACATCTTCATACTCTGGATGTCACAGAAGCTAAGCTCTTGAAGGAACTGCTTCACCCATATAAGTTCACATGCTAGTGATGCCATTGCCCTATATTCAGCTTCAGCTGTTGATCGAGCCACTACATTTTGTTTCTTACTTTTCCATGAGATAATGTTTCCTCCAAGGAAAACACAATATTCAGTAGTAGATCGTCTATCAATAGGAGAACCTGTCCAATCGGCATCACAATATCCTGATACCTGAAGGCTTCCTTTTTCTTCATATAACAACCCTTGCCCGGGAGCCTTTTTCACATACCTTAGAATGCGAATGATAGCATTCCAATGGCCAACACATGGAGCTTGCATGAACTGACTAACCACTCTAACTGCAAAAGATAGATCCGGCCTTGTAATAGTGAGATAGATTGTTTTCCAACTAGCCTCCTATATCTCTCTGGGTCGGAGAATAACTCACCTTCTTCTGCTGTTAATTTTTGATTTGGGCCCATAGGACTGACAACCGGTCTACAATCAATCATGCATGTTTCTTGCAAAATATCCAGAGCATACTTCCTTTGGGAGATTACAACTCCATCTTTTGACTGAGCTACTTCAATGCCTAAGAAGTATTTGAGGCTTCCAAGATCCTTGGTTTGGAAATGTCTACACAAGTACTCCTTCAATTGAGATATTCCAGCTGTATCATTTCCTGTAATGACTATATCATCAACATATACTATTAAGTAAACACATTTCCCGAGAGACGAATGATAATAAAAGATTAAGTGATCTGCTTCACTGCGTTTTAGCCCAAATTTTTGAACAATGGAGCTGAATTTTCCAAACCAAGCACGTGGTGATTGCTTGAGCCCATATAGAGATCGGTGCAATTTGCAAACCATACCAAACTCCCCCTGAGCAACAAACCCAGGAGGTTGCTCCATATAAACTTCTTCCTCAAGATCACCATGGAGAAAGACATTTTTGATATCCAATTGATGAAGTGGCCAATGACGAATGACTGCCATTGCGAAGAAAAGACGAATGATAGTCATCTTGGCCACGGGAGAAAAGGTGTCACAATAATCAAGGCCATAAACCTGAGTATACCCTTTTGCAACTAGTCGGGCTTTTAGCCTATCAATGTCACCATTAGGGCCGACTTTAACTGCATATACCCATCGACAACCAACAGCCTTTTTGCCCGGGGGAAGTGACACAAGCTCCTAAGTATTACTGTGGTCAAGAGCCTGCATTTCTGCAATCATGGCTTGTCGCCATCCAGGATGATCAAGTGCTTCTTTCACATTTTTGGGTATAACCACAGAAGACACTGAGGGTAAAAGGGAATAAAAGGAGGGTGACAGTCTGTGATAGCTAAGAAAATTATAAATGGGATGAGGGTTTCGAGTGGAACGAGTACCTTTTCTGAGAGCAATGGGCCAACCAGAATCATTTTCACCAGGAGGCGTGGCAAGAGGCGGTGAGGGAGAAGAATCTGAAGGAGGAGATCCACCATTTTCTGGAAGAGGACTATCCATCGGGGTACTATGGCGGAAGATATCAATATGTGGAGAGGAAGGTTCGGGAGGACCTTGAGCATGACTTGGATTGACTAGACATTGGAGATATTGGACTCAACCACTGGAAGAGGAAGGACCTGTTGGAGGATATGAACATCTTGAACAGATGGAGAGAAGAAAGGTGTTTGTTCAAAGAATGTAACATTGGCAGACATGTAGTACTTCTTGGTTTCAGGAGAGTAACACCGGTACCCTTTTTGAAGCCGAGAATAGCCTAAAAAGACACATTTGATCGCACGAGCGGAGAGCTTGTCTAGCCCCGGAGACATGTCGTGAACAAAACAGACACAAACAAAAACTCGAGGAGGGGTGTGAAAGAGAGGATCATTGGGAAAGACAATGGAGAAAGGGACTTTATTATTGAGAGAGGAGGAGGACATCCTATTAATAAGAAAACAGGCAGTTAAGATGGCATCCCCTAGTGATGAACAGGAATATGGGCACCAAGCAAAAGGGTACGAGCAGTTTCAACCAAGTGTCTATTTTTTTCTTTCGGCTATACCATTTTGTTGGGGTGTATGAGGACAAGTGGACTGATGCAAAATACCATGGGAGCTAAGGATTGCAAAAAAGTGGAGGAGAAATACTCTTTAGCATTATCACTTCTTAAGATTTTAATTACTTGACCAAATTTGTTCTTGATTTCATTCAAAACGGATGTGAAGATGGGTAACAATTCAGAGCGATCTTTCATTAGATAAACCCAAGTACATCTAGAATACTCATCAATAAATGTAACAAAATACCTAAAACCAAAAGAACAGATGCGACTAGGTCCCCAGACATCAGAATAAATAATAGAAAAACTAGAATTACATATTGATTGAGACCTTTTAGGAAAGATAGATCTAACCTGTTTTCCTAGTTGACAAGACTCACATTCTAAAGTCTGAAGACCACTAAGTTCAGGACACATCTTTTTTAACTTTGACAAGTGAGGATGGCCAAATCGGTCATGTAACACTTTAGGGGGAAGAGCTGTAACACAGGATACCCGTGGACGAGATCCAAAATGGTATAAACCTCCAGCTTCATATCCTTCTCCAATTTGTCTCCCCGAGCCACACTCCTGTATAACAAAAGATTTTGAATCAAAAGTTATTGAACAATGTAACATTTTGGTTAACTGACTTAAGGAAAGTAAATTGATTGGATAGTTCGGGACAAAAAGAACAGATTTCAAAGTGAGAGAGGGAGGGAGACAGGGAGACTTGACCGACTCCCTTTGAACAAGTTTTAGAGCCATTTGCAAGGGTAATGAAATGGGGTTTTTCTTGGAGGGAAAGGGTTGAGAACAATGAGATATTACCAGAGATGTGATCAGAAGCACCCGAGTCAATTACCCATGAATTTTAACCTTCCATGGATTGAGAAATGCAAAGCTGTGGATGTACTTGGGGATTGAGATGATTGGGCCAAGCTGTTAGACTTTAATCGCAGATACTCTTGATACTCTTCCTCAGTGAACTTGGAGTCGGAAGTGGGAGTTTCAGCCTTAGAGATATTGGCGATTTTTGAAGGAAAACCATGCAAGGAGTAGCAGTTTTCTTGGGTGTGACCCACCCTCTTACAGTAAGTGCACCGTGGACGTCCCCGACCTCCACGTCCTCCTCCTCTAGTGCCACGTCCTCTTTTTCCTCGCGTGGCAACCATGACAGATGGTTCCATTGTTTCATGAGCTTCCTGAGATTGAGGCACTAGAACACGAAGAAGACATGTGGTCAAGGCTTCCAAGCAAGGGACCTCATGACTTGTCAGAAGTTGATCTCTGATATGATTCAAATCTGGATGTAAAGCATGGAGGATCATCACCATATAATACTTGTCAAGTTTCTTCTTGATGTCTTCCAAAGATTCTTCTTCCAAGAACATTCTCAACTCTTTCACAGCTGCTTGGGCTTCAGTCATGAAGGAGACCATATCATGGTCTGTCATTTTGAGACATGCAAGCTTGTTTGTTGTATCATAGAGACGTTGAATATCATTAGCATAAATGCTTTGAGCTTTCTTCCAAAAAGAGTGACATGTTCTGAAGGCTCTAAGAGATATCAAAAGTCAGGGTTCCACAGTTTGCCACAATAGGGCACACAATTGGAAATCTGCTTGTTTCCATTGTTCAGCCTTTTCAGAAGGTACTTGGCTTCCATCCTGCTTAAGGTGGTAATAATGTCCTTGACCGAGGAACCACATTTCCACGGCAGCAGACCAAGACAGATAATTCTTTCCGTTTAGCTTTTCGGATGTAATGGAGGGACTTCCAGAGAAAGAAAGAACACTTCCAAACGTCATTCTTGATAAAAATAGGACAAAGAAAAAACACAGCAGTGAGGAACCAAAAAACCAAGAGGGTTTCTTAGGGTTTTCTTCAAGGGGAGCTTCTGGACTTCATTGAAGTAGGGTTTTGAGGGTCAGAATAGAGAGAGAAGGCTCAGGTGACAGCTATGGAGGTGTCGCGGTGACCTTCTGACGGCCAGAGGGCGACGCGTGAACAGTACGCACCTGTTCGCAGCGCACAAAGAAGCGGCGCGTGGCGGAGGGTGGAGGAGAATCAAACTCCAGCACCGGTGGGGGTGGTCGTCGCGTGAAGAGACGAACCAGATCCAGTGGTCGCCGGACAGAACAGTGACGGCGGACAGAGAATCAGACTCCGGCACCGGTGGGGGTGGTCGTCGCGTAAAGAGACGAACCAGATCCAGTGGTCGCCGGACGGACCAGTGACGGCGAACGGCGGCGGACAGCTGGTAGACAACCCAGGACAGAAACCAGAGCAGGATGAACCTGCTCTGATACCAACTTGAGATTAAAAAGTGATAAAAATATATTCTTGAGGGCTTATCATATCCCTCTCATTCTTTTCTATATATATTGAAAAGCAAGAGTACATGGAACACCAAGAGTCTGCATTAGACCTCTAGGTACAAAACTAGGTACTACTCATTACTGGTCTAATAGACTAGCCTTAATGATGATATATAACAGTAATTATTCTAACACCCCCAAAAGTCCCCTGCATACTAGGACCCCCCAACTATATAAAGGAAACCTCACTCACCCTAACAACCTAACCAACAACTACTTCTTAATTTGTTTCCTCCTATCGTACATATTATATCATATCATTACACGTTGCTGTAGAACAACCTTGTCCTCAAGGTTGGGACAATGAAGCTTGATCCCATGGCAGTATGATATTGTCTTATCATTGGAAGGGAACCCACTTACGAAATTCACTTCTGTTTTGGTTCTTTCTTCACTACAAAGGTGTGATTCTTCACTGCTGACCCTTCTCCCACCTTTAGAGCAATTTGCATATCTCTAATCCAGTCTCGTGGTTCTTGTTGTGGCAATCGACTTTTACTATTCTCTACAACAATCATTTCATCTATTAGACTATTTCCAATTCCAAGCACTAGTTGGGATCCGTAAAAGCAGGTAATTTATGCCCTTTTGACAAATAATATGCAGAAAGTCAAGCCTTAAAGATTTGCAGCTCCATAATACTACTACCGCTATCACTGACTCGTGTAATTCGATTGACATGAGGAAGAAATTATGCTGGCTCGGATTGACTATATAAAAGTCTATCTATGACAATTTCTGGCACTACCACTCCTTCCTTAATTCCAGAATTTTCCCTAATAGGAGAGTAGATTCAGATTCAAAACCTATTCGCTTGTCAACGACTAAACGTCTCAGCTTCATAGATAGAAGTATTCCAACCTCCCTTGCAGCTTCTTGTACAACATTGGAAAAATCGATGCAGCTACTCTGTTTAACCCTCTCATCAATGTTGTCCCCAAAACGCTTTAACTGTGATGGAAGACACCCTACATAGATTCCATGCCCAAAGTAGGTAACCAGAGATTTGTTCTTTTGTTCTAGCTTCAATGTGTCATCAGATGCATCAAGTGGGTCATAAATTAGGCCAAGCCACCAAGGTTTCCTCTTGGCTTGTCCCCAATCAAAATCACCAACAACAAAACCATACCCTTCATCTCTCAAGTTCCCCACGTTTTGACCTCTTTACTGCTTCCCCCGTCTTTTTCTTCCTCAACACCAACCACTTTTGAACCATCCACACTCAAAACAACCGCATGTTCTACTTTATTCTCAGAAGTAGTAGTCACTATGCTCCCACCACTTTCTACTTTCTTTCCTCTATCTTCACCCTCCTCCACTGTTTTAACATATGTACCAAGTCCATCCACACTCTCCCCACTAAAATCAACAACTTTTGCAACTTCACTCTGAGAAGAAAGAGTCACAACATTCCCATCATAGTCTTCACCTGATGTATTTTCCCCACCAACCTTTGTCAAATTATCCACCCTTAGAGTAGCAGCTTTTGCACCTTTCTTAGAAGCAACATCAACAATGTCACTGCACTTATTATCAGCTCCAAACCTACCATAAGAATACCTACTTTTCATGTGATTTGTTCCAGGACATAGACACCCTAACAACCCAACAACTCCTACCAAATAACACCACACTCTTATTTGTGTCCTTGCTCTCCAAACCCATAGACAAATACTCAGCCATGTCCATATTGGGGGTGCTGGTGATAATCTTGTTCTTCTTGCATAGGACTTGCCACTTTGTCAAGAAATGCTCCCCCGACTGATTCACTGAAGTTGGATTTACTAGAGACACCAGTATCTTGAATTCTCGGATGACTTGTTCCCCACTCCCAGTCCATGTCACTGCTGCTAAACTCTCTAATAATATGTTCCCCCTGCTATCATGGCTGAGCTTTCCATGGTTGGGGATTCTAGCATTATTCCCCTTTTGCTTTCTTCACTTCTTACCATAGCTACCACTTCATTAATTCCTGGAACTTTGTCTTTACCAAGAATTTGGACTCTCACTTGATCAAAATCAGAGTTAAGCCCTACCAAAAAATCATAGACTCTATCTTGCTCAATATATTTTTTGAGCATGGCAGAATCATCTGAGCACTTGGCTTTGATGACCCTATAATGGTCTAATTCCATCCCTGTAATGGTCTAATTCCATCCACAATGATTTGAGTTGATTGGCATACTCTGTAACAGTCTTGGTTCCTTGTTTGGCAGCGACAGTCTTCACCTTCACATCATATATTTGGGCAGCATCTTTAGCTTTTGAGTATGTCTGCTCCACTGCATTCCAAATCTCCTTTGCAGAATTAAGAAACATGCAAGTATCAGTAATTTCTGAGATCATGGGGTTCCATAGCCATGCCATGATCATAGAGTCTTCTTCATCCCATTTTGTAAATTTGGGATCGTCTTCTAGAGGAGCATCATCAGTCAAGTGGTTAGCTTTCCCTTTACCTTTTAAAGTTCTGCGAACAAGCTGGGCCCATTTCAAATAATTTGTTCCATTTAAGCGGTAGGTAGTGTTGAGGTTCTGGAGTTGTTCCTGATTGGTTTGTGATGCAGTAGGCACCACTTCCATAGTTTGGTCTGCCATGTCCAAGCAGCAGAACAATGGTAATCCAGTGAGACGAGATTTGAAAGGAAAAGCACTACAAAAGAAAGAACACTGCAGCAATGAAGGCTATAGTGTAGAGTTGTGTTGGCAACAGCAATGAAGGCTGTTTTGAAAGAAAGAGTGGCAGCAATGAAGGTTGCCGGCTAGGGTTTTAGTGAGCAGTTAGAGGCGGCTCCCAGATGTTGAGAGCTCTGATACCATCTCATAATTTAGGGTAAAATGTATATGTTATTATGCTGAGATTACAAATCCATATAAACAATGCTAGAAAGCTATTTTAGGAAGTCTAATAATAGCTCCTAAAGAAATAATCCCTATATTTCAAGGATATCCTAATCATAACTGATAATTATAATCTCCTAAATAAGGAAGAAATATAATTAATAAAAGCAAAGACTTTAATACAGATAAAAAGATTCTAACATATACAAAAAGAGGCAAGACACTTGCCAAAAATCCTAACCCTTAAAGATAAAAATAGATTGAAATGTAGCACCGATTAACCCTTTTGTTAGTACATTTGCAAGTTGATTTCTAGAGGATATAAATGGTGTACATATTGTCCCATTATCTAATTTCTCTTTTATAAAGGGTCTATATATTTCAATATGCTTAGTTTTATCATGTTGCACAAGATTGTGTGCAATATTTATTGTTGACTTGTTATCACAATACAATTTCATTGGCTTCTTCCAATCGATCTTCAAGTCTTCTTCTAAAGTTATCTTTAACCATAGTATTTCACTAACTCCCAAGGCCATGGCTCTAAAATGTAACAGATAATATCTTAAACATGTGAAATAGCATAAAAAATTGAGTTCCTTGATCAACTAGTGTCAAAATATATTTTAGGAAACTTTAGATATTATTCCCATGTATTTAATTTGTTATATTCTCTATATCTTGCTATTATTACTAGAATAACAATCCCATAATTTTAGGGATTTGTTTCGTAGAATAGGGTGCTCATTTAAAAAAATATACATTCTCTCTCTAAATTTAAGAACTAGGAAACTGGAAAATCTAATATTAGATTGGATAGGACCATGAGGGTCTATGTTAGGAGAAAGGGGAATTAAAAACACAACATAGGTTGTTAGGAGGTTTCGGATGGTTAGGCTGTTATAGTGTCCCTTGGGGGATGACTATATATAAGGGGAAGGTATCTTGAGACAGACACGATTTTGTATCTCTGTTGTGGACTGGTTTGTACCTGTGAGAAGGGAGATAGTTCCCTTGGATGTCATTGAACATTCTCTTTGTTACCCATATAATAATACAAGGTTTTTCTACTGTGAGTGTGTGTTGTGTGTTCTGTCATCAGAACAGAGGGAAGGCTTGGTTTCTTGTCAGCAAGAAACCTAACAAGATTCTTTTTCCATTACTTGTAAGAGTCACTTTTCTCACATTGTCCTCTTTGTTTATGCCCTTTTTGCTTTGGTAATTACTCTCATTTCATACTTTCAAGTTGGTGACTCTAGTAAGATAAATTTCAAGATTTGAGTCAATTAAAAATAGGCTTGTGAGTAATAGAGAAGATTGGGAGAGAATATCCCTTGTGTGTTTAGCATACACATAGGGTAGTTTATTTATATTGTAAGATATGGGCCAATGCCCTTAATACAGAATAGACTAAGCCCAAATAACAGAAACACACATCTTAACATCTAACAAGGCTCAAAACTGTTCTCCAAAATGGGAATCTACTAGAGTTTCAGAATGACAACATCAACTCAAATTCAAGAGTTAAAGAGACCAAATGAATCCTTTGCTAGATAAAGAATAAGAATGAATTTTAGTAAAATGTAAAGGACCAAAAATATACTTTTAGCGGATGAAAAAATGTAGGCAATTCCTTCATTCACTTCTAAGGTGTTCGATGGACCATCGAGATAATAAATATTTGGGTAAAGAAACAGCTTCATATTTCTATAGAACTGATGTTACAAAGAAACAGCTTAATATCTATCAAGGAATATCTATCTATTTTACGATCTAGTGGAATTCTGATCAAATTTTTTGTTTTCATCTCAGATAACTTGATCTTGACAGAAGATCATAAAACTGTTAAACTTGCAGATTTTGGTCTAGCCAGAGAAGAGTCCTTAGCAGAGATGATGACTGCTGAGACAGGGACATATCGTTGGATGGCTCCAGAAGTACTTCTTAATTGTCAAAAACTGAACAATTTATTATTTTTCAGTTTGGTGATCCATGTTAGTAATTTACCATTTCATCTTTGTTTGGTTACAGCTTTACAGCACTGTCACTCTAAGACAAGGGGAGAAGAAACATTACAACCATAAGGTGGATGTCTACAGTTTTGCTATAGTGCTGTGGGAGCTCATCCATAATAGGTTGCCTTTTGAAGGCATGTCAAATCTACAGGCTGCATATGCAGCTGCATTTAAGGTTGATAACATTCTTTTCATCTGGTGCTTACCATAATGAATTATGCTCAAAGTCATAACATTTGAATAATTTGTAACCTCTAGCAAGCCATCTCCTATCATAACTAGAAGGTATACGAAATTAAAATTAAAACTGCTGAAACATAGCTTATGCACAAATTAAAAGTAAAACATTGGAGAAGCTATACGAAAGAGCTTCTATATCAGTTCATGCTTAAACTAATTTTAACTCATGTAAAAATCAATTAAATTTTCGTCTTGTTTTTCTTTTCCAAAACTTATGCAGAAGTCTGTTGAACCAGACCCTTAAACCTTTATTTCGAGGTTTTAGTTCACTCTGATTTATGTTTTCAAAGATTTATGCATGGAATGATCACATGGGGAGGAACTAAAATGTTGTGTTTACAATGCCGTGTTTAAATATTTGAAAACAAAAAGCATAAAATAGAGTAAAATTAAGATTTGATTATTACTTAATGTTGGAAGTCCCATATTGATTAGATATAAGGTCAATTTATAAAGTATATAAATGGATGCAAACCTTACTGTACAAGCTGGTTTTGTAGGATTGAGTTAAACTTAAAGTCCACTTCTTAACATGATATCAAAGTCTTAGGTTAAAGCATATTCTAGCAAATTTCTTGTTTGTTGGACATATTGTTCTAACCGCTATCAGAATACCCATTAATGTCTAGTTCCATGCTTAAGATGATATACTTCGGTGTGATAGGGGTGTCTTGAAAATCCGCTCGAAATGATATGTCTCGAGGGGTATGTTAGAAGTCTTACATTAGCTTAAAATCAATTTCTTAACATGATATTGTGGGTTGGAAGTCCCACGTTGGCTTAAAATTCATTTCTTAATATGATATCAAATTCATCGGTTAAAGTCTATCCTAATAAATTTGTTGTTTATTGAGCATGTTGTTCCACTTTCTATTGGGCATTTATGTTTAATCCCATACTCGAGATGTATATACCAGTTTTGTAGAGTTGACTTTAGTTTAAAGTCCACTTTTTAAAACTTAACAAAAAGCATTCTTTCAAATCATGTAGATCCTTCAATTTATATTGCCAAGGTTAATGGCATTTACTCTATCACCATTGCTCTGGTTTGGTTATGAATTAGTCTTGTTTCTTATGCTGCAAGAATATCGCCCCTTTCCAATATATAAATTATTTGGTACATCATATATAGTGTAATCTTCAAGAGTTTAAATTGTTATTTTCAAGGTCTTTATGACTACGATCATAATTTGATATGTTTTTATCATTGAGTGTGCTGCATTTTTTCGTGGAGTTTACTAAGGATTCACTATATAAATATTGACTTAACTGTTTCAGAGTACAAGGCCGAGCGCTGAAGACCTCCCTGATGAATTGGCTCTGATTGTGACTTCTTGTTGGAAAGAGGAACCAAATGATCGACCCAATTTTAGTCAAATAATACAGATGTTGCTTCGATATCTAATTACCATTTCCCCGGCCGATCCAGTTGCTCCAATGCGTATTTCATCATCCAAAAATGCTGTATTGCCACCAGAATCTCCAGGTACAAGTGCTTTAATGGCTCGAAGAGATGATTCTGGCGAAACCCCGAAAGTTGATATTGAAGGCAGGTCTAAAGGGTGTTTCTTCTGCTTTAATCAATGTTACTGATGACCACACGATGCTGACATAGATGGGGCTGACCCAGATCACGGTGTGGCAATCTGAATAAATCCGTCACAAAATGTTGCAATTAGAATTTTAACAAGAAAGCTTTTATTCAATGACGCAGGTTAGTTCACCTTCATTCCATGTTCTCAGTAAGAGTACGTAGCACGCCATTCTCTTTTAACATTGGGTTTACTCACTTCTAACCATCTGAGGTTGAGGCTGCTGAGATGTATTGTTGTACAATATGGTTCATCCAAAGGCCTTCACCTCGTGCGTTATGCTTAATGTATGGAAATGACATGGATAACAAATGAAAATGGGGGAACATTTTTATCAGTGGGTTTATGTAATCCGTTTATGGAACTTGGTAACCTTTTAGATTTTCCTTGCACTTACATTTGTCAAATTCCTATGTTTATGGCCATGACTGATTGTTATTATTTTTACAATCAAATAAAATAGATCGTTTAATGAATGGACATATTGTCTAGAGTAGATCATTTAATGCATAATTAGATCGTTTAATGTAAAGTTAAAAGTCGCCTAGAGTACATAATTTAATGCAAAATTAGACCGTTCAAAATCATCTATCACAAAAAAAAAATTATAAAGAATAAAGTATAAATAAGGTTGGTGAATCCAAAGTCTTAATAAGGTAGAAAGAAAGTAGAAAGAGGGTTTTGTTATAGATGTATTAAAAGAATGAGAGGAAAACAATTAGAAAAACATATTAATTTCTCAAATCATTAACATTTAAATTCTTTATCAATTGTTACGTGATTGTCATTCATTCAATTTTTAAATAAAATAAAATTAATTAAACAAACGTTAATTAATGTGTTAGATATCTCAAGGTTCTTCAAATGTCTATGTTTAAGACTTGTATTATTTTATCTTGAATTAAATAAACAAGAAATTTTCAAAATTAAACAAAATAACAAGAATTTCAATTATGGAGAAAATTTGAATTATCAACCAACGTTAAAAAATAATTTTATGGTTAAATTTTTTGATGATATAGCATTTGTTTATAGAATTTGAAGAATAACACTTGAATTGCACAAAACTTTTATTATGAACTCACAAGAGAATCAATCTAAAAAGGTTAGTCTCTTAAGCAAAAGACAATAAAAATAATTACAACGTATAAGAAAATAGAAAATGATGATGGGTTGACTAGCGGAGGACTATATGATGCCAAGTTATGAAGTAAGCAAACGAATTTGGAAGAAGGGTATCTTGGTTAGAGTGTTAGACAAAAGGCGAAGTTTCACCAATATAGGGGTGTGTGTTTTACACTAAATGGACAACTAAGTGTAAAATGCATGCACTAGACGACTAATGCAATTACAATAAGTAGATGAGTCCTTGTTGAGAGTGTTAGACGACTCTGGTTGTCATATGTTGGACGCTCTGTGAATGGAATGGTGTCTTGTTGACACGTGAGAATAGTAGTGGAGCAGTGAGTCAAGGACAGGGGAAAAGTGTCCTCGAGAGGGCTGATCGACTAGATATGTATAGTTATGTGATTGGGTGATTTGAGAAAAATGCTTTAAGAAACAAAATCCTATCACAAAAGTATCCCATTCAAAAACTTGTACTTCTCTCTGAAATCCTTTTCTTCTCGTTTCTTTCTTGCTTCTCTTTACAGTTCACATTGGTTTCTCGTTTGATTCAAAATCAGAGAGTAATCGGGTGTCTATGGTGAGAAGAGCTTTCAGTTGAACCGATTGGAAATGGAATTAGGGTAAGTCAACTCTAACTCCTCTTTGTTTGGTTTTTTTTTCTGGAAAATGTTGGCATAAGGGAGGTTTGGTAATTGATGTGAAGCTTAGGTGTGTCTTACAATTATAATTGCTATGTTGATTATTTCATGTTATTATTATAAAAGTGCAACACATAATTGGTATGTGATAATTGGGTGATTTGTGTTTGTGTGATATTATCAATGTGATGTGTTGGCTTGTTAATGAAAGAGTGATTTAGGATTGAACGGGTGTGAGTTCAATTCTAGGGAGATAGGTAGTTAAGGGAAACCTTTGTTTTATTTATATTTTTTTAAAGGGCAAAATAGTCTTTTAGGCAAGCTTCTCACAAGGTAATGACGTTGCAACTTTGAGATTAATCTCATACTTGCATGTCCACAGTTAGTATGCCATGATAGTGCCTAATCTTTTACAAATACTAGACAGGAAACGCTTTGAGCTTGGAATTCATTTAGATATATTTTGTACAATTTATCTTGCCTATTAGTAGTAAATACCAGTAGACTTTTGTCGTTTAAGACTTTGCATTGGTTTTTTCCAAAGGTAACATTATACTCGCTGTCACATAGACGTTTAACAACCTTGGTGACGGTTAGACGATCTACACAGGTTGTTAAACGATTGATTATAAGGCACTATTTAAACCACAACGTTCAGAGATAAAGTGTTTTTCAAGCGTTTAGTAAAACTACTACAACGTTTAAGAAAGAAAGTTGTTAAGGAAAATAGTGTCTTATGAAAAAAGCGTATATCAACAGTTAACTTCATAAGCTATTATAGGATTTATAAATAAAATGGTTTCTCCTAGACAATTGTCTAGTAGGCATTTAACTCAATTGAACTAACCACCAAGGATTTGAATGTACAATCAATCATATTGTTTAAAATTCTTAGATGATAACTTTCATAGAGCGGATGTGTTTACAATACAACTCAATCTAATAGACCTTGTAGGATTTTCTCTCTTCTTAAAGATGTAACTTATGACTCTACAAGGCTTGGGAGTGTATTCTTAGAGTTTTGTTCTTGTAGGAGTGTGAGTTCCACTTCTTTAATGATCTTTCCGTTATTCTTATGCTTGTCTTTCTTGATCTTCTTTCCAAAGGATCTTCTACTTATAGGTTTCAAAGGAAAAGATTCGTTAGACAATGCTTGTATATAATCTTCATATCTTCGAAGCCTTTCATAGGTAACAACTATAGATTGAAGTCAACATGTCAAAGCAGGCATGCTTTTTTAGGTACTTTAACCAAAGTAGGTTGTATGAAATCTTTAGCACAACTTTTAATATAGAGAACATTTCATTAATGTCTTATTTATTTCTAACGTCCACTTTTGACTTATTTATGATGGAGCAGATCGATACGTGTAATAGGCATCTACATATAGTAGAGTAAAATGAATGCTAACAGATATGTCCTTATTAGTTTTGTTGTTTGAAACGTTGTGCATTTAATGCTTTGCACTGCGTGTTCAAAATGATTTGGTGCATGTCAATTTTTCTATGTATATAGATCATTATAAAAGATACCAAGCATTGATTCACAAAGATTTCATCATTATATGAAAACATCATTTAGTATAAGGTATTGTTTAACCTTTTAAAGGCATTTACTAACAGCTCATCGTTTAGGGATCTTTGTTTAGTACAAAAGCGTGTTTAGGAAAGTGTTGTTGAACACATTGTTTTGAAGAATTATTTATAGCTTTAGTATGTTTACCAAAAATATCATGTATCACATTATTGCATAGTTTAGTGAGGTATAATAAGATCACATTTAGCAAAAATATCATGTAAAATATTGATGCATTTACTAAAATATTGTTTATTACAGTGATCTTTTCATAATAAATCATTGTTTAGTAATAGTGTGTCTATTGTCAATAGGATTGTTCGGTTATAGTGCGTTTACTGAAACTTTTCTTTGTTTATTCAGATGTCATAACACTTGTTTCATTATTTTCACAAGGATAATACTTTGTTAAATACTCATTTGGTTTATCGTTGTTTGTTAAACTTCAAAACATGAAGGTGTTAAACGGTTCTATCTTATAAACGATCTTGTTTTAACAAGACTGAGATGCACCAGGTTAATATATGATAACAATCTCCTAGCTAGGTTGGGCCAAAGCTAGAACAATGTTATGAAGATGGTCCCTTGAAGATATATGATGCAAAAATGTGGTGGATCATCAAGGATAGAGCTGGAAATACGGAAGCTATGATATTTTTGAGGCTAGAAGCTCATGACCATATGGTGGTTAAATGGTGGTGGTGTGGTGTTTAAAGGCTCTAAGATAGGTTAGGGCAACTCAAAAAGAAAGGTGAGTAAAGGAGGCTCATGGGTTGTTCTATTCTTGATCTTAAGATGAGTAGTATGACAAAAAATGAATAGCATAACTTTACTCAACATCAAAGATGAGTACATGGAGGAGACACCTCTATTTATAGGCTAAGGGTGTCTCTTAAAAACCCTAAAAGCATGATCTCTCACTCTTGAACTCATTGGACAAAAATGAGGCCTTCTAAGGAATTGACAATTGTCCACCAATCCTCTCTAATGAGGAGAGAACATGTGACCAATACTAAAGCTAAATCCGCTCCAATGGAAGCATGACACATGACATATACTTTCCACATGGTTTGGATGTCTAGCTTAAGGAAAAACCCTATACTAATTAAGTCTTAATACAAGCCTTAAACAAACCTACTTACTTGACTAAAATACATGGCCTAAAGAAACCTACACTACTTGGCCAAAATACATGGCCTAAAGAAACTTATACTACTCCAAGTTATACTCCATGATGGCTCGAAAGGTGGTCCAAAAGGTAGAGTTTAGACCATCTTCATGGATGACTTCAACTCTTCTTATAGATGCTTGACCATGGCTAAAGGGTATGCCATCAATATAGGTTGAGATGTACCTAGCTACCTTAGACTAAGATGTGCCAAGCTATCATAAGCTAAGATGTACTGAGCCAGGCTGAGAAGCACCAAGCTAGCATAGGTTGAGATGTACTAACCCACAATAGATTGAGATATATGATAACAGTAATTCTTACCATTATCTGAGGTGCATTTTAGAGACAAAATTAGCTTCCCTTTAGCTTGAAACTTGCTTAATCCTCTATTTTATTTTGCTTTTGTAAATAATTATAGTTTAGGTTACACTTAGGAGATATCATCACTAAATCCCTTATTTTTTAGGTTAATTATGTGCTTTGAAAGAACATCAATCAAATCAAGGCGTTAGAACCCAGAAAAAGCACCAAGAGTATCAAAACCATGATCTCATGAAGCCAAGATCACGCATGGACACCCCTCCAAGGGCCCTGAGCGTCATTTGCCTCGTAAAGACCACACCTGGGCGCCCCATCTAAGGCGTTGAACACCATTTGATGCGGAAAGTTGACGCTTAGGTGCCCCAACCAAGGCGTTGAGCGCCATTTTCTTCGATAATCTTGCGCCTGGGTCTCCCATCCAAGGCGTTGAACGCCATCCAGTTCGCAGAGTTGGTGCTTGGACACCCTCCTGTCTGGGTGCTGAGCGCGACTTTTGCTTATGTGGCATTTTTTACCTATTTAATGCTAATAGGAAAAGGGAGTTGCATTTTTTTACGACTAAAGCATGAAAACACCTTCTTGGAGCACTTGGAGGCTAGTTTGGGTGTATGGTAGCTCTCCCTTCTTCTTCCTTAGGTCTCCTCCTCTTTCTATTTCTTCCATTGTAAGCTTGAGTTCTCCATAACAATGGAGAGCTAACTTCATTCTTGTTAGGGGATTGAAGTAACCACGAATCTCTTATGTAATTGCAACTGTTCTTAATGATTTTATAAGCTTTTTCCATTGATTGTCAGTGTTTAATTCCTTCACTTAAAGCTTGTTATGATTTGATCAACCATAGCATGATTTTTGGTTTGCTTGTTGATATTGGAAAATATTGTGTGAATCTAGAACTGGATTAAACACCTAAAGGAAATTGTATCAAGGGATGGAATTTAGACCTTTGGTTGTCTTAGATCTCAATTCTTAAAACGGATGAACTTGTTAGGTTTTCCAAGGGGTTGGATTTTAATAAGTAAGTCTAGGCTCTCTCTACCAAAGGATTGAGTTTGAGTAAATTAGTAGATTGACATTAGCATATCAATGAGGAAGACATAAATTTTACCTGCATAAGAGTGAAGTAGGTGAAATCATACCCCGACAATACTAATTCATATCATTTCTAATCTTTCCATTTCTAAGGTTTGAGTTACCAAAGTTCACTTTTACCATTTATGTTTCATATTTACTTTAATTGCGTAAAAATTGAAATTATTTGAATCATTCTTTAGTCTATATTAGTTAGAAAGGTTAAGGCTGAGATGTTAAGATTGAGAAGTCAAGGCCAAGATGTTAAGCCCACTAAGAAATGGAAGCCAAGAGGTCGAGGTCGATATTGTTACCAATAAGGAGTATTGGTAAATCTTGAAGAAATGTGTTTTGATGATGCTGCAAGAAGTTTTAGTTGAAGAAGATATTAGAATTAGTTAAAAGCAATTTGTAGAAATTAAATGTAGTAGGAAATTCTCGTAAACTTTGTAAACTTGCATTTTTAACTGTAATAATCGATTATGGAATGGCAATAATCGATTATCACAGAGTCATACAGGAATAATCGATTATCACATCATATAATCGATTATCACATTTTGAAAACCCTGTAACGGACTTGAATAATCGATTATCACTTTTGATAATCGATTATTAGTGGCAGTTAGGAGATGTTTTTTCAGTTTTTGACCCTGCACGAAACTAGGCTTATAAATAGAGGTCTTCACAACTCTTAGAAAGTAACTTTTCAATTGAGAGTATTAGAGCTTTGTGCCTAAGGGAAGCTCTCTGTGAGTGAAAAGGATCTATGCCATTTTGAGAATACAGTTTGTCTGAGGAAGTTCTCAAAGTGATAGAGTGCTCTTGCCTGGTCTTGTGAATAGGAGAAGCTCGCGTTTTGTGCGTCAAAGGTCGGAGCAGTTCTTTTCAAGTTGGCTGAGCAGGTTCTTCCGTTCGTTTGTCGAAGGAAGGTGTTTTCTATTCTTTGCTTATTTTGATTATCTGATTGTAATCTTGAAACCATATTTTAGTGAAAAAGGTTAATCACTATTTTTAGTGATTAACGACTGGACGTAGAATCTTTTGATTCGAACCAGGATAAAAATTCTATGTTGATTTTCTTGATCCCTAAACTCTTAGCACATCAACTGTTTGATAAATTTTCTCTAAGAAAACTGTTTTTCTAAAACGGACCATCGAAACTTGATTTGTGACCGTAACACGCTTTCCAAGTTTTTAATTCCGCTGCGCGACTCTATAACGGTACCGATTGTTCCAACAATTGGTATCAGAGCTTGCTTTGATAGTTTTTCAAATTTTTCGAAAATGGGCGGTCATGACCAAGTTTATGCTGAGGGTGCTTCTATTGATAGACCTCCTTTGTTTACGGGGGGAAATTATGCGTTTTGGAAAATAAGAATGCAAATATTTTTGGAGTCTATTGACAGGGGTATTTGGGAAGTTGTTATGAATGGACCAATTGTTCCCTCTATTTTAGTAAATGATATGCAGGTAGAAAAACCATTTTTACAGTGGACTATGGATGAAAATAAAATGGCACAATATGATGTTAGGACTAGGAACATAATTTTATCTGCACTAACCCTTGATGATTTTTTCAAAGTTTCTGTTTATGAAAGTGCTCAGGAAATGTGGGAATTTTTAAGAGTTACTCATGATAAAGTCACAAATGTTGTTAAGTTGACGTTGTCTGATTCAAGCTCCTCAAATTCAAACAATTCAAATAAGCAAGAAAATCTATGCTTAATGGCCAGCAATGAATCATCTAAAAGCCAACTCTTGAAGAAAAAGAAGGAAAATCAAGGCTCCTCATCAAGCTTTAAATGTTATGGATGTGGTGAAAGAGGCCATATAAAAGCCGTTTGTCCATTTATCAAGAAATTTCACAAAAAGAAGAAGGTCCACATTGCTTGGGTTGATAATGACTCAAGTAGTTCAAGTGATTATGATGAAGAAGCAAACTTTTGTTTGATGGTAAATACTGATGATACTGCAAGCCAAGTAAGTTGTTCTAATTCTGAATCTAGTGAATTTGATTTGCAAAAAGCTTTTCTTGAATTGCTTGATGAATCTGAAAAATTGAATGCTGCTCATAAAAATTTGAAAAAGGAATTTAAAGAATTGCGAATTAAATATGAGAAGGCATTAGATGAGGAAGTAAGTTTGAGAAATAAAATTTGCAACTTGGAAATGAAAGAGTCTTCAAATGTTGAACATCCTGTTGAATGTCTTTCATGTAAGAGTCATATGCTTGATATTGATATTCTTGAAAATCTTCTTGAAGTTGCAACTGGAAATAATAATGTTGAAATGCCTATAACTGTTAGA
The DNA here is from genome assembly GCF_016808095.1 of Vigna angularis. Taxonomy (NCBI): domain Eukaryota; kingdom Viridiplantae; phylum Streptophyta; class Magnoliopsida; order Fabales; family Fabaceae; genus Vigna; species Vigna angularis. The sequence goes on along the minus strand of NC_068971.1, from coordinate 27,853,095 downwards.
AAGGTTTATAAAAACAAAAGTGCTTTTAAAAGTAAGAACCAAATTAAAAGAACCCGTAGGGTATGGGTTGAAAAAGGAACTGTGTCTTATAGAAATCCAAATGTTGTCACATGCTTTTATTGTATGAAAAAGGGGCACACTTCTAACAAATGTAGAATTAAACATTTTGATGTTCCAAATGGAAAATATGCTTGGATTCCTGTTATAAAGTAAATTGTCTCTAACCTCAAAGGACCCAAATGAGATTATGGGGACCAAAACTCTATTGTTTTGTTTTGCAGGTTAATTTTTCAAAAAGAAAAAAAAAAGACCCTATGGTATCCTGGTATTTTTTAAGAGCTTTGAAATAATTTATGAATGTTAGATGTGTCTTAGGTTGAAAATTTGGCCCAAATTTGTGTTTTTCGAAAATTAACGTAAATAATCGATTACCAAGGGTAATAATCGATTATCTCATCCTCAAAATTTGGATTTTGGCAATTTGGCTCGCAAATAATCGATTATTTAAAGTAATAATCGATTATCTTAAGTCACAACGTAAAAAAAAAAAAAAAAAAAAAAAAAAAAAAAAAAAAAAAAAAACTTTTTTTTAAAATTTTTTTGTTTTAAGGAATCTGTCTTTGATTTTTAAAGGAATATTACTTTTAGGGGAGTAATTTTTAATGAATTAAAAGGATCCAAATTCTTTTTAAGTTAACAAATTTAGGGGGAGCATAAAGATTAGATGTTTTTCTGATTATGATAAAAAATTGGGAAATCTATTTTTGATTGACATATTATGGGATAACTGGTACCTATAGGGGAAGATATATGAGTTTGTTAGATATATTGTTTTTATCTCTATTATGGATTAATTAATATTGTTTGTACTTCTTAATTAGAGTTGAATTTTTGTTGTTCTTATATTCCATGAGGTATTCTGTTCTTTCATGTTATGAAATTTCAATTTTATTTCTGTTTCGAAATGCATCAATTCTTTTGTTGAGGGGGAGAAAAATTTGAAGGGGAGTTTTTCCACTTTTTTACTTTTTGCTTATGATCAAAAAGGGGGAGAAAACTTCTAACTTAAGTAGTGCAGTTATTACTAACATGTTTGTAAGTATGGAATCTGTGCAGGAAATTAGAAATGCTTTTAACAAATTGAATTTTTGATCATCATCAAAAAGGGGGAGATTGTTACCAATAAGGAGTATTGGTAAATCTTGAAGAAATGTGTTTTGATGATGCTGCAAGAAGTTTTAGTTGAAGAAGATATTAGAATTAGTTAAAAGCAATTTGTAGAAATTAAATGTAGTAGGAAATTCTCGTAAACTTTGTAAACTTGCATTTTTAACTGTAATAATCGATTATGGAATGGCAATAATCGATTATCACAGAGTCATACAGGAATAATCGATTATCACATCATATAATCGATTATCACATTTTGAAAACCCTGTAACGGACTTGAATAATCGATTATCACTTTTGATAATCGATTATCAGTGGCAGTTGGGAGATGTTTTTTCAGTTTTTGACCCTGCACGAAACTAGGCTTATAAATAGAGGTCTTCACAACTCTTAGAAAGTAACTTTTCAATTGAGAGTATTAGAGCTTTGTGCCTAAGGGAAGCTCTCTGTGAGTGAAAAGGATCTATGCCATTTTGAGAATACAGTTTGTCTGAGGAAGTTCTCAAAGTGATAGAGTGCTCTTGCCTGGTCTTGTGAATAGGAGAAGCTCGCGTTTTGTGCGTCAAAGGTCGGAGCAGTTCTTTTCAAGTTGGCTGAGCAGGTTCTTCCGTTCGTTTGTCGAAGGAAGGTGTTTTCTATTCTTTGCTTATTTTGATTATCTGATTGTAATCTTGAAACCATATTTTAGTGAAAAAAGTTAATCACTATTTTTAGTGATTAACGACTAGACGTAGAATCTTTTGATTCGAACCAGGATAAAAATTCTATGTTGATTTTCTTGATCCCTAAACTCTTAGCACATCAACTGTTTGATAAATTTTCTCTAAGAAAACTGTTTTTCTAAAACGGACCATCGAAACTTGATTTGTGACCGTAACACGCTTTCCAAGTTTTTAATTCCGCTGCGCGACTCTATAACGGTACCGATTGTTCCAACAGATATGTCAAAACTGAGAAATGGAGATCGAGAGAATGAGGCTGATTGGTTGAGGCAGAAATGTCAAGACTAAAAAGTCAAGAGAGAATTTGAGGATGAATGGTTGATACCAAAATGTCAAGACTAAAAACTTGACAGAGAAATCAAGGCTGATAGATTTAGGTCGAATGGCTAAGTCAAAATGTCTAGGTTGGAAAGTCGACAGAGAAATCAAGGTCAAATGGTTTAGGCTGAATGGTTTCGGTTGAATGGGTGAGTCGAATGGTTAAGGAAAAAATGTCAAGACTACTATAGAGAAATTGAGGCCAAGCAATCGAAGTTGAATGGTTTGGCAAAATGGTTAAGGATAAATGGTTAAATTTGAAATGTCAAGACTTAAAAGTCAATAGAGAGATTGAGGTTAAGAGGTTATAGCCGAATGACCAAGCTGACATATCAAGATTGAAAAGGTGACAGAGAAATCGAGGCCGAATGGTCGAGTTGAAATGTCAAGATTGAAATTTTGACAAAGAAATTGAGGTTGAGATTTTGAGGTTAAATGGTTGAGGTTGAATGGTCAACCTAAAATGTCAATATTGAAAAGTCAATAGAGAAATCAAGCCTGAATGGTTGAGACCAAGATGTAAGATTGAGAAATTGAGGCTTAGATGTTTAGGTCGAGATGTTAAGACTGAGAAGTTGAGGCCAAGGTGTTGAGGACTTAATAAGGTCCTTTGGTCAACATATTTTTTCTTCACAAACCAAACCTTGGCCCTAGGATAGGCACTAAGGTTCTCACAAGGCCAAGATCATTCTGTAAAGACCCTCTAAACTCCTTCAAGCAAAGACAAAGGGAGAGCATGTTTTCATCTTCACACTTTTAAATTAAGATGTTCTAAGTCAACGTGTCTTCAAAACCGAGAAATGATGCACCTACATAAAATACTTTATAATAAATATTATAATAATAAACTTCATTAATTTAATTCGTGTATTGTGTTATTTACATGTTTATGAACTTTTTTTACATAAATAGATTTAATCCATATAATTAATTATCTCGATTAGTCTTTGATTAATTAGTTATTCTAAATGATGCTTAATCTTAATGATAATATGTTTAATTGACATGAGAAAGTAATTATATGTTTGTCGACATCTAGGATACATGGACGGACACATGTGGTACAAACTTCTTTCACATTTTCACCAACTTCTTCCACCATTCTCGCATTACATCATCTTTAATGTAACATTTTCAGTCCATCATCTTCAATGTAACATTCCCACCTACATCATCTTCATCGCAAAAAGGAGAGGTCCCCTCTCCATCCATCATCAACTTCTTCATCTCCATCTTCGTATTCTCTCACACACCTTCATATCCACTCTTCCCATCACACAAAAATCAAAGATAACATAATAGAAAAAAGAAAAACACACATCCATCACATTGGCCACCTCCATTTCCCTTTAAAATGTCAACTTTAGCTTCATTTCCATAATTCTTTTCCCATAATTTCATTCCCTATATTAGGACACATGAGAGTAGGTAGACAAGGAGGAGAGGAACGAAGGTGTAGTAGGGCTCCTTAAAGAGTGAAAGAGGGAAGGGAGATGTATGGCGCCTTAAAGAGAGAATGAGAGAGTGGGGTGTTTGACTCCTTGAAGAAAGAACAAGGGAGAGAGGTGCAGTGCGGTAAGGAGTAAGGTGCAGTGTGGCAGGGAGTGAGCACTAGTACAGAAAGGGGAAACTGCACCGGTTCTTTTGGGCCATAGATAGCAATTTCTGAACCGAGGCATATCTAGGCGAGATAAAAAGTGATAGCCTATTTGCCTCGGTTCTAGGACCGGGGCATAATAATACAGAATTTTGACTCGGTTGAAAGTTAACCGAGGCCGTAGGTTCTTTTTTTTTTTATTCCAACGGTCTCATTCACGTGCACCACCATCCACTCTACTCTTCTCATACTCTAGTGTTGCACATTTCCTTTGTCATTTTTCATGTGCCCTTGCTGCTGCTGTCCATCACGTACACACATTTCTGCAAGACATTCTACTCATTTCTTTTTGGACACCATCCTTTGCTGGCCGGAGCTGGAGCTGGAGCGTGAAGTGTAGTGTGCTTGACTTCCACCATGCCGCCACACTCCTTCTTCTTCTCCACAGGACACTCTTCTTCTCCAAAGTTGGCGGCTGCTCTCCCTTCTTCAATCACCATTCAAAAACATCATCAACCAGCCGCTCCATCTTCTTTTGTAATTGATCAGGAGCAATCCAGAACAGAGAACAGATAACTGGTTTCAAAATTAACATACCCAATTGAACATCAGAAAGAGCAATTTTAACATACCCAATTCAACAATTTTAACATACGCAATTCAATTCAAGATCATAAGGAGCAATCCAGAACAGATAACTGATTTGAACATACCCAATTCAATTCAAGATCATAAGGAGCAATCCAGAACAGATAACTGATTTGAACATACCCAATTCAAAATTAACATACCCCCAATTGAACAGATAACTGATTTTAACATACCCAATTCAAGAGCATCCACTCTCCGAGCTCTCTTCGCACTCGTGTAAGTCGCACACCTTCTCTGCATCTTCTCGGCATACCCAATTCAAGCATCTTCTCTGCACTCTCTCATTTCGATCATCGCCATCCGGAACCTTCACATGCACCACCCCCACAAACCCCTCTTTGCTTCCACACCTGGACAAATTGCTCTTCCGCATGCAACCACCCGACCCATCTCGAAGAAACCACTCCCTCTCGGACCTCGGTTCGAACCCCGGCAAACAGTCGCACCGCCTGAAGGTTGATGCCTCCCCTTCTCGCAGAAACGCCACCGCTGCAGGACGTCCTCGCCCCGACCTCGCCGCGACCTCGCCACGACCTCGCCGCCACCTCGTCGTGCCTCGTCACGCTTGCCGCCAACATTGAGTCTGTCGTGGTGAAGAAAGAGAGAACAAAGAAGATGGAATTGAAACCCTTTCAGAAACCCCACCGCTGCAGAAACGCCATCGGTCCAGGATCCCCTCGCCGCGACCTCGCCGCCACCACGTCGCCACCTCGCCGCGGCCTCACTGCGGTCTCGCTACGACCACGCCGCGACCTCGCTGCGATCTCACCGCCACCTTGCTGCGACCTCGCCGCCACCTCGCCGCCACCTCGCCATGCCTCGCCTCACTCGCCGTACTCGCCGCAGTCGCCGTACTTGCCGCACTCGTCTACCGCGGTGAAGAAGCTTGATGCTGCTTCTGGGAGGATGCAGTTTCGTAAAGGAGAGAAAAGAATTACCCAAGTCGAAATTAGGGTTACCTTTTGATTTCGGAATATGCCTCGGTTGGTGAGAGGACCGAGGTAGTTGGACAATTTCAAAAAATTACAGGCATAAATTACAGGAATATGCCTCGGTTTTGCTTTTAACCGAGTTAATTTTACTTTTATGCTTCGATTCTTTTGTAACCGAGGCGTATAAATTTGTCAAAATTTCAAAAATGCCACCGCCTCTACATATGCCTCGGTTTTCTTAAAACCGAGACGTATAACCCGTTTTCATATCTCTTATTTGCACTAGTGGAGGTGCACTGTCACTAGTGTTGTCAAAATGGATAATCTAGCATGATCTAGCCCGACTGATGAACCAATATTTTCTTCACTTCACTTAGTTTATTTTAATATAATTAATCAGGGAATTGTGCTAAAATGTCTGATATTTTCCCGTTTTCACTAATTGTGCTTAAATTGACCAGTAATTCTAATTTTAATTAATTTGAATTATCTGAGATTAATTATTTACAGGAAAATTGTTGGATAATATTTTGGCACATTTGAAAAAATTTCATTTGCACACTGTCTGTTTACTTGGAAGAAGCACTCACGTCTGCATTTGAATTGGAGTAAGGTCCAGCATTTGGTGAAAGGTCACACGCATCAAACCACTACATGGACAATTCATTTTGGCAAGCATACATGGAACAAAAAGTAGAGTGCCACCTAGGATTGGAGAATTTTGGTTTGGCTTAAGAGAATGTAGTAAAGCCGTGAACAATTAAAAAGGGTCACGACTTGTTAGTTCACGTTCGGCCATTGCAACCATGGAGGGGCCACTTTGAAATGAAGCTTACGGTTATATAGGTAACATATGTGATTTTTCTATGCAAGTGAGCTGCCACAATTCCCACTCACGGTAGTCATCTTCCAATGGGGCCTATGAATAATTCATTTTACAATGCATGTTGGAATCAAATGGGAGATTGGAGAATTCGTTTTAAATATGTAAGCCGTGCTTGATGGAAGAAGGGGGCCACCAATTTGAAAGCTCACGTGCATGAGAGGAGCTCCAATATGTGCTGAATTTTATTATTAAAGGGAGTGGTGTCACGGCCCCACACAAAAGAAATCTCACTTTGGCTTGAAGAGATGTCTGCATGTTGTGCTATTCCACTCCACTCAATTGGTAGTTTGGTCACGGTTTGGTCTTGGAGAAAGAGCACCCACCATCTTTGAAGAAAGCAAACGGCCCACTTTGGTTTGAAAAGAGATATGCAGATTTGTTTGATGTGCTCTCCTATTCCACAGAAGCTTTTAGATTTTGATCTCCATCTTGGGAAGCTCACGGCCTGGTGCAGCACGAGAAGCATCCAGCGTTGAAGCCCTTCACAATCCAGCAGCTCACATCCAAGTGATGTTGCTACAGTTTCACGTCCATCCACCACCAAAGAAGTGATCTTTCTCATTGGAAAAATGAAGCATATTAATGAAGAAGAGGCATGGACTTCACGTAGATGGCAGCTAGAAGAAGTGGATGCATATGGATGCTTGGTGCAGCAAAGGAGGAGCTTGAGCAAGGAGCTGGTGCAGTCGCTACCAAGGTGGTAATCCTCGGTCATTCTACGCCCAACTGCACCGTCCAACACCCAGCAGCGTCCGGTCTGGGAAGAGCTGGGACGTGCTGTCTTCACGCATCCACCAACCTTCACACGGTCCAGCAGCACCAGCCTTCACACAGCAGCTTCAACGTCCATCACCTTCATCCAGCAACTTGGTTGCAGTCCAGCTTGGAACTGCTCACGCCCACCATGAGTTGAAGAAGAATTACAGCAGCAAGATGAAGAGAAGCTTTGAGAAGAAGTGGTGCACATGGAAATAACTTAACACTTTTGGCTAGAAGAAAGCAAGAAGAGAAGAAATGTTTGGACAGCAGCGGGAGACATAACATCCAGAAAAACCACCTTGAGCAAAGGAACACGGATGGAGGCTGCCACCTGCAGCGTGAACGAAAGGAGAGCTCCAAGGTACTGTTGCGCGCTGATTCAATAGCATGATGGTGGAGAGGTGTCTCGGTAGGAATAGTGTATGCCAATTCATTTTCATGAGATGATTATTGAATGGAGGGTCCCTTACTCACGTCCATACAGTGAAGGGAAGGAGAAAAGCATATATTTTGTTCACGTGCAGAGTATAAGTATGGAATGAAATCTGAAATTAGGGAGGCAGCATGTCCCACGGCAGCAAGGCATGGGTAGAGTGCACACCTTATGTTGTATTTGGACCATCCAAAAAGAGCACTAAGACTTCGATGATTTTTGCTATAAAGGAGAGGCCGGAAGAGCATTCAGGGAAGAGATTTTAGTATGGAATTAGGAGTAGTTTAGGACAGCCATGGAAGAGGCTCTCGCCTCTTCCTCTTTCTCTTTCAAATAACTCTCTGGATTTCTATTTTAAACAGTGCAAATGTAGTGTTTTAATTTCTGAAGCATGTAGTGTGTTAGTGTAATTTTTATTTTCACTGTCCAGCAATTTAATTTCAAGTATTGAATCTTTGATAAATTTCATTTTCAGTCAAGTGCTTTTATTTTCACTGTCTCTTTTATTTTACCCTTTATTGTTTTATGCATCGTTAAATTTTACCGTTTCTGAATATTTACTGTTCCTTTTTTTTACCGTCTTTTACCGTTTTCAACATTTTTTTACTGTTTGATTTTACTGCTTTGAAAATTTATTTCAGTGTTTTTAAATTCTGTTTTTTTTAAATTCCAGTTTTAATTTATTGTTCCAACCCAAAATTCACAAACCCCCCCTTCGTGTTAAATCTGAGACTAAACCCACAAATTGGTCCTTGAGAGACGACCTAGGAGTCACATCCTAGCTATACTGCATTCATTATCTGCAATCAAATTTGTATGACTGCGACAGTCGTATCACCGACTCACCACGGGTTGGTCAGTTAGTGAGTCAACCCAACCCAGCTCATTTATTAGTGAGCCGAAAAGATTCAAACCCGATCCGACCAACCATGGGTTAATAGGTTAAATATGTTGGCTCAGTGGCTCACTTAAGTACAATTGTTTTTTTTCAAATCCAAAAAAATATTACAAATCTTTTGTAATTCAAATATAAATAAATTTAACTTTAAAATGATGTTAAACTCAAAAAATAATTTAAAATAAAAAATAGTACCATACAATTCAAATGTAATCCAAAAGCAAGCACAAAAAGCAAACAAATAAATTTCTAATATTGATAATTTTTTGTATCACTTATTCATTTGTAAGATTAGAATCTTGAATGGATAAATTTATAATATTTTGCTCTCTTGAAACATCTTTTTCTTTATCTCATCTACAATACAATAAAAAAGTGTTAACTAATAATATTGAAACACACTAGTAAATAATTAGATTAAATTAGGTGGATTTGTAAGTCATCTCGGCTCACCACGAGTTCAACCCCTAGATGAGCTAGGTTCTAAGTTGATTAAGTTGAAAATTGGTCCGTATTAAAAAATTATATTTTTTTTAAACTCAACTTGACCCAAATTTGTGGTGGGACGAGTTGATCTGCAGATTTTAATTCATTTTGACAACAGTAAACGTGACATTGTGAGTAGGTTTTTCTAGCATAGAGAGGGAATAAAAATAAAATGGAAATATTAAATTCTATGGGTGCAGACAGAAAGTATGTAGGTGCAGTAAGAAGGAACCCAGACTAACCCAAGATAAATTTGTCGTGGATCTTTAGGCCAGACCCGTTTAAAAGTAGCATAAACTCTAACAGAAGATGAAAAATGGGATTGGGCCATTAAGACTCAGAAAGTGCAAGGGCCATGAAATGTAGTCCATGGGACACAAACCCAACCTAACAAGTATAATATCCAAACCCTAGAGTTTTAAGGTGCTTCCTCTTCACCGTCCGTGATAAGGTTGGCATCACCAACAATTGCAGCAAAAATGGTTTCGCTGAAACTGCAGAAGCGCCTCGCTGCAAGTGTTCTCAAGTGCGGCAGAGGGAAGGTTTGGCTTGACCCCAATGAAGTCAACGAAATCTCCATGGCCAATTCTCGTACTCATCCCCTCTCTTCCGCTTTTTTGTCATCATTAATTTCATTTAAATGATTTCGTTTTAGGTTTTATAGGATGTGAACTTTTTTGGTGTTTTTGAGCATTTGCATGAATATATGCGAATGCTAACACGGCCTACTTTACGCGTAGATTGAAAATCCTGTCACTAATGTTACTGTAGAATATCGTTGGTTTTTCTAATGATTGCATAGGTCTTGCAGGATCCAAATGCCTTATTTGCCTTATTCGTGGTTATGTGTATGTTTTTAAACTTGGGAGTTTTGTTTTCAGGCCAAAACATAAGGAAGCTGGTTAAGGATGGATTTATTATCAGGAAGCCCACCAAGATTCACTCTCGCTCACGTGCCCGTCGAATGAAGGAAGCTAAGAGAAAAGGACGTCACTCTGGATATGGTATTTTTAGTCACCGCCCTAATTGCCCTTGTGTGAAACCTATTCTATCTCATGGATTGGGAATCTAATAATTGTTAGATCATTCGGGTTTTTTTTTCTCAATTTGTTAAATCCTCCCGTGGAAATGGTTTAGAGTTTTTTTAGATAGCTTATGATATGTCCGTGAACTTTTTCAGAAATGAACTCTGCACTATAGCTGGGGAAAGTAATCTTACAACATACATAAAAATAGTTCAACCTACTTTTCTTTTGATTATAAAACCAGTATATATAATTAGGTGCCTAGTTCTGTGCATACAATTTACTTATTCAATAAAGCTTTATCTTCAGCTATTTATTTAAGCGGACCTTAATGTGTAATGTAATCTTGTCTTTAGTTCTTAATGTCCCAAACTTTGTTGGTATCTATGACATATCGTGGAATTGCTGTGATATCATGAAATATTTTACTGGGTTGTTTCCCATTTTGACAAATAATGTTGGTAAGTGGTGGTTCTATGGCAGAACAGTGTGGTGGGTTAATTTTTGCTGACTGCCATGTGTCATATGTGAAGGGAGTCCTCTAATGGTGCACCGTAAGCCACAGTGACATGTTTATTTTTCATAATTTTTGCTTTCTGCCTTTTTCTGTGGATAACACTCTTGATAATGGGGGTTATCAGTGTAATTGTCTTGCAAAATACCAAGTTTATATATGAAACATTTGTGGGTGAAACAGCAAGGAAATAGGGGATTACTTATATTATTTCCTGAATAATACTAGGTAAGCGTAAGGGTACGAGGGAGGCTAGGCTTCCCACTAAAATCCTTTGGATGAGGAGAATGCGTGTGCTCAGACGCTTGCTTCGCAAGTACAGGGAGTCGAAGAAGATTGACAAGCATATGTACCATGACATGTACATGAAGGTTAAGGGTAATGTTTTCAAGAACAAGAGGGTTTTGATGGAAAGCATACACAAGTCGAAAGCAGAGAAGGCAAGAGAGAAGACTTTGTCTGATCAGTTTGAGGCGAAACGCGCCAAGAACAAGGCCAGCAGAGAAAGGAAAATTGCCCGGAGGGAGGAGCGATTGGCCCAAGTGAGTTTCATACTGTATTGAGTTGATATTAAATGTGGATTTGGTGATTGGTGCACTTGGGTATTAATGCAATTAAAATTATTTTGCTGAAATTGGAATTATAAAATTTGACTAGGGTCCAGGCGAAAAGTCTGCAGCTACAGCGCCGCAGCCTGCCCAGTGAGTAGTTAATTTATAAGCTTTTCCTATGTTTATTTCCTTTGGCCTTTGTATATTGTCTAAATGACATCTTTTATTGCAGAGCACAAAAGAAATCCAAGAAGTGAGCCACATATTCTGATATTGGCTCGTAGAATTTTGGTGCTGCCATTCTCATTTATTGTTCTAAATTACTTTTACTTAGTATTGTTGAATTTTTGTGTTGCTTATGAAATTATTAACATTATGGTCTAGCACGCATGTGTTTTGGCTTTAAAGTTGATTGCCTAGTCCCGATCGAATTTGTTTTGTTTGCCGCGTAAACAATTCAACTACAAAACCAAGCTAGGTTACTTGTAAATTAGCTCCGTCTTGTCCGTGTTAAACGACCGAAAGACTAGAGAAATTAGTTGTTTTAATACGTGACTTTATATTTTGTTAAACTAGTAAGACATTTGTATTGCCTCTGATCTGTTTAGTCTTGTATGGAATTAATGTAGCTATTATCGTAATAGCTTCTTGATTATCTATGATCTATGATAATATATAAACTTTGTTGTGTATGAGCAAGACATAGGTAAACTTAGCAATATTCAAGAGCTTTAGGTATACGGGAAATGATTTATTTTGATGGAATTTATAAGTATATATTGATTGTAATATTTATAGGAATTGTTATTTTATAATTTTGGGAAATTTCATGTATGAATAGGGCTCCTATAAGGTATTTTGTTTATTAATTTTAGAGTAACCTGTATTTCAAGATATTTTCGTGAAAATTGTTAATCTGTAATATTTTAAATTGCATGTTATAAACTGACGAAGCAAAAATATTAATTTGGTTCTAACTAGAGAAAACACAAGATTTCAGTTCGTGCCATTCATAAAGGTGTGACAAGGATGACTCGAACTTACATGTGATTGAAGACAAACTTGAAATCAAAGCATTATTTAAGACAATAAGTATTTAAATCACTTTCTCATATCTCTTTAAGACATTTAAATATTTTTAATGTGTGTGTGTGTATTTATTCAAAACAATTAATGTTTTAAAATTTCAGAATTTAAATGATATTTTTCTCAAATATACTTTTATTCAATTGTTAAAATCACACATTTTATTCTAAATGTAATGGCATTCTTAATTCTTAATATATCTCTGTATTTTAAGTTAACGTACATTAATATAAAAATGTTTGATTAAATTAAAATACTAGAATATCTAATTTAAAATAAAATGTCTTATTTAATATTCTGACCTTTCATGTATATATTTCCTACAGGAGATGTTAAATAAATATTTGAAAAAACATTAATTAGTCTGTAAAATTTGAAAATATCAATTATTTGAAATACAAATTTTAAATATAAAATGTTAAAAGATATAAAATAGAAGATAGTAAAGTTTTGCTTATATGAAATATTTTTTGTTATATATGTATATTAACCTTAACATCAAAATATATAGAAGGGTATAATACTAGGATGGTGCTGAAAACACATGAAGTATCAATGGTAAAATTGTATAATTGAAGCACTTTAATTCAAGACATAAACTTAATGTTTGTTTGGTAAACTGAAAAGGATAGAAAATAAATATGATGGATATGAACAAAAAAAGAAAGGAGAGATAGATAGAGCAAATAAATGTGTTTAACGAAATAAAGAAAAAAAATCAATTAGGTGAGAAAAAAATTCAATTAGATGAGAGAAAAAATATGAATAATGTGAAAATAAGAATTGAATTTCGTTAAAATATATTCTTTTTATTAATCAATCAACCTTTTCATCTAATTAAATACATAAAAGAAGCTAAAGAATCTCTATGCTGAAAAAGATATCCAGATGTTCTTATTAGGATAAATATATGTTGTGAAGATTTCAAAAACTTTTCAACATTCTAAGCTTCCAATTTCAAGAGTATTTGTCTTTTCCAAGAGGTGTTCGTTCTTTCCAAGAGATGAAATAAACTCTTTCAAGTTATATCACACAAGCTAGAGGAGACTCCTAAGTGGATGATGATTTACAAAGGCTTAATGGCACTGGAAATTGTTAAAGACTAAATCGTTTATGCGAACAAATGATATAATGTTTTGAAGTTTAATCAAATAACATTAAAACGGGTTAACATCAGAAAATAACCTAGGATGAAAACATAAAATCTAGAGCCAAAATCTCAAAACACACACAACATAAAATCTGAACCCCAAACATAGAAAAACATTTAGGTTTTATGAATAGAAAAACATGTAGGAAAACACCTAGATCTCAGGAATAGAAAAACCTTTAGACTAAAACACTCAGACGCATATGATGTGTTGTCTAAAAGCGTCCAAGAGAGATTGAGCTAAACGTTCAATGCTTATAATACCTTTAGTAGGTATTCAACATCTCTCGAAAACAAAAATGGTTCGAGACAATGTCTTGGACAAACGCATCAAAAGACTTAATTACTAAAACATATAATAAAGTCTAAGCAAGCTAAATGTTATTTGTCTAAAAAGAGACAAAAGCCAAAGAAGCGTGTATTTGATTAAAATAATACCATGAGCTAAACAAGCACCTCATCTTTTGATGAAGTATTTAAATACGTTTGGTATCTTCAGATTAAAGAATTTAATTGTTAAATGCTACGTAACGGTAGGAAATCAAAAAACACTTTGTTGTTCTGAGCAAGCATTAAATGAAATTAAATGCTCAACATTCAAAAACAATAAAAATGATAAGAAAAGTCATATATGTTGCATGCACAGTTTACTCTTATTTTTCAAATAAACTATTCTACATGTCTCCACAGTGCTATAGATCAAATATCAAAAAGTGGGCGTTAGAGACAAAGAAGATACTCAAAGAATGTTCCTCACTTGAAGCAAAGTCTAAAAAGATCGTACAACCTACTCCAAGCAAAAGACTGAAAAAATATGTCTACTCTGATAAAAGTTGACATAAACAACAACTGCTGTGAAAAGAAGAAAAAGAAATTACAAGTATCGAGACTATCAAATATAAATTCAGTGTAATGGACATATATCCATGAAGTCTATAAATAAAAGATCTCTCAAGAAGAAAATCAAGAGGATAGCTAAAGAGCACAAAAAGCTTACAACGATATATCCATCAAGAGAGAAAGAGCTTAAAGAAAAAGAATACATTTGAGTTGAAGAAAATAGAAGATAAGAGAAAAAGAGAAAGAGATACTCTCGAGCTTAAGCGTTAGATTTCTTACCACTGTGAGAGAAAAGAGAGAAACACCTATGAATATTTAGACTTAGTACCAAGAGTGATGCTAATACTCATTTGTAATCGTGTGAAGAGTACAGTGAAACCCTCTACGAAGGAGACTAGATGTAGCTTAGTTGGAGCGAACTAGTATAAAATCTCTTGTGTTATTTTATCTCCTTTTAGCTAAACGATCCTTTTGAAAAACCGGCAATTGAGCTTTATATTTCAAAATACAAGAACTTCCCAGGTAAACAATTTTTTCTTTTTAAGAAAGTTCTTACAAAAACACTACAATAAAATATTATGAATAAGATGACAATCTTATCAACACATATACATATATTTTAAGTCGAACATCTAAGCTTTCAAAAGAGTATTTCAAACACTCAATAAAGCTCGAGAATCTTAGCAACATATATACATATATTTTAAGAGTTTTTCTTATAGATATTTAGATTTGTAAAACTCTAACTATTATTCTAATTTGTTCTTCTTCTCTATCATCTACTCCTGATTTTAAAAATCAATAGTTTATTAATAATATTTAATAATAATATTTAATTATAATATAATAATACAATAACATAATAATTCTAATATAATAGCAATAATTAAATAATGATATAAAAGGATGAATAAATGATTGAATAATAGCATTGTTAATAAACTAAATAATAAATTATTAAAAATAATATTTCATTTAAATTTAAAATTCAATTATGTCAAATTTAAAAAATTTAATAATATAGACACAAGTATATTTCAGAAAAATGAAAATTATAAATGTTTTAAACTTTAAAGATGATAACCAATTGCGACCAAATAAAAATACCAGTTAGTTTCATGATTGTGATAAGAGTGATTCTCCCTGCACCTCTCTAGTCTCATCCTGCACCTCCCTATTCTTTTATTATTCCAACTATGTCCCTGTCAGAACTTTACTTCCTTGTTGCATACACCCCTTTCTTCTCTCTTCTCGCATGGAGTGCTCCTCCCATCCTCCCTTCCTGCCTCACTCGTTGTCGCTTACAAGCATTTTTGGGCAAATGAAAGTCGATGTTGTAACCGCACAAGTTGGAAAAGGAGTTGTAGAGCTCTCCGAAAGAAGGATTATAGAGTTCTCCGCACTTACAAGTGTGTTTGAGAAACAGTTTGAAATGCATTCTAACCACTGGCAGTTCATACAACGCCGCATTTGGAAATGCGGTTGCCGCATTTGGAAATACGGTTGCCGCATTTGGAAATGTAGTTTCACACTTTGCTGCATTTGGAAATGCGGTTTCACACTTTGCCGTAGCTTGAACTATGGTCAAGCTTTTCCTTCTTTTTCATTTGCTTTATTATTGTTTTCTGAATTTGGAAGGCTGAAACATTAGAACACATCGAGGTGTACCTTTCCTCTATGAGTTCATTCTCAAAGCTACCGAGACGAGATCTTCTTAGAGAAAGATCTAATTGAGGAGAAAGGTCAACTTTACCTTAACAATCAACTGTATAAAAAGCATAAAATAATATAAAATTATTTATTAACTAAAAAACAACATACAACTAAAACACCTAAATAAAAGCATAAAACTAAAACAACATACAACTAAAACAACATAAAATTAAATTTAAAAACAGCATCTAACATATTATATAAATAGAAACATCTTATAAATTAAAGTAAAAGTTAAAATAATTAACACTTAAAAAATGTATATAATAAATACAAAATAAAAATAATAATTTAATAACAAAAAATTAACAAAAAAAATGAGATTGGAAGTACATGCACAAACAGTGAAGAAATGAGATGAGTGCATCCAAGAGTTACAGTACAATAGTATATAGATAAGAATTATTAGTGTTTGAAAATCATTAAATCATCGTTACATTTTTTTTTAGATTTTATTAAATGAAGATGTCAATTGGGAGGTGCATATTAAAACAAATGAGGTGCAGGAAGGAGCACTCTTGTCATAATATCCAGACAAAACACGCGTTAATTTATATTTGCGGATTTCTTTCTTCACACTAATTGTGAGAACGGGTTTTGAGTGACGCTGTGAGCAATTTGGTTATAACATTTTGCCAGAAAAAGAAAGAAAAAAATCATGGGAAGCGATAGGAAATCGAAACGAACTTCACCCTTCCAACGAGAAGAAGGTACTTGACTTGCCCTCGCTATGCATCATTCCACTTTCTGCAAAAATCCAAACTATGTTTTGGGATTGGAACTAAATTTGATTCATGGATTCTTTAAAATAGTGGGCAAGAAGAAAAACTTTGGATTTAGTTCTTATTTATCCATGTTTTTGTGTTTGCCCGTTTATCGTTATTGTTGTTTGTTAATTTTGGGGTTAATTGACAGAGGATAAGAGAAGCAAGAGGCAGAGAACGGTAGAGGATGAGGAGAAGAAGGAACGGAAGAGGGAAAAGAAAGAGCCAAGGGAAGACAAGAAATCTCGCAAGCATTCCAAAGAAAAATCTGATAAGAAGGGTCAGTAGGGTTTATATCTTTTACTTTTTAACCTTTGCTTAACTTTGGTGGATAGAACTGGGAAGGTTGAGAGAGAAAAAAAAAGTAGAAATGAGATTGTTAAGATGAATGTATGGTCACACAAGGAAAGGCAAGATACAAAATGAAAGTATCTGTATTCCTAAATGGTGGCACCTTGACATGTGGTGGAATGGTGAGGCAGATTTTTTGCCAACTGCCATAGGCAATTTGTGAAGGGAGGTATGCTAAGGCCGTTCTGGCTATAGTGACATGTTTTATGGCGGAATTTCAGCTTTCAGCACGTTGATAACACTGTATTGCTTCTAAGAAGAATTGGTGTTGCACCAATTGAGGAAAAAAATGCAGAAAATCAATTAAGATGGTTTGGGCAAGAATAGAGAAGCTCATTGAAAGCACCAAAGAGTAGCCAACATGGCTTCTAGTCATGTCAAAAGGGGAAGGGGGGAGGACAAAGAGGGAATTTGGGGGACGTCTTTAAGAAGAACCTTATACTGAATAATGTCTTTAAGTTTGGTCTTAAACTTAGACGAAAAACTTCATATGATCCATGTGGTCAACCTCATCTAGTGGAACAGGGCTTTTGTTGTTGCTTAACTGTAGTACCGGCAGGACATAGATACATGCATATTTGGGTTCTGATTATCTGGATTGGACATCCAAGTTAAACCTTGGTGGCAGTATTAGTTTCAAATCTTAAATAAACGGAATATAATAGCATTAATATTGTATTATTGTGTAAGAAATATTGCTTTGAAAGTACCTTAGGCTGTGATAGGCTGTGTTAGTATATTTAAGAGATTAGGATCATATCTCCATGTTATGGAATAATTCCAATCAGAGGAAAAAAAAGGGAAGGGTTATCTACAGTCAACATGATTTGGAGGGTATCGAGAGATTGTAAGCCTAAGCCTGTTAGAATAGGAAGCGAGAGGCCATGGACACTTATTTTTTATATGCTGAAATCTTCAATGTTCTAATCCGAAAGGCATGTCAATATTTATTATGTATTTTGAATGTAAAATAAATTTTAGGTATCTTTCTGTTTGATGGGTGTATGAATAGGAAAAACTCTCATCCATTCTCCAGTTCATAACATAACTTAGCAGATCGAATTTAAATTTAAATTCATTTGGTCTTGGAAAATGAAAGCATTTCTCAATCATGTATCCATAGGTACTTGATTTCCTACTATAATAGGGCAAAGTATAGCCATAAAACGTGACTACCTGCTTGAATGGAACCTTGGTGAAAAAAAATAAAATAGGGTGGAACTTTATTGTTTAAAACATAACAGATAGTGGAGAGTATAATTCTCCCTGGGGTTTTTGCCATTCATAGCGGATCTTTCCCTTCACTGAATGCCCAATCTGATTTACCGAATACCTTCCCCAATCTGATTTTCCTATTTTTCTAACCAAACCATTTTTACTAAATAGTTTGAGTAAATAACTGATGGAGTAACTGACTAATAGCTGTCCTTATTCAGTCCTCCTTCTTATACATCCTAACAATACTTGCCCTTTGAAATTCTATATTACCCTCAAGGTGGAAATAGGAAATGCTCATTCTATGAAGGGTCTTGCTGATACTCCTACCCTTGCATCTCTCTCCTGGATGTTGATAATCTCCCTAGCCTTTGAAACCCACCTTATTGGCCAATTATATTGCCATTGCACAGCAGATTTTTTCACTATTTCCTTATCTTTCTCTTTGAAAATATTGATGATATATTTTTTATTGACTATATAGCCATTATGACGGGAAACTGGCAATATTATTAAAATTCTTAAATATGTTTAGTCCCTGAACTTTGACACAAAATTGGAATTCCTTCTTATCCAAAACTTTGATACATTTTAGTACCCAAACTTTAAAAATAAATGTATATAGTCATTTTTAACCAAATTATGTTAAATTTTTTTGACGTGTCAAACATGTTTCATGCTAGCATTTGAGTTGTTTACACTGTTTGACACATTCTCTGATAAAAACTAAGAAATAAATCAATATTTAAGTCTATATTATTTAGAATATTATGCAGTAAAATGTTATTGAGCTGATAGCTCTACAACAACAAGGCAAACCCAGAGCACTAGACTTCTCCAGAGGATCACTCTCTCCCTAACCGACTCACAACTTCCTACTCCGTACCCCTTCACACTCTCCCTTCTCTCTCCTATAACAGAATTCCCCTATCCCCAAATTCTTGACACGTCATTCAACTAACTTCTCACTCTTTCTTTTCCTAACCCACTTTCTTTCTTCTGACATAAACATTCCATATTTTGGGCCTAACTGTTCCTTCTATAATTGTTCCTTGGTAAGTGTTAGAATAATTATTGTTACATATCATCATTAAGGCTAGTCTGCTAGACTAGTAATGACTAGTACCTAGTTCTGTACCTAGAGGTCTAGTGTAGACTCTTGGTGTTCCATGTACTCTTGTGTTTTCAATATATATGTTAGAAGTGGACTTTAAGCCTAACTCAACCCCACAAAATCGGCTTGTAGGATGAGGTTTGCACCCACTTATAAACTATGAATTGACCTTATCTCTAGTCAATGTGAGACTTCCAACACCCCCCCCCCCCCCCCCCCCCCCCCCCCCCCCTCACGCCGAGGTATATACATCTCGAGCGTGGGATTAGACATTTATAATGGGTGGTCCGATAGCGACCCGATAGCGGGTGGAACAATATGCCCAGCAAACAACAAATATCGCTAGGATAGGCTCTAACTATGGCTCTGATACCATGTTAGAAGTGGACTTTAAGCCTAACTCAACCCCACAAAACCGGCTTATAGGATGAGGTTTGCACCCACTTATAAACTATGAATTGGCCTTATCTCTAGTCAATGTGAGACTTCCAACAGTCTCTTTTGTGGTTATACCCAAAAATGTGAAAGAAGCACTTGATCATCCTGGATGGCGACAAGCCATGATTGCAGAAATGTAGGCTCTTGACCACAGTAATACTTGGGAGCTCTTTCCACTTCCTCCGGGAAAAAAGGCTGTTGGTTGTCGCTGGGTATATCCAGTTAAAGTCGGCTCTAATGGTGACATTGATAGGCTAAAAGCCCGGCTAGTTGCAAAAGGATACACTCAGGTTTATGGCCTTGATTATTGTGACACCTTTTCTCCCGTGGCCAAGATGACTACCATTCGTCTTTTCTTCGCAATGGCAGTCGTTCGTCATTGGCCACTTCATCAATTGGATATCAAAAATGCCTTTCTCCATGGTGATCTTGAGGAAGAAGTTTATATGGAGCAACCTCCTGGGTTTGTTGCTCAGGGGGAGTCTGGTATGGTTTGCAAATTGCACCGATCTTTATATGGGCTCAAGCAATCACCACGTGCTTGGTTTGGAAAATTCAGCTCCATTGTTCAGAAATTTGGGCTAAAACGCAGTGAAGCAGATCATTCAGTCTTTTATTATCACTCGTCTCTCGGGAAATGTGTTTACTTAATTGTATATGTTGATGATATCGTTATTACAGGGAATGTACTGCTGGAATATCTCAATTGAAGGAGTACTTGTGTAGACATTTCCAAACCAAGGATCTTGGAAGCCTCAAATACTTCTTAGGCATTGAAGTAGCTTAGTCAAAAGATGGAGTTGTAATCTCTCAAAGGAAGTATGCTCTGGATATTTTGCAAGAAACAGACATGATTGATTGTAGACCGGTTGACAGTCCTATGGACCCAAATAAAAAATTAACAACAGAAGAAGGTGAGTTATTCTCCGACCCGGAGAGATATAGGAGGCTAGTTGGAAAACTAATCTATCTCACTATTACAAGGCCGGATCTATCTTTTGCAGTTGGAGTGGTTAGTCAGTTCATGCAAGCTCCATGTGTTGGCCATTGGAATGCTATCATTCGCATTCTAAGGTATGTGAAAAAGGCTCCCGGGCAAGGGCTGTTATATGAAGAAAAAGGAAGCCTTCACTGGATATTGTGTTTTCCTTGGAGGAAACATTATCTCATGGAAAATTAAGAAACAAAATGTAGTGGCTCGATCAACAGCTGAAGCTGGCTGAAGCTGAATATAGGGCAATGGTGTCACTAACATGTGAACTTATATGGGTAAAGCAGTTCCTTCAAGAGCTTAGCTTCTGTGACATCCAAGTATGAAGATGTATTGTGATAACCAAGCTGCTCTTCACATTGCATCAAATCTAGTATTTCACGAGAGAACTAAACATATAGAAATTGATTGTCATTTTGTTTGAGAAAAGTTATTGTCAAAAGAAATATGTATCGAGTTTGTTGGATCAAATGACCAACTCGCAGATGTGTTGACTAAGTCATTAAGGGGACCTCGGATTGAGTTTATTTGTTCCAAGCTTGGTACATACAATCTGTATGCTCCAGCTTGAGGGGGAGTGTTAGAATAATTACTGTTACATATCATCATTAAGGCTAGTATGCTAGACCAGTAATGATTAATACCTAGTTTTGTACCTAGAGGTCTAGTGTAGACTCTTGGTGTTCCATGTACTCTTGTGTTTTCAATATATATAGAATTAATGAGAGGGATCTGTTAAGCCCTCAAGAATATATTTTATCAGTTTTAATCTCAAGTGTAAGTAATAGGCCCATGTTCACTTCCCACCTTATGATCCTTATTAGGAGTCCTATCATTACTCCCCCTTCAACAACAGCCTTGTCCTCAAGGCCGAGAGAAGGAAATTGACTCTGCAGTAGCACCTCATCTTCTATAGTTGTCTCCTCCTCTATTCTCCCCTTCGATTTCATCAGTTTGATGATGTTACCACCCTCCTAAATCTTCCTGGCTGTTAACACTGCCTCAGGCTTTTCCTTATCTTCCTCCTTAAGACTGAACTCTATTGGTAAAGTCGGTTCTTGTGCATGGTTTCCAATAGCCTTTTTCAGTTGGGAAATGTGAAAAACTGGATGTACTTTGGCTGATTCCGGAAATTGCACCTTATAAGACAATTCTCCAATTTTTTCCACTATTAAAATAAGCCCGTATTACCAAGGTGCCAACTTCTGATTAATACGCTAAGCTATGGTTAGCTGTCTATGTGGTCGTAATTTGATAAACACCCACTCTCCTACCTCCAACTGCATGAATCTACGTTTTCTGTTTGCAAATTTCTTCATTTGCTGTTGAGCTCGCAGCAAGTGATATTTCAATGGTCGAATAGCTTCATCTCTATCAACCAAGTCAGCGGCTACAACGTCCACATGCGTTTCTCCCTATGTAAAGCACACTAATGTAGGTGGTGTTCTCCCATAAACGATTTCGAAAGGAGTCTTTCCTGTCGATCCATGAAAAATAGCATTATACCATAATTCTGCCCAAGGTACCCAATATGACCAATTCTTGGGCTGTTTCAACACAAAACATCATAAATAAGCTTCTAAACATCGGTTTACCACTTCCGTTTGACCATCGGTTTCAGGATGATAAGAAGAACTCATTTTCAAAGTTGTTCCCTGTAACCGAAATAATTCCTGCCAAAAGAGGCTCATAAACAAAGGGTCTCGATCACTAACAATCAAATGTGGAATGCCATGAAGTCTTACAATTATTTGCCATGGCTGCTATGGAGGTTCAGAACAAAGAGAGGGAGGTTCGACGAGACGAACGGCAGTGGCGCAGTGTGATTCCGACACCGGGAAGGTGGCGTGTGACAAACACGCCCCAAAAGCTGATCGGAGAGAAGCTGTGCGCACAAATCAAAGGAATCTAAAATTCTTGGCTAATTAATGGGAGAGGGATAACACAAGTGGATATCCAAGCTTATGTGGTTCGACTTTGAAATAAGATACAAATCGGGGCTGGAAAATAAGGCAACAAATGTTTTATCTTGAAAACTGCAATTTTCAGCCATTAACATAGTTCAATTCAATGAATGGGAAGAGTTTGAGATTGAAGTAGAGAAGGATGATAAACTGAGGAAGATCCTCCAAGAGGTGACAGTGAATGAAGGGAACCATCTAGAGTATATGGTGCAGAAGGGTAAGTTATATTACCAAGATAAGTTCGTCATTCCTAAACACTCTCCAAAGATCAAATCTATCTTGAAGGAATTCCATGATACTGCCATAGGTGGTCACTCTGGATTTTTCAGGACCTACAAAAGAATATCTAACCTATTCTATTGGGAGGGAATAAGGAAGATGTTCCAAGATTATGTAAGAGGATGCGAGACCTGCCAAAGAAATAAGTATCAAACTTTTAGTCCAGCAGGGTTGCTACAACCTCTTCCAACTCCCAAACAAATTTGGACTGACATATCCATGGATTTTGTGGGGGGATTACCTAAGTCGGGAGGAATGGATACAGTTCTAGTGGTGCTGGATAGGTTCACCAAATATGCACATATTTTAGCCTTAGCACACCCTTATAGTGCTAAAGAAGTTGTTGAACTGTTCTTGAAGGAAGTGGTAAAACTTCATGGATTTCCAGAATCAATTGTTTCAGACAGAGACAAGGTCTTCATGAGTTCTTTCTAGACAGAGTTGTTCAAATTGGCCGTGACTAAATTAAAATTTAGCTCAGCTTACCATCCTCAAACGGATGGTCAAACAAAGGTGGTGAATAGTTTCTTGGAGACTTATCTCATGCATGACAAGGACAAAACCTGGTAGTGGCATAGATGGTTGAGTTGGGCTGAGTTTTGGTACAATACCAATTACCATGAAGCTACAAAAATGACTCCTTTCAGGGCCCTTTATGGGCGAGATCCCCCTCCGGTGGTATGAGGAGATGTGTCAGTCACTCCCATGGAAGAAGTGACCTCCATGTTACAAGAGAGGAATGAGATGTTAACTGAACTCAGAGACCACTTATTGTAAGCTCAAAACCACATGAAGCAACAGGCGGACAAACATAGAAGAAAGATGGAATTCAAGATAAGGGATTGGGTTTACTTGAAGATCCATCCTTATAAGCTAAAAAAATTAGCCAAGAGAATTAATCAAAAGATGTGTAAGAGATATTATGGGCCCTGTGAAATCATTGAAAGAGTGGGAGAGGTAGCTTATAAATTGAAGTTGCCAGAAGGAAGCAAGGTCCATCCAGTTTTTCATCTTTCTTTATTAAAGCCAATTGTGTCAACAAAAGTATGCAGTCACTTCCTTTGTGTATAATTGAAAATTGGGAGTTGGAAATGCAACCAGAAGAGATTTAAGCAGTTAGGGGAGGAGAGGGAGAGAATGCTGAGGTGTTAGTGAAATGGAAGGGTATGCCATCGTGTGAAAATTCATGGGAATATCTACAAAAGATGGGAAATTACTTTCCAGAACTTCACCTTGAGGACAAGGTAACAATTATGGAGGATGGAGTTGATACGAATACAAGTTTAAATGAAAAAGGGCAAAAAGGGAAGTTCATTAAGGTTTATAAAAGAAAGAACTGGAAACCCATTCTCTAGGACCATATGCACACACCCAATTATTATGATCTTAACAGAAAGATTCTTTCTCGGTTTTGGAGGGAGAGGGAAAGGGAGAATACAGAGGAGAGGGGGAGCACGTGTAGGGGGTTTGGGAAATTTTGGGAAATTGGGAGTGAGGTCAGAGTATATGACCT
The DNA here is from genome assembly GCF_016808095.1 of Vigna angularis. Classification (NCBI taxonomy): domain Eukaryota; kingdom Viridiplantae; phylum Streptophyta; class Magnoliopsida; order Fabales; family Fabaceae; genus Vigna; species Vigna angularis. The sequence continues at coordinate 27,828,735 of NC_068971.1, read as the reverse complement.
GTACAGTTTTTTTTTTTCTTCTCCTATGTTCCGTTTAGACAGAGTGAGCAATGACAGATTATTTTACCTTTGTCTCTATTTCTGTGTTTGGTACTATCAGCAACCATTAGGAAATTTAAAATGGTAAGTCTATTTCAAAATGTAACATTTAATGTTATCAATGCATTAATTACCATGCTTTCAAATAAAAACTTTGTATATCATGATTTATTGACCATTGCTCTTAGGGATTTGCAAAACTGAATTTATGATCGAAGTTGTTTATTGATTCTTCTTTTACTTTTATTCCTCATTTCTTAGTATATCACCCTTCTTCCATATTCCTTATTATTTTTCAGCGTTCCAAAGATCTTTCTTCCTGCCATGTGTGCGGTTTGTCCTACGTTAATATTGTATGTGTTTGAGTTGAATTTGCCCAATTGATTTTTGAGAGAAACAACGCACGAATTATTGGTATCAGTGGCTCTACGTAGTGCTGTATGTGTATGGTACTTCATCACCTTTTCTTAAAAAATGCTTCAATTTTTAAGAAAACAAATTTTGGCTAAAATTTGTTTCTCATACCTTGGTAACTCTCCGTAAAACAATTGCTCCGCTGATGAATGGTGAGAAAACTAGAAATTTTTCTTAGAAATATTTTCTTTCTAAATAGTTGAATGCCTACATTTTAACCCAAGTGAAGTGAAGATGGTCATACTCTTCCTCTCTATTACGATTTTTCCAGTCATTATTGCTTAATATTATGTTAGATGAGCATTAACTTTGGTTGTTTTATCGACTAAAGTTCTGGTTAATTTACTCCCCTTTTTCAAATGGGTTTCTTTTTCATGGCAAATTAAATCTACAGTTTGTTGTTATTTCAGGGAAGTCGAAAGATAAGCACAGAAACAAGCATAGAAAAGGTGATGCCCATACGGTAAGTTGTATTGCCAATATCATTAGTTGTGCTACATGCAAAATAACATTGTATTACTATCAAGTTGTATCTGGGACCTCACCCTTTCATTTTTTCATTTATGCTTTTCTGTTCAACAGTTGTTTCTATTAAATTTATTCTTCTACCCTCACATTTTACCGCATTGTTTTTTCTACAAAATTTCACTGTTATGTTGTAGGGAAAGCTTTTATATTATTAGAAAGAGAAAAAAAAAAGGTTAATGCTGCAACGTCTAACAGTCCAACAGTGTTTGTTTCCCTTATTTTAATGACTTTATTTAGTTGAATTGTATAATTATCAAATTATTGAAAACTTTTAGGATTGACCACTCTATTCAACATAGGTCCTGGCCTTCTATTATAAGGCTGAAACTGATATCTTGTCAATTGGCTTATATTGATCAAGTTATGTGCTTTTAGTTGATAGGAGTAGTTATTGAAATTATTTATATATTGATTCATTGGTATTTAGGTTTCATCTTGGCTACTTTGGATGTAGGAATTCCTACAATTGTCAAAGGATGACTATTTTGCAAAGAATAATGAGTTCGCTGCCTGGCTAAAGGAAGAGAAAAATGTGTTTTTCTCTGATCTGTTGTCCGAGTCAGCACATGAGTTGTTTACAGATTTTGTCAAAGCTTGGAATAAAGGAAAACTTGATTCACACTACTATGAAGGCATTGCAAGCGGACCCCGCACATCCCATAACTGGAAGATCAAGAAGTAACTTTAGTTTTAAGAGCAGTCGTTTGATCCAATCTATGTGGAACTTTTATTTAGCTCCATTCTAACCACCAAACTTGATACAGAAAATTCAAATGTTTTTTTTTTCTTTATGGGTGTAAAATCATTCTACAAAAATCTACAAGAATTAGTTTCGGGAAGGAAATTGTTTCTTGATTGTATTTCATGAAAGTCAATTATGAGTATCAACATAATTCAGTGCAATAAAATAGACTAGACAATGACTAACTAAGGATATTAACTAGCATAATATAAAAGATTAAAAATAATATTAAAAATGTTTACTAGAGTATTTATATATTTTATCATACTTTCGAAACAAGAGATTTGATGTATATTGAAACGGTTGAAATAAACCTTACTAAAAAAAAATAGAACGTTACCCAAAAAAAAATAGAAGCACTGTAATTGATAACAACCTCTTTGACTGTGTTGTATCTATTACAAAATCTTGAAGCATATTGATGATATATAAATTAAGTCTCAAATGTTGATTTTGTAAGAAGATTTTTATAAAGACTTGTATTATGTATAAAAGTTTTTGTAATAAGTTGTTTTTATATAGGGCTTAGTGTTTTATTTGTTTCCTTGTAGTGTATGCTTTAAAATTCTCTTTGGAGTAAAAATACTCTACGATAATCGATTATCTATCCGTTGGTTTTGAGTGTGATTTAGGAAATAGTTGATTATTTCGAATGATAATCCATTATTCCTTCCTACGTGATGTTGTTCAAGAGTAGGAAGTGATTCAGCGTGGTGGTGGTGATACCTTTAAAGTTAGGGTCTCTCTTTCACCTGTGTGAGGCAGGGGAAGAGGATGGGTTACGAGAAGCGTGATAATGATTTTATGTGATAATTGATTAGTTTAGTGAGAGAGTCACGGTGTTGAACCAACTATGTAGTGTGATGGTGGGTATGTTTTAAGTATGGTTTTCTGGCTATACTTAGTTAATTCGAGGTTGTACCTTTCCTCTTGTGAGGGGTAGAAAGGTAGTGACCTTTCCTCTTTCGAGGGGGTAGAAAGGTGAATCTCTTCATCTTTAAAAGACGGTGGAAGATATGGGTCTATTCGTCCATGAGGGTAGTGGAAGAGATGGGTCTCTTCGTCCATGATAGGCGGTGGAAGGGATTAGAATTTGAGTGCTGCTCTTTCCCCTTTCGAGGGGGTAGAAAGGTAGTCACTTTTCCTCTTGCGGGAGGGTAGAAAGGTGAATCTCTTCGTCTTTAAAATGCGGTGGAAGAGATGAATATCTTCGTCTTTAAAAGGCAGTGAAAGAGATGAGTCTCTTCGTCCATGAGGGCAGTGGAAGAGATGGGTCTCTTCGTCCATGATGGACGGTGGAAGGGACTGAGATTCGAGTCTTGTTCTTTCCTCTTTCGAGGAGTAGAAAGGTAGTCACCTTTCCTCTTGCGAGAGGGTAGAAAGGTGGATCTCGCCGTCTTTAAGTGGCGGTGGAAGAGATAAGTCTCTTAGTCCTGGAGGGGCGGTGGAAGGGACTGAGATTCGAGTGCTACTTTTTCCTCTTGCGAGAGGGTATAAAGGGATGGAGGTCTCGCCCGAAGGGTTTCGACTCATGTTGAGTTTAGTGTTGGGGTGAACAATTGGGAACATGGGAGACAGGTCCAAAACTGCGGATGAGGACCACTAGAATCATCTTGTTTTGATAAACAAGAATGATACGATGAAGTATGAAAGTTGACATACATTTATAATGATAGTTGGATAGACACGAGTTGCCTTAAATTGACATATGGTGTAGAGCTAATGGGCTTAACATGTTTAAGGGAATATAGGTGTGGTTATCGCATTGGTTGTTATAGTGTTATTATGAATTGATGTTGTTTGGTGTGATGGAATTGTAATAAGGACTTAACTATTGTGATATAAATGTTATATTGGTGATTTGGTGTTCATTTTGGTATTATTATGAATGCATTGATCAATTTATGATAATGTTGTAAGGGGAGATAAATCTATATGGTTGTGATTGTAGATGTTGTGTATTTCCTAGATCACGTTATTTGGTTTAAATAGTGGAGTTTTTGGTGGTGTAACTTATGCATGAGGGGTAAAGTTCTCTACCACTATAGGCGTGGTTCTTTAGGTGTGTTGCTTTACTCATGGGTGATTTGGGTAGTAACAAATCAATTATCTTAAGTGTGATCGATCATCACAGTGCATTTTGGTGAAAAATGGCGTATTTGATGAAGAATGGACGTGCCAAGCCTAAGGAGCTATGAAACATGATGATAATCAGATATTGAGGTTAATGGTTATGTTTAGGGTCAGTTTGACTTGTGGTTGAGAGTGGAGCATGAGTGAGTATTGGGATGTACTTGAGTATGTGATTGATGAGCATGAGAGTGAATGATAAGTCTACTTGTTGTATCTCGTAAATCCTGGTTCTATCTACGGATAAGTGTTTCCTTTTGTCTTGTGTGCATTGGAAGGAGATGATCTGTAGGGGAGGCTACAAATGTCCTATAGGGGAGGCTACAAGTGGGTTGTAGGAGTGGCTACAGTCGGTGAGGTAGGGTACAAAAGTGAGAAGAACTCTTTCCACTATGATATTATGGTACAGTGATGATCGCAGTGTTGTTTTTTATTGGGATAGTCATGAGTGTGGTGTATCTATGACGATGATGCTCCAAGGAATGGTATATTGATAGTGATGGGATTATGTGGTGTAAACAACATATGAGCTGGTGAACGAATAGAGTGCAGTCTAGATATGTGATGATCGAGGATCGGGGTTCGAGGATTTAGTAATTTATCGTGATTGATTGTTGGGTTAGAGGTTTAGGAATCCTTTTATTATTACTTTTATGTAAGAGGTGTTTGATTATTGTTGATATAATCAGTATGTATATATCTTATTATTATGATTGCTTTATCGGTAAGTTACTCATACATGTTTGTGTTTGTGTATGTGAATGCGATGATTGTATAATGTGTGATGTTATAGGGAGTAGATAATGCTACAGATGAAGATAAAGCATGATAGATCCATGAGATGATGAGGGACAAACTCAGGGTTTTATTTAAGGCTATTGCAATTGAGTTTTTAAGACAATGTAATTGGAGTTATTTTATTTTCTTCCTAATTTCGGTTTTCTTTAAATAATGCAATTGAACAAGTATTTTCAAACTATTATGCAATGTAAAATTAAATGCCGAGGTTTTTGAAAATACGTTTCCGTACTATAAGAAAGTTTTAAAAATTACCAGTTTTTGTAATAACCCGTGACACCCTGAAATTTGGGGCGTTACAGTGATGATTCTGTAGGAATCCATTTAAATTAACCTGTAGACACACTAAAATTTTTATAGTAACAAGCCTTTGACCAATATGATTGCAGTAAAAGCATGCTAGAGATGAGAGTTTACTAATGTTAATGAACTTTCTAATCTTAATTTACTGTCTTTACCGATATAGCCAATTCCTGACTTGTTTAGTACACTTATTTGTGATCCAAATAAGGCTTCAAGGTTAGTGAATTTAGACAAAGTGTTCATAAAGGTACTTAATTTCAAAATCTTAAAAAAAATAAAATAAAACAATGCTTAAATAAGTAAGAAAATTTTGAAAATATTTTTTCTCAATTTCTATAAAAGTATTAAAAATACTTTTTATCTTAATCATTGTTATTTACGGCATTTTCTAAAAACGAAAACATGATGAAGATTGTATTACGAGAAGTAAATGAAATTGTAACTTTATTATTGATCATCCAAACTTGGGACAAAAGTCATAATAATTTCTCATCACACAGTGGGGAGACCAAACCTCACCGTACACTTTATTACATTAATATGTGATAAAAAGAACAAACACATGTAGTAAAGACACAAGGCTGTGGTTGAAATTTGAGAGAAACACAAGCAGCAATAGTGAGTGAAGAATGATTGATCAATTGGTGGGAGGAGTTACGGTGCTGACAAAAAAGTCCTCGTCAATTTTTTCATCATGGCAGCACTGGAAGGTGGTGAGCACGTGCATGTTGCGGCGACACTCAGGGCACGTGAGCCTCTCTGGGATTCTCCCCATTGCATGAGAGAATTCAAATCTGCAGCAAGGACTAACAACGGAATGAACTTTGTCATAGTGATTCTTAAAAGCTGGTTCAAACCCTTCCCTGTCAGCATCATCTTTCCACACGGAATCAAACTCCACCAGGGTTCGGAACCCGGTTGTGGCATGCCCATTTACCACAACGTGAGACCCTCTTGCCAGAACAAACCATCCTCCCTGTTTGTCATAGCTCAGAAGCTTCTTGATTTCCTGCATCACATGGTCGTCGTCATCGGTCTGCTTCAGTTGAAGCTTGGAGAACAGCATACTCTGAAGACGGGTCCAGAAGAACCATATCATGCTCTGCTCTGACCAATATTGAGTGTTCAGTTTATCACGAATTATTGTGTCGATGATTTTCTGCACTTGCTCCCTTTTATTGCTTTTCCCAACATATACCATCTCTAAGGGTATTTGTGTAGCCATTGCAACCCTGCGGGCTTCCTTCACAAATCTTCTTACCCATTCAGGATCATCCCCCCCAAACAAGAAAATGTATTTTCCATCCTTAATCTGCGCAATCAGAAATTGGCATTTGTTATTTTTCTTAACATTAGTAACACATTCTACATTATTCTCTAAACTCGTTAAATAGAGCGAGACCCATTTCATGTAGTTAACATGGATAAATTTAGTTAATATACAGTGTTTCAGAAAACATAGTAAGTGCATTGACCGCAGTGTGCTGTCATAACTACACATAGTAACATTTCATTTCTCCACCTGAATTAGTGGCCATACTTGACATTTTTCCTGTTAAAATTTGATTGGCTCATTTAGTCCTGTACTATTTTAATCATTGAGATAGCAGCATTATGCTTTTGGATTGGAACTGTGGTGTTAAGCCTTTCATGACATTCCTAAGGAAAGGCTGAATTATATATATATATATATATATATTTACACACACACACACACATATATGCTAGTAGAAAAACAACAACTCGACCTCATGAGTGGTAAAAAGGAGAAAAAAAGTGTATTGATTGTCAGAATATATGCTTACCCAGTTCAAAATTTCTTGATCAATGCCATCTACTAGCAATTCAAGTCTCCAGGTCTCTTCCTTCCATAGAGCTTCTTCTCTAGAACTTGTGAAAGGGTAGGCAGCACTTCCCCAAATCCACATCATGTGAATAGCATTGGGGCAAGAAACTCTCCCTTGTGGATCCAAAACCACAAGAATTGGCTTATTCTTGTACTTCCATTCGCTCTGGATGAACCAGATGACTGGCTTGCCTATCAAAGATGGATGATACACTGAGTACCATGACATGTTTTCTTGCAGACTCTCAAACTGTTTTTTCTTTGGTTCTGTCCATTCCGAGTTTGGATCCACAATTGGGATCCAAACCAATTCATATCTACTCTCCATTCTCGGTGCATGAGCCTTCGATTCGTTGTAGATCTGTTCAAGAATCAGAAGCTCATCGGTGGAGATCTCCATGCCTGAAAATAGAAGCAGCACATTCTTCCTTCTCAATGGCTCAAGGCTAACCTGTTTGTTTCCATTGATTATTCAAAGATTAGCATCACCAACACAGCTTCTCATAATACTGATGCATATTGTAGGTAGGTACTGTGTTAGAAAATCAAACCCTTTTCTTGGTAACACCGTCATATAGAGGTAGAATATCATCCTGTGCATAAATGAGAGCTTTGAGAACCTTCATGTTGTCAGTGTGGGGTTTTGAAAACAAATCTCGCAGCATTTGGTAAGCTTCAGTATCCATCTTTTTCCCTACATTGAATGATGATATTAAATTAGTTGGCTAGCTAACGAGTTACACTGTTTTAACTGTTTCCTATCTAAAAAAGTTTACTTACAAAACAGTAAAACCAACTTATATTGTTTTCTGTTGTCACTATTTCCTATACGAAATTTTGAAAGTAGGAAATAAAGTAAAAGCAATGTAACCCTTCTGTAATTAAAAATGAAAGTACAAAATATGCCAAAAGTGGCCTACCAATATGTTCGTGGCAACTATTTAGCAGCTGCCTGAGATGGTGAATTATGTTTTTGAGCTTGAAAATCAAAGTAGATAGCTCCCAAGCATCAGTGGATGTGAATATCCTGAAACAGTGTTTTTGGTATATTATTTGTGTCTGTGATATTAAACAAAATCCTGACATAGGTATGTATCTAAAACACGGTGTTGGAGATGGAACCTCTTCATACATATGACCATTCATTTATAAAGAGAATTCAAAATGCTGAGCATGGATGTTCTAAGAAGCATGAAAAACTTGACAATGATTGGAAAACATACTCATAGCCAAGGGTAGTGAGGCTGGTAATTTGAGCTGCGCAAGCCACAATACTTCTGATGGTCCAGTACGAAGCAACTGGGATATAGTTGTAGGCAGTGGTGTAGGCTGTTATGTCTTGCGTAATATATTGAGATGGCAGATCATGGAAGTCTATGACACACTTGGTCACCTCAACTATGATTCTAACTAGATCATTAAGAGTATCAAACCGTGGTTTTAGAGAGCTTGCATGCTCCATGATACTAGGTAGTTGCTTCAGAATTGCCATTGATTTGGCTAGCTGGTTCTTATCATGAATTTGGGCCAGCAGCCAAAATTCACCATACGTTAGAGCAAAAGCAGCTAAGGTCAGCACTATTTTCACATCCCACTTGAAGATTGTAAGCATGTCAAATATTCCAACTGTTGTGGAGTGTGCATCACCACCGAGAGTCTTGCAGGAAATCTGAAATTTCATGTTGGTTTTGATATTGTTAATTTGTTCCATTGATGCAAAGACTCCCTTATGTCAGTCTCTCAAAATATAGGGTGATTTTTGTTTTGGTTCCCCCAAATTCACTGGAACTTATTTTGCTCCCTCAAAATTGAAAAGTTAAGATTTTAATCCTGAACATTAAATTTGAGGGAGTAAATTGTAAAACTGTTCTTTTGTCCTTCAAATTTAATTTTTAGAGACTAAAACCATATTTTACTAAATTTGGAAGATTAGAATGAACCTATTTTAATCTGAGGGACTGAAAACGGGTTTACCCCAAATTTCAGAGGCTGAAACATAATTAAACCTTGATGGAAATTATGCATGCAGACATGTTCCAGCTATGACAGCCATGACCCAAACATGAGGAAAATAAGGTTTCGAGAGTATACTGCAATTAAATATTTTTTAATTGTTAAAAACATTTTCCTAAATATAATATATCCGTTTTAGAAATTATGAACAGAATATATCAGGTAGTAGCTCAAACTCTTGTGATAGCCATGTTAACATTAATGTTTAGGATATTTTTCTATCACCTCACAGGAAATCCTATCAATCTTAGCAGATAGAGCCTCTATTGTTTGGCCAGGATGGTAGCTTCTGTCTTCCACATGATCAACACGACCAAGGGCACCCTGAAAGATGTACAGGTTAATCAGAAAATAGGAAAAAAAAAACTCAAACAAAACATCATATTAATTAAAACCAAGCATTAAATATATGATAACCCTCAAATTTGTAAAATACATTTTAGTCCCTAAACAACGAGAGAATGAAATGATTATTTATTTTTTATCAGCATCATACCGTTGTAGCACCTTCAGAACTCAAGGTGGAACGTATTAGAACATCCTCAACTATTTGGAGAAGGGGCCTGACATCATATTCAATCCCCTCAGGGTTATGCTCTGCCACTATTTTCTTCACCAAAACGCTGTCATCAGATATTGCAGCTGCAGGCAGCATTCTTCCACCTTTTATAAGTTGTTGCATAGCACCCAACTTGCCAATGCTATTCATTGTGGCTACAGAAAACAAAATGCAGATGAAGAACTCTAGCTTTGAGGCAAGAAAGAGGTGATAAGGCTTATGTTAGTTGCGTTTCAAGTGCAATGTGATAGGCCTACATATAATAACGCATCGAAAGGAATAACCCCGCCTGAAACAACTTCCTTTCTTTCCTCGTAATTTAGTTTTTGGGACTCCAAGAGAGAGGAAGGAAGCTTTAAAGGCTTAAGCTTCTTTTGTCTCTTGTCCGCTGTCTCTATGTCTTCACTTTAGTATATGTGATAACCTCTGCAGTGTGACAAGACAACATAACTGTCGCATCTAAACTCTTTTAGTGTTTTAGGCAATGAAAGAAACTTCAACACGGTCTCTGAAATTAGTGTAATGTACATTAGGGAATAGTCCTACAATAGTATGTACTATTTTAAGGTGTAAGTATATTTGAAATGTGTAAAGTATACATGGAATAATGATGTAGACGAAATATTCAATGATAAGTAGATCCCCAAGACCATGCTGCAAGTAATCGGGGTAAGTAGATGAACTAGATTTAGATGTTTGGAATCTTTGTTTGGACTTTATTAGGCGGCAACACACAAAGAGAAACAACCGTATTCTAACCATGGTGGTCAGTAGAAAACTTGTTGAAGGCCGTTGGTATGGTATGCTTCCTTGCTTTGTTCCGGTTTTTCCTTGCAACTCAGATCAGAATATTTTACGCCACAATCCCTAGGTAGAAATTAACCCGCAATAAATAAATAATAACTGCGTTAAATTCTTAGTCTCAGCATGAATGGTCCCTTTTTACTTGGTAAAGAGATTAGTAAAAATATTACATTAAAAAGAATACTTTAAAATCAAAGATGGTTTTTTCTTTTACCCTTTATTTACACATTTTGAACAGAAGAAAATAGAAAGGAGAGGAAATAAAAAACTATATATAAATATTATTTTTTTCTTATACCAGTTGTTTGGTAAGAAAAACAAAAAATGAGAATAGTTATTTTTAAGTTTAAGTGTATGGATTAGCTAAGCTATATAAGAAATTAAGATAAGCATTGCTTCATCTTAACGTCCTCTCCTTTTCTTTTTACCTCTTTCCCTCTATTTTCTTTTACTTTTACGTTCTCTATATCCGTCATGGAATTCTAAGGCTTTGGGAATGATATTTTGAGGTTACATAGAATCAAATTGTATGTTTTTTTATTCTTAATGTGATATATATATATATATATATATATATATATATATATATATATATATATATATATATATATATATATATATATATATATATATATATATATATGTTTCATATCCTAGTCTAGTAAACCTAATGATTTTTATATTCTATCAAGTTAGTATGGTTTTTACGATAACAATATTATGAGTCAAAGGATTTTCAATTTTAATTGAGAACTCATTTTGGTTAAATTTCGTATCTTTCATGTGATGGATGAATTTTTGTAAATAATTCAAAAATTACTTTGATGAAAGGTCTTTAACTAAAATTAATTAAAAAATCACTTTAGTTAATTAGTTCTTTACTTGATAAAAAATTTAAAAAAATATACATAATTATAAATAATAATGTTTAATTGAGAAGCTACAGTTAATCTAAAAAGTTGTTACTTTTAATCATAATATTATCTTACTGAATTTGAGAACGAGAACAAATTTAAGAAGTTAATTTGATTAATTTGAAATCTAAAATAATAATTAATTTAACATAATAATTGGATAACCAACTAGACATCATAATTACGAAAAGAGAGTAGAATTACGTATTTAATTATTATTGTTTAAGTCATTATATTTTTATTTGTTATTTATTTAATCTTTTTTATTTATTAACTATTTTGCTATTAATTGTTACTTTTATCTTCTTTTTTGCTTTATTTCTTTTGTTGGTTTAAAACCTTCCCCTTTACTTTGTATATATTTCTAACACCTAATTTTACACTTTTGTAAAAGTTATTATGAGTGAAGTTCTTGTATCAGATTTCTTGGAAAACGACTTAGGTTAACTAGAAATCCATAAATGAAATGCATGTGGAGCGAATTGATGGATGAAAGAGTTGTATTACTCATCAAGTATAGCATAGGTAATTAATTGTATTTCCAAAATGGTTTTGAAATATTACTTTGACTCGATTAAGTGGTTGTGTAACACTCTTCACTTCTAAACTATAAAACCTTCAATAACTTAAAAAAAACATCTAATACCTTCACTAAATATTGAACAACAAAAAAAAATACTTTATTTAATCGTTATAAAAAAATTTAAAATCATTCGTAAACAACTTTAATCTGATTCCAAATTTTCATATACTTTTTCAAAATTGTAATTAAAAAACATAAACTATTGTTCCAAATTCATTTCAAAATTCCCCAAAAGATTTCTCAACGTGCATCCTCATTCTAAGCATCTCCAACATCGTTTGTAACAACATTTTTTTTCGTATAACAACATGAGTTATATGATCATTGAACAAACACAAATAAATAAGAGTGAGTTAACTAGTAAAACAATACAAGATAATAAACAATAACCATACTCACCTACACTACTCAAATAACCAATTCCATCTCAAAAAATAAAACCGCATCCATGAAATTCACCAAGTCATATTATCACCAAGTAATATCCAACCAATATGTTTCTTCCTCTCCGTAACCTATTATCACTTTGTCTAACCCAGCCTAGCACAAAGTAGAAAGATAACACGACAACATAGCATAACAACATGGCTACTTACTAAAACAACATCGCAATGCACTAAAACAACATGACAATGTATTAAACAACTCCACATTGTACTCAAGCATCATGGCATCATATAAAACACCATGACATCATATTCAAAAAAACATGACAACATAAAATCACAACACGACAACAATACAAAACAACATGGTTTTGATCAAGGAGCATGGTTAACACTAAGAATAGCCCAGACTACGGTAAAGCAGTACGATTCAAGCCTAAAAGTAGGGTTCAACCTTGATTAGCACAGATAAAAAAATAAAACAACATAGTTTCAATGTAGACAACTCGATTTCTAACCCTGACATCATGGTTCCTATATAGAAACTAAACACATTAAATTTTAAACATATGTTTTAAACTTGGAACAACACAACTTAAATGAAGCACAACTCGGTTTTTGATATACCAGCTCTACACCATATCTAACACCATAGATCAGACAACAAAACCCACATACTACTGATAGCATTTATCATAAAGTCAAGAAGTATATTCCAAAATTTCCACAATAGTCATACATCATGTAATAATTCATATACCTACGAAAAATACATTCTCATGCAATAAACCATATTGCCACGTCAACTTTACCCCAAGAAAGTTATCAAGACCCAAAAGAACATTAACTGGTTTAATTAAAATCATAAAAGGATCCCCCCACATACACTTAACCATGGACCACAATGGCATACCCCTTAGTTATGGCCAAGCACTTTGAAGAGGAGTTGAAGTCATATGTGGAAGATGGACCTAAACTCTCTCTCTCTCTTAGGCTATCTTGGGCCATAATGAAGCTTCTAGTAGAGTGAGAATAATTTTGGGCCTTGTATTTTGGGCCAAGTAGTATATGATTTAATTGGGCTTTGTATTATGGGCTTAGTGATGTAGGATATATTTTGGGCCTTGTATTTTTGGGCTAAGTAGAATAGGGTTAAGACCACTCAAGTCAACAAAGGGCCAAGGCCCAATGTTGACCAAAGTGGGACATGAATTTTGGGTTTGTTAACCAAGGTTTCATTTAACTTGGTGGACAAGGAGGGGTGGGCCATCCATGCCATGTGTCACCTTCCCTTTGGAGAGTTTTTCCTCATAGTTAATGACCACATGTCACTCTAGGAATGGAGAGGACTCTAGAGCAACCTAAGTGGCCTCCTCTAGCCACCTTTCTCCAAGAGTTGGCTCAACCTCTCTTAGAGAATCATCAACATCACCTTCATCACCATAAACCACAAAAAACTGTGAGCTTAGCTGTCATTTCTACTAACTTTCGCAAACACTCACCCTTCACCCTTCACCATGGCTTTCTCTTCTAGCTTTGGCCCAATCTAGCTAAGGAGATTTCCATGACTTCCTAAACCAATCACGAACCAAAGAAAGCATGGTACACCACAACATTTGACAATACACACATTAACAGAAAATTAACAAGATGAAACGAGAGCATTCACCCCAAAAATTTCTTAATAACACAATAATTACAAAATTGATTAACGTGAAATAAACCATGCTTCACGAACATTTCATGACAACACCAAAGCATCATCACTAACAAAAGAATGTTCCAACATCATGTAAAATAAAAGGAAGACAACTCAGATTGTAATATAACAACATTGTTTGCTGCAACCTACACAACTAATGCAATCATCAACACATAAAACAAGTATAAGGATAACTCCTCTTACCTTGGTTTCCACTACTTCTTATCCTTGATCAGAAAATGCTCTTCTAAAATAGCCACAAGCTCTCACGAACCTTCAACACGAATACTATTTTTCTCTCACGACACACTCACATTTCTACCTCTTTTTCACAATTTCTAGGGTTTCTATCTCAATATATCTTAAATAAAAGGCACGTCTAACCCTAATTCGAGAGTGTCTAGGTTTATCCCTTAAGCCTTGGTAAAGCCCATTATTACAAAATAAACACAAAATAAAATATATTTTCAATTCTGATTAATCCCTAAATTAGATATTCCAATCTAAGAAATCTCACGTTCATACATTAACTTTCCCTTCCTAGGTTTCCTTAGGTTCAAATAATATAAATAAATAAAAGAAAAAAAACATTTTTATGTACACAACAAGAATCAAACACATGACTTCTAACCCATAACAAAGAGCTCTAACCGACTATTCTACAATTTGCTTCTATATAACTTATCTTTTCTTATTTTAATTAAAGACATCCTCCCCCACCACTTTTCTAGGTATTTTATTTTTCTTAGGTCTTACGGGTTGTTTATTTTGAAACAACTTCAATATATTCAATTTGGATCTAATTAATGGAAATGTTAAATAAATTTTATTTAACATGATTTAAGTAAACATGTGATCACTTGGATCCAAGCTTTAATGGATTTTATCGTGTAAATAACTTGCGAATTTATGAGCTTCTAACTCTAACAAGCTTGCATATTTTTATAGATTTGAGCTTTAACGAGTAATTTACAAATATTTGTGGATTTAAGCTTTAACCAATAGCTTGTTAATGTTTGTGGATTCGAGCTTTATAAATATGTGTCATGGTTAAACACTTAAGTAGTTTATGGATATGTGTCCATCTGAACTTAGTGAACATGTGTAATGGGTAAATGCTAAAGTAGTTGGCATATGTGTGTTTATTCGAGCTTAGTAAATATGTGTTATGGAAAACACTCAAGTAGTTGACGAATGTGTCATTATCTAAGCTTTATAAATATACATTACAAGTGAACACTCAAGTAGCTAATAAATGTTTGTCCATTCAAACTTAGTGAATATGGGTTATGGGTGAATGCTTAAATAGCTAGAGAACGTGTGACCTTTCGTGCCTAGTGTGTCCATCTGATGGCAATTCCCCTAGCCATGGCTAAACACACTCAAGAAGAGTTGGAGTCATTTGTGGAAGGTGGACTTATGCTCTTATCATCATGTGTAAGACCCCAGGAAAAGGTGGTAATTATGGAATAATGTGGTTACGAGAATTTGACCTTATTGTTTGTTAATTGGTGTTTGATGATTAGATGTTTTCTAGAATTATAATTATTATGTTTATTATTATTTTTGATTAGGTGAAACACATGATTGATATGTTGTTATTTAGATGATTTTTGTGGTATGTGTCAGAGCGGTGCAACGAAATGGTTAGTGTGTACAACAAACCAAGAGGGGGTGAATTGGTTTATCGCAAATCGTTCTTATAATAATTTTCTCATAAATATAAAATTTTCCTTAAAACAATTTAAACAAATATAAAGAGTAAGGAAGAGAACAAACTATTTTAGGTACCCAATCTAGTTGGATCATAAAGATCCTACATCTAGTTTGGATCATAAAGATCCTACATCTAGTTGTTAATCCAAGGATATTTCCCTTGTTGTTGTCACCATATGTGACATAACCTTGTCCTTTCTTTCGAAAGTATGTAAATTTCTTGATATCACCTGTCATGTGCCTTGAGCAACCATTATCAAGGCACCACATGGACTTCCTGAATTTAGAACTCATCTGCAAAGTAGAAAGAGAACAAACTATTTTAGGTACCCAATCATTAGGTCCTTTGGGTTAGTTAGACAAATATTTTAAATTATTTTATAACCCAAGTAAGCTTTCCACAAGGAATACCATAATGTTTTATCTTGCATTTATTTGATGTATGATCCTTATTCATGCAATAGAAACAAGTAGCAACATTTGGTTTCCTATTATTTTTAGTTCCATGTTCTACCCAAATTTTATGGGTTCTATTATTTTAATTTTATAATTATAGTCATAATAGTAATTCCGATTATATCTAGAAACATATTTTATTTTATTTTTATAATTATAATTATATTTAGGAATATTTTAAATTTTATTACCATAATTACAATCGTAGTAATTATAATTATTTTTTGGAACATGTTTAACAACCTTTTTTATTTTTGAATTATTTCTACATTTAGCGTTGGTTGTTTTATTTAGAGACATCTTTTTATTTAAATAAGAAATACATTTTTCATTTTTAGCATATTTACCTTTCTCATAATATAAAATTTTATTTTTCAAATCTTTATTTTCTTCATGAACTTTTTCATGATTTGATTTTAATTCTTTAAGTTCTTTCTTTAATTTCTAATGAGCATTATCTAATTTCTTTGATTCAAATACTAATTCCTTATATGTGTCAAACAATTCACTTTCACTATAATATGAAATTTCAGAGTCGCTAGAGATACTTATTTGATTTTCCGAGATGTCATCACCAGCCATTAGACATATGTTGGCTTGCTCATCAGAGTTGTTTGAGCTTGTTGTAGAATCATTATCTTTCTCCCAAGAAATATATTCCTTCTTTTTCTTGAAGAACTTCTTTTGGCCTCTTTCTTCACCCTTCTTTGAATTTGGAGAATTTGCCTTCATGTGTCATTTTTCACCGTAGTCATAACAATGATAATTTTGCAAAGATTCCTTGTTTTCCTTCTTTTTACCTTTGAATCTTCTTCTTCCTTTGAGCTTTATGAACTTATTAAATTTCTTAACGAAGAGACTCATTTTTCTCATCTTCTTCAGAGTCTTCTTCTTCTTTGAAACTTTTATCAAGATTTGCTTTAAACGTCAAAGTCTTTTTCTTTTTCTTTTTCTTTTTTTTTCATCCTCATTCAATCTCTCAAGATTTTTCTTCACACTAACCCGACAATTTATGATTCAATTCGATTATGAGATATTAGGAAGAAATTGAAATTTAATAATTTTAATTCATCAAGATAGAAAGAATAGTGTTATCTGTTGATTCAAATATGTTCTATTTGTCATGTCTAATTAATGTGTTCTTTACTAATCATTGTCAAAAATCTTGAACCAAATAAATTTTTATATTATTGGTTTTTTACACATTCATACAATAATCTCAAAAACATTGGATAAAGTAACATATAAGACAATAAAATCATTAAATGTCACAATATGATTATTTGAATGAAAAGATTTTTTTTATAGAATGTGCCTCATTCAAACTTTGCTCAAAAAATTTCTCGTTAGACATAAAAGCTAAGGTAAGAAAAAAACGTACATCATTTTTATTCATAATTCAACTATAGCACATTGTCATAACATTTATGGTCAAAGAACAATTTTATCTAAACCACTTAGTGAGTGTCAAATATTTTTATAAAATTTGGTTCAAGTTTCTTAAGGTTAATTATGAGGCTCTCAAGAATCTATGAGTTGTCTCCCAATGAGAAAGCTTTAAGTTTAATGAAAACACACAAAAAAAAATCATACAAAAAAACTCGTCTACACTAAAACCAATAAGAACTTAAAGGATCTATATAAAGTACAAAATAATCTGAGAGATATGGAGTACAAGAATTGAGTATTTATTCCATGTAGTAGAATAGTATATATATATATATATATATATATATATATATATATATATATATATATATATATATATATATATATATATATATATATATATATATATATATATATATATATATATATATATATATATATATATATATATATATTAAACAAGTTATCTTAAAGATAACTAATTATTATACTACAAAATAATATCAATATCTTAAAAGATAACAAAATTATTATATAATAAGATATTATCTTTAAAGTTTTTAAAAATATATCAGAATCTAATAATCAATTAATATATTATAAGACACTATCAGAAAATATCTTAAAAATATTTTATAATATTTTTAATAGATTTTCTTAATATCTTGAAAGATAATACAAAAACCACAAAGAGACACTAATTAATGTTTATTATTTTTATTTCATTAAATGTCAAAATATAAGGGTTGAATCACACAACATATACTTTCACCTAGAGCCTACCCTTGTCGGTCTGACTATGGTTCAGTTTCCAGTTCCCCAGTATTTTAGCATGTTCCAAATATTTAATTTTGAGACTACGTTCGAGTCTTCAGAGTAAGCTATACACTTTTTGTTATTGTACTAGTACAACATGGTTGACTGTTTCTAAAGCCTTGGATTGATATAAAACACATTGTAACACTTTGTCAAACTCCTTCAATCAAAGGTCTAGAAACTGCCCTTACATGTTGCGCCAGTACAGCAGTTGAATATAGAGTTTCCCGGTTGTTCATATTTGTACCACTGGGATTTTACATTGCATAAACATTTCACCAAGAAAGCATCCCAGCACTACCCAAAACCAAAGACATGAAAAATTCTTCCAACGCTGTAATATCACACAACATTCTTATTATCAACCGTCCCAATCCTTCTGCACTTCTCATTCCCTCTTCACAAATCGTCCCTGCAAAATGTACCAAAATGAAATTCATTTTACAAGAGTTTAGCATGACCACAATGGGATTAACAAGTTCTGATATTGTAAACCCACTTTTAACGGACAAACATGCAAACAAGAATTATACCAAAAATGTTTGTTTATAGTAATTGCAACGCATCATCTGATCCTAATCTTACAAAACACGCTGACCCAAATAAATCTCACCAAATATGAAAATGTGTTTGACAGAAAGTGATGACAGCATTTCTAGTCTTCTACTACTGCCCTTTCACTCACAAAAAATCATTAATCGCAGCTCATTCTTGACCGTACCAAAGCTAGTAAATAAATGACATTATTTTCAAAAAGTATAAAATACATATGAATAACGGTAAGTTCGTTCAATATCACATTAGACATATGCTTTTAGATTTTACTCATGTATTTGGATTCTACTTATAAGCTTCCTGATTATGATACTAGATCTCAGGATTTTATTTGGTGGGGCAAAATTTCTTATTCTAGAGTTATAAAAGTAGATTTGTTCTACTTTTGTTATAGGATTGTTTCATAGTGAGTTTTTATTTGTTGTCCCCACTTTCTTTTATATTGTTCATCTTTTATATTTGCAATGACAAAATAGTTGGGCTAACAAAGTTAGAAAAAGTTATAGTTAACAGGATTGAAGGATCAAGCAAAGTATGTGGTTGCTTCAACTTGATCAAATTTGCATTTTTATTCACAAAAGGATGTGCCCACACTACTATATGAGATCCAGATCACTAATGCTAGTACTGTTAGACTTATAGGCTTCTGACAGCAAGAGATTTCTAATCCTGAGCACTATGGAGTGCAGTTGAAGTGTATCACGGGGTGGCACGATGTCGACTTACCACCGTGTAACTACAATGACATTACCACAAACTATCGTAGGGCACGTGAACTTATTGTAGAACCATTGTGAGTGAGTCCAACATCAACTTTGTACCCATAAGTTTATATGATCGAATGCCTAAGACATTGTAAAAATGAGTGTAGGGAATAGTACCTTCATCCTGGGCCGTTTCTCAGCATTGAGCTTGCGAACTTCATAACGGATCTTCTTAGAGAAGAGTCGGCTTTGCCTCTTCTCTTTGTATCTCTGAACACTTGCCTCTCTCTGCCCCAACTTCCAACCGTTTTCTTCCTTCACATTCGTCTTGTTACCCCCACAATCTTCAGTAACATTCCATGTGTTCCCAACCACACCATTCCCCCAACCATCCCATGCAACCTGTTCAAAAACCAACTCATCAACTAGAACAATTTCTCTGGCCCCTGTATCAATTCGTGGCCACCATCTACCTTTCTGAGGTTAAATATCTATTCACTAATGATGATTGATAAAAAAATGGCATCAACAGTACTAAATCAGGCAAAAAAAAAGAAGGAAAGATCAGACAAAAATAAATAAATTGAAATTTTACAAAGACAAAATATAATTATTAAGGAGAGAAAATTACATGGGGGAGGAACGCATTATGAAGGAGGAAACCATTGAGGAAGTCAGGGACAATGTGTGGACCTCCCTCCCCCGCGACGTATAGCGAGCCTTTATCAGACCAAGCATTCAATATCCCCTGGTGATCCAGCTTCAAGGACAACAATCCAAAGGACGTTGTCATCGCCGTCGTCGTCGTTGTCCCCATCATGCAATAACTCGTCACCTCCTCCATCGTCTCCTTCTTCTCCTCCACCACCTCCGAATAGCACACCCACCGTTCCTCGCTCCCCTCCTCGCTCTCCCTCCGCCGCATCGCCTTCCTCACTAGCCAATTCCCGGCGTCCTCCTCCGGACACGTACGCGCCGACAGCGACCCCTCTGTAGTCGCCGAGGACGGCGACATCGAATCCTCCTCTAGCAGCCCCGTCAGCGTTGCCCCGCCCTCCGCGCTGAAGAGCAGAGCCACGTTCTGCTCCTCCTGCATGTCATGGTGCTCCGGATGCAGAGGGAAGAGGTTGAGCTGCGGCTGCTGTAGGGCCTTGGGCTTGGGCTTGGGCTGGGACCCCATGTTCTTGGGCTCGGATAGCTGAAGACGTAAGCTGACGAACTTGGGCCTCCGCGTCTTGGTCCGGTTCCCGCGCCGGTGCGGCTTAAGCGAGGAAGAAGACGAAGAGGAGGAGGAAGAAGAGTGATACCGTTTCGTCGGTTTCCGAGTCCTCTTCATAATAGAGGTTGTTTGAATGTTTGGAGAAGAAGGACTGTTCTTGTTGCACATCACTGAATGAATGCGCACACACCAAAACACAAACACTCACCAACGCTCTCTCTTTCTCCGTTAGAGTTTCGGTTTCTCACTCTTGGGAAGGCAAGAAAAAGCGAGCCAAAAGGTAAGGACTTTTTCCAGAGGTGGGACCGGGACGAATGAAGGGATGATGTGACGTGTTTCCCATTGACACGTGGGCACTTATTATTGGCCCCCGCAGTGGATTCTATTGTTATCTGGATTTCGTTTTTGGAAGAGATGAGGAGATAGATTGGGTTTGGAGCGAATTGGTGCAATTGTTAAAAAGTAAAAAGCTTTTCCATCCTTATTGGCACTCTAGATTACTCCCTCCCAACACTCTTGATCAATTCCAATTTTTTCTATTTTAACAATCAAAAGAAGCTCTTAGAAGAGTCTCGACGAACACGTCTAATAAGATAATACCACACACACACATGAAACTAAGATACGTAAAAGAAATTAAATAAAAATATTCTTGGATTTAAACATATAAAAAAGTTATAATAAAAAAATATTTACTTAAACTTTAAATAATCTGCTTACAAAAGAGAGTGATTTTAATATTCAAGTATTATTCACATGTCTAAAACATTTACTGTTGAAAGAGTGCTAATGATGATTACGTGATGAAATTAGGCTACGTCAAATTATACTTAAATAGGATGTTTATTAAACTATAGTTGTTGAAAAGTTTGGGTTAACATTTACAACATTTAAATTATTGTTTAATGCGGAGATGTTATAATCTCCTCCTGTTTGAACTGTTATCGCTGCCATTATTATAGATATTAAGTTGTTATTGGTGGAGGTGGAGCAGGGTAAGAGAGAAGTCATGTGATATGAATAATGAAGCATTTGATAAATGAATTTGTTTGCATGCAATTAGGGAGAAAGTGATAAAGAGTTTACAGAGCGAGTGAGGAGGATTTACACGAGAAAGTGCAGGGAGGGTCCCACCATCACACCCTTTCCTCCTTTACCTTTTGGTTTGCCGTGGGTACCCCGCAGCCACCCGTGTACAAAACAACACTTGATATGTGTCACAACACCATTCACAAGTATCTTCCATTGACTTCTCTTATTATTTAATAAACTACAGAGTTTTATCATACGTAAATTTACATGCATAGATATTTTTAATTATTTTATTATTATTCAGATCAAATAGGGATTTATATTTCGTTTCTCCCATATATATATATATATATAAGCAATAAAAGAAGACCACACCAAATTTATGGCAGAGAAAAGCAAAATAAAAGACATACACTTTCCTAAACCTAGGCAAATAATATTTATCATTAAGCAATTATGGTAAGTAAAAAGTTGAACCTCAATTTTTCTTTTTTAGGTTGACATGAACCTTATTAAGGACAATTAGAAATTTTTGTATGGAAAAAAGCAACACAAATATGTTTTGAGAGTTGTAGACGCATAGTCTTGTGATTTTTTTTTCTTCTTCAAGTCGGAATAAGTTTGATGGGAAACATTAAGTTTGATGGGAAGCATAGTCAGTCCACTTGGTAATTGTTTAGAGCGATGATCAAGAAGACATATTTTGGCAATATAAGAAAACTTAACTAGTGTGTGTGTGTCATAAAAAGTTAAAGTTATAAGGTTTTGAGGGCTTGGTGATGCAAAATAGTGTTGGGATTGCATATATTTTTTGGATGAAATTTGCCGTTTTGAAGATGGCGTTTTGCTACTTTGATTTTTTTTTTTTGTAATGCTATATATATAATCGGTGTAAGATTTTAGGAATATGGGGTCTTATTTCGGTATTAGATTAATTTTATTTGATTATTAAGCATATGGGTGTTTGTGATGCGGAGGTGGTATTAGTATTTTGGGCCTGATGATTTGTTTGGTTTCGTGGGATGACTTTGGTGGGGTGGGTTTTTATCTTATTAGTTTTTTTAGGGTGTTTTTTCCCGTACTATATTTTTTTTTCTTACACTCCTATAAAAGGTGGAATTCCAAAACTACCTCTCATCAAAATTATAATAAAAAAACACTCCTATAAAAGGTATTTTCCAAAACACTCTATCTATCTTAAGGTATAAAAATGTATTACGAACGAGTGTTTCGAAAAGCAATTTGGATTCAGAAATGTTTTTCGAAATACTCCACCATCTAATCTTTCCGAAAATGTTTTTTTATCCAAAAGTCATTTCTCCTCCTTCGAAAACGAGAACATAGTTATCCCGTTAAAGTTCCTTTCCTCACCATCTTTGTCACATAACTATTGTTTTTGGCTATAGACCTTTTGACGGGAGACATTGTCGTCATGGTAAAAGGAGCTAAACTTTTCAAATTAGTCCATTTTATAAGATTTAACCTTAATCTATATAGGTTCGGGTCAAAAAATAATCCACAAAGTTAAAAAAAAAATTTATTAAAAAAATCCACAAGGTTAAATATCCATAAAGTTTTATGGATCAGAGTCAGTTCATTGACTTTTCATTTTACCATCAGAAAAATATAATAATAAACTAAAAATTTGGAAATAATTAAATACAAGTCCAAGAACATAAAATTATAATAAATTGTTGATCCATATTGTCAGAATCCATTTAAAACCCACTAAAAACCCCATTCGAGTGGACGCCAGGTGTAAGCAATCGGAGTGTCTGAAGTTCAGAAAGTGGAAGACAAGTGTGTGATGCAGATTGGACGTTCGGTTTTGATGGTAGGAGTAAAACTAAAACTCTCAAATTTTTATGCCACTTCTCTGCATGCACCATCCATCTTCAACCTTCTGAAATCTCCTCCTTCTCTCTAGATTTCTTCATCTTCTCTCTAAGAAATCTTAACCATTCCTTTCTCCGATCATCACTCAGGCACCATTTCCACTCTTCCGATCTCAAGGGCTTTCGATTGAACTGATCAGTTTGTGAAGCTGAGCTGGTAAGTTCTTCTCTTCACTCAGTCGTGCATTTTCCTGGACATGCAAACCAAGTTCTGGTTTCATGTGTTGATCACTCTTCTAAAATGAGTGGTTTTGATAGTGTTTTGATTTTCACTTGGTTTAGTTTTGGAAATTGTTGAGCGTTGAGGGTAGAAGGACTTATAGAGGTGAACCAATAACCATATCTGGAAGCGTTTGGTCACGTTAGAGGTAAGGGAAGCTTATATAATTTGATTTTTATGTTCGTTTTGAATGGATGCATGTTCGTTGAATTGCTGAATGAATATGATTGTTGCTATGTTTTGACTGTATGAAGTATGAAGATTTACTATGATATGGATGTATGAAATTATGGAGATAGATGTTGAGAAATGAAGTGATATAAAGAATTCTAAGTATAAAATTCCATATGAAAATTTATGTTCGTCACTGAATGGTCTTTGACCATTCGGTTTTCTTGTGGACTCGGTTGGAACTGGATTCTTTCATTTGGATGGAATGTCAGTTGAGGACCGAGCGTCTTCGTTTAGTAATATTTGTATATAAGCGTTCAACCAAGGATATTCGTTCCTTGGTATTCTGTTATAAATTTAAGTATATCTATATGTATTTGTATATTTCGTTCGTTCTTGAACATTAGTTAAATGATATCTTATATTTATCAAGCCTTTATTCTATAAATTAAGTAGTGCTCGGTCTTACACCAAGCACTCGTACTATGTAGTGCTCGGTCTTACACCAAGCGCTCGTACTAAGTGGTGCTCGGTCTTAAACCAAGCGCTCGACCTTGATTCAGTAATATGATTTTTAAAATGAGAGCATTCGACCAAACTCAATAGCGTTCAGTTTCTACAGTGCTCGGTCTTTGACTAGCACTCGTTCTCCTTGATGTTAAACTCATAAATAAGCTAAGTATTTATAGCGTTCGGTTTCTTCATATAATTCTGTCACTTATTATTATTCGATGTCCTACAGTATCAGTTTCTATGGTGTTCGGCCTAGAGTCTTAGTACTCGGCCTAGGCTTATTGGCGTTCGGTCTAAACTCTCATGAGTCAGTTCATTAAATTGGCTCACCTTGTAAATAACGTTCGATTCTATTAGTCTTTGTGAAATATTATTGTAATCGGTCTCTTCCCAACCCCGATAGTAACTCTCTCGGTTTTGATCTGTTTTGGAACTAGAGACCTCTCGGTCTCACTCCAAGTGTTCGGTCTCGTTCGGGGTTGAAGATTTACGTTCGATATTTGGTATCCTACGGGATTTGTATTCAAATTGGTTAAGTGAAGTTTTAATGATGAAAGATGATGGAATATGATATGGATGAAATGACTTTGATTATGAAAGAGTATTCCGGGGAGGAATATCTCATGAATGGATATTGGAATTGGTAAAGTATGAATGTGGGCATACTAAGCTAGCGGTTCATCCTGATATTTCGTGATTACTCGTTCTCACGTAGAGAAGGGTAAGTCATGTGTGAGAATGACAGGAGGTCCTAGTCCTTATGGTTAATTTGGACAGATAGGACTAACCTCGGGTGGCAGCTGTTGAGGGTATCCCAGTTACTACATCACCCGGGTGCACGAACGTCGTAGCTACACAAAATTCATACAATCCGGACAGTCAGAGTCTAGTATTAGGCTTTGCATGTAAAAGTGAATGAACTATCTCGTTTATTTGAATTGTGTGAAACTTATGTTGATACTTGAATTGAATTACATAGGGTTACGCTACTTCTTGTCTTGTCCGTTTTGTACGTTCGGTGGTTGTCCTTCTGTTGCAATGATTATCCATGTGGATGTGAGCAGAAGGAGAAGCGTTCCTGGAAGAGGTGCTGGAAGAAAAAAATTTGGTAGAGGTAGATGTTAAGGTCGAACAATAGAACCGTTCGGCCATCTGCTGTTTTATTATCTTAGAGGACCGTTCGGTATAAGTATTTTGTAAACCGTTTGGTCTAGGATTGTATATTTGTACAATTTTAATCCCTTGTTATTTTGTAAGGTCGTTCGACCATAACCGTACACTGTATCTTTTGTAAGAACTGATCTGTAGTATTATGAATGTGATGTTCCTATTATATGGCTTTACACTATATTTTTGGGATGTTACACATATATAAATATAAAATAAAATACATTATTCATAGTATACTAAATAAAATAAATTTATTCCAATTTTTTCTTTTAGTCCAATTATTGAGAAAAATGATTCACAATCAAATTGTCAATATCCTCATGCTATCAAATGGAAGAAACATCTTTGCAATGACAAGAGATCGTGCAACACATATAACAGCTCCTCTAGCAATGACTCCAAATAGATCTAAAACTATTACCTACTAGATCAACAGAATTAAGAGAAAGAGAGAATTGTGCAACATGTTTCTCAATTATGTTAGCACTTTCTTGAAGACCTCTTGTAAGACCACACTATAAGCAAGAGATTTTCTCAGCACAAGTCATGATGTCTATGGGCTCACCAAGAATAAAAGCAGGTGCTTGGCTGCAAAAACTACCTCTTCACTACATAGTAAAAGTATTCTAAATAATCAATAGAAACCCATACAAGAATCTTAAACTCACTAAGGAAAAACTATGATTTCAGAATTAAAAGTTTCCCTTCATTTGCAAAATTGATGGATAGTGACTGAGTTCATTATTTCTGGAAACTCTTTCACGAAACTTTCCAAATCTCAAATTTATGTTAATTATTCTTTATATTGCGAGAGTGAACTTTGACTATTTAACCTCTTGTATATGGAATAGATTTCTTATAGGAAAAAGAAATGTATCTCAATATTGCCTTGTTGATTGTTACTGTTCTTTATCTTTCAATTATGTTACGGGTGGATCAACATGAAAAGTTAAATTGTGCCACAATGTTAGATTCTCCTGTGTAGTACATACAACTTATCCATGAAGAAATTTTGAAAACTTGAGGAGGCTTTTGACAGGAATGTGTATATTGTAATTTTTCTTGACAATGTATCCAAGAAACATTTGCTTCTAACTTTAGCCCATATTTTTTACTTTGTTAATTTATATATTTCTCATCCTTGTAATTATTACATTATATCTATATAGAAATATGTTTGAAGTACTCAATTTTAACTCCAATAAATGAATGTTATTTTTATTTTCAATACTTAAAATGTTAGTTTTTTTTTAATGAATGGTTTGGTGTTGAATGAATGATATTCTAGTGGCTAATTATGTGTTATATAATGAAGTCAATGTCCAACACTATAATGGATTAAATAAGCATCATATTTTAATCAAAACTTATAGATGATTACATACGAATTTATCCGTAAGTAATTACATACAGATTTATCCATAGATAATTACATACAAATTTATTTATAGATAATTACATACAGATTTATCTGTAGGTAATTACATATAAATTTATTCATATATAATTATCTATAAATTTATCCATATGTAATTACATACGTATATTGGCGTATATTACATACAGATTTATCTGTAGTTAATTACATGTAAATTTATTCATATATAATTATCTATAAATTTATCCATATGTAATTACATACGTATATTGTCGTATATAATTACATACAGATTTATATACAAATTTTTTCGTATGTAATTACATACAGATTTTTCTATATGTAATTACATACAGAAAAATGCATATGTAATGTTACCTACAACTATTTTAGATACGAATTTTTATCCATATGTAATCCGTAGGTAACAATGCATTATATGTGAATTTTAGAGTTTATATACGAATTTTGTCTGTAGGTAATAATTTTTTTTTCTTGTAGTGGGTTATACTAATGGCGTAAGTTATACTGTACCCAATGGTATTCAGTTGAACTCTCAAAAAGCAAAAAGGTGTCGAGACAAAGTTTTTGACCAAACTCTCTAAAAGTCTTAAACAAAGATAAAAAACTTATAAAGAAGAAACATGCTAATCGCTCAAGCCCTAAAAAGCAATATTCTAAAAAACATTTATAACATATTAGACGATACCATGAGCTAAATTTTTTACTTCGTCCAACAATGAAGTTCTTACTCAACGAATGATATCTTAAGGAAAAACTTAAATGATAAACGATACCTCAACGATAGAAAATATAAAATGCACTTTGTTGTTCTGAATAAACATTAAATGTCATAAAATGCTTAACGTTCAAAAACAACAAAAGTGATAAGAGATAAGACATATTTTTTGCATGCACAATCTACTCTATTTTATACAGATAACCTACTACACACATTCACTGCTTTATTTGAAATATATCATAAGTGGACGTTTGAGACAAAGAAGACATGCACGGAATATTCTCTTCATAAGAAGAAGTGTATGAAAGAAAGTACAACCTACTTCAAGCAAAGTACTGAAAAAGCATGTCTGTTCTGATAAGTTGACTTTAACCAACGACTTCTTCACACGTAAGACAAAGAAGACATAAGAATCAAGACCAAGAGCTCGGTCTAACGGATACCTTTTGAAAATGCCTTTAAATAGAAGATCATTCAATGAAAGAATCAAGAGGATAACTTACAATGTAAATGTCAATCCTATGAAAGGCGTTTATAAGATAAGCACTGAGAAGCTCAAGAAAAAAGAGAATATCTGAGAAGAGAAAAAGAGAAAAGTCAAGAAATACTCAACTGTAATCTTGTTGAAGATTATAGTGGAACCTTCAGTTGATAGTGGAGATTGGACGTAACTTAGTTTGAATGAATCATTATAAAAAATATTCGTGCATTTATTTTTTAATTCTGTTTAAATGCTTCTCTTATTAAACTTATAGTTGTATTTTAGTTTTAAATACAATATTTGTTCATACTAAACGATTGTTCATTAAAAAGAAAGCTCTTAAAAAACTATAGTGAATATCCTATATAGTATGAAAAAAAGAATTTGTTGATTAACATCATTTACAAAGTCGAACCTTTAACAACTACCTAAAAAAATTTGTACTCGACGAAAGTGGTATATAAAGAGGGTTGCGAAAAGTTTTCCAAAGACATTATTAAACCACCCGTCCCCACCACCCCCTTGCTCTCATCCTTTCTAGTGTTTTTCAGGTACTTCAAAAAAATACCTCAAACGTAGGGTGATTGACCTTAACGATGATAGTCGATGAACTTAGGATCGAAACATTAAGACCCATTGTGGAGTAGATAATGTAAGATTCGGGAAAATAAGGGTTTTAAAAATAAAGTAGTTTTGAGACTTTAAGTTTTTGTTTGGAAATTAGTGTTCTTGAGTGTATATTTTTGTTAGAACATAATTGTTATGTTATTTCTTTATTTTTTATATTTTTGCCTAAGGGCAAAAGGGTCTTTTATTTTTATTTAATTGGTGTAGAAATTAATTAAGGGGTGGGTTGATGTTTAGAAACCCTAGAACTCTAAATCAAAGGGTGAAAATAGAGGAAGAGAGGATATTCACGTTTTGGGAAAAGAAAAGAGAGAGCGATGAAAAACTCTTAGTATAAAGGAAGATTGATGATGTTTTAGGGTTGTAGATAAAGCCTTATGATTGGCCAAGGTATGGGGAAACTTACTTTTGTTTGTTTATTGTTTTATGTTATATGTGTTCTTGGTTATTTTGATTAATAATCCTTGTTTGATATATGTTTATATGATTATGATTATGGTTGTACGTTGTTATTATTGGGCAAGGGTTTGTGTATGCATGGACATAGGGTTTATATAATATTTGTGTTGGGTTTTTCCTATGAATGTATTGTGTATGTTTTGTTGGGTTATCCCAATAGAGGGTTTAATGCTAAGAGAGAACAAAGTTATGATGCTTAGGGATTTCGATGCAAATATATGTTGTAAGTGTTGGGTTATTGGGTTCCCTTCCAATATGGAGAATAGGTCAAATAATGTGGACCATTATGTCTCACTTTGTTTTGGTGGAGATGGGTGAGATTAGTAGGGCGTATTAGAGTCATTTGAAGATAGGGAAAAGCCAAGTGAGAGAGAAAGGAAGAGAAGAAGTCATTTTCGCATAATATAAAACCTACACTGGTGTTTTCGTCGTTGTGAAGTCGTTCCCGGTTAAATCGGGTTGATTTTTGGACAATGGGTTCCAGAAGTATAGTTCTTCATTCTTACGGTTTGGATCGTCAATCGAAATTCTAGTTTGGGAGAAAACAATCGTGCATCAGCATCTCTGTTTTGAAGAATTTTATTAAATCTGCATTGGTGTTTTGGTCATTGTGAAGTCATTCCCCATTGGATCGAGATGATTTTTGGAAAGTGGATTCCAGATGTATGGTTCTTCATTCTTACCATTTAGATCGTCAATCGGGGGTGTAGTTTGAGAGAAAACAACCTTGTATCAGCAACTCTGTTTTAGAGGATTTTCATCTTCATGATTCTCATTTGTAAGCATTATGCTTAGATAGTTTGGCTAATAAAAAACTCTATTTAGTGTTTTTATCAAAGACTATTTGCACCATATTATTGGGGTTATAACATGTCAATGATTGGATCTGGATGATTCAAGTGATGTATTATATGTGCTTGAGTATGTTTACATGGGTATGTGATGGTTGAATGCATGTATAATGTGTTAACTATGTTTCCACGTGATCTAGGGTTGATGTATTTATGTTTGAATTCTTGAATCATGTCTAGAATGTGTTTCGATTCGGCAATAATCGATTATATTTAGTTATAATCGATTATATGTGCATTGGTTTTGAGTGTAATTTTAGGAATAATCGATTATTTGGGATGATAATTGATTATCCCTTCCTGCATCATGTTTCTGGGTAAATTTCACTAAGATAATCGATTATCTTAAGTGATAATCGATTATCACAATGCATTTTGGTGAAAAATGGTGAATTTGATGAAGAGTGGACGTGAACCAAGCCAGAGTAGTTGTGGAACATGATGATAATCAGAGTTTAAGGTTAGTGGTTATGTTTAGGGTCAGTTTGACTTGTGGTTAAGAGTGGAGCATAAGTCTACTTGTTATACCTCATAAATCTTGGTTATAACTACGGATAAATGCTTCCTTTTGTCTTGTGTGCAATGGAAAGAGATGATCGGTAGGGGAGGCTACAAATGTTTATTAAGGGAGGCTACAACTCGTGAGGTATGGTACAGGAGTGAGATAAACTCTTTCCACTATGATATCATGGTATGGTGATGCTCATGGTGTTGTTCATGACTAGGATAATCATGATGGTGGTGTATTTATGATGATGATCATGGTACTTGAGATGCTTCAAGTTATGTTATGTTGATAGTGATGTTACTATAATGGTTATAGTAAGTAGTTAACATGGGTGCTAATGAGTGGATAAACCAAGGGTCTATGTGTGAGATGTTAGTGATGACATCAATGGTTAGAGATCAAAGATCGATGATCGAAGTTCAAGGATTGGGGATTGAGGTAA